>NC_035437.2:78682264-80166661 GCF_002127325.2 Helianthus annuus
GTTACCCAAACTTATATTTACCTGTATATAACGTCTTTCTAATTATCTGAACTGATCGACAGGGTTCGAGCTTGAATTTTGAGCTAGTACTATTTGCTTGCCAACTAAATTTTAAATTATTAAGTTTTAATCCTAAATTCCAAATCATATGGCTTTGATACTTCGTGATCTAAACATAAGATATTTATTTAATATTAAACTGAAAGGTCGGTGACCACCTTTCTGTTTTGATAAAAATCACCATAACTTTTCTTAATTGATAAAACTCCCCCCCCCCCCTCCCCCCCTCAAATTTCTAACTTCACAAGAACCAACCTTCTAATCCGATTAAAATGAGCCTTCTACTTTTTAACTTGACAAAAAAGCCCTCATACTTTTTAACTTCTTTTTAAACTTCAAACTTTTACATGTAACCCATCATACCTCTACACTTTACTATAATGTCATAGGTAACCCTCTAACTTCAACTTTCTAAAGTTTCGAGCTTACCCTAAAACTATTTTCTTACGCTTTTATTTTTATAGACATATGGGTATAAGTTCGAGTTCTTCTACGCTTTAATGTAATTTTTGTTTGAAAATGAGTTGGGTCAAATATTAAATGTTTTTTTTATGTACGTTTTAACGTAATTTTTTTGAAAATAAATCGGGTCAAATGTAATACGTTTTGATTCGACGGTATAAATTTGAGCAATCAAACGTTTTGACGTCAATTTAGTTCGGAAACGAGTCTGGTTGATTGTAGTCTATGCGTTGTCATTTCGCGTATGACGTCGCCGCAACGCGCGACGGGTAAAAAAAGACTAGTCTGTACTTGTTCTATAAATAATTCTACTTAGCAATTTCGAGGACGAAATTATTTTTTTTAGGGGGGTAGAATTGTAGTATCCGAAAATTTACTTATTATTATTAATAAAAAAAAATAATAATTAACAACAAAATGTTGGAATATTTTAAACTAGTAATTTAATGAATAATTGTACTAACTTAAGCGTAATATTGTTATAATTAGATTGTGTATTTATTTAAAGATTTACATGTACATATATTTATGTTATAATAGGATGATTACAATTTAAATATATAGTCTTTTAGTTAATTTTAATGATTATTTTCATTGGTCACATATCAACTTATATATAGAGAGATACACGTGAATCATCATTGATTTCAAAATACTAAAAGCTATGTATGTATATATGAAAAGTTTGACTTTGGTGACTCAAAATTTAGATCTTTCAGCCTTGATAATATCAAACCACCGCAATCACCGTTCATTTTTCTTATTTCTGTCCAATCCTTATATGTTTCAAAACGAATACACCGAATATTCGAATTGATGTCGTTCAAATTTTACCGCCTATCCTTATAAGCCTTTGTGACTTCAACCTTCCTTAATAGCAATCGGTCTGATCCCTACGTTTCACCGGAGATTTACCGATGCACCACCGCAGCCAGTCGAGGCTATAACCACAATGTCGCACCACCACTTTCATAGTCGCCATCATACAACGCAACATCGGAGTTCCTGAGCAGTTACCTTTCACGAACTAGGTAGCCATCGGACTCAGGTGACGTGCTTCTTTCGTTACCATCGACCCCACCATCACTTCCGTCACTCGTGTTCTCTGATTCACGAACAGGTACCAAGTTCACCTTTTCTTTATCTCTTTCGACCACGACTCTATACTTGGTTAATCGGGTCTGATGACATTGACAGCCGCGACGACCCCCTTCTGGTTCAGTTAACTGCCATCCTAACGAAACTTCTGATTAATAGCCATGAGTTCGACCTCCGCATCCATCTTTCAGGTAACCAACAAAAGCGTTAAGTTTTCCTACAACCATAGCTTGGTTGATCACCATCTGAGTCTGATTATGGGGTCATCGAGAAGAGCGAGTTAGTCTAATTGGAAATATATATATATATATATATAGGTTTAGGATCCTGTACAAAGTGCTTAATTTGTAAGAAGTGTAAGAAATATTCCTGGAATGACAAGTGTCCATCCTCTTAATTAATTCAAAAGGGTAGTTTTGTAATTGTACATTTTGTCATTTAATTCAAATATCAGCGAATTATATGGTAACCAGCGAATTATATGGTAACTGTCATCAATCTCCAAAAAATCAACGAATTTCTTCATACTTTATCATAAATAGATCTATAATCAGATTCATGGCGTGGTGTTTTAAAACAACTGGATAAATTGACTATGATGTTGGTCATGGTGTTTTATATAGAAGGTTGCTGGGGATTCCAGATAAAACACCATGACTTGAATCATGGCGTGGTGTTTTATCTGGTGACATTGTTCATGGCATAGTGTTTTAAACATCTGGAGACAAAACACCACGCCATGAACAATGTCTCCAGATAAAACACCACGGCATGAATAATGTCTCCAGATAAAACACCACACCATGAACAATGTCTCCAGATAAAACACCACGATATGAACAATGTCTCCAGATAAAACACCACGCCATGAATAATGTCTCATGATAAAACACCATGACTTGAATCATAGATGTTTTAAAACACCACACTATGAACAAGGTCTCCAGATAAAACACCATGACTTGAATCCTAGTCTTGGTGTTTTAAAATCTGGGAATGTTTTGTATTTATAAAACACTACGCCACGAACAATGTCTCCAGATAAAACACCACGCCATCAACAATGTCTCCAGATAAAACACCATGACTTGAATCTGCGATTACGTTTTAAAAATCTGGGAATGTTTTAAAGTATGAAGAAATTCGCTGATTTTTTTTTGGAGATTGATGGCGGTTACATATAATTCGCTGATTTTTAGGAGTTTGATGGTTGTGTTTGAAACGGTTACCATATTTGAAAGAATGGAAAAGACACTATTGCCCTTCAATTTTACAAAAGCCCCTTCTAATTAAAACACAATTTACATTTTAATACCCTTTTGATCTCAACCATTAGATCAAAGATCCAATGGTTTAAAACATTTCTTACACTTCTTACACTTCTTACACTTCTTACACTTTGGACACTTTTTACCATATCCCTACCCTATATATATATATATATATTGTCTTTCTTAATTGTACCTATAAACATAGTAATCGAGAAGATGAAAAGAGCCATATTCATTTTTTCCTTTCTGAATATTATACTACTTTCATGCACTGCACATGGAAGTTCTTTAGGCTTCTTCCTTTGCATATACATACATAAATATATTATAATAAGACATTATCACTTTTACCACATAAATAAGTTTATTTATTATACTATTGAATTTAGGTTTGTTAATAAGAATTAGTATATGACCAAGGATTTCTTTTACAAATATTATATATTATAATTATGATTATGATATGAGGAACACATATACACATATGGTGTAACGGTTTGTAAAAAACAAACAACTAGTTTGTAAAAAAAAAAAAGAAAAAAAAAAAAAACGTTGACGACCTCATATTCGGAACTCGAGCAACACCATAATATTGATGTTTAAGGAATTTTATATTTAGGTTGCCTTATAACAACTTCAAGTCAGACGTTATAATGTTTTGTCAAGTTCGACTTACGCCTTAAGGTACGGATTCCGTTTCTTTTACATCGTAGTATAATTTTATTTTTCGTTACTCGTTAGTACGGATTCTGTTTTGATTACATCTTAGTATCTCTATTTATCAAATTCGTTTTCCTTGGTACGAATTCTTTGGTCTTCTAATCATGGTATTTATCTTTATCATATCCGTTACTTTGTAGTACGAATTTTGTGTCTGTCTTAAAGTGTTATTTTCATGATTCGATACCTATATTCGTTTAATATGTGATAGGTTATAGGAGTCGGTTTTTATTTGTGTGTTGTTTATTAGCGTGTTGTAACATGCCATACCTCAGACTTGTACTCATGGTCGCATGTTCCTGTTAGTATTATTTCAGCTGCCTGTAAATTATTTATAAGGCGTAAATATTTATACTCTGTCACCTAAGCATGTCTGGCTTGTCGTTTGGGCGTCGACGGCAAGGCACTCATCATGACAGTGCGTAATAAAAGTTCACGGCGTCTCTAGCTTGTGCTTGTGTAGCACTTTGGCCACTAGAGGCGTATAGATCGATCTTAGCTCTGAGTTTGAGTTTGTTTGTCTGGAGATGGAATAACGGGTGCACGCCACACTCACCATCTCATAGGTGCATGGACTAGCTAGTTGTGTACCAGTCTGTTTCTGTTTCTGGCTTTGAGTGCTTCTGTGTTACACGATTTATTTTGTTGATATATACATCTGTCGTGTAAGTTAGTATATGTTTCTGTCTGTGAATAAGTTCAGTATCAGTTCTGATATGTTTTGTACGCATCTGGATATGTTCCCGATCGTTTATCGGGTTATGCTTTTGATTATGTTTAGCGTCTGCTCTGATATGTCTGATATGTTTGTACGCATCTGGTTATGTTTCCGACCATGCATCTGGTTAATTATGCATCTGACTATGTTCAGTATCCGATTCTGTTATGTATTAGTTATGTTTGTTTTGACTCAACATCTGCACCGCTTTGTATTAGTTCTGTCTCAGTATCAGTCTCGATTTGGATGTAGATTCCGTGTTACATGTTTTGGTCTGTCTCCGTCAGTATCTGTGTTCAGTATTTGATTCGGTGTCTATCCGATGTTTGTCGTGGGATTTGTCTTTGTTTCGTGTCGATTTTCCGATTGGTTTAAGAAATTTCGTAAGGATTTTATTATTCTACATATAAACTTAGATGATTTAAAGTATTTTGTTTACTACATATAAATCTTTAAAGTTATAAAAATAATTATTTTGACTAAATAATAACTTATGAATATTGACTAATAGATATGAATTTGAATCTAAATGTTTATTTAAAGATAATAGTTTCAACAATCCTTCCTTTTAAAGATTATGATATTATAAATGGTATTTAAAATGTTTAGGCTTACGTATTTGGTTTTGTTTCGGTATCGGCTTCCCATGTCGGTTTACAAAATTATCATAAGTGTTATGTTTTGAAAACCAAGTTATTCGATTCATTCTATTTCTTAAATTTAACTTTTCAGTGTTATAAAACTAGTTATTTTGTCTAGTTATGATTTACTATGAAGTACGATAAATTATTATATTTTGATAAGATTCAAACCTTCAATAAAAGAATATAGTTTTGCCCTTGGTATAAAAAAATATTAGCATTATTAAAGGATGTTCTAAAATGAGTTCGTTTATAAAAAAAAATGGTTTTAATCATCATGGTCAACCATTTATCGGTTCTCTACATCGGCTTTGTGACGAGTTCGATATCGGTTATGCATCTGAATGACTTTTGTTCCATATCAGTTTTCGTTACAGTTTAGATCGGTTTGTGTATCAGTTTAGTGTCTTCATCTATTTTAGTACTCGTGTCAGTAACCATTTCAGTTCGGTCTCAGTTTTGTTATGTTGTGTTTTGCTTCCGCTGACATGACTTTACTTGTACTATTGATTTCTCCGTTACTGAGCAATTTTTGGCTCAGCCGTATTTTTCTTTTTATGTTTTTTTTATTTGTTTTACAGGTAATATGGGATGATATGGGATTTCAGTGAGGAGCGTTAGGAAGTTGCTGGCCGAGATTATTTATTTCAGTAATGTAATAAATGTAATTAGGATCTTTTATTTAATGTTATGGATTGGTGTTTAGTTTTGATATCCGTAAGAGTGACACGTCAGCCCTAGCGGGGTTCGAGTGTTACATCGCGACAGGGAGATCGAGTCACATAAAGCAACGATCGATGAGGCAAAAGGGATGTTGATTCGGTGTGAGTGTGATATGATTGAATCGTATGCCCAGCTGTCGGAGCTTAAACTCACCAAGCAATGGTTCTTAACAGATGGGATTGCGTGGGTTGTCAAACTGGTGCATCAAAGCCCGGAACTGGAGAGAGTTGTTGCGGATTTGGTGAATAGTGTTAATGCGGTTGGAGCGAACGAAGGTATTAAGCACGGCTTTGAAGCCGCTAAGGGCCCTGCTCGATCCTTCGAGGAAGTTCCAGGGTATGATGGAGATGCTCAAGACAAATTAAATGTTGCGGTAAAAGCTTTTGAAGATTTCAACATTTCCGTACTTGGGAAAGTTGCTGATTTGGTAGACGAACCTTTGTCCGTCATCAAGCAACAAAGTGAACTTCCCATAGTGAAAGAAGACTTTGAAGCTTGAAACTCGATCTTTCTCACCATATAACTTTTAGCTTTTATTTGCTATTGTAACCGTACAATTTAAACATCTATTTTCTTTGGCATGTAACTAATACAACTTTTGCTTGAAATATTCAACTGACATGTTTTGTACAGAATCAGACCTTGTCATTGGTTATTCATTCCTGGCTACGTAGTCTTTAGTTTGCGTCCAAACTTAACTGTTCGACCAGGCTTTTGGTTCGGTCATCATAGGTGACCGAAGCTTAATAGGAAATCCTTTGATTTCTTTGCTTTTAACTGATTGATTGTAGTCGGACCGTTTTAAGTACGGACCGTTTTGCTCAATAGATTTTATTATTTCTTAAACTATTTGAGCCTTCTCGATCGGCGCGAGGCATGGGTCGAGGCCCGTTTGTGCACGTTTTGAAAAATTGTTCGAACTTATAAATATGCTATTTTATACTTATAAAAGTATAGATCGCTTTATTCATTAATTTGCAAGTTGTCAGTCCGGGGAAAAACCCTCCCGGTTACAAAGAGAACGGAAAAATATCGGGGCATTACCCTCCCGGATTACATACGGAAATTGGAAAATAAAAAACAAAAGATAGCGATCTTTTTAAGCCGTAGCAGGCCGCTCACATGAAGCATTTCTTTAAATGCACCCCGTTCCACGTCCGGGGTACTGGCGTTCCATCAATCTTTTCCAACACATACGAGCCCTTATCGCTAGCTTCTTTAACTCGGTACGGTCCCTCCCATTTTGGGGCTAGCTTGCTGGGAGCTTCGACGTGGCTCGCATCGTTGTTTCGGTGCACGTAATCTCCGACCTTGAATTTGTAGAGTTTAGCCCGGGCGTTATAGTATTTCTCAATCTTCTTCTTGTATCGGGCTTCCTTGATTGCCGCGATATTCCGGCGTTCTTCTAACAAATCAAGGTTGGACCGGAGTTCATGTTCATTTTCCTCCCAATTCTTGCACCTCTGATTTGGGAGTCCGATCTCAACGGGAATCACTGCTTCGGTACCGTAAGTAATACTAAACGGTGTTTCTCCGTTGCTGGTCTTGTGCAATGTTCGGTGCGCCCATAAAACGTTTGGCAACTCGTCCGCCCAGCCTTTTCCCTCGTAACCAAGCCTCCTCTTTATCCCATCGACGATTCGTCGATTTATCTGTTCGACCTGCCCGTTACCCTGAGGGTGAGCAACCGAGGAAAAGACTTGGTTAATTTTTAGATTTTCACACCAGCGTTTGAATGGGTTCTCTGCAAACTGCTTTGCATTGTCACTTATGATGTAGAGTGGAAGACCGAATCGGCATACTATTTGTTCCCAGAAAAAACGTGTCACATTGTAGCCGGAGATGACTGTAAATGGTCGAGCTTCCACCCACTTGGTGAAATAATCCACCGCGACTAACAGACATTGAGCGCTTCCGCTTGATCTTGGAAAAGGCCCGACGATATCAACGCCCCACTTTTGGAAGGGCCATGCAGCGGTTACTGGTATCATTTCGTTCTTGGCTCGGAGGCTGATTGGTGCGTGCCTTTGGTACTCATTACACTGTTGGAGCTCTTTCACGGCGCTTTCATGCATCCCGGGCCAGTAGTACCCTGCGTTTTTGACTTTCGTCACAATCATCTTAGGTCCGGCGTGGATGCCACAAATGCCATAGTGTATTTCCCTGATGATGTAACTGGCTTACTCCGGATCCAGGCACTTTAGCAGCGGTCCAAGAAAAGTCTTTCGGTATAAGCTCCTTCTTGCATCTGGTATTGAAGAGAGTTGATTTGGATCTTTCTTGCTTCCGCTTTATCGGTCGGCAAAACGTCATGCACCAAATAGTTAATTATTGGCGTCATCCATGTTTGCGACGGTGCTTCGACCTGCATAACTTGCGGAGCTGCGATTGAAGGCGTAGTTAAAACTTCCACTCTCACTTCCTTGGCTAGGTGACTGAACGATACCGATGCCAACTTGCTCAAAGCATCAGCCTTCTTGTTCTTGCTACGGGGAATATGTTCGACCTTACATGCTTCAAATGATGCCATTGCTTGCTTTACCTGTTCGAGATATTCGACCATGTTTGCTTCCCTCGCCTCATATTCTCCATTTACCTGATTTGTTACGAGCAACGAATCCACATGGGCTATGACATTTTTTGCTCCGACTCTCAGCGCTAGGCGTAGGCCAGCTAAGAGGGCTTCGTACTCAGTTTCGTTATTTGAACTCTTGAATTCTAGCTGGAGTGCATACGTCATATCCATTCCGTCTGGATCGGTGAGAATTAGGCCCGCCCCTGCTCCTTCGGCACTAGAAGCTCCGTCGGTATACAAGGACCACGGCTTTTCTGGAGCTTTTTCAACCTCTTCCGTTCCTTTATCTTCCGGTATTTCGACTAAGAAATCCGCTATTACCTGTCCTTTCAACGGACCTTTAGTTCGGAAGGTGATGTTGAATGCGCCCAATTCAATCGCCCATTTTGCCATTCGACCCGAAACCTCAGGTCATCGGAGAACGTGTTGGATTCTTTGGTCTGTTCGTACCTCAATTGGATGGGCCTGAAAGTATCGTCGAAGTCTTCTCGAAGCATGGACTACAGCCAGGGCTAATTTTTCCAAGTTTGAATATCTTGTTTCGTAATCTTTTAACGTTCGGCTTACGTAATAAATGGGGATTTGTTTCCCAGTACGGTGAGCGACTAACACTGCACTGATAGCTCCGAACGATGCGGCTAAGTATACCGTTAATACCTCATCTTCTTCCGGTACGGTGAGAGTTGGCAAGGTGCCCAGACAAGTTCTAAGCTCTTCGAAAGCTCGTGCAGCCTCTTCCGTCCATTTGAACTCCGATCTAAAGCTTTTTCTGAGAACATCCATGAACGGGAGCGACCGGTCTGCTGCTTTTGACAAGAACCGATGGAGAGCAGCCAATCGTCCGTTTAAGGACTGAATTTCTTTAACCGACGTCAGAGGCTTCATTGTAAGAACAGCATCAATCTTATCGTGGTTGGCTCGTAAGCCTTTCGACCCGACCATGACTCCCAGAAACTTACTTTCTTCTATCCCGAACATACATTTTTTTGGATTTAGCTTCATGTTGATGCTTCGGAGTCGGGTGAACGTTTCGAGTATGTCTTTTAGCATGGCGACCTCATCGTGACTTTTGATCACGATGTCATCAACGTATACCTCTACGTTTCGCTCGATCTGATCCTTAAAAGCTTTGTTCATCAGACGCTGGTACGTAGCACCGAGGTTTTTCAAACCGAACGGCATCTTAGTAAAGCAATACACTCCTTCATTGGTGACAAAGGCCGTCTTATCCTCATCTTCGACCGCCATTTGTATTTGATGATATCCCTTGTAAGCATCCAAAAAACACTTTAACCTGAACGTAGCGACGGAGTCAATCTTCTCATCAATCTCCGGTAGAGGAAAACAATCTTTCGGGCACGCATTGTTTAAATCGGTGAAATCGATGCACATTCTCCACGAATTATCTTTCTTCCGTACCATAACGGGGTTTGATACCCATGTTTGATACCGAACCTCTCGAATGATTCCTGCGTCTAGGAGGCTTTTAACATCTTTTGCAATGGCTTTGGCTCGATCCGGCGCCATGTGCCTTTTCCTTTGTGCTATTGGTTTGATTGATTCTTTTACGTTTAGGTGATGTTGTGCCATAGACCTGGGGACTCCCTGCATATCGGAGTGCTTCCACGCGAAGACGTCTATCGAGTTGCTTAACAATTCCCATAAAAGCTTCTTCGTTCGTTTTGGGAGCTGGGCACCAATAGCTACTTGTTGTTCGGAAAAAATCCGGGTTGATTGCCCAAAGTTCCGTAGGTACTTCGGACTTTTTGGAGCTCATTTCCGCTGCGTGTCTCACTTCGGCGACAAACGAATTCGACTCTGAGCAGATAGTGGCAACTCCGGCCTCGGTACGGAATTTAATAGCTCCATGTATTGTCGAACTGATTGCTCCGAGAGCTCGCAATCCGGGTCGCCCAAGTATTATGTTGTGTGAAGAATGAGTTCGAACAACCAAGAAAGTTAGCGGTACTGTTCTACTCTTGTTACCGTCTTTGAATGTGGTCGGGAGAGTAATCTGTCCTATCGGATGGACTACCTCTCCTGAGAAACTTATCAAAGGGGTAGATACTTCGATCAACTTCCTTTTTGTTTGGGGATTCAGCTGCTGGAAACATTGGATATACATGATCTCAAAGGCGCTTCCTCCGTCCACATAAATTCGTCAGACCAGGTGTCCGGCGACAACAGCTGAAATTGTAATCGGTCCGTCCCGAGCATCATCAGGATCGACCGGAGGGAAGTACGTTGGTTGGTGCATCCATGCCGCCATATGCTGGTTCGACCGCTTTACCCCTCTTGGTTCGGCTGACCAGATCATATTGATTTCGGGCTCGGTGTTCGGATTATCAACTGCTGTTGCTGGCTTCTTTCCATCTTTTACTTCTTTTACAAGGTGTGAGAGTTTACCGGATCGAACGGCCTTTTCGATTTCTTGCTTTAGAGCCCAACATTCATCAATTGTATGGCCCTTGTCTCGGTGATATTCACAATATTTCTTGGAGTGCTTATTCGAGGTGGGTCGTTGCTTCGACGGCGTAGGGAAACGAGTAGTCTCCGTGCTGAGGATTTCGCTCGGCGACTTTGTTAACTCGGAGAAACTGTTGAATCGCACGTTTTCTGTCCGAAAACTGCTTCGATCGGACTTTTGATACGGGCCACGACTTCTGTTCCAGTTATTGTTCCTATCTTTTGGTGGTGATGCGTTTCGTCTCCAGGATGTGGTTCGTGCTTTGGAATTCCTGGCAGTTGTTTCACTCGGCTGGCCGCAAGCACTCTTCCCTCGAACAAAAGCTCGAGCTCTTTCCATGAGTATCTCCATGGTTTTTGGGAGATCTTCATGAAGTTTTTCCACCAACTGATTGTTCCGCACCCCGTGACAAAATCCCGAGACTCGGAGCTGATCAACTGCTCCGCTTATCTGCATGCTTTCTCGGTTGAAATGGTCTATAAAATCATCTACGGATTCTCCGTCACGGCGCTTTATGTGATGTACCTCAGTAATGTCTTTTTTGCAACGACGCTGCTGACAAAAGTTTTGCAAGAATATACGTCAGAAATCCTCAAAGTGGTCGATCGACCCCTCTGGCAACCCATCAAACCACACCCTAGCCGATCCAGTGAGAGTTTGGGCGAACATAAGACACCAAGCCGGCATAGGCCACTACTCAACCTTAGCCGCTCCGGCAAACGTGAACATGTGGTCGTCCGGATCAGACGTACCATCGTAAAATTTCAACGTGGGAGGCATCTTCAGCTTAGCTGGGAGTGGGGCATTGACGATCCGCAACGTAAACTTTGATTGTGAAGTCATAGACGTGGGATGGTATGGCATGAGCAGCTCTTGGTCTTGGGGGTTTAAACCCACAGATCCCAGAGATCCGGAAACGAAGGGTCCGATGGAGACAGGGTTTCCCCCTGGATAGGCATTGGTAAACAAGTTTGCTCGGAGACTTTGCAGCATCTCATCTCGCTGTTGCTGCTGCTGTAACTGACGCAACAGATCGACGTTCCTCAAAAGAAAAGCGTTGTCGAAACTAGGTAATGGCGTGACAACTGGGGCAGTAACAGACAGCGTGGTGACAAAACTTCCGCCTACAGGATTTGCAGCTGGAGGAACCGACGCAGAACCTATCGAAGCTGCTGAAGCGACAACTGCTGCTGAAGCAATTGTGGAGTTAGCGTTTCCTTCCCATATATCATTGTAAGATGGGAAAGTAGTGGTGGAGACTGCTGTCGTTAATTCTGCCATGACTTCGAAAAAACGAGAACAAGGAAACGAATTATGTGAATCCGAGGGGATGGCGCCACTGAAGACTCAAAAGCCAGTTAGTGCGATTTGGTCAGAGTAGAGCTTCAGATGATCAAGCAAGGAACCTGCAAGATCACAGAGAAACAACACACCGTTAGCCTTGTCACAGGGAGGGGGGCCTCTCTGTGACCAAGCTCGGGCGTGAGAGTAAGTATCTGTGAGGAGAAAATAGGTCAGGGAGAGAGAGAGGAGAGTTTAGAGAGAGAAAGTAGCGATTACCCTTGCTGGAAGTCTTGGCGGGGTATTTATAGCTTTTGGGTGTGCTGATGTGGCAAGTTAGTTAGAGTCGGACCAGTTGCTATCATGGCGGTTATGGAGGTGGGACCCAGTTAGTTATGTCGCACCATCGTATATGTCCGATTCGTCTTATGGTGCAAGGTCCGGTCCGACCTTAGTGCGCCGTGATTCGGTTCTATTTATGGCGATGATTCGGTCCGGTCAGGGACGTATCCTCATCATATATATATGTATATATATATATATATAAAGTGTTTGCTGTTCAAAAAAAAAATATATATCATTGGTCAATTGTTTAGTGGATGTATCAGCCCAATTTAAAAAAAAAACCCATATATTCGAATAAAGATTTTGAAGTCCATCAGAAAAATTTGTGGTCCAATTAGATATAGTTGTCCATTAATGTCAAGATTATAAAATTATCCTTTTACGAAGCCACTGTATCTGCATATTGTATTACGAAGTCGCATCTCGTACGAAGTCAGCATCTCTAGTACGAAGCCACAGTCATATATTACATTTTATTGTTAGTCTTGTACGAACCCAAGAGTCCTTGTACGAACCCACGAATCGACTTCGTACGAACTTGTATGAACGCAGGTCTGGTCTGATTATACGAACCCAAGTCTTCTATAAGTCTGTTTTACGAAGCTAGGACCATCAGCTTTGAACGAAGTCAAGTTGGTATCCAGGTTGTATGAAGCGACAACATTACAAACTCATATTCTTGAACGAACCCAGAATTCGTGTTTGTTTCTACTGTAACGGACACAACAAAATCTGCGGAAATGTTTAATCGTAGTTGTTAATTCAGTTCGCTGCTGGTTGTTACTAATCATTCAAATCAGATTATACGCTGTTATTCGGTGCTGTTTGTTTACGCATTAACGAATCGAGCAGTCTGAGCGTCGGTTAAACAAAATTATCCACGCAGAACTGTTATCAGCCGCACAGAACTGTTATCAGATCTGTTATCACTGCAGAATTGTTATTTGTCCGCAAAAATCGAGATTCATGCACAGATTTTAAGTTGCGCAGAATTAAAAAGTTGGTTCGCTGCAGTTCGCTGCAAGTTATTTCATTCGTTTGCGCAGATTACGAATCAGGTTCATTCAGAAAAGATTTGCAAATTTCGGTCCGCAAAATTATTACGGATCAGAATTACAGTCCGCAAAGTGTAAACCATCCGCAGATTCTGAATTTATCCGCAAATTTGAGTTCACGCATTCTAGTTTCAATCTTTACAATGTGGTAAAACAGGTTGTTTGCGGCAAATTATTTGCTGAAACAAGCTGCGAATCGATTGTTTCATATGAACATTTGTGGATTCGCTACGGTTTATTCACTGCAAGTAGCTTTATGATCATTCTCTTGCGCCGAATTAAACCGAATTATCCGTTGCTTTGAATTTGTTTGTCTGTTCGGTCGAGTCTATTTGGGTCTATTCAGTCATGGTTGAAACAAGATCATTTTGTCGACAGCACAAGTTTGCTCATCCCCGCATTATTTGTGTTCATTCGCACGGATTAAGTGTTAGCACACATTTGCGGATCTATCATACTTTGCATCCGCAAAAGATTTCTTATTTCACATTCGTGTGTATTTGTCGTGTCGATTGTGTTTAAAAAATAAATCTAATCGATTGTTTTGATTAATTGCAAGTGATTCAAAAGTGATCAAGGTGATAATACAAGGTGCGATAATCAAGGTGTCATGGCTGAAGAGTTTTACAACACGTTCTATAATGCATTCACTTCCGAGACATCAGAAACCACAACTGTTGTCACACCCCGGCCGCGTTAAAACAACAAACCGCGGCGGAAACGCCAGGGAGTGAGGCGACAGAATTATTGTTCCACAATCGTGGTAACCAATTGTTTTGTTTTATTGAAATATTATGTAATGTATATTGTCATTAAACCAAACAAACAAACTACATATTGTTTATAACTGTTTTTAAGTCACTAAGGCCTTGTCCAGATCCTAAGTGAACTCGCTTCCTAGCAAGCAACATCAAGCAATACCACCTGAAACATATGTAAAAATAAAGTCAGCAAAGAAATGCTGGCGAGTACATAGGTTTTATGGGAGTATCAGATTCATGGCTGGTTTATATGTTGCAGTACCTCGTTAGACTACAAGAGTCAAAATACAAACCTTGTTTTGAAAAGTGTATTGCAACAAAATTAACCAACTCAAATCAAATTGATTATAGTTTATAAAATCTCGTAGCCATGACTCTTAACTCAAAAATATTTGTTTTAGTATAACAACTTGTAAACATCTCGTAAAAACTCGTTAATAAAACTCGTATGGTTTATATCATTTCGAAACCTCGTTGTGTGACATAGTTTCAAAATCGTTTCCCCAGTGAACTAAATAATGACACGCAATGTAATATGATAGAAGCACTTATATATAAGATGTACCAACGGCATATCTACCATGATTCTATCATACTACACCCGTCCCATTATCTAATCACTGCCCAAAACCAATCGTTTAATTCGTTTAACTTGTTTCAAATCGTGTATCTCGTTTCAAATCGTTTAACTCGTCCCAAAATCGTATTCGTTTTAATAGTGAAACTACTTTTGGTCATCTCGTTAACAACATTCAAACCTCCGTGACTCGTCTAACTTGTTTATCGTTTCGTATTAACAAACCACCAAAGGGTAAGTTAACAATCATCAGGTTCGGTCGTTACCTACATAACCCCCACACATAACCATGGGTGTAGTCTGATAACGGGATTTGTCAGATCCTATGGTACCATAACCTAATACTGGTCGGCTCGGCCAAAGCTAATGAATGTCATTCGTTATGTAATCACAACCAACAAGTCTTGTTCACCTTATTGAAATCGTTATTAGTTTGGTATAAACCATCGTTTTTGAAATTATCGTTTAAACCTTGAAATTCGTTTTGTACATATGAATCACCCCAAAACAATTGAAAACAGTAAAATAGGGGAACTATGTACTCACTTGGGATTGCTAATTAGTCTTGAGAATAAGACCAATTTAAGCTCCAAGTATCACGGAATCAACCGGCACCTAGTATAGGTAACTATGTTAATAAATCGGCTCCTAAATCGGGAGATAGGATAGAATGATGTTCTATAAATCAAATGAGTAATTGAACTCATATGGTATGATTTAATAGTCCCAACATTCTGATTAGAAAGCATACCTAAGTGCTTTTGACCCGTTTCGACACATTATGGTAACATGAGTCACTATAAGGCGTCATTAGCGTAAAACTATGTTCCGATGGTTAACTATGTGCTATGCCAAGTCTTACATGCCCAATTATCCCTAAACATGTTACTAAATCAGATTACTTGTCAAAAATATGTTCACATAGGCAAGATACGGATTTTAGCTTCAAAAGGGCATTTTGGTCATTTCCTATGGGCATACAAGCTAACTAGCAAATGACTAACCAATCCTATGTGATCATAAGGTATAACCTCAGTGGTTATTCCCTATGCATCTATGATCACTAACTAAGCTTGGTCGGATCCTAAAGATCGACCAAACGGGTCGGGTTCGAAAGTGTAAGCGGTTATTTAGACCGCTTACCTTACGACCCTAAACAAGCTCAAACTAATAGTGTCGAGTTAGACATGTTAAAACATGTCTAACCTACTGATTTGGTATCAAAACAAAGTGTTTTGATACCCTAAAGTCGTTCCGAGGCAAAATGCGTGCTAAAACGCATTTTGACCGAAACTTTGACTCGACACTACAACTAGCTAACGTGGTAATCAGCGGCTATAATCACGAAGGATTATAACTATCGTGATTACAATCACGTTTCAAAGTTCAATTGAACTTTGACTTGACAAATTGATGGTCAAAACCGAAAGTCAAACTGTTGGCCAAACTGTTTGACTTTCTGCTTAAACATAAAGAACAAGCATGAAAGAAGACTTACAAAGGGTCCTAGCTATCTTTTCTACAAAGAATAAAGTTCCAAGCAGATTAGAAAGCTCCCAAATCAGATGTAGAGGAGAAGAAATGAGAATGAGCAAAGAACAAGTGAATGGAGTGGCCTATTTATACTTGTTAGTGATCAACAAGATCATGACAAGTGGTTTGTTTAGCCATTAAGCAATGAATCACAACCATACAAGTGTTAGGAGCAGGTGCAAAGCCTTGGAGAGGTGGTAACTTGGCTACCACACAAAGAAATTGCAAGATTGGCCCCTGAATTTACAAACTGATGCTGAAAACAAACTTTCTACCCAGATGTGGTCGTCGCGTAGCGCGACCACAAGGCCTTATGGCCGTCGCGTAGCGCGACGATGTAGGCTGAACTTTCAAAGTTTGGCAGAAATGGTCCCTTCACGTGTTTTAAGCCCATTTCAGGCCTTTTTGACCCCCGTTAAGCCATTTTCAAGGCTCTACAAGGTCAATAAAGTTTAGAGGACTCAAAATATGCTTGGAACACTCTCGGATGTCGGCTCGTTTGGTCGTACGGTCGCGTTGTTCGTTAAATTACGACGGAAGTCGTAACGAACGCAAAAACGATCCAAATTAAGCGACGAATGGAATTTTTGCATGCCGATCACTAAAATAAAAATATTTTAGTGTGTACAAAAATTTTGGATGTCCAAATGTGGTCAGAACGTAAGATATGCGCGAAAATGCAAACTTATGTCGGTTTTTGACACTTTTAGTCCCTGTAAGATCAAATAAGCATGTTTTCGCATACCGAACCCCTCAAAGCTTATTTCTAAGCTATGTTTAGGTTATTTATGGTATGTTTAGCTTATGATTAAGTTCTGGACTATTCGACATCATACGAATCGGTATAGTATCGCAGTTTGACATAAATAGTCCCTTCGATCGAACAAACTTGTTTTCGACACACCAAACCATC
Organism: Helianthus annuus; assembly: GCF_002127325.2. Taxonomy (NCBI): domain Eukaryota; kingdom Viridiplantae; phylum Streptophyta; class Magnoliopsida; order Asterales; family Asteraceae; genus Helianthus; species Helianthus annuus. The sequence goes on from NC_035437.2 coordinate 78,699,465, forward strand.
CAAAACTTATTTCTAAGTTATGTGAAGGTTATTTAAGGTATGTTAAGCCTATTTCACTATTCCGGAGTGTTTGTCGCGTTTAACTGATTGCGTTCACGCACCAGTTTGCGTATAACTTTCCAGAAAGCGATTTAAAGCTTGAAATCGAATCAGATCGAATTGTAAAATCATCAAACACATAAAACACATATAATAACACCAAAACACATTGATTTATTGATAACTAACATTGTTTTGCATTGTTCATCGATTAAAGAGCACAGTTGTCACAGTCTCCCCTACTTTAGGAAATTTCGTCCCGAAATTTTAACTAGAGGAAACTTATGAGAACAATTGCGGATATTTCGCCTTCATTTGGTCCTCACGTTCCCAAGTAAACTTTGGGCCACGTTTGGATACCCAACGAACTTTGACTAATTTAAATCCGGTTGTTCATCAACTGTTTGAATGTACAGTCCATTATCTCCACAGGTTTCTCGACAAAGTGTATCGTTTCATCGATTTGGATCTCGTCGAGAGGAATGTGAAGATCAGCGTCAGCTAAACACTTTCGAAAATTGGACACGTGAAAAGTCTGATGAATATTTCCAAGCTCTAAAGGTAGCTCAAGTCGATAGGCAACCTTTCCAACTCTTTCAACAATCTTAATTGGTCCAACGTATCATGGTGCAAGTTTTCCTTTCCTTCCAAATCTCACCACTTCTTTCCAAGGTGACACCTTGAGTAGGACATGGTCTCCGACTTGAAATTCTAAGGGCTTGCGTGGTAAATCCGCATAACTCTTTTGACGGCTTCTAGCTGTCACAAGATTATCGCGAATTTTCTTGATTTTGTCTGTCGTTTCCAAAATGAGTTCAGGTCCAGTAAGCTGAACCTCACCGATCTCATTCCAACAAACAGGTGAACGACATTTTCGACCGTAAAGAGCTTCGAATGGTGCCATAATAATGCTAGCATGATAACTATTGTTGTAAGAGAACTCGATCAATGGCAGATGAGAATCCCTATTACCACCAAAGTCGATCACACATGCTCTAAGCGTATCCTCCAAAGTTTGAATCGTCCTTTCGGATGGTCCATCTGTTTGGGAATGATAATCAGTGCTTAGATTTAGTTGAGTTCCCATAGCAGATTGCATGGTTCTCAAAAAATGAGATGAAAATCGAGCATCACGATCGGAAATGATATCCAAAGGAACACCATTTCGTGATACAACATAAATCTTTGCAAGTTTATCAGCAGATAGATCCTCATGAATCGCAATCCTAGAGAAGTTTGTAATGAAACGACGATAATAACCAGCGAGACCAAGAGAAGAACGAACTTCTGTGGGTGTCGTAGGTGTATTCCAATCCTTAATTGTAACAATTTTGGATGGATCCATATGAATACCCTGCTCGTTGACTATATGTCCCAAGAACTGAACTTCTTTAAGCCAGAATTCATACTTGGAGAATTTAGCAAAAAGTTGTTCCTTCTTTAGGAGTTCGAGAGTCAAACGAAGGTGTTGCTCGTTATCGGCTCGAGACTTGAATAATTAAGAATGTCGTCATTGAACACAATAATGAACTTGTCTAAATAAGGTTTACAGACCCTACTCATTAAGTCCATAAAGATAGCTGGAGCATTTATCAAACCAAAGGCATGACAGTAAACTCATAGTGTCCATATCTCATGCGGAAAGCAGTTTTGGGAATATCTTCTTCGAATACACGAAGCTGATGATACCCTGAATGCAGGTCGATCTTGGAAAAAAAAATAGCACCTTGCAGCTGATCAAAGAGATCATCGATTCGAGGTAGGGGCTATCGATTCTTGATGGTAAGCTTATAAAGCTCACGAAAATCGATACACATTCGAAAATATCGTTTAAGGTTTTTAGGGAAGATCAAAAGTGATCATGGAAATGACAGAACCACAGGAGCAGTTTGTCTTTGTGTTGACATTACAAGGTTGCATCAAACATTCATACAATTGCAGTAGTTTAAAATAAAATCACAAATTTTATTTATATAACAACCGCATTGTCTTTAAATGTTAAAAGATAACAACCAAAAGAAATACAAAATACTAATTGTTTATTGCTGCATCATCGATCGCCTCGTTGATGTTAAACACTCGTCCACGAGCGGGATTCACGTTCGCGTTCGGATTTGGGTTAACATTCGCATTCGCATTCGCATTTACCAATCTCGGGCAATTGTTGCGGAAATGACCCATTTCTCCGCAATTGAAACACGAACCAGGTGGGAATCTCGCAACATTCCCTTGAGCTTGAGCTGGAACCTGGGCAGCCTGATTTTGACCAAAACGGCAAGTATTGGCCAAATGCCCAAGCCTACCACACGTAGCACACTGTTTACAGGCTTGTTGGGCAACATGGTGACCATTACATCGAGTGCAGTGAGGTGCGGTACCAGCATATGCTTTCTTCGCAGGAGGTTGAGTTGGTGGGTTCTGAGCAGTTTGATTGGTGACAGCAAAGTTTTGGGAAGCCTTGCGCTTCCTTGACTTTTTCGAAGACTCACCCTGCTGCTTACCCTTACCCTTTTCCTTATCAGAATCAGTTGACTCCTTTTTATCACCCTTGCGGGTGAGTTTACCCTTCCTGACTTGGGACTCAGTCAGGGTAGCAGACAACTCGATTGCTTGACGAACTGTAGTAGGATTAACGCCAGTCAGGATGTCCTGAATGGAGTCGGGTAAACCATCGATATACCTCTCGATTGCCTTATCCAGTGGGGTAACCATCGTGGGATACAACAAACTAAGCTCCTCAAATCGATCCGTATAAGCACTGTGTTCTCCCCCGACTTGTTTCAAATCGTCAAATTCTCGTTCCAACATTCGAATCTCATGACGGGGACAGAACTCTCTCATCATGAGAGCTCGGAGCTCTTCCCAAGTTTGTGCTAGTGCCACTTCGGCACCCCTATCACGCATCACTCCGTTCCACCATGTAAGAGCTCGCTTCTCAAACACACTTGAAGCAAATTCAACTTTGCGCGCATTCGGACATTGCACATGTCTGAATGTGCTCTCGATACTCTCAAACCATTGCAGGAGCGCGGTTGCTCCTTGTGACCCAGAAAACTTAAGCGGCTTCGCAGAATTGAAATTCTTGAAATTACACGGTGCATTGTTGTTGTTATTATTGTTATTGTTGTATAATTCGTGGATTTGGGTCACGATGCCTGGAAGTACAGCAGCCATTTGCTGAGAGACAAGGGCTGCGACTTCCTCAGCAGTAAAAGTTTGAGCATCACGTCGAGGAGGCATTGTCTAACAAGGAAACATGGGAAACGAGTGAGGTTGACAATTGGAGGAACAAAAGAGGCAATGAAAACACCGACAAAACACAGGAAGGCGATCATTCGTTCGTTACCTCGAACAAACAAATGACACGCAGTGACAAATCAAAGTAAATAGGTCATAATAATGTATCACCGAAGACATACTCGCCTATAAGTGAACACTCACCCCAAGAGTTCCCAGGTAAGAGTGACTGGTCCGATAATGCGGATTTGTACGAACACTCTAGCCTTAGACAGAAAACTCAGGGTACAGGCATTCACTCTTCCAGTTTGCACGTGTTCACATTATTTAGACCCAAACCTTGACGAGATTTTGAAAATTCTAAAGGCACAAAGCCAAAATGAATCAAACCAGAAGGGTTCAAAACCATATAACAAAGGGTTCAAAACCTTATAACAGGAGGTTCAAAACCTAGTAATCAATCATCCAAGGATAGATGATTAATTTTCGAAGCGGATTCATTATTGTGTTTTCGTTGTGGTTATCACCTAAGGATAGGTGACGGTATTGTTTTAGAATCTAAACACAAGTAAACTTGTGTTGGGGTCCTAGAAAGTTATAGTCTAGGTCAAAGCATTGCTAATAACCTAATTCCCTATAACCATTGGCTCTGATACCAACTCTTCTGTCACACCCCGGCCGCGTTAAAACAACAAACCGCGGTGGAAACGCCGGGGAGTGAGGCGACAGAATTATTGTTCCACAACCATGGTAACCAATTGTTTTGTTTTATTGAAATATTATGTAATGTATATTGTCATTAAACCAAACAAACAAACTACATATTGTTTATAACTGTTTTTAAGTCACTAAGGCCTTGTCCAGATCCTAAGTGAACTCGCTTCCTAGCAAGCAACATCAAGCAATACCACCTGAAACATATGTAAAAATAAAGTCAGCAAAGAAATGCTGGCGAGTACATAGGTTTTATGGGAGTATCAGATTCATGGCTCGTTTATATGTTGCAGTACCTCGTTAGACTACAAGAGTCAAAATACAAACCTTGTTTTGAAAAGTGTATTGCAACAAAATTAACCAACTCAAATCAAATTGGTTATAGTTTATAAAATCTCGTAGCCATGACTCTTAACTCAAAAATATTTGTTTTAGTATAACAACTTGTAAACATCTCGTAAAAACTCGTTAATAAAACTCGTATGGTTTATATCATTTCGAAAACCTCGTTGTGTGACATAATTTCAAAATCGTTTCCCCAGTGAACTAAATAATGACACGCAATGTAATATGATAGAAGCACTTATATATAAGATGTACCAACGGCATATCTACCATGATTCTATCATACTACACCCGTCCCATTATCTAATCACTGCCCAAAACCAATCGTTTAATTCGTTTAACTTGTTTCAAATCGTGTATCTCGTTTCAAATCGTTTAACTCGTCCCAAAAGCGTATTCGTTTTAATAGTGAAACTACTTTTGGTCGTCTCGTTAACAACATTCAAACCTTCGTGACTCGTCTAACTTGTTTCTCGTTTCGTATTAACAAACCACCAAAGGGTAAGTTAACAATCATCAGGTTCGGTCGTTACCTACATAACCCCCACACATAACCATGGGTGTAGTCTGATAACGGGATTTGTCAGATCCTATGGTACCATAACCTAATACTGGTCGGCTCGGCCAAAGCTAATGAATGTCATTCGTTATGTAATCACAACCAACAAGTCTTGTTCACCTTATTGAAATCGTTATTAGTTTAGTATAAACCATCGTTTTTGAAATTATCGTTTAAACCTTGAAATTCGTTTTGTACATATGAATCACCCCAAAACAATTGAAAACAGTAAAATAGGGGAACTATGTACTCACTTGGGATTGCTAATTAGTCTTGAGAATAAGACCAATTTAAGCTCCAAGTATCACGGAATCAACCGGCACCTAGTATAGGTAACTATGTTAATAAATCGGCTCCTAAATCGAGAGATAGGATAGAATGAGGTTCTATAAATCAAATGAGTAATTGAATTCATATGGTATGATTTAATAGTCCCAACATTCTGATTAGAAAGCATACCTAAGTGCTTTTGACCCGTTTCGACACATTATGGTAACATGAGTCACTATAAGGCGTCATTAGCGTAAAACTATGTTCGGATGGTTAACTATGTGCTATGCCAAGTCTTACATGCCCAATTATCCCTAAACATGTTACTAAATCAGATTACTTGTCAAAAATATGTTCACATAGGCAAGATACGGATTTTAGCTTTAAAAGGGCATTTTGGTCATTTCCTATGGGCATACAAGCTAACTAGCAAATGACTAACCAATCCTATGTGATCATAAGGTATAACCTCAGTGGTTATTCCCTATGCATCTATGATCACTAACTAAGCTTGGTCGGATCCTAAAGATCGACCAAACGGGTCGGGTTCGGAAGTGTAAGCGGTTATTTAGACCGCTTACCTTACGACCCTAAACAAGCTCAAACTAATAGTGTCGAGTTAGACATGTTAAAACATGTCTAACCTACTGATTTGGTATCAAAACAAAGTGTTTTGATACCCTAAAGTAGTTCCGAGGCAAAATGCGTGCTAAAACGCATTTTGACCGAAACTTTGACTCGACACTACAACTAGCTAACGTGGTAATCAGCGGCTATAATCACGAAGGATTATAACTATCGTGATTACAATCACGTTTCAAAGTTCAATTGAACTTTGACTTGACAAATTGATGGTCAAAACCGAAAGTCAAACTGTTGGCCAAACTGTTTGACTTTCTGCTTAAACATAAAGAACAAGCATGAAAGAAGACTTACAAAGGGTCCTAGCTATCTTTTCTACAAAGAATAAAGTTCCAAGCAGATTAGAAAGCTCCCAAATCAGATGTAGAGGAGAAGAAATGAGAATGAGCAAAGAACAAGTGAATGGAGTGGCCTATTTATACTTGTTAGTGATCAACAAGATCATGACAAGTGGTTTGTTTAGCCATTAAGCAATGAATCACAACCATACAAGTGTTAGGAGCAGGTGCAAAGCCTTGGAGAGGTGGTAACTTGGCTACCACACAAAGAAATTGCAAGATTGGCCCCTGAATTTACAAACTGATGCTGAAAACAAACTTTCTGCCCAGATGTGATCGTCGCGTAGCGCGACCACAAGGCCTTATGGCCGTCGCGTAGCGCGACGATGTAGGCTGAACTTTCAAAGTTTGGCAGAAATGGTCCCTGCACGTGTTTTAAGCCCATTTCAGGCCTTTTTGATCCCCGTTAAGCCATTTTCAAGGCTCTACAAGGTCAATAAAGTTTAGAGGACTCAAAATATGCTTGGAACACTCTCGGATGTCGGCTCGTTTGGTCGTACGATCGCGTTGTTCGTTAAATTACGACGGAAGTCGTAACGAACGCAAAAACGATCCAAATTAAGCGACGAATGGAATTTTTGCATGCCGATCACTAAAATAAAAATATTTTAGTGTGTACAAAAATTTTGGATGTCCAAATGTGGTCAGAACTTAAGATATCCGCGAAAATGCAAACTTACGTCGTTTTTTGACACTTTTAGTCCCTGTAAGATCAAATAAGCATGTTTTCGCACACCGAACCCCTCAAAGCTTATTTCTAAGCTATGTTTAGGTTATTTATGGTATGTTTAGCTTATGATCAAGTTCTGGACTATTCGACATCATACGAATCGGTATAGTTTCGTAGTTTGACATAAATAGTCCCTTCGATCGAACAAACTTGTTTTCGACACACCAAACCATCCAAAACTTATTTCTAAGTTATGTGAAGGTTATTTAAGGTATGTTAAGCCTATTTCACTATTCCGGAGTGTTTGTCGCGTTTAACTGATTGCGTTCACGCACCAGTTTGCGTATAACTTTCCAGAAAGCGATTTAAAGCTTGAAATCGAATCAGATCGAATTGTAAAATCATCAAACACATAAAACACATATAATAACACCAAAACACATTGATTTATCTATAAATAACATTGTTTTGCATTGTTCATCGATTAAAGAGCACAGTTGTCACAACTGTCACTCCGAAAAGCATTTCCAAAACTATGACTGATAACATAAATCATGATAATCTTTACGGAAATCACCAAAGAAAGTTGGGTTTCAATGATTTACGGTTATGAAAAACCTGTAAATGATCAACATGTTTTACTCCCAGTTCCAGAATATTCAAAAAATCAGAAAGAAAAACATTCTGACAAGCTAAGAATGGTAACATTATTACAATAGTCGGTAAGAGAGGATATTCTTTCTCTGCTTCAGCATGGTGAAACTTCAAAGTCAATATGGGAAGCTCTAAAGTTGAAAGCTGAATGAGGAAAAGACAACAAGAAAAACAAAATCTCGTTACTGAAAAAGGAGTTTGATTTGTTTGACTGTATGAAAGGAGAGACTGTTAGACAAATGATAGAGAGATTCTGTCATCTGAAAATTAAGTTAGAGCATTTTGGAATCTACAAAGAAAGAGAAGAGATGGTTGACAAACTCGTCGAGGCATTACCATATGAGGAAGATTGGAAAACTTATGTGATTGTGTTGAAAAATGATGCTAAATTCGATGAGATGACATTAGATAGTTTGATTGAAAAACTAGAGGGACATGATCTGTTGTTGCAAAAACAAAACAAGATGTCTAGTTCTGGTTATCAACAGAATGTTGATTTGTATTCCCTAAGAGGTATGCCGCAAAACAACGATTCTGCAAAGATCAGAACAGCATTCAGTGCAGATAAGACTGGTGATTCTTCAAACAACACATCTTCAAGCTATGATCCAAGATATCATACTTCGTCAGTGTCATCTAAGTCTGGTCCAAGTCAAGATTGGAAAAATTCTCCACATTTGAACAATGAGTTTGCTCAACAGCACATGAGTTTCTTAGCCTCTATCCTGGTATCTTATGAAGGTCTAATTGCAGGTAAGATTGGTAATCCGAACATGACGAAGGAGGATTACGATCAGGTTGATCCAGAAGAGATAGAGCTCATGGACATTCGCTGGTGCATGGCAAGTGTCATCAAGATAGCTCAGCAGTTCATGGAAATCACCGGTAGGAAGTGCTTAGAAGGTCCCGACATGAAGATTGGTTTTGAAAAGTCTAAAGTTACTTGTTTTAAGTGTAACAAAAGGTGCACTTCAAGAGCGAATGCATGAACAACAAAGCTGATGATAGTGTGAATCCGTTTCACGATGACTATTATAAGAAAGCTATCTATCATCAGAACAACGAGCAACCAACAAGAAAGCAGCTTGAAGAAAGTTCATCCAAAGAGAAGAAACTAGCTATGTTGACAATTCGTGATTGTAGTGAATCCAGTATTCTTCAAGATGATAGCAAATGGAGGATTCAAGACGATGAAGGGTTTAATTGGAATGATTATTTTAAAGAAGATGGAGAACTCAAAGCAATGGTTGCTAAAATAAAGAAAAGTCTATAGGAAATAGAAGCTCAAGGTTACTTGGATAGTACGTATGATGCCTACAAAGAAGTAAGATGGGCAAGAAGATGGGATTCTGATTATGAATGTTATGTTGATTCGAAAGGTAACCCGAAAGTGGATCCAGATGAGGTTGATTTTGAAGCCTTAGTGGCTGCAATTCCAACTCTTAATGTTTGGTGTCGAGGGATTAGAGAGATTCGAGATTACAGAGAAAAAGTCGAAGAAGAAATCTACAAGGTGATTTATGCAAGCTTGGAGAAAAAGAAGAAGAAGACAGTTGAGGAGATTATGGTTGAAAGTGAGAAGTTAGTCAAAGAGATCAAGAAAGAGAAACGGGTTGATGAAGATGTTGCTGGAAAACAGTAGGAGGTTGAGAAAGATCAAAAAGCAGAAAAAGCCAAGGTGCCTAATACTGAGGTAAATACTCAATTTGAATATTCTGAAATGTTAGATAAATCTGTGCATAAAACTGATAAACAGTGCAAGAAATGCATGGAAACGTGCAGAGCTTGTACTGAAAAGGATAACAATCTGAGATCCAGAGATATTGAGTTCACAAAAATAGAAAAGTTTTTCAAAGAAAAATGTAATGAAATGTTAGAAAATGAAAAGCTATTGAAACAAGAAAATGAAAAGCTGACACAAAAATGTGATGATCTTGAAAAGGAAAATAAAATTTTGAAAGAAAAATGTTTAGAAGTTTGCAATGAATGTATTTCAAAAGATAAAATTATTCAAGATTTGCAAAAAGAATATGATGTAATGAAGTTGTTGTATCACACAGTATAAGAAGCTTATGGAATTTTGAAAAGTAAAGTCACAAGTCTGGATAATAGATTGTCAGCTTGTCAAGAAACAAATAGTTTTCTTGAAGCTAGATATAAAGGAAAGCAAATAGTTGTAAATAACTACGTTGATGAAATTGCTAAACTTAAACAAGAACTAGCTGAAAAAGAAAAATTAGTTAACAAACTTCAAAGTTATCATGCTTCTTCATACATTCTTGAACGTATTTTCAACATCACACCTGATGGTAAAGAGTCCGAAAAGAACAAAAAGGGAATTGGGTCAGAATACCATCAGGTTCCACCACCGTTGGAGGATAATTATACATTCTATCATGGCGAAATGTTGGGATTGAACCCTACAAAGGAACAATTGATTAAAGCCAAAACTGGATCAGATCAGTGGATTCAGAATAAGCAGATGTTTGCATCAGTCTTTCCCCTTGGAAGTGGCCCTAATATCTGATGACCTCCATCCACTATTTGTCTACAACAACTGCTGATCTTCAACAACTGCTAAAGACTATTAAAGACTGTTGAAGGCTAAGCACTGATGCTCAATCTACTGTCATGGTTCAAGTACTGCTGAAGACACAAGCACTGCTGGGAGTATAACAGTGGAATGATAAGCAGTAGTTTAGTTTACTTCTTTGTATTGTATTGTATTGTAATCAGTGGTTAGATAACAGTGCTTGTATAGATCAGTGGTTGTAGGTTGTTAGGGGGTTAGATGTCACTTTCATGGTGATGTCAGCAAAGATGCTTCAGTGGTTTGTTCGGTACTATAAATAGAACAGTACCCTGTACTGTTCTATTATCTCGTTCTTCACAAGTCATTCTGTACGAATAAACCATCTGTGAGCTCAGGCTGAGGGGGAGATTGTAATGCATGCATGCAAGTTTAATTGAATCATTGTAATAAATATAATCATTCGATTTCATGACAAACATGTGTGTTGAAAGCAATTCTTCCATTTGATTGTGTGTTGAAAGTTTGTTTCCATTTTAATTCCGCTGCACTTATATTCATTCATATTCATAATTATCAAACAAAAACACAATCATAAGAAACTCACCTAACAATTGGTATCAGAGCTAGGACAGTCAAATTTGATTTAACAATCATTTTGACGTAAAAGTTCAGCTCATAATCGTTGATACTTTTAATTGTTCGTTTCGTTGAAAAACAGAGTAAGGTGTAATCACAAACAAAGTTGATTATTCAGTGCCTGTAAAACAACCAGAATGACGTCACAATCACATGATGTTAACAATAACATCGGCTCACTCTTCAAACCACCCATGTTGAAGAGATCTGAATACAACATCTGGCAGAGAAGGATGGGTCACATCCTTGCTCAACAGAACACCGGATGTTGGAAATCGGTTATCTATGGACCACATGTTCCAATGGTGCCGAGTGCTGAGGATCTAAAGGTTTTTGTTCCTAAGAAATTAGAGAACTACACTGAACAGGATTTTCAAAAACTTGAACTAGATGCCAAGGCATTCAGCATAGTTGCATCTGCACTACCTAATGAGATTTATGCTGGGCTGTTACACTGTAACAGTGCCAATGAATTGTGGGATGCACTTAAGGAACAGTTTGGGGGGACTGAAGAAGTGATTGAAAATAACAGGGAAATTTTGAATCAACAGTATGAAACCTTTTGTCACATTAAGGGTGAATCATTAACACAACAGTTTGAGTGATTCAGTTGTCTCATAAGTGAACTAAACTTGTTAATATTGAATTTGCAAATGCTACACAAAATAGCAAGTTTCTTAGGTCACTTCCTGATAAATGGGATACAATTGCTTTTGTAACCAAGAATTCAGTTGGGTTCAAAGATCTGACACTGACCCAACTTCATGGTAGACTCCTGACCTATGAAAGGGAGTTGAACCAGAAAAAGAAGTTGCAAGAGTCTGGGAAAGTTGCAGATGATTATTCATTTGGCAACACAGCTCTTTTGGGTCAGGAAGAATCTGGCAGCAGTAAGGATCAGAGTTATGATCATTTTATTGACATAACTGTTGGTGGAAATTTCAACTCTGATCCTCACTCATCCAATTTTGCTTTTATAGCAAATGGAGAAAGCCAGAATTCTGATAATCTATGCTTTAAACTCAATGATCTCCAGCATTTTGATCCAACTGACTTAGAGGAAATGGACATATTACACCAACTTGCACTGCTGAGTGTTAGAACCAGCAAGTTTTACAAAAGAACAGGGAGAAAATTCCCAGGGTTGCATGGGAATCTAAAAGTAGGGTTGGATAAGTAATCAAATGCTACAAGTGCAATAGGTTAGGTCACTTTGCTAGGGAATGTAGGAATCAAACCAATGGACCTATTATCACTCACCCTAGTTTAAGACCACAAAATAACCAAAGCACTGTGCAGTATTCCCATTATACCCCTGATTCCCATGCGAACACTGCTCACTATGCAAACCCTGGAACCCCTGTTCCTGTGCAGTATGTCCAAGCCACTGTTCCTCAAATTCAGTATGTCCAAGCCCCTGTCCCTCAGGTTCAAGTGCAACCAGTTGCACCTCAACAAGCTGCACCAACAGTGGTTCAACCAGACCAGCAAAGCTTTTTCACCCAAGGTTTTGTTGACTGGAGCAGCTTACCTGATGAGCTAGGTGATGAAAATTTTGCACTCTATACTACCAATGATGCTTCTAATGATAATTACTGTTTTATGGCATTAGAGTCAATACTAGAAGGGCTGGAAACTGAAGAAGGACATTCAAATGCTGAAATAGTGGATGAAATTGCTGAAGCAGTGGTTACTGCTGTTGCTGGTGAAATACTGTTGGGAGAAAATTCAGAACCCTTGTTGGAACCATTGTCTGAGCCCTGGTCTGAAGAAGAAGAGAAGAAACATGGTGAAAAGGAAGAGAAGGTGGCTGATGAAAAAGAGCATGTCTGTGATTGTGCCATGATGGCTGCAGCTAAGGTATCATCTCAGGTTCTTAAAAATCTGTGTTCAGACAGATGCATCATAGCATTTGCTAACATCAAAGAGGTGAATGAAAACCTTAGGGATAGAGTGTTAAATGATGAAGTTCAATTTGAAAAGTGTTCAAAAGAACTGAAAATCAAATTGGTCGAAAAGGATAATGAAATCTGTAGTCTCAAACAAGAGCATAGCATAACCAAGGACCAACTCCAGACTATGATAGAAAAATATCAAGCCTGCAAAAAGGAGTTGAAATCCACCCAAATCACTTGTGAAAAATGGGTGGAATCCTACAAAGGTTATGAAGTTATGCTTGAAAAACAGATCAAAAGCAATGTAAAATTTGGTGTAGGTTTTAGAAAACATGATCAAATTGAAAACATTGCTGCAAATGAATCTGTTCAAACCTCTGTTGAAATCATACCCACAAACAAGGATGGCCAAGAGGTTAAAATAGCTGATAAACTTGGTAACAAGATCACTTTGGAAAGATCCGTGGGGTCCTCAACCTTTGAGGAGATTGAGAAATACCAATTCAAACCCACATGGTCTGATGAGTGTGACATCCTTGAAAATTTCAAACCCATGGACTTCACAACTATAAATGGTGTAAAAGCTCTAAAGGCCAAAGTCATTCCTCTTAAAGACATCCCAACAGTAGTTCAAAACTCTGTTGCAAAGGAATCTGAAAAGAGGAAGAAAAAAGAAAAGATTAAAAACTTGTTTTGTGACTTTTGTGAAAATAAAAATCACTTGAATAAAGATTGTTTTCATTTTAAAGCTTATGATCTTAACACAACAAGTACTGTTATGCCTTCAAGCAGCTGCAGCATCTGTGGTAAAACAAACCATTCTACTCAGCAGTGTGTTTACCTGAAATCCTTTGAGGTCAAAAAGGAAGAGTACATGTCAAAAACACCAGTGAGTTCATCAAAACCACAAGTCAAACAACAACCACTGTTTGTGCCAGTTCAAACAGCTGTTACAAAATAGCTGAACCAAACCTCTGTTAAAAGAGAAGTTTAGGTGATTGATGCACCCCCTGTAAACCAATACCGAAGAGGTAAAGGTCAACCACCATACCAAAGGGTCCCACATGTTTATGAGGTTTACAAAAAGCCTTCTAAACCAAGAGTGAACAGGAATCCCTTTGGGTACCAGCAGATGATAGGGCAGGAGCCCCAACAGTGGTTAGAGAAAAACAGTTCCAAAGCTGTTCAAACACCTGAGCTAACCATTGTCCATCCACCTGAACTTAACATAGACACTGTTGATACCCCATCCAAAGCCTTATTGGTTTTGGAGACCCTCCTGAACTAATTATTTACTTAATGTCAAGGGAGCTTCTGCATGCTTAGATAGTCTTTGGTATGTAGATAGTGGAGGCTCCAGGCACATGACTGGATGTAGAGCCATACTCAAAGAATTCAAAACTCATGGAGGGGGTGATATATCTTTTGGTAATAATAGTAAAGGGAAGGTGATGGGATCTGGTACAGTACAGTCTGGAAATGTTAAGTTTGAAAATGTCAATCTAATAGACAATCTAAAATTCAACCTTCTTAGTGTCTCACAAATGAGTGATAAGGGCTATGGCCCATTCTTCACTAAGGATTGTTGTAGGATTGTTGGACCAGAAATGGTTAAAAAGATTGAAGAAATAATAAAAAATGGAAAAACCCAACTTGTTGCTCAAAGGAGTGGCAATGTTTGTGTAGTTGATTTGTCAAAAGAGAGCCCCAGGACTGATGCCTGTCTGTTCTCAGCTGCCTCTAACAAAGAGACAAAATTATGGCACAGGAGATTGGGGCACACAAATCTCAAGACAATCACTGCTTTGTCAAAACAGGGTTTAGTAAGAGGTCTTCCTCAAAAACTATTCACCTGTCCTAAGCATTGTGTCTCCTGCTTAAAAGGAAAACAACATAAAAGCTCATTTAAGTCCATTGAAGAGTCCAAAACAACCAAGTGCTTGCAAATGCTGCACATGGATCTGTTTGGCCTAGTAAAAGTCATGAGTCTTAAAAAGAAAAGATATTGTTTGGTAATTGTAGATGACTTTTCTAGGTTTACATGGACTTATTTCTTACATTCCAAAGATGAGACTGCAGGCATTCTGCAAGACTTTGTCAAACAGGTTGAAAAGCAGTTTGACTTGCCAGTAAAAGTCTTCAGGAGTGACAATGGTACAGAGTGCATAAATAGGGAGTTGGCTGAGTTTTGTGTGTCAAAAGGAATTGTAAGGCAGTACAACATTACAAGGACACCAGAGCAAGATGCGGTTGTTGAAAGAAAGAACAGGACATTGATTGAGGCTGCCAGAACCATGCTTGCTGATTCAGGTTTGCCATTAACTTTCTGGGCAGAGGCAGTCAACACTGCTTGCTATGTCCAGAACAGAGTTTTAATCAACCCCAGGCATCAAAAGACTGCCTATGAACTGTTGTATAAAATCAAACCACTGATCTCATACTTTAAAGTATTTAGATGCCCATGCTTTATTTTGAATTTAAAAGACTCAATTTCAAAATTTGCAGCCAAAGTAGATAGTGGATATCATTTGGGATACTCAACCACTGCTAAGGCCTACAAAGTATTTAACACAAGGACCAAAACAGTGGAAGAGACTTTGGATGTAAAGTTCAATGAACTTTCTTCAATGAAAATCCCTGCAAACCCTGCAGAATTGTTTGATCTTGATAAATTTACTTTTGAAATGTTTCTCTCAAGACTAACAGTGCAGGTTCATCTCAAAATCCTCCATCAGACAATGGGTATGGAGTGATCCTCCCACTTACAAAACTTCAAATCCATTGCCAGAGTAGCAGATGTTAAAAATAGCTGTCAAAGCTCAACCACTGTTGTCACACCCCCAAAATACCACATGCGTGAACACCGCGGGAGGTGTGACGTACCAGGATCCAAGCCACCAATCACATTGAACCACGCATAGTATTTAAATAAAACATTTCATTAATTATGAAATATAAATTTAAAACATAAGTTTAAACCAAAGGAGATGTTCAGCGAAAGCATATAGTAAATTGTAAACCAACTGTTTCATGATAATTGTTCAAAACCAATGTATCAAATATATCTGAGAGCCACGATCCATGACCACTCCAGCACTCCCAGACAGCAAGTCCATGTCAAGCAATCTAACGATCTGCAAGCATGTAGACAAGTGTGTCAGACGACGCTGGTGAGTTCAAAGTTTTGTTAACACGTTTAGTTACCAGATATATGTTTAAAACAGTTCAATTTTTGTTTTGATGATGTTATTAACTCGATTACCGTATGTGGCTACAAGATGTGTTTGCCCAAACCCCAATGCCTCTATCAAAGAATTGGTCAAGTGGTCAAGGTAATTAGTTCACGCCCGTCCATTCCGGCTCGTGTGAGGGTGCCAAACCTAATAGCGCTATCAACTAAATACCTCGTTGCCTTCCCGGTAACTATCGGTAGATGTAAGGGGTCTTATATAATAGAAAACTGAGTAATAACCAACATCCTATTAACCTGCATTCCTCCCTGGAACGTTACCCGATATCCCTTCCCGGGATGCATGCTTGGAAAAGAGCAGTGAACTCACCTTGGTTTGCTCGGTTTGTTAATGTGCTTCTAGTGTTAATTAACGGTTAGGTCCGTTACACTCGACCTAAGGTACATTGCACATAAACTCAATGTAAGTGTTTACGATCAAATAGGGTTTAAATAGGGTTCGCAATCCCTTAGTGTCCAAACATCAGTGTCTGTTATGATTATCGTTTACAGATTTCATCATACAAGACTGAACATACATACAGTAGCACACAGTGGCATGTTAGGTGTTTTTCATGCAACATTTAACAAATTCGAACCAAACCCCCACCTATTAAACTCGGACAAGGCATCCCCTTACAAACTCGGACCCAACAAAATCCATAAAACTTGGACTCATGTGTGGAAGATAAAACTTGGACTCTTGGTTTCATAGCAAACCCAGACACCCCCTCTCCCAACTAAACTCGGACCATATACAAAACAACAAACTCGGATCTCATTCAAATCATTAAACTCGGACATTATACAAAACAATAAACTCGGACTAGTTGTAAACCACTAAACTCGGACTCCTCAAAAACTAATAAACTCGGACACTATGAATCATCTTAAACTCGGATCATGCAACTTAACAAACTCGGATTCATGGTTTTCATTGCCAAAACTCGGACTCAAGGAGTCCTTATAATAAATTCGGACTTCATGTTTCTTTAATAAACTCGGAAGCAAGTGTCATGTTACAAACTCGGATTTGTGACTTCACAAAACCCTGACTGTGATAACCTGTAACTTCAGGTTAATGCTTTAACTTAACACAATTAAGTTGGTCACACAATCTTTAGCATTTCATGGAACTATGTACTACTTTATGCATTATTTGACTTACATGAGAACTTTGTGCCTTAACTGTAAATTATATGTGGTGTGTGTGTTTTATGTAAAAGATGATGCTTAGGGGTGTTTAGTGTTAATAATGAAAGATAAAACAAAACCCCTCAACCCTAATCATTCTCACCAATTCCAATCATACGGCAGTTGCAAGTTCTCTAATAATTTAGGGTTTCACCAATCTCTAAACTCTTGATCTTTAATCTTTCAATCTTTCCAGAGCAAACCCCACGTCAAATCTAAGGTAATGTTTACATCATACGTTGTTTTTCCTGTTCAATTGATCTCATGCAAACCCTAGTTCTCCAAACAAGGATTCTGTGATTAGTTAATCTTTTAGGTTGTTTGTAAGATGATTTGTAATTGTGTGATGATTTGCCTGTGATTAGGACCAATCCACATGCTAGAATAGTTAAACTTTTGGTTGATTCGTATGGAAGAATAGGGTTTCGATCGTACTGATTTATTGTAACTGTTGCATCAGAAACCATAATTTGGCTTTGTTGATTCGTAGTGTTGTTGTTTGGAGTTAACAGTCCGATGAATGTGTTATATGGGGTCTGAGTTTGCCATGCTAGGTCTGAGTTTTGTAAATATGAATGGTCTGAGTTTTATAAGGGGATGTATGTGGTCCGAACTTTATGATGATGTATGTGGTCCGAACTTTATGATGATGTATGTGGTCCGAATTTTATAAATGAAGTATGGTCCGACTTTTTGGTAATGAAACACTTGGTCCGAGATTTAGTTGTTACATGGTCCGAGTTTTGGGAGTTATTGTTGGTCAGAGTTTTGATATCGCTTATGAGGTCCGAGTTTCACATAGAGGGTGTTTGGTCCGAGCTTTGTTAACTGTTTGGTCCGAGTTCTTGATGTTGTTTGGTCCGAGTTTCATCCAAGGACTAGATGTCCGAGTTTGTTATGTGTGTGCAAGTGCCCGAGTTTATTGTAAACACCAGTATTAGACTTAATGTTAACACTAGGGATCTGAGTTTACTTATAATGCTAAGTTCAAAACCCTGTGTGAATGTGTGAAGAATACCTTGCATGCCACTGTGTGTTACTGTATGTTACTGTATGTATGTGCAATCTATGTCATGTTATTGAAATCTCCGTTGAGACGGCTTCTGTTCTTGCAAGGTAATCTTCATGAGCGTGTTTCTCTTTTACGGAAAAAACTGGACGAAATGCAGTTGGCCATTGATGCGAACCCGATGGATGTTTCTCTTAGAGAAGCTGAAGCTACATGTCTTCTAGAGTTCCAATCTGCTTCGTATGATGAGGAATGTTTCCTAAAGCAGAAATCTAAAGCGGATTGGTTGGCTGCTGGTGACTCGAACACAAAGTATTTTCATAATTGTGTCAAGATGAGAAATGCTTGCATGAAAATACATAGCATTCAAGATGCTTCTGGTGATCGATTCCATGGTGACGATGTGTATGGAGTGCTGGTTTCTCACTATTCTGAGTTTTTGGGTGTGCAAGATCAGGTGGTCCCCTTACCTGGTATTTTTACGTTCCCGAATGTCTTGGATCCGATCGTGGCCACCAATATGGTGCGTCCAGTGTCTATTGAGGAGGTAAAAAATGCTATTTTTTCTATCGGTGAGAATAAGGCTCCGGGGCCGGATGGGTATACTTCGGCTTTCTTTAAAAATTCTTGGGAGATTGTGGGCAGTGAGGTTACAAAAGCGATCCGTGACTTCTTCGATAATGGCAAACTTTTGCAGCAAATCAATCATACTATTATAGCTCTTGTCCCGAAAGTGGCTACTCCTAACACAGTGGTTGATTACCGTCCGATTTCGTGCTGCAATGTGATTTATAAATGCATTAGTAAGATCTTAACGGATAGAATTAAAGGTAGTTTGGATGTGCTTGTTGACATTAACCAGTCGGCATTTGTGCCAGGAAGAAAGATTTCTGACAATATCTTACTGACCCAAGAACTGATGCATAACTACCACCTAAGGATTGGGCCTTCACGGTGTGCGTTCAAAATTGACATACAAAAAGCTTATGATACGGTTAGCTGGTCTTTCTTGGAAAGTATCCTTCGTGCTTTTGGGTTTCACCACAAGATGGTGAATTGGATCATGATTTGTGTTACCACTGTGTCTTATTCGTTAAGCATTAATGGTAATCTTTATGGGTTTTTCAAGGGTAAAAGAGGGTTGAGGCAGGGGGATCCAATATCGCCTTATCTTTTTACTTTGGTAATGGAGGTCTTATCGTTACTTCTTAAAGATGCGGCCACCAAAAGTAATGCTTTTAGATATCATCTTCATTGCAAAAAGCAAAAGATCATTAATGTCTCGTTTGCGGATGATTTGTTTATGTTTGCAAATGGTGACTTAGCTTCGGTCAAGGTGTTAAGAGACGCACTTCAGAATTTCACAAACATGTCGAGTCTTGTCCCTAGTATGCCAAAGAGTACGGTTTATTTCGGGAATGTTCCTCAGTCGATTAAACAAGGTATTCTGCATATTATGCCTTTCAAAGAGGGTACGCTTCCTGTCCGTTATTTGGGTGTTCCTTTAATATCGTCTAGGCTCTCTTATAAGGATTGCAAAATCCTAGTTGAGAAAATGGAGAAGAAGATTGATAACTGGATGACGAGATCATTGTCATTTGCTGGTCGGTTGCAACTGGTTAACTCGGTCCTATCAGCAATGCACATTTATTGGGCTGCAGTTTTTCTCTTGCCAGCTAAATTAGTGAGTGATCTTAAAAGACGTATGCGTGCATTCTTATGGACTGGTAAGTATCAGCAGAATGTTAAACCTAAGGTTGCTTGGAAGATTGTTTGTCTTCCAAAAAATGAGGGTGGGCTGGGTATTCGCTGCATTGCGGATGTCAATAAAGCGCTCATTTCGTCCCATGTTTGGAGTGTGTTGACCAACAGGAAGTCGCTATGGGTTCAATGGGTTCACATCTATAAACTGAAGGGTAGAAGTTTTTGGGAGATTCCTTGTAGGGGTAGTATGACATGGGGTTGGAGGAAAATTCTTGCTTTACGCGATTTGCTTCGGCCTTATATGTGGAAGGCTATTGGTAATGGCATTAATACGAATGTTTGGAGCGACACTTGGTGTACGGATTGTCCGATCCGTGCTTATGTGAGTCCGAGAAATATAGCAAATGCAGGTTTTAACTTGCAAGCTACTGTGGCAGAGTTGGTGGATTCTAACGGCCATTGGAAGTGGCCGGTTGCTTGGTTTGATTTGTTTCCCGTCTTAATCAATATTCATGATTTGTTTGGATTGACATGGAAGGTAAAGCAGTTCATTTTTCTTCGTGGGAGGTATGGAATAATATCCGGCATCGCGAGAATATTGTTGATTGGTTTAATATGGTTTGGTTTAAACAGTGTATTCCGAGACACTCTTTTAACTTGTGGCTGGTTATTAGAAACAAGCTTAAAACCCAAGATAGATTGTCCATTTGGGAGGCGGGAAGTGCTACGAACTTGAACCTCATGTGTTGCCCCTTGTGTAACTATGGTAAGGACTCGAGGGACCATTTGTTTTTTGAATGCTTCTACTCTACAGAGGTTTGGGATAGTATCAGGGATATGGCAGGTATGGATGAGGTTAGTGGCCGATGGACTGACATAATGCAATGGATGACGGTGAATTCGAATATGCAGCAACCGGCCAACGTTACGAGTAGGCTGGTGGTCTCGGCAGCTTCTTATTTTGTATGGCAAGAAAGGAATTCTAGGCTGTTCTCTCGGAACCAGCGTACGGCGAAGATACTGGCTCAAGAGATCATTAATATCGTTCGTATGCGTCTCATGACTCTAAAGTTCAAGATGGGTTTTGTGAGCAGACAGTTTCTTGAGAAGTGGAAGATTCCGGATAGGAACTTGGTCATTGATCCTGGCTAGATGCGTTTTGTTTAGGCCGGTTTAATGGCTTGGGTCGTGTTTGTTAGGTTGTTTGTGTGGTAGTTGCTTTCTGTTTTGGTTGTGTTTTTTGTTTGGTTTTCCTAGCCTTGGTTTGTCAAGTCTAGCGGGTGTGTAACATTTCAGTTGCACTTGTGTGCTTTATTGTTTGATATAAAATTTACCGGGGTAACCCTTTACCCAAAAAAAAAGAACATGTAAGTAATAAGTAAAAGTAAATGTAATCCATCACAATACAATTGGTGATCAATCAAAAACATAGTATAGGTAGCGGAAGCATAGTATGAAAAATCCAACACAAGTGTCAAGATTAAAGATTCATAAAGTTTTCATCAAAACATCCACAATTCGTGCCTACAACGACCGCGCCTCCCGTGCAAGCTCCATGAATACCTATGGTCCTGCAAGGCATGTAACAGAAAGTCAACAACTAGTTGAGCGAGTTCACAGTAAGTAAGTTCGTAATAGTAAGTTCGTTGCATCACCATGCGTTATTAACTAAGTCAATTGTATGTTCATTTAGTGGGGGCTTCCCATGTGTATATGTACTAGACTAGAGGTAACCATAAGTGTTCTTCTTAACCCGAGAACAGTAGTACGTACGAGGTTTACGTAAGTTTTACGTAAGTGTCCTTCTTATCCCGAGGACAGTGGTACGCGGGGGTTACGTAGGTTTTACAAAGGTGCCCTTCACAACCCGAGGCAGTAGTGAGTATAAGTTTACGTAGGTTTTACATAAGTGTCCTTCGCAACCTGAGGACAGTGATAAGTTACAAGTATACGTAGGTTTTACGTATGGGTCCTTCGCATCCGAGGACGATGGTATATAGTCTAGTAACAGTGTAAGTACAAATAATTGTTCAATCCCATTTCTTCAATCCCATTCCCTACCCACCGGGAATCCCATGCCTTGGTATGAGTGTGAACTCACCTTGGTTTGCTCGGTATGCTAAGTATGCGCTCACAGTTAATCAATCACGTCCTAATGTACGCACGTATACATAATCAGTTTATGTTCACTAAGTTCACGTATAAGCACAATCATAGTGGATATTGCATCACTGATCACCAAGTAACACGTATCACGTAATCAAAATCATACAAGTCTTGCATAGCATTTAACAGCAGTTAGTTAACTCAGTTAACTTTAACAGGATTTAACCAAGTTACAGTGCAGGTTAACCCTTGACGAAACTTACTTGTTTCGTCGTGTAACCCTCCGGCGAAACGCCCTCCGTTTCGTCATAGTCCCTACGGCGAATCACATCCTGTTTCGTCAATTACCCTCGGCGAAACACCCTCCCGTTTCACCGTGAATTCCGTTTCGTACATAAGTCAGTTACGTCATGAATCAGTTACGATTGCAGAAAACCCTAATCATTTGGAACAACCGTATCACTCTGAAATCGATCAAACAATTAACATGTAACATCAAGGTCATCGATTATCATAAAGAAAGTCACATAACAACATAATCGGTCACACGAATCAAGTGCACATTTGAACACATGATCAATAGCAATCAACAGAACCTAAACCATGGCCTAAATATCGGGTATACTCATTAACACAATACGCACAGAAGTATGGGTTTCATCATCAACAATAATGAATCCTGATCAAACATTAATCAATCATCAATTAACACATCGGAATCGTCAAGCATTCAAGAACAACATCACATATATTACCACACCATAAATCTGAACTCGTATTGTTTGCTAACCCTAGCTTAAACACATAACGGCATCAATTAACGGATATACATGCGATAGGTTTACACTAACCGTTTTGAGATGAACAAATAAGGATTCAAGAGAGAAAGATGATGATGCGAGATGGTTGTTGCCGTCACACAGTGGAGAAGCTCCTAGGGTGTCTTACTTTTGCCCAACGTACGAAGCAGGAGCCGGTTCACGTTATTATAGCCAAACTACCGTACTGGGCCCGAACTGGGCTTTGGTGAAACATTGGGCCGGCGAAACAACTCGTTTCATCGGGATGGTTGTGACGAAACGGACTCTGTTTCGTCGGTGTGGGGACGGCGAAACACCCTTATGTTTCGTCGTATATGTTGTGGCGAAACGGTTCGTTTCGTCGGGTATAGTTCTAATCTCAATAGTTATGCAAGTATACAAGTTCATGTACATGGAATCAAACAAACCAACATCTCAACATATAATTCATATAATTCAAAGTATACAATTACAAGGCAAACACGTCGTGCTAACAAGCAACTAAACAATTAAACAGTCAACATGCAATAAATACGAAAGTGGAATCTCGGAAACTCGAGTTGTCACACGTAAGGCGCTGGATTTGTGACACCTCACATTGGTTATAGAGACATGGAAGCACCTCCGAAAAAATTGCATAGCCTTCCCTGCTCATGTTGTCGATAAGGAGACCAAGGAACCAAAACCTGAAGACATCCCCGCGGTGGAAGAAGTTCCAGAAGCCTTTTCTGAAGGCTTGCAAGGAATACCTCCACAGTGACAAGAGGAGTTTAGGATGAACCTAGTGCCAGGAGCAGCACCAGTGACAGATGACGCCTTACCAACTAGTTCCATCCGAGGTACATGAGCCTCCGATGCAACTGCAAGAGCTGCTAGACAAGGGAAATCTACCAGGCCGAGCCTCTCATCGTGGGAAGCCCCAGTGTTATTCATTAGGAAGGAGGACGACAATTTTTACACTCATACACAGTCTAATTTGAGAGGAACTCAGAGGAACTAATGTAGAAAAAGTGTTACGCATAGGTTACATGGAGATAGACGACTAACCATCAAGAATCGGTACCCCTTACCGAGAATTGATGACTTGTCGACCAACTACAAGGTCCCAACTACTATTCCAAGATGGAATTGAGGACATGATATCCTTAGTTAAGGACACGAGAAGAAAGTTGGCAGTTTCCATTTTGCATCAACTTCAGAGAAGTGGATATCAAGGACCAGTATCCCTTGCCAAGGATTGATGACTTGTTGAACCAATCGTAAGGTTCTAGTTACTACTCGAAGAGTGACTTGAGGACAGGATTTCCTCAACTGCAAATCCAAGAAGAAAATATCCCAAAAACGACCTTTAGGACTCGCTTTGAACACTACGAGTTCCTTGTCGTGTCGTTTGGCTTAACAAATGCACCAGCAATATTCATGGACCTCATGAATCAGGTGCGTAAGCCGTATCAGGATAAAATCGTGATTATATTTATTAACTGCATTCATATAAGCTCAAAGACCAAGGAAGGTCATGAGCAACATCTGCAACTCATCTTAAGACTTTTAGAGAAAGAACAGTTATGTGCTAGGATGTCGAGTGCGAACCTTGGAGTCGCGAGGCAAAACTTTTAGGATACATGGTGGATAAGGATGAGATTCATGTCGACCCTGCAATCAAGAACTGAGGAGTCCCAAAGACGCAACTAAGAATTTTTGGGGATTATAGGCTGTATTAGATGACCCCTAGAAAACCTTTCAAGGACTGCTCAACCATTAACAACTCTAACCTAGTCGATACCCATCTTGTCTTTACCTGACAATACCGATGAATCTGCGGTTCTTGTGACGCTTCTCGACAACATCTCGATTGCGCGTTGATGCAATGAGACCAAGTCATCGCATACGCGTCCGTTGATTAAAGGAAGATGAGAAGAGACCTTGAACTAGATGCAGTAATTGTGCATTGAAGATTTAGCGTCATTACCTGTATGAAAACGTTGCACGATCTCTACTAATCACAAGGGTTGCAACACACCGTCGATAAAAAGGACTTAAACATGAGATAACAAGATGGAGTGAGCTACTGAATGATTGCGACGGGAAGATTAAGTGTCACCTGGACAAGGCAAGCGTTATAGCAGACGCCTTGAGCCGCAAGGATCGTGCAAAGCCTCTAAGGGCATGAGCCTTAGAGATGATCATACAGACAAATCTCGTCACTTGGATTCGTTAAGCTGAGCAAGAGACGCTCAAATCAGCAAACCTTCAAGCAGAAGTGTTTCGTGAATGGAAGTGCAATTATTGCCTAAGGAAGACGGAACCTTGTATTCCGTGGAACGACTTTGGGTACCGTTTCGCGGCATTTATGTACGCCTGTTTTAGGACAAGGCTCATAGGTCAAGGTACTTGATCCATCCTAGGATCTGACAAGATGTACCAAGACGTGAAGGATTAGTATGAGTGGCCCAAGATGGAAGTTGTTATAGCTACATATGTGGGTGACTGCCTTACTTGTGTCAAGTTAAGACGGAATACAAGAAACCGTCAGGGCTACTGCAACAGCCTAAGATTCCCATATGGAAGTGGGAACGAATCTCAATGGATTTCATTACAAGCTACCAAGAACCCAAAGAGGTCACGATATGATTTAGGTGATTATTGATCAACTCACCAAGCCTGCACATTTCCTACCGAGCAGTGAGGAAGACAACACAAGGGAATTAGCAGAGATTTAGCCTAGAAGGATCGTGGCACATCATGGGATGCCTGATTCTATCATGTCCGACCAAGATGGTCGTTTTGTGCCAAGGATATGGTAGAGGATTCAAAAGGCGTTTAGGTCACGATTGGACCTTGGTACTACTTTACACCCTCAGACGGACGGCCAAAGCAAACAAACGATTCGGAATTTGGCAGACTCGCTATGTGCTTGTGTGATAAACATTGATGAAAAGATGGATTACTCACTAGCCCTTAGTGGAGTTTTCCCTACCGAAGTATTTATCACACCGCTGTTTAGGCCGCTTCATGTGAAGCTTTAAAGGAACGTAAATATCGGTCCCCCTTTGTGTTGGACAGAGACCGGAGATAAACGATTTACTGGCCCAAATTGGTTCAGGAAAACTATAGGCAAGTTCGTTCAGATACGTGATCATGTCAAGACGGCATGCGGTATACAGAAAGGCCACGCTGACGAGTGGTGGAAACCGTTGAAAATTGAGATAGGAAGTATGGTTTTAATGAGGGACTCGCCTTGGGAAGGCGTGGTATGATTTGGAAAGCGTGGGAGGTTGGACCCACGGTATATTAGACCTTTTGAGATCCTGGAAAGGATTGGGACCATTGCTCACAAGCTGAAACTTCCAGATAAGATCAATAGTGATCACGACACATCCACGTGTCTGGTCTTTAGAGGAGCCTGACTCTAGGAACAGTCGTTATTCCCGCAAACAGGATTCACGTCAATGACAAACTCTAATTTATTAAAGAACCTGTTAAGGTTGCAAACTGGGAGTCCACAAGACCCGGAGAAATCTTAATTGACTTGTTAGAGTTCATTGGAATTTATATCATGGCCCAGAGTTTACTTGGGCACATGAAGACCAAATTAAGCCTAAGTGACCACATTTGGTTCACAACTCCCCTGCGACCGATGGCATCGCTTGAATTTCGGGACAAAATTCTTTTAACGGGGGGAGAATGTGACAACTAGCACTTTTCCCTACATTCTGTACAATAATTAGACAGTAATTTGTGCTTTAATGACTGTGCATGATCTAGTTTATAAGACGAATGAAATTTTGATTTCTGTTATATACATACAATGGCATTTCATGTTGCAAGACTTTTATCATTACTTCATGCAACAAAATATAGTTCTAGTAATGCACAGAACGGAGTTGGCACAGTTATCAGACAAACTAGAAGTACTGACGGGAGTTCAGTACTTAGATAGACATGATGTTAAGACACAAAATAAGCCCCAGGACCAAGTGTTACACTAGTATAGTGTGTAGGAAAGTAGGGATCACAAAACTGCCTTCCTAGTGATGACATAGGTACCGGAAAGTGCCAGAAACACACTGAAACTGCAGAATTCTGTAGAAAATAAACAAATTCAGCAATAAATCAGCTTTTAACATCAAAATATAATGCAGAAAAGTGGTTTAATGGTCCAGAAACTGTCATAAAATACATCATAAAGTACACTAAACTGCGTAATTCAACACTTTAATAAACAGTAACGAACCGAACAACCAGACATTACCCGAAACATCAAAATCTTACTAGAGGCATTGTTTTAGTGTTACGAAGCTAGTTATGGTCACCGAACATCATATTACACCTAATAAACATTAAATACATAAAATACCTAACTAGCACCATTGAATCCTAACTAAATCAAGTAACTAACCATTAAAAGTTACACTTTACCCCCCCCCCCTTTGACAACCGGTTAGGGGACATGGGTCCCACCCTTGATTTCTTCTTATATTTTATAGGATTTTGTTGGAGTATATTCCAACATAAGATGCCATATGCCACTAGAATTTTATAAAAACTACTAAAATAGTACATTTATCATTCTCATCATCTTCAACATTCAAGAACCTCCTCCCTTCCCCCATAACCTACGGCCACCACACCACCACCACCTCTCCACCATTCTCAACCATTCTAAGGAGGTCCAAAGGTGCTAGGAGCTAAGTTAGGAAGCTTGGAGCCGTTGGAGCTTGAAGGACCTCTCTCTATTGCTTTTATCCACCTTATTTCTTCTCTTGATCATCCCTAGCCTTGTGCTAGTAGTAAGACTCTTGTGATCTCATTTTATTTCATATTATGTTGGTTAAAAGATGATACAACTTGTTAAGCATAAAGATCATGAAGAAACATAAGCATAAACTTGAACATAAAGCTCTAAAACATGAAGATCAAGTTGTTTTAAGTGTATGTAGTATACTTGAATGTTGATTTCTTGTGTTTATGATGTTGATCATCGTAAGAACCTTGCTAGATGATGATTAAACACATGATCTAGCAAGTGTAAGGATAATTCTTGAGAAATTTGTAATGATCATCCTTTATGTAAATCATGAACTTGAAAATAAACTTGTTTTAATGTATGATAATTATTCCTACAAGTTATAAGTCTTGAAAATAAAAGATTTCAAGAATAATATTTTCAAGAAACTAAAGTTTACTACAAGATCTAACATGATCATGATATTTAAAGGAAGTAAACATGTTTTAAGTGTTAAATCAAAGCTAGAAACATATTGTTAACAAGAAAAATACAAGAAGAAGTATTTTTAGAAAATCTTCATACAAGTTGTGAAGATCTAAATTCTTCAAGAATGATATTTTTGAAATAAATAACCACACTTTAAAGGGTAACTAAGCTTACTAAATACACTAGTAAGTTACTACAAATTTTTTTTACAAGGTTTCAAGTTCATGACATAGTATAAACTTCATATTTTTGGCACATGGTAAGTGTTGAATGATTTATTGATGATTGATGGTGATTTTAAAAGAAAATGATATGCTTTGACAGCATGGAAACCTCCATTTTTAAAGGGAAACTATGGCAAAATTTTTGTAGAATTTAAACACTTAGAAAAATATTTTTAAACAAGTGCTTATAAGTAAAATTTTAACCATGATCTTTCATATAAAAATTTGCCATAATTTTTGCTACAAAAATAACAAACATTTGAGGTTGTTTTTGATAAATGAAAGTGACTAAGTATATATTTAGGGATATATATTTAGATGACACAATTTGTGTGATTACTTGTATATTATGTGTATTAGTTATATTATTTTAGGGCTTGAAATAATATAACTCACCAAAATACCAAGAATTACAATCCAAAATATTACCAAAATTCCAAGAATATGAATATACAAGTAATACACAAAATATTGATGAAACCGAGCCAAGGAATATAACTTACAAAATACTCCGGAAATAATACTCATATGTATATTTTGGTAAATAATATTCTGGGACACCAAGTGAATAAAAATATGATTTTTACGATTGCTACAAGAAAGTATCATATTTTGACAAGAGAAAAATATAATATTCTTGGCAAGTATAAATATATATTTTTCTGGAATTTTTAGAAGATATATTATTTTTGAAAGAAATATATATTTTCTCAAACAAAAATTGAATATATTATTTTGGAGAAAAATAAACATATACATACATACATACATATATTTTCCAAGTTAGACTTGAAAATATATTACTTTTGGAACTTATATGAAAATACAAATATTTTGCCAAAGGAAAATTATAAAGAATTTTCCTAAGTAATATTTATTGAAATATATATTTTGCAAATATATATTGGTGAACTTTTATTAAAGATAATATTCCGGAATAATTAATACGGAATTAAGTATAAGAATACTTAATAAATACAATAAAGATACGTATTCTCGTACGTGTAAATACACACCGGAATACGACCCCAAATACATGGCAAGAATATACAAGTATAAGATACCCCCATCATTGGGAAGGAAATTTCAAGTATAAATACTTGAAAAGTATTTAGTTAAAATATATTGCTATAACAATTATTCCAAAATTTAATGAATATAATTTAAGTTAAAATATTTATTATTTTAACAAATAATTATATAACTTGGAATAATGTTAAAGACACAAAGAAATGTAACTCAAAGACACTAATTAATACTAAGTCAAGGCACGACCCGCTCGTCTAATAGACCGTAGTACGTTGTAGGTAGTCGTGCACATTAGTAGCAGCTTGAGTTACGTCAGATTGAAGAACGCAAACTAGTGAGTTCATGTCCCCCTTTCTCTTAACTGTTTTTGGTTTTATAACTCTCGGGGGTGGAATACATGTTACGAATGTTTAAACGGTATGAAATGAGTTAATTAGATCATGTGAGCATAGATTGAATTTGAAATGCCATTAATTCTTAATTAGGGACGAAGGTTAGATCTAACGGGTACGGCCGAACCCCACTCATGGTACTTATGTGACCACTTGAGTGCTTCGGTGTCCCAGTCGAGGTGAATCGAAAATAGTCAAGGTGAATTGACGGAGTCAAGGTGAATTGACATGGTCAAGGTGAATTGACATGGTCAAGGGGAATTCGACATAGTCGAGGGAACCGACGAGGGTATAAGCCTACTCATTTCGAGTGCTCCCTATGTCTTCACATGCTTTAATGTCCTTGCAAAAGTTTAATTTGATTTGTTCATAAATGCTTTTCATACCTGTTTTTAAAGAAGTTTCTCAAAGGTTTACAAGGTATTCAGTACTCATACAAAACGCATGAACTCGCTCAACTTTTGTTGATGTTTTTCCAAAATTACATGTATTTCAGGTAACAGGTTGGATCTTGGGCGCGGGTGTTGTTTCTAGAAGTAGATTTCAAGCTTAGATGTCATCCACTTTTGTTGGTTTGTGACTTAGTCGAAGGTTGTGTTTTAAAACTTAAATAACCGGTGTTTGTAATACTTTAAATTTTATGAATGGAGGAACATCGTTTCGATCATGTAGTTGTTTATTATGATTGAATGCAATGATATTAAACCAGTCACACATCATACGCTTCCGCAAAAGTTAGGGTGTGACATGAAGGGTAGGGATACTTCTCTGTTTTTAAAATGCTACAACGAAAACTTCAAAGCCATCACATCCGATCGGATTACCATCCGACACTTGGTACTTTGCACCGTTTTACGCGCCGCTTATCGTGTATGCTATCGTTAACTGTTCACGCTAATCTCTCTCAGCGCTCCCTTCAATACAAGAGAGTGTTTACTTGTTAAACACAATCTGTGAGTATACTTGAACCCTTTTTGCTTTACGCACTTTTGGGTGTTACATACGTTACTTATTCTAAATCACAATCTGCACACAATGCAAACACTATTTACACGCAAACCGTTATTGCATGCTACGTGTTATTCGATGAATGCTTGTATGTTATGTTAACACAATGATTGTTGCCTGACACCTTAGCAATGATAGTACTATAGTTTGGACTCAGCACCTGTCGTGGACAGGGGTTGTTAAGGGCTTTACTTCACGTGTCCCAGTGGGGATATGTGTTGCGCATTCTACAACTCGCAGTCACGTCTGTGCATATTTCTCTGTCGATAACCTACTTGCCTTCACTTTATACATGTTTCATGCTGGTTATGCGTAAACGATTTCGAACTCTATTATGCTATATCAAACTTGTATGCTCACCTTTACATTATGTGTATTGACCTCTATTTTAATGTATGTGATAGGTGTTTGAATGTTTAGGATGATGTGCTTACCTGCTTCAGTGGAATCAAGTAGGGAGGAGTCTAGAAACAAACCAAAAACAATTTATTTATTTTGAATCTGAGTTATCGGAACAGAACTATTTGTCTTTGAATTGTCTGTAATAACTATGCTACTTGTTATGTCATGGTATGGGACGTGATGCTTAAATAATTGGTAATCGTAGTTGTTATGGAAACTCCTGGACAATCTGTTTCACTCAGTGCCGCGCCCCGATGTTTCCGCCGTCGGTTGGGGTGTGACAATTAATGATCTGTTTTCCTTGCTGCTTTCATACCGGGGTTTACAAACATACATACATACTTTCACTGATTCAAAGGTTTATTCGTGCACACAAACAAACACATGATCTCGCTCAACTTTTGTTGATGTTTTCAAACTACATGTATTTCAGGGAATTAAATGTGGATCTGGCGGGTGTTTGGAAG
The DNA here is from genome assembly GCF_002127325.2 of Helianthus annuus. Classification (NCBI taxonomy): domain Eukaryota; kingdom Viridiplantae; phylum Streptophyta; class Magnoliopsida; order Asterales; family Asteraceae; genus Helianthus; species Helianthus annuus. The sequence continues at coordinate 78,730,776 of NC_035437.2, forward strand.
TTTCAAGTTATGTTAAGAATAAAAGATGTCATCCGGTGTCTTAGGGTTTGGATAGTGTGTCTTATCCTGGACAAGACACATCTTCCAAAGCCTGGTTTTATTTAAAAGTCTTTTGTTGAGTCCTTATGGAACTCTAAACAATTCGTATGGTTTGTAATTCGAACTTGATGTCTATGTTTCAAGACAATGGTGTTGTGATATTTTAAACTTATTTAATGGATGCTCATCTTTAGTTTTATCATATAGTTGTTGTTATAATTGAATGCAATGATATTAAGCAAGTCACACATAATCACGCTTCTGCAAAAGTCAGGGTGTGACAACAAACACTTAACAACCCATCGGGATTTGGACAACACATATCAATTACAAAAGGTATGAGTGGAAGACAAAATTTAAATGGTTGGATCTTACCTTTTTGTCGAAGAATGGTGATGGTGCCATTGATAGTGTTGGGCATTGAAGAAGTGGAGTTTTTGGCTACTTTCACAGTCATGGCATTTTTTCTTGTTTAAATACCCTTGTCGGAAGCCGCCGTCATACCCTTGTTAGAAGCCGCCGCCATCATCCCCTTCATCGGCGACCGGTACCTTTCATCGGTATCCCTCTCCAAGCTTATCTATCTGTCACTACTCACTTTCTATCGTGTTTGGGGTAAAATGGGGGATATGCAAGATCCTGGTGACCCTAAAACAGAGAGAAAATGAGGTAACATGGCATATCAGTAGGGATGGTAATGGTTCGGGTATTGGTAATCCCATAACCATACCCGTTTGTAAAATCGTGTCCCATACCCGGCCCAATACCCGTCGGGTATTTGTCGGGTAATCCGGCGGGTACCGGGTATACCCATTAGTTTGTTAAAAGATATACATTGAGATTTCCAGATACATTTTTTACTATTATAATTATTATATAATTTTATTTATGCAACAACTATTATAAATTAGAAATATACATTACATACATATAAATTTTATCATAAATTAATAATAACTTTATAATATTTATACACTTATACGTATATACTTTACAACATACAAAATATAAATACTATCATCAAATACATATGCTAAAAGAATTTTTTTTTCACATTATGAACATACTAAAAAAATCACTAATAGATAAGGGTTAATGGAAAATAAAAATATAAATTAAAAACTTCGGGTATATGATCGGGTATATAGTTCGAGTAAACGGGTATGTGGTTTCGGGTAATTGGGTCAGGTATCACCTAATTCCATACCTAACTCATACCCACGAAAATTTTTAAAACTAATCCCATACCCGGCCCAATACCTGTCGGATATCGTGTATACCTGTCCCATTTGTGTCGGGTTTCAAATATACCTGTCGGGCTAGGGTATTTTTGCCATCCCTACATATCAGTGGCAAAAAGATGTCAAATCATAAAAACACGTCCCGAGTAAGGAGGTAACATGGCAAATCACAAAAACACGTCCTGAATAAATGAAAGGGAAAAAATTGTAAGTAAGAAGATTGGAACCCGTGCCCATTAGGTAATTAGAAACCACAAAAACCACACATACCACTAAACCAAATTTCCAAATACTTAGACCACCCGTAGTGGGGTGTGATTTTTAAAAATAAAAAAAAAACGCTCTATAACGCCCTGGCCGCCATTACATAGGGCATTACCGGGCGTTATTTTCAAAAAAAAAAAATCAATATGGCGTTTTAATTAAAACGCTGAAAAATTGTGGGGATCGAGTTTGTACCGTTGCCAAACGGTCAAAAGTGTTAATTTTTTTTTAATTTAAAAATTTATCCACTATATATATATCAACCCACTTTCTCATATTTTTTTTTTATAAAAAACTCCCACTTTCTCTCCTACTTTCTTCTATTTTTTTATAAAAAACACCTACTTTATCCTATTTTTATACAATCATGCATCCATTCTGACCCCCTTTTGGTGTCCCCGCAAGACCCACGAACCCGAACACAACCCAACCGCAAAACCCGTATAACCTTCAAGACATGGACCCGAGCTTTTTACCGTACGCGGCTTACTTGACTGGCGCCACTCCGTTTGTACCTCCCACCTTCGGCTATGGTCAAGTCGGCGGGTCGCAACCGTCACAACAACAACCCGAATCCGAACCCGATGTCGATGTCGTGCCGGAGACGCAACCCGAACCGGTGCAAGACAAATCAAAACGCTGCAGAAGGTCGCATAAGAAGAAGGATAAGGACGAACCTCGACGTACAAAAACTATCATTAAATGGACGAAGGAGGAGGAATTCACGTTGACTCGGGCGTGGCTCGACATTTCGGAGGACGAAGAAACAGGGTAACTCTTTTATTATTTTTTTTTACTTATTTTTTACTTTTATTTTTAACATACAAGTTATATTTTTACTTTTTTTTTTAATTTGTAGCAAACTTTCAAACGGGTCCCATTTTTTGGGATAGGGTTCGTGCACTCTTTTTTAGCACGTGGGGTCAAGGCGAACATCGGGACAAAGATTCCATTTCTAGCAAATGGACCGACATCAACAACAAGTCTCACGCGTTCCAAGAATTTATCAACTTAACTACGATACTCGCCCGAGCGGTAAAAGTGACGTCGGGGTTTTAACGAGGACATTGGAGGAGTTCGAGAGGACGAAATGCCCTTTCACGTACTATAAGTGTTGGGAGCTACTACGAAAAAGTCCAAAGTGGGCGCTAGTTAATCCAATGACGTCTACTAGTAGACGTCGAGCTAAAAGGTCAAAAACATCATCCTCCGTTGACCCGTCAACTCCGATATCGGATGCCCGCAATGTCGATTTAAATGAGGTGGTGAACGTTGACGAGGGAATTCAAGAAGAGTTGACCCGACCCACCGGTAGAAGAAAGGGAACCGGGAAAAAAACGGTCGAGTCGTCTTCCGATCTCGAGTTAAAGGAAGATTTCGAGGAGATGAACCGTCGTCTCCAAGACATTCGCGACCTCGGCCACCAACGTTATGAGATTATGAAAGAACGAGTGGCCGAAACCAAAAAGTTTAACGAGATGCAAGAGGCGAGGCAAATGGAAAAGGACATTGAGTTTTTGTCTAAACCTATCGACCACCTCCAAGGGGATGTGTTGATCCTTGCGCAAATGCGTCGCCAAAAAATTAGAGAAAAATATGGACTCTAGATAATGTTCTTTTTTTTTAACTTTATTTTTTTTCGGTTTTTTTTTCTGTTTTTTTATTTTCTGTTTTTTTTTTCAGTTTTTTTTAATTTCAAGTAGTGTAAAATTAATGAAGTTTTTTATGTTTTAAATTAAAAAAAAATAATTGGGAAATGATTGCATGGGCGTTATTAGAATAATGCCTCACTACGCCACTTTTGCTATAATGCCCAACGCTGACTAGGATGTCATGTGTCGAATAATGCCCCATGATGAGGGCATTATTTTTGTTCACCACTACACATGATCTTAAAGTATGAAATGCAAATGTATTCAATACCAATATCGGATTTATGGGAAAAAAAGGTAGCCAATAGGCGACTACCACGTGGCGAATGAGAGTATTCCTAATAATCTCTTATTAATAGATTTATATTATATTTATTATTATTATTATTATTATTATTATTATTATTATTATTATTATTATTATTATTGTTGTTGTTGTTGTTATAATATAATTATTAAAATATAAAGAAAACTTCTACTCACAACCAACACAGTTCGGTTTTCAGTTCTTAAATTAATCATACAAGTTTAATTTTTCTCAAATTGATAACATTTTTGTTTTTAGTATGATTTTTACTTCAAATCTCTGGACTGTAATAATTTTTTTTTCATCTTTTTTTAACCAATTTACACTTACATCCTTACATTTTAAGCAACATCATTATTTCTTTTTTAACCTATTTATATTTCTACCACTAAATATTAATAAAGTTATGATCACATACTGGATCTCAGTTTATTATCTCGTAAAATAATGTTTTTGATGTTCCTTATATACATGTTTTAGTGTTAAAAAAATCCATTTTCAAACTGAACACCCTGTCTTTATTTCCCACTGCATGGTTTATTAGCTACGATTTGCTTTTTCATTTCTCAAATTGACTACACTATTTTTATTTTTCTAAGATCGACAACATCTTTTGTAATTTTGGTAATAATTTTGACATTTAGACCCCTTCATCTAAATGAACATCTTTTGCGTTTTTTAACCAATTTACATTTACATCTCTTGTAAGTTAACCAACTTATTTTACTTATTTTAAGCAATTTATACTTCTAACACAAAACTTTTTATAAAGTTGTCACACAATGTAAAATGATTTTTTAAAGTTCATTTATATACACGTTTCAATGTCTAAACCAATCCACTTTCAATATCGAACACCCACACCCCAACGCGCATTCCCATCGCAAAGAGAGGGAATAAAATAGTTTTTTTTTAATTCGCAGTTATATTTTTAAGATTATTGTAAATACGTCAAACACTAACTTTTACGCTTTTATATAAACTTTTTGGAACAATTTTCCCTGGCAGTTTTTTTTAATGGCAAATCTGACACGGTCCTAAATTACATTAAATTAATTCTAATCTACTCCTTATTTGGGATTGAACCAAAGACCACTCAATAAAGAGCAAGAGACTCTATCAAGTAAGCTAACCCCACATTGATCCGCCGTTTCTATTGATTTGTATAGACTTCCAACAACAAAGCCATAATACCCCCCCCCCAAAAAAATAAAATATATATATATATATATATATATATATATATATATATATATATATATATATATATATATATATATATATATATATATATATATATATATATATATAGGGTAAGGTTCATGCGAGAACCACCTTTATTGCGAGAACCGCGAGAACCAATGTGAACACAACCTAAAATAGCTAAAAAAAACCTAACCCCCACCCCACCCCCCCCCCCCCCCCCGCAAAAAAACCTAAACCCCCCCTCCAAAAAAAAAAAAAAAAAAACCTAACCCCCCAAACTAAATGCTAAAAACTAAAACCCCCAAAAATGCTAAAAGCTAAATGTTAAAATCGCTACGTTTAGTAGCAAAAAAATAAAAAAAAATAAAAAAAAAAGTTTTAAAATTTTTTTTTGCTACTAAAAGTAGCGATTTTTATATAAAAATATTAAAAAAAAAAATTTGTGTGTTTTTTTAGCTATTTTTGGTTGTGTTCACATTGGTTCTCGCGGTTCTCGCAATAAAGGGTGGTTTCTAACGGATCTTTGTCCTATATATATATATATATATATAATAAAATAAAAATAAATAAATAAAAACCCAACAATCGACAACACACTAATTAGGTGTTGGTTACAACATTAGCGGTATCCGGCGACATGTCGGATTTATTGTTGGAAACAATGGATCCCTCTTGCACAACAATGAGTCTTACGGTCTTACCATTGCATGAAAACGACATAATGAGTTGGATATGCTCGGAGAAATTTATGAAACAGGGATATACAGCCGTAGAATTTGAACTCAAGTGGAAAGGCATCTTATAATTATATATAAGACAAGTCAATGGTTAGGTTGGTTTATTAGATTCCTCATACTTGTAAGTTTGGCATCTAAAGATCCTTTCTTGAACTACCCGAAGCATCATTAAAACTTAATATTTGGTTAAAAATTCCAACTCAACTTGACAATATCCCTTTCTTGTAAAACCATATGGCGACAAGAATTTTCGTAACTTCCCATGAATGATCATATTCCTTATTTGGCTATATAAACTCGAACATATATTCTTCTTCTGCAGTTCACTTGCTAAATTCCATTTCATTCTGTCTTTCACTTGCTAAATTCCATTTCATTCTGTCTTTGTTATTCTAGTAATAGATGGAAGTGTTAGAAGACGGGCCTCTTTTGAATTTCGGGCTCGCAATCATCATCGATTCGGGTTGTGAGAGAAGGTTGAAAAGAAAGAGAAGGGAGAGTTTTAAGTCGTTGGATACAAATGGAGTTTCTGAAGGAAAGATGTTTAATCTTTTAGAGACGAGAGAATTGATGTTGCAAAAAGGAAACAAAAGAAGAGAGGCGACCACCAGCGAAGATGGAAAAGGTCTTCATTTGATTCATTTATTGCTCGTTTGCGCAACCTCTTTTGCAGAGAACAAACTCGACTCAACCATCAAGAATCTAAAGGAAATGTATGAAAATGTATCTTTGTATGGTGACTCCGTGCAAAGGATGGCAGCTTATTTTGCCGACGGACTAGTAGCAAGGCTTCTCACTCGCCGATCACCCTTTCATGAGATGATAATGAAGGAACCCACAGCCGAAGAGGAGTTCTTAGCCTACATAGAACTCTACAAAGTATCTCCTTATTACCAGTTTGCTCATTTTACCGCGAACCAAATGATCATGGAAGCCTTCGAAAGGGAAGAAACATACAATAACCGGACATTGCATGTGGTAGACTTGGATGTAGCCTACGGTTTCCAGTGGCCTTCCCTAATGCAGTCACTTTCAGAGACGGGAAACCATGTGTCTCTTCGAATAACAGGGTTTGGGAAAACCGTAGAGGAACTCGAAGAGACAGAGGCAAGGTTAGTTGGTTTTGCCAAAACCTTTAGGAACCTAAGTTTTGAGTTCCAAGGAATGCTCAGGTCAAATTGTGGAGTGAAATCAATACGGAAGAGGGAGAATGAGACAATTGCTGTAAACTTAGTCTTTTATTTAAATTCCTTGGGCAACTTCAAAAGCATATCCGATTTGTTAAAATCGGTATACATGTTGAACCCGTCTGTGATAGTTTTGATTGAACAAGAAGGCAGCCGTAGCCCAAGAACATTCTTGTCAAGATTCATCGAGTTCTTGCATTACTACGCAGCAATGTTTGATTCACTAGATGACTTTCTTCCTCTTGACAGTCTACAAAGGCTACAAATTGAAAAGAACCATCTCGGCAAAGAGATAAAGCGGCTAATGGAATTTGATAATGACGAGGGCAGTTCACCACACTTCGAGAGGATGGAAACATGGAAAGGAAGGATGGAAGGTCATGGATTTGAAGGGACGAGTCTAAGTTCAAAGTCGATAATTCAAGCCAAGCTTCTGTTAAAAATCAATAGCCATTCCAGCCCAATCCAGCTTGGTGGTGAAAATGAAGGGTTTACCGCCTTTGAAAGAGAAGAGGGCAATGCCATTTCTCTGGCTTGGCAAGACAAATGTCTGATCACAGCATCTGCATGGCAATGTGCAAGAGGAAGATGATCACCAACTTGATCTACCTTGTATTTTTGGTTTTTTGGCATCCTCAACACTTTATAACTTTGTATATAAATATATATTACGTGTAATAATACGGGTATCGAGTGTGCATATTAATGAATGATAAGTAATTATCATTTCTGAATTATTCCCAGTTTTACTTATTACTACAAAAAGCAACGACCCACCATTCTAACCATTCCATCAATTCCGTCAATAAACCGACGACAATTAAAATTATAACAACAAGCCCACATTCTAACTGTCGTACACCAAATCCATAGATTAACCAGACCAATACAAACTTAATTAACCTATGCGTCTCCTCCCACGTCGTTTTCCACCTTTTCACCACCCTATATAACCATCACCACCACCACAAAAACCGTTGGCACCATCTACAAAATCGTAACCCATACCACCAAACGCAAAACACAACAACCCACCGGCAAGATCTGGGGTTTGTTTTGTGCCGGAAACTTTATGTACTTCTATTAGACCTCTTTTCAAAGAAGTTTTACAAGTAGTCACTGTTGAATGGAAACCATCCATTGGGCCATGTGATTTTATTTTATGACATGTTTTCAACAACATGCAAGTATAAGCATATACTTAATTTAATGTTTTCACCTTTTATTTTTTTAGTGCTTTGAACATTACACTTCTTAATAAGCATATACTTAAGTTAATTTAATGTTCTCACCCCTTATTTTTTTAGTGTTTTGAATATTACACTTCTTAATAAACTACACTTACAGTTGTGCATGTTTTATTTCTATAATGCATAATACTTTGTTTTTCGCACTACAAGTATACGAATATATTTTCCCTAGCATATTAACGAGGACAAAAGTACGTGAAAGTATGTAGGTTTGTCATTTCCTTGTCAAAAACAGGCGAAAACATTAATTTGTTCAATTGGTTAAATCAGAAACTGCCAATGTCTTTCATTCAGTTACGAGTTCATAAACCGGACACAAATAACTCATGCGCTTTTAGACACATACATTGTTGTCCATTTGACTAAAGGCAATTGCTTAAAAAAGCTTCCTTTACAGGTTTTAATATAATTGTGAACACATTTGTCCCACAATACTATCAATTATTCATAAGCTAGTATCCATTTGTCGAGTATATGTCAAACAATTATTATCTGTTTAGTACCAATGATTCATTCACCAAAAAAAACTTTAAACATATCAGTGATCAAAATATCTAGTGTTGTCGTACAACAGGGTCAAACATTCACATTCAAAGCATTAATAACATCTTACTTCTAAGGTCGCCCCTGGTACTACACACTCTGTCTAGAATGGCCAGAAGAATATATCAGACAAAGAGGGGCTGGTCACGCAGTACTCACCTAAACCTGGCAGGACTGAAGTTCATGTAAGATTTTGACAAAAACATGACACAAAACACTGAAATGCAAAACCAAATATCCTGATAAACAGCTTATTGCAGGTACCGCGTGACGTCTACAATTGCAGACAACACACCTCCTACTCTAGCAACATTATTTGATGATGCAACCACAAGGTTAATCGGAATTCAGTGCAGGGATATGGTGTTGAAGTGTGGTTACAGAAATCATCATCAAACACTGAGACCCCTATATGAGGCCATTGGAAAAGAAGTCACAATGCAGCAGAATGCACTACCATGTTGTTCATCTCAAACAACTTCTGTAAATAAACTCTATGGTACGCTTTTTTTTTTTAAATTCACAGTCTTTTGTATGAACAAACAACTTTTGTAAGTAACCTCTTCTATAAGATGTTTGTAAGTAACCCCTATAGTTAATTTAATGTTCTCACCCTTTATTTTTTTAGTGTTTTGAATATTACACTTCTTAATAAACTACACTTACAGTTGTGCATGTTTTATTTCTATAATGCATAATACTTTGTTTTTCGCACTACAAGTATACGAATATATTTTCCCTAGCATATTAACGAGGACAAAAGTACGTGAAAGTATGTAGGTTTGTCATTTCCTTGTCAAAAACAGGCGAAAACATTAATTTGTTCAATAGGTTGTTCTAAACCACTTGTTTATAGACGATCATTAATCCAACATTCTACATGAAATTACCTGCATAATTATCACTTATATTATAGAAATGGTAAAAATAATATCTCGGTACCCATCAAATTTCAAATCATTTTTATACCGTTATTTTAATAAAATTTGCTCTGTAGTATTTGTATTATTAAATTTGGTTACTAAAAATAAATGTGAAGTATACTAAATAATGCGTGGGAAAGTTAAGCATTAATGAGACGTGGATGATCGTTAGGGCAAACCTTAGGTAAAGGATGAAAGTATTGTTGGTGTGTCAGGACACAGTGTTAGGTAAGGCATTACAAATGGTCTTAAACCTTGTATTAAACGGTTCGAGAGGTGGGCGATGGATGTGGATGTGACTCAAATAACACAAGAGGCCTCTACCAGCATGTTGGATTTTGTTTTATAATGTAGTGTATGAACCCCTGCTCAACACTAAGTCTCGCCGTCTCCTGCAAACGACATAATGAGTTGGACATGTTCGGAGAAATTTATGGGTGGAAAAAGAAAGATACAGCCATAGAGTTGTTAAGGCATCTTTATACTTGGATACAGGACAGATTCAGTGTTAGGTGGGTTTATTAGATTCTCCATACTTGAGTTTGGCATAAGATACTTTTTTTGAACTAACCAAAGAAATTTAAAGATCCTTTCTTGGTGATCCGGTTAAAAACAAAATTGCAATAACCAATTGTTTTGAAAAAGACATAATGAGTCGAAAATGCTCGGAGATATTTATGGGAGGAAAAAGGAAGATGCTGCCATCGACTTAGAATTCTAGTGTTTTGAGGCATCTTATAATAAATAAAAGAATTGAAATAAGTTTGGACAAAGGAGATAATTTCTTAATGATTGATTGCTTATCGCTTATTCAACAAGGATATATATAGACGCATATTATACTCTTAAAAAAACACATGATAATCATAGTCATAAGAAAACAATAATGATAGCTTTAAATAGTGTAGTAGCTTGCTTATGACCATCGGAAAAGTGATAATTTTTATAGGAACAATAAAAAAACGTAGTAGCTTGCTTATGACCATCCGAAAAGTGATAATTTTTATAGGAACAATAAAAAAACTAGACATCCAGGATATTAAAGTTCATAAGTTTAATTCTGTTAACATTTAAACCTCTCCCACCCGTTGAACAAACTCCCACAACTTATATGTTTTGAGTTTGATGCTCAGCATCTTATGATGATGGATATAAGACAACTCCATGGTTAGGTTGATCCCTCATACTTGAACTTGGCATCTAAACTTGGAATCTAAAGATCCTTTCTTGAACTGCCCGAAGCATCAATAAACTAATGTTAGGTTTAAATATTTTAATTCAACTTGACAATATACCTTTCTTGTAAAAGCATGTCATACCACCTGGCAACAAGAATTGTCGTAACTTACAATGAATAATAATATTCCAAGTTTGGCTTTATAAACAACCATCCTTCTTCTGCAATGCTTCAGTCACTTGCTCGCTTCCGTTTCGCTTATTATTTGTTACTTACTTACTTTCTTTCTTTCCATATCTCTTTGTAACCCATATAGCTTGATGGAAGGTTTAGAAGAGGAGAGTCTTTTAAGTTTTGGGCTTGCAATCATCATCGATTCTGGTCGAGAGAGAAAGTTGAAAAGAAAGAGAAGGGAGAGTTTCAAGTCACTGGATACAAATGGAGTCTATGAAGGAAAAATGTTTAGCCTTTTAGAGACACGAGAAATGATGTTGAAAAGAGGAAACAGTAGAAGAGAAGCTATCGCGGGGGAAGATGGAAAAGGGCTTCATTTGATCCATTTGTTGCTCGTGTCCGCTACGTCCCTTGAAGAAAACAAACTCGACACAACTATGGAGAATCTAATTGAATTGTATGAAAATGTATCTTTAAATGGTGACTCCGTGCAAAGGGTGGCGGCTTATTTTGCTGACGGGTTAGTGGCAAGGCTTCTCACACATCGATCACCCTTTCACGAGATGATAATGAAGGAACCAACACCCGAAGATGAGCTCTTGGCCTACATCGAACTCTACAAAGTTTCTCCATATTACCAGTTTGCTCATTTTACCGCCAACCAAATGATCATTGAAGCATTCGAAAGGGAAGAAAGTGATAATAATAGAGCATTGCACGTGGTTGACTTAGATGTAGGCTACGGTTTCCAGTGGCCTTCCCTGATGCAGTCGCTTTCAGACAAGGCAACTACTGGAAACCGTGTGTCTCTTCGAGTAACAGGGTTTGGTAAAACATTAGAGGAACTCAAAGAAATAGAGGCAAGGCTAATTGGTTTTGCCAAAACCTTTAGGAACCTAAGCTTTGAGTTCGAAGGAATGCTCATATCAAATTCTGGACTGAAATCAATACGGAAGAGAAAGAATGAGACGCTAGTCGTAAACATGGTGTTTTATTTAAATTCCTTGTGCGCCTGCAAACGTATATCCGATTTGTTAAAATCGGTATACATGTTGAACCCATCTATGGTAGTTTTGATTGAACAAGAAGGCAACCGTAGCTCAACAACATTCCTGTCGAGATTCATCGAGTTGTTGCATTACTACGCAGCCATGTTTGATTCACTAGATGACTTTCTTCCCCTAGATAGTCTACAAAGGCTACAGATTGAAAAAAATCATCTTGGTAAAGAGATAAAGCGACTAATGGACTTTGATAACGATGAGGGCACTTCACCGCACTTGGAAACATGGAAAGGAAGGATGGAAAGTCATGGACTTGAAGGGATGAGTCTAAGTTCAAAGTCGATTACTCAAGCAAAGCTCCTGTTGAAAATCAAAGCTCCTGTTCAGTTTGGTGGTGAAAATGGAGGGTTTACTGCGTTTGAAAGAGAACAAGGCAACGCCATTTCTCTGGCTTGGCAAGACAAATGTCTCATTACAGCATCTGCATGGCAATGCGCAGGAGGAAGAAGAAGAAGGTAATCGCCAACCTGATCTGCCTTGTAGTTTGTGTTTTTTTGGTACAAGTATACTGTAAATTAATATATATCATATGGGTGTCGAGTGTGTATGTAATCAAGAATCTTCATGTTTCGCTCAAAAAGGATTTTCCATTAGTGGCCCATTTTTATGTTTAATTCTACTAGAGGCAGTCTTGGTTTATCCGTTTATAGGAGGTTATCATTTATTATTTTTTTTTTTGGTTTAGATTGAAATATAATTTTGCCTAAATCTTATTTAATTATGGAAATTCATGAAAATAGTTAACTGGCCAAAAGTTTGTTAACAAATTAGGCATTGAAGTTTTGCACTTCGAAATAAGCAAATCCAAAATGAACTAACTAGACGATGACAAGTAATCAGGGCCGGTAGAGGTGACAACTTTTTTATTCCAACGGTTAATTTCAATAAAATACTGCAACTAGCAAGTCGCTAGAGCACCAACAACCAATTACAATACAAAGACAAACTACACCAATCCTACCATACAAGATTTCTAAAAACCAATCTATTCTTTATCCATATATACCCTAGACGCTTTATATTCTCCTTAACCTTCTTCATAGCCCCCGTTTTATTTCAAAAAATAAATTCATTTTTCATTAGTCATAAACACCATGCTGTCATGAGTATAATCGCTTGAAGTATCTTTTTTCCTGTCCAAAGCAATGTTTACATGGGCCTTTATAAAATCCTTAACTGAAAATACTACCATGTCTAGAATTTTACACCACCTAGTAATAAAATGCCACACCTCCATTGCGACTCGACATGCCGTAAATAAGTGCTCACTATCTTCCTCCACTTCACCACACAACCTACAATATCTCGACCCAACATTTATATTTCTTCTAGTGATGGCCAATAGCGTCAGGATTCTATCCTTTTCCTTTTCCCACATAAAAGTGTTCAGCTTTTTCAGAACCCGATTGTTCCATTTCCACACAAAAGTCGTTTTAACCTGTTTATGATTGAAGATCAACCATTTCATGGACCCAACAGAGAACGTACCTGAAACCTCGCTACTCCATTTCCATCTATCCAACCTCTGACTTAACCGAACCTGCTGAGGCATAAAAAAAAGTCGTAACTCGTCTAACTCCTCCTTCTCTCCTTGTGTCAATTGATCTCTACGCCACCCCCATATCCAATTTGTCTCACAATTTTCAATCACATAGCATCTGCTCACCTCACAACATTTCTCCTTTTCCAAAGTATACAACCTAGGATACACCTCACAACATTTCTCCTTTTCCAAAGTATACAACCTAGGATACCTCTTCTTCAGTGGATCCTGAGTCAACCATGCACCAACAAAAAATCTAATAGCATCCCCTTTCCCTAACACACCTTCAAACAGATTTGCTAGCTCTATATCGTCTTTCAAAGCTTCCTTTTCTAGATTTGCTATCGCTTTGCATGTTCGGGCTTGTTCGAGTTACATAGTGTATATTTATCCAACCGATTCGAAAAATATAGCGCCCCTAGTAGCTTCCTCCATAAAGTGTTAGACTCCTTCTTGAACCGCCACCACCATTTGGTGAGTAGAGCTATATTAGCACCCCTCAAAGGAGTGATAACTTTCCCCCTTACATCCTTTGGCAACAATTTTTTTCCCAACTCACCCACTCCATTTTTTTTCATCATTCCCACCCTCAAAAAGTTCCTCCTTTTCGCCTCTATTTGTTCGATCACCATACATGGGCCTTTAAAAATCGATAAATAATATGTTGGGAGCGTTTTCATCACAGATTGAACGTTAAAACCAAAAGATTTTTTTATCCTGAATTCATTAAAACCAAACGGATCAACTTTCTTTGGTATCAAGGCTATGAACAACGACGTACAACCATGAAAAATTTGCCTTGTCTCATAAAAATGATGGATAAGGTTGATGAAATCTTGCCTCATAAGCTTCTAAAATCGTTTAATAAACCAGAAGATGAAACCATCCGACCCGGGTGCCTGATCATCCTCGCACCCCCACATCGCCCCTTTCACCTCCCTTTCTGAAATTGGCTCGATCAAAGTTGCATGCTACATGTACCTCTGAAACTCTGTTAAGATTGGAACAAACCATCGTCAATCGATCCTCAAACCTTTTTGCAAAAAATAAAATAAAATCCTAGCCTCTCTTTTAATAATTTTGGGATTATCGCATCACTAACGATTGACACCCTTGATGACCCCATGAAAAAACTAGGATTTATCATCCCCCGTCGAAGCCCATTTCATCCTAGATTTTTGCCTCAAATCTTTGACTTTCGTTTCTTCTAATTCTTTTATTTTTGCTTAACATTTTGCATGAACCCAAATCTCTTCGTCCTCTACCTCCTTTTCTTCTAATAAATCATCCATTTAATACAACTCTTTTGTTAAATGCTCCTTTTCCTCCCCTTCCTTTAATTTAATCTCCTTAGTTATGCCTTTAATTTCTCTTTAAAATACGCGAGTTCCATAGTTAGGAACACATCCGCCGAACCCAAATAATAAAACGCCTCATTAGCTTGTTTTACCACCTCCTCCAGCCTGAGTCAATCCAACCACGAGTTGAAATCCCGAAAAGCGATCAACCCGAAATCCACCGGAGAAGTCGCCAAAATAACCGGAGCATGGTTGGAGAGATAGGGTAGTGCTAAATTGCACATTTCAGACCACTCATTTACAAAGTTATTGCACACCAAAAATCTATTAATCTTCCTCATATTCAGATTTTTATTTTCACTTTTGCAAAGTGTGTACCTCCTCCTCATCAATGTATTTTAGGTACATGTTATTTGATATTAATTGCCATAAAAAGCACTGGTATTAGTATATAATATATTTGCTTTAATTACTTTGTGTATCAAATATATTTTGAAGAAAAAGAGTTCAAATGTGTAGATTATAATAATAAAAAGAAATAAACAAGTTTATAAACAATCAATGTAGACAATGTTGGAAAATAATTTTAATGATTTATATATGAGTAAATTACAAGTTTTGTCCTTTATGTTTGTACCAAATTGCAAGTGGTGTCCTTTACCTTTAAATTTCACGAGTTTTGTCCTTAATGTTTCAAAATCCTGCATATTATGTCCTTTAGCCCAAACTCAGTTAGATTTTTTGGTTAAATATGGTCATGTGACTTGCACATATGGGCATCTTTGTCATTTTATCTTTCAGGGGCTATTATGCAATAAATAATTATTCAGTGTCTATTTAAGAAAAATAAAAAATATATAAAAACTCTCCCCTCAATCTCTCTCTCTCTCTCTCTTCTCTCTCTCTCATCACATCTCCCAATTGAAAAGACCTGCTACTAGTCTACCACCAACTCACCATCATCACCACCACAACAATAAGATACTTCAACATCTGCAACCATTGTTAAATCATATAAACCGTTTGATATATCAGTGGTTTGATTTAAGATTTGGCCCCCAAAACACAAATACTCATCTGTTTGATGACCATACGATAGTCACTCTATTTGGCCCCATATAAACCACCATAACCACTGGCTCCGGCCACCACCGTCACTCTCTTCAAGCCCTCCGATCAAAACGCACACCCTAAAATAACAACCACCACACCACTCTCTTCTAAGCTTAAATCAGGTCGTCGAAACCATATTCGCCGTTGCCTGAGAGGCTGAGACCCGTCAACATTTTCGCCTGAGACCCGTCCATCTACCATCGCCACCGGTTAACCTAAACCATAACCATGATCAGACTCAAAGCACTAGTCGGAGAGGGTTATTGCTATTGTTTCCGCCGCCGTGACCCCACCAGAAACAACTACCTGGTTCCCTATCTTTTCCTCTACAGTGTGTATGGTCGTATGGATGTAAATGAATGGTGTTGGTTAAGTCAGGGGTGGGGATGGTGTTGGGGGTTTAAAGAAAGAGGTGGTGTGTGGTGGTAAAAGTTTGTTTCAGGCTGTGTGTTGTAGGTGGCGGCGGATTGTGGTGGTTTTGGTGGGATATGCAGAGAATTAGAGAGATAATGGTAATGGTTTAGGTTAACCGGTGGTTTTTATATTTCTTTTTTTATATTTAATTATTTATTGCAAAATAGCCTTTGAAAGATAAAATGACAAAGATGTCCTCATGTGCAAGTCATATGACTATATTTAACAAAAAAATCTAACTGAGTTTGGGCTAAAGGACATAACGTGTAGGATTTTGAAACATTAAGGACAAAACTCGTCAAATTTAAAGGTAAAGAACACCGCCTGCAATTTGGTACAAACATAAAGGACAAAACTTGTAATTTACTCTTTATATATTTAACAATTTGGTAAAATTAATAGTTGTGTAAGCATGGAGATGAAAGCGCATGTCGTAGGTTTTGAAATTGTCATAATTGGTACGAAATGTTTTTCTTGAAAATGAATTAATATGAGTGGGCATCAACTTAATTATTATAATACATTTTGACAATGTAGGAAATATGGCTACAGCTTACGTATTCTTCGATGAGCTTGATAGGGCCAAATATTGGGCTGAAAATTAATGCAGATAAGAAGCCATGAGATATTGGGCCATGGTAAGGAACTTGGGTTATGTAAGTTGGTTGAGGGGAGTTTGACAATAATTTTGGGAGATCATAAATTAAAGAAAAGATGGACGAAGGAAAAGTAAATTAACGCTGTGTTCCAGAGATTTACTTAACAGGGGGAGGGGAGGGGAGGGGAAGGAAAATGGTGTTCCAGAGATCCACTTAACAAGGGGAGGGGAGGAAAAATGGGGTTTTTTTTGCCTGAAAATAGTCTTTCCAATTTGGAAAGACATGGAGGGGAGGGGAGGGGAGGGGAGGGAAGGGGAGATCATAAATTAAAGAAAAGATGAACGCACACGAAGGAAAAGTAAATTAAAGAAAAGATGAACGCACACGAAAGAAAAGAAGCAGAGCTTCCCAGGGGATTATTCGCATATGACGATGAGAGGGAGTTCCTAGAGGCAAGTTTAAATATCTTCCATCATCATACTCCGATTATTTCATGCCAGTTCGCTCCGAATCAAGATTTGAAGACATGATCACGAGCATGCACGGCTAAACTCTTCGTGATTCCCCCGGGTGAATGATTGTTAGGATTTTGGAGGAACACTTTTTTCTGAAATTATAACTAATATATCTCACTCGTGTTTGGATTTGGTGTTTGGATTTGATAAACGTTATTTATAATTGAATTGTTTGATTTTTATCAAACGTATTGGTGGTTTCTTGCATTAGTGGGTTGGTAATTAAGCGGGTAGTTAGTATATCTAAACGGATCATTAGGTTGAACGGTTATTGTTAAAAACTAACCTTATTTTTTATTCAAATTCATAAATTCCGATGCCATGTCTATCTGGTGTTTTAGTCACCGAAACTTAGTTTTGTGTCAAACTTATAATCGGGATCTCAGGTGGGGGGTTACTTTTCTCTAATCTCGGTTACTTTTCTAGTTTCTATCAACAAATTAAACCCCCAAATTTAATTCATTAATTAATTAAATAATTGATCTGCTAAACACTGACCACAAATTCCCTATAGATACGACCTTACTTATCTATACTATCTAAGGTATTTAAGTACAATATACTTGTTTTGAATTAACCCAATACAAGTACATAAAAATGGCGCCGTTGCCAGGGAACTCGTGTGCTTAGTGTTAGTTTAGTATAATTGTTTTCCTTTTTTTCTAAAAATATAAAAAACAAAATATTTTTCTTTGTATTTGTTTCTTGTTTAGTTTCGTACTACGCGCAATTTCTTGTTTATTTGTGTGTAGGTAATTCCTTCGTTGCAAGCATCCCAGATACTCAAGAAGGTCATCACCGCATCTTTTTGATCCAGATATTGAAAAGACCGTCAAGCAGAACCGCGTTCTTCTTTGATCAGCAGTTAAAGCAAAATTATGTTCATAAGACATGAGTCAACCAGAGAACCCAGTAAACCTTGGAAACAAACCTCCACCGCAACAAGATCCCGTACCCGGCATGCCACCTCCACCTTTCCAAAATTAACCGAACCTCCAACATCAACAACCACCACCACCTCGAAACTTACACATTCTATAAGTACAACCCTAGCAGGACTAGTTTCAAGTAATTTATGGGGCACTAGAATACCCACGCATGGAGCGTAAGCTAAAGGTCCAACCACTGCCATAGCCTAATCCATTGCGGGGTGTTAAGAGAGCAAATCGAGAGCCACATCCACACCATGCAGGCAATTTGTTCGATCAAGACAACAACCGAGTTAGGGTTGAAGACTGGGAAGATGGTGGATATGTTGAGAGGTATGGTGAAGATTAAGACTGGGTGGATGATGATGAGTATGTAGGGTGACCTTACTTCAAGCTTGGACTTGTAGCACTTAATATCAATCTCATCTAGTATGTCCTCACTCACACATAAAGTGGATGGAGGAAAACACTTGTTAGTAGCACCTGCTTCACACAAATCATCAATAACATCGTAAGTAAAGAATTTTGAGTAAACGTTAAAGAATAAATTATGATTTTCAGAGCTCATGTTAATCAATCGATCTCTGGAGTTGATTTGAGCATTGGCGGTATGCAAGAAAGAACGACCCAGAATCACCTTATGTTGCTCATTCATCCGTGCTGGTGTATAGTCCAGCACCATAAAGTCTATCGGGTAATAGAAGTCACCCAGCTGGATCATCACTGTGACAACCGGTGATTTACGGCACCTAATTACGTGATTAATAGGTGATTAACGCGATAATAAATAGTGTTTCCAGCACAAATGAACTTAATTAGGCCTTTGGAGTGCTTAGGAACGTCTATCCGACTTGACAGTACGCGAACGGTGGTTTATAGAGAAACCTGCGAAATGTTAAACGGCAACAGATTGAAACCGAACAGAATACTGACAACGCCGAAAAATAATAAATTTTTACGATATATTTTAGCTTCGTAATTAAATTTTAACTACTGTAGTCGAAACTAGAACGAAAAACAGAGTAGAAAGATCAACGTCGGATTTCACGCGATTCTTACCAACAACGACGCACGAGCGGTACAACGACAAAAAAAAAAACGATATTATTTTTCATGTTTTAAAATCTAAAAATTTAGTTCACGGTGTTTCAGATAATTCGGGATGCAAAAACGGTTTCGTAGGATTGGACGGGCCACCAGAAACACGAGACTTGGGCTTGTGGGCCTTGGGCCCAAGCCCAAAACCCACAAGCTAAACTGCATATAAATAGGACCTTATGCTTTCTACTATTCTCATTCCCAACATACAGAACATTCAAACACACACCCCTCTCCCTTTTTCCTCTCTCTCTCTCCGGTGATATATGGCCGGACTCCGGCCGGTGAGACCGGCGGAGCCGGTGGTGGTTCACGACGGCACCGCCGCTATGGCGGCGGTGGAGATGTTTTTCCGACGCCTCTTGTCTTCTCCGGTGAGTGCACATCAGGCCTACAGCTCCCCCTTCCTCCGATCTCCTTGATTTCCGACCAGAAACACACCCCCCCTCTCCTGTCTCTTCGTCGAGCGGCGGTTGACAGCGCCGCCTGAAGCGGCGGCGATGGTGGTCACTGTCGCTGATCTCCGGCGAAACACCCCCCCCCCCTTTTAGCAATCCAGCAAACGATCACCACCACCACGAACCGCTGGTGGTGCGGCGGCGATAACCATAGAGAGAGAGGGGGAACCGGAGGTCAAAGGCTCGGACCGCCGGACGGTTCATTTGTATGGTGGTGCGGCGTCAAAATCAAGCAGAGAGAGAGACAAGAAAGACAGATCGAGAGACGAGAGAGAAGGAACCGGGGTCGGAGACTCGGACCGGCGGTTAGTTCATTTGTCCGGTGGTCCAAGTCATATCCGACGAGTTTCTTGATAATGGTGAGGACGGCTTCAGCTTTGTTCGGGTTGTTTCGGGTTTTATCCCGGGTCAGAGTTGTCGGGTCAAGCTTCGGGTCACTCACGGGTTTCTCAGGTCAGACGGTTCGGGTTTCAGGTCCGGTTCGGTCAGATTTGTCCGCGTCAGAAGCGGTTCGGGTTGACTCGGTTAACTCAGCAAGTTGACTCGGTCAACTCAACCGAGTCAACTCGGTCAACGGCCGCTAGTCAGCTCAGATGGTTCGGTTCGGATCAAGCGGTTCGTTCAGACGGCTCAGTTTCGGTTTCAGTTGACTCGGTCAAATCCGAGTCAACTCGGTCAAACACGGTCAACCCAAGTCACACAACTGACTCGGTCAACCTAGTTAATGTTTCGATGCGAAAAAAAATGTGGTAAAGCAATTAGTGATTTGAATAATTATTTACGCTAATTATAAGTTTATATTAACTTCGTGAAACGAGCTCGAACCGATACAAATTAGTGTTTAGTTTACATTATTGTCGTTCCTACAAAAATTACATATTGATAATTGAATGATTGTTGAATTTTGATAAAAAAACGACAACTTGTGTTGTCGGGGGGCGTCCAAAAACAGAGGAAACTCTGCACGTTTTTCGAGAAAATCTGTAATATACAACGCGTTTTATTATAAAGTAAACTATCGGGTTCAAATAATATTCTATAAAAGCAAATACAAATATAGAATTCCTTACGACGACACTTTACTACTTTCGAAAACAACGATAACACGGATTATTTTTATAAAAACAAATATGCTTTATCTATTTATTTCAAACCTACAACAATACGAATCCTTTTATAAAATAAATAATTATATATATATATATATATATATATATATATATATATTTGATTCAATATCAAATGATCCGACTTCTTTTTATGAAATGAATAGTTTATATATATATATTTGTTTCAAACGACAATACTGTACGACTTTTGAAAGCAGCGATTCGGAAACAGTTTACAATCATAAATATAGTTATTTTAAACGTCGAGATTTCGATAAGTCTTTTATAAAGGTAAACATAGTTTACATTTAGTTCAAGTTTTCGAACAATACGAAACCATTTCGTGAAAATAAATATAGCTTTATATTTATTCCAAATATCAAACGACACGGATTCGTTTTATTAAAATAAATATAGTTATATATTTATTTCCGTTAACGAACAACACGACTTCTTTCATAAAAATAAATATAGTTATATATTTATTTCGAAGATCAAACGACACGACGATGGTGTTAATAAAATAAATATAGTTTATATATTTATTCAAAATATTAAACGACACGAATTCATTTTATAGAGATATATATGGTTTATATATTTATTTTAAAGTTCGTACATCACGAATCCTTTTATAAAATAGGTATAGATTATCTATTTATTTTAGACTTAAAATAAACGATTCTCTTAGTAAATAATATAACTTTTTATATTTATTTTAAAACGCCTAAACGGCATCTACCTATATTTCGACAAATATCATACGCGATATATAATACAATTATGTTATATGTGATTTTTCATATAAATATTCTTTTACGACTTCTCGGGACGACGAACGATTTCAACGATATATTTATATATTTCTATATAAATATTTATTTATTTTAAATCTCTCGAGAATCAAGTCTTTTCAAGACTTATTGATTATTAACGACGTTAAGCGAAACTAAACAAGTATAACTTAATCATTTTCATTAAGTTAACAAGTAACCGTTGAATCGTTCGGTTAACGATTCGGTAGAGCTCAATGACACGTAGTTTAGTTACTGCGTTTATTAGAAACTTGTTAGATATTCCGTGTTAGAAATATTGTAGAATGCACGCTAGCGAGTCTCGTCTTGGAAACGACATCACGAAGTCGTATTAGCTAGCTTTGCACAAGAGAATTCAGGTGAGTTCATAACCCCCACTTTTTACTGTTTTACATTTTTGTAAATGTTTTCGGGGTGGAAAGACATGCACGATTTTCAGAAACATACAAAGTTTTCGATAAACAAAGACTGTATATTTTTAGTCAAAGCACGTTTTGCAAGAACATACAAAGTTTTGAACAAACACAAAACTCGTATTTCTAAATCATATTACGAATGGATTTCGAGGAATTCAAATGATTTACGAAAGGTTTATACTAAACATACCAGCTTTACAAAACAAATACGTATTATCGAAATGTGAGGTTCAGCCTTAGAGGCTGGGGTGACATACATGTTACAATTATTTAGGACATTTTTATACATGGTATGGTTAGCTTAAGGAGGGTTGGGACGTTCAGATCATGTGAGTGGTGGGTACAACACTTAAAGCCATTAATCCTCGTTGTTAGGACCGAGGGACACAAGAGTGATAGATCTATTTGGGTGTAGCGAGCCCACACCCGTGAGGTCAGGGAGACCCATAGAGGTGACTGTGTCTTACAGCCGAGGCCCGGTACAAATTTGCTAGGTTTGAGTTTTCCTGCATCACTTTGCAGATACCAGTGGCTTTGCAACCCATTGGTGATCTCTTTTTCCTTATTGCTACATGCCAGAGATTTTTGTCATACACACTTACAAAATGCTTGACTTATACAAAATAAAAACCATGTTTTATACAAATTCAAAGTATAGGATTATACGGGCATAGAGTCAAAGTCAGGGTGGGCATTGACGGTTATACTTACTTTACAAATACATGGTTTTACGAACATAGATCGTTACAAATACAAAGTTTTCATATAACTGGGCAAGAAAATGATTTTTGATTCGTTTTCTCAATATTATTTCATAAACCGGTTATTCCAAAGATTTATTTCAAATCTTTCCAAACAAACTATGAACTAGCTCAACTTTATGTTGATTTTTCGCATGTTTCTTTCTCAGGTTACTTTTCAAAGTTATGGCACGGTTGGAATAGGAGAACCATGAAGAATCGAGTACTTAGTGGGCGTTAAATTTCTAGAAGTCTTAGATTATTTGCTTCCGCTGTGCAATGAAGATACCAGTCCAGTCACACCAGCTCTGATGATTTCGGGGTGTGACAGATTGGTATCAGAGCTATAGGTTACAGCGAATTAGGTTTCTGTAGGAATACCTAGGCTCTAACCTCACTTTTCTCTAGGACTTAGACTATTGAGACGTTGAATACATACAGAACGCCTAGTACTCGAATATGGTCTTCAACCGCTGCCGAAAAACAAACAGTCAAAATTTTGTTTTCAAACGTACGCTATGTTAGGACCGGTTTGACTCCGAAACGATTGCGTATGACACGTTCGACGTGCGGAATCCGTGAACGTGAACGACCGAAACACACGAGACGTACTCAATCTGTGATTCTATAGAAACGTATGAAAGTGTACAAGCAACACGAATCACCTTTTGCCTTTCTCTCTCTACTTTCTCTCTCTAGCTTCTCTTTCTAACCTCTAACCTCCAAAGCTCCAAATGGCAAAAGTTCTAAATGAGAACCCTAATGGTTCTATTTATAGGCCAAGGTGATAAGGAATATTTCCTTATTTACAATAATGCCACCTTGCCTTTTAGTAACAAGATATTACATTATAATCACTAATGTTCTTCTGTTTCTGCTACGAACGGAAATGACGGAGGCGATAGACATTACTGCACTAACAGACTCCCCCTTGGATATTGCCGTAGTCAATCCATAGTCAAGCTCGTAGCGACTTTTCTTTCTCTCTCTCTTGAGTCTTCTTGAAGCTTTAACACGTATTCAGCAACACAGACTCCCTTTTGCTCGAACAGAATCCCGGTGGATTTGTCTTCAGCTTCAGCTCCCCCTTTCGGTAAACTCTTCAGGCTCCCCCTTTCGTCAAGCTTCCGTGCTTTTGGGATCGACACCTGGCTTTCCGGTTACAAGCTCTTCCAGGAACGATTCCTGGCTCCTTACACGCTTCCGTTTGCGTTGAGCTCGTCTTCAGACTCCCCCTCAGACTCGGCTGTCGGGATCGTAGTCTGGAATAACATCTGCAACACTCATACGTTTATAAGTGACAATGTTTTGAAATTGTCCAGAAATTGTAATCTGGCTCTTTTAAACTTTCTAAATCAAGATCCAGGCTTTAAGATATAATAATATGAATATATCCAGGATTATCTTAACTCTCTCCCCCTATCAAAATGCTTCATAGATTTGGCAGTATTTAAGCAACCAAACTCGAAAACTGTCTCTTTTACAGATTTTAACAATATGAACATCCAAATCCTTCACGGTTAATCATCCAAGTCCAAATTAATGACCTTGGAGATGTCACAAACTCTTTTTGATTTTGCGATTTTAAGGTTTTAAGTTTCAAATTAATGAACTTGTTTTATTATCAGAAACACGATCAGCGAACTCAGATTTTGAAACTCAGCATTCAGATATCGATTTTTGAAAATAAAGCAGAATCAAAAATCTTTTTGTATTTTTCTGAAAAAAGCAGTAAAGAAATATGTACAAACATATTTATAGACAATATTTTTGTTTGAGTATGCGTTAGAGGATCATATCAGTTTTTGACAAGTTACAAGTACCGTTGAGCTTAGTTACACATTAAGAATTAAACAATTCACTTAGATTGTCGATATATTTGTCCACTTAAATCTTCATACAAATTTCAACTGATTCAGGATACGAATTAGATGTTTTAAGAACTTAAACTCATTCATGTGTCCCACCTCTTGAATATACTCCCGTATCCAGATCCCAATATTCAGTCTTACAGGTGAGTATACTACAACGATATCTGTACATAAATTAGGTAATGCGAGGGCCAAGGGATCTCAGGTCGATACTTCCGTATGCGCAGAGAGATATCAGCTTCGACTTTATGGTATGTCCCCTTTAGAGGATCTTTTAGTTACAACAGCAGCGACTATCAATTTTATTGTTTCATCTGCATGCTGAGGGTTTATGCTATGTTTCAAGCATTGGCAGAAAGTATTATCCAAGGACTAGGTCAGAACTTCCATTCAACAGAAGTCCCGGAATAATACCCCAGATATCATTGAGTATAAAGACCTAGTATATCAGAATACGAGACCTTTCAAACGAGATTTCAGGGGTTACCTATATATCCAAGTAGTATTCCCCACGAAATAAGCAAGTTTGAATTTAGGTTTATATCCCGAAAAAGTTTACTAAATGTATAAAAACCTATCGGCATATCATCAGTGAGACTGTTTAACGCTATTTAATCATTACATTTCTTTAGCATACTGTAACTGTCTACTGATGTACTATCATTTCCTCTTTTTACACAAAAACTCAATTTTTAATTTTATCATGTTTTTGGCTTTTTCAAATTTTCTAATGTTTTTGGATTTTCTGACAAATTCTTACTCCCCCTAAAATTCAAAACCATTTAAAGAAAATTTGACAACCTGATACTGATAGCTTTGTATTGCCATCCATTTTCTACCTCTCATGCACTGATTTGCAGAAAATTTAACGTACCCCCATGATTTACAACACATTGATCTTTTACAGTTTGAAAACCGTTTTTCAATCTTGTGAAATTAATCATGTTTGTTCCGCCGTGAGGGTTTCAGCATATTCAATCAGAACTTCCCCTGACAACAAACTATTTTCCCATTATGATTTCAAAACACTTAAGTATGTTTTTGTCGTGTCTACAGGATTGATGTCGTAGACTAGATGATGTGTTGAGTTGTAATTGGTTTTTTGTTTTGTTTGGTTTACATATATAGGGCATGTCCTATATATGAATTAGTGTGGAACTTTCCCCACTACTTGTACTTAATTGCGGTTGTTTTAATAGAATCACCGGGGTAACCCTTTACCCAAAAAAAAAAAAACACTTAAGTTTGTTTTAATCAAAATGGTTTTTCCGGAAAATAAGTTTTGTTTGATTCACACACGGGGTTTATTCATCATCTTGTTCTTTCATCAACTAATACGAAAGTTAAATCAAGTACAACTTAATGTCCTTGATAAAACATTTCTCAAGAAAGATGCCGATTCCTACTCCTCAATTACCAACCTGGGAGTTCCGGCAAATTCAAATAACATATTTTTGAATTTTTGTATTTTTGACAAATTTAAAAACAACATATTTTTGATTTTTCAAATTTTGACAAAATGAAAACATATTTTTGGTTTTTAAATTTTTCAATTTTTAGGGTTTTGAAATATTGTTTATTTATGTACAGAAAACAAACAAACTCCCTGTTTCAACCAACACAGGGTTCAGCAGCCTTCTCCTCCTGTGCTAGGCTGCTTCGATTCTCCTTTGATTGATGTTCAGATTTCTTCGGAAGCACCTGCACATTCAAATTACTCAATTATTTGAACAATTTAGCCCAAGTCTGTTGAACCTTAGGCATTTCAACACAATATGCATCATTTAGCTTCGGAAAATCTTTGTCATTTTGAATAAAGACTTTTTCAACTTTAGCTTCAACTTTTTCATCATTTACCGAAGCTATTTGTTTCTTAATAGACCATGTTTGACTTTTGGAGTCCCTCGTTTGTAAAAATGTGACTCTTTTTGAACATTTTGACTCTGAACAACAATTTTTGGTTTCCAAAACTGGTTTGGTTTTGTTGCATCAACAGTTGTTTTCCAACTTTGTGTTGTTCTAAGTCTGGGTGTCACTGGTTTCCATGTTTGTTGTGAGTCAGCCTTTGACATTTTCGGCTTCCAAGTTTGCTTAGAATCAAACTTGGTTGACTTCTGAGTCACAACTTCAGATTTCTGTTTCTCAACATAAACAGACTTCTTTTTCGTCTCAACACCAACAGGTTTCAG
Source organism: Helianthus annuus (assembly GCF_002127325.2). NCBI lineage: Eukaryota > Viridiplantae > Streptophyta > Magnoliopsida > Asterales > Asteraceae > Helianthus > Helianthus annuus. Next base: position 78,757,647 of record NC_035437.2, read on the forward strand.
ATTTGGACATTTGCGTGCAAGATGTCCAATTTGATCACATTTGAAACATGTTCTCTTGGACACATCTTTGACCTGTGGTTGTTGCCTTTTCTTTTGATCTAAGAACTCGTCATTAGACTGTCGTCTAAATTTTAGTTCTTTCTCTTCTTCTGACGTTGTTCCATGAACAAAATTCATTTTTGCATGAAAATTCGGAGTTTCATTTTTATTCCAATTTTGTTTCTTCTTATAACCCAACCCAGCCTTCATGTTTTTCTTCTTGTAACCAGGTTTGTTATAAAAAGTTTTGTGATCTTTTCCAGCAAATTTCGGAATTTCAGACTTTTCAATTTGAATCATCTTGAAAACTTTATCAACCTTTTCTGAAATCACATTCTGAATCGGGAATACAACATCTAAGAATAATTTGTCTGATCCAATCATGGTATAAACCAATCCCTTTGAATCATCATTCAAATTTTTCTCAGATTTTGTGTTCTTCAGATATCCATCATGAAGATTTCCTTCATCTTCATCCTGTGATTTAGATTTACCTGTATCAACCGACTCTTCGTTCAACACACTTTCAACGACTTTACCTACCACCTCTGAATCATGAGAATCATCAGATTTGGAATAGGTTATGTCAATGTTATCTGGCAATTGATCTACCATGTTGAAAGCTTTCTCGACCTTTTCTTCATCATAAAATGCAAACTTTTCAGGTGGTGGAACTTGATGATACTCTGAGCCAATGCCTTTCTTGTTTTGCTCAGACTCACCATCACCCGGTTTTATATTGAAAATTCGTTCAAGCACATATGACGACACGTGATAACTTTTTAACTTGTTGTTTTCCTATTCTAAATCAACAATCTGTTGCTTTAGCTTAGCAACATCCTCAATATAGGAATTAACAACATCTTGTTTTATAGCATACATTCGTTTAAGTTCTTTGGTTGTTTCACATAAATGATTCATTCTTGATTGAGCATATTTCATTTCGTCTTTTACTTTTTCATATGACTCTTTTGTAATGTGATATGCTAATTTCATTGAGTCATATTCCTTTTTCATTTCTTAACAAGCAATTCCTTTTTGAGAACACTCTTCTGTCGTTTTAGAAACATTTTCTTTCAAAACTTCATTTTCTGTTTCTATCTTTTTACATTTTTCGGAAAGTTTTTCATCATTTTCTTTAAAAACTTTTTCTTTTTCTAGCATTTCTTTGCATTTTTCTTTGAAAATGTTTTCAATTTTTGTGAACTCAAGATCTCTTGTTCTGAATTGCTCATGTTTTTCAGTACAAGCTCTGCACGGTTCCATGCATTTCTTGCACTGATCAATCGTTTTTAAGATTTCAGAATCAGAATTTACCTCAGTGATTGGCACCTCGGTGTTTTCAGTAGCTTCTTTTTGCTTCTGATCAACATCATCTTGTTTTTCTTCAACACTGACTCTTTCACCAACATCACCAGCTTCTGACTTTACATCTTTCTTTTCTTCTTCTTTTACCTCTTCTTCAATCTGCTGTTCTACAAACACAACATCTTTCACAACTTCTGCTTCAACAACCTTTTCAGCAACCTTCTTCAAATCATCCACCATCTCTTCAACATTTTTCTTCATTCTTTCCTCATCCCTTTTTTCTCAAACATGACAGCATAGCATATCTGATATCTTTTTCATACTGTTTAACGTATGCATCATCTTTCATCACCCTTCTGTAGTATTCGGCTCTCAACGGGACAACAAGAAGAACATCATCAAAAATTATGTCTTTCTTTGGAACAACCGGTTCTCCTTCTCTGTTGTAGTAACATTCTCTCTTCTTATCCCATCTTCTGTTGCTAACAGCACTTTCATACTCTTCCTGCATCTCATCCATTCTGTTGTAAACCACATTTCTTTCTCTGTAAGTCTTCTCACTCAAGATCTCTTCTCGAGTTTTCTCCTTGATCTCAACTTTTTCTTCATGGATTTTAGCAGTGTCTTTGTCTTTGTTTTCTTCTTGAATGTCAGCAACGAAAACAAATTTTCTTTTCTCTGTAATAGCCTTGCCATGAGCTGTTTTTCGAACATTCTCCAAACGATCTTCTTCTGGACAAATAGAGCTCCAATCATACCCTTCATCATCGTGAATGACAAAACAAGCTCTTGATTTATCCTTGGGTTTATCTTCGATCAACTTCGGCTCTTCTCTGCTTCGATGATAGATCGCCTTTCGATAATAGTCATCGTTGAAAGGACGTTCATTTACTTCAGCAACTTCTGCATTTTTACACTCTCTTTTGAAATGACCCTTTTGCTTGCATCAGAAGCAGGTCACTTTTGATTTGTCGAATCCGAGCTTCGTTGATGGACCACCAAGAGATTGTTTCCCAGTAATTTCCATGTATCTTTGAGCTCTTCGAATGCAGCTTGCTAAACACCAACGAATATCAATAAGCTCCATTTCCTCTGGATCAATCTGGTCGTAGTCTTCTTTTGTCAGTTCAGAATTACCGATTTTTCCAGCTACAAGACCTTCATATGATTCCAGAACAGATGCAAGAAAGCTCATTTGCTGCTTTGCTGCGTTGATGCTCATCGAAGGAGAATTCTTTAGTTTAAGAGAAATGTTGCACAAAATCTCCTCTCCATCTTCAGAACTAGTTTGTGAGGATGAATGATATCCAGAATGATGACTTGTTGACGTTGTTTGTGGTTCCTTCATCTTTTCACCACTGAATGCTGTCTTTGGTGAACCAATGCCTTTATCAGAAGGTACACTACCTTTGTAATACAAGCCAACATTCTGTTGATGTGAAGAACCAGTCATCTTGCTTTGCTTTTGAAGCTCCAAGTCATGACTTTCAATCTTTTCAAACAAAGAATCAAGAGAAATTTCATCGTATGAAGCATCATTTTTTAAGATAAAAACAAACGTTTGCCACTGATCAACTCGTGGTAACGCTTCAATTACTTTATCTATAAGTTCCTCTCTTGTTTTGTCAATTTTAAAACGTTCAAGCTCGATTTTAAGGTGATAGAATCTCTCTATCATTTGCCTCACCGATTCTCCTTTTAAGCCATCAAAAAGATCAAATTCCTTTTTAAGTAAAGCTATTTTGTTCTTTTTTATCTGTTTGCCACCCTCAGCTTTAACACGTAAAGATTCCCAAACCGATTTGGATGACCCACTATGATTAAGCAATGCAAATATATCATTCCTAATTGCTGACTGTATCAATGCAATCATCCTTTGTTCGGCGGCAAATTCTGCTTTATCATCTCTGGAGAATCTTTTGAACGGTAGTTCTTCACCTTTGTCATCTTTTGGCTTTTCGTATCCATACTCTAGACAGAACCAGCTTTCATGCGCATACGCTTTTGCCCAATTGATGAACCGTTCTTTCCACCAAGTGTAGTCTTCAATACTTTCGAGAGTTGGTGGCTTTGAGTGTGTTCCGTAAAAGTTATCATGCTTGATGTTCTCATTGATCGCCTTCGTGATGGTTTTTGGGGTAACATTTGCAATTTCGGACGATTCGGATGTGAACGCGTTGAAAAACGTGTTATAGAATTCCTCAGCCATGGTTTGAACTTCTTGAATTACCTTGAATCACCTGAATCAATTACGTAAACAAATGATTAGTTCAAAAATATCAATTAACTTGTACGTATGGGAGTTTGAACAATTGATAGTGATTTGTGCAGTTCGATCGAATACACCAGCCGATCGAGTGAAACGGCCGAACCAAGACAGTGCTAGCCGATCGAACGAAAATGTCCTGCTAGCCGATCGAGCGAGATGTGCTGCTAGCCGATCGAGTAGGCTACTCGATCAAGAGATTTCCCAGCCGATCGAGCGAGCTACTCGATTGAAGACACTTGCTAGCCGATCGAACGAGCTACTCGATTAAAGACACTACACAAACAAACACTACACGACAAAACTTGATCAAACGGTTGGCACTTAAACTTTAATAATGAAACTTCGATTTTCAAAACATCATCACATGCACATTGATATAATTTCGAGAAAATGGCCGACAATCAATTAACTATTTAGTTAAATTTTGATTTTCTCATCATGCAAGGTCTGACAAACATACTACTCAATCAATTCTTATTTGACCAAAACATATTGAATACTGGACTATTTTGTCACACCCCCAAAATCCACACGCGGAGTACCACCGCTGGGAGGCGTGACGTGACCAGGATCAAGCCATCAATCATATTGAACATAGCATAATATAAGTAAGATAGTTCGTAAAACCCAATTCAATATAATTGATGTTCAGAACCAAACATAGTATCAATAGCGGAAGCATAATAATGTAATCCCAAAGTAAATCATAAGTTTAATTGTTTAACATAATGTCCACGATCCGAATCCCACAACGACCTGCCCCTCCTTGTGCAAGCTCCAAAAGTACCTAAGGTCCTGCAAGGCATGCAGCAGAGAGTCAACAACTAGTTGAGCGAGTTCACAGTTAACAGTTCAGTAATAGTATGGTATGAGTAATAGTATGTTCGTTCGTTTATATCGTGTATCGTATTTCCATCGCGGCCTCCCAGGCAGGTGTGCGAAGATATTAGGGGATGTTCCTCCCAAGTGTTCTAGACTAGGTTTATTTGTATCGCGGCCTACCAGGCAGGTGTGCGAAGGTTAGTAAGTTCAGTTCGTGGCCTTCCAAAGGCAGGTGTGCGAAGTCAGTCATAATATCGCGGCCAACCCTTGGCAGGTGTGCGAAGATCAGTTCAATAGGTGTTACTAGTCTAGTCGGTTCGTATTCGTTAGGTTCTACCATCTGAGTATACACAATAATCCATCAAACCCCATTCCCACCCGGGAACCCATGCCTTGGCTGTGTGAACTCACCTTGGGTTTGCTCGGTATGCTAAGTATGTTCTTGCAATTAATCAGTCACGTCCTAAAGTACGCATGTATACATAATCAGTTTATGTCCAAGTTGTGCACGTATAGGTAATCATACAAGTACCAGCATGTATTCGTTATCACATAAGTTATGTACATCACTTAACAGTAGTTAAATAATCCAGTTATCATTTGACAGAGTTAAACCATGTTACTGTGTAAGGTATATAAATTGGCGAATCACACTTGTTGGCGAAACACATGTTTGACGAAACACATGTTTCGTCAACTACCCCTTGACGAATCAAAAATTCTATTTCGTTAATAACCCTTGGCGAAACACAATTCTATTTCGTCGAGAGTTCTGTTTCGCCAAACCGGTCAGTTACGTCAAACTTCAGTTACGTCAATCATGCCAAACAGTTACAGTATCAACACAGAACCCTAATGGCCGTCATCAACATCAGAAATCATATGGAAATCAATGTACACACAGAAATATCATAACACAATCATCATAGAGCCAATGTCTAGCAGAAACCCTAGTTTAAACATATAACAACCGGATTTACATAATACCCCTATCACCGAACTCTATCAGCTCACTATCGTGCATCCAAACTCAGATCATCATAACAACATTCAAGGGTTAAACACCTGATCACATGAATCTCTAGTACACAACCACTGTATTAAAACCCTTAGTCGATTACTAGGTTTCGCATAAGTTACATATCCGATTACATCATGCATAATAAGATCAATGACATCATACACAATATATACAGAATCGTAATCAAACCAAGCATGCAATTTACTAACTGAATAAAAGGGTGATCAAACAATAAGGGTCCGGCTTCGAAAGGGGAGATGGTTGCCGTCGCACACACACACAGGAGTTCTAGGGTTTCAGTTTTGCTAAAGTGTTTCGAATGAAAACAGAATACTGGGTAAATACCCCGTGGAACGAGTTGGGCCCTAACTGGGCTTTGGCGAATCATAGGGCTGGCGAAACAGGCTTTGGCGAAACAGGCTGTTTCGTTGAGAATGGGTTGACGAAACAGTGCTTCTGTTTCGTTGAGTGGTCCTTGGCGAATCACAAGTTTGATTCGTCGAGATGGTTTGATTGGTGAATAAATTTAAGTGTTTTATACTAATTCTCACATCATGACAGTAATCACATATATGCACAATACCATACGTTTCATTAACACATAACATGTACAGTTACAGGTCAACAAGTCAACTATCAAACAGTCAAAGTCAACGTGCATTTAAAGTCGAAAGGTCGAGTTGTCACATTATCCCCAACTTGAAAGAAATTTCGTCCCGAAATTTGGTACGTGTACTTACTGAGGAAGCTAGATAGGTTGCATCGTTCACTGGTTTTCCTGGGGTGTCACATCCTCCCCCCGTTGATCTGGAATTTCGTCCCGAAATTCCGCAGTAGTAGCTTTAGCCTCAGCAGTGGTTGCATTGGTTCCGAATAACTAGGGATACTTTTCTGTCATCTGGTCTTCGCGTTCCCAGGTGTACTCTGGGCCACGACGGGAGTTCCAACGAACTCGAACAAGAGGGATTCTCTTGTTTTTGAGGACCTTAACATCCCGGTCCGTGATTTCAACTGGCTCCTCGACGAACTGCAACCGCTCGTCGATAGTGAGTTCCTTAAAAGGAACTATGAGGGTCTCGTCTGACAGGCATTTCTTCAGATTCGACACGTGAAAGACATTGTGAACTGCACCGAGTTCAGCTGGTAGGTTTAACTTGTAGGCCACTTTGCCTATTTTCTCAACGATTTCGAATGGTCCGACGTATCGCGGATTTAGTTTACCCCGTTTGCCAAAACGAACCACACCCTTCCAGGGTGAAACTTTAAGTAAGACCCGGTCCCCGACCTGAAATTCCAATGGCTTTCTACGCTTATCCCCGTAGGCTTTCTGACGGTCTCGTGCTGCCGCCATGCGTTGTCGTATTTGTGCAATCTTTTCTGTGGCGTCCACTACAATCTCTAGACCCGTAATCTGACTATCCCCCACCTCTGCCCAACAGAGAGGTGACCGGCATTTACGTCCGCACAATGCCTCGAATGGAGCGGCTTGTATGCTGGTGTGATAACTGTTATTGTATGAGAACTCCACCAAAGGGAGGTGCTTTTCCCAGCCGTTGCCGAAATCAATAACGCATGCCCTAAGCATGTCTTCAAGAGTTTGGATCGTTCGCTCAGACTGTCCATCCGTCTGAGGATGATATGCTGTGCTCATGTCTAACCGTGAGCCGAAAGATTTATGCATCGCTTGCCATAGTTCGGACGTGAATCGTGCATCCCGATCTGAAATGATGGAGGTGGGCACTCCGTGCCTCGAAACAACTTCTTTAAGATAGACGTCTGCGAGAGTGGAGAACTTATCCGTTTCCTTTATAGCCAGGAAGTGTGCAGACTTTGTGAGTCGATCCACGATCACCCATATGGTATCATTCCCCCGCTGGGATCTAGGTAAGCCTGTAACGAAATCCATGGAAATTTCTTCCCATTTCCATTGCGGTATCTTAGGTTGTTGAAGTAGGCCTGCGGGTTTCTGATATTCAACCTTGACTCTCGCACAGGTCAAACACTTGCCGACGTAAGTAGCGATGTTGGCCTTCATGCTAGGCCACCAATATGTTGTTTTGATGTCATGGTACATTTTATCCAACCCTGGATGCACCGAGTAGCGAGACTTGTGTGCTTCATCCATCACAAGCTCTCGTAAACCGCCATAAAGTGGGACCCAAATACGCCCCGTTACATAGTAGGCGCCGTCTTCCTTTAGTTCCATTCGTTGCCTTGAGCCGCGTAAGGCTTCAGCCTTGACGTTTTCGGGCTTCAGTGCTTCTATCTGAGCAGCTCGTATCTGAGAAGGAAGACTAGACTGGATAGTAAGCTGTAGCGCTCGCACGCGCTTCGGTAGAGTGTCTTTCCGACTGAGGGCGTCAGCCACAACATTGGCCTTGCCTGGATGGTACTTGATGGTGCATTCGTAGTCGTTCAGAAGTTCAACCCATCTTCGTTGACGCATGTTCAAATCCTTTTGCTTAAGAATATGCTCGAGACTCCTGTGATCGGTGTAAATCGTGCACCTGGTACCGTACAGGTAGTGTCGCCATATCTTAAGCGCGAAAACAACAGCTCCCAGCTCTAAATCGTGCGTCGTGTAGTTCCGTTCATGAATCTTAAGTTGTCACGAAGCGTAGGCAATAACTTTATCCCGCTGCATCAATACACAACCAAGCCCCTGTATCGATGCGTCACAATAGACCACGAAATCTTTCGTGCCCTCTGGCAATGAGAGAATAGGCGCGCTGCAAAGCCTATCCTTTAAGTACTGAAAAGCCGTTTCCTGGGAATCTCCCCAACGGTAGGTGACACCCTTCTGTGTCAGCATAGTGAGCGGCTGAGCGATCTTGGAGAAGTCTTTAATAAATCGCCTGTAATAACCCGCCAAACCCAAGAATTGGCGTATTTCTGTCGGTGTACGCGGTGCAGGCCAGTTTCGTACCGAATCTACCTTGGATGGATCGACATGAATCCCATCCCTGTTCACCACATGGCCTAAGAAGTGGACTTCACGAAGCCAGAAGTCGCATTTAGAAAACTTGGCGTACAGCTGTTCCTTCCGAAGGAGTTCCAAAATAAGGCGGAGATGCTGCTCGTGTTCCTCCTGACTCTTGGAGTAGATCAGAATGTCGTCGATGAATACAATCACAAACTTGTCTAAGTACGGCTTGCACACCCTGTTCATAAGGTCCATAAATACGGCAGGCGCGTTCGTTAACCCAAATGGCATGACGAGGAACTCGTAGTGACCGTAGCGAGTTCTGAATGCGGTTTTAGAGACGTCCTCATCCCGGACTCTCAGCTGATGATACCCTGACCTCAAGTCTATCTTGGAGTAGTAACTCGACCCTTGCAACTGGTCGAATAAGTCGTCTATACGCGGAAGAGGATAACGGTTCTTCACCGTCACCTTGTTCAGTTCACGATAGTCGATGCACATTCTGAAAGTGCCATCTTTCTTTTTCACGAAAAGTACTGGAGCTCCCCAAGGCGATGAGCTTGGACGAATAAAACCCTTTTCCAAGAGCTCTTGTAGCTGCTTCGATAATTCTTCCAGTTCGGTTGGAGCTAGACGGTACGGTGCGCGGGCTATTGGTGCTGCTCCAGGAGCTAACTCAATCTGAAATTCGACTTGGCGGTGAGGAGGTAAACCGGGTAAATCTTCAGGAAACACCTGAGGAAAGTCACGTACAACTGGAATATCGTCTAGCTTCTTTTCCTTTGCGGATGCGTCAGTGACAAGTGCCAGAATTGCAGTGTGCCCCTTTCGTAAACATTTTTGCGCCTTTAAGAAAGAGATGATGCCAACCACAGCACCACTCTTGTCGCCTTGAACTTCGAGAGGTTCCTGACTAGAGCGAGGAATACGAATAACTTTTTCCTTGCATAAGATCTCTGCGTGATGTTGGGATAACCAATCCATACCGATGACGACGTCGAAACTACCCAAAACTATGGGTATAAGATCAATCGAGAAAGTCTGACCAGCTAGAACGATGTTACAACCCTTTATTACATGAGCCGCTTCTACACTTTTACCATTTGCTAGTTCTACGACGTGTTTGGTGTTTAGGGGTGTTGGTGTACGTTTTAACAATTTACTCAATTTCAATGACATATAACTTGCATCAGCACCCGAATCAAATAAGACAGTAACATAAATATCGTCGAGAAGAAACTTACCCATAACCACATTGGGATCATTCACTGCGTCACCCCGACCTAGCACAAAAGCACGACCCCGAGCTTCGTTGCCATTGTTGTTGTTGTTCCCCCCGTTGTTGTTGCTATTGTTCCCGTTGCCCTGATTGTTGTTGTTGCGATTCTGGTTCTGGTTAAGTTGAGGGCAATCACGTTTGTAGTGACCTTCAGCCCCACACTGGAAACATCCCCGATTTCCACGCTGTGGCTGCTGCTGCTGGTTCTGTGGAGCTGGCGGTGGGAGTTGCTGGTTCTGATTTGCTGGCCATGAGCTTCTACAATCCTTAGCCTCATGACCCGGCTTGAGGCATCTTTGAGAACGTTCCCTGCGACATCTTCCACTGTGGTGTTTGTTGCACCTGTTACACCACGGGTGAGTTCCCCTATATCCACTCTGCCCCTGGCTACCCGATGATTGCTGATTCGGACTCTGGTAATCATTTGTCTTGCGCTGCTGTGCTTGGGACTGAACAGATACTGATCCCCTGCTGGAATCCCCATCCCACTTTCTTTTGTTCTCGCTGGGCGTGGCAGAAGTAGTAGCTGGAGTAGTAGTGGCAGTAGTGGTAGCACTGATGCGTTTTGGCAGCTTGTTCTGATCTACTGCCTGATCGGTGAGTCGGTGGGCAAGACGCTGAATGTCTTGGATGTTGTTGAGGTTAGCCGACGTCACGTGGCTCTGAATCTCTGGCGCAAGCCCCTTGAGATACAACTCAATGCGTTTAACTGGAGGGTCCACCATCGTTGGACATAAGATGGCCAGTTCATTTGATCGTTTCGTGTAAGCCTCTATCTCTGACCCCGTCATTTTCAAGTGGTATAGCTCATTTTCCAGCTTATGAATGTCGTCTCGTGTGCAATACTCACGCTTAATCAATTCCTTGAAATCCTCCCAAGGTGTGGCGTTAGCAGCTGCCAACCCTAGGATCTGTACTTGCGCGTTCCACCAGGTGAGCGCAATCCCTTCCAACGTGCCAGTGGCATACTTGACCCTGCGTGCCTCAGGGCATTCGCACATTTCGAACACTGACTCTAGCTTCTCAAACCAATGGAGGAGTCCCACTGCCCCCTCGGTGCCACTGAAAGTACTTGGACGACAGTCCATGAAGTTCTTGAAAGTGCAGACAGGCTGCTGCGCGTGTTGACCTGCTTGAGCAGCTGCAAGTGCCGCAGCAACTTGAGCTTGAACGAGAGCCTCTAGCTGGGCTTGAGTCATGTTAATTCGTCCAGACATGATCTTCATAGCAATGCAACATGAGTTAGAGAGGTTCGCGAATAGAGCGATGACAGAAGAGTGTAAGCACATAGGGGTTCTCATGTAACGACGTATAGTAAGCAATGTAATCTAGCATACTACGAGCAAAGTTCTAAACAGTTCTAGCAAGCAGGTAATAAACATAAACCTTATTACCTAGGATGTCGAGTCTTGCACGTGGAGCGAAGCGTCGTTGTGGATCGTTGAGAGCACTGTTCTGGTTATAGTCTGGTTTTAATAAAAACGTTTTCCCATATTAAAACCTAGTTCTCTATAACCAATGGCTCTGATACCAATCTGTCACACCCCCAAAATCCACACGCGGAGTACCACCGCTGGGAGGCGTGACGTGACCAGGATCAAGCCATCAATCATATTGAACATAGCATAATATAAGTAAGATAGTTCGTAAAACCCAATTCAATATAATTGATGTTCAGAACCAAACATAGTATCAATAGCGGAAGCATAATAATGTAATCCCAAAGTAAATCATAAGTTTAATTGTTTAACATAATGTCCACAATCCGAATCCCACAACGACCTGCTCCTCCTTGTGCAAGCTCCAAAAGTACCTAAGGTCCTGCAAGGCATGCAGCAGAGAGTCAACAACTAGTTGAGCGAGTTCACAGTTAACAGTTCAGTAATAGTATGGTATGAGTAATAGTATGTTCGTTCGTTTATATCATGTATCGTATTTCCATCGCGGCCTCCCAGGCAGGTGTGCGAAGATATTAGGGGATGTTCCTCCCAAGTGTTCTAGACTAGGTTTATTTGTATCGCGGCCTACCAGGCAGGTGTGCGAAGGTTAGTAAGTTCAGTTCGCGGCCTTCCAAAGGCAGGTGTGCGAAGTCAGTCATAATATCGCGGCCAACCCTTGGCAGGTGTGCGAAGATCAGTTCAATAGGTGTTACTAGTCTAGTCGGTTCGTATTCGTTAGGTTCTACCATCTGAGTATACACAATAATCCATCAAACCCCATTCCCACCCGGGAACCCATGCCTTGGCTGTGTGAACTCACCTTGGGTTTGCTCGGTATGCTAAGTATGTTCTTGCAATTAATCAGTCACGTCCTAAAGTACGCATGTATACATAATCAGTTTATGTCCAAGTTGTGCACGTATAGGTAATCATACAAGTACCAGCATGTATTCGTTATCACATAAGTTATGTACATCACTTAACAGCAGTTAAATAATCCAGTTATCATTTGACAGAGTTAAACCATGTTACTGTGTAAGGTATATAAATTGGCGAATCACACTTGTTGGCGAAACACATGTTTGACGAAACACATGTTTCGTCAACTACCCCTTGACGAATCAAAAATTCTATTTCGTTAACAACCCTTGGCGAAACACAATTCTATTTCGTCGAGAGTTCTGTTTCGCCAAACCGGTCAGTTACGTCAAACTTCAGTTACGTCAATCATGCCAAACAGTTACAGTATCAACACAGAACCCTAATGGCCGTCATCAACATCAGAAATCATATGGAAATCAAGGTACACACAGAAATATCATAACACAATCATCATAGAGCCAATGTCTAGCAGAAACCCTAGTTTAAACATATAACAACCGGATTTACATAATACCCCTATCACCGAACTCTATCAGCTCACTATCGTGCATCCAAACTCAGATCATCTTAACAACATTCAAGGGTTAAACACCTGATCACATGAATCTCTAGTACACAACCACTGTATTAAAACCCTTAGTCGATTACTAGGTTTCGCATAAGTTACATATCCGATTACATCATGCATAATAAGATCAAAGACATCATACACAATATATACAGAATCGTAATCAAACCAAGCATGCAATTTACTAACCGAATAAAAGGGTGATCAAACAATAATGGTCCGGCTTCGAAAGGGGAGATGGTTGCCGTCGCACACACACACAGGAGTTCTAGGGTTTCAGTTTTGCTAAAGTGTTTCGAATGAAAATAGAATACTGGGTAAATACCCCGTGGAACGAGTTGGGCCCTAACTGGGCTTTGGCGAATCATATGGGCCGGCGAAACAGGCTGTTTCGTTGAGAATGGGTTGACGAAACAGTGCTTCTGTTTCGTTGAGTGGTCCTTGGCGAATCACAAGTTTGATTCGTCGAGATGGTTTGATTGGTGAATAAGTTTAAGTGTTTTATACTAATTCTCACATCATGACAGTAATCACATATATGCACAATACCATACGTTTCATTAACACATAACATGTACAGTTACAGGTCAACAAGTCAACTATCAAACAGTCAAAGTCAACGTGCATTTCAAGTCGAAAGGTCGAGTTGTCACATATTTAATGGAATCAGTCGACAATCAATACGGTTTCACATGCAAACTGAGATACAGGCTGACAACCATTTCACATTTAATCGATTCACATGAGCTGACAGAATGAATGATTTAATTGGTTGTAATAAACGGTTCTGAACTATTGACAGAGTTTGTTGACTTAAGTGATTTAAAAGATGAAGTGTTATAACATGATTTGCTGTTCGATCGGCTGAGTTTGACAATGCAGTGAAACGGATAGGTATGCTGGCCGGTCGGCTGAATGCTAGCCGATTGGATATGTGTGACGGTGAATCAAACAGGAATGCTGGCCGATCGGCCGGGCTAGCCGATCGAGTGGGATGTTCGATAGAACTTGCTAGCCGATCGAGTGGTTGGTTCGATCGAACTTGCTAGCCGATCGAGGCAGCTAGCCGATCGAGGACAATGTGCTGGCCGATCCAAGATTCCTAGCCGATCGGCTAGAGTCAATTAGGTCAACCCTTTTAATTAATGTAAGGTAAAGCTGCTGTTCGATGAGATATAATGAAACAACTATTCTTCACGTGCAAAACGATGAATTTTCACATGCTGACTGACACTTTAATGAATTGATTAAATGTGTATTTTATCTATTGAACCGTTAATTTTCAATTCAGTCAAAGCACATCATGACCATTCCACTAATGCTTCACAAATACATTCAATGATTCACATGACAATATGAATGTGGCCGACAAAGAAATCAAATTACAAACCAATGATTGGGCCGGTAATGTAAAGAAAGATCTGATAGGGCCTTACAAAGCACTTATGATGATAACAGACTTCTAATAATCAAACAATCTTATTGGCTGTTTACACTTAGTTTGGGCGGCACTTATGAATTTGTCATCTATTATTAAACTCACATGCATAATGAATATAGTGGCCGACACACATTTAAGTAATTTAATTCAGACATGCAACTTATTGGATTGTTGATTGGGCCGTTTTATGTATTACATGTAATCGATGATGTATTCACATGCAATACTGATAAAGATGTCTGATAAAGGCTGATTTATGTTGCCAAAAAGTGGTTGTATTGTTAGCCGATAGGATGAATGATACGGTGACACTGCTAGCCGATCGAGGCAGCTGGTTGATCGAGGCAGCTGGCCGATCGAGGCCGCTAGCCGATCGAGGCAGATGCTCGTATGATAAAACTTCCTAGCCGATCGGCTAGAGTCAACAAGTCAACGTCTTAATGAAACACGTGGCCAATCGATTAGAAGTCTTAATGAAACAAGTCAACAAGTCTCAAAATTGTATCAGAAAAAATCACGTGGGTGGCAAGAACTTTATAAAACAATTAGAGATGTCGGTCGATCGATTGGGCTAGCCGATCGGCTGGGCTAGCCGATCGGCTGGGCTAGCCGATCGGCTGACATCCATCTTCAACATCAACATCAACAGTAAACATGTTTGAACAACTTTTTCGAACACAAAATTTCAGATTTCTCTCAAACGGCTTGGAATTTAGATCTGAAAATTTGTAGGATTATAGATCAACTGATTACGCACGACATATCAAAAAATCACCAATTTTTAACCGTGAAAAGTCATTTAATTTTACGATTTTCAGATAAAAACGTGAAAAAGATGAAGAGTGAAGAAATTTTGACAAATTTGAGTAAAATCGACTCTGAATCTGAAGAATTTCTGTGCGAATTCATGCGTTTGATCCGTGCAATCGAGCTCCTGCTCTGATACCACTTGTTAGGACCGGTTTGACTCCGAAACGATTGCGTATGACACGTTCGACGTGCGGAATCCGTGAACGTGAATGACCGAAACACACGAGACGTACTCAATCTGTGATTCTATAGAAACGTATGAAAGTGTACAAGCAACACGAATCACCTTTTGCCTTTCTCTCTCTACTTTCTCTCTCTAGCTTCTCTTTCTAACCTCTAACCTCCAAAGCTCCAAATGGCAAAAGTTCTAAATGAGAACCCTAATGGTTCTATTTATAGGCCAAGGTGATAAGGAATATTTCCTTATTTACAATAATGCCACCTTGCCTTTTAGTAACAAGATATTACATTATAAACACTAATGTTCTTCTGTTTCTGCTACGAACGGAAATGACGGAGGCGATAGACATTACTGCACTAACACGCTAATGTTGTGTTTTACACACGGTACACAAAACAATTACATACAGTACACAACACTCTAAGAGTTTAGGAAACATGCATTTAAGACCTTCGGAAACTTATGTTGAAGTTCATTGAAGGTCATCACGTAGGAACCACGAATATTAACTCGGGCACACAGTACTATCCATATTGTCTATGATATTTTAACTTCCCGAGCAGGCAGCCTACGCATAACAAAGCGCTAGTGCACGAGAATACATGAAACTCAAATTTTACGTCAATAGATGTCGAAGTACATCACCTTCTACGCAGAACGAAACGCTAATGCACAGGGATACGCGAAGCTCAATCTATACATCAACGGAGCTTGAAGTACGACACATACAACTAAGAGGCGAGGCCTTTGAAAAGACACGATGGCGCAATTCAACGACGACGCTAGATTCCTGTCAGCAGGAGGACTAACGACCAGAAGATGACAACTTGGCATGCGGTCCTGCAAACGACACGAAACACGCCAAGGAAAAGACGTATGTCTCCGCAATCCCCCATATCTGATTAACGACGAATACGCTATGTTCGACATTCCATGGTAATGTCACCTAACAACTGGTCGTCACATGAAACCCCAGGTAAAGTCCTCCGATTTCTTTTATTGAAATTTCGACTTTCACATTTACTGAGTAGATTATCGTATCTCTACTCCTCTTAATGGTCATTGTGTCACGATCATTTCTTTCATTATAGCAAACACTAGATTGCTTCATTTCTTGAAAATTCACATGTTACACATGCATCGTTTGTTATGCATGTGGTTTCGTTCCGAATAAGCATTTATTCAAAGTTCAAATATTATTTCGCTAAATCTAATTATTGATTTATGATTCGAATGACACGCATCATTGTAATTGTTGGCTCCTTGTTACCAAGTCAACACATTTCCTTGAAATTTCTTTTCTTTTCAAGTTACATACATGGTTTTTCGTTGTGACCATGCCGAAAGTTTTCAGGTCGATACATGTATTTATTGTCGGCTTGCGCCGAAATCAAATTCAATTGTTTAAACTTGTTCATTACACATATTCAATTCAAGACACCATATGATGTATTGAATACATCATATTCGAATTCGTTTTAACCAGTGTTTCATTGTTCTGAGTCATAGTAGATTTGTTTGGTCTACGACTCCATTAACTCATTTGTTGATTTCGACACCTTGTGGTGGTATTTTCACTTATCTGAAGCTTGTGCTAAACTTGTTTACACGTCTCATGCACGGATTTAGGTATTTATTTATTGATTTGCTTTAAATCCGCTTTGATTTATCATATTACAGCAGTCTTAACACAATCGTGAATTAAGACAATGGTACACAAATTCATTTTATATTTCGGTGTACATCCTAACGGTTCTTTCACTATCGATCAAATGTTTTGCGATATCCATTGCTTCTTCATCTTCGATCGAAAACATTATTTCTATGTTTCATTTTAAATTGAAAATTCTATAATGTCATTTGAAACAAACTTTCAGATTCACTTTATTACACTATCATTTGATTTCAAACACGATGAATTTGTTCGATCACCGCTATATTTGAATTGTTTCATTCACTACGACACATTGTGGCGTCGATAGAACTTGCAGCTTGGGCTGATCATGATCGAGCGTTTCATACAAAACTATTTCGTTTGGGCTTGTTGATTCTAAGTTTCTCCTAGCGAAGGTTATTGTTTCTAACATTCATTTGCATATTGTAAACGTCCACTTTGAATTCTATTGGTCACACTTGTGACTGTATCAGTATGTCTCGTTTCCTTTGACATTATTCGTAATTACTGACGCATAACGTAACTCTAAGGAGTTAACATAGTCTAAATTTCGAGGACGAAATTTTTGTAACAGGGGGAGAATGTGACAACCGGTGATTTACGGCACCTAATTATGTGACACCCCAGGAAAACCAGGAAAACCTTGCAACCTAACTAGCTTCCTCAGTGAGTGCCATCAAATTTCGGGACGAAATTTCTTTCAACTTGAGGATGATGTGACAACTCGAAATCTAGAACCTTTCGTTGTGTCTCGATGTAACTTGCTTGTACATTATGTGACTAGTTGACTGACTAAACTTAATGATAACGTGAACTTTTATGTGCTTTGTTATGTGTGTATTTGTATGTATATATTTATACGTGTTATAAGTGAACCAAGAACCCAACCCGAGAACAAAGAACCCGACTCGAGACCATGAGGTCTCGAGTGAATAGTGACCGAATGGGCCTTGGGCCGAGAGCCTAGTGATCGGTTGGGCCATTTGGGCCGTAAACCCACCCGAAACCCATGAAGGGTGCAACACTTGGAACTAGCATATATAAACCACCCTTAGTTAACCATTGTCATTTGTTGAACAACACATTACATACACACACTCTCCTATCCTCTCTCTCACTAAAAACTCTAGAACACAAACACATCCCTCATTCTTGGATCTTTGGAGCTTGGATCGGCTCACACTCAATCGGCTAGAAGCTTCACACACACCTCACCAACCGGTTAGTATCCATGATGTTTTAACTTGTGTTGTTGTGTTAAATGATAAAATGAAGGATAGGATGTTTATTGAGTTGGGATATTAGTGTTTGTATGATGATTCTTGATGTATATGATGTTCTAATGTGCATAATGTTGATAATCGGCTAATAGGTCTTGATTTCGGATATATATAACATGATGGACTGTGGTGTCTTGTGTTTGAATGTAGTTTGAACCATTTATGTTGATGAACATGAAACCGAGTTACATATGTCATATATTCGGCCTAGTATAGAACCGAGCTTATGGTGTTATGTTAGATAAGTGAGATTGTTAACCATGATTATGTTTATGATTGATGCAAAATGTGTTAGAATAAGGGTGTTTGTGATTTGAATAATTGAAGAACTTGTTGAATGTTTGAAGAATATGAAGAACACTTTGAATGATAGTTGAAGATATGAAAACCCTTGTGATTTTGATCCATTTTTACTAATGGCCTGATTAGGAAAACTTGTTAGTAAAATTCTATTGGTTGTTTCCTGATTTGGGCCTGATTACATTGTACCATTAAGCTGACCATATCTGAATCAACACTGAACGTGAAAATGACAGCATACCGACTCGCAATCACACGGTTGCGACTCGCAACCACAGCGTGACCACTCGAGACCACGCGGTTGCGACTCGCAACCATAACAGGACAAGCCGAGACCACAGGTTACGAGTCCCGTTGCGACTCGAGACCTCAGTATGACAAGCCGAAACCATGGTTGCGACACCGGTTGCGACTCGCAACCACCTGAGATCAGCACAAACAGCATGACTCGAGACCATGCTTGCGAGTCCGGTTGCGACTCGAGACCACACTTATGGGCCTTAGTTAATGGGCCGGCCTTGTGGACTTCTGTGTTAACTGATTAATACGTGTACTGGGCTTAGGTAGAACTTGTGGGCCAAATGTGATACTGTGCACTGTTGTTAAACTGCCATGATAGAAACTGTATGCCGTAACTGCTACTTGTACGTGCACTGCTTGGTTTGAATCTGATTATAAGTGATATCCGTGTTAGGACGTTATTGACTACTTGCGACTTGATTGACTTTCTGTGATTAACTGCCGAGCAAACCAAGGTGAGTTCACACCCTCTACAAAGCATGGGATTCCCTGGGTTGGGAACGGGGTTAAGGAACGTGGATTCCTCGTCCTCCTTGGGTAGGACGTCAGTGGTTCAGGAATGTGATTCCTCGTCCGGATGGACGGATAAACGTACTAGACTAAAACTCTATCACGAAGTCCCTCCTTTTTGTATCGACTAATCGCCGGGCCAATGGCGAGCGGGTCATTAGTTAGATAGCGCTATTTAGGTCTGACAAGCCTCACACCGTGCCGCAGAGGGCGGGCGTGAACTAATGGATCTGGGGCACGTCAATGATGATAGACATTGATGTTTTCAGGGCACATAAACATGACTACAGTCAGCAGTCGATATGGTAACGAGTCTAGTGTACGCATGGGGTAGCCCCCACGGCCGAAATGCCTGATAACTAACATGGGGTAGCCCCCACGGCCGGAGTGCCGGAGTAACTGGGAATGAACATGACACGTTTTTAAACTATGGGGTAACCCCCACGGCAGGATGCCAGTTAAAGGAAACTGTTTTTGAAACAACTAAAACGAACACCCAACCGTGAACTCACTCAACTAGTTGTTGACTCGTTACTACATGCTTTGCAGGACCATAGGTACTCAGCTGGAGCTTGCATGGAGGAGGGTCGTTGTGGGACACGGATTGCTACGTGCTATGTTAAACTTGAAACTTTTGAACTTATGTTATAACTTTAAACTTATGCTTCCGCTTGCAACTTAACTTGTCTGTTTTGAAACACCAATCGTATTGGTTAACTTTTATAACTGTTTATATGCTTGTTCAGTATGATTGGTGGCTGGATCCTGGTCAGTCACGCCTCCAAGCGGTAGTACTCCGCAGGTGGGATTTTGGGGGTGTGACAAATTACGTGATTAATAGGTGATTAACGAGATAATAAATAGTGTTTCCAGCACAAATTAACTTAATTTGGCCTTTGGAGTGCTTAGGAACGTCTATCCGACTTTACAGTGCGCGAACGGTGGTTTACAGAGAAACCTGCGAAACGTTAAACGGAAACAGATTGAAACCGAACAGAATACTGACAACGCCGACAAATAATAAATTTTTACGATATATTTTAGCTTCGTAATTAAATTTTAACTACTGTAGTCGAAACCAGATCGAAAAACAAAGTAGAAAGATCAACGTCGGATTTCACGCGATTCTTACCGATAACGACGCACGAGCGCGACAACGACAAAAAAAAAACGATATTATTTTTCATGTTTTAAAATCTAAAAATTTAGTTCATGGCGTTTCAGATAATTCGGGATGCAAAAACGGTTTCGTAGGATTGGACGGGCCACTAGAAACTATCGCGGCCACCCTGGCATGTATGCGAAGTTTTAGAGTATAGTTCGCGGCCTTCCTAGGCATGTATGCGAAGATTAGTCATAATATCGCAGCCAACCCCTGGCGTGTGTGCGAAGATCAGTTCTATGAGCGTCACTAGTCTAGCTGTATCATATCAATAACCCCATCCTCACCCGAGGACCATATAACTAGTTTTCATAAGCTAGGTAAGTACAAGTAAAATATCCAAACCCATTCCCACCCTGGGAACCCCATGCCTTGGCTGTGTGAACTCACCTTGGTTTGCTCGGTATGCTAAGTATGTTCTCACAGTTTATCAATCAAGTCCTAGAGTACGCATGTGTACATGATCAGTTTATATCCAAATTGTTCACGTATAGGTATAATCACAGAAGTACCAAACATGTATTCAATATCATACAAGTCATGCATATCACTTAACAGCAGTTAATCTATTCAGTTAACTTCTAACAAAGTTAAGTCAGGTTACTGTGCAAAGTATTCAAGTCGGCGAAACACAGATTGGCGAAACATACTTTGTTTCGTCAACTACCCTTTGGCGAAACAGGATTCTGTCTCGTCGACTGCCCTTGGCGAAACACTATCCTGTTTCGTCAATAACCCCTTGGCGAAACACCCTAACTGTTTCGCCAGCAAATTCCGTTTCGTGAACGAGTTTCAGTTACGTCTAACATCAGTTACAATATCACAGAAAACCATAATTGCCGTCAATCACTAACCGTAATCATACAGAAGTCATTCATCATACAATCATCATCTAATCAATATTCAATGATAATAACACGTATTTGATCAGTATTCAATCAACAAGATTAACAAACGTCAAACCGTCATGAACATCAATAATTCTGGTTTCACCAAATCACATAATCACATTAATCTGATCAGTTATTAGTATTCCTAAATCAACATCATGATTCGCACAAGGATACGTAACCGATTGATCATGCATACGAATCAAGGCTACCTTGCACAATGCATACACATCCGATCAGAAAATCAATCATACACAACATGTATAACGAAATCAAGGAATCAAGAAACCGATTTAACAAGCATGCAACTAACCGAGATATCGAAGATGATGGTTTAGATCGCTAGAGAGAGCTTGGGGAAACACAGAGTTGCCGTCACACACACAAAGGAGTTCTAGGGTTTTTCTGATTTTTGCCAAAGGTATAAAATGGAAGCCGGTTCACGCTATTATACATGTATTGACGTAATGGGCCCTTACTGGGCTTGGCGAAACTGATGGGCCGGCGAAACACATACTGTTTCGTCGAGAATGGGTTGACGAATCGGGCTTCTGTTTCGTCGAGTTATATTTGGCGAAACACATCTCGTGTTTCGTCGAACCTATACATGGTTTAATATTCTAAATTTCTCTCAACAAGTTCCGCATTACAATACCAAACACATAAGGATGCAATACAATATGTTTATCATAACACAAGGTATACATTACAAGTCAAACAAGTCAAACAACTTAAACAGTCAAAGTCAACGTGCATTAAATGCAAAAGTGAAAGTCGGAAACTCGAGTTGTCACATTATCCCCAACTTGAAAGAAATTTCGTCCCGAAATTTAGCATGGGGTTACTGAGGAAGCTAGGTAAGTTGTATCGTTCACTGGTTTTCCTGGGGTGTCACATCATCCCCCCGTTGATTTGGAATTTCGTCCCGAAATTCTGCAGTAGTAGCTTCAGTCTCAGTAGTGGTTGCATTGGTTCCGAATAACTGGGGATACTTGAGTTTCATTTGATCTTCAGGCTCCCAGGTGAACTCTGGGCCGCGACGGGAGTTCCAATGAACGCGAACAAGAGGGATTCTCGTGTTCTTGAGGACCTTAACATCCTGGTCCGTGATTTCAACAGGTTCCTCGACGAACTGCAACCGCTCGTCGATAGTAAGCTCCTTCAAGGGAACTATGAGGGTCTCATCTGACAGGCACTTCTTCAGATTCGACACGTGAAAGACATTGTGAACTGCATCGAGTTCAGCTGGTAAGTTTAGCTTGTATGCCACTTTGCCAATCTTCTCAATGATCTCGAACGGTCCGACATACCGCGGATTTAGTTTGCCTCGCTTGCCAAAGCGAACCACACCCTTCTAGGGTGAAACTTTAAGTAAAACCCGGTCCCCGACCTGAAATTCCAACGGTTTCCTACGCTTATCCGCGTAGCTTTTCTGACGGTCGCGAGCTGCCGCCATACGTTGTCGTATCTGCGCGATCTTTTCCGTGGCGTCCACTACAATCTCTGGACCCATGATCTGACTATCCCCCACCTCTGCCCAACAGAGAGGTGACCGGCATTTACGCCCGTACAATGCCTCGAATGGAGCGACTTGTATGCTGGTGTGATAACTGTTATTGTATGAGAACTCCACCAAAGGGAGATGCTTTTCCCAGCTGTTGCCGAAGTCGATAACGCATGCCCGAAGCATGTCTTCGAGAGTCTGGATCGTTCGCTCAGACTGCCCATCCGTCTGAGGATGATATGCTGTGCTCATGTCTAATCGTGAGCCAAAAGATTTGTGCATCGCTTGCCATAGCTCTGACGTGAATCGTGCATCCCGATCCGAAATGATAGAGGTGGGCACCCCATGCCTCGAAACAACTTCTTTAAGATAAACATTTGCGAGAGTGGAGAACTTATCCGTTTCCTTAATAGCCAGGAAGTGTGCAGACTTTGTGAGTCGATCCACGATCACCCATATAGTATCATTCCCACGCTGGGATCTGGGTAGGCCTGTAACAAAATCCATGGAAATTTCTTCCCATTTCCATTGCGGTATCTTGGGTTGCTGAAGTAGGCCCGCTGGTTTCTGATACTCCACCTTGACCTTTGCACATGTCAAACACTTGCCGACGTAAGTAGCGATGTGGGCTTTCATGCTAGGCCACCAGTATGTTGTTTTGAGATCGTGGTACATTTTATCCGACCCTGGATGTACCGAGTAGCGAGACTTGTGTGCTTCATCCATCACAAGTTCCCGTAATCCGCCATATAGTGGGACCCAAATACGCCCTGTTACATAGTAGGCGCCGTCTTCCTTTTGTTCCATTCGTTGCCTTGAGCCGCGCAAGGCTTCAGCCTTGACGTTTTCGGGTTTCAATGCTTCTATCTGAGCAGTTCGTATCTGTGCAGGAAGACTGGACTAAATGGTGAGTTGCAAAGCTCGCACACGCCTAGGTGTATTATCTTTCCGACTGAGGGCATCAGCCACAACATTGGCCTTGCCTGGATGGTACTTGATGGCGCATTCGTAATCGTTCAGAAGTTCGACCCATCTTCGTTGACGCATGTTCAAATCCTTTTGCTTAAGGATATGCTCGAGACTCCTGTGATCGGTGTAAATTGTGAACTTGGTACCGTACAGGTAGTGTCGCCATATCTTAAGCGCGAAAACAACAGCTCCCAGTTCTAGATCGTGCGTCGTGTAGTTCCGTTCATGAACCTTGAGTTGCCGCGAGGCGTAAGCAATAACTTTATCCCGTTGCATCAATACACAACCAAGACCCTGTATTGACGCGTCAATTGTTCCTTTCGAAGAAGTTCCAAAAATCAACCGTAGGTGCTGCTCGTGTTCCTCCTGACCCTTGGAGTAAATCAGAATGTCGTCAATGAAGACAATAACGAACTAGTCTAGATACGGCTTGCACACCCTGTTCATCAAATCCATAAACACCGCAGGCGCGTTCGTGAACCCAAATGGCATGACCAGAAACTCGTAGTGACCGTAACGCGTTCTGAATGCTGTCTTGGAGACGTCCTCATCCCGGACTCTCAGCTGATGATAACCTGACCTCAAGTCTATCTTGGAGTAGTAACTCGACCCTTGCAACTGGTCGAATAAGTCGTCTATGCGCGGGAGAGGATAACGGTTCTTTACCGTTACCTTGTTGAGTTCCCGGTAGTCTATGCACATCCTGAAGGTACCGTCCTTCTTTTTCACGAATAACACTGGAGCTCCCCAAGGCGAAGAGCTTGGACGAATGAAGCCCTTTTCCAAGAGCTCTTGTAGTTGCTTTGACAGTTCTTCCAGTTCAGTTGGAGCCAAACGATACGGTGCGCGGGCTATTGGTGCTGCTCCAGGAGCTAACTCAATCTGGAATTCGACCTGGCGATGAGGCGGTAGCCCAGGTAAATCTTCAGGAAACACCTGAGGAAAGTCGCGTACTACTGGAATATCCTCCAACTTCTTTTCTTTTGCTGACACATCAGTGACAAGTGCCAAAATGGCAGTGTGCCCCTTTTGTAAACATTTCTGAGCCTTCAAGAAAGAGATGATGCCAACCACAACACCACTCTTGTCGCCCTGAACTTCGAGAGGTTCCTTGCCAGAACGAGGAATGCGAACTATCTTTTCCTTGCATAAAATCTCTGCGTGATGTTGGGATAACCAATCCATACTGATGACGATGTCGAAACTACCCAAAACTTGGCGTACAATTGTTCCTTTCGAAGAAGTTCCAAAATCAACCGTAGGTGCTGCTCGTGTTCCTCCTGACCCTTGGAGTAAATCAGAATGTCGTCAATGAAGACAATAACGAACTTGTCTAGATACGGCTTGCACACCCTGTTCATCAAATCCATAAACACCGCAGGCGCGTTCGTTAACCCAAATGGCATGACCAGAAACTCGTAGTGACCGTAACGCGTTCTGAATGCTGTCTTGGAGACGTCCTCATCCCGGACTCTCAGCTGATGATAACCTGACCTCAAGTCTATCTTGGAGTAGTAACTCGACCCTTGCAACTGGTCGAATAAGTCGTCTATGCGCGGGAGAGGATAACGGTTCTTTACCGTTACCTTGTTGAGTTCCCGGTAGTCTATGCACATCCTGAAGGTACCGTCCTTCTTTTTCACGAATAACACTGGAGCTCCCCAAGGCGAAGAGCTTGGACGAATGAAGCCCTTTTCCAAGAGCTCTTGTAGTTGCTTTGACAGTTCTTCCAGTTCAGTTGGAGCCAAACGATACGGTGCGCGGGCTATTGGTGCTGCTCCAGGAGCTAACTCAATCTGGAATTCGACCTGGCGATGAGGCGGTAGCCCAGGTAAATCTTCAGGAAACACCTGAGGAAAGTCGCGTACTACTGGAATATCCTCCAACTTCTTTTCTTTTGCTGACACATCAGTGACAAGTGCCAAAATGGCAGTGTGCCCCTTTTGTAAACATTTCTGAGCCTTCAAGAAAGAGATGATGCCAACCACAACACCACTCTTGTCGCCCTGAACTTCGAGAGGTTCCTTGCCAGAACGAGGAATGCGAACTATCTTTTCCTTGCATAAAATCTCTGCGTGATGTTGGGATAACCAATCCATACTGATGACGATGTCGAAACTACCCAAAACTATGGGTATAAGATCAATCAAGAAGGTCTGACCAGCTAAAACGATGTTACAACCCATGACTACATGTGCGGCTTCTACACTTTTACCATTTGCTAACTCTACGACGTGTTTGGTGTTTAGGGGTGTTGGTGTACGTTTTAACATTTTACTCACTTTTAACGATATATAACTTGTATTGGCACCCGAATCAAATAAGACAGTATCATAAATATCGTCGAGAAGAAACTTACCCATAACCACATTGGGATCATTCATTGCGTCGCCCCGACCCAGCACGAAAGCACGACCCCGAGCTTCGTTGTCATTGTTGTTGTTGTTGTTGCGATTCTGGTTCTGGTTCAATTGAGGGCAATCACGTTTGAAATGACCTTCTGCCCCACACTGGAAACACCCCCGGTTTCCACGCTGTGGCTGCTGCTGTTGGTTCTGTGGAGCCGGTAGTTGTAGTTGCTGGTTCTGATTCGCAGGTCGCGCACTCCTGCAGTCTTTAGCTTCATGCCCTAACTTGAGGCATCTCTGACAACGTTCCTTGCGACACCGTCCACTGTGGTGTCTGTTGCACTTATTACATAGTGGGTGAATTCCCCGATATCCACCCTGCCCCTGATTGCCTGAAGAGTGCTGACTGGGACTCTGATAACTGTCAGTCTTTCGCTGCTGAACCTGTGACTGAACTGAAGCTGATCCCTTGCTGGAATCCCCATCCCATTTTCTTTTGTTGTCACTGGGAGTAGCAGAAGTAGTAACAGCAGTAGTGGTAGCACTGATGCATTTTGGCAGCTTGTTCTGTTCTACTGCCTGATCCGTAATACGATGAGCAAGGCGCTGAATAGCTTGGATGTTGTCAAGATTAGCCGATGTCACATGGCTCTGGATTTCCGGCGCTAACTGTCACACCCCGACCACGTGGAATAACAAAACGTGGCGGAAACGTCGGGGAGTGTTGTAACAGAATCATTGTTTCATAACACATGGAAATTGAAATATTGTTTTATTGATTAAATGGACTCATTGTTCTAATACAATCAAATAAGTACAACTATGATCTTCCAAGTTTTAAAGTTGCTAAGGCACGAGTCCATCCTAAATGTAGCATATATCAACAATCATCTCAAGACGGCACCTGAAACATGTTTAAAAATAGGTACGTCAGCATAAAAATGCCTGTGAGATACATAGGTTTTGTGAAAATGGGATTCATGAATTGAGTTTAAAGAAAACGTTTAATAACAGTCAGTCATGGACCTTGTAATTTGCTTTGTCTTGTAAATCATTTAAAAAAAATGGTAAAATCAGATGATATATAAAAATAAGAGAACACTGTGTGGTTAAATGGATAACCATGTAAAATGAGTTTGTATAAGATAAGTCGTTTGTAAATCATTGTCTTGTGAAAAGTGTGTTATTTGTATAAAATGTTATATGACCTAAATTGAAATGATTCAAATAACGCTACGATATGTGATACCATACAAACACTTATATATAGGAAGTACCAGCGGCGTATCCACCATGCTTGTATCATATTACACCCGCCTCGTTACTTAAGTCACTTACGCCAACCAAACCACCAATATAGAATGTTCATGTTTAAATCAATAGTCCAAGGTTATTGTATAACTCAAGTTAAATGTAAACCATGTAATGTATAAACAAAAGTTATGTACGGTAGGCTTCAACTGATTAATTCGGTTCTGGCTTCTATGTACACATATTGGGCTTCTGTTTTTATGCTTCCGGTTCGTATTGTTAAAGAGCTTGAAAAGACTATGCGTCGGTTTCTTTGGAATGGTGGTATTCAGGGGAATGTTCGTTCAAAAGTTGCTTGGTCCAATGTTTGCTTGCCGAAAGAAGAAGGGGGTCTGGGTGTTCGCAGTATTAAGGATGTGAACATTGCATTACTTGCTGGCCATGTATGGAGTATTATTAACAATCGTCCTTCTAGGGAGTCGGTCAGAGTAGTGCATGATAAGCTTGCTAACACGCTATATGGGTACTTCTTGGGGGATCGGGTTGCTTTTCCCGTGGTGGACTATTATGTTAGGAATAATTGGAAGCGGTTTGGGCTGCAGAAGTCAATGATGAATGCTAACGGCTTTTTCTTTTTCAAGTTTGCGGATCAAGTAGGTATGCAAAAGGTTCTTACTGAGGGGCCATGGATTATTCGTTCACAGCCGTTATTCTTAGAAGAGTGGTCGCCATCGTCAAAGCTTGAGAAAAAAGAAGTGAAAAAGGTTCAGGTTTGGGTAAAGTTCCATGAGGTTCCCCTAGCGGCGTATACGGAGGATGGTTTAAGTCTAATTGCTACAACTATTGGTGAGCCAAAAGCTTTGGATTCGTTCACCACGTCTATGTGCGTTGATGTGTGGGGTAGAAGTAGCTATGCTCGGGCTCTGGTAGAAATTTCAGCTGATTCTGAACTGAAAGAGGAGTTAACGATCGCGATTCCTTGTTTTGATGGGGATGGGTTTGTAAAGGAGAAGGTCTATGTTGAATATGAATGGTGTCCTCACAGGTGTGGCCGATGCTGTGTTTTTGGTCACACTCATGATAATTGTCCTTTGCAGGTTCCTAGAGGGTCAAAAGATAAAAAAACAACAAAATAAGGTTCCGGGTTATGATAAAAAGATGAAGCAGCCGGTTCAGGATCCTGGTCCGTCAAAGAGGCAACCTATTGTGGACGACGATGGGTATACTACTGTGCAAGGGAAGAAGGCAGCGAGAAAGGTTGGCTTTAATGTCAATAAACCGAAGCAAAGATTTGAATATAGGCCTGTTGTTCCTAAGCCAAAGGGCACGAACAAGGTTGTGACAGCCGTGGATAATGTTGTATCATCTAACCCGTTTGATGTGCTAAATGATGTTGGGAATTCGAAGGGTGTGGATGGTGGAGGTCGGGATTCGGATGAGGATGATGTGTGTACGGAGGTGTACAATGAAACCGATGAATTTATGAGTCAAGTGTAACGCTCCGCTTTTCCCAAATTTCCTTAATTAGAAAACGTGTCTTGTATTTCCATTTTTGGAAGCTTATTCCTTTTGTATTTCGTATTTCGTTTCAAACCATTGTAAATCCGAGACTTAGATCGCAATGAAATTCTATTTTTATACATGCTTATACGTGTTGCAATACTCGGGTTATACGTTATCAAGCTCGAATTCATACGCGCAACCGATACCCGACATACTAGTACTCATAACGTGCTTATTAACTATTAGATAGGTTGTTAATTCTAATAATATAATAGTAATAATAATAATTCTGATAACGTAATAATAATAATAATACTAATAATAATAGTATAATATAATAATAATATTAAAATACTATAATAAAGCATGTTAGACATCAAACATCAACGTAAAGTTGATGTTCAAATACTTAAATATGCATATTGTTTTGAAAAAAAAAATAATAATAAGATGTATGGCAGCAACAGTAGCGACCAGATGCTCCAAAGTTTTGAAAATGTATTGTTTTAACTCATAATATTATGTTATTTTATTTTATTAGTAGTGGAATGTTATGTTGCATACAAAACATGAATTTCCTTTGACAAAAAAATATATGTTAATTGGCTATCAAAAGCAGACCTTACGGCCGCAAGTTTGCAAGAGGGTGTTTGGTTTGTTTAATTCAAATATCTCCCACCTAATTCACATTTAATGCCAACCCAACTTAACCCTAACCCCCCCCCCCTATAAATACCAGTTATAATCAGCCTCCTAACACTTTACAAACACTCCCAAATCCCTCTCAATCACTCAAAATCGTTGCTGAAAGTTCAGGTTCGGACAGATTCATCGAGCTTTACGAAAATGAGCATAACTTCTTCATTTCTTATCCGTTTTGGTCCATTCTTTTTCCAGAACGCTTGGCTTGACCTTGGCTTCGATTCTTGTGGTGTTTCACAGCAAACAAGTCCCTGGAACTCCGGCAAAAAGGCTTCAAAGTCTACTGTTTAAATTTGTTTTCATTAATCTTTGTTTAGACATGAGTTTAACTCACTCAAACCTATGTCCTTATGCTTATAACCACTCATATGGTTAGTTAGGCTTAAAAACAAGGTTGAGACATACAAAATCAGAGGATAATCCTCAAATACTTTCTGTTTTGTTTAGGGTTTTGACCCACAAGTCATGTTCAAGCTTCAAGCTTGACGAAGGAGTGATTATGGATCAACTTGGGTTATCCAATATAGAATCCCCACATGATTTGATGATTTCTCATAGTATAGTTGTTCTTATTATTGTCTTAATATTGTTCAAGACCCTCCTTGGTTGTTCTTACATCAAGTGTAGTGGTGAACACAAAAGAGGTGCCTAAATGGGAGCTTGTTCTTCCTACCTCCTACGTGACTTCTATGACACATTTGAGGTACCTAAATGAAGATTAAATCTTCTACCTCATGCTTGAAATACTTGTACTAAGGACTTATTAATATATACTACCTAACCTAAATAATATCTATGTACCTTCGAACCTTTGATGTTGAATTCATGTTCATTTGTCAAAGTAGTAGGACATCATCTAGGACCTAAACCTTGTTATGATTCTTATGAGTGTTCAACTCATGAAAACATTATTATAACCCTCGTGGTTACCAAGTGTCATACAAGTGTTATGTGTTAAAGATGATTATGTTGATATAATACTTTCATGTTGTTTTATTCCGAATCTCGACTCTAAGCATGCTTGAACTTTAACCCTTACACATTCAACCTTCTAAACCTCATCAACTTCGTCACATTGGATAATCGGAAAGCATATGCAACTTTGTGAGTATACTCGCAACCCCTTTTTATGTTTACCACTTTTGGGGTGTAACATGTTTTACTATTAAACTACACTTAAACTTATTCTTTATGCAATGCACAAAACAATCCTTATACATGAATACTATGTTATGATACTTGATGCTTACGTGGACCATACTTATGTGATATGTTTTAGTCATTAGCTCTCACGAGCCTCCCTTCGACATGTATAGCGCTATAGGAGTAACGCACCGCCCCCCTTAAACTTGGGTCATGTTGAATTAATTAAACTTTCTTGCGTAAACAGAGGTTGGCTAGAAATATTGCATGCCACGATAGGTTGATCTCGTATAAACTAAGTTGCCATGTGGATTCGTTTTAAACTTTTATACTTATACTTAGACTTATGCTTAAACTTGTATACTCGCCTTTGCTTTTGCATTGAACTTTATTTTAAACATGTTACAGGTTGAGGATGATGATGCTATGAAAAGAAGTAGCGTTGATGCCTAGATACTTATATAGACGTTTAGGTTTAATATGTTGTATTAATTTTGCTTATGTTGTTATGTACTTCTTTGAACTTGTTGTATTTGAATTTCTTGTAATGTTGACAATTTACTTTATGAAATGAAATCGGTTTATTAAATATTGTCACAAATAGCGTTATGAAGTCTCTTGCAATCTTCACACTTCGTCTCATCCCGATGTTTCCGCCATTGGTTGGGGTGTGACAGATTGGTATCAGAGCCATAACTATAGGGAATTAGGTAGAATTGCCATGCCTTTTACCTAGTCTATAGTTCTAGAGCCTTATTCTTAAGTTTTGCTTGAACCACTTGCATGATACATTATTTACTCCTTATTTATTTGCTTTTGGCCTTTTAAACATATATGTCACTTTTGTGTTAATACTTGCTTTGTTTGTTAATACTTGTGGTACCATTCCATCCTTTATGTGCTACCCTTGAAATGTCTTTTACGTATTATTTCTTGAGATACTTATTATGCTTATACTTGTTATTATTATCTTGAAGATGCGTCTTTTACTCGTGTATACTAAAATCAAACCACTCGTAATACACAAACGAGATGACTTCACCAAAATAGGCGTGAAACCCACAATTTGGTGAATGACTCTCAATCCTTCTACTTTTCTTTTCTTACACGAAATTCACCATCAAGTTAGGAGTGAAATCCTCACCTCGATGGAGGAATTCAAATTTCAAATTCTAGTGGACCCACGTCAAAGTGTTGAAATTAAATTTTGACCCGGCGAGTACCAACCACACTTAGGATACTAAATCGCCAAGTTAGGGGTGAAACCCGCACCTTGTCGACTAGTTCCATTCCTTGATTTTTTCATAAATCCCGCCAAGTCTCGAAATTTCGATTGATTTGGGACATGTAGTAACCGGAAGGGTAGATACCGTTAACCGACTTGTCGGCGAGAGTATTTCACCTATTAGGCCAAAGCATGCTCCTCAAATTCGAAAGACTTTTCGACCACTTTGGTTAGTCAACGTTCCGTTTTGGAACCATCCCAAATTTTAATCGAACATGTGTTTTACTATTTATTTGTACGATGCAATCTTTCAAATTCGAATTTACTTTCGATATTTTCTTCTCGCACACACAACATATTGAACCTTTTCCATACATTTATACATATGCATGATTTCATATAATTTAAATTCATTTTTCTTTGTAACGACAAGTGGAGAAATATCATCGAGATAGGAGTGACTTCCTTACCTTGACAATTAACTCCACTCCCCTCTTTCTCAAAACGACCTCACCAACGAGTTAGG
This sequence comes from Helianthus annuus, assembly GCF_002127325.2. NCBI lineage: Eukaryota > Viridiplantae > Streptophyta > Magnoliopsida > Asterales > Asteraceae > Helianthus > Helianthus annuus. The sequence goes on from NC_035437.2 coordinate 78,789,917, forward strand.
GGTGATTCCCTTACCTAGGTGATCGTTACCAAAGCGTCTTTTCAAAATATTTTATTATGCAAACTCGATCATGCCTTATACCTAAAATTGTTTATTATTATTCAAAATACGTACTTATACGATTTCGAAATACATTGTTTTATCAAACGTATTTCTTATCCCACAATCTTTTCTTTTGCATACCTCATATACACGAGATTCTTAATCATGTCTTAAAACGTTTTATTACTCGAACTTCAAAACCTTACGAAATGCTACCTATCAATTTAATCGGTCCAATGAAACTCTTGCCCATGAACTTCATCTTCGACTTAATCACTAAAATATGCTCACATTATATTGTCAAACTAGAGACTCCCATTCTTAATTGAATCCAAACCAACCTTTCTCAATTACATCTAGGATCTTATAGATATTATAAGAGCGTTCTACCAAAGACTAATTTAAAAAAAAAGAAAAAAAAAACAACAAATCCATTGATAACTTTTTTTTATCGACGGTTTCACAAGAACCTCCAAAATTCAAAATTTCTTGTTTGGGTGCAAATGAAGCGAACTTATTATTTTCGAAAACTTTTCTACACCGCTTAAGTCGTCATTCAAATCTCAAAACACGTGGGCAAGAAGACTTCATGGGGACCGATAACCTTCAACATACGTAAACTCTTTTAAAACAAAAATAGCATTTTCATTCGTTACAAAATACGTTATGCATAACCAATGAATACTTTATGTTCCTTTACATATACAAACTATATTCTACCCTTCAAATCAAGCTCAACCTAATTTCGATTCGATAAACTCAACGTTTCGCTTAAACAACTATACATGCATATCATCGTACATGTTTTTGTCACTACCTCACGACAACTCCACTTAAACCGTCCGTTCTACATACTCAACCTTTCGATCGTTTTCACATGTTTAAATTCGTTATATTTCAATTTAAACTATTCACGCAATCTTTATTATTTGTACCTACACTCATACTCAGAACGATACATTTTATGTCTACACCAATACTAATACTACTCATACACGTTTTATGTTTAGACTCATACTTACGTGTATATTCATACTTAAACTTATATTTATGCTCATACTTTCTTTCATACACATGATTCATACATTCGTACCTGTACGTGAGCGTAATCCGAGGGATTCGCTTGCGTAGGTCTCATACATACTTAAGCATTGACTTGCGTATATACTATATTCTTATACGTACACACTCTTATTTATTTATTATTTTTTTATTTATGTATACCCTGATTCATACACAATTAGTACAACCTATGCGGATCATGCGACGATCAAAATAATCGCGGGTGCACACGGGATTATAGTGATGGGCGTATGAAAACCATAGAGTGTACTACTGTGTATGGTAAGACACGGAACGTAACATGACACCGAATACGAAACGAACGTAACATGGTCAAAACATGGTGGATACGCCGCTGGTACATCCTATATATAAGTGTTTTCATCATGTTACCAAACTTTCGTAAGACATGCCATGAGAAATTCAGTGTTTTGCAGACCTTTTAGACCTAATTCAAACTTTAAACAACTCACAAATGCGTTATATCCGATTATCCATGACGAGGCTTCATTATTAGCACGCTACTTTCGTCTATCCAATACATATGCCATTCTTATACTTGCATTCGTTTATTAAGAGTCAATCGTTCAATTCCATATACGCAACTATACGTTTCCAATTATGTTTGGTACCTCAAATCATTTTAGACAAACAAACTCCTTTGCAAACCTATCTTGTCATTCTTCAAAATTTGATACTTTTACATTTTCGAGTCTCAATTCTTAATAGTCACCTTTTGCCAAAACTCTTTCAAGTCTCTCTCTTAAATAAATTTCGGGACGAAATTCCCTAAAGGAGGGGAGACTGTAACGCTCCGCTTTTCCCAAATTTCCTTAGTTAGAAAACGTGTCTTGTATTTCCATTTTTGGAAGCTTATTCCTTTTGTATTTCGTATTTCGTTTCAAACCATTGTAAATCCGAGACTTAGATCGCAATGAAATTCTATTTTTATACATGCTTATACGTGTTGCAATACTCGGGTTATACGTTATCAAGCTCGAATTCATACGCGCAACCGATACCCGACATACTAGTACTCATAACGTGCTTATTAACTATTAGATAGGTTGTTAATTCTAATAATATAATAGTAATAATAATAATTCTGATAACGTAATAATAATAATAATACTAATAATAATAGTATAATATAATAATAATATTAAAATACTATAATAAAGCATGTTAGACATCAAACATCAACGTAAAGTTGATGTTCAAATACTTAAATATGCATATTGTTTTGAAAAAAAAATAATAATAAGATGTATGGCAGCAACAGTAGCGACCAGATGCTCCAAAGTTTTGAAAATGTATTGTTTTAACTCATAATATTATGTTATTTTATTTTATTAGTAGTGGAATGTTATGTTGCATACAAAACATGAATTTCCTTTGACAAAAAAATATATGTTAATTGGCTATCAAAAGCAGACCTTACGGCCGCAAGTTTGCAAGAGGGTGTTTGGTTTGTTTAATTCAAATATCTCCCACCTAATTCACATTTAATGCCAACCCAACTTAACCCTAACCCCCCCCCTATAAATACCAGTTATAATCAGCCTCCTAACACTTTACAAACACTCCCAAATCCCTCTCAATCACTCAAAATCGTTGCTGAAAGTTCAGGTTCGGACAGATTCATCGAGCTTTACGAAAATGAGCATAACTTCTTCATTTCTTATCCGTTTTGGTCCATTCTTTTTCCAGAACGCTTGGCTTGACCTTGGCTTCGATTCTTGTGGTGTTTCACAGCAAACAAGTCCCTGGAACTCCGGCAAAAAGGCTTCAAAGTCTACTGTTTAAATTTGTTTTCATTAATCTTTGTTTAGACATGAGTTTAACTCACTCAAACCTATGTCCTTATGCTTATAACCACTCATATGGTTAGTTAGGCTTAAAAACAAGGTTGAGACATACAAAATCAGAGGATAATCCTCAAATACTTTCTGTTTTGTTTAGGGTTTTGACCCACAAGTCATGTTCAAGCTTCAAGCTTGACGAAGGAGTGATTATGGATCAACTTGGGTTATCCAATATAGAATCCCCACATGATTTGATGATTTCTCATAGTATAGTTGTTCTTATTATTGTCTTAATATTGTTCAAGACCCTCCTTGGTTGTTCTTACATCAAGTGTAGTGGTGAACACAAAAGAGGTGCCTAAATGGGAGCTTGTTCTTCCTACCTCCCACGTGACTTCTATGACACATTTGAGGTACCTAAATGAAGATTAAATCTTCTACCTCATGCTTGAAATACTTGTAATAAGGACTTATTAATATATACTACCTAACCTAAATAATATCTATGTACCTTCGAACCATTGATGTTGAATTCATGTTCATTTGTCAAAGTAGTAGGACATCATCTGGGACCTAAACTTTGTTATGATTCTTATGAGTGTTCAACTCATGAAAACATTATTATAACCCTCGTGGTTACCAAGTGTCATACAAGTGTTATGTGTTAAAGATGATTATGTTGATATAATACTTTCATGTTGTTTTATTCCGAATCTCGACTCTAAGCATGCTTGAACTTTAACCCTTACACATTCAACCTTCTAAACCTCATCAACTTCGTCACATTGGATAATCGGAAAGCATATGCAACTTTGTGAGTATACTCGCAACCCCTTTTTATGTTTACCACTTTTGGGGTGTAACATGTTTTACTATTAAACTACACTTAAACTTATTCTTTATGCAATGCACAAAACAATCCTTATACATGAATACTATGTTATGATACTTGATGCTTACGTGGACCATACTTATGTGATATGTTTTAGTCATTAGCTCTCACGAGCCTCCCTTCGACATGTATAGCGCTATAGGAGTAACGCACCGCCCCCCTTAAACTTGGGTCATGTTGAATTAATTAAACTTTCTTGCGTAAACAGAGGTTGGCTAGAAATATTGCATGCCACGATAGGTTGATCTCGTATAAACTAAGTTGCCATGTGGATTCGTTTTAAACTTTTATACTTATACTTAGACTTATGCTTAAACTTGTATACTCGCCTTTGCTTTTGCATTGAACTTTATTTTAAACATGTTACAGGTTGAGGATGATGATGCTATGAAAGGAAGTAGCGTTGATGCCTAGATACATATATAGACGTTTAGGTTTAATATGTTGTATTAATTTTGCTTATGTTGTTATGTACTTCTTTGAACTTGTTGTATTTGAATTTCTTGTAATGTTGACAATTTACTTTATGAAATGAAATCGGTTTATTAAATATTGTCACAAATAGCGTTATAAAGTCTCTTGCAATCTTCACACTTCGTCTCATCCCGATGTTTCCGCCATTGGTTGGGGTGTGACATCAAGGGACTCAGAAGCCGAACAAAAACAAAGGAGCAAGCACTCCTGATCAGATGGTTACTGATGATTAGTCTTGCTGCATGGAATGTAAGGGGGTTGAACCGCCCTCTGAAACAAAAGGAGGTTCGGCATATTGTAAAAGATAATAATCTGAGTCTATGTGCTGTCTTGGAATCCCATGTGGATGTAGGTAATCTTCAGAAGGTTTGTAAATCCGTTTTTCGGAATTGGGATTGGACGTCTAATGGTGGTCAATGTGACAAGGGTGCTAGAATAATTATTGGTTGGAATCCGGATGTTTTTGATGTTATGGTCTTGAATCAGACTTCGCAGGTAATGCATATTCAGATTCGGTTTAAAGCTGATAATAAGTTGATGTATTGCTCTATCGTGTATGCCGCGAATTACTACATCTCGAGAAGGGAATTGTGGCATCAGTTATCGGTTCACAAAGTGCTGGTGGGTAATCAACCGTGGGTTCTTATGGGTGACTTCAATTCAGCTCCAAACATTGAAGATAATTCTCTGGGTACGTCTACTATTTCGGCTGGTATGAGAGACTTCCAAAACTGCCTGGATGACATCGAAGTTTTTGACATCAATCGTGCTCGTCTACATTTTACATGGAATCAAAAACCGAAAGAGGGAGTGGGGTTGCTGAAGAAAATTGATAGAATATTGGGAAATACTCAATTTGTGGCTGAGTACCCGAATTCAGTTGCTATGTTTCATCCCTACAGGTTGTCGGATCACTGCCCGTGCATACTTAAAATACCGAAACAGGAGGTATCTAAACGGAGGTCTTTTAAGTTTGCAAATTTTTTGATTCATAAGCCAGAATTTTTGGATATTGTTAAAGGGGCATGGGAGCTAAATATAGAGGGGGTTCAACAGTTTCGTGTTGTTAAGAAACTCCGATCGCTGAAAGCTCCTTTGAGAGCGCTTCTGATAAACAAGGTAATCTTCATCGGAATGTTAGTGAGCTTCGATCTAAGCTGGATGATATCCAAAGCCGCATTGATGTGGACCCGCTGAATGTTGTTTTACGGGCCGAGGAAGCTTCTATAAACCAGGATTATCAGGTGGCTTGTCTGGATGAGGAGAGGTTTCTTAAGCAAAAATCAAAGGTGGATTGGTTAGAAGCAGGGGATATGAACACGGCATTTTTTCATTCCTCGTTGAAGGTTCGGAATCATACTAGTCGTATTAATGTTATCAAGGATTTGAGCGGTAACGTGTTTGAAGGTGAGGATGTTCATAAAGCTCTTGTTCAACATCATGAAAAATTTTTGGGCTGTCAGGGAGATATTTCCTCTTCGCCATCGGCTGATTTGTTCTCGTCTTCTCTTAGCTCGGAGGTTGCTTCTCATATGGTGCGTCAGGTTACGGCGGATGAGGTTCGGAAGGTTATGTTTTCGATTGGGATTAATAAAGCTCCAGGCCCGGATGGTTATACCTCAGCTTTTTATAAGGGTGCTTGGTCCGTTCTAGGGGAGGATGTTTCAAATGCTGTTATTGATTTCTTCTCCACTGGTAAGCTTTTACGTGAGTTAAATCATACGGTCATTGTGCTTGTGCCGAAAATTGTTTCCCCAACAAGTGTTACAGATTATCGGCCTATAGCGTGATGCAATGTGTTATATAAATGCATTAGTAAAATTCTGGCAGATCGAATAAAAGGGGTACTGAATACGATTGTTAATGTCAATCAGTCAGCTTTTGTTCCGGGTCGGAAAATCTCGGATAACATCTTACTTACTCAGGAGCTCATGCACAACTATCACAGAAATGTAGGGCCCCCAAGATGTGCGTTTAAGGTGGACATACAAAAAGCCTATGATACGGTGGATTGGGGTTTTCTTAAAAAGGTGCTGGTAGGGTTTGGGTTCGATGTTAAGATGGTGAAGTGGATTATGACCTGTGTTTCTACGCCAACTTTCTCGGTGTGTGTTAATGGCGAGATTCATGGTTATTTTGAAGGAAAACGTGGGCTAAGGCAGGGGGATCCACTTTCTCCTTACCTCTTTACGCTTGTCATGGAGATTTTAACGGGTATTCTGCATCATGAAACAAGATTGGATTCCTCGTTTAGATTTCATAATAGATGTGAGAAGCAGAAGATTGTTAATCTTTGCTTTGCGGATGATCTTTTCTTGTTTGCTAGAGGGGATGTTAGCTCTGCAAGGTGCATTATGGAGTCTCTATCCAAATTCACAAACATGTCAGGTCTGGTTCCTAGCATTCAAAAGAGTACGATATTTTTTTTGTAATGTCACACAGTCCGTCAAAACGGCTATTCTTAATGTTATGCCTTTTGTGGAAGGCTCCCTCCCGGTTAGGTATTTGGGAGTCCCACTTATCTCCACAAGGCTTCTCTATAAAGATTGTAGTGTGCTGGTTGAAAAATTAGATAAACGTATCTCAAATTGGAAGAACAAGCTCCTCTCATTTGCTGGTCGTTTACAGCTTATTGTGTCGGTTTTATCCTCTTTGCATATCTATTGGTCTTCGGTATTCATTTTACCGGCTCGGGTGATTCACGAATTAGAAGCTAGAATGAGGAATTTTCTTTGGAGTCAAGATAACTCGTTCCAAAAAGGGAGGGCAAAAGTGTCTTGGAGATCAGTTTGCACTCCGAAGTATGAAGGAGGATTGGGAATTAGACGGATTGGTGATTTTAATAAAGCACTTATGGCGAACCATGTTTGGGGTATTATTACTAAACGTAAATCGCTTTGGGTGGATTGGGTGCATGATCATAGATTAAAAGGCAAAAGTTTCTGGATGGTCAGGGTTCCTACGAATTGTTGCTGGAGCTGGCGTAAAATCCTTCAACTTCGGCCAAGTATAAGGAATTATGTATGGACGTCTCTTGGGGATGGTAGATCGACCTCGGCTTGGTATGACACTTGGAGTGCTTTAGGGCCTTTAGGTACCTTTCTAACTCCTAGAACTATCACAACTGCGAGATTTACATTGGATAGTTTAGTGACTGATGTCAATGTAGAGGGTGTTTGGCAATGGCCTACGGCTTGGAGGGATGTGTATCCGGTGCTTAATCAGTTGGATCAGATACAGCCGAATGCGGCTAAATGCGATAGTGTGAAGTGGAGAGTTGGGGATGATATTCATGAGTTCTCGGCTTCGTGTATTTGGGATTCTCTTCGGCATAGCGAGCCGGAGGTTACCTGGACTAAAATAGTTTGGTTTGCACAGTGTATTCCAATACATTCTTTTTTGATGTGGTTAATCATGAGGAAGAAATTGCTTACGCAAGATATCATTCTTCAATGGGATCTCTCAAGAAGGAAAAACATGAATATGTTATGCTGTTTGCTATGTTATGAAAACCATGATTCGCACCCTCATTTATTTTTTGAATGCAAATACTCGACGCAGGTGTGGGATAGGGTTCGTCTAAAAGCTGGCATGGAGAATATTGTTTCGAAGTGGGAGGATATCGTTGGTTGGCTTATGCTTAAATGCAATTCGAAACTGGTGGATCATTATGTGAGTAGAATGGTAGTAGCTGCTTCTGCATATTTTATATGGCAGGAACGTAATGCGAGGCTTTTCAAGAATCAAACGCGTCCTCCGGAGAAGCTCTATGATGTGATAATCGAGACTGTTCGGTATAAGATTATGGGAATCAAGTGGAAGCGGAATGAAAGAGTTCGAAGGCTTCTAGGGGAATGGGGGATACCAGATGCGGACACTAATGGTGATGGTGATTGAATAGGCAGTTTGTGTGTTGTTTGATGTTCTGTTCCTAGATGGTAGTCTAGTTATGTTTTTCCTTTGGTTGGTTACATTGGCTGTTTGGTTTGTTTACTTTCATGGGGCATGTCCCATGAAAGAACTAGTGTAGACTCCCTACACTACTTGTTTTGTTTGGTTGTGAATATATAGAATCACCGGGGTAACCCCTTTACCCAAAAAAAACAATCGTCCTTCTCTTTGGGTACAATGGATTCATTCCTACAAATTGAAAGGTACAAACTTCTGGGAGGTGACGAAACGTGGTAGTGTAAGCTGGGGATGGAGACATATTCTTGCAATTCGTAATCACATAAGGCCTTATATTTGGATGTCTATCCTGAGCGGTCGGCAAACGAATGCTTGGAGTGATAACTGGTGTTCTTGTAGTCCTCTCAGATCCTTTATTTCTCCTCGGGCAATAGCCAATGCGGGTCTTAACCTTCGGTCTACTGTTGCGGATCTTATTGATGATATCAGCCAATGGAAATGGCCTCAAGCTTGGTTCGATATTTTTCCAGTTCTTATAAATATTCCTTCACCGCATCCTTTAGTTGATATGGCTGATCGATGTAGTTGGAAAGATATGGAAGGGAACCTTTGTCATTTTCGGTCTTGGGAAGTTTGGAATACTTTGCGTCACAGGGGTGATAGGGTTGATTGGGTTGACTCGATTTGGTTCAGTCAATGCATTCCTCGGCATTCATTCCATATGTGGTTAGTGATAACTAATAAGTTAAAGACGCAAGACAGGATGGCTACTTGGCAAGCTGGTAGTACTACAAATCTGATTCTTATGTGTTGTCCTCTTTGTTACCATGATCGAGATTCTAGAGACCACCTTTTCTTTCAATGCTCCTTTGCCACGGAAGTTTGGGATTCAGTGAGGAAAATGGTCAACATGGAGAGTGTCAATAACACATGGTCCTCGGTTATGCAGTGGATGGTTCAAAATGCAAATTCTCGCAAGCTTGACCGGATTGTTGGTAAGCTCCTTATTGCGGCTGCTACGTACTATGCATGGCAAGAGAGGAATAACCGGTTATTTTCTAGTGTCCAACGAACCCCTGATATGCTTTCCCATGTTATCATCAGTACGGTTCGATTGAAGATTATGGGGTTCAAGCTTGGGAGGGACTGGAAGCACCGTAACCTCTTGGATACCTGGCAGATTTCGATAAAGAATTTGGATTGTGACCCGGGCTAGAGCTTGTTATTGTTCGGTGTCCTGTTGCTAGAGGCTTAGTTGTCGGGCTTTGTTTTCTTTTTTCTGGTTGTATGATTTTGTCGTTGGTTGTTGTTCTTGGATGTTCTAGTCTTGGTTTGTCTTGACTAGTAGTGTGTGTCAGTGTCTTGGCACACCCTGTTTTTATTTTGTTGGTGGTTTATAAAATTTACCGGGGTAACCCTTTACCCAAAAAAAATAAGGTCCGAACTTTTTAACCTATGCACCATGTCCGACTTTCTTGAAAGATATTCATGTGGTCCGAACTTTATGGTTAGTGTATAAATTCTGTTAGTTGCTAATTCAGTTAATCATGCTAACCCTGTCAAACTATGTAACTCAGTTAAGTGGGTAACCCTAATGGTTGTTAACTCGGTTAGTTAACTTAACTCCTGTTATAATCGCCGCCCTAGTAATATATTCTGATACCCTAATCTATTAATCTGGTTGCCATTGATTGCGGTTAACTGAGTTTAATTTAGCTAGATTGATGACACTAGTTTAATCGATCAAGGGTTGAGGTTTTGTTCTAGGGTTTAAAGGATTACGGGTTCTATTTTCTTGAGTTTGCGGATTCTAGTTCTTTTGGAATAGTTTTCACATTGTCGGCTGATTAGGGTTTTGTTTTGTGAAGCTTCTCTCTTCTCAATTTCGGGTTCTGATTCTTGGTGATTGTTTCCTTATTGTTGGCCGATTAGGGTTTATTGGATAGTTTGTGCTATTGTCGGCTGGTTAGGGATTTCTTTTGCATGCATGGAGGGTGAAAGTGGCGGGGTGAAACCTTCGGATCAACATTCTCCTGGGATTGATGATAACACACCTCCGGTTCGTGGGATTGGTTTGCGAGTTACAAATATTGAGGGTAATCCGATGATGCCGAGACGTGGTATGTTCTCTACTAGTAATGTGTCGGTCATTGATGGGTTGTTTGAAATTTCAAAACCTGTGGAATTGGATGGTACGTGGGGATATGGAGGAGGGTATTCGGCTGCTAACATGGATAGCCTAGCTAACCCCAGCTCGAGCAACGTGGTTAATGATGCTTCCATATTTTCGTATGCTGACAAAGTTAAAGTGCAGAATTCGCTGAAAAGGGAGGTTAATTTCCGAAAGCTGGATGCTACATAGACGGTTCAGGATGCTGATGTGCTTATTCCTCGTGAGGTAATCAAAAAGGTCCAGGACAAATTTCAAAATGTTTTATATGGATATTTCTTGGGCAATCGGCTTCCATTTCCTGTTGTGGAATACTATGCAAAAAATGTTTGGTCTAAACATGGGTTTGCCAAGATTATGATGAATTCTGACGGATTCTTCTTTTTCAAGTTTGACTCTAAGGAGGGGATGATGAAAGTGCTTGAAGGAGGGCCATGGTTAATTAGAAAGGTTCCTCTTTTCTTGAATGTTTGGTCGCCTTCGGTCAACCTCAGAAAGGAGTGTATTAAGTCGGTTCCGGTTTGGGTGAAACTCCATAATGTTCCTATTGCTATTTACACGGATGGTGGGCTGAGTTTATTAGCGTCTAAGTTGGGTACTCCTAAACGGTTGGATGGCTATACGGCTGATATGTGTGTAGATAACTGGGGGAGAAGTAGTTTTGCCCGTGCTTTAATTGAGATTAGTGCGGATAATGATTTAAAGGACTATATTACGGTTGCAATTCCGAAACTTGATAAGGATGGTTATATTACTGAAAAGGTGAAGGTTGAGTATGAATGGAAGCCTCAGAGATGCTCGGTTTGCTGCGTCTTTGGTCATAGTGATCAATCTTGTCCTAAGAATGTCGCTCCAAAAGCTAAGCAGGTTGTCATTGATGATGAGGGTTTCATAACGGATGAGAGGAAAATGGCTAGAAAAGGGGTTATGCAAAAGAAACAGAGGGCCAAATTTGTGTATAAGCCGAAAATAGGAAGCTCGGGTGCTAGCACGTCGGGTACGAAGAATGATAAGCCGGATTCTAATGTGAATGCCAATGTGGCAACCAAAAACTCTTTTGAAGTTTTGTCTAAGTCAGACGGGGATGCGGATATCCCTCTTGTTAATGCAAAATCTACGGGGCCAAAGGTGGTTGTTCCTAATAGACCGAGTGAGGGTTATGTGGAAGAGATTGTAGAGGTTGTGCCTACGGAAATGTCGAAATTTATGAGTAATACTTCTCTTGGAAGCAATGCTGAGGGGGCAAGCACTCCCGGGTTTACGGGTTTAAATGGATAGTTTAGCTGCTTGGAATATTAGGGGCTTGAACCGACCCCTTAAACAAGCTGAGGTTCGGGTTCTTATTGCTGAAAACAAGTTAAGTATTTGCGCAGTGTTAGAATCGCATATCCATGTTAATAAGTTATCTGATATTTGTAACAAAGTCTTTAGGAGCTGGAGTTGGACATCTAATGGGGGGTTATGTTCCAGAGGTACTAGAATAATTCTTGGGTGGAATGCAGATGTGGTGGATATCATGGTTATCTCGCAAATGGACCAGGTGATGCATACCTAAATTCTGATTAAAGTTGATAATAGAGTTTTTTTCTGCTCTTTTGTTTATGCTGAAAACAAGTACCATGATCGTCGAGCACTTTGGGAGGATCTATGCAATTTTAATGCTTTGGCTCGTGAGAAGCCATGGATTGTCATTGGGGATTTTAATGTTGCTCTCAATATGGAAGATTGTTTATCCAGCCCTTCTAACCATTCTATTGGCATGAGGGAGTTCTATGATTGTGTTAAGGAGACTGAATTACTTGACATTCCGAGCCATGGCATCCACTATACGTGGAACCAAAAGCCTAGAGAGGGTATTGGAGTCATGAAGAAGTTGGATCGTGTTATGGGAAATCTTAAGTTCCTGGATCTGTTTCCGAATGGTTATGCGCTTTTTAAGCTGGCTCGATTATCGGATCATTCCCCTTGCATCTTCAAGTTTTCATCAGCGACCCGTTCTAGACCGAAACCGTTCAAATTTCCAAATTTCATTGTTTCTAAAGCTGAGTTTAGGCAGGCTGTTTCGTGTGAATGGGCAAAGGATGTTCATGGTCATTCCATGTTTGCGGTAGTGAAGAAGATGAGGAACTTGAAACCTTTCTTTCGCAAAATCCTCTATCGGCAAGGTAACTTGCATGAAAGGGTTGCTGAATTGCGGCTTAAACTTGACCATGTTCAACATCAAGTGGATGCTAATCCCTTGGATATGTTGCTTCGGGACGAGCATGCCAAATGTCTTCGTGATTTTCAAACGGCTGCGTATGATGAGGAGTGCTTCCTTAAGCAGAAAGCCAAGGTTGAGCGGTTGTGTGCGGGGGATGCAAACACGAGGTTTTTCATAAATGTATGCAAAGTAGGAATGCTAGGAATAAAATTTCGAGTATTCTGGATGTGCATGGGAACCGGTACGAGGGCGATCAAGTTCCAACAGCATTTCTTAATCATTATACGAATTTTTTGGGCATGGATGACCAGGTTAAGGATTTTGATCTTGGGGATTTATTTGTTAACACTCTAAATGACTTTTCTGCTAATCATATGGTTCGTTCGGTGACTCGTGATGAGGTTAAAATAAGGCTCCAGGTCCGGATGGGTACACCTCGGCTTTCTTTAAACATTCTTGGGATGTGGTGGGTGATCAAGTTACGAACGCAGTTCTGGATTTTTTTGAAAATGGCCAAATGTTGAAGCAAATCAATCACACTATTATCGCATTAGTTCCTAAAAAGGAATCCCCTAACACGGTGCTTGATTATAGGCCGATTTCCTGTAGTAATGTCCTCTTTAAATGCATAAGCAAGATTATTACGGATAGAATTAAGGGAAGCTTGGATGGCTTAGTCAGCATTAATCAATCAGCTTTTATCCCTGGTCGTAAAATAACCGATAATATTCTTCTAACGCAGGAGCTTATGCATAACTACCATCTTGATAGAGGCTCGGCTAGATGTGCCTTGAAGATTGATATCCAAAAGGCTTATGATACTGTCAACTGGTCTTTTCTTGAAGCTGTCTTGGAGGGTTTTGGGTTTCATCGGAAAATGGTCATGTGGATTATGAAATGTGTGTCTATAGTGTCTTATTCTTTGAGCATCAATGGGGAGCTACATGGGTATTTTAGTGGTAAGAGGGGTCTTAGACAGGGTGACCCATTGTCTCCGTACTTATTCACCTTGGTCATGGAAGTCCTATCCCTCCTCCTTCAGCGTGCGTCGATGGTTGGCTCAGGTTTTAAATTTCATGCGCATTGTGCCAAACAAAAGATTGTTAATGTGTCTTTTGCTGATGATTTATTTATTTTTGCTCATGCTGATTGTCTCTCGGTCAAGCTGATAAGGGACGCTCTCCATTGGTTTACGATGATTTCGGGTTTGGTTCCAAGTGCTCCAAAAAGTACTATCTTTTTTTGCAATGTTCCTTCCCATACAAAGGATCAGATTTTGAGGTTAATGCCGTTTCAGGAGGGTTCCCTCCCCGTCCGTTATCTTGGAGTGCCACTTGTCTCTTCAAGACTTGCATACAGTGACTGTAAAATTCTGGTTGAAAGGGTTCAAAGGAGGATTGATAATTGGGTGTCTAAGTCGTTATCTTTTGCGGGGAGGCTCCAGTTGATTAATTCGGTTATATCTGCTATGTATTCTTATTGGGCCTCAGTTTTCATGCTTCCGGTCAGAATTGTTAAGGAACTTGAAAAATGTATGCGTCGGTTTTTATGGAATGGTGGGGTTCAGGGTCCGGTTCGTTCTAAAGTGGCTTGGAAGGATATATGCTTTCGAAGAAGGATATAATGGCTGACCCGGGCTAAGGAGGATCTAGATTGTTTTTTTTGGTTTTAATGTTTAGTTTGTGGTAGTGTTTGGTCGGGTTGTTGTCTTGGTTGTGTTTGTTTTTCTTTCTGGTCTTGGTTGTTTGGTTCTCTAGTCGGGGTATGCCTTGGCTAGTAGTGTGTGTCTAGTCCTGGACACACCCTGTTCTTTTATTGGTTATTTATAAAATTCACCGGGGTAATCCCTTTACCCAAAAACTTAACTCCTGTTAGTTTACTTGGTTCTATCAAGCATGCTAATGAATAACAATGTTATAGCAAACTGTGAAAGACACGTGTGTGAAGCATGAATGTTATGAATGTGACTACCTGTTTATGTGGTGCATGATGTTAACTGCCAAGCATTATGTGATGTAGACTTGCATGCGAACCTTTATGATCTTGAACTGATTGTGTATACATGCACGCTATAGGACTTGACTGATTACTTGTGAACACATACTTAGCATACCGAGCAAACCAAGGTGAGTTCACACAGCCAAGGCATGGAGTTCCCAGGGTGGGAATGGGTTTGGATTATTTACTTGTACTTACCTAGCTTATGGAACTTAGTTATATGGTCCTCGGGTGAGGAAGGGTTATTGATAAGATACGACTAGACTAGTGATTCTTATAGAACTGATCTTCGCACACACGCCGGGGTTGGCCGCGATAATATGACTAATCTTCGCACACATGCCTAGGAAGGCTGCGAACTATACACTAAACTTCGCACACATGCCGGGTGGCCGCGATACAAATATACCTAGTCTAGAATACTTGAGAACTTTCCCAAATCTTAGCATACATGCCTAGAGGGCCGCGATACGAACTAATACGATACATGACTTAATGAACGAACACAAGGCTTACTATACTATTACAATTACTGAACTATTAACTGTGAACTCGCTCAACTAGTTGTTGACTCTCTGTTACGTGTCTTGCAGGACCTTAGGTACTTATGGAGCTTGCACAGGGAGGAGCAGGTCGTTGTGGGATGTGAATCGTGGATGTTATGTTAAACGCTTAAACAATTTGAACTTATGACATACATTGGGTTTACATACTTATGCTTCCGCAACTTAAGTTATGTTTTTTATTGAAACCCAGTTATATTGTGATGGGTTGTAATGATTACTTTTAATATTTAAAATGCTATGTTCAATATGATTGGTGGCTTGATCCTGGTCAGTCACGCTCCCAAGCGGTGGTACTCCGCATGTGGATTTGGGGGTGTGACAGGTTGGTATCAGAGCCATTGGTTATAGAGAACTTGGTTTTAATATGGGAAAAACGTTTTTATTAAAACCAGACTATAACCAGAACAGTGCTTTCAACGATCCGCAACGACACTTCGCTCCACGTGCAAGACTCAACATCCTAGGTAATAAGGTTTATGTTTATTACCTGCTTGCTAGAAATACATAGAACCCTTAGGACTCAACATCCTTAGGACTCTCTTAGGACCAGGTTACATGATGGTATAACCCTCTGTGACCGGTTCATTATTTGTCCGAGTCTTTTACGCATTTCCGTTAATCGCCTAAAAGTTGACCATAACGGCCTTTTTAAAATAAAACGAATATTTCGGACGCGTGAACGGACCATAACCTTGCTTACTAAATTATAAGCATGTCCTTAAAGTTTCACGTCAATCCGAGGTCTAGAATGAGAGTTATGCTAAATAGCGCAATTAATGTAAACTTATGTAATAAACGACGCAATTAGCATAACGCCTATCTAAACCAAGATTTCGTCACCAAAACTTTTACCCACTGTTATAAAATAATATTTTGGGATTTTTAAAGATTTTTAATAATTTTTACCTCGCTCATAACCTGCGGTTATGGCTACGGTTCGGTAAATACCGAATATGCCCTTTTCGGCCAAAACTTGAGTTCTACAAGGTCTTTTCACCCGATTCCAGTCGCTACTGATTTTAAATAATAAATAAAGTATTTTAGACTCTATAAACTGTTCGGGAAACTCAGATTTCCTGTAGAACTCGAAAAGCTCTTTAAAAGTCTTTAAAATGACCGAAAAACCCCTACGGGGCATAATATTAACTTAAACTCGTTACGGGCATCACGGAAGGTATCCTACTGATACCACAACCTCTTTAAGGCATATTGACTTAGGAAATAAGCGTAGGACTCTCATGGTTAACCGTTGCGCCTATTGCGCGCACGATTCGGCTTATGAAACTAGTTTTCATAAATTAGCCGATATGGGTCAAACCATATTATTTTGACCCTGAAATCCAGAGTGTGAACCTTAAACCCATATAAAACAAGTCTCTGAACTTGTTGGGTCAGAATCACACTCCATTCTCGGTTTTCGCCTTTTCGTGCGATTAAACCGTATTTATATTTCGGAACCAACCGGTCTAGGCTACGGCCAATATAAAGACCCGTTAGGATTCTAATAGGTTAATTAAAACCTTCGTTCCAGAATAGGAGCCCCAGTAAAAGCTATCTGTGACGTAATCCATTAAGGAATATACTTGCAAAGGTAAATACTTTTAACTTATTTTCCCTTATACGGGCTTGGGATACGGTATATTAATACCGCTTGACTGAGCATCATATCTTCCATCGCTTAGGTGGTTAATTGAATAATGTGATCGGCTCATTTAAACAGTCTTGTTACTTAAAAGCCTTTGGGGGGGGGGGGGTTAATGACCGTTGTCCCGGATATCCTTGGCATCATTTTACGAAATGGCCACGACCTCGACATCCCGGTGTAGGCGTACACCCGGTATATTATGTCGACATTATTATTAAAAGAAGTAGCCGCTGGTTTTTACACTATGGTTTTACGCAATGTGGTGTGTCTATTAATCTTTAACCCGGACAGGATCCGGGCTACTGAACGCATAAAAGGACATGTAATTCGTTCACAAGATTTTAATAATTTTCCCAAGTTATAAAAGAGTTTGTGCCTCGTGCATTCAAATCAATTTTAATAAACATTTTCAAATGTGTCAGTTGAACGTATTTACCAGTGTAAACTGACGTATTTTCCCAAAAAGATTAAGTGCAGGTACTACACGAAATTGGCTGGTAGCAGCTTCCTAGCATCGTGATAAGTCTCGCAAGCTTGATGCTGTATCTGACTGAACAATACTTTATTATTATTTTGATCCCCTGTGGATACAATTCGACTTCTGTAATACACTTGATATTACATTCAAAAGGTTGAATTATATTTATCTTTTTGCTTCCGCTGTGCATTCATATAATTGTGTGGTTTGACTATATTGTTGCCAACTACGTCACGGTAATCCCCCACCGGGCCCACCGGTGATACACGTGGAAATCGGGGTGTGACAAGCAAGCATGTTGGGCTTCGCGGATAAGGGTTTCGAGATGATGCTGGGCTTGAACGTTACGAACGCTATGCAAATAGCTTCATCTGCTGAGGGCGTCGGCAACGACATTTGCTTTACCTGGATGATAACGAATGTCACAGTCGTAATCGTTGAGAAGTTCTACCCATCGGCGTTGACGCATATTAAGTTCCTTTTGGCTGAAGATGTGTTGTAGGCTCCTATGGTCGGTGAAGACCGTACACTTTGTACCGTAAAGGTAGTGTCGCCAAATCTTAAACGCAAAAACAACTTCGCCTAGCTCGACGTCGTGGGTTGTATAGTTCTTCTCATGGATCTTGAGCTGACGAGATGCGTAAGCGATGACCTTATCCCGTTGCATGAGAACACAACCAAGACCAAGGTTCGAGGCATCGCAATAGACAACGAAGTCATCGTTTCCGTCAGGTAAAGCGAGGACGGGAGCATTGCAGAGCATATGCTTGAGAGTTTGAAAGGCAGTCTCTTGCTTGGCTCCCCAAACAAAAGGCTTATCTTTGTGCGTGAGAGAGGTAAGCGGCACTGCGATTTTAGAGAATCCTTTGATAAATCGGCAGTAATAGCCCGCTAGTCCAAGAAAAGAACGGACTTCAGACGAGTTCTTAGGTGTAACCCAACTCTTAACAGCTTCGATCATCGTGGGGTTGACATGAATACCTTGACTATTGACAATGTGACCGAGGAATTGAAACTCCTCCAGCCAAAATTCACACTTGGAGAACTTGGCGTAGAGTCGATTCCCTGGGAGTAATTCGAGAACCAAACGTAGATGTTGCACGTGTTCGGCTTTCGACTTGGAATAGATCAGGATATCATCGATGAACATGATGACGAAGCAGTCAAGAAATAGTTTACACACGCAATCCATCAGATCCATGAAAACCGCGGGTGCGTTAGTTAAACCAAAAGTATAACAACGAACTCATAGTGGCCGTATCGAGTGTGAAAAGGGTTTTGGGTATATCCTCCTCTTAGATGCGTAATTGGTGATAGCCTGAGCATAGATTGATCTTTGACAAACATGAAGCACCCTGTAACTGATCAAACAAATCATCGATTCGAGGTAGGGGATAGCGATTCTTGATTGTCAGCTTATTCAACTCCCTATAGTCGATGCACATCCGAAACGATCCATCCTTCTTTTTGACAAAAAGGACTGGCGCGCCCCACACAGAGGTGCTAGGGCGAATAAAGCCTTTATCAAGCAATTTCTGGAGCTGACTCGAGAGTTCGCGCATTTCAGACGGAGCGAGTCGATAAGGAGCTCTAGCAACAAGGTTTACTCCAGGAATGAGGTCAATACGAAAGTCGATATCACGACTCAACGGTAAGCCAGGTAATTCATCAGGAAATACGTTGGGGAATTCACAAACAATGGGAACATCGTTCATTCCCGATTTACCTTTCTTTTCCTTTTCCGCTACCCCAATGTTAGCCAAGAAAGCTCTGTATTCGTTGCGGAGATACTTGCTAGCTTAGACACACGACATGAGTTTGAGATCTTTCGAAGGAGTTTCGCCATACACACTGTAGGATCGAATTGTGACCCAAACGAGTCAATCAGAAGAGTTCTTGTCTGTTTCAGAGGCGGAAACAAAGAAACAGACTTGTAAAACAGCTTATTTCACTCTTAAACGTCTTGTTTTATTGATTTAATAGCAATACAGATCAATCGACGCGTCGGCAGCACTTCGGTACCGGAATCACGAAAGTTACAAATGATTTCGCTTGGAAGGTATTTATAGAGATTTAATTCCGCTTGAAACAATCCCAAGCGGAATTAGAATTCCAAGCGGAATCTAATTCCGCACGGAATTACTTAGTGACACATTCAAGCGGAATTAGTCACTTCAAGCGAAATTACATATATATCCAATTTTCTCGAACTACACGCCCTGATCTAACATTCTTAATACAAGACTCGATATAAGACGAAGTCGACAGACGTATGCACCAACAGACTCCCCCTCGGATGTTGACGAGTCTTTAGTGTCGAGTCTTCAACGTCTTCAGTCTTTATCAGTCTTCGGGCTTCCAGAATTTCTATCTGGCTCTTATCACACTCTAACTCTTTCTTCAGCTAATCTCCCCCTTGGAAGATGCTCTATCAATCTCTGGCATCTTCAGGATCAAATTCCTAGCTTTTGCATCTTCAGACTCTCTCTTTCTAACAAACTCCCCCTCAAGTTGTACTGGGATCGTAGTCTGGCTTTCACAGGATCAGGATCGAAACCTGGCTCTCTGTCTGCTCAAGGTCAGAATCCTGGCTATCCTGCACATCCTCTACCTCAAAATAAGATTTACAAATTTAATCAATTTGACAAATTTAACTTTCTGCAAGAATCGATCTGAAAGATTTAGCATTTAACATATCTAATGATCACTTGTAAATATAACTTTCAAACAAACTTTTCCCAAACCTATTCGTCATGTTTAGCACTTGGAATTTTGAAAATCATCTCTCTAACATCAGTTGTCTAAAATCTTTTTTACTTTTTCAAACTTTTATGCTAAAACACACTAAAAATCTTTTTGGATTTTTGGAATTAAAGAAATGCAGTAAAGAAATATTTACAAACAATATTTTGTGAGATTGTTTAAGAGGGTCATATCAGTTTATGAGACATATTACTAACACCGTTAAGCTTTAAACATTTTAAGTTCTAAACGATTCACCTAGATTGTCAGTATACTGATCCACTTAAATTTTCACACAAAGTTCAATTGTTCCAAGATATGAGATTAATGTTTTAAGAACTTAAACTTGTTTGAGTGTTCCACCTCAGAATATACTCCCGTATCCAGATTTCTACATTCAGTCTTATAGGTGAATGTACACTAGTGATATCTGTAAACGGGTAAATGTGAAACCGTGAGAGCTCAGGTCAGAACTTTCGTTCAGCAAAGAGATGACGGTTCGACTTTAGGTGTGTCCCGTTTGGGGATCTTTCGATACATATCTTTCGATATTTCTCAACTTTTTAGCAGAGGGCTGGCTTGTTGGTGCACTTACGTCTGTCGACTACGTCTTACATCGAGTCTTAGAGTTGGACAGATCAGACATGGCACGATAACCTAGAAACACTAGATTGTAATAGGTTCGCTTATGTGGTTATACCTAGGTTCGCTCATGTGTCTAGGTTAGTATAGGTTCGCTTATGGGATTTCTGATCAGGTTCGCTTATTCAACATAGTAGCAGGTTCGCTTATATGGTCTTGTATCTATAAGCGAACCAACTCAGCTATAAATAGGGTCTTTATAAGCGAACCATAACACATAGTTACGGTGTATTTGTTCCGGTTGAGCCACGAAGTGCTGCTGAGGTGCTGTCAGAACTTGTATTTGTGCAATTGATCAATAATATAGCAAATTTAAAGTGAATCCAGCTAGAATAACACCAAATCATTAGTTTCCGCCTCTTGATTTGGATAGGAATTTCTCTGATCGACTCAAATAGGGCCGAACGCGATCCTACAAGTGGTATCAGAGCTCGGGAGGAGGAGTTCTTGCCATTTTAGCTGCATATCATCTATTTTTCTACACTTTCTTCACTTTTTCAAAATTTTTCACGGTAAAACCGGCTCAAAATCACACACTTCACTCGGAATCATGAACTAGTAAACCCTTGAAGTTTTCAGATCTAAAATCAACCTAGAAAGTAGATTTTTAGAGGGTTCGCTCACACGTACTCGTTCAAAAAGTGACGTCAGCAAGTTGATTGGTTCGCTTTTAGTTACATCTTTGAGACAGGTTCGCTCGAAAGTTTAAACTTGGTTCGCTTTTAGTGACAGATTTTGATAGGTCCGCTCCAGATTTTGAGTAGATTCGCTCGAAATCATCAATCAGGTCCGCTCCAAGCTACCTAATAGATCCGCTCCAACAACATTTTTAGATCAGGTTCGCTCGACTGTTTCGTTTATCTGGTCCGCTCATTGATCAGTTCTTCTGGTTCGCTCATTGGTCCATACATCTGGTTCGCTCCAAGATACTTAGTTGGTTCGCTTTTGTGACAGCTTCGCTTATTTGAACAGTTTGACTAAGTTTGAATATTGTTGTGAACTTTGGATAGTTGACCAATGGACACTGAATTTTATAACGCTTTTGCAACACCGATGTCAGTGACTCAAAGTGCTTTGATTGAAAATGAAACTGGAACATCTCAGAAACCACCTAAACTCATGGATATTGATGACTATAATGTGTGGTCTGAACGGTTTGCTAACTGGGTCGAGGCTTATCATCTAGATGCGTGGGAACACACTGAAGAGCCATATGTTAGGCCCACAAAGAACAATGTTGTGAATGGTACTCCGTTAACACTTAGAGAGATGAGTACTGAAGACAAAAAGAAGTATCGAGACGAGAAACTCATGGTTAGTCTGCTTCAGCAAGCTATAAAAGAAGATATCTTGATACTGCTTCAACATGATGGAACTGCACATTCAATTTGGACAGAACTGGAAGCAAAATTCATTGGAAGTGATGATATGCTCAAAAACAAGATGTCTCTCATGAAGAAAGAATTTGATTTGTTTCGTGGTTTAAAGTCTGAAAACACCAAGCAGATTATTGATAGATATTGTAACTTGGTGAGAAATATGACAAAACTTGGTGTTAAGAAAGATATTGATGAATTGGTTGAAAAACTTGCAGATGCGCTTCCACATGAAACATGGGGAACATTTCTGATGATGCTGAGATCAAACAGAAAGGATTACAAGAATATGACACTGGGAGAGTTCATCAAACACCTGGAAGCTCAAGAGATGGAGCAGAGAAAGATAGCCAGGATGAAGAATTACGATGGAGAACAGGATATCAGTCTATATTACAAGAGTGGTGTTACTGATTCAACAAAATATTCTCCAAAGATCGAAACTGCTTACAGTGTTAAAGATTCTCCTGAGAAGAAGCCATCCCAAGGATCAAGCAACACAAGATTTTCATCTTTTGATCCAAACATTTCTGTAACAAAGAATGGTAGAAAACTTCAGTGTAACATTGTGCTTAGTCTTGAAAATGATCAAGATTACACTGAAGAGATTGCTAAAAATCAAATGTCTTTGTTAGGGATGATTTTAGAGTCATATAGTTGTTTTGTGGCCGGAAAGATCGGTAATCCAATGCTCACGAAAGAGGATTACGATCAAATTGATGCTGAAGAAATGGAATTAATGGACATAAAATGGTGCATGGCTAGTGTGATGAGACGTGCTGAGAAATTTAAACAAATTATAGGCCGAGATGATTTTCGTGATGCAAACGTTTCAACTTTGGGTTTTGATAAATCTAAAGTTACATGTTTTCGTTGCAGGGAAAAGGGGCATTTCAAGAGGGAGTGCAAAAATCGTGAAGCTACCGGAGCCCAGAATCCTTTTGGAAACAACGATTATCACTAAAAGGCGATTTATCATCAAGTCACACCACCAGCACAACATCAGGCACAAACGGCTCATGGGAGAGATGTGGTTGATAATTCAAAAAGAGCATGTCTAGTTAGTCAGGGAAAATATGATAATTTTACCTGGGAAAAGTATCTTCCAACAAATAGCAAAGTGTGCTTGGCAGAACAAGATGATGAAAAATTGGCTGAAGGTTTCAATTGGGATGATTTTTGCCCAGATAAAGATCTTATGGCCAAAGAGATGTCCAAAAACACTCCAAATGCTTTCTTTGCTAATGCTTATGATTTGAAATGTGAAGAAAGAACCAGGAAAGTCATAGAAGCTGCTGAAGCAAGACGAAGAAAGCTCGAAGAAGAGGAAGAAGAGGAAGAGAGATTGAAAGCCGAAGCCAAAGCTGAGAAAAAAAGAAGAGCTGAGTTTTTACAATCAAGCAGAATTGTCAAAGAGGTTCCTGAGTTTGAAGTGAAAATTGATGCAGAACATGTTGAAGTTCCAGAAAAGTGCATGAACTGTGATTCGTTAATCAAACAAAACAATGAGTTGTTGCACAATATTCACAAACTGAAAGAATCTTATGATACGATGAGCAGAGAAATCAACAAGTATACAGATTTGAGTGGAGAACAAGCTGTAGCTATGAATACATTGAAAGTAGCGTACCTTAGACAGCTTGATGATGCTAATTTTCATATCAAGAAATGTGCTGATCTTGAGTTGGAGTTAGCAACACAAAAGATAGAAACTGAGAAGGTTAAAAAGTTATTAGAAAGCTACTCATGTTCTTCTTTTGTTGTTGATAGGATTTACCCAGTGGTGGAAAATTTGAAGACGTTTGAAGAAGTGAAGACATCTGAAGAAGAAAAATATGTGACAGAAGACGAAGAAAAAGTGAAGACTTCTGGTAAGAAATCAAGTGTGGTCTATAACAGATGTCCGCCCCCGATCGAAAATGAATATTCGCCTCGAAATTCAAATTCAGAAAGAGTCAATAAAGCAATCAATTTACAATGGGAGTCAGGGCCATCGGATAACTTGCCAGAAAGTATTGATGTCACGTATACGTCATCCGACACTGATCATGAGTCAAAATTGATAAAAAGTGTGATCGATCAGGTGTTGGAAAAAGATGACAATGAGGTGTCAAAACCGGTGTCACACCCCGACCACGTAGGACAACAACCGTGGCGGAAACGTCGGGGAGTGTTGCAACAGAATAATTGTTTCACAACTATGGATTCAAAAATAGTTTCGTTTTATTGATAATATTAAACATTACATTGTCTTAACACATAGAACAAACAAGTTTTATATCGTCTATCATAGTTATTATGTCCCTAAGGCCTTGTCCAGATCCTATGTGACGCATGCATCCTAGAAATCAATCAAGTATCGACACCTGAAACATATGTAAAAACTTAGTCAGCAAAGAAATGCTGGCGAGTACATAGGTTTTATAAGAGTATCAGAATCATGGCTCGTTTATATGTTGCGGTATTTTATTAGACTACAAGAATCAAAATACAAACCTTGTTTTGAAAAATGTATTGCAACATAGTTAACCAACTCAGATTAAGTTGATTATGATTTATAAAATCTCGTAGCCATGCTTCTTAACCCAAAAACATTTGTTTTAGAAAACCAACTAGTAAAACATCTTGTAAAAACTTGTTAAAAACTCGTCTAGTTTATATCTCTTAGTAAAACATCGTTGTATGATATCGTTTCAAAATCGTTTACCCAAGTGAACTAAATAACGCCACGATATGTAATATGATGAAAACACTTATATATAGGAAGTACCAGCGGCGTATCCACCATGCTTTCATCACATTACACCTGTCCCGTTATCTAAACACTAATCAAAAACCAATCGTTCACCCAAATTGTTTAAAATCGTTTGAAAATCGTTAACTCGCTTAGAATCGTTTAAATCATCCTCGTTTTAATTGTGAAAAACTATTTATGGTCGTCTCGCTAACAACATTCAAACCTTCGTGACTAGTCCATCATTCAACTCGTTCTCGTATTAACAAACCACCAAAGGGTAAGTTAACAAATATCAGATTCAGTCGCTACCCACAACCCCCACACATAACCATGGGTGTAGTAAAGTAACGGGACTTGTCAGATCCTATGGTACCATAACCTAATGCTGGTCGGTTCGGCCAAAATTAATGAATGTCATTCGTTATGTAACTACAACCAACAAGTTCGTTCACTTTATCGAAATCGTTCTTAGTTTAGTAAAAATCGTTTTAATCGTTTTTGAAATCATCGTTTAAACTTTGAAAACATTTCGTACATTTGAATCACCCCAAAACAATTGAAAACAGTAAAATAGGGGAACTATGTACTCACATGTAGTGCAAAGTATCCTCGATTAAATAGAACTTCAACAAACTCGAGCAAACCAGAGAAATCAAGTAGCTCCTAGTAATCGAACCACTAGTCGAACAATAGACGCCTAAATCGGGAGATCGGACAGAATGAGGTCTTGTAAACCAAGTGAGTGTTGGAACTCATGTGATATGGTTTAACAAAGCCTACATCCTAAATCGGAACCTAACCTAAGTGCTTTCGACCCATCGTGACCCATTAAGGTAGCTTACGCTACTTTAACGCGTCGTACACGCAAAAGCGCGTTCGAGACGTCTAACTAGTCCTATGACAAGTATTATATGCCCATACATGTTTAATTATGTTACATAATCAGTTACCTGTCAAAAGTTTAGGTTACATATGCTTAATTACCAATTATGTATGAAAAGGATATTTTGGTAATTTACCAAGGGCACATAAACTACTTATCATGCGACTAATCAAACCTAAGTGACCATAAGGTATAACCCCGGAAGGTTATTCCCTACGCTACTATGGTCACTAAACGTGTTTGGTCGGATCCTAATGATCGACCAAACGGCTCGTGTTCGAAAGTCTAAGCGGGTGTTTAGTCCGCTTGACTTACGACTCTACATAAGCACTAAACTAAAAAGCGACGAGCTAAACATGTCGAAACATGTTTAGTTAAGTTAGAAAACGGGTTTTGATATCAAAACAAACGGTTTTGACATCCTAGAGTAGTTTGGTTACAAAATTCGCGAGAAAACGCATTTTGGCCGAAACTACGAATCGCCACTGAGCCTAGATAACGTGGTAATCATTAGGTATAGTCACTAGCGACTATAACCATCGTGATTACGCTCACGTTATGAAGTTCAAACGAACTTCGCGTTGACCATAAACTGGTCAAAGCAGAAAGTCAAACACAGTTTGACTTTAACGCTAAAACGAAAGAAAAACGCGAAAGAATACTTACAGAAGGTCCCCGCAAGATTCGAACCCGATTCACTCTCAGGTAGGAAGCTTATAAACTTCCACTTAGAGAGTGTTGAATCAGATTCAAATGTGAGGGAAAAATGAGCAAACATGGGGGGGTATTTATAGGAAACGTAGGACCGTTGGGATCGTTTCTTGTTCCCCAAGCGATAAATCTGAGCCGTACAACACACACCCACTGAATTACAAACCCATGGGAGCCCCTAGGATTGCTAGAAACCAGTTGCAAGTGGTTTTGAAGTGATTAACAGCTGTAAACAGCTGTTTGCAACAAAATTGCATATCTGGGGAGGCCATGCGGCCCGCATCAGGATACACACAAACTCAGGCGGGCCGCCTGGGCTTGTCTGATCAGCACAAACTTTCAGAAATGACAGTTTTAGCCCCTGCATGCTTTTAAGTCCATTTTCGACACGTTTAAGCCCCGTTAACCCCATTTCAAGGCTCCAAAATGAAGTTAAAGTATAGGGAACTCAAAATATGCTCAAAAATATCTCGGATGTCGATTCGTTTGGTCGTACGGTTGCGTTATTCGCTTAATTACGACGGAAGTCGTAACGAACGCAAAAACGATCCAAATTAAGCGACGAATGGATTTTTATTATGCCAAACACTAAACAAAATATTTTAATGCTCACATAAATTTTTGGATGTCCGGATGTATTCAGAACGTAAGATATGCGCGAAAATGCAAACTTATGCACTTTTTGACGCTTTTAGTCCCTATTGATCAATAAAGTTTGTTTTAGCATACCGAACCCCTCAAAGCCTATTTCTAAGCTATGTAAAGGTTATTTAGGGTATGTTTAACTTATGATCAAGTACCGGAATGTTCGTTACCATACAAATCGGTATAGTTTCGCAGTTTGACACAAATAGTCCCTGTGATCGAACAAGGTTGATTTTAACACACCGAACCATCCAAAACTTATTTCTAAGTTATATGGAGCTTATTTAAGGTATGTTAAGCCTATTTCACTATTCCGGAGTGTTTGTTGTGTTTTTTTTTGGTAAAGGGTTACCCCGGTGATTCTATTAAAATGCAACCGCAAATAAGTACAAGTAGTGAGGATGTGTTCCACACTAGTTCATATATGGGACATGCCCCATATATGTATGACCCAGCAAAAACAAAACAACTATGACACCCCGTAACCTAGCCTACTATACATCATGATCTAGTAGACAAAACAATGGAAAAAACAAAAACAAAATCCTCAACCGCCATCATCAAAAATAAAGTTGCCACAAACCGGCAACCCCTTCAAACGAACCAAAAGTAGCCTATCCATTTGAGAATTTTGTGGAAGAGGTGCTTGCCCCTGCTTTCGAAGAGAACGGATGAGTACCCGATGTCATAAATGCACTAGTTTCATTGTAGACTTCTTCGACCTCTTCTTCATCTGAATCCTGCCTGTCACTCGACTTTTTCTCCTTCTTCTCTATACGACCCACAGTACTACCTCCCTGTCCACCATCATCATCCTTAAGTGCATCAAAGGGGTTTGACGTTGATACCTGATTGTTCACCGGCTTCTTCAAGGACGAGATTGGTTTAGGGTTTACAACTGGTCTGTACACTACCTTAGGCTTCTGATTTTTCATGTGAAGCCCTTGGTTAGTAGATTTCTTCTTCTTTGCACCCACAACCTGAAAGTCATCAATTTTCTTTCCAGAATCCCCACTCGAAATGACCTGAGGGCTCTTTGGACATGAGTTATCCTCATGACCAAACACACAACAAGATGAGCACCTTAAAGGCTCCCAATCATATTCGATTTTAACCTCCACCTTTGAGTGACCATTACCCTCTAAATCTGGGATTGCAACTGTAACACTCCTCTTTAACTCAGCCCCAGCTTGAACTTCAATGAGAGCTCTAGCATAACTGCTTCTTCCCCATGACTCAGCACACATTATAGCAGTGTACGAATCTAGCATCTTAGGCACCCCTATCTTAGAAGCGAGCAGGCTAAGACCATCCTCAGTATATGCTGCTAACGGCACTTCATGCATCTTAACCCAAACTGGGATAGCCTTTATATCTTCCTTTTCCAACATTGTTGTGTTAAACTGGTTATATTTACGCATTTGTGCGCATATAACCTTCTAAAAAGTGATTTAGAGCTTGAAATAGGAATCGAATCGAATTGCAAAATCACCAAACACAAATACTCACATAATAACACAAAAACGCATATAATAACACCAGAGCACATTGTTTTATTAATAATCAACATTGTTTTACATCGCACCACGACTACAGAACACAGTTGTCACAGTCTCCCCTACTTCAGGAAATTTCGTCCCGAAATTTTAACTAGAGGAAGCTTGTGAAAACAAATGCGGATATTTTGCCTTCATCTGGTCCTCACGTTCCCAAGTAAACTCGGGCCACGTTTGGATTCCCAGCGAATTTTTACCATTCGAATTCGTTTGTTCTTCAACTGTTTGAAAGTACGGTCCATGATCTCCACGGGTTTCTCGACAAAGTGCATTGTTTCATTGATTCGAATATCGTTGAGAGGAATGTGAAGATCAGCGTCAGCTAAACACTTTCGCAAATTGGACACGTGAAAAGTCGGGTGAATATCCAAAGGAACATCATGTCGTGATATAATCTCATCAACATAAATCTTTGCAAGTTTATCAGCACCAGGATGGATAGAATATCGAGACTTGCGAGATTCGTCCATTACCAAGGTGCGAAGGTCATCTTGTTTTGGAATCCACAAACGATCCTTGAAATAGAGCAACTCATCGTCCTTCGTTTCGAGCTCAAGCTGATGTGGTAATTCCGTACCCATTAAATTTTGTGAAACACAAAATTGCTGAGCTAGAAGAACACGAGTTTGAAGATCAAAAAGCATTTGGAACGCTTCTTCTTGTTTGGGTCCCCACTCAAAAGGCTTATTCTTTTGAGTCAAAGCAGTGAGTGGAACCGCGATTTGAGAAGTTGAAAATGAATTGACGATAATAACCAGCAAGACCAAGAAAAGATCGAATCTTTGTAGGTGTTGTTGGTGTATTCTAGTCTTTAATAGCAACAAATCTTGGATGGATCCACATGAATACCCTGCTCATTGACTATATGACCCAAGAATTAAACTTCTTTAAGCCAGAATTCACACTTGGAGAATTTAGCGCAAAGTTGTTCCTTCTTTAGGAGTTCCAATGTTAAGCGAAGGTGTTGCTCGTGCTCGGCTCGAGACTTCGAATAGACAAAAATATCGTCGATGAACACAATGATGAACTTGTCTAAATAAGGTTTATAGACCCTATTCATTAAGTCCATAAAGATGGCTGGAGCATTTGTCAAACCAAAGGGCATGACAGTGAACTCATAATGCCCATATCTTGAGCGGAAAGCAGTTTGGGAATATCTTCTTCGAGAATACGAAGTTGATGATACCCAGAACGCAGATCGATTTTGGAAAAGCATGAAGCACCTTGCAGCTGGTCGAAGAGATCATCTATTCGAGGTAGGGGATAACGATTCTTGATGGTGAGCTTATTCAGCTCACGATAATCGATACACATTCGAAAAGGTCCATCTTTCTTTTTCACGAAGAGGACAGGAGCTCCCCAAGGCGAAAAGCTCGGACGGATGAATCTTTTATCAGATAACTCTTGAAGCTGTTTCGATAACTCTTGCATCTCCGACGGTGCAAGACGATAAGGTGCTTTCGCAAACGGGTTGGCATTGGGTACAAGGTCAATATGAAACAGGACTTGACGAACTGGAGGCAAACCAGGCAGTTCATCAGGAAACACCTCTGGATAATCCCGAACAGTCAGAATATCCTGAATACTCTTGCTCTTGACTTTCTCCTCGGTGACATGTGCTAGGAAAGCAACATATCTTTTTCGTAGATAGCTTTGGGCTCTTGTTTCTCAAAAGAAACGGGCGTTTAAGGTTCTAGGGGAGATCACAAGTGATCATAAAAAAAAAGATGGCAAAATCACACGAGTGGTTTGTTTTTGTATTGACATCATAAGGTTGCATCAAACATTCATACAATTGCATTGGTTCACAAAAATAAAAACCACAAATTTTTATTTATATAACAACCGCATTGTCTTTAAATGTTAAAAGATAGCAACCAGAGGAAATACAAAATACTAATCCTTCACTGCTGCATCGTTGATTGCCTCATTGATGTTATACACTCCTCCACGTGCTGGATTCACATTGACGTTGATGTTCGCATTCGGGTTTGCATTAGCATTCGCGTTTGCATTCACCAGTCTTGGACAGTTGTTGCGGTAGTGACCAAACTCTTCGCAATTGAAACACGAACCCGGTGGGAATCTTGCAGCATTCCCCTGAACTGGAGCTTGAACCTGAGCAGCCTGATTTTGTCCCAGACGACAAATATTGGCCAAATGCCCAAGCTTACCGCACGTTGTGCATTGCTTGCAAGCTTGCTGTGCAACGTGGTGACCGTTGCAGCGTGCACAATGAGGTGCGGTACCTGCATACGCCTTCTTCGCAGGAGGCTGAGCCGGTGGGTTCTGATTAGTCTGCGCCATAATAGCGAAATTCTGAGCATCCTTCCGCTTCCTCGACTTCTTTGTCGTCTCATCTTCCTTATCCTTATCCTTACCTTTTTTCTTGTCTTTTCCAGAATCAGTCGCCTTCTTTTTATCACCCTTGCGGGTGAGTTTACCCTTCCTGACTTGAGATTCAGTCAGGGTAGCAGACAACTCGATTGCTTGACGAAGGGTAGTAGGATTAACACCGATCGCAATATCCTGAATGGAATCGGGCAAACCATCGATATATCTCTCAATTGCCTTCTCTAGAGGGGTAACCATGGTGGGACACAACAGACTGAGTTCCTCAAAACGATCCATGTACGCACGGTGTTCAGCCCCATCTTGCTTTAAATCGTCAAACTCTCGTTCCAAAGCCCGAATCTCGTGACGGGGACAAAACTCTTTCATCATGAGAGCCCGAAGCTCATCCCATGTTTGTGCCAATGCCACTTCGGCACCCCTATCGCGCATAACACCATTCCACCAGATAAGCGCTCGCTTCTCAAACACACTAGAAGCAAATTCAACCTTCCGCGCATTCGGACACTGGACGTGTCGGAATGTGCTCTCGATACTCTCAAACCACTGCAAGAGCGCAGTTGCTCCTTACGACCCAGAAAACTTTAGAGGCTTAGCAGAATTGAAGCTCTTGAAGTTGCACGGCGCATTGTTGTTATTGTTGTTGTTGTATACCTCGTGGACTTAGGTCACAACGCCTGGAAGTACAGCAGCCACTTGCTGAGAGACCAGGACTGCGATTTCTTCAATAGTGAAAGATTGTGCTTCACGACGAGGAGGCATTGTCTAATAAGGACATAAGAGAAACGAGTGAGGTTGAAAAGAAAATGAGGTATTGAAAATACCTTCAAAATAGCAGAAAGGCGATCATTTGTTCGTTACCTCGAACAAACAAACGACACAGAGTGACTAATCAAAGTAAATAGATAAAAAATAATGTATCGCCGAAGACATGCTCGCCTATAAGTGGACACTCACCCCAAGAGTTCCCAGGTAAGAGTGACTGGTATACTGCGGATTTGTACGAACACTCTAGCCTTAGACAGAAAACTCAGAGTACAGGTACCCACTCTTCCAGTTTGCACGTGTTCACACTATTTAGACCCGAACTCTGACGAGATTTCAAAAACTTAAAGGGTTCAAAACCTTATAACAAAGGGTTCAAAACCTAGTAATAAATCATCCTAGAACGGATGATTAGTTTTCAAAACGGATTCGAACTTAGCGTTCTCATTGTGGTTATCACCTAACGATAGGTGACGGTATTGTTTTAAAATCTAAACGCAAGAAAACTTGCGTTGGGGTCCTAAAAGTTATAGTCTAGGTCAAAGTATTACTAATAACCTAATTCCCTATAACCATTGGCTTTGATACCAACTTTTCTGTCACACCCCGACCACGTAGGACAACAACCGTGGCGGAAACGTCGGGGAGTGTTGCAACAGAATAATTGTTTCACAACTATGGATTCAAAAATAGTTTCGTTTTATTGATAATATTAAACATTACATTGTCTTAACACATAGAACAAACAAGTTTTATATCGTCTATCATAGTTATTATGTCCCTAAGGCCTTGTCCAGATCCTATGTGACGCATGCATCCTAGAAATCAATCAAGCATCGACACCTGAAACATATGTAAAAACTTAGTCAGCAAAGAAATGCTGGCGAGTACATAGGTTTTATAAGAGTATCGGAATCATGGCTCGTTTATATGTTGCGGTATTTTATTAGACTACAAGAATCAAAATACAAACCTTGTTTTGAAAAATGTATTGCAACATAGTTAACCAACTCAGATTAAGTTGATTATGATTTATAAAATCTCGTAGCCATGCTTCTTAACCCAAAAACATTTGTTTTAGAAAACCAACTAGTAAAACATCTTGTAAAAACTTGTTAAAAACTCGTCTAGTTTATATCTCTTAGTAAAACATCGTTGTATGATATCGTTTCAAAATCGTTTACCCAAGTGAACTAAATAACGCCACGATATGTAATATGATGAAAACACTTATATATAGGAAGTACCAGCGGCGTATCCACCATGCTTTCATCACATTACACCTGTCCCGTTATCTAAACACTAATCAAAAACCAATCGTTCACCCAAATTGTTTAAAATCGTTTGAAAATCGTTAACTCGCTTAGAATCGTTTAAATCATCCTCGTTTTAATTGTGAAAAACTATTTATGGTCGTCTCGCTAACAACATTCAAACCTTCGTGACTAGTCCATCATTCAACTCGTTCTCGTATTAACAAACCACCAAAGGGTAAGTTAACAAATATCAGATTCAGTCGCTACCCACAACCCCCACACATAACCATGGGTGTAGTAAAGTAACGGGACTTGTCAGATCCTATGGTACCATAACCTAATGCTGGTCGGTTCGGCCAAAATTAATGAATGTCATTCGTTATGTAACTACAACCAACAAGTTCGTTCACTTTATCGAAATCGTTCTTAGTTTAGTAAAAATCGTTTTAATCGTTTTTGAAATCATCGTTTAAACTTTGAAAACATTTCGTACATTTGAATCACCCCAAAACAATTGAAAACAGTAAAATAGGGGAACTATGTACTCACATGTAGTGCAAAGTATCCTCGATTAAATAGAACTTCAACAAACTCGAGCAAACCAGAGAAATCAAGTAGCTCCTAGTAATCGAACCACTAGTCAAACAATAGACGCCTAAATCGGGAGATCGGACAGAATGAGGTCTTGTAAACCAAGTGAGTGTTGGAACTCATGTGATATGGTTTAACAAAGCCTACATCCTAAATCGGAACCTAACCTAAGTGCTTTCGACCCATCGTGACCCATTAAGGTAGCTTACGCTACTTTAACGCGTCGTACACGCAAAAGCGCGTTCGAGACGTCTAACTAGTCCTATGACAAGTATTATATGCCCATACATGTTTAATTATGTTACATAATCAGTTACCTGTCAAAAGTTTAGGTTACATATGCTTAATTACCAATTATGTATGAAAAGGATATTTTGGTAATTTACCAAGGGCACATAAACTACTTATCATGCGACTAATCAAACCTAAGTGACCATAAGGTATAACCCCGGAAGGTTATTCCCTACGCTACTATGGTCACTAAACGTGTTTGGTCGGATCCTAATGATCGACCAAACGGCTCGTGTTCGAAAGTCTAAGCGGGTGTTTAGTCCGCTTGACTTACGACTCTACATAAGCACTAAACTAAAAAGCGACGAGCTAAACATGTCGAAACATGTTTAGTTAAGTTAGAAAACGGGTTTTGATATCAAAACAAACGGTTTTGACATCCTAGAGTAGTTTGGTTACAAAATTCGCGAGAAAACGCATTTTGGCCGAAACTACGACTCGCCACTGAGCCTAGATAACGTGGTAATCATTAGGTATAGTCACTAGCGACTATAACCATCGTGATTACGCTCACGTTATGAAGTTCAAACGAACTTCGCGTTGACCATAAACTGGTCAAAGCAGAAAGTCAAACACAGTTTGACTTTAACGCTAAAACGAAAGAAAAACGCGAAAGAATACTTACAGAAGGTCCCCGCAAGATTCGAACCCGATTCACTCTCAGGTAGGAAGCTTATAAACTTCCACTTAGAGAGTGTTGAATCAGATTCAAATGTGAGGGAAAAATGAGCAAACATGGGGGGGTATTTATAGGAAACGTAGGACCGTTGGGATCGTTTCTTGTTCCCAAGCGATAAATCTGAGCCGTACAACACACACCCACTGAATTACAAACCCATGGGAGCCCCTAGGATTACTAGAAACCAGTTGCAAGTGGTTTTAAAGTGATTAACAGCTGTAAACAGCTGTTTGCAACAAAATTGCATATCCGGGGAGGCCATGCGGCCCGCATCAGGATACACACAAACTCAGGCGGGCCGCCTGGGCTTGTCTGATCAGCACAAACTTTCAGAAATGACAGTTTTAGCCCCTGCATGCTTTTAAGTCCATTTTCGACACGTTTAAGCCCCGTTAACCCCATTTCAAGGCTCCAAAATGAAGTTAAAGTATAGGGAACTCAAAACATGCTCAAAAATATCTCGGATGTCGGTTCGTTTGGTCGTACGGTTGCGTTATTCGCTTAATTACGACGGAAGTCGTAACGAATGCAAAAACGATCCAAATTAAGCGACGAATGGATTTTTATTATGCCAAACACTAAAACATAATATTTTAATGCTCACATAAATTTTTGGATGTCCGGATGTATTCAGAACGTAAGATATGCGCGAAAATGCAAACTTATGCACTTTTTGACGCTTTTAGTCCCTATTGATCAATAAAGTTTGTTTTAGCATACCGAACCCCTCAAAGCCTATTTCTAAGCTATGTAAAGGTTATTTAGGGTATGTTTAACTTATGATCAAGTACCGGAATGTTCGTTACCATACAAATCAATATAGTTTCGCAGTTTGACACAAATAGTCCCTGTGATCGAACAAGGTTGATTTTAACACACCGAACCATCCAAAACTTATTTCTAAGTTATGTGGAGGTTATTTAAGGTATGTTAAGCCTATTTCACTATTCCGGAGTGTTTGTTTTTTTTTGGGTAAAGGGTTACCCCGGTGATATTATATTCACAAACCATAAACATAAGTAGTAAGGAAAGCCCTTACTAGTTCAAACATGAGACATGCCTCATGTAAGTGGACCAAATAAACAAGCAACAAACCAAAAACAAAACGACTAGACTAACATCTAGGACACACAAAAACACAACCCGTCAATCAACCTCCATCATCAACAGCCAAAGCACCATGAATATCCCACCTCTGCAGTAGTCTCCGCACTTTTGGTGTATTCTTGAACTTTAACCCCATCAATCTGTATCGAACGGTATCACAAATCGAGTCACAAATATTTTTCCGGTGGCCTAGCATGGTTTTTGAAAAAACGAGTGTTTTTTTCTCGCCAAATAACATAGGCCGACGCAGCAACAAGCAATCGACATACTAAGTTGTCAGCAGACTTCGACCTAGCACGCTGACGAAGCCACTCTGTAATAGCACTCCATTTAGCTTCCATGTTATCCATACCAGCTTTTGCACGAATGAACTCCCAAACCTTTGCCGAGAACTTGCATTCAAAGAATAAGTGATCATGCGAGTCCAGACTCTCGTAGCATAAGAGGCAGCACATCATATTCATGTTAGTTGTTCGAGTGTAATTCCAATACATGATTTTATCTTGAGTAACCAGCTTCTTCCGCATAATCAGCCACATAAAGAAGGCATATCGAGGAATACATTGCGAAAACCAAACTATACTATGCCAATTCACCTCTGGATCACTAATTCTGATAGAGTTCCATACCCCCGAGGACGAATAATCACTAACCTCATCCCCATCTTTCCAGAGCAAACAATCTTGATTATTAGCATCTCTTTGTACCTGATCAAGCTGAATAAGAACCGGGTAGGTGTCTCTCCATGCAGCAGGCCATAACCAAGAGCCATTAGACGACAAATCCGCAACAGTGGCTTGTAACGAAAATCCCTCCCTTGTGATAGTTCTGGACGATAGAAAAGAACTCAACGGACTAATACCACTCCAATTGTCATACCAAACTGATGTATCTCTTCCGTTACCCAGCTTGGACCAACAAAAACTCCTAATTAACGGCCGCAACTGTAATAATTTTCTCCAACTCCAGCAGCAATTCGGAACTGACTTACATTCCCAAAAATTTCTTCCCTTTAGCCTGTAAGAGTGAATCCAAGCGACCCACAGAGACTCCCGATTCGTAAGAATACTCCAAACATGAGAAACCATCAAAGCCTTGTTCACGTCACCAATCCTTCTAATACCCAGCCCACCTTCGTTTTTAGGAACACAAATAGATTTCCAAGAAACTTTAGCCTTCCCTCGTTGAAAGGAGCCCTGAGACCAAAGAAAATTCCGCATTTTTGCTTCTAAGTCATGAACAATCCGAGCCGGTAAGATGAAGACCGAAGACCAGTAGACATGCATAGCTGACAAAACCGAAATAATAAGCTGAACTCTCCCTGCAAAAGAAAGGAGCTTATTCTTCCAGTTGTGAATACGCTGATCCAGACGCTTAACTAGAATACTACAATCCTTATATAGGAGCCTGGAAGACAAAAGAGGAACACCCAAGTAACGGACCGGAAGTGTACCCTCCTCAAAAGGAATAGTACTCAAAATCGTCCTTTTAACATGATCAGGGACATTACAAAAGAAACCCGTGCTTTTCTGAAGACTAGGAACCAAACCCGACATTTTAGTGAAATCTTTAAGGGAGTTCATAATACATCTGGCCGAATTAACATCTCCTCTAGCAAATAGGAATAAATCATCCGCAAAACATAAATTGACAATCTTTTGTTTCTCACACTTATTATGGAATCTGAATGAAGAATCAATCCTAACCATGTGCTGCAAAATACAAGTTAGCACCTCCATAACAAGTGTAAAAAGATACGGGGAGAGGGGGTCCCCCTGCCTTAAACCCCGCTTACCATCAAAAAACCCATAGACATTACCATTAATGCATACCGAGTATGAAGTAGTAGACACACAAACCAGAATCCAGTCTACCATAACTCGATGGAAACCAAAGCCCAAAAGAACTTGTTTAAGAAATCCCCAGTCAACCGTATCATACGCTTTCTGAGTATCTACTTTAAAAGCGCATCTGGGAGGTCCAAAGTGCCTATGGTAGTTATGCATCAATTCCTGAGTTAGCAGAATGTTATCCGATATTCGCCTCCCCGGGACGAACGCAGACTGATTAATACTAACTATCCCACTTAAAGCATCTTTTATACGATCAACCAACACCTTACTAATGCATTTATACAGGACGTTACAACAAGAGATCGGGCGATAGTCAGTCACTCTCGTAGGCGTCGTAACCTTTGGGATCAGTGCAAGGAGGGTGTGGTTGAGTTGTTTTAAAAGCTTCCCCGTATTGAAAAAATCTAGGACCGCATTCGAAATATCATTACCCACTATGTTCCAAGCATGCTTAAAGAAAGCAGCCGTAAACCCGTCTGGTCCTGGAGCTTTATCTTTTCCAATAGCATACATAGCCGACTTTATTTCATCAATAGTAACAGGCTGAACCATATTGTTAGCTACTACCGTATCTAGCTTCCTAGTAAACAATTCAGGAGGCGGATCAAGAGAGGTCTGACCTTGACAACCCAAAAAATTTGCATAATGATTTACTAGAGCATCAGGAACTTCAGCACCCTCATAAGTTGTACCATTTGCATAAGATATAACATCTATGCGGCTTCGATGATTCTTGCTCTTAAGAGACATGTGGAAGTAAGCTGAATTGGAATTGCCCGCTCGAAGCCATTCCACTTTAGACTTTTGCTTCAAAAATCTTTCTTCATCAAGACAAGCTTCCTGAAAATCACACAACACTCTTGTTTCTTCAATCCTAAGCTCCTCATTAATCGGGTCCTGATCAATCGCATTTTGCACATTTTCAAGCTTTCCACGAAGGTCCACCACTTTTTTATGCAAGTTACCTTGCGCAAATAAAAGAGATCTAAGAGGAGATTTCAGCAAGCGAAGCTTTTTCATAACCTGAAACTGGTACACACCAGTAACCGTCGTTTCCCATTCCTTTTTGACAATATCCAAAAAATTCAGTTTGAACACTAGGAAATTAGCGAATTTAAACGGTCTTGGCTTGGGTTTGGCCATTTTAGGAAATTTCAAAATGCAAGGACTATGATCCGAGACTCCATAGGGTTGAAAGACAGCAACCGATTCCGGATAAGCAGACACAAACGGAGTATTACCCAAGACACGATCAATTTTCTTTAACAAACCCACACCATTCTTCGGCTTTTGGTTCCACGTGAAATGCATACCCACTCGTTTAATATCAAACATTTCGATATCCTCCACACATTCCTTGAAATCACGCATACCTGGAGAAACATTAGAAATGCCAAAAGACTTGTCTTCTAAATTAAGAGCCGAGTTAAAGTCTTCCATTATAACCCACGGGGCATTATTGACCAGCGCTTTATGCATTCTGAGTTGGTTCTGTGACAACTCGTATCTAGAACCTATTTTTGTGATTTATGTAACGTATGTGAACGATATGTGACTTTTATGAAAGTGAATTTTATGTGAATGTTACGTTATTATGTGTATATGTGTCACATGTTACGTGAATGCTTTGCATTATGTGTTTATATCACTCAAACCGCACACCCACACTTGATCGTACAAGGCTTAACCGGTCACACAAGGCCCATTCGGGCCATTCCTTGAAATCGGATACCATTGGGCAGCCGAGTTGGGCTCGGCCCACTCCCCACTCGCAAACACAAAACCAAGTATAGGGTTTTGATTTCATGGTTAGTTTGTCACAAAAACACACAACACACAAGAACCCTAGACTTCCTTTTTCTCTCTCGGCTTGCTTAGAACCCGACGGCGAACAACCACCATCTTCGGCTCACTTTTCCTTTGTCTCAATTCAACCGGTTAGTGCTTGTATTGTTTTGCTTATTGATGATCACATGATCTCCTGCTTAAACTAGAACGATTAGGGTAATTGGTTTAATGTAAATATGAACTATATAATGTTTATATGATTCTTGAAGGCATGATCTAGTAATCGGCTATTTACTTGTGTTAATCGACTGCCATGATATATGTTTTAGATTGTAGTCATTTGATAGTATTCTAACCTAATCGGATATGATGTTTGATTGTTGTTGTTGTTCATGTAAATCGGGTAGTTTGAATGTTCTTGATATTCATATTAGGGTTCCTATGAATTGCTTAGATTATGCTAGTTTGATCGATTAGAAGCAGGATTGTGAAACTGTTAATTGTTGATTGATGATGTGCAAGTTTGGAAACCACGATTCTAATGGCAGGAATTATGGAAATCAGTTTCAATTGATAGACTCATCACGGTTGCGAGTCGAAACCGAGCAATCTCGATCCAAGCATGATAACTCGAAACCGGTGTTGCGAGTCCAGTTGCGACTCAGAACCTCACACACAGCAGCACGAACCGAAACCAAGGTTGCGAGTCCTGTTGCGACTCGAAACCAGACCATGACGAGCCGAGATCAGCTGTTGCGACTCGTAACCCCGGTTGCGACTCGTGATCGCTGGTTGCGACTCAGGGCCCGTTTGTCCGCACACACTGATTTGGATTCACAGTCACGGGCCCAATCAATTGGGCCAATTAATTGGACTTATGACTGTTATGTTTTTGGACTGCTTATCTGTTTGGGCCGGGTTTACAATGGGTCGCACAACATGTTGGGCCTACTATCTTTTGGGCTTGGTTATTTAAATCGTTCAAGTATGAATATGATATGCTCTTGACTGTTAACGTACCAAATGTGTTGCCATGAACTTTACGTGCTTATGGGGGTAATTAGTTGATAGCGCTATTAGGTGGGAAACCTCACACCGGGCCGTAAGGACGGGCGTGAACTAATTATCTGAGTAGGGCTATGGTTGTTAGAGGCACACTCCTCGGATACATATGGGCACACTCCCTAGGGTATCTAACGATGGCAACATAGCGAACAAGGGGTAACCACTCCCCGGATACACATGGGCACACTCCCTAGGGTATCTAACATGAGCAACATTGTAACGCAACATTGAATCGCATTAACATACATCTGGTAACTCAACACGTTAACAAAACCTTGAACTCACCAGCGTAGTCTGACACACTTGTTTGCATGCTTGTAGGTCGTTAACTTTGGAACATGGACTTGCTATCTGGGCGTGCTGGAGTGGTCATGGATCGAAGCTACTGGATTATTTATAATTGATACATTGGTTTTAAGTTTATTTCGAAATGATTACTAAACGACTTATCATATGCTTCCGCTACATAACTCTTGGAAATTAATATTGTGTTTGACATTTAATCTTGACGATTAATGACATGTTTTATTTAAGTATTTACTATTGGTTCAATGTGATTGGTGGCTCAGACTCTGATGTGTAACACGCCTCGCGGGGTTTCCACCGGTGGTATTTTGGGGGTGTTACAGTTTGGTATCAGAGCCACTGGTTATAGTGAACTAGGTTTTAGAACGTTTTGTAAAACCAGACTATAACCGAACGCCTTCGAAAATCGATCATGACACTCAGCTCCAGATTGCAAGGTTCGTCTCTCTCTCACTTTATACGTTACTTGCTTAGCAGTCACACACTCACAACGTATATGAACTGAAACATTAAAACACCATAGTGACTTGATAGTGTGACACTACTCTTCGACTTATGCAAACCATAGACCTGTAATACCATCTGTTATATTGTTTGAACGGGGGAAACTTCGAGCGCAAGCTAAGAGGCACTGAGATAAGCATGCAAATTGCCTTATTATTATGGGTGCACACTTAATAATAACGTGGGGTGCATGCAAATCCCAGTGAGGCTTATCGAGCGTGAGAAGGGTTCTGCCTTACTATGTGTGAACCTGGTAGTACGTAAATATCAGTATGGTCCTTGACTCCTATCTTATTTCGATCTCTAAATCGGTTTATTCCCCACTATAGAAACATGAGTGGACGAGGACACGGACGTGGAAACATCAACATGACTCAGGCTGAGTTGACTGACCTAATCAATACCCGTGTGGCTGAGGCCTTAGCAGCCTATCAAGCTGGTACGGGATGTACCAAGTACTCTTTACTCTTATACCACGTACACGTCTTTTCATTCCCATAATGTGTTTCCTCCCGTTATTTAGGTCAGCAAGCGCAACCTCAACCTAACCAGCCTGCGTGTACATTCAAAATGTTTATGGACTGTAAGCCACAGACCTTCACCGGAACTGAAGGGGCTGTGGGACTTCTGAGATGGTTCGAGAAAGCAGAGTCCGTGTTTGCTATCTGTAACTGTCCCGCTGGGGACAGGGTGAAATATGCCGCGGGCACCTTGGCTGATGGTGCCCTAACATGGTGGAACGCCCAAGTGCAGTTGTTGGGCATCGAGGCAGCGAATGCCACAACTTGGGAAGACTTTAAAGAACTGATCAGGGAAGAGTACTGTCCTCGGGATGAGGTCCAGAAGTTGGAAAACGAATACTACGACTTGAAGATGGTTGGATCTGAAGTCAAAGCGTATGTGAAGCGATCGTATGAACTGGCCGACATGTGCCCAAACTTGTCCCGGCCTATGTCCCGGAGAATTGAGTTATTCATCAAAGGGTTGCCTCCGCGTGTGAAGAGCTTGGTCACTGCAGCCCATCTCAATGATTTGACACAGATCGTTCGTCTGACTCACAAGATAGTGGATCAAGAGGTGGAAAGCGATTCGTTACCCCCGCGTATTTCGGCCACAAAAGCTGCTACACCCACTGCCACTGCGTCCGCTAGTGATAACAAGCGGAAGTGGAGTGATTATGACAAAGCATCCAGTGCTGGCCAGACTCAGAAAAGGCCAGACAACAGCAACCGCAACATCAGCCAGTCGTCTTCTGTCAATCAAGGCCAAGGAAGTGGCCACAGCCAGGGTTCGTATGCAGGGAAGAAGCCACGATGTAACAAGTGTGGCTATCATCATTTCGGGTCGTGTAATCGGAAGTGTGACAGGTGTGGTAAGGCGGGCCATGAGGCCAGGGATTGTAGGGCCCCACAGCCTAAATACCAGCAGCAACAAAACCAGCAGAATCAGAGACAACAGGGACAACCACCCCAGCAGAACCAGGGTTTCAGGAAGGGGTGCTATCAGTGTGGTGACGAGGGCCACTTTAAGCGGGATTGCCCTCAGTTAAACCAGAACGCCAACGACAACAACCGCCCGAATAATAACAATGCTGGGAACAACAACAACAACGGCAATAATGGGGGAAATGGTGCTCGAGGCAGAGTGTTCCAGCTTGGAGCAGGGGATGCCAGGAATGACGGCAACGTTGTAACTGGTACGTTTCCTGTTAACAATCGTATTGCTTCTGTATTATTTGATTCGGGTGCCGATTGGAGTTATGTGTCCCTAGAGTTTAGTCAACGATTAGGGATAACCCCAACACCTCTAGAGGTTAAACAAGTAGTAGAACTAGCGGATGGTAAAGCGATAGAAGCCTCGAATGTCCTTTTCGGGTGCAAACTAGATCTCGTGGGTCAGGTGTTTGATATTGACCTCCTTCCTATTACGCTCGGTAGTTTTGAAATAGTGGTAGGCATGGATTGGTTGTCTAAGCACCAAGCAGAAATTTTGTGTAAAGAGAAGATCGTGCGTATTCCTCTCCCTGATGGGGAGTCACTGTTAGTTCAGGGGCATCGTAGTGGGACGATGGTTGGGATTATCACGGCTATGCGTGCACAGCAGTATCTACAAAAGGGGTATCCTGCAATGTTAGCATTAGTTACTAACGCTCAGTCTGAAGAGAGAAAGATCGAAGACTTGCCAGTGGTGCGAGATTTCGCCGATGTGTTTCCAGAGGAGTTACCAGGGTTACCTCCTCATCGTCAAGTAGAATTTCAGATTGATCTTGCACCGGGAGCTGCTCCTATTGCTCGAGCTCCTTACCGGTTAGCACCTGGAGAGTTACAGGAACTGTCCAATCAATTGCAGGAGTTGTTGGATAGGGGTTTCATTCGACCCAGTTCTTCGCCTTGGGGAGCCCCAGTTCTGTTCGTGAAGAAGAAAGACGGGTCATTCCGTATGTGTATTGATTATCGAGAACTCAACAAGGTGACCATTAAGAACCGCTATCCGTTACCACGCATCGACGACTTGTTCGACCAGTTGCAAGGGTCAAGTTTCTATTCAAAGATCGACTTAAGGTCGGGTTATCACCAGGTAAGGGTTAGGGAAGAGGATGTTCCCAAGACAGCTTTTCGAACGCACTACGGACACTATGAGTTTTTGGTCATGCCGTTTGGATTGACCAATGCACCAGCGGTTTTCATGGATCTCATGAACCGCGTATGCAAGCCATATCTCGACGAGTTTGTTATAGTGTTTATTGACGACATCTTAGTCTATTCCAAGAACAAGGAAGATCACGAGCGTCACCTACGTCTCATCTTGGAACTTTTGAGAAGGGAACAACTGTATGCGAAGTTTTCTAAGTGCGACTTTTGGATTCGAGAAGTGCACTTCCTTGGGCATGTTGTTAACG
The DNA here is from genome assembly GCF_002127325.2 of Helianthus annuus. NCBI lineage: Eukaryota > Viridiplantae > Streptophyta > Magnoliopsida > Asterales > Asteraceae > Helianthus > Helianthus annuus. Next base: position 78,833,909 of record NC_035437.2, read on the forward strand.
AGAGAGGGATACACGTGGATCCTGCTGTCACACCCCCAAAATCCACCTGCGGATAACACCCGCTTCGAGGGCGTGACTGACCAGGATCCAGCCACCAATTATACCGAATACTTAAGTTATTAACAAAAGTAATACTTACTATTCATAAGCTTAGCAAATATTAAGTTCAGAGTTTAAGGTTTTAAGTTCAAAACAGCAATAAGTAGCGGAAGCTTAAGTAAAGAAGTTTAAACATAGTTCATGTTTCAAAATAAGGTAACACCCAGCACAAGGGTGAACAGACACTACACGTTCCCAAGCTGCAAGCTCCTTCGTCACTGGTTACCTGCAAAGCATGCAGTAAGGGGTCAACAATGATGCTGAGTGAGTTCACTAGTCGTCCAGTTTTAATTACCAAAAACTTTGTTTCACCGGTTAATTTATCCGTTTATACATGCCCTGGGGAGCTACCCCAAAAGTTAGCGACTAAACTGTTTTTCCAATACCGAACACTAGGTAACCGTTGCGTATCCGCAGGATGCCCCGATGTCAATGTTCTATCATCATTGACGAATATCTGAGTACATTAGTTCACGACCGTCCCAAACCAGGGCACGGTGTGAGGCTGGTAAACACCTAAATAGCGCTATCAACTAATAACCCGTTCGCCTAACCCGGCGACTAATCGGTATTTGTAGTAGGGACTTGAGTGATAGAGTTTCGTTTAGTGCCGTTAGTTGCAATCCGTATAAACAGTAATTAACCAAAAAGGTTTCCCAATACCAGGGAAGGAAAAGTAAGTTGTGTTCCCAATAACTAGGGAAGGTATGTAAATGGTATCCCCTTTTACCAGGGGATAGGGTTGTTAGTCTCGTGTCCCAAACCACCGGGACGCATGCTTTTAAGTTGTGAACTCACCTTGGGTTGCTCGGTAGGTTTAGGTTACTTGTCAATCACGTTGGTCACCACGTCCTAACATGGTTACCGGTATAGGTCAGGTTCGGTATACAGGCATTTCACGTAAAACACATACAAGACATGTAACATACATACAGGTAAACAGTCATTGGGTTATTGGGCCGGCCCAAACAATTAAACAGTCAACAGCAACACATAATCCAGTCAACAAATAGCCCAGGTTAGACGCAGAATGGCCCAATAACCAAAATAGACAGCCCACTCGCAACCAGCTGGTCTCGAGTCGCAACCAGGTGATTGCGGCTTGTCACGTTATGGTTGCGAGTCGCAACCGTGGTCTCGAGTTGTCACGTGTTGGTTGCGAGTCGCAACCGTCGTAGTCTCGAGTCGAAATCTCGTGGTTTCGACTCGTCATGCTTTGGTTGCGAGTCGCAACGGTGTGGTTTCGAGTCGGAAAGCCGTGATTGCGAGTCGTAATCTGTCACTTTCATACACACGTGATGATGCAGATATGACAGTCCAAATTGTACCAAGAATTCAGGCCCATATAAGGAAACAACCAATAATATTTCACTAACACTTTTCCTCATTTGACTAGTAGTAAAAATAGATCAAACTTTGCCTTATTTTGAATCTTCAAGCCATATTCAAACAAGTTCTTCTTATGTTCATAGTTTTCTAGGGTTTTCATGCCAACATAAACACATATTTATGAACCGAAAATCACATATTTTGACAAGATCATGATGCTAAACAAGAAAACATACATTATATAGCCGAAAATCTTATGTTAAACATCATCATTCTTGCAAGAAACAAAGAAGCATAGTTTGGTTAGCTATACATATTCTTAGACTACCATTTTCTAGTCATTTTAAGCATGTCATCAAGCATACAAACATAGTGGTTTACACATAATGCCAAACTCACAAAATATCCTAAAAATCATGCATAGCCAATTTAACTAACCATTTACTAGTTTATAAACATTTCATTTATCAAACATTCAAAGCATCATTCACACAAACATAGGACACTAACCGGTTAGGAGAAGAAAGAGCCGAAAACAAGGGAAGAAAATGAGAGAAGATGAAGTGTCCGAGTGATCCGAGCTTGACCGAGTCCTTGTCCGAAATCCCTTGCTTGAACCGAGAATTTGGAAGAGTTTGGATGTTGTTTTGGGGTTTTCTTAGTTGAGAGAAAATAAGGAGTGTATGTGTATGTTTTAGTAGCAAATGAGGGAAATGAGGAGATGGTGGGGATTATATATACAAGGGGTGTTTTCGGGTTGGGCTTGGGGTTTCGGCCCAAACCGGTTACGGCCCAAGGCCCACTCGCAACCGCCCGGTTGCGAGTCATGGTCTCGACTCACATTCAAACATATATATGTATATATATAACACATACGACACATAAAAAAATGCATAAAGGGTCACGTTTTCATTTAATAATAAACATATATACGCAAAATTACAAGGTGATCGTTCGGAAAAACCTCGAGTGTCACATTATCCCCAAGTTTTAAGAACTTTCGTCCCGAAAGTTGAAGCAGCCACTGCCAAGCTAGCGTGTTTTAACGGGGTGTCACATCATCCCCCCGTTAGTTTGGAATTTCGTCCCGAAATTCGGTTGTAGCTTCAGTGCTGGGGTTTTCGTTTGGGAACAACTGGGGATACTTAGACTTCATCTGGTCCTCCCGCTCCCAGGTAAACTCTGGGCCGCGTCGTGAGTTCCAACGAACTCGCACAAGGGGTATCTGGCTACGTTTGAGGGTTTTGATCTCTCGATCCGTGATCTCAATCGGTTCCTCAGTAAAGTGTAGCTGTTCATCAATAGTCAGTTCCTTAAAAGGAATCACAAGTGTTTCATCCGACAAACACTTCTTCAGGTTAGACACGTGAAAAACGTTGTGCACTGCACTCAGCTCTGCAGGCAGGTTCAATCTATAAGCAACCTTACCGATTTTCTCGGTAATTTCGAATGGTCCAACATACCGTGGATTCAGCTTGCCTCGTTTACCAAAACGAACCACACCCTTCCAGGGTGAGACTTTAAGTAGAACCCGGTCCCCGACCTGGAATTCTAACGGTTTCCTACGCTTGTCAGCGTAGCTTTTCTGACGGTCACGAGCTGCCGCCATGCGTTGCCTGATTTGGGAAATCTTTTCCGTTGTATCTACCACTAGTTCTGGGCCTGTGAGTTGACTATCACCAACTTCCGCCCAGCAGAGAGGTGATCGGCATTTACGACCGTACAATGCCTCAAAAGGTGCCGCCTGAATGCTAGTGTGGTAGCTGTTATTGTAGGAGAATTCCACCAGCGGTAGATGCTTCTCCCAGTTCTTGCCAAAATCGATCACACATGCTCTAAGCATGTCTTCCAGGGTTTGGATGGTGCGCTCAGACTGCCCATCCGTTTGTGGGTGGTACGCGGTGCTCATATCCAAACGTGAGCCAAAGGATTTGTGCATAGCTTGCCACAACTCGGAAGTAAAACGAGCGTCTCGGTCGGAAATAATAGAAGTTGGCACCCCGTGCCTGGAGACTACTTCCTTCAAATAGATTTCTGCTAAGGTAGAAAACTTGTCTGTTTCCTTAATGGCCAGAAAGTGTGCAGACTTAGTCAATCGATCTACTATCACCCAAATAGTATCATTCCCGCGTTGAGATCTAGGTAATCCTGTGACAAAATCCATGGAAATTTGCTCCCATTTCCATTTCGGGATTTCGGGTTGCTGGAGTAAGCCTGCTGGTTTTTGATACTCGACCTTGACTCTTGCGCAGGTCAAACATTTGCCAACGTAGGCTGCTATGTGGGCTTTCATGCCAGGCCACCAGTAAGTGGTTTTTAAGTCGTGATACATCTTATCTGCACCTGGATGTACTGAATAACGGGACTTATGAGCTTCGTCCATCACAAGCTCTCGTAGATCTCCGTAAAGTGGGACCCAAATGCGCCCTGCCACATAGTAGGCGCCGTCTTCTTTCTGTTCTAGTTGCTGTCTCGATCCTCGCAGGGACTCAGCCCTGATGTTTTCCGGTTTCAGAGCTTCAATCTGAGCATTTCGAATCTGGGTAGGGAGACTAGACTGGATGGTAAGTTGTAATGCTCGCACGCGCCTTGGTATAGTGTCCTTCCGGCTGAGGGCGTCTGCCACAACATTGGCCTTGCCCGGATGATACTTGATGGCGCATTCGTAATCATTCAAAAGTTCAACCCAACGGCGTTGTCGCATGTTTAATTCCTTCTGCTTGAAGATATGCTCGAGGCTCCTGTGATCGGTGTAAATGGTGCACTTGGTACCGTACAGGTAATGTCTCCATATCTTAAGCGCAAATATCACTGCTCCCAGTTCCAAATCATGCGTTGTGTAGTTCCTTTCGTGTGTCTTAAGTTGTCGAGAGGCGTAAGCAATAACTTTCTCGCGTTGCATCAACACGCAACCGAGTCCATGAATAGACGCATCGCAGTACACCACAAAGTCGTCCGTTCCTTCAGGTAACGAGAGAATAGGAGCACTGCAGAGGTTATCCTTAAGCCTCTGAAAAGCAGATTCCTGTGCTTCATTCCACTTGTAGGTGACGCCTTTCTGAGTGAGCGTAGTGAGGGGTTGTGCAATCTTTGAGAATCCCTGAATGAATCTGCGGTAGTAACCTGCCAATCCCAAGAATTGGCGAACTTCAGTCGGAGTCTTAGGGGTAGGCCAATTCTTTATAGAGTCGATCTTTGCAGGGTCGACGTGGATTCCATCCTTGTTAACCACATGCCCAAGGAAATGGACTTCTCGAAGCCAGAAGTCGCATTTCGAGAACTTGGCATACAGTTGCTCATTGCGAAGGAGTTCGAGGATAAGGCGTAGGTGCTGTTCATGCTCTTCCTGACTTTTCGAGTAGATCAAGATGTCGTCTATAAACACAATCACGAACTTGTCGAGGTAGGGTTTGCATACTCGGTTCATGAGATCCATGAACACTGCAGGCGCGTTGGTCATTCCAAAGGGCATAACGAGGAATTCATAATGACCATAACGAGTTCTGAATGCAGTCTTGGAAATATCTTCATTACGGACCCTTAACTGATGGTAGCCTGATCGCAGGTCAATCTTAGAATAGTAGCTCGATCCTTGCAATTGATCGAATAGATCGTCGATTCGAGGGAGAGGGTAACGATTCTTGATGGTAACCTTGTTCAGCTCACGATAATCAATACACATTCGGAACGTGCCATCCTTCTTCTTAACAAAGAGTACCGGTGCTCCCCAGGGTGACGAACTAGGGCGGATAAATCCTTTATCCAATAGTTCTTGTAGTTGAGTAGAGAGTTCCTTCAATTCTGCGGGGGCTAGTCGATAAGGTGCACGAGCTATAGGCGCTGCTCCGGGAGCTAGCTCGATTTGGAATTCGACCTGACGGTGGGGAGGGAGTCCAGGTAATTCCTCAGGAAATACCTCGGGGTAGTCACGCACTACTGGAAAGTCTTCAATCCTCTTTTCCTTTTCCTGCGTGTTGGTAACAAGTGCTAAGATAGCGGTGTGCCCTTTTCGTAAGCACTTCTGGGCCTTCAGGAAAGAAATAACGCCGGAGATTTCTCCACTTTTGCCACCTTGTACAATGAGGGGTTTGCCAGAACGGCGAGGTATACGAACTGCTTTCTCTTGACAGAGGATCTCAGCGCGATGCTTGGATAACCAATCCATACCAATAACGACGTCGAAGCTTCCAAGAGTAACAGGGAAAAGATCGATACTAAATGTCTGACCAGACAACTCTAGTTTGCAGCCTTTGACAACATGTGAGGCCTCGATGTTTCTACCATTAGCTAACTCGACGATATGAGGAGAACTTAGTAACGAAAGCGGACGCTTAAGCTTCTTACTAATACGTAGGGATACATAACTAGCATCGGCACCGGAATCAAATAACACAGAAACATAACGATCATCGAGTAGGAACTTACCCGCCACGACATTGGGGTCATTCCTTGCTTCACCAGCTCCAATCACGAAAGCCCTTCCTCTAGCACCATTCCCAGCATTGTTGTTCTGATTGTTGTTCCCAGCTCCCTGATTGTTGTTACGGTTCTGATTCAGTTCAGGGCAATCCTTCTTAAAGTGCCCCTCAGCTCCACACTTAAAACATGCCCGGTTGTTTCCCTGCTGCTGTTGCTGTTGGGGTTGTTGCTGATTCTGTCTAGCTGGGAACTGACTTCTACAATCCTTGGCTTCGTGCCCCATCTTGTGGCATCGCTGACACTGGCCCTTGTTACATGCCCCATTATGGTGTTTGTTACACTTGTTGCACTTTGGGTAGCTTCCCCGGTAGCCACCCTGTTGCTGAGTGCCTTTGTTGTTTTCAGTTTTCCTTTGCTGTGCTGGGGCCTGAGTGGGGTTAGCATCCTTGCTTTGACTTCCTTCCCACTTACGCTTACTGTCACTAGAAGTTCCGACAGTGGCACTGATCCTTTTGGGCAACCTGCCCTCTTCCACGGCCTGATTAGTAAGTTTGTGAGCAAGTCGAACGATCGGCTGAATGGTGGTGTGGTTGGCTGAAGTTACATGGCTTCGAATCTCTGGAGCCAAACCTTTGATGTACAGTTCGATTCTTCGGTACATGGGTTGAGACATGTTTGGGCAAAGAGCAGCATAATCGTTGGACAACTTGGTGTAGGTTTCAATCTCTGACCCAACCATCTTGAGCTCATAGTACTCATTCTCAAGCTTGTGGATGTCATCCCGGTGACAGTATTCATCTTTAATCATATCCTTGAAATCCTCCCACGCAGTAGCATTTGCAGTTTCCAGTCCAAACATCTGAATCTGCGCCTTCCACCAAGAAAGCGCGCTCCCTTCAAGCGTAGCAGTAGCAAATTTCACCCAATTTGCAGTGGGACACTCGCAAACAGCGAAAACAGCTTCAATTTTCTCAATCCAATGCAGAAGACCTATGGCACCCTCAGTGCCGTTGAAAGGGAGAGGCTTGCAATCCATGAAAGTTTTGAAAGTACACACTGGTGGTTGCGCAGGTGCATGCTGACCTGTTCGTGAGAAGCGAAGCGTATAGGTTTAGAGGCGAAAAGTCGATGTGGCGGTAGTATCTAAACATCCTAAAACAACGAGCTTACCTATAGGGTGAGCTGCGAAAGCTGCAGCCACTGTGTTGAGCAGGTTAGTGAACTGAGCCTGCGTCATGTTAATGTTTCCTCTTCCGCGTCCACTCATTGTCTTCATAACCAGAAAACACAGTATGAGTGCGATGTCGTAATGTAGCGAGAATGAGATAGAAGAGAGAGGTGTATCTATCTAGTTTAGGCACACTAGTACGTATATCATAACAGGAAACATAAAGCAAACAACAAGTAAACACTGGTCCGAGCTATGAGGTCAAAAGTGTCGAGCCTTGCACTTGGAGTGTAGTGTCGTTGCGTGTCACGGGTTATAGTCTGGTTTTCTCCAAAAAGATTTTCCCCTTTTTAAAACCAAGTTCACTATAACCAATGGCTCTGATACCAATCTGTCACACCCCCAAAATCCACCTGCGGATAACACCCGCTTCGAGGGCGTGACTGACCAGGATCCAGCCACCAATTATACCGAATACTTAAGTTATTAACAAAAGTAATACTTACTATTCATAAGCTTAGCAAATATTAAGTTCAGAGTTTAAGGTTTTAAGTTCAAAACAGCAATAAGTAGCGGAAGCTTAAGTAAAGAAGTTTAAACATAGTTCATGTTTCAAAATAAGGTAACACCCAGCACAAGGGTGAACAGACACTACACGTTCCCAAGCTGCAAGCTCCTTCGTCACTGGTTACCTGCAAAGCATGCAGTAAGGGGTCAACAATGATGCTGAGTGAGTTCACTAGTCGTCCAGTTTTAATTACCAAAAACTTTGTTTCACCGGTTAATTTATCCGTTTATACATGCCCTGGGGAGCTACCCCAAAAGTTAGCGACTAAACTGTTTTTCCAATACCGAACACTAGGTAACCGTTGCGTATCCGCAGGATGCCCCGATGTCAATGTTCTATCATCATTGACGAATATCTGAGTACATTAGTTCACGACCGTCCCAAACCAGGGCACGGTGTGAGGCTGGTAAACACCTAAATAGCGCTATCAACTAATAACCCGTTCGCCTAACCCGGCGACTAATCGGTATTTGTAGTAGGGACTTGAGTGATAGAGTTTCGTTTAGTGCCGTTAGTTGCAATCCGTATAAACAGTAATTAACCAAAAAGGTTTCCCAATACCAGGGAAGGAAAAGTAAGTTGTGTTCCCAATAACTAGGGAAGGTATGTAAATGGTATCCCCTTTTACCAGGGGATAGGGTTGTTAGTCTCGTGTCCCAAACCACCGGGACGCATGCTTTTAAGTTGTGAACTCACCTTGGGTTGCTCGGTAGGTTTAGGTTACTTGTCAATCACGTTGGTCACCACGTCCTAACATGGTTACCGGTATAGGTCAGGTTCGGTATACAGGCATTTCACGTAAAACACATACAAGACATGTAACATACATACAGGTAAACAGTCATTGGGTTATTGGGCCGGCCCAAACAATTAAACAGTCAACAGCAACACATAATCCAGTCAACAAATAGCCCAGGTTAGACGCAGAATGGCCCAATAACCAAAATAGACAGCCCACTCGCAACCAGCTGGTCTCGAGTCGCAACCAGGTGATTGCGGCTTGTCACGTTATGGTTGCGAGTCGCAACCGTGGTCTCGAGTTGTCACGTGTTGGTTGCGAGTCGCAACCGTCGTAGTCTCGAGTCGAAATCTCGTGGTTTCGACTCGTCATGCTTTGGTTGCGAGTCGCAACGGTGTGGTTTCGAGTCGGAAAGCCGTGATTGCGAGTCGTAATCTGTCACTTTCATACACACGTGATGATGCAGATATGACAGTCCAAATTGTACCAAGAATTCAGGCCCATATAAGGAAACAACCAATAATATTTCACTAACACTTTTCCTCATTTGACTAGTAGTAAAAATAGATCAAACTTTGCCTTATTTTGAATCTTCAAGCCATATTCAAACAAGTTCTTCTTATGTTCATAGTTTTCTAGGGTTTTCATGCCAACATAAACACATATTTATGAACCGAAAATCACATATTTTGACAAGATCATGATGCTAAACAAGAAAACATACATTATATAGCCGAAAATCTTATGTTAAACATCATCATTCTTGCAAGAAACAAAGAAGCATAGTTTGGTTAGCTATACATATTCTTAGACTACCATTTTCTAGTCATTTTAAGCATGTCATCAAGCATACAAACATAGTGGTTTACACATAATGCCAAACTCACAAAATATCCTAAAAATCATGCATAGCCAATTTAACTAACCATTTACTAGTTTATAAACATTTCATTTATCAAACATTCAAAGCATCATTCACACAAACATAGGACACTAACCGGTTAGGAGAAGAAAGAGCCGAAAACAAGGGAAGAAAATGAGAGAAGATGAAGTGTCCGAGTGATCCGAGCTTGACCGAGTCCTTGTCCGAAATCCCTTGCTTGAACCGAGAATTTGGAAGAGTTTGGATGTTGTTTTGGGGTTTTCTTAGTTGAGAGAAAATAAGGAGTGTATGTGTATGTTTTAGTAGCAAATGAGGGAAATGAGGAGATGGTGGGGATTATATATACAAGGGGTGTTTTCGGGTTGGGCTTGGGGTTTCGGCCCAAACCGGTTACGGCCCAAGGCCCACTCGCAACCGCCCGGTTGCGAGTCATGGTCTCGACTCACATTCAAACATATATATGTATATATATAACACATACGACACATAAAAAAATGCATAAAGGGTCACGTTTTCATTTAATAATAAACATATATACGCAAAATTACAAGGTGATCGTTCGGAAAAACCTCGAGTGTCACACCTGCGAAGGTGGATGCAGTTAAGAATTGGGCGGCACCAAAGACTCCGTCTGAGGTGCGACAATTTCTCGGTCTCGCAGGGTATTATCGAAGGTTTATTAAAGACTTCTCGAAAATCGCGCAACCTCTCACCTCGCTGACACAGAAGAACACAACGTACTCTTGGGGAACGAAGCAGGAAGAGGCCTTCCAAGTTCTGAAGCAGAAACTTTGTAGTGCACCGATCTTGTCATTACCAGAGGGTACCGAAGATTTTGTGGTTTATTGTGATGCTTCGATTCAGGGTCTCGGTTGTGTGTTGATGCAACGCGAGAAGGTGATAGCTTACGCTTCTCGTCAGCTAAAGGTGCACGAGAAGAACTACACGACACACGACTTGGAGTTAGGAGCGGTGGTGTTTGCGTTGAAGATTTGGAGGCACTATCTGTACGGTACCAAATGCACCATCTACACCGACCATAGGAGTCTCCAGCACATCTTCGACCAGAAAGAGTTGAATATGCGACAACGACGATGGGTGGAGTTATTGAACGATTATGAATGTGCCATCAAGTACCATCCGGGCAAGGCGAACGTTGTAGCTGACGCCCTCAGCAGAAAGGATAATGCACCCAGGCGTGTACGAGCATTGCAACTCACGATTCAGTCCAACCTCCCCTCCCAGATACGAGACGCTCAGTTAGAAGCGTTGAAACCAGAGAATGTTCGAGCTGAAGCTTTACGCGGCTCGAGGCAATGACTAGAACGGAAGGGAGACGGTGCTTATTACGTAACTGGACGCATTTGGGTCCCATTCTTTGGCAACTTACGGGAACTTGTAATGGAAGAGGCACATAAGTCACGCTACTCTGTACATCCTGGATCAGATAAGATGTACCACGACCTGAAAACTACCTACTGGTGGCCCAGCATGAAGGCTCATATAGCAACCTACGTCAGCAAATGTTTGACTTGTGCTAAAGTTAAGGCGGAACATCAAAAGCCCTCAGGTCTACTGCAGCAACCAGAGATACCCACATGGAAGTGGGAACAGATCGCCATGGATTTCGTGACAGGGCTACCTCGAACCCAGGCTGGGAACGATACCATTTGGGTGATTGTTGATCGCCTCACGAAATCAGCACACTTCCTAGCAATCAAGGAAACGGACAAGTTTTCTCAGCTGGCAGCAGTGTATCTTAAGGAAGTGGTTTCTAGGCATGGAGTGCCAACTTCTATCATTTCAGACCGAGATCCGCGTTTCACTTCAGAGTTATGGCAGTCAATGCATAAATCGTTTGGTTCCCAACTCGACATGAGTACCGCTTATCACCCGCAGACGGATGGTCAAAGCGAGCGCACCATCCAAACACTTGAAGATATGCTTCGGGCATGCGTACTCGACTTTGGAAAAGGATGGGAGAAGCACCTACCGTTGATAGAATTCTCCTACAACAACAGCTACCATACAAGTATTAAGGCAGCTCCGTTCGAAGCACTGTACGGACGGAAATGTCGTTCACCTCTCTGTTGGCATGAGGTGGGTGTTAGTCAGATCACAGGCCCTGAGTTTGTTCTTGAAGCATCAGAAAGCATCGTGCAGATCCGAAACCGTATGGCCGCAGCTCGCGACCGTCAGAAAAGCTACGCTGACAAGCGTAGTAAACCGCTGGAATTTGAAGTTAATGATCGCGTTATGTTAAAAGTTTCACCCTGGAAGGGTGTGGTGCGTTTTGGTAAACGCGGCAAACTAAACCCTCGTTATGTGGGACCGTTCAAAATTCTGGAACGGATTGGAAAAGTGGCCTACAGGTTGGAATTACCGGCTGAGTTGGGTAATGTCCATGATGTATTTCACGTATCACAGCTAAAGAAGTGTTTGGTTGATGAAACACTAGTAGTACCATTTCAAGAGCTAAAGATAGATGACAAATTGCAGTTTGTCGAAGAACCAATTGAGATTATGGATCGGGAAGGTAAAGTTCGTAAACACAGCCGTATACCGATTGTGAGAGTTCGTTGGAACTCAAGACGTGGTCCAGAGTTCACGTGGGAACGCGAGGACCAGATGAAACTTAAGTATCAACATCTGTTCCCCAATGACCAGTCAAAACCTAGCGAACCCACTGTTGATGCAACTAGTGAATTTCGGGACGAAATTCCCATTCAAGTTGGGGAGGATGTGACACCCCAGGAAAACCAGCAAACGACATAACTTACCTAGCTTTAACTTATCTAGCTGCTTTAACTTATCTAGCTTTCGTTAGTGAGTGCGTACCAAATTTCGGGACGAAATTTCCTGTTAGTTGGGGATACTGTGACAACTCGTATCTAGAACCTATTTTTGTGATTTATGTAACGTATGTGAACGATATGTGACTTTTATGAAAGTGAATTTTATGTGAATTTTACGTTATTATGTGTATATGTGTCACATGTTACGTGAATGCTTTGCATTATGTGTTTATATCACTCAAACCGCACACCCACACTTGATCGCACAAGGCTTAACCGGTCACACAAGGCCCATTCGGGCCATTCCTTGAAATCGGATACCATTGGGCAGCCGAGTTGGGCTCGGCCCACTCCCCACTCGCAAACACAAAACCAAGTATAGGGTTTTGATTTCATGGTTAGTTTGTCACAAAAACACACAACACACAAGAACCCTAGACTTCCTTTTTCTCTCTCGGCTTGCTTAGAACCCGACGGCGAACAATCACCATCTTCGGCTCACTTTTCCTTTGTCTCAATTCAACCGGTTAGTGCTTGTATTGTTTTGCTTATTGATGATCACATGATCTCCTGCTTAAACTAGAACGATTAGGGTAATTGGTTTAATGTAAATATGAACTATATAATGTTTATATGATTCTTGAAGGCATGATCTAGTAATCGGCTATTTACTTGTGTTAATCGACTGCCATGATATATGTTTTAGATTGTAGTCATTTGATAGTATTCTAACCTAATCGGATATGATGTTTGATTGTTGTTGTTGTTCATGTAAATCGGGTAGTTTGAATGTTCTTGATATTCATATTAGGGTTCCTATGAATTGCTTAGATTATGCTAGTTTGATCGATTAGAAGCAGGATTGTGAAACTGTTAATTGTTGATTGATGATGTGCAAGTTTGGAAACCACGATTCTAATGGCAGGAATTATGGAAATCAGTTTCAATTGATAGACTCATCACGGTTGCGAGTCGAAACCGAGCAATCTCGATCCAAGCATGATAACTCGAAACCGGTGTTGCGAGTCCAGTTGCGACTCGGAACCTCACACACAGCAGCACGAACCGAAACCAAGGTTGCGAGTCCTGTTGCGACTCGAAACCAGACCATGACGAGCCGAGATCAGCTGTTGCGACTCGTAACCCCGGTTGCGACTCGTGATCGCTGGTTGCGACTCAGGGCCCGTTTGTCCGCACACACTGATTTGGATTCACAGTCACGGGCCCAATCAATTGGGCCAATTAATTGGACTTATGACTGTTATGTTTTTGGACTGCTTATCTGTTTGGGCCGGGTTTACAATGGGTCGCACAACATGTTGGGCCTACTATCTTTTGGGCTTGGTTATTTAAATCGTTCAAGTATGAATATGATATGCTCTTGACTGTTAACGTACCAAACGTGTTGCCATGAACTTTACGTGCTTATGACTTGTTAGTCTATGTGTAAACATACGTGCTCTACTTGAACCCAACCTAACTTGTACGGTAATCCTGTTAGGACGTGTTTGATCACTTTTAATTCAAGTAACTTTGGTATAACCTGCCGAGCAATCCCAGGTGAGTTCATTGCATTTTCTCAAGCATGCGTCCCGGTGGTTTGGGACAACGGGTAAACATTTGGAAGGGAAACATTGGGTAAACAACTTAATCGGTTTTGGTTATTGCCTGGAGGGCAATGGGGGTAATTAGTTGATAGCGCTATTAGGTGGGAAACCTCACACCGGGCCGTAAGGACGGGCGTGAACTAATTATCTGAGTAGGGCTATGGTTGTTAGAGGCACACTCCTCGGATACATATGGGCACACTCCCTAGGGTATCTAACGATGGCAACATAGCGAACAAGGGGTAACCACTCCCCGGATACACATGGGCACACTCCCTAGGGTATCTAACATGAGCAACATTGTAACGCAACATTGAATCGCATTAACATACATCTGGTAACTCAACACGTTAACCAAACCTTGAACTCACCAGCGTAGTCTGACACACTTGTTTGCATGCTTGTAGGTAGTTAACTTTGCAACATGGACTTGCTATCTGGGCGTGCTGGAGTGGTCATGGATCGAAGCTACTGGATTATTTATAATTGATACATTGGTTTTAAGTTTATTTCGAAATGATTACTAAACGACTTATCATATGCTTCCGCTACATAACTCTTGGAAATTAATATTGTGTTTGACATTTAATCTTGACGATTACTTACATGTTTTATTTAAGTATTTACTATTGGTTCAATGTGATTGGTGGCTCAGACTCTGATGTGTAACACGCCTCGCGGGGTTTCCACCGGTGGTATTTTGGGGGTGTTACAGGTTCCATAACTCCCTACGCGAAATATAATAGTTTGCTGCATATACAACCGAACAAAAAATCATTCTCCTATCGAGTTTAAAAACAACCTGAAGATGCATCACTTGAGTCGCTTGAAAGAGAACCGTAACTTCCCCTACAGTCGGATCCCATCCGAGGATTATGCGAGTCCCTTTTTGACAACAACCACCATTAGAGGTCCAATCCCAATACCGAAACACAAAGCCACAAACTTTACTCAAGTTATTCACATCCACATGAGATTCAAGAATGGCACATAAACAGACGTTATTATCCTTGACAACTTGACGAATCTCCTTTTGTTTCAGGGGTCGGTTCAAACCCCTAATATTCCAAGTCGTGAAACTAACCATTTAAAACCACTGAACCAGGAGTGCTTGCCCCTTTTTTAAGATTGGTACCAAGATTAACGTCTCTAATAAATTCATTTGTTTCGTTGTACATTTCCACTACCTCCTCATCATCCGACTCCTCTTGACCCATATCACCTTCCCTCCTTGTTTTGCTCGATTCCCCTTCATCATTCATAAGAGCATCAAACTTGTTATGCAAAGCAACATTACTCGCTGATTTCGGTTGAATCTTCACACCACCTCCCGTTTTAGTGGACTCAGGTTTAGGCGCCACTGGTCTATACTCAAACTTTTGTTTTTGTTTATTCACTGGAAAGCCGGTCCGTTTTGCCACTTTTCTAGAATCCACATCGGTAAAACCATCCGAATCAGTAAACCTTGCCTTTTTCGGACCCAAACCTTGATTAGCTTCCTTTTGTTTAGAACCCTTATTCCCACCCGTAGTTAGACGAGCCACCTGCCTCGGACAAGCATCATCATTATGACCAAAAGCACAACACCGACTACACTTATGGGGGATCCATTCATATTCTACATAAACCTTCTCCTTAGCAAAACCATCCCCATCCATACACGGAACCGCAATGACCAACTCCTCCTTGAAATCATTATCAGCCGATATTTCAATTAGAGCACGAGCGTAGCTGCTACGGCCCCACATATCAACACACATAGCTGTCGTAAAAGAATCTAACGCCTTCGGCTCCCCTATAGCTGATGCAATTAAGCTTAGGGCCCCTATTCCGGAGTGTTTGTTGCGTTAAACTGGTTATATTTACGCATTCGTGGGCATATAACCTTCCAGAAAGTGATTTATAGCTTGAAATAGAAATCGAATCGAATTGCAAAATCACCAAACACAAATACTCACATAATAACACAAAAACACATATAATAACACCAGAGCACATTGTTTTATTAATAATCAACATTGTTTTACATCGCACCATGACTACAGAACACAGTTGTCACAACCAGCGTCCAAACCCAAGTCAAAGTCAGGGTCCAATGCGTCAAAGTCAACATTGAAAAAGTACAAACGGGTTTATAATAAAGAATTTTTAATGTCAAAATCTAATTTGAATGATGAATCATTCAAAGTGGCATATACTTTGAAAGGTTCTGACAAATTATATTCCTGATGAGAGTTTTCCAATAAGAAGTGTCAGATTTGAAATGATTCAAAAGGTTTTCAAAATAACAGAAATTAATATTTCTGAAATAAAAGATTTAAATCTTAATGGAAAACCTAAACAGTACACTTCAAGAGATCAACAACGAATTAACAAGAAAATGGGTTACAATTGTGGTTATAGTTTCCAAAAGAAACCAAACCATAATCGTAATTTCAAAAAGAAAGGTCTTGGTTTTGTCCCACCGAAAAACTATAAAAATGAAAAAATGTATAAACCAAAAACTATGTTTGTTTCAGGGAAAACGTCAGAGGCTGAAAAAGAACAATCATTCAGAAAGCAGACAAATCAGGAATTCCTTGCCAAGAAGCAAGAAGAACTGAAGAAAAATGAAGTTCCGAAGAAGATTGAGAAGAGAACTTGTTTTCAGTGCAAGATTGCTGGTCATGTTGCTAGAGATTGTCCGAAGATATTCAAACCAAAACAGGAAGTCTCTGGTAAAATGAAAGAAAAAGTTGTTGAGAAGACTGAACTGTCAACCCGGAAGTTTACTGGCTTTGAAAATTCAACTTTTGAGAAAGGAGAATGTTCAAAGAGTGCTTCAGGAAGAAAAGATAATGTGCCAAATCAAAAATGGGTTGTGAAAGGTTCAGGTAATAGTTCTGGTGATGAATCTGATTCCATAAAATCAGAGGAGCCACGTGTTGAGAAAAAGGTTGAAAAGAAAGTTCCAACTATGAACGATGAAAATTTTCCACCTTTGCGTGCTGAAAATTTTATGAAGAAAGTTGGAAAAGTTGAAATATCAAATCAATTTTATTCTGACAAGAAGAAATTTGATATTGAAAAAACTTTCAACGGAAATGTAAAACGTATCTTTGGACAAATGATCAATGGTAAAGCCAAAAGTATCAAAGATTTTTATGCTTCCAAAGGACGTGTTTAAAAGTCTGTTGAAATTAAAGATGAAGAAGTTGTTACACCCAAGGAAGGTCAGGCTTGGGTGGATATATTTTTCAAAGAATAAAAACCTGACTTGCCGGAGATCCCTAGTTGGTAATCGTGGATCATGAATCAGCATCCTTCTAAATCTATGTTTGAGGTTTTTCAGGACTTGCCGGAACTCCCAGGTTTATAAGCGAGGAGTAGGAATCGGCACCTTGAGAATTCAACCAACAGATGGTAATTGCTTGAAAAACAAGTTTGAGTTGTATGTTTGTGATTGTTATAAGTGGTTCAGAATTTGAACTAGGTTGATCTTACAAGTTGTTAAATCAAGGTCATTAAATTGAACTTGAGTTAACTGTCATTCATAAACTTGGCAAACAATGTGATGATTTAATCCCCAATTTTACAAGTGGTAATAACAACTAAACTTATTTTCCAGAAAAACCATTTTGATTAAAACAAACTTCAGTGTTTTGAAATCATTATGGGAAAATAGTTTGTTGTGAGGGGGAGTTCTGATTGTTTAAGCCAAACGGATGGAGAATTGAAGTGTTTCGATATCAGTTGTCATGTTCTGTACAGTTTGTTTTCAATTTTCATTAGATGTATTTGAATTTTAGGGGGAGTAAGAAATTTTAGAAAATCCAAAAACATCAGAAAATTTGAAAAAGCCAAAAACATGATAAAACTGAAAAATGAGTTTTGTTGCGAAAAAGAGGAAATGATAGTACATCAGTTGACTATCACAACACGCTAAAGAATTGTAAAGCTAAAAGTGATAAACAATCTTACTGCGGATGTGTCAGTAGATTTTCGCACATTTAGTAAATTGAAACGAGATATAAACCTAAATTCAAACTTGCTTAATTCGTGGGTAACTATTCTTGAATATATGGGTAACCCCCGAAATCTTGTTTGAAAGGTCCCGTATTCTGAGATACTAGGTCTTTATACTCAGTGATATCTGGGGTATTATTCCGGGACTTCTGCTGTATGGAAATACTGACCTAGTCCCCGAATAATACTTTCTGCAAAAAGCTTTGAAACATAAGCTCGCCCTCAGCAATCTGATTAAACAATAAAATTGATAATCTTTGCTGTTGTAATAAAAGATCCTCTAAAGGGGACCCACCAAAAGTCGAAGCCGTCATATCTCTGCGTATACGGAAGTATTGACCGGAGCTCTCACGGCCCTCGCACATTACCCCTTTACAGATATCAGCTGTGGTATACTCACCTGTAAGACTGAATATTTGGGATCTGGATACGAGAGTATATTCAAGTGGAGTGATACACAATTAAGTTTCAGTTTATAAAACATTAATATCGTATCTCGAATCAATTGAAGTTTGTGTGAAAATTTAAGTGGACAAACATACTGATAATCTAGGTAAATTGTTTAGAATTTAAAATGTAATCAAGCTTAACGGTGTTGGTGATATGTCTCAAAAACTGATATGATCCTCTTGCACAAACTCACAAAAATATTGACTGTAAATATTTTGTTTTCTGCATTTTCTTTTATTAAAAAAAATTCAAAAAGATTTTTGGTGTGTTTTAGCATAAATTTTGAAAAAGTCAAAAAGAGTTTCGACAACTGGTGTTGAGATACTGATTTTCGAAATTCAAAGTGCTAAACTTGAAGAACTGGTTTGGTAGAGTATATGTGAAGCTGGTAAATTTATTTGATAAGAGCCAATAAAAGATCCTGAATGTAAAATCATTAATATAGTTTCTAGTACAAATTTCTAAAAAGTTTGAAGGTTTAATCTTTTAATAGAAACTTATGGTTGGGTAGAGATTATGCAGGACTTGAGCCAGGTGATGATTCTGTGCTGAAGTGCCAGGTTACGATCTAAGAACCTGTGAAAATTGAATTCCAGACTACAATCCCAGATGTTTGAGAGGGGGAATCTGAAGACACCGTGTCAACATTCGAGAGAGAGGAGTTTGTTGATGATGAAGAAAGAGAACGAGGATTCTTGAAATGACAGATACTTCAAAGGAAGATCGAAGACAGATAAAGACTGAAGATTGACGTTTTTATGAAGACTCGAAGACTTTGTGAAGACTCCGTCAACATCCGAGGGGGAGTTTGTTGGTGCACTTACGTCTGTCGACTACGTTTTACATCGAGTCTTAGAGTTAGACAGATCAGACATGGCACGATAACCTAGAAACACTAGATTGTAATAGGTTCGCTTATGTGGTTATACCTAGGTTCGCTCATGTGTCTAGGTTAGTATAGGTTCGCTTATGGGATTTCTGATCAGGTTCGCTTATTCAACATAGTAGCAGGTTCGCTTATATGGTCTTGTATCTATAAGCGAACCAACTCAGCTATAAATAGGGTCTTTATAAGCGAACCATAACACATAGTTACGGTGTATTTGTTCCAGTTGAGCCACGAAGTGCTGCCGAGGTGCTGTCAGAACTTGTATTTGTGCAATTGATCAATAATACAGCAAATTTAAAGTAAATCCAGCTAGAATAGCACCAAATCATTAGTTTCTGCCTCTTGATTTGGATAGGAATTTCTCTGATCGACTCAAACAGGGTTGAACGCGATCCTACATGGCTTTAAGAATTAAAGCTTATGCAAAGCATTATACGAGGACTAGGCTATTGCTTCCGCAAAATCAGAAGTCCTGGTATAATACCCCAGATATCACCACGCACAAAGACCTAGTATGTCAGAAACAGAAAATCTTTCAACCAAGATTTCGAGGGTTACCCATATATCCGAGAGATGTTCCCCACGAGATAAGCAATTTGATATTTAGGTTTATATCTCGAAAACAATCTACTGAATGTGCAAAAACCTACTGGCACATCCTCAGTGAGACCGTTTATCACATTTTAACTTTCCAATTCTTTAGCGTGTTGTGATAGTCCACTGAAATACTATCATTTCCTCTTTTATACAACACAACTCATTTTTGATTTTATCATGTTTTTGTCTTTTTCAAATTTTCTAATGTCTTTGGATTTTCTGCAATTTCTTACTCCCCCAAAATTTCAAAAACATTTAAAGAAAATTAAAAACAAACTGTACAAGCAACATGACAACTGTTATGAATTGCTTCAATTCTCAATCCACTTTGGCGTAAACAATCAGAACACTTAAGTTTGTTTTAATCAAAATGGTTTTTCCGGAAAATTAGTTTTGTTGATTTTTACCACTTGTAAAGTTTAACAGATTTAAAAAACTATCAACAAATATCTCTTGTAGAAAATCAAGTACAACTTAGTGTCCCTGATTAACCACTTTGAATATCAAAATATCACAGTTACCAACCTGTGAATTTCTCAAGAAAGATGCCGATTCCTACTCCCCAATTACCAACCTGGAAGTTCCGGCAAGTCAGGATTTCAATTAGGAAATACTTTCCCCCAAGCCTGACCAGCCTTGGGAGATTCTGGTACACATCTATCCCACCAACATTTTGATTTGTAAAATTCTTTTGCACCCTTCACATTCCCATCAACCATCTTTCCAAAAATATGTTTAACTTTTCCATTAAACACCTTTTCAGTATCAAATTCTTTCTTACCAGCAAAGAATTGACCTGAAATCTCAGTTTTACCAACCTTCAACTTCAAATTTCCCTTCGACAATTTAGGAAAGTTTTCATCGTTCACTTCTGGAACGGAATTCTCATTCTTCTTCTCAACAAATGACTCCTCTGATTTATGGAATCAGATTCATCGTCAGAACTACTATCTGAACTTTTAGCAACCCATTTCTGTTTGTTTTCATCAGCTCTTCTTTTGTAAAACCGTTTTGAAGTTTCAACAACTTCCAAAGTCGATTTATCAAACATTTTGACCTTTTCTCTTAATTGTTCAGATTTATCAACACATTTCCTTCTCATTTCAGAGTTAGAAGAAACTTCATGTTTTGAATAAGTAGACTCTTGGCAGTTCCAAGCAATGTGTCCAACTTTTTGACACTTAAAATAGGTTCTTCTATCAATTCTTGGAGCAAATTTCTTCACATTCTTCTTTACTTCAGCAAGAAACTCTTGGTTTGACTGTTTCCAGAATGGTTTCTTCTGCTCTTCATCAGAACTTCCTCCTGCAACAAATTTTGTTTTTGATTTATAATTTTTCTCATTTTTATAATTTTCTGAAGAACTAAAACCTAATCCTTTCTTTTTGAAGTTACTATTATGATTTGGTTTCTTTTGAAAACCATAACCACAATTATAAACCATTTTCTTGTTTATCTTTTGTTTAATTCTTGAGGTGTAAGGTCTTGGTTTTTCATAAAGATTTTCATCTTTTATTTCAGAAATATTAGTTTCTGTTAGTTTGAAAACCTTTTTTATCATTTCTGGTTTAACACCTCTTATTGGAAATTCTTTATCAGAATATAATTTGTCTGAATCATTCAAAGTATAAGCTACTTTGATTGATCCATCATTCAAATTAGATTTTGATAACAAAAATTCCTTATTGTAGACCCTTTTAACCGATGAACTCGGACTCTTTTCTGACGAACTTGGACTTTCAGATTTAGACTTCGGTTTTGACTCTTCATCCGTATCCAACACCTGATCGACCACTTTCTTTAACAACTCAGACTCATGATCAGTGTCAGACGTTGTGAATGTGACATCAATATTGTCTGGTAATTCATCAATGATTTCAGACTTTAACTTGATGTTGAGAGCCTTATTTACACGTTCCTCATTTGGCTTTCTGGGAGAATAACTTTCATAGATCGGGGGTGGACATCTGTTATACTTGACACTTTGTTTCTTACTAGTATCAGTATCTTCAGTCTTTTCCTCCTTGAATGCCACAAGACCTGCAACAGTAGGATAAACACGATCAATCAAATAACCACAAGTTGTATAACTCAACAGTAATCATTTAATCCTTTCACTCTCAATCTTCTCTTCCAACTCCTGCTTCAGCTTAGCACAATCTTCAATATACTCATTGATGATCTTCTGCTTCATCATTAATGTTGAGCTCATTTTTGACATAGCAGCATCAATTTCTGAGTTTGTCTTTTTCAAACCATCGACTGTTCTATTCAAAACATCGTATGACTCCTTCACATACTTCAAATCAGACAATAAATCTTCTTTAATCTTCTCTAATTCAGCAATCTTCTTATCTTTCTCCTCACAAGCTTTGCAAGATTCTAAACACTTCAAACATGGTTTTTCAACTTCAACCATTTTTTCAATTATCTTCTCAACCTCGACAACTTTCTCAACTTCAACGATTTTCTCAAGTGAACAAGAAGATTTCAAAGCTGAAAAGAAGATGATGAGTATTCTTCAACAGGCGATTAAAGAAGATATCTTGGTGTTATTGCAACATCAAGAATATTCACAATCAGTGTGGCATGCTTTGAAGGTAAAGTTTTTGGGCAGTGTATCAATGATAAAAAGGAAGACTACTTTGATGAAGAAAGAATTTGACATCTTCAGGGGAATTAAAGGTGAAACAACAAAACAGTTGATCGAGAGATATTGTCACCTAGTTGTTGAAATGAAGCGTTTGGGTATTGAGAAAACTGATGAAGAGTGGATTGATAAACTGGTAGATGCCTTATCATATGATGAATGGGGAACCTATCTTTTGGTGTTGAAGAACAACTTAGAGTATGTTGGTTTCAATCTCAGTTCATTCATTGAGAAAATCGAGGCACATGAACTTGAGCTAATGAAGATCAGAAAGATGAATTCTGCAAATGTTCAACAAGACGTGTCTTTATATTATAAAGGAAGCACTTCAGCAACATCAAATCTAAGCCTGATGATTCAGACAGTGTTCAGTGCAGATTCAACATCGGGTGTTTCGTCTAGTACTTCAAGCAATAACAAGCCTTCACCGTTTGCTAGTTATGAGCCAAATCCCAAGGCTTCAGAACAAATGTCTCCACAAAGCTCACCAAACTCGAACAATCAGGGTTATGTTTCTGGGATACAGTGTAACATTTCTGTAAACATCAAAAATGGACAAGAGTTTACAGAAGCAGCTGCAAAGCAACACATCGCACTGTTAGCTTCCGTTCTTGAGTCATATGAGAGTTTGGTAGCTGGAAGGATCGGTAATCCAGACATGACAAAGGAGGATTACGATCAAATCGATCCAGAGGAGCTAGAGCTAATTGACATCAAATGGGGAATGGCTAGCTTGGTTAGAAGAGCCCAAAGGTTTATGGAAATTACGGGTCGGAACAGTTTGTCAGGACCGGATCAAAAACTTGGGTTTGATAAGTCCAAGGTGACGTGTTTTAAATGTAAAGAGAAGGGGCATTTTAAGCGTGAGTGTCCGAATAGAGAGGTCAACAACCACCAAAATCCATTTACCAACGACTACTACAGACAGGCGATCTATCACAAGACAAATCAACAACCAGTCGTTCAAAGACCAAGATGATGAGAAGGTAGCTGAAGGTTTCAGTTGGGATAAGTATATTCCAGGCAGTGAGGGTAGAGCAATGATGGCTGAGATTGTGGAGGTGCCGGAGAGTGTTGTTGAAACAGAGGTTGTTAATGAAGGTGTGTCAGAAGAAAGTTTGGCTGATCTCGAAGAAATTGCTGCAGAAGTCTACTATTATCAATCCAAACAGGAGGTTTTAGCTAGTTCTTTAAAATCAATTATGCCTCCTAATGTGTTTGATTCATTTGCAGGTTTTTTCAGTGAGCCAACAACAGGATTCTGCTCACAGTATGGTGTTGAGAAAGCTCCGGTTGAAGAGATAATTGATGTCTCCATTGAAATGACTGAAGAGACACTGAAAGAGATTGCTGACAAAGCCTTAATGGGAAAACTGAAAGAGGTAGACACAGAATCTGTAGAACCAGAGTCTGTTGATACTGAGTCAGTTGAAAGTGTGTCGGTCAAAACAAAGTTAGGTCAAAAGGAGTCTGACGGGAAATCTGAAAGTGAGGAGGTCAAAACCGAAGGAGTGTCCGAGTCAGAGTCTGATGGTGTCGGTAAACAGGATGTTAATATTAATCAAGAGGAAAAGATTGATTCAATTTCTGAAACTTCATGCAAAAACTGTTCAAAACCATGCATGGAATGTCTTGAAAAAGACAAAAAGTTTCAGGAATTGAAACAATACACTGATGAGATTAAATTTGATCTAAGTGAAGTAAAAGAAGCTTATGACAAGTTGGCTAGATCTATCAAAATGATTCAAAAAGAGAGTCTTGAAAACGATAAAGCCACAAGATTGTTAAAATCAACAGTTTTTGATAAACAAATAGAAATCAACTTTCATTTGGACACGTTTGCTACATTGAAAAAGGAATTAAAGTTAACAAAAATTGAGAATGTAAGAATTGATAAGAAGTTGATGAGTTATGTTGCATCTTCATATGTGATTAGTCAGATTGTCCCGAAACAACCAGATGCAACACCTGTCTTTAACAGTGTTCCACCCCCAATGTGGAATCATTACACACAGAAGTATCCAGATGGGGTGGAAGCTACTTTGAACCTCAAACTGAGAACCATTGAGAACGAGTTGCCAGAGAGTATTGATGTTACATTCTCTCCGTCCGACACTGATAGTGAGTCACGGGTGATCAAAACCGTTGTTGACCAAGTGTTAGACGAAGAAAGTGATAACTCGGAGTTTGAGACCGTGAAAACTCATTTTGAGAACTCCATTTCTGATACTGAAGAAGATGGTAACTTCTTAGACAGATTTATACCAAAATCAAACAAAGTCGCGAATGATGATCCGATCATTGTGGTTTACACAATGATTGGAACTGACAAACTTTATTCTGATTTTGAGTATCCACTCCAAAATGCAAGAATTGAGAATGTTGAAAAGGTGTTTAAATTGGTCGAGATTGACATTTCTGAGGTAAACAACAACGAGTTCTTTTCAAAACCTAAAAAATATTTTTGTTAAAAAACAACCAAACAACTCGGGAAAGAAAGAATGTGAGGGAAATGGTGGTAATAACAAGAGAAATGGAAACAATTTCAAAAACAAAGGGGTTGGGTTTGAAAAGAAAATGGCTAAAAAGAATGTTAAGCCAAAGGAAAAGATGAGTGATGTTTTTGTTGTTGGTCCTAGTGTTGATGCTGAAAAGGAGTATATTGTCAATCAAAAAGCCGTTGATGATTTCAATGCGGCAAAGAAGTTGAGAGAAGAGACATACAAATCAACTTTTGTCGAATATGACAAAAGAATTTGTTACCACTGCAATGAAATTGGTCACATGGCCAAACAATGCATGAAAAAGTTTGTGAAACCAGTTTTGCAAAAACCAAACTCTAAAACTCAAACTGATGAAAAGGGTAAAAAACCTATGGTTTCCCCCGTTCGAATCTTGAAAAGAGGAGAATCCTTGAAGTCTGAAGAAAAGACAAAATCAACCTTTGAGATTGGCGAATCTTCGAAGACTCACAAGACTTCAAAAATTTATCCAAAGATGAAAGTTTTTGAAAATCAATCATGGGTGGCAAAACCAAAATCATCAGTTGAAGAGAAAACGATGGAGAATGTTTTGAAAACTGAACCAAAAGTCTTTGAAAATGATGTGGATAAACTTGAATTTGAACTTGATAAACTTCTTGAGGAATTTCCACCGATTAAGAAAGAAAATTTAAAATCAAAAGTCAAAACTGATGTTCCAAATGTCATTTTTAACTTTTCGAAAGTTGATGTGACATGTGATATTGTGTTTGGTAGTGTTTCAACTATAAAGAAATCATGGGCGTCATTGTTTGAATGAATTTCTTCAATGTGTGCAGGGGCTTCTAAGGTCGATAACCTCGAAGTGGATAATGGACAGCGGAGCTTCAAGGCACATGACCGAAATGCTAGCATTGCTTTATGACGTCAAATCTATCAATGGTGGATATGTGGGATTTGCTGGAAATCAGGGTGGCAGGATAGTTGGTCAAGGGACTCTAACGAATGGAGTTGTTACGTTTGATAAAGTGAATTATATAATCGAACTTGAAAACAATCTGCTGAGTATCTCGCAGATCTGTGACAAGTCTTTTATAGTACATTTCACTAAAAATGAATGTTTAATAATCAAACCTGATTTCAAAATTCCTGAGGAGATGGTGTTGATGCGAGCTCCCCGAGAAAATGACTTGTACGTTCTCGATATAAGTGTCGCAACAACAACAGATCATAAAAACAGTGTTTTGTGACAAAAACAAAGGTAACAGAAAAAGAGTCGATAATGTGGCATCGAAAGATGGGCCACATTCATGTTAGAAAAATGAACTTTCTTGTACACAATGATTTAGTTGAAGGTGTGAATCTTAAAAGTTTCCATTTAAATGATGATTGTGTAGAGTGCAAGAAGGGAAAGCAGACAAAGAAGTCACACCCGCAGAAGTTGCTGAATTCAATCCAAGTACCGCTCGAGAGACTCCACATGGATCTCTTTGGGCTGGTTAATGTGAAAAGTATCAGTGGAGATTTATACTGTCTGGTAGTCACTGATGACTTCACAAGGTTTTCGTGGGTGGTGTGCATGGAAAGGAAAGATCAAACGTTCGAGTCATTGATGGTCCTATTCAAGAAGATGGAAACGCTGTATAAGCTGCCGATCAGGAGAATAAGAAGCGATAATGGAACGGAGTTCAAGAATAATAGAATGCTCGAGTTCTGTAACGAGAAAGGGATTCTTCATGAATTTAGTGCACCATACACTCCACAGCAGAATGGTGTAGCTGAAAGAAAGAATTATGCCTTGAATGAAACAGCTCGAACAATGCTTGCCGATTCCAAGTTGCCAATATTTTTCTGGAGTGAAGCAGTGGCAACAGCGTGTTACACACTGAATAGAGTCCTCACAGTGAAGAAATACAAGAAAACGTGTTTTGAACTTATTCATTGTTATAAGCCGAATTTGAAGTTTTTAGAAGCGTTTGGATCTCCATGTACCTTTATAGATCCTGATGGCAAGTTTCGTGCTAAATCTAATGAGGGTTTCTTTGTAGGTTACGCGAGCCCGCTGAAGAGGGTGTTCGTTCCATGCCTGGGGAAAGTACTTCAAGTTCAGCATGTAGATTGTCATAAGCATACAGCTCCACCGCAACTTCCCGGACAAAGATTCATGTTCGATTATGACAAACTCTGGGAGTCTTTCCAACTTCCGACTGAGCCAAGTATCGAGGAACTCTTACTGTTATACCAACAACAACAATCTAGTTCACAAGATCAGGTGCCAAGACCGTTGGTAGTTTCTCAACCCGACGTGGGTACTAATGATCATGAGGCCGGTCCAAGTGGAACGACACACGAAGACCCAGAAGAACCAGCTCCAACATTTGATAATTCTGACGACTCAGAATCGGAATCCGGTCCGACCTTTGACGAGGAACCAGATGTTGCAACGACAGAAGCTGAGGATCACACCGGTGATCAAGACATCACGAACTTGCAGTCGGAAGTTAATGTGTCTAACACTGCAATGCCAAGAACTTTGTCTTATCATCCTTCAGAACAGATAATCGGTGATCTTCAGAGCGGAGTAAAGACGAGGGATCAGATTAACAGAGCACTTGCTTGTTTTTATACATCTGTTGCTCCTTTACAGGAAGAATTCTCACTTAAGTGTTTTATCTCGCAGATTGAACCAAGAACTTATAAGGAAGCTTTAACTGAAGAAAGCTGGGTGAACGCTATGCAGGAAGAGCTGCAGTAGTTTGAGAAGCTGGGAGTCTGGAGATTAGTTGATCTCCCTGAGAATCAAAAGCTGATTAAGACAAAGTGGGTTTTTAAATGTAAGAGGGATGATAGAGGAGTGATCGTAAGGAACAAAGCACGATTGGTTGTACAGGGTTTCAGTCAGCAGGAAGGCACTGACTTCACAGAAGTATATACACCGGTTGCTAGACTCGAGGCGATAAGAATCTTCCTGGCATTCGCGTCCTGGAAAGGATTCAAAGTATACCAACTAGATGTCAAGTCTGCATTCCTATATGGCAAGATCAAGGAAGAAGTGTACGTTGGACAACCGCCGGGGTTCACAGATCCAGTACACAAAAACAAAGTCTATGTATGATCGTGAAACGACCTGATGAGTCGATCAGAAGAGTGCTCAGACCGAATCAGAGGCGGAATACATTGAGTTGGTCTTCATTTAGCTTGGATTCACTATAAAATGTCTTGTTTATTGATCTTTAACAGAGTTACAGTACAGAGACACTTCAACGGAGCTTCGCCGTCGGAAATCAGACTGTTACAAATGAGATCGTTTGAACCCTATATATACAAGATGACACTGACCGTTTGAAGCACTTCAAACGGTCTCCTTTCAAACGGACACTATAATTCAAACGATATCTAATTCAAACGGTTACAATTCAAATGAGTGACATATTCAAACGGACACTATTCTCTCAAACGGTGACTTCTAATTGGACCTTTCAAACGATTGGATCTTCAATCGGTCAACACCACATTTGTCTTTTCATGCATTCCATATTGACTTCATGTGCACAAGCATACTGATTTGTGTAATAATCTTTCAATGATGATGTCACTTGATGTCATTAGCATGATGTCATCATCAAGAATGATGACATCATGCTTGATCCGAACCGTACCGAATCTGAGACTCGACATAAGACGAAGACGACAGATGAATGCACCAACAGACTCCCCCTCAGATGTTGACGAGTCTTAAGTGTCGAGTCTTTGCATCTTCAGTCATTATCAGTCTCTTTTCTTTCTTAGCAAATACCAGGATCTTCTCTTTGGCTCTAGCCTCGTCAGACTCCCCCTTTCATCATGATGGGATCGCTATCTGGAATTTGCTATCACCTTGAGATCAAATCCTAGCTTTTCAGTTTAAGCTTTTCTCAGGTTCTGATGTATCTCCTGACTTTCCATAGCAGCAGGATCAGAAACCTACACATCTCACACATTCTATTACAAACCAACAAAGTTGTGATTCAACTTAACGAATCAACTAAACATTCGAAAATTTTTCACATTTAAAATTTATCAAAATTTAAACATTTCAAACTCTGATTCAACATTTCAAAACAATTAATCAAACCAACTGTTCATCATGTTTAGCCTTTGAGATTTTGAATATCAGCTCTCCAACATCAGTTGTCGAAAATCTTTTTGGATTTTCAAAATATGAAACATAAATGCAAAAATTAAATGCAGCAATGAAATATGTACAAACATATTTTTGCGAGTTCGTGCAAGAGGATCATATCAGCTGCCGACTAGACACTAGCACCGTTAAGCTGTTATTTCATTTTAAGCTTTTAAACAGTTCGCATAGATTGCCGATATTCTGATCCACTTAAATTCTCACAAAACTTTCAACCTGTTCAGGATACTGAATTAATGTTTTAGAACTTAAACATCTACATATGTCCCACCTCAGTATATACTCCCGTATCCAGACCCCAATATTCAGTCTTACAGGTGAGTGTACCACAGCTGATATCTGTTAAGGGGTAGATGCGAGGGCCGTGAGAGCTCAGGTCGATACTTCCGTATACGCAGAGAGATGACGGCTTCGACTTTAAGGTGTGTCCCCTTTAGAGGATCTTTTATTTACAACAGCAGCGACTATCAATTTTATTGTTTCATCAGCATGCTGAGGGTGAGCTTATATTTCAAAGCTTTTTGCAGAAAGTATTATTCGGGGACTAGGTCAGTACTTCCATACAGCAGAAGTCCCGGGATAATACCCCAGATATCACTGAGCATAAAGACCTAGTATCTAATAATACGGGACCCTTCAAACAGGATTTCAGGGGTTACCTATATTTCCTGGAGGTGTTCCCCACGTAGACGCAAGTGAAAGTTATGTTTATATCCCAAACTGATCTACTAATTCTGTGAAAACCTACCTGCACATGTTTAGCGAGACTGCTTAATTGCATTTATACATTACAAATCTTTAGCGTACTGTGTCAGTCTAGCTGATGTACTATCATTTCCTCTTTTATGCAACAAAAACTCATTTTAATTTTTCGATGTTTTTGACATTTTCAAATTTTCTAATTTTTTTAAAATTTTACTCCCCCTAAAATCAAAATATGTTTCAATTTTGATTTTCTCGGAAAATTTGAAACAAACTGTACAAACTTGACAACTTGATGAGAATCACTTCAATTCTCCATCCACATGGCGTAAACAATCAGAACTCCCCCTCACAACAAACTATTTTCCCATTGTGATTTCAAAACACTTAAGTTTGTTTTAATCAAAATGGTTTTTCCGGAAAAATTAGTTTGTTTACCAAACATTTGTAGGTTCGGGGTTACTTCATCACCTTGTTTTCTTCTTCCACATGACAGATTTAACAATTTCAGTTTTAGATCTCAAACACCATTTGTAGAAAATCAAGTACAACTTAACGTCCCTGATTTACCACATGTAAAACGAAAAATCACCAGAGTGAAATTTCTCAAGAAATGTGCCGATTCATGTTCCACGCTTACCAACCTGGGAACACCGGCAAGTCAAGTTTTTCTATTTAAACAGATTCACCCAAGCCTGATGGTCCTTGGGTGATTTCGAATTCTTGTTCCACAATGGTGGAAAGTTTGCATCATCCATTGTTAAACCCGAATTCTCCTTTTTTTCCTCAACCAATGGCTCCTCTGGCTTTGACGAACCAGAATCATTGCCTGCACATGGCTTGTCTGACTTTGACATGTCAGATTCATCGCCAGAAGGTGGCTTGTCTGACTTTAACACATCAGATTCATCGCCGACCATTTTCTCCTTCTTCTTTTCTTCTTTCGTCCTCAGATTTGTATCCGATGAATTCGTCTTGTTTGACTTTGCAATCGCGAAAGTTGATTCATCAGAACTCTTATTCTTACCCACAGATGAACCCGAGGACAAGATCTTCTCGAGATACTCTCTCGCCTTCTTCCTCTTCTTCCTCAGTCTGTCTTTCTGCCCCTGTGAAAGTTTAACTTTCTTTTCTTGAATTGTCTGTTCTTGAACTTTAGGTTTTAGAACCTTCTGTTCATAGGGCTTGACTTTGACTGGAATCTTTGCCAATTTCTGAGACTTAGCCCTCAATCTGTCATTCGATCTCCTTGGGCAATCTCTGGCAATTTGACCTTTAATTTGACAATTAAAGCATCTTCTCGTCTCATAATTCCAACTTTGGCAGTTAACAGCAATGTGTCCTTGATAAGCGCATCGGTAACACACTCTGTTATCGTACCATGTACCACCTTCACACCAAACGCTCAGATCATAGCATTGTCTGGCTTGGTGATATTCCTTCCTCATGTTTGCTGGATTTGGCTTTTGAGCACTGTGGTCCGACCTGCGCCACTTATTTCCAACAGTTTTTGAGTTTTCATTTTTCAATTTTTGTGATTTTTGATTTTGATTGGATGATTGATCTGATGAGCTTTTATTTTCTTTTTGTACAATTTTCAAATTTTTAATTTTTTGTTTCTGTTCCACTTTCTTCTTCAAAGGTTTTTGCTTAGAGCATTCTCCCTTTTCAGTTGATTGCAGAACAGTTTTCTGAAATTTTTCTTTTAATTTTAAAAACACTTTTTGTTTTTCAATTTTTCCTTTTTCATCATCAGATTTCTCATCACAATCTTCAACTTTGACATTGTCAAAGTTTGTGACATCGTCACTTATTGAAACAGAATTGATCGGTTTTGGACATGGAATGTTCACATACTTTGAAGAAATCACAAAACCTTTCAATTGTGTTTCAAGCTCACTGATTTTCTTTCGAGCTTGCTCACTTTCCTTTTCAAGTCGAATAATCTTTTCAAGATGAGAATTGATCATTTTTTGCTTTTCGATGTTGTTTTTGCATTGTTTCTGATTGTTGTCGGATTATTTTGGTGATTGTGGCTGCTAGGGTTATTCGTATTGACTGGTTTGGTGTCCTGTTCTTGTGCGAATTCAATTAGGGTTTCAAATGAGTCATTTAAAATCGGATGGGTTGTTTCCTCCGGTTGATCGTGGTAAACCTCTTGTTGATGGCGGCAGACCCACATACTCGTTTGAAACTTTGGCCAGCCGGGTTATTGATGTAGACGGTAATACTTGGTTACCCCGTCGGAGAACACTTCAGTCGGCTCAATCGGAACCCTGTAAGGTTAACTTAATTGATGAATTGGCAAGGGTTTCAGTTCCAATCGATGCTGATAACTTGCGGCCAACCAGTAGGGTTCCTGATAGGGAAGTGACAAGCTCAGTTGCTGCATCGGCTGGTCAAGGGAACGTAAAAAGCTCAACGGTTCCGGTATCATTTGCTAATGTAGTTAACAGCACTCAGGAGAAGGTGAAGGTGAATTTTAGGGAGATGGAGTCTACCGAGACTGTGGATGGAGCTGATGTTGTCATTCCATTGTCTTCGGTTAAACAAGTCACGGATAGGTATGCAAATACACTCTATGGGTATTTTTTGGGTAAACGGGTGGTTGATTATTTTGCTAAGAACAACTGGGTTAAGTATGGTCTGGCGAGATTGATGATGAATGCGAATGGTTTCTTTTTCTTTAAGTTCAACACTAAGGAAGGGATGGACAAGATGTTAGAGGATGGGCCATGGTTGATTAGGAATGTTCCGATTATTTTGAAGGAGTGGTCGGCCTCTATCAAACTGGAGAAAGAGGATATTAAAGCAATTCCAGTGTGGGTTAAGATGCATGATGTGCCGTTAGCGGCATATACTGAGGATGGTCTTAGCTTGGTTACTTCTAAGATAGGGGTGCCTAAGATGTTGGATTCGTATATTGCCACGATGTGTGATGAATCCTGGGGTAGAAGTAGTTATGCTAGAGCTCTAATTGAAGTGCAAGCGGGGGCTGACTTAAAAAGAAGTGTTACTGTTGCAGTTCCATCTTTAGATGGTAATGGCTATTCTAAGGTGGAAGTCAAAATTGAATATGATTGGGAGCCTTTAAGGTGTTCTTCTTGCTGTGTTTTTGGTCATGATGATAGTTCGTGTCCTAAGAACCCTCAGGTAAACATGGGTGGGGATACTGAGAAGAAGAAAAATGATGACTTTCAGGTCGTAGGAGCCAAAAAGAAAAAACCTAATAATCAAGGGCTTCATATGAAAAACCAGAAGCCAAAGGTAGTTTACAGGCCCGTTGTCAACCCTAAACCTAAATCGTCCTCAAAGAGTCCGATGCAGAATCAGGTTTCAACATCTAACCAGTTTGATATTCTAAAGGATGATAATGGTAATCAGGGAGGTACCACTGTGGGTCGAGTGGAGAAGAAACCATCGGGTGACAGGCAGGAATCAGATGAGGAGGTGGTTGAAGAAGTCTACACTGAAACTAGTAAATTTATGACATCGGGTACTCATCCTTTCTCTTCGAAAGCAGGGGCAAGCACCTCTTCTACCATGGTCTCTAATGGATAGGCTGTCTGCTTTTCGTCTGAAGGGGCTGCTATTTTGTGGCTACTTTATCTTTGATGATGGTGGTTGAGGATTATGTTTTGTGTGTTGCATTGTTTTGTCTACTAGATGTCTTGTCATGATGTATAGTAGACTAGGTTATGGGGTGTGATAGGTATTTGGTTTTTGTTTGTTTTACATATATGGGGCATGTCCTGTATATGAACTAGTGTGGAACACATCCTCACTACTTGTACTTATTTGCGGTTGCATTTTAATAGATTCACCGGGGTAACCCTTTACCCAAAAAAAAAAAATGTTGTTTTTGCAAAACACATCTCTCCCATCTTCAAGAATTTTTATTTGACTTTGAAATTCCTTCTCCACTTTTAATTTCTCATTTTCAAAATTTTTCATTTTATCTTCAAAAACTTTCACATTTTCTTTCAAATTTTTGTTTTCAAGCTTCATCCAGAAATCTTCATCTTCTAAAGATTTCTGTTTGCTTTCAAACTCTTTTTCTTTTTCTTTCAAAACTTTGTTTTCTGATGTCAAACTGTTCAAATTACTTAACAGTTTAACATTCTCAGATTTCAACTTCTCACAATTTTCTTGTAAATCCAGAATCTGCTTTTCATCAGTTTGCTTCTCATCTTTCAACTTCTTGACTTCCGATGTCAAACTTTCCGCATCCTTCAAGAGTTTGTCATTGTCAGTCTTAAAGTTGTCACACTTAGAGCACACTGATTCACAACTTGATGATCCAAACTCTGCAGATTCCTCAGCATTTGAAGCTTCTTCTTCATTTGCCCTGAATGTACCTGCACAAAATATTTTAACGAAATCAAGAGGATTTTCATTCTCATCTATATAACAACCTCTCTTGATATCGTATTTCATCACATATTTTGCCCTAACACATTCAACAATCCTTTTGATCATCTCCTCAATCACATCTAAACCCAGATCCAACATATGATTTTCCAGCACTTTAATCATATCTTTTCTTTTCTTTCTATTTTCAAATTCATGAGTTTTAAGTTTGCTGATGAATTTGTTTAGATGTAATTTTGAAAAATTTGTATCCTTCCTTAAATTTTCCAAACATTCACTCCATTCAACAGGTAATGCATCTGCAAACTTTTCTATTTTTTCAGCATCTGACAGAAATATCTCATGATTTTTCAAGTAATTAAGTAAGACGCTATATCGGTTTTCTAGATCTTCCAAAGTTTCATCTTTCAAACATATAAAGTATTTAAACCTTTTTATAGTTGACACGTGATTAGATGGAGCTCTGGGCGATCAAGGCGATTTGGTGAAACCCTAGACGATTACCAATCTCTGATCTCGATTGATCTTGATTAGCATCTAAGGAATTCGATTTCATCTTTAATCGGTTCTTTAGTTCTAATTACTTGAAGTCAGATTAGGGTTCGAGTTCTAGGGTTCCGTTCTTTGAAGTTAGCGGCCTGTTTCTACTAATCTGTTTTGATTAGGGTTCCGTATTTTCTTTCCAAGTAGGCTGTTGTTTCTCATTCGTTTGCTGCCGTCAAACCTATTGCATTTGTTTCCGGTTTTCCTCTGATTATTTTTGGGTGACGGCTGCATATTTACCAACTAGGGTTTTTTTCTCGTTCGTTGCTGATTGTTAGGATAAAGTTTTGCGGCGGTTTTGCTGAACATTCACCATCTTCACGGCTACTAGGGTTGTCCAATTGGCGGCTGCTAGGGTTGTGAAAACTTGGAATGGTTGCATCTAAACCTTATGGGGGAAATCAGCAGGCTAGTTGTGGGAAGCCGACATTATCCTTTGAAGCAATTGCTGCACGATTTCTTGATGCTGATGGGAAGCCGAAGCGTGGTGTAACAAGTACAACACAAAGTGACCATAAGACTACCAACATCATCGATGAACTTACCAAGGTCTCATCTCCGGTTCGGTTAGAAAAATGGGAGGTTGAAAAGTCTGATAATTTCTGGGATTTCTCTAGCAATTACACGCCAAAATCAGACCTTTTTGGAGCTTCTGAATCGGCTGTGAATGGGACTGAATCGGCTGATCAGTTAAACAAGAGATATGCGCCAAACTCTAATTCTGTTTTGGATTATGCTGAATCGGCTGGTCCAGGGAACATAAAATCTTCGGGAATTCAGGTACCTTTATCGTTTGCTAAAGTTGTAAACAATACTACGGAGAAGGTGAAGGTGAATTTTAGGGAGATGGAGTCTACAGAGACCGTAGATGGAGCTGATGTTGTTATTCCGTTGTCTTCAGTTAAGCAAGTCACGGACAGGTATGCAAACACTCTGTATGGGTATTTCTTGGGCAAACGTCTAGCATTTCCTGTGGTGGATTTTTTTGCGAAAAGCAATTGGGTTAAGTATGGTTTGTCGAGGATAATGATGAATGCAAACGGCTTCTTTTTCTTTAAGTTTAAAACAAAGGAAGGGATGGACAGCATGTTAGAGGACGGGCCATGGATGATAAGAAATGTTCCGATAATTTTGAAGGAGTGGTCGGTCTTAGTTAAGCTAGAGAAAGAGGATATTAAAACTATTCCAGTATGGGTAAAGATGCATGATGTGCCATTAGCGGCATATACTGAGGATGGTATTAGTTTGGTTGCCTCTAAGATAGGGGTGCCCAAGATGCTGGATTCATACACTGCCACGATGTGTGCTGAGTCTTGGGGCAGAAGCAGTTATGCGAGGGCTCTTATTGAAGTCCAGGCAGGGGCTGACTTAAAGAGGTGTGTTACTGTTGCTATCCCGTCTTTAGATGGTACTGGTTACTCAAAGGTGGAGGTTAAAATTGAATATGATTGGAAACCTTTAAGATGCTCTTCTTGCTGTGTTTTTGGTCATGAAGATAGCTCGTGCCCAAAAAACCATCAGGTTGGTTCGAATGGGGATTCTGGTGTGAAAAAAGATGATTTTCAGGTTGTGGGTGCCAAGAAGAAAAAAGCTAATAACCAAGGTCTTCATATCAAGAATCAGAAACCAAAGGTAGTTTACAGGCCAGTTGTCAACCCTAAACCAAAATCGTCCTCAAAGAGTCTGATGCAGAATCAGGTTTCAACATCTAACCCGTTTGATGTTCTGAAGGATGATAATGGCAATCAGGGAGGTACCACTGTGGGACGAGTGGAGAAGAAACCGTCGGGTGACAGGCAGGATTCGGATGAGGAGGTGGTGGAAGAAGTCTACACTGAAACTAGTAAATTTATGACATCGGGTACTCATCCTTTCTCTTCGAAAGCAGGGGCAAGCACCTCTTCTACCAAGGTCTCTAATGGATAGGCTGTCTGCTTTTCGTCTGAAGGGGCTGCTATTTTGTGGCTTCTTTATCTTCGATGATGGTGGTTGAGGATTTTTGTTTTGTGTGTTGCATTGTTTTGTCTACTAGCTGTCTTGTCATGATGTATAGTAGACTAGGTTATGGGGTGTGATAGGTATTTGGTTTTTGTTTGTTTTACATATATGGGGCATGTCCTGTATATGAACTAGTGTGGAACACATCCTCACCACTTGTACTTATTTGCGGTTGCATTTTTAATAGATTCACCGGGGTAACCCTTTACCCAAAAAAAAGTATTTAAACCTTTTTGCCCATCCATTCTTTTTCACATTTTTATAACTCTCATCTATAAATCCTCGATTCCAATCATTAAATCTCTCAAAATAATAATTTTCTTCTTCATCAAATATCTTGTCCATCTTTCAAGCACAAACTTTTCAAACAATCTGATTGGGCCTTTACTGATTGGGTCGATGATAATGAAAATTGGGCCTTTTGATCAATGAATATAACAAGCCGACAACCCACTTCACTTTGCTGACAACAACTTTACATATAAACTTTGGTTGGGCCGCACAAGATAAAGGCTATACTCCAATTAATTTGACCGCTGATATGAACCAATCACATGGGCTAAACATTTTCAAAACACTTATTCAATCTATGTTCAGACAAAGCACATGGGTTCTGTCAATCTCAACCATGCATTGGTCCGACATCTACAAGACTAACACATGGACCTTTAATATGTATAACATTCAACCGGCAATAATAAATGTGTATTGACTCTGATTGGGTCGAACAATCTCTAGTTGATGATTGGACCAAACAATCACTTTAACAAAAACCAATAAGCCCTTTATCCTTTCAATACAAATTTGCAATGAATTATTACACAGACCAAGTAGTTGACTGTCGACAACCCTCACGTGTATCACTGATGACTTTGATCAAATCGATGCAAGATGATAATACCGATTAACTTTTTGAATTTTGTTTGCACTAAAGATAAGTGGCCGACAAACAACCTTGAATTCAATGTTACACACAACACAATGCACAATCACTTGAAATAATGAAACACTTTCAAACGGTAACCATGTTTCAAACGGACAAGGTCAATTTCAAACGGAAGTGATTGCTTCAAACTATAGTTCAAACGGAATGCATATTTTCAAACGATAGGTTCATGTTCAAACGGAATGGTCTCTTTCAAACTATAGTTCAAACGATAGGTTGCATATTTCAAACGGACAGGCAAGCCTCGTTCAAACGGTCATCAATTTTCAATCCATTTTGACCAGTTTTACGTTGAGTTTTGATCTGATATTTTCAAGGTTTGATTAAAACACTGTTATGTATATTATATGTGAAAATCGGTTGTTTTTAACCGTGAAAAGTATCAGATTTTGAAAGAAGGTGTAGAAGATCAGAATTTGCTAGCGAAAACGAGCTAAACGGTAAGAACTCTTCCTCCTGAGCTCTGATACCACTTGTAGGATCGTGAAACGACCTGATGAGTCGATCAGAAGAGTGCTCAGATCGAATCAGAGGCGGAATACATTGATTTGGTCTTCGTTTAGCTTGAATTCACTATAAAATGTCTTGTTTATTGATCTTTAACAGAGTTACAGTACAGAGACACTTCGACGGAGCTTCGCAGTCGGAAATCAGACTGTTACAAATGAGATCGTTTGAACCCTATATACACAAGATGACCCTGGCCGTTTGAAGCACTTCAAACGGTCTCCTTTCAAACGGACACTATAATTCAAACGATATAGTGTCCTTTCAAACGGACACTATCTAATTCAGACGGTTACAATTCAAATGAGTGACATATTCAAACGGACACTATTCTCTCAAACGGTGACTTCTAATTGGAGCTTTCAAACGATTGGATCTTCAATCGGTCAACACCACATTTGTCTTTTCATGCATTCCATATTGACTTCATGTGCACAAGCATACTGATTTGTGTAATAATCTTTCAATGATGATGTCACTTGATGTCATTAGCATGATGTCATCATCAAGAATGATGACATCATGCTTGATCCGAACCGTACCGAATCTGACACTTGACATAAGACGAAGACGACAGATGAATGCACTAACAGTCTATCTTCTGGATAAAGCGCTTTACGGTTTACACCAGGCCCCGAGAGCCTGGTATGAGACGCTTTCCCAATACCTGCTGGACTACGGGTTCATCAGAGGGACAGTTGATAGTACATTGTTTACCAAAGAGGTTGCAGGGCATCTATTGATTGTGCAGATTTATGTCGACGATATCATTTTTGGATCAACGAATGATGATTTGTGTAAGGATTTTGAGAAGGTGATGAAAAAGAAATTTGAGATGAGTTCAATGGGGAAGATGAAGTTCTTCCAAGGGTTGCAGGTGGAGCAGATGCCCGAAGGAATCTTCATTCATCAAACTAAATAGGTGAACGATGTTCTGGAAAAGTTCAACATGGCTCAATCTAGTCCAGCATCAACCCCCTAGCTCAGAATCACGGAATCTTTCTAGATGAGAGTGGAGAAAAAGTGGAAGAGACGTTGTATCAGTCGATAATTGGATCCTTGATGTATCTCCCGCCCAGACATCATGTATCCGATGCGTTTATGCGCCCGATATCAGTCAAGCCCAAAGCAGTCACACCTGACAATCGTTAAACGAAGTTTACGATATTTGAAAGGCTGCCCAAGCATTGGCTTGTGGTATCCTAGATAGGGTGACTTCTCTCTCACAGGTTTTGCTGATTCGGATTTTGGTAGCTGCAAGCAAAATGCTAAGTCCACCACTGCAAGCTGTCAGTTCTTCGAAACTCGACTAGTTACTTGGCAGTGCAAGAAACAAACCTCAGTAGCGTTCTCTACTTGTGAGGCTAAATACGTTTCGGCCTCAAGCTGTTGCTCTCAGATCCTTTGGATCCAACAGCAGATGCGAGACTTTGGTTTGCAGTTCTTGAACACGCCAATATTTGTGGACAATGAAGCAGCGATTAACATAACGAAAAACCCGGTTCACCATTGTAAAACAAAGCACATAGAAATCCGACATCATTTCATCCGTGATTGTCACGAGAAGAAATTGATTCGGATAGATCTTATACACACCGATGAACAGAGGGCCGATTTTTACACCAAATCATTTGACAAAAAGAGATTTAACTATCTTTTGAAATTAAATGGGATGAAAAATTTGCTTTCTGGGAGGGTTGTTGAATGTGAAGCCGAGGAGGGCGACGATCTGATGTGATCCGCGTCATGTTGTCAAGTTTTTGTACAATTTATTTTTTGCTTTCGATAAAAACAAATACACAAAAATATGTCTTTATTTTTAGGGGGAGAAAGTTTGCAGAAAAATACAAAAACATGATAAAATTACAAAATCCAAAAACATTAGAAAATCAGAAAAATCCAAAAACATTGAAAAACTGAAAAAGAGTTTGTGTAAAAAGGGGAAATGATAGTACATTAGCTAGACAGATACAGTACGCTAAAGAATTGTATAGTTAAAAATGCGTTAGACAGTCTTGCAAATGATTTGTTGATAGGTTTTTACACATTTAGTAGATTTGTTTGGGATATAAACAAAAATAATAACTTGCTTTTACGTGGGGAACATCTCCAGAATATATAGGTAACCCCTGAAATCTCGTTTGAAAGGTCCTATTTCTGACATACTAGGTCTTTGTACATGATGATATCTGGGGTATTATACCAGGACTTCTGATTTTGCGGAAGTAATAGCCTAGTCCTCGTATAATACTCTGCACATGCTTTATTCGTAAAGCCTCCCCTCAGCATAAAAAATGATGAAACATTGCAAAATGCTAATCATGTGCTGTTGTAAAAAAAGATTCTCTAAAGGGAACCCACCGAAAGTCGAGCCATCATCTCTCTGCTGAACGGAAGTTCTGACCTGAGCTCTCATGGCCTCGCACTTAACCCTATACAGATATCATTAGTGTACATTCACCTGCAAGACTGAATATAGTGATCTGGATATGGGAGTATATTCTGAGGTGGTACACGCGTAAAAGTCAAGATCTTAAAACATTAAATCCGTATCCCGAATAGATTGAACTTTGTGTGAAAATTTAAGAGGATCAGTATATCGACAATCAAAGCAAATTGTTTAATGTTGCATATGAAATCTAAGCTTAACGGTACTCGTATCTTGTCAGAAGCTGATATGATCCCCTAACACGCTCCCAAAAATATTGTATGTACAGTTTACTGCTTATCATATTCAAAAGTCCAAAAAGATTTGCATTTCATCTTATTTTCGACAACGGACGTTGGGGATCAGATAATCAATGTCTTATGTACTGAATATGTCTGGATCATGAGGTTTGGGTAAGCAGAAGTTTGAAAAAGTTATTGGTAATTGCTTAAAAGTTCAAAAGTTCATTAACTTGAACTTAAAATCTGTTTCAGAAAATCAGCATCTTCATAAACTGGTCAGCCAAGGTCATTAACTTGGACTTGGCTGGCTAAACATTTGACCAAGGTCATTAACTTGGACTTGGTTAACTGGGTGTGTCGATAAAAATCTCAAAAATGTAAAAAATTGAAAAAAGTTGAAATTAATTTCGTTTGAAATGATGATTTCGTTTGAAATCATAATCCCGTTTGAAATGCAATTCAGCTTGAAAGGTAATTCCGCTTGAACACATAATTCCGCTTGAAACTGGATTTCCGTTTTTAAAAGTAATTCCGCTTGAAACATATCAGTGCTTATTCTACGCGGAATTACCCCGTCTATAAATAGGGGTGTGATTTCGTTTGAACGACTCATTTTCCTGATTTCGTTTCAAAGCTCTTGTTAGTGGCGATTTCAAACGAAATCCCATCACATCGATTTCTAGTCGTTACTTTGCCCGATTTTCTGCTCGAAATCTGATTATAGTTGGCATACTCAACTATAATCATGGGAAAGGTGAGAGATCTGTGTTAATTTGACCCAGATTTGACTGATTTCGTTTGGTCGACGATGAACAGAACTTAAAACGTAGATCTAGGGTTAATTTGTAGATAAAAATGACCGATTAACATACCCTTGAACTCGGAATTTGATATAGATCTAAGTTAGGGTTTCAATTTGATGTAAATGATCCGATTTCGTTTGAAGACGGTAGATCTGTAGGTTTGAACTTAGATCTAGGACGTTTTTGTGATCAAACTTGAATGAAAAACACACACACATGCTCGGAAATCATCATAGATCAAAACCAGTTAATTAATTTGATCATCAGTTCTTGAAAATTTGTTGTTGGTTAATTTCGTTTCAAACTGATAATTCCGCTTGAAATGGATATTTCGTTTCAAGTGTGATTTCGTTTGTAATATCAGTTGAAATGTGATTCCGTTTTAAAGTGTAATTTCGTTTGAACTATGATTCCGCATAAACTGTGATTTCGTGTAAATAGTTGATTTCATTTGAACAGTGATTTCGTTTGAGATGTAATTCAGTTTGAGATGTTATTTCGTATGAGACTTGAATTCGTTTGAAATTGTGATTCCGCATGAAATGTATTTTCGTTTGAAGCAATTTCGTTTGAATGTGTTTTGATTTGAAAAATTTTTCTAAGTAGTAATCTGATTGTATGTTGTTAATTTTGTAGGCTTCGAATGTGTTGTTTGATCCACTGCACAACACTTGTTGTGTTTATGATAAAAAGATTCCAAAGATGGCTGGTTTCACAGAAATTCTTGAGTTTATGGAGAGATTGCCAATTCAAAAAGCATTGAGGAACCAACACTTGGTATTCAGATATCACATTAAACGTTTTTGGGAGAGTGCAACATATGATGAGGCAAACAAGACAATAAATTCGATTGTGAGCGTAAATGGCAAAGATAAACCGATCATTATCACTGAACAGCTTGTACGTGAAGTGATTAACTTTCCAGATGAAGAGAATTCTCCTACGAAGTTTCCGAAGAGGATGGTAAAGGGATGCATGTTAAGGATGGGCTACAATGGTTCACGAAACAAAGCAAACTATTTAAAAGCATGTTTTCCAAGGCTTTACAAGTTTCGTATCCATTCAGTGGTGAATGCTCTCAGTCACAGGAAGGGAGGTTATGATGCTATGCGCGATTATCAAATGAATATGGTGACTGCTCTTGTATTAAACAAAAAAGTACAACTTTTCACACATTGTGTTTCATTATATGGTTGAAAATATCACGTCGAAAAGCAAGACTTGGGTTTATCCACGTTTTATTCAGATGATATTGGACCATGCATATCCTGAGTTGGAGAGAGATGAAAATAATGATCTGTTGGTGCAGTATCACATGGATAATGAGTCTTTGAAACAATTGGCTTGATATCATCCAAAACATCCAGAACCAAAGACAAAAGTAGAATTCTTTGGTTTCATCAAAGACAAGAATTATCAAGATCCAGATCCAATCAATCATCAGAACTGGAGGAATGAGGAAGAAATGAAAGAAAAGAGTTACGCTGATGAGTTGAAAATCCTTGAAAGTTTCAAAGATACAAGAAATGAATGGTTTGTGAAAGTGGATAAAAAGAAAAAGAGCAGAAAAGCAACTCCGAAAGTTCAAATTGAGGAGGGTTCGTCATCTCAGCCAAAGAAAAAGTGTCAAAAGAGAAGTGTTGAGACTATGCTTGTTGACGAATCTGAAGAAGAAGCTGAAGATGAAGCTGAAGCTGAAACTGAGGTTCATGTTGAAGGAGATGCTCGTTTATCTCCTAATTGTGCAGAGTTTTTGAAATCTATTAATGCTTATAATGCTGAAAAAGAAAAGGCAGCTGGTGAGGAAGAAGGTGACGATGGAGATAAAAGTTCTTCTAGTTCTGAATCTGAAGTTGATGAAACAGAGCGTATGAGGAGAATTCAAGCTGAAATTGCAAAAGAAAAGCAGCTTAAAAGAAAGAGGAGAGAGGAGAAGGATGATGATGTGTATGTTCCATCTCCTAAACATGTGATAGAATCTCAGACACCTCCATCTGGTGGTAGAAAAAGGCAAGTGCTAGAAAGAGTGTAGTTTCTCCAAGAGCAGCAAGGAAGAAATTGATTGTGAGGTTGCCTAAACGCACACCGAAAACAAAATCTAGTCAACCACCATCACCACCACCTGAATCATCACCACATAAATCTCCACCAAAACAACCTACACCACCACCATCACCTCCACCACATCTCTCACCATTACATCTTTCACCACTACATCAATCACCACCACATCTATCACCACTACACCAAACACCTATTCAAGAACAACCTGTTCTTACTTCACAACAAATTTTCCAAACACCGCCACTCACACAACCACCTATCCAAACTACACCAGGTTCTTCTGGTTACAAATCATTTCCAAATATTCCAAAGGGTATTACTCTTGAAGAAATAGGTGATTTCAACTTTGCAAGTGATGTTCAAGTAAAGAGTTTGGAAAAGAAAGTTGAAGAAGTATTGATTGAAAACAAGAAGCTGGTTGATCGTGAGAAAAAGCTTGAGAAGCATGTTAAGTCTGTAGAAGCTGAAAATTCTTCGCTGTCAAAGAAAATTGAAGTTGATCAGACAGAAATTGATATTCTAAAAGTGAAAGTTGCAGAATTAGAAGAAGAGAAAGCACGCCGAGATGAGCAGAATAAGTGATTTGAGTTGAAAAACAAAGAATTGGAAGCTGCCAAAGCTATGAAAGAACATGAGATTTATATGATGAATAAAGTGCTAGAAAACATGCTTGGAAAGTCTATAGAGCAGAGGTTTGAAGAGATAGAAGTAGAAGAGGTTAGAGCGAAACGTCAAGCTGAAATTGATGCTGAAATGAAGCAAAGGTGTTGAAGGTTCTGAGGTTACAGAAAGATCAATAGTTCCATCTGGTGTTTCTGAGTCTCATATCCAAAATCTTCATCCTATATCAGCAGTGTCTGTTATTTTTGAGGAAGATGTGTTGATTGATGACGTCATTAGTGATGAGGAAGATGATGAAGAGGATGATGACGAAGAGGATGATGATGAAGAA
This sequence comes from Helianthus annuus, assembly GCF_002127325.2. Lineage (NCBI taxonomy): Eukaryota > Viridiplantae > Streptophyta > Magnoliopsida > Asterales > Asteraceae > Helianthus > Helianthus annuus. The sequence goes on from NC_035437.2 coordinate 78,878,323, forward strand.
AAAGTTGATGATGCAGATGATGTTTTCTCTGCTAGCAGTCACAGTGATGATGATGATGATGACAATGATCAGGGTGGTACTGGTGTTAAAGTTACTGAAGCATCGAACGAACAAAATGTTGATGATTTTCTTCAAGATGATGCTAATGAAGAGGCTGAGGATGCCTCAGGTTAGGGGGAGCAAGTGGATGATCAAAGTGTTGATAAAGTTGAGAAGTTAATTTTGCGTCTAAAGCCTGAAATAGAGGAAGGTGAAATCAGGCACACGTATACAATGGCTGAGATTATTGAGTTGACGAAAATTGATGATCCTAATTTTAAATTTGATTTTGAAGAAGAGTTGAATGCATTCGATATCAACCAACAACCTGATTATGAGTACAAGTATGTTGATGAAGCCGATAACTATGATAGGGTTGAGGTTGAGGATTGTACTGATGAAGAAAGTGTGAATGAAGACACTTCAAACTTTCCAACTCTGGTTGAGTTCTTCAGTCAAGAGAACAGAGATGAACTGAGGAGAAAAGTTGCTGAATGTTTGAAAGATAAGAATTTTGATGGTACTACGAAAGATCCACAGCGAGAAGAACGCAAGAAATGGTTGTGACAACTCGAATAATTTAGGTTAGCGTTACTAAAACTCCACAATCTTTGGCGTTGGACCACGCGTGTACATCACTAGATATTTATGTGTGCATATTAATTGTACACGAAGTCGTTAAACGTGTTATATGTATTAATTGTGTCATATATGTGCTTAATTACTTATGTCGCATTGGTGTATTGGTACGTACGTAGTAGAGTAAATAATGTAGTGTCGTTTAGTCTCCCGCTTGGGCCATTTCTGGACCGCACACAATTCTTTGGGCCTAACGGTTACGTTTAGGCTGCACGTATGTTGGGCGGCACACACACACTTCACTTTATTGAGCCGCTCATATACAATTCTTTTGAGTCGTCTGTACCTCGGTCTAGCTAGCAGCCCAAATACCTAGAAGCCCAAGTAACTAGATAATTAGGAATAACACAAGGGGTTGCGGCAGCCCACTTGTTTCAATCGACAGCCCATTTGTTTCAAATTGGATATATGATTTTGATCCCATACACTCTTTACATATTAACAAATATATTAAACAAAGAACCCTAGTGCCTCCCTTGAAATTGACGAAACCTCACCCCTCCCAAGATGCGGCAGGAGAAACCCCAACCCCCTTCTCGAGACATCATCTGAATCGATAGAACTTGTGGTTAGTAGCTTTATATTTATGCTAGTTTGTACTTACTACTTAGTGATGTTTCATGAAAGTTGATAAGGGCAAAAATGGATGTTTCATGTGAATTTGTGTCATAAGATAAGGTGATCAAAAGTCAAGGATATCAGTTCAGATTAATTGCTTGTGTCAGGTCACACATGAATAAAGTGACTAAGATTGTATGTTATTGAGGTCCAATTAGAAACTTGTATTAACTGTTGTTGATTAATGTTTAGATCATGACTAAGGGTTGATTCTTGATGATAACAGATTGTTATGAATTCCGATTTCATGATGCATGAATGATGATGATAATTGTATCGATGATTGAGTATTATTAAGCAGTTTACCGCTCGATGTTCATGATTGTGTGCTCATATGTGATTTGTGTTGCATATTTCGGTACAATATTTATAAATTGATTGAGTGTTGATCATTAGAATGTGTTGCATGAGTAGTAAGGATGACATGATATTATTATAAATAGGATAATGCAAATTAAAGTGTTCACTAAATTCACAAATCCATGCAACCGATTATGACACATCAGTAGCTTTAGGGGTCCAATGCATTTGATAGTAAGTGTTCTGACGTAGTTGATGACCTTGAATAAAGTGGCGGCCATGAGGTTGCATGTAGTTCAATGATGTTGTCATTGAAAGTCAAGGGTATTAACAATTCATGTGGTATGGTAACAAGGGTTGGATAAAAAAAAACTGTGTTTATTAATTAGGATGTTGGCAGGTGGATTTTGGGGGTGTGACAGATTGGTATCAGAGCTATTGGTTATAGAGAACTTGGTTTTGATAATGGAAAAACGTTTTTATTAAAACCAGACTATAACCAGTACAGTGCTCAACGATCCACAACGACGCCTCGCTCCACGTGCAAGACTCAACATCCTAGGTAATAAGGTTTATGTTTATTGCCTACTTGCTAGAATTATATAGAACTTTGCTCGTGGTATGCTTAGATTACCTTGCTCACTATTTGTTATTGCTTGAGAACACTTGTGTGCTTACACTCTTCTGTCATCGCACTATTCGCGAACCTCTCTCACTTACGTTACATTTGCTATGAAGATCATGGCCGGACGTATCAACATGACACAAGCCCAGTTGACGGCTCTCATTAACGAACGGATTGCTGCGGCACTTGCAGCCATACAAGCAGGAGGTATACCCTGCAGTCGTAACTAGGATCTTTAGATCCTACACTCCTAAACCAACTCTTGTGTTTAACCTTGTCCTATTCTTATACACAATAGGTCAACACGCTCAGCCACCTGTTTACACCTTCAAAAATCTCAAGGATTGCCAACCTAGTACCTTCAGTGGAACTGAGGGAGTTGAAGGCCTCCTCCACTGGTTCGAGGGGCTCGAAACTGACTACGAGGTGTGTGATTGCCCTGAGTCTCGTAGAGTAAAGTTTGCTACTGGAACACTCGAAGGTGCTGCATTAACCTGGTGGGAAGCACAGGTTCAAATGTTAGGGCTGGCAGCTGCTAATGCCACTCCCTGGAACGAGTTCAAGGACCTAATTAAGGAAGAGTTTTGCAGTCGAGAAGACATCCACAAACTAGAGGTAGAGTTCCTCAACCTACAGATGGTGGGGTCTGAAATTGAAGTTTATACGAAGAGATCGAATGAATTAGCCACATTTTGTCCCAGTATGGTAGACCCTCCCACCAAACGCATCGAACTGTATCTCAAGGGTCTGGTGCCCGAAATTCAGAGTCATACGACCGCAGCTAATCTTGGCACTATCCAGCAAGTCACTCGGCTTGCTCATCGTCTCACAGACCAGGCTGTAGAACAGAACAAACTACCGGAACGTGCTAAGACTGATACTACATGTGCTTCTAGTGGTAACAAACGCAAGTGGGATGAAAGCCTGAGCAAGGAATTAATTTTGGTCCAGCCTCTGGCGCAGCAGCAAAAGATAGATGACTACCAGAGCCCCAGACAGCAGTTTTCTAGTAGTCGTGGGTAGAGTGGATATCGAGGTAATCATCCAAAGTGTAACAGATGCAATAGACACCACAGCGGTCAGTGCAACAAGGGTCGTTGCCAGCGGTGTCTCAAGATTGGTCATGAAGCTAAGGATTGTCGAAGCTCACGTCCTGTAACTCAAGAACAGCTACGGCCGCCTCAATCTTCACAGAATCAGCAGCAACAACAAAGTTTTAAAGGATGTTTTCAGTGTGATGCTAAAGATCACTACAAGAGACATTGTCCGCATATAAACCAGGACCAGATTCAGAACCACGACCATGGCAACAGGGACGACAATGGGGATAGCATTGGGGGAAACAATGGAAACAATGACGCCTGGGCCGCATGTACGTGATTGGTTAGGGTGACGCAAGGAACGATCCTAATGTAATAATGGGTAAGTTTCTTCTCTATGACTTTTATGTTACTGTCTTGTTTGATTCGGGTGTGGATACCAATTATATGTCCTTGAAAGTTAGTCAAATATTAAAATGTGCACCAACTTCCTTGAACACAAAACCTGTCGTAGTGTTAGCTTATGGTACAAGTCTAGAGGCCATTCATAGTTCAGGGTTGTAATCTTATCCTCGCTGGGCAGACGTTCCCTATCGACTTCATTCCTATAGTTCTGGACAGCACCTATAGCTCGCGCACCGTATCGTTTAGCTCCAACTGAACTGGAAGAACTGTCGAAGCAACTACAAGAGCTCTTGGATAAGGGCTTCATTCGTCCAAGCTCTTCGCCTTGGGGAGCTCCAGTATTATTCGTGAAAAAGAAGGACGGTACCTTCAGGATGTGCATTGATTACCGTGAACTGAACAAGGTGACAGTGAAGAACCGCTACCCTCTTCCACGTATCGATGATTTGTTCGATCAATTGCAAGGGTCGAGCTAATACTCCAAGATTGATCTGAGGTCAGGTTATCATCAGCTGAGAGTCTGGGATGAGGACATCTCCAAGACAGCATTCAGAACTCGCTACGGCCAGTACGAGTTTCTAGTCATGCCATTCGGGCTAATGAACGCGCCTGCAGTTTTCATGGATTTAATGAACAGAGTGTGCAAACCCTATTTAGACAAGTTCGTGATTGTTTTTATCGACGACATTCTGATCTACTCCAAGAGTCAGGAGGAACACGAGCAACACCTGCGTCTTATCTTGGAACTTCTTCGAAAGGAACAACTGTACGCCAAGTTTTCAAAATGCGACTTCTGGCTTCGTGAAGTCCACTTTCTAGGCCATGTGGTAAACAAGGATGGGATTCATGTTGATTCATCCAAGGTAGATTCGATCAGGAACTGGCCTGCACCGCGTACACCAACGGAAATACGCCAATTCTTGGGTTTGGCGGGTTACTACAGGCGATTCATTAGAGACTTCTCAAAGATCGCACAGCCGCTTACATTGCTGACACAGAAGGGTGTCACTTATCGTTGGGGTAATTCCCAGGAAACCGCTTTTCAGCACTTAAAGGATAGACTTTGCAGTGCACCTATTCTCTCATTGCCAGATGGCACGGATGATTTTGTGGTCTATTGTGACGCATCGATGCGGGGGCTTGGTTGTGTATTGATGCAGCGGGATAAAGTTATTGCTTATGCTTCGCGCCAACTCAAAGTTCACGAACGGAACTACAAGACGCACGATTTAGAGCTGTGAACTGTTGTTTTTGCGCTTAAGATATGGCGACACTACCTGTACGGTACCAAGTGCACTATCTATACCGATCACAGGAGTCTCGAGCATATCTTCAAGCAGAAGGAATTAAACATGCGTCAACGCCGATGGGTTGAACTACTGAACGATTACGAATGCGCCATCAAGTACCATCCAGGCCAAGCCAATGTTGTGGCTCACGCCCTCAGTGGAAAAGATACTTTACCTAGACGCGTGCGAGCCCTACAGCTTACTATTCAGTCTAGTCTTCCTGCTCAGACATATATCTTAAGGAAGTGGTCCCAAGGCACGGGGTGCCCACCTCTATCATTTCGGATCGCGATGCACGATTCACTTCAGAACTATGGCAAGCAATGCACAAGGCTTTTGGCTCTCGGTTAGATATGAGCACGGCTTATCACCCTCAAACGGACTGGCAGTCTGAGCGCACGATTCAAACCTTAGAAGACATGCTTTGGGCATGTGTTTTCGATTTTGCCAACGGCTGGGAAAAGCATCTCCCTTTGGTAGAGTTCTCATACAACAACAGTTATCACACCAGCATACAAGCCGCTCCATTCGAGGCATTGTACGGGCGTAAATGCCGGTCACCTCTCTGTTGGGCAGAGGTGGGAGATAGTCAGAGCACGGGTCCAGAACTTACAGTGGACACCACGGAAAACATTGCACAAATAAGACAACGCTTGGCGGCAGCTCACGACCGTCAGAAAAGCTATGCGGATAAGCGTAGGAAGCCATTGGAATTTCAGGTCGGGGACCGGGTTTTACTTAAAGTCTCACCCTGGAAGGGTGTGGTTCGTTTTGGCAAACAAGGAAAGATCAATCCGCGGTATGTCAGACCATTCGAAATCGCAGAAAGAATAGGCAAAGTGGCCTACAGACTAAACTTACCATCTGAACTCGGTGCAGTTCACAATGTCTTTCACGTGTCAAATCTGAAGAAGTGCCTGTCAGATGAGACCCTCATAGTTCCTTTGAAGGAGCTCACTATCGACGAGCGGTTGCAGTTCGTCGAGGAACCTGTTGAAATCACAGACCGGGATGTCAAGGTCCTCAAGAACACGAGAATCCCTCTTGTTTGAGTTCGTTGGAACTCCCGTCGCGGCCCAGAGTTCACCTGGGAGCGTGAAGATCAAATGAAACTCAAGTATCGCCGGTTATTCGAAACCAATGCAACCACTGCTGAGGCTGAAGCTACTACTGCAGAATTTCGGGACGAAATTCCAAATCAACGGGGGGATGATGTGACACCCCAGAAAACCAGTAAACGATACAACTTACCTAGCTTCCTCAGTAACCGCATGCTAAATTTCGGGACGAAATTTCTTTCAAGTTGGGGATAATGTGACAACTCGAATAATTTAGGTTAGCGTTACTTAAACTCCACAATCTTTGGCGCTGGACCACGCGTGTACATCACTAGATATTTATGTGTGCATATTAACTGTACACGAAGTCGTTAAACGTGTTATATGTATTAATTGTGTCATATATGTGCTTAATTACTTATGTCACATTGGTGTATTGGTACGTACGTAGTAGAGTAAATAATGTAGTGTCGTTTAGTCTCCCGCTTGGGCCATTTTTGGACCGCACACAATTCTTTGGGCCTAACGGTTACGTTTAGGCTGCACGTATATTGGGCGGCACACACACACTTCACTTTATTGAGCAGCTCATATACAATTCTTTTGAGTCGTCTGTACCTCGGTCTAGCTAGCAGCCCAAATACCTAGAAGCCCAAGTAACTAGATAATTAGGAATAACACAAGGGGTTGCGGCAGCCCACTTGTTTCAATCGACAGCCCATTTGTTTCAAATTGGATATATGATTTTGATCCCATACACTCTTTACATATTAACAAATATATTAAACAAAGAACCCTAGTGCCTCCCTTGAAATTGACGAAACCTCACCCCTCCCAAGATGCGGCAGGAGAAACCCCAACCCCCTTCTCGAGACATCATCTGAATCGATAGAACTTGTGGTTAGTAGCTTTATATTTATGCTAGTTTGTACTTACTACTTAGTGATGTTTCATGAAAGTTGATAAGGGCAAAAATGGATGTTTCATGTGAATTTGTGTCATAAGATAAGGTGATCAAAAGTCAAGGATATCAGTTCAGATTAATTGCTTGTGTCAGGTCACACATGAATAAAGTGACTAAGATTGTATGTTATTGAGGTCCAATTAGAAACTTGTATTAACTGTTGTTGATTAATGTTTAGATCATGACTAAGGGTTGATTCTTGATGATAACAGATTGTTATGAATTCCGATTTCATGATGCATGAATGATGATGATAATTGTATCGATGATTGAGTATTATTAAGCAGTTTACCGCTCGATGTTCATGATTGTGTGCTCATATGTGATTTGTGTTGCATATTTCGGTACAATATTTATAAATTGATTGAGTGTTGATCATTAGAATGTGTTGCATGAGTAGTAAGGATGACATGATATTATTATAAATAGGATAATGCAAATTAAAGTGTTCACTAAATTCACAAATCCATGCAACCGATTATGACACATCAGTAGCTTTAGGGGTCCAATGCATTTGATAGTAAGTGTTCTGACGTAGTTGATGACCTTGAATAAAGTGGCGGCCATGAGGTTGCATGTAGTTCAATGATGTTGTCATTGAAAGTCAAGGGTATTAACAATTCATGTGGTATGGTAACAAGGGTTGGATAAAAAAAACTGTGTTTATTAATTAGGATGTTGGCGGCAATAAGGGGGTTTGACAAACTGATTAGAACATAGGTATTTTGTTAATTATTGTGACTGTTATTTCATGTGGGATATATGATGTTTAATTTGTATATTAACATGGGTGCTTCTAAACAATAAAGGTTATGAGTAGGAATTATTAATGTGTTAATAGTTGGATTGATAACTGGTATTTCATGTGGGATATATGATGTTTAATTTGTATATTAACATGGGTGCTTCTAAACAATAAAGGTTATGAGTAGGAATTATTAATGTGTTAATAGTTGGATTGATAACTGGTACAATTGGTAGGCTACACGAAATTGTAGATGCTTAAACAACTTGGGCTGGGTTATCAAGATCTTAGTGTATGGGCTGAGTAACAACACCAAGGGACATCGACTGTTAAGTCATGGGCCACATTTTACCGGATAACTCGAATAAAAATGGGCGGCACACCGAGCCCAGATACATATATACGCTGAACATCATGGACCGGTATGACGGGTGGGCTGCGAACCGGCCTGCGGGTCATCTGTTTTGGGCCGCTAGGTACTGTTGCTGGAATTGCATTAAACTGTTATGTGTTACTTGACGATGATTGCCTAAACACACTTCGTTATATATATTGCATGCGAATCAATGTGAGCTTAACTGATTGTGTATACATGCATAACTATAGGACTTGACTGATTATCTGTGAGCACATAGTATAACATACCGAGCAAACCAAGGTGAGTTCACACTCTTACTAAGGCATGGGATTCCCAGGGAATAGGGAATGGGTTGAATGATGGATTTGAACAATTACGCGTACATATACGGTTACTAGACTATCTACCATGGTCCTCGGGTTAAGCAGGACACTTACGTAAAACCTACGTAAACAGGAATATGCTACTGTCTTCCGGAGTCAGGAAGGACACTTACGTAAAACCTACGTAAACAATAACATGCTACTGTCTTCCGGAGTCAGGAAGGACACTTACGTAAAACCTACGTAAACGCCACGCGTACCACTGTCCTCGGGTAAAGAAGGATACTTACGTAAAACCTACGTAATGCTTGTACGTACTACTGTTCTCGGTTGTGAAGAACACTTATGGTTACGAATAGTCTAGTGGATATACAACATGGGAAGCCCCCACCAATAGAACATAATATCGGCCCAGTAGAGCCACATGTTACAAACGAACTTACTATTACGCATTTACTTTCTGTGAACTCGCTCAACTAGTTGTTGATCCTCTGTTACATGCCTTGCAGGTCGTTAGGTACATGGAGCTTGCACAGGGAGGAGCTGGTCGTTGTGGGCACGGATCGTGAATGTTTTGTTAAACACTTTATGACATTTCATACTTTATTATGTTGGGTTTTATTTATACGCTTCCGCTAAACAGTGATAACATACTTATATTTTGAACACCTTTCATATTGGTGGTTGAATGGCATTTACTTTTATATATTAATTACATGTTCAATATGATTGGTGGCTTGATCCTGGTCAGTCACGCTCCCAAGCGGTGATACTCCGCAGGTGGATTTTGGGGGTGTGACAATGGTTCCGTAAAGAAACTGAAAGAAAGTTCAAGCGTCCTTTGAAGTTTTACAAGAGAGATAGAGATGTATCATTTGGTGACATCATCAGCTGGGGTGTCTTGCCACAAGTGAATGCATATGCGATCAGAAAGGAATATGGTGTGCAATATTTTGAATATCTTTATGATATCATATCATTACCCTGGTGGGATGTGGAAGAATTGTCTAAAGTTAGAACGCTGGATTATCCTGTTAGAAGGCTTGATATACCCATGTCCCCGGGTCTGATGAAATTTGAAGCCTTAAAGGGATTTAAACACTGGAAGCCTTACTACCCGAAGAAAGTGAAGAGGGTAGATCCAGTGACTGGAGTTGAAGAGACAATCCTGCATGTGAAGAAACCAAGAGTGATGAAGAATATTCTGGTGCCAAAGATGGAATAAGAGTTCTATAAAGGTTTCGTGTGTTGGGTATACCGCTGTATAACGACTGAAGCTGTGATTACTTACAGAGCATAGAATGAAATTAGAGAAATCTTTATATATGATCCGCTATGGTTGGTGAACTGCTCTGCTAAAGACATAGAATGTTTGTTTGTAAACAAAATCTGGTTTAAAGCTGAAGATAGAGATCACGCGATGCAATTTCAGAGAGTTGTGTCTATTTGCTTTCAGAAGGGAATTAATGCTGATAGCAAATGGTCGTCAAAATGGTGGGAGATCGAGAAAGAAGAAAATTTGAAAGCTGAAAAAGAACGAAAGGCTCGTGAAGACAAAGACAATATGCTAAGGCATACTGTTGTTCAAAGAATGGCTGCTGAGGAAAAGAAGAAGGTTGAAGAGAACGAGAAGCTTAGGAAGCTGCTGTTGAAAAAGCCTAAGCCGAGGGAAGAGAAATTCAAGTCGTTGTGAAGGAAAGCGCTGAAGACCAGACTGAAGACTCCGGCAATATCCAAGGGGGAGTTTGTTGGTGCACAATGTATATAGCCTACGTCTTAAGTCTAAGTCATAATGTATAGGGGTCAAAAGTGTCAAATATGTAAAGTTTAGGGGTGTTTAATGTAATTCCGCTTGAAATGGTCATGTGTAATTCCGCACGGAATTACATTAGGTAATTCCGTTTGATCTGTCATGTTATGTTTCAAGCGGAATTAGGTGGCCTATATATAGGTGTGTTTAGCTTCTCATTTGGCACAGAATTAGCAAGTGTGTCACAAAGTGCTGCTGAAATTCCACCGTGTAATCAAGTACATTTTGAATGAGAAACGTGTTTTAAAGTGAAATACTCTGTTTCTACTCAATTCTTCACTGATTCTAGACTGTTTGTTTGTTTCCGCCTCTCAAACAGTTGTGTATTGCCTCTGATTGACTCATTTGGTCGGTAAAACGATCCTACAACAACAACAATCACAAATCAAATCTCATTGGGCCGATATATTGATTACAACAAATTCACATGGGCTGCACTATAGATTGTCAAACTAATTATGATTGGGCCGATGTATTAGACTTGATCACATGCACAACTGAAACACTTTATTAATTGAGCCGAATGACTTTAATGTGCTGATTCTATTGGACCGATAACAATTATTCACGTGATGTGTCCGACAATGATCTGAATGATATCACAAAACTTAATTGAAGCTTTCAATGTATTGTAATCACATACAAGATTTTAATGACTGACAACTTTAATACCTAATTCAATTTCATTCGACCTCAATATCCACTAAGCCGACAACTATAATTTACAACACAATCTTTCATTTGATCGAAACTCACATGCAGACAATAAATGGCCGACAATCTTTTAGAAATATTGTTTTTTTGGGTAAAGGGTTACCCCGGTGATTCTATATATTCACAACCATAAAAAACAAGTAGTGTAGAGAGCCTACACTAGTTCTAACATGAGACATGCCTCATGAAAGTACACCAAACCAGACCAAAACACACAAAAATAAAACCACCTAGACAACCAACTAGGACAAAAACCGAAACATGACAACGTAAAACTCTCTAGCCGCCATCATCACTAACAGAATTGCCTCCAATCTTCCATTCCGCAAGCACCCTTTGCACATTAGCAGTGTTCCGCAGCTTCGCTCCCATAAGCTTATATCGAACCGTGTTAAGAATAGTTTCACTTATCACTTCCGGGGGCCTAAGCTGATTCATGAAAATACGAGCATTTCTCTCCTGCCAAATAATATATGCACTAGCCGCAACCAGAAGACGAGCCGTATAATTGGTAACAGATTTCGACCGAGCACGGGGCATTAACCACTCTAGAATATCCGGCCACTTAGGATTAACAGAATCCATGCCAACCTTTTTCCTGACCGAACACCACACTTGAGCCGAGAAGTTGCATTCAAAAAACAAGTGGCTGTGAGAATCATTGTTCTGATAACATAATAGGCAGCACATCATGTTCATATTCTTCCGTCTGTGAAGATCCCATTGCAGAATCTTATCCTGGGTCAACAGTTTACCTCTCATAATCAGCCACATCAGGAAAGCCTGCCGCGGAATACACTGGGCAAACCAAACAACACTACTCCATTCGACTTCTGGCGTTCTGTAACGAATCGACTGCCATACCCCGGATGTAGTAATATCGTTAAGGTCATCACCATCTCGCCATAATAACTTGTCAACCTTGTTCGGATCGATATTGACATTATCAACCTGATTTAGTACTAGAAATAGATCCCTCCAAGCATTCGGCCAAGACCAGTCTCCATTAGCTCGAACATCAGCCACTTTATCATCCAAACTAAAGCCCGCATTGGTAATAGTACGAGGCGTTAGAAAGTTACCTAACGGCCCTATACTACACCAATTATCATACCAAGCCGATGTATCCGCCCCACTGCCAATGTTCATCCACATATGTGATCTAATCGATGGCCGCATTTGTAAAAGTTTCCTCCAAGAAGAAGAACAGTTCGAAGGAATTTTACAAACCCAGAAATTTTTACCTTTCAACCTGTAATCATGCACCCAGTCGACCCATAGCGAGTTCCGTCTTGACAGAATACTACCAACATGAGCAGTCATAAGAGCAACGTTCATATCCCCAATACGCCGAATACCCAGCCCCCCTTCAAACTTCGGAGTACAAACAGATTTCCAAGAGACTTTTGCCTTACCCCTATGAAAAGCACCATCTTGAGACCATAGGAAGTTGCGCATTCTAGCCTCCAACTCTTTAATTATGCGACTCGGGAGAACGAAAACGGAAGACCAATACACATGCATGGACGATAGAACAGAAGTAACCAACTGTAATCTACCAGCAAAAGACAAAAGTTTATTCCTCCAGTGCGTAATCCGCTTATCAAGATTCTCCACAAGAATACTGCAATCTTTATAAGTTAGCTTTGAACAAAGGAGCGGTACCCCCAAATACCGCACGGGAAGTGTACCCTCTACAAACGGCAAGACATTTAAAATTGCAGTTTTAGCATGGTTCGGAACATTGCAAAAGAACACCGTACTCTTACGCGAATTAGGAACCAATCCCGACATCTTTGTAAATTTGGTAAGAGAGCTCATGAGACATTTTGCTGAATTCACATCACCTTTAGCAAATAAGAAGAGATCATCCGCAAAACAAAGGTTAACTATTTGTTGCCGCTCACATTTATTATGATATCTAAAAGAAGAGTCAATTCGAATCGTTTCTTGTAGAATGTGAGTCAACACTTCCATAACCAATGTAAATAGGTATGGCGACATGGGATCCCCCTGCCTAAGACCCCGGTTCCCCTTGAAAAAGCCATGAACGTTCCCATTGACACAAACCGAATAAGTGGTAGTAGAAATACAAAGCATAATCCATTCTACCATCTTAGCATGAAACCCAAACCCAATCAAAACACTTCGAAGAAACCTCCAATCCACCGTGTCATAAGCTTTCTGAATGTCAACTTTGAAAGCACACCTCGGAGGCCCCACATTCCTATGATAGTTGTGCATCAGCTCTTGAGTTAGGAGGATATTATCCGAAATCTTTCTACCTGGAACAAAAGCAGATTGGTTAACACTAACTATCTCATTCAGCCCCTTTTTGATTCTGTCCGAAACAATCTTGCTGATGCATTTGTATAGAACATTACAGCACGCAATAGGCCGGTAATCAGTGACGGCCAATGGAGTGGGAATTTTCGGGACAAGAACGATAAGCGTATGGTTTATCTCGCGTAGGAGCTTGCCCGAATCGAAAAAATCAATAACTGCATTAGATATATCATTCCCAATAACAGGCCAAGCATTCTTGAAAAATGCAGCCGTGAACCCATCAGGGCCCGGCGCTTTATCAATGCCAATTGAGAACATAGCAGATTTTACCTCCTCCTGTGTAACCGATCTAACCATATGTGCAGCTGTAGTAGGGTTCAAGACTTTATCAAAAAGATCCGGTGCAGGAGTAAGAGAGATATCGCCTTGGGACCCCAAGAAATTTTCATAGTGAGAAACAAAAGCATGAGGAACAGCATCATTTTCATGGACAACCCCTTGAGAGTCCGTAATAATGTCAATACGGCTATAATGATTCCGAACCTTCAATGACGAGTGAAAATAAGCTGAATTCAAATCCCCCGCTGTCAACCAATCCACTTTTGATTTTTGCTTAAGAAAACGTTCCTCATCGAGAGCCGCAGCCTGATAATCACGGTTCAAGGCAGCTTCTTCAACCCGGAGATCCGCATTAAAAGGATCTATATCAATACGTTGCTGAATAGAATCAAGACTAGCACGAAGCTCCTCCACTTTCTTATGAAGGTTCCCTTGTTTGTACAGAAGAGCTCGAAAAGGACTTTTAAGAAGGCGGAGCCGTTTAACAACTTGGAACTGGAAAACTCCATCCACTCTAGTTTCCCAAGTCTTTTTAACTATCTCCATAAATTCAGGTTTATGCACTAAAAAATTAGCGAACTTAAAAGACCGGGGTTTCAACTTACCAGCTTCTGGGATTTTAAGAATACACGGGCAGTGATCAGACATTCTATACGGGTGAAAAATAGCAACAGAATTCGGGTAGGCCGTGACAAACGGGGTATTACCTAGAATGCGATCAATCCTTTTCAACAAACCGGTTCCCTCCTTCGGTTTCTGACTCCACGTAAAGTGAAGACCAGATCTATTAATATCGAACATCTCCAACGAGTCAACACAATCCCGAAAATCTTTCATTCCAACTGAAACGGATGAGGACCCCATAGAATTATCCTCCATGTTCAAAGCTGAATTAAAGTCACCAAAAATAACCCAAGGATTATCACCGACCACCGCTTTATGCATGGTTAATTGACGCCATAATTCTCTACGCGTTACATAGTAATTGGCCGCATAAACTATCGAACAGAAAATGATCCTCCTATCTAACTTGACGTAAATCTGGAGATGCATAACTTGGGAAGACTGAAAAAGGACCATGACATCGAAGATACCTGGATTCCACCCTACAATAATTCTTGTACCCTTATTACAGCTAGTACCATTGGAGGTCCAATCCCATGAACGGAAAACCGACTTACACACCTTTCCCAGCTTATCTATACCGACATGAGATTCCAAAATAGCACATAAACTCAAATTTGTATCCTTTACAATCTGACGAACCTCCATTTGTTTCAGAGGGCGGTTCAACCCCCTTATATTCCAAGAAGCAAGACTAACCATTGTAACCCGCTGTAGAAGGAGTGCTTGCCCCTTGTTTATCATTCGGTTTCTTTGAGCCTTGTAAAATGAAAGGATCCATTTCATTATAAACTTCCACAACCTCCTCATCGTCTGAATCCACCTGATTATTCTCCGAGTTCTCTTTAGCTTCCGGACCATCCGCATCCGTATCATTCAATGCATCAAACGGATTTGGAGAAGCAAAACTATTCGACGTTGAAGGTTTGTTCAAGTCCCCTTTCGGCAATGGGGCTGATTTAATCACCCCTCCCCCACTTTTAACTCCAACCGGCCGGTATTCAAACCTCTGCTTTTGCTTATTCACTGGAAATCCCGATCTCTTTGCTGTTTTCCTAGCATCCACATCCGTGAACCCATCTTTGTCTACCACAGGTTGTTTTGAAGGCCCTTTAGACTTAGGAATCTGATTAGGTTTTTGATTAGCAGCCGAAACCTTCGTGACCTGTTTAGGTTGTCTTGGGCAGTCCCCATCATGATGTCCAAACACCTTGCAACATGCGCACCGATGAGGGCTCCATTCATACTCCACATACACTTTTTCCTTAACAAAGCCTTCACCCTCCAGATTTGGGACTGCTATCACTATTTCCTCTTTGAAGTCCTTTTCAGCTGAAATTTCAACCAACGCTCTCGCAAAACTGCTCCTACCCCAAGAATCTAAACACATTGAGGTAGTGTACGAGTCTAGAACAATAGGGTTACCTATAGCCGTTGCAATCATGCTTAAACCATCCTCCGTGTATGCCGCAATAGGGACGTCATGTATTTTAACCCAAATTTGCACCATTTTAACTTCCTTTTTTTCCAGCTTTGACGAAGGTGACCATATATTGAGAAACAACGGTTGAGAACGGATTATCCAAGGCCCCTCTTTCATAGCATTCATCATACCCGACTCATCAGCAAATTTAAAAAAGAAAAAGCCATTGGCGTTCATCATGGTTTTTTGAATTCCAAACTTCTTCCGGTTATTCCTCACGAAGTACTCAACTACCGGATAAGCAACACGATCACCCAGGAAATAACCATATAGCGTATTAATCAGCTTATCTTTAACAGCCCTAACCGATTCCTTTGGCAAGACAACATCACAACCCTCATGAGCTTCAGGACTAGCAAGGTTCCGAAAATTAACTTTCCTGGAAGTGGAAACCCCAACCGTATCAGCGTACGAAATAGGAGATTTACCTGGATCCTTACGGATACTCTGGTTGCTTTGCACACCTTCATGATTGAACATAGAAGCCGAAACACTAGGGTTTGCATGGGGATCCTTAGCTGCCTCCATAAAACTTCCTCCCCAAGCCGAACCCGTATTCACCTCCACAGGTTTAGAGATTCCCATTAATCCATCAATAACCGAACTGTTATTAGTTGAGTAAATACCACGCCTAGGAAACAAATTGTTTCCCTCAATATTCGTCACCCGTAACCCTATACCACATACCGGTGGGGATTTGTCATTCGTTCCCGGAGTGGCTCCTTCCTCCAACGAGTAATTACCATCACTTCTACCCTCCATGCACACGTAACAGCAAAAGAAACAAGAACTCCAGGCAACCAAGAATCGAAAGAAAAACCCTAATCCTGAAACCCTAGCGCCGTTTTCAATCTTTAACACATTAATCCAGAGTATCAATCTAGCTAAATTAAACTCAGTTAACCGCGACCAATAACAACCAGATTAATATGAGAATGATCTCTAAACAGCAACTATGGCGGCGATTTGAAGAAGAAACGAAATAAACCCTAATTTCAGATTGATTACTATTGCTAACTAGTTCGTTATAGAGATTTGGTAAACAAACTCTAATCACAGACTGTTATACAAGCGAATCTCAAAGAAATTTAGGGTTCATGAGGAGCAAAAAATCGCCCAGGAGAGAGGGAGGGTTTTTTAAATGGAGATCTTTTTAGAAATATTGATGTTATCAAGACTATGAGTTATCTACAATCACATGTATTCAAACAATCTGAACACTGTTTCACACAAATTGATGCACATTTCACGCAAAATGGACTTTTTCACACGAAATACATTCACACAAAATTAGCTCCTTCAAACGAAATTGAGGACTTTTTAAACGAAATAGTTAATTCCGTGCGAAATAGCCAAACGGAATTACCTTTTCAAACGAAATTAGATGTATTTCAAACGAAATTAGTAATTTCGTGTGAAATAACCTCAATTTTTCAAACGGGATTAGATGTTTGTTCAAATGAGTCAATCAGAGGCAATACACAACTGTTTGAGAGGCGGAATCAAACAAACAGCTTAGAATCAGTGAAGAAATGAGTAGAAACAGAGCATTTCACTTTAAAACATGCTTCTCATTCAAAATATACTTGATTACATGATGGAATTTCAGCAGCACTTCGTGACACACTAGCTAATTCTGTGCGAAATGAGAAACTAGGACACCCTATTTATAGACTTGTAATTCCGCATGGAATTACACATTCCATTCAAACGAAATTACTTAATGTAATTTCGTGTGGAATTACATTAGATGCTTTCATGCGAAATTACCATAAACAAACATAAAATTTTATTTCGTGTGAAGTTAGATTCTATTTCGTGTATCTTATTTCGTATGAACATATAATTCCATGATGTAAGTTTGTGATCTCATATTTATGATGTCATCATTGAGAATGATGACATCATTCTTGTTCAGATTCACTCCCTTCGTATCGTGTCATACCGTATACTGATCTCGTTTTGCGTGCCCTGATTTATCTAAACGAATCCAAGACTTGATACAAGACGAAGTCAACAGACATATGCACCAACAGCCCCGATGGAGGACGATGTTCCACTAGCTGGTATCCCGGTCGTTGACCCCGTTGTTCCTATGGTTGAGATTCCTGTTGTTGATGCCCTTGTTGTGCCACCGTTCGAGGCTCCCGTTGTGGAGGCCTTACCTGATCCGTCCGTTTCCTACCTGCTCGAGTCTGCATCATCCGCCACTATTCACGCCCAGGACGTGCAGCACTACTCCACCGACACTGACTCAGACATGGCGATGTCTGCTGCACCCGTTGTTTTCCATGACTTTGACCCAGAGCCTGAGGTCGAGTTTTTACCTGTTGAGCCTGCTCCAGCTGATCCAGAGCTTGGAGTTGCACCAGAGCCTGTTTTCAGTCCCGGCCCTATTCCTGTTGATGCACCAGTCGTTGCACCACCAGCTGCCGAGGTCCCAGATGTTGCACCTATACCCGACCCTATGCTGATGTTTAATGACCTTGCACTTTTCGCTACACATATTGATCCGAGATATACCGACACCCGTAACAGGTGGATTGAGGATGATGATGACTACCCTCCATTTGTTCTACCCGTCACTACACCTGCTGCACCTGCTTCTGCACCAGTTGATGCTCCACTGTTCCACCCACACGTATCTGACACCCACCGCACTGACTTACCCACTACATTTCTTCAGGACATACCCCCTCCCCGTCCAGGGGAAGGACCTTCTACTGGGCCGCATGGTTACATGCCACCCATGACAGCCGCTTTTCCATACATACCCTCTTTTTTTTTGGGTAAAGGGTTACCCCGGTGATTCTATTAAAATGCAACCGCAAATAAGTACAAGTAGTGAGGATGAGTTCCACACTAGTTCATATACAGGACATGCCCCATATATGTAAAACAAAACAAAAACCAAAAACCAAAGACCTAAAACACCCCATAACCTAGTCTACTATACATCATGACACGACATCTAGTAGACAAAAATGCAAAACCATCAAACATAATCCTCAGCCACCATCATCGAAAATAAAGAAGCCACAAAACAGCAGCCCCTTCAGACGAAAAGCAGACAGCCTATCCATTAGAGAACTTGGTAGAAGAGGTGCTTGCCCCTGCTTTCGAAGAAGAAGGATGAGTACCCGATGTCATAAATGCACTAGTTTCATTATATACTTCTTCAACCTCCTCCTCATCCGATTCCTGCCTGTTACTCGACGGTTTCTTCTCCACGCGACCCACAGTGGTACCTCCCTGATTACCAGTATCATCCCTCAGAATGTCAAACGGGTTAGACGTTGAAACCTGATTCTGCATCGGGCTCTTTAAGGACGATTTTGGTTTAGGGTTAACAACTGGCCTGTAAACTACCTTAGGCTTCTGATTTTTCATGTGGATGCCTTGGTTGTTCACTTTCTTCTTCTTGCCCCCTACAACCTGAAATTCATCATTATTCTTTTCAGCATCCCCACTAGAAGATACCTGAATGTTCTTCGGGCACAAGCTGTCATCATGACCAAACACACAATAATTGGAGCACCTTAGAGGCTCCCAATCATAATCAATCTTGACTTCCACCTTTGAATACCCACTACCATCCATAGATGGGATAGCAACAGTAACACTCTTTTTTTAACTCAGCCCCCGCTTGCACTTCAATAAGCGCTCTAGCATAGCTACTCCTACCCCAAGATTCAGCACACATCGAGGCAGTATACGTATCCAACATCTTAGGTGTCCCAATCATAGAGGCAACCAAGCTAAGCCCATCCTCAGTAAATGCCTCTAACGGCACATCATGCATCTTGACCTAAACTGGAACCACTTTAATGTCCTCTTTTTCCATCTTGATAGAGGCCGACCACTCCTTCAAAATTATGGGAACACTTCTGATTAACCAAGGCCCATCCTCTAGCATTTGATTCATCCCTTCCTTAGACGTAAACTTAAAGAAAAAAAACCCGTTTGCATTCATCATGAGCCGGGAAAGACCATATTTAGCCCAGTTGTTTTTAGCAAAGTAATCGACCACAGGAAATGCCAACTGTTTACCCAGAAAATATCCAAACAAAGTGTTAGCATACCTATCAGTAACTTGTTGAACCGACGATAATGGAATAACAACATCAGCCCCATCAACTTTCTCGGCAGATTCCATCGCCCGAAAATTCACTTTAACCTTCTACTTTGTATTCTTTACAATGTGAGCGAAGGAGACAGGATCTGCAGTCCCCAAAGTACGTGCTTTACCATGAACAGCCCTGTTATCAGCCGAGAAAGATGCACCAAATAGGTCTGAATTTGGCGAAAGCTTGCTAGGGTAATCCCAAAAATTATCTGACTTTTCAACATCCCTCTTTTCCAAATGAACCGGAACTGTGACCTTGGTGAGGTCATCAATGATGTTTGAAGACTTAGGATTATTTTGAGTTCTAATCGTTACACCGCGCTTTGGCTGCAAAGTGTTCCCTTCTACATCAAGAAATCGTGCAGCAATTTCTTCAAACGATGCCCGCGGCTTCCCACGAACATCCTGTTGGTTTCCACCAGAGCCGCTAAGATCATCCATCCCAAAAATGGCAAACCCTAGCAGCCGTCAACAGAGATTCAGCAAAAGGAATGTCGGTTGAATGAGACAAACCCTAGCCGAACTCAACAAAAGAAACAAGCAAACCCTAGCCGCCTACAAACTGGAAAACCCTAGCGCCGTCAATCTGAATTTCGCTAGTTCGCAAACCCTAATCCGATTAAACTTTGAAACAACCCTAGTTCGCAAACTCTAATGATCAGCAATTGGAACAAGACATCCGGAACCCCAACAGTCAGAATGACGGCCGCTTACCCAGTATTGATCAGAAAACAAATATGAAACAGCAAACCCTAGCGCATGAACTTAGTCCGATTTCACTTGAATGGAACCTAAAGAACGATAAGGGATCCTTAGGTAGTAATCAAGATCAAACGAGACCAGAGATTGATTGATTCGTTTAGGGTTTGATGAGAAAGCCAGATCGCCCAAATCGCCCAGAGAAAACCCTCCAGACACCCTGTTTCTTCTTGTGGTAGTTACATACCCTCTTTTGCACCTACTACACACACGGCTTTTACTTCCTCAGCACACCCGGGCGAGCCATTCATGTGGTCTTCACCCAATGTTATGCCTTTATCAGACCCATACCACCCTTTCCATATGGGATATACCACGGATGACATACTCATATCCTTGCAGTTGCAGCAGGATGCGTTGAGCCGACGAGTCCAGTAGCTGGAGAGGACTCCACGTCCTACCCCTTTTCATTGCCAGTCTCCATTTGCGACACCACCAGCTCCTCTCGGACTGCACCCTGATTCTGACGTCCGTTTCCTCACTAGGGACCAGCAGATTGCTTACCTACTGCGTGTTGTCCATGCTCTCGAGGAGGATTTGGCGCATTTGCGCAGATTAGTTCTCACTCCTCCTCCTCCCCCACCATCAGCTTAGGGGTTCCAAGTCTCCTACAGACAGGCTACTTTTGGTGAGAAGACAGCTATCGAGCCATGATTATGAAGACTTTTGAAGACCACGTTTTTGATTTTTTGATTTATTGGTTGTTGTACTTGTTAGACGACTCAGACAAGGGTGATGTGACCCTTAGTCTCTTTTAACATATGATACAATTGTAAAACTGTATTGGTGGTTTTGTTTTATGCAAAGCTTAATCGCTACCTTCTCATTACATGCATTGTTGAGTTATCTGTTTATGATTATGACATGGGATGTTATGTGTTATTGTGTTGATTAGTGTTATTACATACGCATATTACTTACTATACCTACTATGACCTAACTGTTACGATCTTCTTATGAAAGATGCCTCCACGACAAGACACACGGTTGCCGACCACTGAGGCGGAGTTACAGGAGCGAATCACCGCAGTAATAGCGTAGTATGAGGCCTCCCGCACGGAAACTAGCGGGAATACCTCGAGAAACAACAACCCACCAAATGGTTATGTCACACCCCCAAAATCCACCCGCGGAGTACCACCGCTTGGGAGCGTGACTGACCAGGATCAAGCCATCAATCATATCAAACATAGCATTTAATAATAAAAGTAATTAATGTAAATCATCATGACATGATTGATGTTTCAAAACCAAACATCGTTTAAATAGCGGAAGCATAGTATGTAATCTCAAAATAGTTATAAGTTCAGATAACGTTCACGATCCGTATCCCACAACGACCTGCTCCTCCTTGTGCAAGCTCCAAAGAGTACCTAAGGTCCTGCAAGGCATGCAGCAAATAATCAACAAACTAGTTGAGCGAGTTCACAGAAAGTAGGTTCATAACCTAATGCATAAGTTTAGCTAGTGGGGGCTTCCCATACTAGTGTGTACTAAAGGTGGGGGCTTCCCAAACCTTGTGTTCATATTACTGGTGGGGGCTTCCCATGTTTAACCTGGCTAATGAGGGCTTCTCATTAACGGTACTTACTAGACTAACTTCCGACCATGTGTTCTTCTTTACCGAGAACAGGAATACGTACAGGGTCACGTAGGCTTTACGTGACGTGCCCTTCCCCGAGGACAGTGGTACGCGTTGGGGGCTACGTAGGCTTTACGCAGCGTGGCCTTCCGACCTGGAAGCCAGTGGATGGTATTGGGTTACGTAGGCTTTACGTAACGTGTCCTCCCGACCCGGGAGACAAATGGCAAATACTGGGTTACGTAGGCTTTACGTAACGTGTCCTGACTAACCTGAGGACGATGGTCTATACTCTAGAGAATGCGTAAGTACGAGTAACTCTTTTAACAATAACATATCCAACCCAATTCCCAACCCGGGAATCCCATGCCTTGGCTGTGTGAACTCACCTTGGTTTGCTCGGCAGATACACAAAGAGTACAGGTAGCAAGTAAATGGTCAACCACGTCCTATCATGGTTATTATGCAAGTCAGGTTCGTATATAGCACGTTTGTATCGCGTATGGTATCGAGTATGATCATGGCAATTCACATAAACGTATCAGCAGTTCAAATCATGTAACGAGTCCAAGTAGTCGGCCCAACAGGTAAGCAGTCCAATTAGCAGTCAAGAGCATACTTGTGTGTTAACCCTGGCCCAACATAACCCGGCCCAAATAGTAAACGCATACTAGTCCAATAACAAACAGTTCACAAATTCAATCATTTGGTCCAAACGGTTGGGCCCGTGACAGTGTAGGCCCAAACAGATGTACGTGCAAAGGTGGTCTCGAGTCGCAACCGGCGATCTCGAGTCGCAACCGGGAGTTGCGAGTCACAGCAGGAGATTACGAGTCGCAACAGGAGGTTGCGAGTCGCAATGGTGATTTCGGCTCATCATGGTCCGGTTACGAGTCGCAACGGGACTCGCAACCATGGTCTCGGCTTGTGCTGTTGTGACACCCCAGGAAAATCAGTGAACAGTACAGTTTACCTAGCTTCCTCAGTGAGTGCATACCAAATTTCGGGACGAAATTTCCAATTGGTTGGGGATAATGTGACAACTCGAACTTTAGACTTGCTGTGATTGTAACGTTACGTGCTTATGTGATATTTTCGGACTAATGAATGTTATGATATTATGTGCTTTTTATGTGTGTGTGTTATGTTTATCTTTATCGAGCCAAACCCGATCCACACAACACTACAAACCGGCCACACAAAGCCCTTTGGGCCACACCTTGTACGCGGACCATTAGACAACCGAGTGGGCTCGGCCCACTCCCCACTCGCAACCACTATACCAAAACTAAGGGTCTTGTTTTCCTCTCATTTGTTACAACACAAGAACACACACACAAACCCTAGAAGCTTTGCTCTCCCTCTCTCGTTTACTTGGAACCCGACGGCGAACAACACTTCTCGGCTCACCCTCTCTTTGATTTCAACCGGTTAGTGTACATTGTTATTTGATTGTATTTGATGATTTTATATGATTCTTGAACATTACATGATGTAATTCGGATGATGATAGTATGGTTGATTGGGATAGAACCGGTTTACATGTGTGCTTTGTTATAAATCAAATGTTAATATGTGTTTCGGATTGTTAACATGTTCATACGGATCGGATGAAACTCGATGAAATCTGTTGTCATGCTATGTGATTCGGATGTTAACTTGTAGATGTGCTAAGTTTTGGGCTAGGTAATTAGTCACGGTTACATGTTCATAGAAATAGATTATTGTTCATATGAATGCAGTTCACGTTTTTGATGTTCTTGAATTGTTATGAATATGCATGAAATCTGAATTAACTGATGATAAATTTCTGTGATTGATCTGATTTCGAAACTGCCGTAGATGTTTGCTAGAATCACGGAATAGTCAATGCAGGAATTATGGAAATCAGTTACATACGCGATTTCGACACCTGGTTGCGAGTCGGGACCATAGTTGCGAGTCAGAATCCCACTCGTAACCAAGCCAGCACAAGTCGAGACTACGGTTGCGAGTCCCGTTGCGACTCGTAACCAGCACATGATCAGTCGTAACCAGACCATGATGAACCGAGATCTCCATTGCGACTCGCAACCAGCTGTTGCGACTCGTAATCTCCGGTTGCGACTCGAGATCTCCGTTGCGACTCGAGACCACCCTTTACACGCACACTGTTGGGCCTTCACTGTCACGGGCCCAATCTATTGAGCCCAACGATTTGAATTGTGGACTGTTTATTAATGGACTTGTATGTGTTTGCTATTTGGGCCGATTGAGAATCTGGATTGTTTTGTTATTGGGCTGCTTATGTCATTGGGCCGGGTATGAATGGACTTAGAACAATTGGATCCTCACAGGCTATGTCTTATCTGTTTACGTGCGTACATGTTTGCCATGACTATACGTGATTACTATATACGTGCTATATACGAACCTGACTCGTATAATAACCATGATAGGACGTGAGTGATCATTTACTTGCTACTTGTACTTTCTGTGTATCTGCCGAGCAAACCAAGGTGAGTTCACACAGCCAAGGCATGGGATTCCCGGGTTGGGAATTGGGTTGGATATGTTGAATTTGGAATGATTACTCGTACTTACGCATATACCAGACTATAGACCATCGTCCTCAGGTTAGTCAGGACACGTTACGTAAAGCCTACGTAACCCAGTATATTTGCCATATGTCTCCCGGGTCGGGAGGACACGTTACGTAAAGCCTACGTAACCCAATACCATTCACTGGCTTCCAGGTCGGAAGGCCACGCTGCGTAAAGCCTACGTAGCCCCCACGCGTACCACTGTCCTCGGGGAAGGGCACGTCACGTAAAGCCTACGTGACCCTGTACGTTTTCCTGTTCTCGGTAAAGAAGAACACATGGTCGGAAGTTAGTCTAGTAAGTACCGTTAATGAGAAGCCCTCATTAACCAGGATGAACATGGGAAGCCCCCACCTTTATTACACACTAGTATGGGAAGCCCCCACTAGCTATACTTATGCATTACACAATGAACTTACTTTCTGTGAACTCGCTCAACTAGTTTGTTGATTATTTGCTGCATGCCTTGCAGGACCTTAGGTATACTTGGAGCTTGCACAGGGAAGAGCAGGTCGTTGTGGGCAGATGGATCGTAATGATGTTGAACTCATAACTCGTAAAACTATTTGGATTTACTTTACTATGCTTCCGCTACTTAAAACAGTGTTTGGTTTTTGAAACATCAATCATGTCATGGTGACTTATATTAATTACTTCTATTATTAATTGCTATGGTTTGATATGATTGATGGCTTGATCCTGGTCAGTCACGCTCCCGAGCGGTGGTATTCCGCGGGTGGATTTTGGGGGTGTGACAGATTGGTATCAGAGCCATTGGTTATAGAGAACTTGGTTTTAATATGGGTAAACGTTTTTATTAAAACCGGACTATAACCAGTACAGTGCTCTCAACGATCCACAACGACGCTTCGCTCCACGTGCAAGACTCGACATCCTAGGTAATAAGGTTTATGTTTATTGCCTGTATGCTAGAATTGTTTAGAACTTTGCTCGCATTACGCTTAGATACACATGCTTTGATTTCATGAGAACACCTATATGCCTACGCTTTTCTGTCATCGCCCTACTCGCGAACCATTCTTATGTATGCTACTTGTTACTATGAAGATCAATGGCCGCACGAATTAACATGACTCAAGCCCAGCTAGAGGCTCTCATTGCTGCGGCAGTTGCAGCCGCCCAAGCAGGTCAACCCGCTCAGCAGCAGCCTGGGTGCACCTTCAAGAACTTCATGGAATGTCGTCCTAGCTCGTTTAGTGGCACAGAGGGAGCAGTTGGACTCCTCCACTGGTTTGAAAAGCTCGAGTCGGTTTTCGAAATGTGCGAATGCCCTGAGGCTCGCAGGGTGAAGTTCGCCACTGGCACACTTGAAGGGATTGCGCTCACTTGGTGGAACGCACAAGTGCAGATCTTAGGGTTGGCAGCTGCTAACGCCACCCCATGGAACGACTTTAAGGAACTCATCAAGCGTGAGTATTGCACGCGGGAAGACATACACAAGCTGGAAGATGAGCTTTATAACTTGAAAATGGTTGGATCGGAAATCGAAGCGTATACCAAACGGTCCAATGAGCTGGCCGTTCTGTGTCCAACTATGGTGGACCCTCCATACAAGCGCATTGAGTTGTATCTCAAGGGATTGGCGCCAGAAATTCAGAGCCACGTGACGTCGGCTAACCTCGAAAACATCCAGGAAATCCAACGCCTAGCTCACCGTATCACCGATCAGGCAGTGGATCAGAATAAACTGCCCAAGCGTGTTAATGCTATTGCTAACGTCACCACCTCAGTTACTCCTGCTACATCTGGTGACAGTAAAAGAAAATGGGATGGGGATTCCAGTAAAGGTTCAGCATCTGTTCAGCCACAGTCTCAGCAGCAGAAGATTGATCACTATCAGAGTCCCAGTCAGCAATCCTCTGGTGGTCACAGGCAGAGGAGATATCAGGGTAGTCAACCTAGGTGCCACAACTGCAACAGGCATCACCACGGCCCATGTAACAAGGGTCGCTGTCAAAGGTGTCTCAAGATGGGTCACGAGGCCAAAGATTGTAGGAGCCCTCGTCCTGCAAATCAGAACCAGCAACCACAACAACCAGCTCCACAGAACCAGCAGCAGCAGCGTGGAAACCGGGGATGTTTCCAGTGTGGGGCTGAAGGTCATTTCAAACGCGACTGCCCTCAGTTGAACCAGAATCGCAACAATAATAACCAGGGCAACGGGAATAACAACAACGGGGGAAACAACAACAACGGCAATGATGCTCGTGGTCGTGCATTCGTACTAGGTCGAGGTGACGCAGTGAACGATCCCCATGTGGTCATGGGTAAGTTTCTCCTTGACAATATTTACGTTACTGTTTTATTTGATTCGGGTGCGGATACAAGCTATATGTCTGTGAAAATGTGTCAACTGCTAAAACGTGCACCAACACTTTTACCCACCAAACACATAGTAGAGTTAGCTAACGGTAAAAGTCTAGAAGCCACGCACGTAGTTCAAGGTTGTAATCTTATCTTAGCTGGTCAAGCCTTTTCTATTGATCTCATTCCCATAGTATTGGGTAGCTTCGACGTCGTGATTGGGATGGATTGGCTTTCCCAACACCAGGCCGAAATCTTATGCAGCGAAAAGGTTATTCGCATTCCTCGTTCTGGTCAGGAACCTCTAGAAGTTCAAGGCGACAAGAGTGGTGCAGTGGTGGGCATCATCTCTTTCTTGAAGGCTCAGAAGTGCTTACGTAAAGGTCACACAGCCATTTTGGCTCTTGTTACAGACGCCTCAGCAAAGGAAAAGAAATTGGAGGATATTCCAATTGTACGTGACTTTCCTCAGGTGTTTCCTGAAGACTTACCAGGCTTACCGCCTCATCGTCAGGTTGAATTCCAGATCGAGCTCGCTCCAGGAGCAGCACCCATAGCTCGCGCACCATATCGTCTAGCTCCATCGGAATTGGAGGAATTGTCAAAGCAACTGCAGGAACTCTTGGAAAAGGGTTTCATTCGTCCAAGCTCTTCGCCTTGGGGAGCTCCAGTGCTTTTCGTGAAGAAGAAAGACGGTACGTTCAGGATGTGCATCGACTACCGTGAACTCAACAAAGTGACGGTGAAGAACCGTTATCCTCTTCCGCGCATCGACGACTTATTCGACCAGTTGCAAGGGTCGTGTTACTATTCGAAGATAGACTTAAGGTCTGGGTATCATCAGCTGAGAGTCCGGGATGAGGACGTCTCCAAGACAGCCTTCAGAACTCGTTACGGTCACTACGAGTTTCTCGTCATGCCATTCGGGTTAACGAACGCGCCTGCGGTATTTATGGATCTTATGAACAGGGTGTGCAAACCCTATCTCGACAAGTTCGTCATTGTGTTCATCGACGACATCCTGATTTACTCCAAGAGTCAGGAGGAGCACGAGCAGCATCTTCGCCTGATTTTGGAACTCCTTCGGAAGGAGCAGCTGTACGCTAAGCTTTCTAAATGCGACTTCTGGCTTCGTGAAGTCCACTTCTTAGGCCATGTGGTGAACAAGGATGGAATCCATGTCGATCCATCCAAGGTAGATTCGATCAGGAACTGGCCTGCACCGCGTACACCGACAGAAATACGCCAATTCTTGGGTCTGGCAGGTTACTACAGACGGTTTATCAGGGATTTCTCGAAGATTGCTCAGCCGCTTACGTTACTGACACAGAAGGGTGTTACCTATCGCTGGGGAGAGCCCCAGGAGACTGCTTTTCAGCACCTAAAGGATAGACTTTGCAGTGCACCTATCCTCTCATTGCCAGAGGGCACGGATGACTTTGTGGTTTATTGTGATGCATCCATTCGGGGATTGGGATGTGTGTTAATGCAGCGCGACAAGGTTATCGCTTACGCCTCTCGTCAACTCAAGGTTCACGAACGGAACTACACGACGCACGATTTAGAGCTGGGAGCTGTTGTTTTTGCGCTTAAGATATGGCGACACTACCTGTACGGTACCAGGTGCACGATTTACACCGATCACAGGAGTCTCGAGCATATTCTTAAGCAGAAGGATTTGAACATGCGTCAACGACGATGGGTCGAGTTACTTAATGACTACGAATGCGCTATCAAGTATCATCCAGGCAAAGCCAATGTTGTGGCTGATGCCCTTAGTCGAAAAGACACTTTGCCACGGCGCGTGCGAGCGCTACAGCTTACGATTCAGTCTAGCCTTCCTGCTCAGATACGAGCTGTTCAGACAGAAGCACTGAAGCCCGAAAACGTCAAGGCTGAAGCCTTACGCGGCTCACGACAACAAATGGAACAGAAGGAAGACGGCGCCTATTACGTAACGGGCCGGATTTGGGTCCCACTTTATGGCGGTTTACGCGAACTTGTTATGGATGAAGCTCACAAGTCTCGCTACTCGGTACATCCAGGGTCGGATAAAATGTACCACGATATCAGCACTACCTATTGGTGGCCTAGTATGAAGGCCCACATTGCTACGTATGTTGGAAAATGCTTGACATGTGCGAGAGTCAAGGTCGAATATCAGAAACCAGCTGGCCTACTTCAGCAGCCTAAGATACCTCAGTGGAAATGGGAAGAAATTTCCATGGATTTCGTTACAGGCCTACCTAGATCCCAGCGTGGGAACGATACGATATGGGTCATAGTTGATCGACTCACCAAGTCTGCACACTTCCTGCCGATTAAGGAAACGGATAAGTTCTCCACTCTCGCAGACGTATATCTTAAAGAAGTTGTCTCGAGGCACGGGGTGCCCACATCTATCATTTCGGATCGCGATGCACGATTCACGTCAGAACTTTGGCAAGCAATGCATAAATCTTTCGGCTCACGATTAGACATGAGCACAGCATACCACCCTCAGACGGATGGGCAGTCTGAGCGTACGATCCAAACTCTCGAAGACATGCTTCGGGCATGCGTTATCGATTTCGGCAACGGCTGGGAAAAGCACCTCCCTTTGGTGGAGTTTTCTTACAATAACAGTTACCATACCAGCATTCAAGCCGCTCCATTCGAGGCATTGTACGGGCGTAAATGCCGGTCACCTCTCTGTTGGGCAGAGGTGGGAGATAGTCAGATCACGGGTCCAGAGATTGTTGTGGACGCCACAGAAAAGATTGCACAAATACGACAACGCATGGCGGCAGCACGCGACCGTCAGAAAGCCTACGCGGATAAGCGTAGAAAGCCATTGGAATTCGAGGTCGGGGACCGGGTTCTATTGAAAGTTTCACCCTGGAAGGGTGTGGTTCGTTTTGGCAAACGGGGCAAACTGAATCCGCGGTACGTCGGACCATTCGAAATCATAGAAAAGATTGGCAAGGTAGCCTACAAGTTGAAACTACCAGCTGAACTCGGGGCAGTTCACAATGTCTTTCATGTATCGAACTTAAAGAAGTGCCTATCAGACGAAACACTCATCATTCCTTTTAAGGAACTCACTATCGACAAGCGGTTGCAGTTCGTCGAGGAACCAGTTGAAATCACGGACCGGGATGTGAAGGTCCTCAAACACAAGAGAATCCCTCTTGTCCGAGTTCGTTGGAACTCCAAACGTGGTCCAGAGTACACCTGGGAACGCGAAGACAGGATGACAGAAAAGTACCCCCAGTTATTCGGGAACAAGGCAACCACTACTGAGGCTGAAGCTACTACTTCGGAATTTCGGGACGAAATTCCAGATCAACGGGGGGAGGATGTGACACCCCAGGAAAATCAGTGAACAGTACAGTTTACCTAGCTTCCTCAGTGAGTGCATACCAAATTTCGGGACGAAATTTCCAATTGGTTGGGGATAATGTGACAACTCGAACTTTAGACTTGCTGTGATTGTAACGTTACGTGCTTATGTGATATTTTCGGACTAATGAATGTTATGATATTATGTGCTTTTTATGTGTGTGTGTTATGTTTATCTTTATCGAGCCAAACCCGATCCACACAACACTACAAACCGGCCACACAAAGCCCTTTGGGCCACACCTTGTACGCGGACCATTAGACAACCGAGTGGGCTCGGCCCACTCCCCACTCGCAACCACTATACCAAAACTAAGGGTCTTGTTTTCCTCTCATTTGTTACAACACAAGAACACACACACAAACCCTAGAAGCTTTGCTCTCCCTCTCTCGTTTACTTGGAACCCGACGGCGAACAACACTTCTCGGCTCACCCTCTCTTTGATTTCAACCGGTTAGTGTACATTGTTATTTGATTGTATTTGATGATTTTATATGATTCTTGAACATTACATGATGTAATTCGGATGATGATAGTATGGTTGATTGGGATAGAACCGGTTTACATGTGTGCTTTGTTATAAATCAAATGTTAATATGTGTTTCGGATTGTTAACATGTTCATACGGATCGGATGAAACTCGATGAAATCTGTTGTCATGCTATGTGATTCGGATGTTAACTTGTAGATGTGCTAAGTTTTGGGCTAGGTAATTAGTCACGGTTACATGTTCATAGAAATAGATTATTGTTCATATGAATGCAGTTCACGTTTTTGATGTTCTTGAATTGTTATGAATATGCATGAAATCTGAATTAACTGATGATAAATTTCTGTGATTGATCTGATTTCGAAACTGCCGTAGATGTTTGCTAGAATCACGGAATAGTCAATGCAGGAATTATGGAAATCAGTTACATACGCGATTTCGACACCTGGTTGCGAGTCGGGACCATAGTTGCGAGTCAGAATCCCACTCGTAACCAAGCCAGCACAAGTCGAGACTACGGTTGCGAGTCCCGTTGCGACTCGTAACCAGCACATGATCAGTCGTAACCAGACCATGATGAACCGAGATCTCCATTGCGACTCGCAACCAGCTGTTGCGACTCGTAATCTCCGGTTGCGACTCGAGATCTCCGTTGCGACTCGAGACCACCCTTTACACGCACACTGTTGGGCCTTCACTGTCACGGGCCCAATCTATTGAGCCCAACGATTTGAATTGTGGACTGTTTATTAATGGACTTGTATGTGTTTGCTATTTGGGCCGATTGAGAATCTGGATTGTTTTGTTATTGGGCTGCTTATGTCATTGGGCCGGGTATGAATGGACTTAGAACAATTGGATCCTCACAGGCTATGTCTTATCTGTTTACGTGCGTACATGTTTGCCATGACTATACGTGATTACTATATACGTGCTATATACGAACCTGACTCGTATAATAACCATGATAGGACGTGAGTGATCATTTACTTGCTACTTGTACTTTCTGTGTATCTGCCGAGCAAACCAAGGTGAGTTCACACAGCCAAGGCATGGGATTCCCGGGTTGGGAATTGGGTTGGATATGTTGAATTTGGAATGATTACTCGTACTTACGCATATACCAGACTATAGACCATCGTCCTCAGGTTAGTCAGGACACGTTACGTAAAGCCTACGTAACCCAGTATATTTGCCATATGTCTCCCGGGTCGGGAGGACACGTTACGTAAAGCCTACGTAACCCAATACCATTCACTGGCTTCCAGGTCGGAAGGCCACGCTGCGTAAAGCCTACGTAGCCCCCACGCGTACCACTGTCCTCGGGGAAGGGCACGTCACGTAAAGCCTACGTGACCCTGTACGTTTTCCTGTTCTCGGTAAAGAAGAACACATGGTCGGAAGTTAGTCTAGTAAGTACCGTTAATGAGAAGCCCTCATTAACCAGGATGAACATGGGAAGCCCCCACCTTTATTACACACTAGTATGGGAAGCCCCCACTAGCTATACTTATGCATTACACAATGAACTTACTTTCTGTGAACTCGCTCAACTAGTTTGTTGATTATTTGCTGCATGCCTTGCAGGACCTTAGGTATACTTGGAGCTTGCACAGGGAAGAGCAGGTCGTTGTGGGCAGATGGATCGTAATGATGTTGAACTCATAACTCGTAAAACTATTTGGATTTACTTTACTATGCTTCCGCTACTTAAAACAGTGTTTGGTTTTTGAAACATCAATCATGTCATGGTGACTTATATTAATTACTTCTATTATTAATTGCTATGGTTTGATATGATTGATGGCTTGATCCTGGTCAGTCACGCTCCCGAGCGGTGGTATTCCGCGGGTGGATTTTGGGGGTGTGACAGCTGTTGTGGTCTCGAGTCGTGACCATGAGGTTTCGACTCGCAATCTGAGTCGCAACCGTGTGTGTAACTGATTTCCTGATTTCCTTAATTCAATCCCAATCACTTCCGTAAATTCAGCAAACAAGTTTGGCAGTTTCGGAAATCAGATCAAACTCACAATTTAATCAGTTTCAAAACACATTCAACCTGTTCATATCATGTTCAAGAACAGCATCAAAACTAAACCGATTCATAACCATATCATCATACTAGCATGCAACCTAATTCTTTAATCACAGCCGGTTACCAAACAACATCATACCCGTTTAGACTAGATCATGCATTCACGAATCATATCAGCGTATCCGATTAAACAATACAAAATAGCCGATTAGTATTTTACCCGGTTCTAATCATACAATCTGAATACAACAAGATCAATAACAAAGATAGTAACATCAATCCGTTTATCATGTACACGCATATCATACACATATCAACCGAAAGCTAACATAATCCTAACCGATCATATAGTCCGATTACTAACAACAACAAGCATGATACTAGCCATTAGTGAAACACTTACCGGATTGTAGGATGAAAAGGTCTCGGCCGGTTCTAAGAGGAGACGAGGGAGAGAGAATGAGAGCTCTTAGGGTTCTTGTGTGTGTGATGTGAATTGTAACAATTGAGAAAAGAACCAAGTCCCTAAGTGTTTTGTTGTTTGCGCATAGTGGGAGTGGGCCGAGCCCAACTCGGCTGCCTAATGGATCCGATTCCAAAGTGTGGCCCAAACGGGCTTGTGTGATCGGTTTGTGTAGTTTGGGTTTGGCTCGATTAACATGCAACACGTAAAACACTAAGCACATAACGACATTCAATAAATCACATAATATCCATTAGTTCAAAATGTCACATAAGCACGTAACGTTACATCAAAGCAAGTCTAAAGTTCGAGTTGTCACATTATCCCCAACTAATTGGAAATTTCGTCCCGAAATTTGGTATGCACTCACTGAGGAAGCTAGGTAAACTGTATTGTTCACTGATTTTCCTGGGGTGTCACATCCTCCCCCCGTTGATCTGGAATTTCGTCCCGAAATTCCGAAGTAGTAGCTTCAGCCTCAGTGGTGGTAGCATTGGTTTCGAATAACTGGGGATACTTTTCTGTCATCCTGTCTTCGCGTTCCCAGGTGTACTCTAGGCCACGTTTGGAGTTCCAACGAACTCGAACAAGAGGGATTCTCTTGTGTTTGAGGACCTTCACATCCCGGTCCGTGATTTCAACTAGCTCCTCGACGAACTGCAACCGCTCGTCGATAGTGAGTTCTTTGAAAGGAATGATGAGGTTTTCATCTGATAAGCACTTCTTTAGGTTCGATACATGAAAGACATTGTGAACTGCCCCGAGTTCAGCTGGTAGGTTCAACTTGTAGGCTACTTTGCCAATCTTTTCTATGATTTCGAACGGTCCGACGTACCGCGGATTCAGTTTGCCCCGTTTGCCAAAACGAACCACACCCTTCCAGGGTGAAACTTTCAATAAAACCCGGTCCCCGACCTCAAATTCCAATGGCTTTCTACGCTTGTCCGCGTAGGCTTTCTGACGGTCGCGTGCTGCCGCCATGCGTTGTCGTATTTGTGCAATCTTTTCTGTGGCGTCCACTACTATCTCTGGACCCGTAATCTGACTATCCCCCACCTCTGCCCAACAGAGAGGTGACCGGCATTTACGCCCGTACAATGCCTCGAATGGAGCGGCTTGGAAGCTGGTATGATAACTATTATTATACGAGAACTCCACCAAAGGGAGATGCTTTTCCCAGCCGTTGCCAAAGTCGATAACGCATGCCCGAAGCATGTCCTCTAGAGTTTGAATCGTTCGCTCAGACTGCCCATCCGTCTGAGGGTGATAAGCTGTGCTCATGTCTAATCGTGAGCCAAAAGATTTATGCATTGCTTGCCAAAGTTCTGACGTGAATCGTGCATCGCGATCCGAAATGATAGATGTGGGCACCCCGTGCCTCGAAACAACTTCTCTGAGATACACGTCTGCGAGAGTGGAGAACTTATCCGTTTCCTTTATAGCCAGGAAGTGTGCAGACTTGGTGAGTCGATCCACGATCACCCATATCGTATCGTTCCCACGCTGGGATCTAGGTAGGCCTGTAACGAAATCCATGGAAATTTCTTCCCATTTCCACTGTGGTATCTTAGGCTGCTGAAGTAGGCCAGCTGGTTTCTGATATTCAACCTTGACTCTCGCACAGGTCAAGCATTTTCCAACATACGTAGCGATGTGGGCCTTCATGCTAGGCCACCAATAAGTAGTGCTGATGTCGTGGTACATTTTGTCCGACCCTGGATGTACCGAGTAGCGAGACTTGTGTGCTTCGTCCATCACAAGTTCGCGTAGACCGCCATAAAGTGGGACCCAAATACGCCCCGTTACATAGTAGGCGCCGTCTGCCTTCTGTTCCATTTGTTGTCGTGAGCCGCGTAAGGCTTCAGCCTTTACGTTTTCGGGCTTCAATGCTTCTACCTGAGCATTTCGTATCTGTGCTGGAAGGCTAGACTGAATCGTGAGCTGTAGCACTCGCACGCGCTTCGGTAAGGTGTCTTTTCGACTAAGGGCGTCAGCCACAACATTGGCTTTGCCTGGATGGTACTTGATGGCGCATTCGTAATCGTTCAGTAATTCGACCCATCGTCGTTGACGCATGTTCAAATCCTTTTGCTTAAGGATATGCTCGAGACTCCTGTGATCGGTGTAAATCGTGCACTTGGTACCGTACAGGTAGTGTCGCCATATCTTAAGCGCGAAAACAACAGCTCCCAGCTCTAAATCGTGCGTCGTGTAGTTCCGTTCATGAATCTTTAGCTGACGAGAGGCGTAGGCAATAACTTTATCCCGCTGCATCAACACACATCCAAGTCCCCGAATGGATGCATCACAATATACCACGAAGTCATCTGTGCCTTCTGGCAAAGAGAGGATAGGTGCACTGCAAAGTCTATCCTTTAGGTGCTGAAAATCAGTCTCCTGGGGCTCTCCCCAGCGATAGGTAACACCCTTCTGTGTCAGTAGCGTAAGCGGCTGAGCAATCTTCGAAAAGTCTCTAATAAACCGTCTGTAGTAACCTGCCAGACCCAAGAATTGGCGTATTTCTGTCGGCGTACGCGGTGCAGGCCAGTTTCTGATCGAATCTACCTTGGATGGATCGACATGGATCCCATCCCTGTTCACTACATGGCCTAAGAAGTGGACTTCACGAAGCCAGAAGTCGCATTTAGAAAGCTTGGCGTACAGTTGTTCCTTCCGAAGAAGTTCCAATATAAGGCGAAGATGCTGCTCGTGTTCCTCCTGACTCTTGGAGTAAATCAGGATGTCGTCGATGAATACTATGACAAACTTGTCGAGATAGGGTTTGCACACCCTGTTCATAAGATCCATAAATACAGCAGGCGCGTTCGTTAACCCGAATGGCATGACGAGAAACTCGTAGTGACCGTAACGAGTTCTGAAGGCTGTCTTGGAGACGTCCTCATCCCGGACTCTCAGCTGATGGTAACCAGACCTCAAGTCTATCTTCGAATAGTAACACGACCCTTGTAACTGGTCGAATAAGTCGTCTATGCGTGGAAGAGGATAACGGTTCTTCACCGTCACCTTGTTGAGTTCACGGTAGTCTATGCACATCCTGAACGTACCGTCTTTCTTTTTCACGAAAAGTACTGGAGCTCCCCAAGGCGAAGAGCTTGGACGAATAAAGCCCTTTTCCAAGAGTTCTTGTAGCTGCTTAGACAGTTCTTCCAATTCTGATGGAGCTAGACGATATGGTGCGCGAGCTATGGGTGCTGCTCCTGGAGCGAGCTCGATCTGAAATTCGACCTGACGATGAGGCGGTAAGCCAGGTAAGTCTTCAGGAAACACCTGAGGGTAATCACGTACAATTGGAATATCCTCCAATTTCTTTTCCTTTGCTGATGCGTCTGTAACAAGAGCCAAACTGGCAGTGTGCCCCTTTCGTAAGCATTTCTGCGCCTTTAAGAAAGAGATGATGCCAACCACTGCACCACTCTTGTCGCCTTGTACTTCAAGAGGTTCTTGGCCAGAACGTGGAATGCGAATAACCTTCTCGCTGCATAAGATTTCTGCCTGGTGTTGGGACAACCAATCCATCCCAATCACGACGTCGAAGCTACCCAAAACTATGGGAATGAGATCGATAGAGAAAGCTTGGCCAGCTAAGATAAGATCATAACCCTGAACTACGTGCGTGGCTTCTAGACTTTTACCGTTAGCTAACTCTACTACATGTTTGGTGGGTAAAAGTGTTGGTGTACGTTTTAGCAGTTGACACATTTTCACAGACATATAGCTTGTATCCGCACCCGAATCAAATAAAACAGTAGCGTAAATATTGTCGAGGAGAAACTTACCCATTACAACGTTGGGATCGTTCACTGCGTCGCCTCGACCTAGTACGAATGCACGACCACGAGCTTCATTGCCGTTGTTGTTGTTTCCCCCGTTGTTGTTCCCATTGCCCTGGTTATTGTTATTGCGATTCTGGTTCAACTGAGGGCAGTCGCGTTTGAAATGGCCTTCAGCCCCACACTGGAAACATCCCCGGTTTCCACGCTGTGGCTGCTGCTGCTGCTGCTGGTTCTGTGGAGCTGGTTGCTGAGGCTGCTGATTCTGATTCGCAGGCCGTGGACTCCTACAGTCTTTGGCCTCGTGACCCATCTTAAGACACCTTTGACAACGACCCTTGTTACATGGGCCATTGTGATGTCTGTGGCAATTGTAGCACTTAGGTTGACTTCCCTGATATCTCCTCTGCCTGTGACCACTAGAGGATTGCTGACTGGGGCTCTGGTAGTGGTCAATCTTCTGCTGCTGAGCTTGTGGCTGAACGGATGCTGAACCTTTACTAGAATCTCCTTCCCACTTTCTTTTGCTGTCGCTAGTAGTAGCAGGAGTAACTGATGGAGTGACTGTAGAAGTAGCGTTGACACGCTTACGCAGTTTATTCTGATCCACTGCCTGGTCGGTGATGCGATGAGCGAGACGCTGGATTTCCTGGATGTTGTCGAGATTAGCCGATGTGACATGGCTCTGGATTTCTGGCGCCAACCCCTTGAGATACATCTCAATGCGCTTGTAGGGAGGGTCCACCATAGTTGGACATAACACGGCCAGCTCATTCGACCGTTTAGTATACGCTTCGATCTCTGACCCAACCATTTTCAGATTATACAGCTCGTCTTCCAGCTTGTGAATGTCTTCACGCGTGCAATACTCACGCTTGATGAGTTCCTTGAAATCGTTCCATGGGGTGGCGTTAGCAGCCGCCAACCCCAGAATTTGCACCTGCGCGTTCCACCAGGTTAGCGCGATTCCTTCCAAGGTGCCGGTGGCAAACTTGACCTTGCGAGCTTCAGGGCACTCGCACATTTCGAATACTGATTCTAGCTTTTCAAACCAATGGAGGAGTCCCACTGCCCCCTCTGTGCCACTGAAGGAATTTGGACGACAGTCCATGAAGTTCTTAAAAGTGCAAACTTGCTGCTGCGCGTGTTGACCTGCTTGAGCTGCCGCAACTGCCGCAGCAACTTGAGCTTGAACGAGAGCCTCTAGCTGGGCTTGTGTCATGTTGATTCGTCCAGACATGATCTTCATAGTAAAAGTAACGTAAATGAGAGTGTTTCGCGAATAGGGCGATGACAGAAAAGTGTAAGCACGTAGGGATTCTCATGCTATAGTATCATGTGTATCTAAGCGTAATGCGAGCAAAGTTCTAAACAGTTCTAGCAAACAGGCAATAAACATAAACCTTATTACCTAGAATGTCGAGTCTTGCACGTGGAGCGAAGCGTCGTTGTGGATCGTTGAGAGCACTGTTCTGGTTATAGTCCGGTTTTAATAAAAAAATGTTTTCCCATATTAAAACCAAGTTCTCTATAACCAATGGCTCTGATACCAATCTGTCACACCCCCAAAATCCACCCGCGGAGTACCACCGCTTGGGAGCGTGACTGACCAGGATCAAGCCATCAATCATATCAAACATAGCATTTAATAATAAAAGTAATTAATGTAAATCATCATGACATGATTGATGTTTCAAAACCAAACATCGTTTAAATAGCGGAAGCATAGTATGTAATCTCAAAATAGTTAAAAGTTCAGATAACGTTCACGATCCGTATCCCACAACGACCTGCTCCTCCTTGTGCAAGCTCCAAAGAGTACCTAAGGTCCTGCAAGGCATGCAGCAAATAATCAACAAACTAGTTGAGCGAGTTCACAGAAAGTAGGTTCATAACCTAATGCATAAGTTTAGCTAGTGGGGGCTTCCCATACTAGTGTGTACTAAAGGTGGGGGCTTCCCAAACCTTGTGTTCATATTACTGGTGGGGGCTTCCCATGTTTAACCTGGCTAATGAGGGCTTCTCATTAACGGTACTTACTAGACTAACTTCCGACCATGTGTTCTTCTTTACCGAGAACAGGAATACGTACAGGGTCACGTAGGCTTTACGTGACGTGCCCTTCCCCGAGGACAGTGGTACGCGTTGGGGGCTACGTAGGCTTTACGCAGCGTGGCCTTCCGACCTGGAAGCCAGTGGATGGTATTGGGTTACGTAGGCTTTACGTAACGTGTCCTCCCGACCCGGGAGACAAATGGCAAATACTGGGTTACGCAGGCTTTACGTAACGTGTCCTGACTAACCTGAGGACGATGGTCTATAGTCTAGAGAATGCGTAAGTACGAGTAACTCTTTTAACAATAACATATCCAACCCAATTCCCAACCCGGGAATCCCATGCCTTGGCTGTGTGAACTCACCTTGGTTTGCTCGGCAGATACACAAAGAGTACAGGTAGCAAGTAAATGGTCAACCACGTCCTATCATGGTTATTATGCAAGTCAGGTTCGTATATAGCACGTTTGTATCGCGTATGGTATCGAGTATGATCATGGCAATTCACATAAACGTATCAGCAGTTCAAATCATGTAACGAGTCCAAGTAGTCGGCCCAACAGGTAAGCAGTCCAATTAGCAGTCAAGAGCATACTTGTGTGTTAACCCTGGCCCAACATAACCCGGCCCAAATAGTAAACGCATACTAGTCCAATAACAAACAGTTCACAAATTCAATCATTTGGTCCAAACGGTTGGGCCCGTGACAGTGTAGGCCCAAACAGATGTACGTGCAAAGGTGGTCTCGAGTCGCAACCGGCGATCTCAAGTCGCAACCGGGAGTTGCGAGTCACAGCAGGAGATTACGAGTCGCAACAGGAGGTTGCGAGTCGCAATGGTGATTTCGGCTCATCATGGTCCGGTTACGAGTCGCAACGGGACTCGCAACCATGGTCTCGGCTTGTGCTGTTGTGGTCTCGAGTCGTGACCATGAGGTTTCGACTCGCAATCTGAGTCGCAACCGTGTGTGTAACTGATTTCCTGATTTCCTTAATTCAATCCCAATCACTTCCGTAAATTCAGCAAACAAGTTTGGCAGTTTCGGAAATCAGATCAAACTCACAATTTAATCAGTTTCAAAACACATTCAACCTGTTCATATCATGTTCAAGAACAGAATCAAAACTAAACCGATTCATAACCATATCATCATACTAGCATGCAACCTAATTCTTTAATCACAGCCGGTTACCAAACAACATCATACCCGTTTAGACTAGATCATGCATTCACGAATCATATCAGCGTATCCGATTAAACAATACAAAATAGCCGATTAGTATTTTACCCGGTTCTAATCATACAATCTGAATACAACAAGATCAATAACAAAGATAGTAACATCAATCCGTTTATCATGTACACGCATATCATACACATATCAACCGAAAGCTAACATAATCCTAACCGATCATATAGTCCGATTACTAACAACAACAAGCATGATACTAGCCATTAGTGAAACACTTACCGGATTGTAGGATGAAAAGGTCTCGGCCGGTTCTAAGAGGAGACGAGGGAGAGAGAATGAGAGCTCTTAGGGTTCTTGTGTGTGTGATGTGAATTGTAACAATTGAGAAAAGAACCAAGTCCCTAAGTGTTTTGTTGTTTGCGCATAGTGGGAGTGGGCCGAGCCCAACTCGGCTGCCTAATGGATCCGATTCCAAAGTGTGGCCCAAACGGGCTTGTGTGATCGGTTTGTGTAGTTTGGGTTTGGCTCGATTAACATGCAACACGTAAAATGTGACAACCCGTACTTTAGACTTATCTTGTGTGACGTTATATGCTCACGTGATCTATGTTAATTGAACGAATACATGATATGTTATGTGATTATGTGATTGTGTGACATGTTGCTTAAACCGAATAGTATTTGATTTCACGAAAACCCACTCGGTCCATTTAGTGGACTCGAGACCATGAGAAAACCCATGTGGGATTTCGGCCCACATCCCTTGTACGTATACATATATACATGCACACCTTTAGGGTTCTAGTTTTACAACTTGACAATTTAGAAAACACACACAAAACCCTAGCAAAAACATCTCTCTCTCTTTCTCACGCATAACCGGACGGCACAAGCAACCGGAAATCGATTCCGATTTGGATTACCCTCGACCGATCGGTTAGTGTTTTAATTGAATTGCTTTACTTGATTTGTGTGTTACTTGGCTGAATGTGTTGTTGAATCGGTCGGACATGTAGAACTGATCGACCGGATATGTTTGATGGATAGGAATCGATGTCTGATAAATTGTTGACTAGCTTTATATGATTAGATAATTGCATGTTTGTTTGGGCTTTGTTCGATCAGCCGGACAGGTTATATAATCGGATAATGTTTGATAATGTTAATGATAATATTCTTGTTAAGTTGGTTACATGATTACGAAATCGGATATGATGTTTGATGTTGTTGTTCATAAATTGGGTGATTTGGTTATTCATGTTATTCATACTAGGGTTTATGAGAATGTATGTTGTTATTGCATGTTTGATCGATAAAACTCGGTAGGATTCATGAGAAACTGTTAGTTGGTTTGAATTATGGAAATTGATAATTGATTGGCATAACTGATTGCATGAAACATGGAAACTGTTACAAGTTGTTAGGCACACGGATTGCGAGTCGAGACCGAGATTGCGAGTCTTGTTGCGACTCGGAACCTCACACAACAGCATGAGCCGAAACCGTGGTTGCGAGTCCCGGTTGCGACTCGTAACCAAACCATGATGAGCCGAGACCAGTAGTTACGACTCGTAACCCCGTTGCGACTCGAGACCGGACTCGAAACCACCTAGTCTCGAAGGATATGCATCTGTCGAGATCTCCCTTGTTGCGACTCGTAATCTCTGTTGCGAGTCGAGACCATGCACGTACACATAATTGGACTTACACACTGACACGAGCCCAGCTAATTGGGCCGGACAATTGGACTCGGTTACACCTTTGCTAATTGGACTGCTTATCTGATTGGGCTATTATTGTCATTGGGCCGGGTTATGTTTGGGCCGAATACTTGGATTGCTTATCGGATTGCTGATACGTGTACGTGTTTACCATGAATCCTTGCATGCTTGCAACGTGTTGACTATACGTGATACAATATACGTGCTATATGCGAACCTGACTTATGTGATAACCCTGTTAGGACGTGGTTGATCATCTACTTGCTACCTGTACTCTTTGTGTATCTGCCGAGCAACCCAAGGTGAGTTCACACAGCCAAGGCATGGGGTTCCCAGGGTGGGAATGGGATTGAATAAATTATAAGTACATACTTAGTTAACGGAATATAATGATACGAGTCCTCAGGGTGAGGATGGTGAATGATAAGACACGGCTAGACTAGTATACTGTGACAACCCGTGTTTCCAGGTAAACTGTTCTTACCCATCGATTATTTCTATTATGTTCCTTTTCGTTATCGTACCGTACCCCCAACGAATATTCGTTATATATATGCACACAATCATGTTTAGACACATTTAATCATAAATGGTTCCTACGAGTAAATCGATGCAACCCAAACACCCTTAGCTCATGTAGTATCCACTTTCTGTTTTTTTATTATTGTTAAAACCCAAATCGGCTCCCACATGAAATCAGTATTATTTCAAGTGCATGTATTTAGCTTCAACTTAAATGAATATTTATTCACTTGCAGCCCATTCTTACAAGTTTTCGGCCCAACCCCAAACTTATAACCCAAGCCCAAACACTTGTTAATGTGCGCCATGTCATACCTGCGTATCTTTTGTTGAGTGCAGAATTACAAGGCAAAACCCTAGCATTCCCTCACCAGTTACGGCAGCAAGAGACCCCACCCCCCCCCCTCGGTCGCGATCTTGCTCTTTCTCGGTGCTTTTCCCTCTCGCTTGAACTCTCTTCCGTTCGCAATCCATCTTAATCGGTTAGTACATTTATACGTTGGTTTCGGATTGAAGTTCTTAGTTCAGGGCTTCGTTTTATTATGTGATTGAGACTTGATCCGATTGTAAAGTGCGTATAGTGGCTATATGTATAAGAACTCTGGTTCGACTTTGTTGTAAGGTTATCCTGTACATTAGTCTGTGTAGTATATGTATACGTAACCGTGCATGTGTATGTATATAACCGAGAGAAAACGGAGGGTGTATGTATGAATACAAGTTCCGTTTCGACTTCGGTTTAAAAACACGAGAGCGCGTACATGAACTCGCGTGTTGGGTGTCGACGTGAAGGTATACAAGATTGTGTATGTGTTGTTATGTACAACGTGCTCGGTTGGTCGTAGATAGTAATACGGTATCGAAAGCTTGAAAAATTGAGTATATATATATGAGTGTTCTATGCACGCATGGGTGATTGTAAGTATTTGTATAATGGATGCAAAGTTAATTGGAACAGAAGTTGTAGGAATGTATGAGATAAATATATATCTGTGTAGTTGCATGAAACTGCCGTAGGTATACATGTATGCGTGGAAATGATGGTTGCTCCATTTACAAATGAAAACTGCCATAGTGAAATATGTGATACCTGGATGATATGTGAGCTATTGTTTGTATAGTAAACGTGGGACCATGCTTGTAGTCATCACACTATATTAAGTTATATGTTTTCATTGTAAGTCCACTGTTATAGAAAATGAACAAGATAACCAAACTTATTAGATGGTGTCCCGTACATAGTTGATGGCCTATGGTCAGCATATAATAGAAATATATAAGTCCACAACTCTTTAATTAATGCCCGAACTTATATGAGTTTTTCTTTTATATCCGAACTTGTTGAGATGGAGGAGTGCATATATGTGAATCAGTTCTGCTATATTGTTTGCACAAATGGGCCGACTCTCTTTGCTTGGTAAATGAGATTTCCAACATT
The DNA here is from genome assembly GCF_002127325.2 of Helianthus annuus. Classification (NCBI taxonomy): domain Eukaryota; kingdom Viridiplantae; phylum Streptophyta; class Magnoliopsida; order Asterales; family Asteraceae; genus Helianthus; species Helianthus annuus. Next base: position 78,922,445 of record NC_035437.2, read on the forward strand.
TGATTATTAGTGGGGAGCATGATATCTAGTGTTCTAAATGTCCAAGTACTAATAATTAAAATAGGATTCAACATATGCTTATTAGTTGAACTAATATTGTATATATTAATAGTTGGGTTAATATTACATTTTAGTGTTAGTGGGGTCGGGTATATGCTTTTATGTGAGCCAACTCTATACTATGGTGTGCACTGTATGCGGAATTTGTTAATTTGCAAATAATGAACACACGTTGTTTGGACACACTAGGGTATTGCAAAATCCTACTCGTATACTTACCAAATTGAATGTATATTAGGTCGCGTGTAACGGACCTCACTAGTAATTAACGCGTAAAGGCACATTATCATATACCGAGCAAACCAAGGTGAGTTCACTACATTCGAGCATGCGTCCCAGTGGTTGGGGACAGTCAGTGGGTATTCCATGGGGGGAATAAGTCTTTGGGTAAAAACGAGTATATTGGTTAATGATCTCACCTATCATCATTTGTAAGTCCCTCATCGGGTATTAGTTAGTAGCGCTACTTAGGTTTGGCACCCTCACCCCGTGCCTGTAGAGGACGGAGGTGAACTAATGACCCAGTCTGGCCCAGTACTAGATAGGAGTACGTGGGAAGGGCAGTCCGTGAGCCGTCCGTGTTTGGAAATGAGATATTAACAATATTACTTGCATTGGTTATTGAACTGTTTACATTCAACTGGTAACAAACATTTTCTTAAACTGTGGACTCGCCAGCTTTGTCTGATACACTTGTTGCATGCTCGCAGGTCGTTAGATTTCTTGGATGTGGAACTTGCTGTTTGGAGCGGTTCGAGTGGTCATGGGTCGTGCTGATTGGATACACTTATTGGAATATTGGTTTTCATGCAATTGTGTTAAGAATATTTAACTTAAGGTCTTGATAATGCTTCCGCTGAACATATTGGTTTTCGTATAAACTCATGTTGGAATTTTATAATTAAATAGAGAGTTTTATTTTGAAACTTGTGGGTTCAATGTAATTAGTGGCTCATTGTCAGTTCGTCACACGCCTAATAGGGACACTCCCTAGGTGGTATTTTGGGGGTGTGACAGTTTGGTATCAGAGCCACTGGTTATAGTGAACTTGGTTTTAAAACGTTTTTATAAAACCAGACTATAACCGAACAGATCCAAAATCGACCATGACACTCAGCTCCAGACTGCAAGGTTCATTTCTCGTTTACTATTGCATAGTATATCTCGTGTTTGCTTATGAATAACATCACACGTGAATGCACACTTAGCACTGCAGTATGAACTTCTATGTTACCAACCCATGTTACGTGTTTTAAGAGTGCGACTCTTCCTGAACTTTCATGATCTATGTTGTGGTGCCATCTGTCTTATTGCTCAAATTCGGGGAACCTTTTAGCGCGAGTTAAGAGGCACTGAGATAAGCATGCAAATTACCTTATTATTATGGGTGCACACATAATAATAATGTGGGGTGCATGTGAGTCTCAGTAAGGCTTAACGAGTGTGAGAGGGGTTCCGCTCTGTTAATTGATGTCATGTTAGAACTCAGCAGTCTATAGGAGTCATAGCAGTGATTGTCTCCCACTCGAACATGATCTTTTCATCCCTTTCTGAATCCTTACGAATCTCGATGCTATCGGGTATCACCTGATCACACATCTGAACGCCTAGCGAACTGCGTAGAATGTTAAGTGCTAGTACGAACGTCCCTGAGTTGGATGGCTCAGTGTCAAATGATTGGACTATACTTTTCTCACTTATCTTTGTTTGCTGGAACTTAACGTGTTGACGCCTTAGACCCCGAAGTGCGATCACTTCTGCAACACTCTCGCGACATACCGTGTATTGCTCAGTCAACTTGCAAGAACGATGGACAAGAGGGTAAACGTAGTACCTTACCGACTTCAGCATTTGAACGACCCTAGTTACCGGCATCGAACAACAGCGATTTGGCTCCAATCGAATCCTTTACCCTAGCTAACGACTCGTGGGAGTCGACTCTTACGAACCAATCGGGACAAAATCGATGACGATTGACTGTAGAGCAGACTGTGTAACCATCCGCAGCATGAGTAGTGCCTTAGGACGTGGCACGTAATGTGAAAAGATAAACCTTGTTGGTGAAAGGACGCAGGACACCGTTACAGGCAACAATATTAGAGGCAACAGTCGCGGCAACCTCAAGGTACTCGTGATCGTAGCTTACAGTATGGAAACGAAGGTGACCTCGACAAGGGTTGACTGTGTTAAGTCAAGGTGACGACAACCAAGGGAACGGCAGCAGTACTGGAAATTCTCGTGACGAAAGCCACACTTGAAATGAAGCTCATGGAAGACCATTTAGTACTGGCATAGGCTATACCAGGTGTAATAGCAACACGATAGCTTGGATGGGTAGCTATTCGCTTCGTCTCTGTTCTGTTTAACCCTGATGCTTCTTGAAACCGAACCTGTTGTGGAGTCGGCTGATGCAAGTCAATTGAAGCCTTATGTGTTCGCTGGAATGCAAACTCGACCTTGGGGTACATGTGTTTGACATCGACCTTCTTTCTACTACCCTTGATGGTTACAATGCAGTGGTTAGTGTGGATTGGTTATTCCGAAATCGCGCAGACATACCTTGTGAGGAGAAAAATTTGTGTGGAGAATCATTATTTATTCTAAAGCAACAGAGTGGTGCAAAGGTTAGCGCCATATCAGCTATGAAGGCCCAGAAGTGTCTACGGAGGGATCACCCCGCTACGTTAGCAATCGTTACTGATGTTGAGGCTGAGGAAAAGAGGATCGAGGATCCACCAATTGTCGTGATTCCCCTCAGCGTGCTACCCGAAGAGCTTACAGATTTACTTCCACCACTGTTAGGCAGAATCTTAGTTTGATCTCACGACAGGGACAACCCTGATTACTCGTGCTACATACCGCCTTGCACCAGGAAAGTTGCAAGGACTATCTACAGGAACTGTTGGACAGGATTTTTATTGGACATAGTTTTTGTTCGCTTTGGGAAGCCCCAGCTATATTCGAGAAGATAAAGCCTTTTCGTACAGATTATCCAGAACTCAGCAAGGTGACAATCAAGAACTGTTTGCCTCGACCATGTATTGACGGAAGACCAAGAGGAGAATGTTCCTGAAACGGCATATCGATCGCAATACGGCCATTGCGACTTTGTACACCATGACCATTGAGTTATCCAATACACCAGCAGCTTTAGGGACCACAGGAATCGATCATATTTATGGATTACGTTCTGGATCATTCTCAAGAGGAAGGAACATCATGGGCGGCGTTTGTACCTTATTTTAGAGCTCCTGAGGGAGGAGCCACTCCGCGCGAAGTCTTGTTAGAGGTAACTTCTGGATTCGGGATATACATTTTTGGTCATATGATCAACGAAGTGGGAATAAATGTGGATCTCGCTAAAGACCCATTTCGTTAGATATTGTTCGGCACCAAAGATCCCTTCGAGGAAGCAGCAATTTCTTGGTCACACTAGACTCTATCGTAGATTCACCACAGGATTTTCGATGATCGCGCAGCTTAAATTTAGCACAGCAGGGTGCTGTGTTCGTGGAAGACAAAACAGGAGGATGTCTTTTCAGCTTTCGAATTCCAACTCTGCAATGCTCTGAGCATCGTCTTTGCCCGAGGGTGCGAGTGAACTAGTGGTATACCAAGATGGTTCAAATCAGAGTTCCAGTTACACGCCAACACAACACGAGGAAGTAATGGCTTACGTAGTGGATTTACAAGAAGAGTTTCATGAGTCACAACCTGCGGTGGAAACCATGGTCTTTGGATTTAAGTTGGAGGCACTACGTGGACGGTACCAAATGCACTACCTAGACCGATCACAAGGGCCTCCCGTGTGAGCTAAACATGTGATGGCACCGCTGGATGAAACTTTTGAATGAATACGACCGTGAAACCTGGACGTGCACGAGCTTTGCAGCTTGCTATTGACTCTAACTTACCTGATCGGACTCGCTCTGTTCAAACTAGAGAACAAAAGGAAGAGAATTTTCAAGTTAAACCCCGGGGCATGGAGAAGCATCCTTTGGCAGGACAGACGATATTCGCTACCTCAAGGAACGAGTGTGGATCTCATTATATGACAACTTTAGGGAACTTGTGTTGGGCAAAGCACACCGGCTTCGATATTCTAGTCGTCTTGGTTTGATAAGAGATATTAGGATCTATAAAATCTTGTACTGGTGATCGGGCATGAAGGCCCGCCTGGCTAGGATGCGAACGATGTTTGACTTGTGGGAATGTCGAGGTGAAGTGTTAGCAACCAGAAACACCTATATGGAAAGTGAAGACAGACTGCCATGGATTTGGACGCTAGTCTACTTACAACTCGAAACGGAAACAATATCACTTGGATGATTGTTGATTGTCTCACGTAACCAGCACACTTTCTAGCCATCAAGGAAACAGATAAGTTTCTACACTTGCAATCGTCTACCTGCAAGAAGTGGTTGCTAGGAACGGGTTGCCAACCATCATTATCTCTGATGCGACCCACGATTTGCATCTGATTTGTGGCAAGCGATGCACAAATCCTTTGGCTCACGTCTACACATGAGCACAGCATACCATCCACAAACGGATGGGCAGACAGAACGCACCATCCAAACTCTTGAAGACATGCTCCAAGCATGTGTAATCGACTTTGGTAACGGCTGGGAAAGGTACCTACCTTTGGTGGAATTTTCGTATAATAACAGCTACCATAAAAGCATCTAGTCTGCTCCGTTCTTGGCCTTGTATGGACGGAAATGCCGATCACCTCTATGCTGGGCAGAAGTTGGTGACAGCCAAATCACTGGCCCAAAACTCGTCGTAGGCACGACAGAAAAGATTGCCCAAATACGACAATGAATGGCGGCAGCTCGTGACCGTCAGAAAAGCTACGCTGATAAGCGCAGGAAACCACTCGAGTTCCAGGTTGGGGATCGAGTGCTATTTAAAGTCTCACCTTGGAAAGGTGTAATTCATTTTGGTAAACGAGGCAAACTCAACCTGCGATATGTTGGACCTTTCGGAACCACAGAGAGAATTGGTAAGGTAGCCTACAGATTGAATCTACCCGAAGAACCCAGTGGAATTCACAACGTATTCTATGTGTCGAATCTGATGGAGTGTCTGTCAGATGAAACCCACATAGTTCCTTTCAAGGAGCTCACCATCGACGATCAGTTGTGATTTTTCGAAGAACCAGTGGGAATCTTGGACCGGGAGGTCAAGATTCTCAAACGCACCAGGATACCTATTGTTCGTGTTCGTTGGAAGTCCCGTCGTGGCCCAGAGTTCACCTGGGAAAGAGAAGACCAGATAAAACGCAAGTACCCCCCCCCCCAGTTGTTTAAGAAAGGTGAGTCGAGTACTAAAGCTACTTCGGAATTTCGGGACGAAATTCCAAACCAACAAGGGGATGATGTGACACCCCACGAAAACAAGCTCAACAGAATTAACTTCTTCGGTGACTACACGCTAAATTTCGGGACGAAATTTCCTTCAACTTGGGGATGATGTGACAACCCGTGTTTCCAGGTAAACTGTTCTTACCCATCGATTATTTCTATTATGTTCCTTTTCGTTATCGTACCGTACCCCCAACGAATATTCGTTATATATATGCACACAATCATGTTTAGACACATTTAATCATAAATGGTTCCTACGAGTAAATCGATGCAACCCAAACACCCTTAGCTCATGTAGTATCCACTTTCTGTTTTTTTATTATTGTTAAAACCCAAATCGGCTCCCACATGAAATCAGTATTATTTCAAGTGCATGTATTTAGCTTCAACTTAAATGAATATTTATTCACTTGCAGCCCATTCTTACAAGTTTTCGGCCCAACCCCAAACTTATAACCCAAGCCCAAACACTTGTTAATGTGCGCCATGTCATACCTGCGTATCTTTTGTTGAGTGCAGAATTACAAGGCAAAACCCTAGCATTCCCTCACCAGTTACGGCAGCAAGAGACCCCACCCCCCCCCTCGGTCGCGATCTTGCTCTTTCTCGGTGCTTTTCCCTCTCGCTTGAACTCTCTTCCGTTCGCAATCCATCTTAATCGGTTAGTACATTTATACGTTGGTTTCGGATTGAAGTTCTTAGTTCAGGGCTTCGTTTTATTATGTGATTGAGACTTGATCCGATTGTAAAGTGCGTATAGTGGCTATATGTATAAGAACTCTGGTTCGACTTTGTTGTAAGGTTATCCTGTACATTAGTCTGTGTAGTATATGTATACGTAACCGTGCATGTGTATGTATATAACCGAGAGAAAACGGAGGGTGTATGTATGAATACAAGTTCCGTTTCGACTTCGGTTTAAAAACACGAGAGCGCGTACATGAACTCGCGTGTTGGGTGTCGACGTGAAGGTATACAAGATTGTGTATGTGTTGTTATGTACAACGTGCTCGGTTGGTCGTAGATAGTAATACGGTATCGAAAGCTTGAAAAATTGAGTATATATATATGAGTGTTCTATGCACGCATGGGTGATTGTAAGTATTTGTATAATGGATGCAAAGTTAATTGGAACAGAAGTTGTAGGAATGTATGAGATAAATATATATCTGTGTAGTTGCATGAAACTGCCGTAGGTATACATGTATGCGTGGAAATGATGGTTGCTCCATTTACAAATGAAAACTGCCATAGTGAAATATGTGATACCTGGATGATATGTGAGCTATTGTTTGTATAGTAAACGTGGGACCATGCTTGTAGTCATCACACTATATTAAGTTATATGTTTTCATTGTAAGTCCACTGTTATAGAAAATGAACAAGATAACCAAACTTATTAGATGGTGTCCCGTACATAGTTGATGGCCTATGGTCAGCATATAATAGAAATATATAAGTCCACAACTCTTTAATTAATGCTCGAACTTATATGAGTTTTTCTTTTATATCCGAACTTGTTGAGATGGAGGAGTGCATATATGTGAATCAGTTCTGCTATATTGTTTGCACAAATGGGCCGACTCTCTTTGCTTGGTAAATGAGATTTCCAACATTTGATTATTAGTGGGGAGCATGATATCTAGTGTTCTAAATGTCCAAGTACTAATAATTAAAATAGGATTCAACATATGCTTATTAGTTGAACTAATATTGTATATATTAATAGTTGGGTTAATATTACATTTTAGTGTTAGTGGGGTCGGGTATATGCTTTTATGTGAGCCAACTCTATACTATGGTGTGCACTGTATGCGGAATTTGTTAATTTGCAAATAATGAACACACGTTGTTTGGACACACTAGGGTATTGCAAAATCCTACTCGTATACTTACCAAATTGAATGTATATTAGGTCGCGTGTAACGGACCTCACTAGTAATTAACGCGTAAAGGCACATTATCATATACCGAGCAAACCAAGGTGAGTTCACTACATTCGAGCATGCGTCCCAGTGGTTGGGGACAGTCAGTGGGTATTCCATGGGGGGAATAAGTCTTTGGGTAAAAACGAGTATATTGGTTAATGATCTCACCTATCATCATTTGTAAGTCCCTCATCGGGTATTAGTTAGTAGCGCTACTTAGGTTTGGCACCCTCACCCCGTGCCTGTAGAGGACGGAGGTGAACTAATGACCCAGTCTGGCCCAGTACTAGATAGGAGTACGTGGGAAGGGCAGTCCGTGAGCCGTCCGTGTTTGGAAATGAGATATTAACAATATTACTTGCATTGGTTATTGAACTGTTTACATTCAACTGGTAACAAACATTTTCTTAAACTGTGGACTCGCCAGCTTTGTCTGATACACTTGTTGCATGCTCGCAGGTCGTTAGATTTCTTGGATGTGGAACTTGCTGTTTGGAGCGGTTCGAGTGGTCATGGGTCGTGCTGATTGGATACACTTATTGGAATATTGGTTTTCATGCAATTGTGTTAAGAATATTTAACTTAAGGTCTTGATAATGCTTCCGCTGAACATATTGGTTTTCGTATAAACTCATGTTGGAATTTTATAATTAAATAGAGAGTTTTATTTTGAAACTTGTGGGTTCAATGTAATTAGTGGCTCATTGTCAGTTCGTCACACGCCTAATAGGGACACTCCCTAGGTGGTATTTTGGGGGTGTGACAGTTTGGTATCAGAGCCACTGGTTATAGTGAACTTGGTTTTAAAACGTTTTTATAAAACCAGACTATAACCGAACAGATCCAAAATCGACCATGACACTCAGCTCCAGACTGCAAGGTTCATTTCTCGTTTACTATTGCATAGTATATCTCGTGTTTGCTTATGAATAACATCACACGTGAATGCACACTTAGCACTGCAGTATGAACTTCTATGTTACCAACCCATGTTACGTGTTTTAAGAGTGCGACTCTTCCTGAACTTTCATGATCTATGTTGTGGTGCCATCTGTCTTATTGCTCAAATTCGGGGAACCTTTTAGCGCGAGTTAAGAGGCACTGAGATAAGCATGCAAATTACCTTATTATTATGGGTGCACACATAATAATAATGTGGGGTGCATGTGAGTCTCAGTAAGGCTTAACGAGTGTGAGAGGGGTTCCGCTCTGTTAATTGATGTCATGTTAGAACTCAGCAGTCTATAGGAGTCATAGCAGTGATTGTCTCCCACTCGAACATGATCTTTTCATCCCTTTCTGAATCCTTACGAATCTCGATGCTATCGGGTATCACCTGATCACACATCTGAACGCCTAGCGAACTGCGTAGAATGTTAAGTGCTAGTACGAACGTCCCTGAGTTGGATGGCTCAGTGTCAAATGATTGGACTATACTTTTCTCACTTATCTTTGTTTGCTGGAACTTAACGTGTTGACGCCTTAGACCCCGAAGTGCGATCACTTCTGCAACACTCTCGCGACATACCGTGTATTGCTCAGTCAACTTGCAAGAACGATGGACAAGAGGGTAAACGTAGTACCTTACCGACTTCAGCATTTGAACGACCCTAGTTACCGGCATCGAACAACAGCGATTTGGCTCCAATCGAATCCTTTACCCTAGCTAACGACTCGTGGGAGTCGACTCTTACGAACCAATCGGGACAAAATCGATGACGATTGACTGTAGAGCAGACTGTGTAACCATCCGCAGCATGAGTAGTGCCTTAGGACGTGGCACGTAATGTGAAAAGATAAACCTTGTTGGTGAAAGGACGCAGGACACCGTTACAGGCAACAATATTAGAGGCAACAGTCGCGGCAACCTCAAGGTACTCGTGATCGTAGCTTACAGTATGGAAACGAAGGTGACCTCGACAAGGGTTGACTGTGTTAAGTCAAGGTGACGACAACCAAGGGAACGGCAGCAGTACTGGAAATTCTCGTGACGAAAGCCACACTTGAAATGAAGCTCATGGAAGACCATTTAGTACTGGCATAGGCTATACCAGGTGTAATAGCAACACGATAGCTTGGATGGGTAGCTATTCGCTTCGTCTCTGTTCTGTTTAACCCTGATGCTTCTTGAAACCGAACCTGTTGTGGAGTCGGCTGATGCAAGTCAATTGAAGCCTTATGTGTTCGCTGGAATGCAAACTCGACCTTGGGGTACATGTGTTTGACATCGACCTTCTTTCTACTACCCTTGATGGTTACAATGCAGTGGTTAGTGTGGATTGGTTATTCCGAAATCGCGCAGACATACCTTGTGAGGAGAAAAATTTGTGTGGAGAATCATTATTTATTCTAAAGCAACAGAGTGGTGCAAAGGTTAGCGCCATATCAGCTATGAAGGCCCAGAAGTGTCTACGGAGGGATCACCCCGCTACGTTAGCAATCGTTACTGATGTTGAGGCTGAGGAAAAGAGGATCGAGGATCCACCAATTGTCGTGATTCCCCTCAGCGTGCTACCCGAAGAGCTTACAGATTTACTTCCACCACTGTTAGGCAGAATCTTAGTTTGATCTCACGACAGGGACAACCCTGATTACTCGTGCTACATACCGCCTTGCACCAGGAAAGTTGCAAGGACTATCTACAGGAACTGTTGGACAGGATTTTTATTGGACATAGTTTTTGTTCGCTTTGGGAAGCCCCAGCTATATTCGAGAAGATAAAGCCTTTTCGTACAGATTATCCAGAACTCAGCAAGGTGACAATCAAGAACTGTTTGCCTCGACCATGTATTGACGGAAGACCAAGAGGAGAATGTTCCTGAAACGGCATATCGATCGCAATACGGCCATTGCGACTTTGTACACCATGACCATTGAGTTATCCAATACACCAGCAGCTTTAGGGACCACAGGAATCGATCATATTTATGGATTACGTTCTGGATCATTCTCAAGAGGAAGGAACATCATGGGCGGCGTTTGTACCTTATTTTAGAGCTCCTGAGGGAGGAGCCACTCCGCGCGAAGTCTTGTTAGAGGTAACTTCTGGATTCGGGATATACATTTTTGGTCATATGATCAACGAAGTGGGAATAAATGTGGATCTCGCTAAAGACCCATTTCGTTAGATATTGTTCGGCACCAAAGATCCCTTCGAGGAAGCAGCAATTTCTTGGTCACACTAGACTCTATCGTAGATTCACCACAGGATTTTCGATGATCGCGCAGCTTAAATTTAGCACAGCAGGGTGCTGTGTTCGTGGAAGACAAAACAGGAGGATGTCTTTTCAGCTTTCGAATTCCAACTCTGCAATGCTCTGAGCATCGTCTTTGCCCGAGGGTGCGAGTGAACTAGTGGTATACCAAGATGGTTCAAATCAGAGTTCCAGTTACACGCCAACACAACACGAGGAAGTAATGGCTTACGTAGTGGATTTACAAGAAGAGTTTCATGAGTCACAACCTGCGGTGGAAACCATGGTCTTTGGATTTAAGTTGGAGGCACTACGTGGACGGTACCAAATGCACTACCTAGACCGATCACAAGGGCCTCCCGTGTGAGCTAAACATGTGATGGCACCGCTGGATGAAACTTTTGAATGAATACGACCGTGAAACCTGGACGTGCACGAGCTTTGCAGCTTGCTATTGACTCTAACTTACCTGATCGGACTCGCTCTGTTCAAACTAGAGAACAAAAGGAAGAGAATTTTCAAGTTAAACCCCGGGGCATGGAGAAGCAACCTTTGGCAGGACAGACGATATTCGCTACCTCAAGGAACGAGTGTGGATCTCATTATATGACAACTTTAGGGAACTTGTGTTGGGCAAAGCACACCGGCTTCGATATTCTAGTCGTCTTGGTTTGATAAGAGATATTAGGATCTATAAAATCTTGTACTGGTGATCGGGCATGAAGGCCCGCCTGGCTAGGATGCGAACGATGTTTGACTTGTGGGAATGTCGAGGTGAAGTGTTAGCAACCAGAAACACCTATATGGAAAGTGAAGACAGACTGCCATGGATTTGGACGCTAGTCTACTTACAACTCGAAACGGAAACAATATCACTTGGATGATTGTTGATTGTCTCACGTAACCAGCACACTTTCTAGCCATCAAGGAAACAGATAAGTTTCTACACTTGCAATCGTCTACCTGCAAGAAGTGGTTGCTAGGAACGGGTTGCCAACCATCATTATCTCTGATGCGACCCACGATTTGCATCTGATTTGTGGCAAGCGATGCACAAATCCTTTGGCTCACGTCTACACATGAGCACAGCATACCATCCACAAACGGATGGGCAGACAGAACGCACCATCCAAACTCTTGAAGACATGCTCCAAGCATGTGTAATCGACTTTGGTAACGGCTGGGAAAGGTACCTACCTTTGGTGGAATTTTCGTATAATAACAGCTACCATAAAAGCATCTAGTCTGCTCCGTTCTTGGCCTTGTATGGACGGAAATGCCGATCACCTCTATGCTGGGCAGAAGTTGGTGACAGCCAAATCACTGGCCCAAAACTCGTCGTAGGCACGACAGAAAAGATTGCCCAAATACGACAATGAATGGCGGCAGCTCGTGACCGTCAGAAAAGCTACGCTGATAAGCGCAGGAAACCACTCGAGTTCCAGGTTGGGGATCGAGTGCTATTTAAAGTCTCACCTTGGAAAGGTGTAATTCATTTTGGTAAACGAGGCAAACTCAACCTGCGATATGTTGGACCTTTCGGAACCACAGAGAGAATTGGTAAGGTAGCCTACAGATTGAATCTACCCGAAGAACCCAGTGGAATTCACAACGTATTCTATGTGTCGAATCTGATGGAGTGTCTGTCAGATGAAACCCACATAGTTCCTTTCAAGGAGCTCACCATCGACGATCAGTTGTGATTTTTCGAAGAACCAGTGGGAATCTTGGACCGGGAGGTCAAGATTCTCAAACGCACCAGGATACCTATTGTTCGTGTTCGTTGGAAGTCCCGTCGTGGCCCAGAGTTCACCTGGGAAAGAGAAGACCAGATAAAACGCAAGTACCCCCCCCCCCCAGTTGTTTAAGAAAGGTGAGTCGAGTACTAAAGCTACTTCGGAATTTCGGGACGAAATTCCAAACCAACAAGGGGATGATGTGACACCCCACGAAAACAAGCTCAACAGAATTAACTTCTTCGGTGACTACACGCTAAATTTCGGGACGAAATTTCCTTCAACTTGGGGATGATGTGACAACCCGTGTTTCCAGGTAAACTGTTCTTACCCATCGATTATTTCTATTATGTTCCTTTTCGTTATCGTACCGTACCCCCAACGAATATTCGTTATATATATGCACACAATCATGTTTAGACACATTTAATCATAAATGGTTCCTACGAGTAAATCGATGCAACCCAAACACCCTTAGCTCATGTAGTATCCACTTTCTGTTTTTTTATTATTGTTAAAACCCAAATCGGCTCCCACATGAAATCAGTATTATTTCAAGTGCATGTATTTAGCTTCAACTTAAATGAATATTTATTCACTTGCAGCCCATTCTTACAAGTTTTCGGCCCAACCCCAAACTTATAACCCAAGCCCAAACACTTGTTAATGTGCGCCATGTCATACCTGCGTATCTTTTGTTGAGTGCAGAATTACAAGGCAAAACCCTAGCATTCCCTCACCAGTTACGGCAGCAAGAGACCCCACCCCCCCCCTCGGTCGCGATCTTGCTCTTTCTCGGTGCTTTTCCCTCTCGCTTGAACTCTCTTCCGTTCGCAATCCATCTTAATCGGTTAGTACATTTATACGTTGGTTTCGGATTGAAGTTCTTAGTTCAGGGCTTCGTTTTATTATGTGATTGAGACTTGATCCGATTGTAAAGTGCGTATAGTGGCTATATGTATAAGAACTCTGGTTCGACTTTGTTGTAAGGTTATCCTGTACATTAGTCTGTGTAGTATATGTATACGTAACCGTGCATGTGTATGTATATAACCGAGAGAAAACGGAGGGTGTATGTATGAATACAAGTTCCGTTTCGACTTCGGTTTAAAAACACGAGAGCGCGTACATGAACTCGCGTGTTGGGTGTCGACGTGAAGGTATACAAGATTGTGTATGTGTTGTTATGTACAACGTGCTCGGTTGGTCGTAGATAGTAATACGGTATCGAAAGCTTGAAAAATTGAGTATATATATATGAGTGTTCTATGCACGCATGGGTGATTGTAAGTATTTGTATAATGGATGCAAAGTTAATTGGAACAGAAGTTGTAGGAATGTATGAGATAAATATATATCTGTGTAGTTGCATGAAACTGCCGTAGGTATACATGTATGCGTGGAAATGATGGTTGCTCCATTTACAAATGAAAACTGCCATAGTGAAATATGTGATACCTGGATGATATGTGAGCTATTGTTTGTATAGTAAACGTGGGACCATGCTTGTAGTCATCACACTATATTAAGTTATATGTTTTCATTGTAAGTCCACTGTTATAGAAAATGAACAAGATAACCAAACTTATTAGATGGTGTCCCGTACATAGTTGATGGCCTATGGTCAGCATATAATAGAAATATATAAGTCCACAACTCTTTAATTAATGCCCGAACTTATATGAGTTTTTCTTTTATATCCGAACTTGTTGAGATGGAGGAGTGCATATATGTGAATCAGTTCTGCTATATTGTTTGCACAAATGGGCCGACTCTCTTTGCTTGGTAAATGAGATTTCCAACATTTGATTATTAGTGGGGAGCATGATATCTAGTGTTCTAAATGTCCAAGTACTAATAATTAAAATAGGATTCAACATATGCTTATTAGTTGAACTAATATTGTATATATTAATAGTTGGGTTAATATTACATTTTAGTGTTAGTGGGGTCGGGTATATGCTTTTATGTGAGCCAACTCTATACTATGGTGTGCACTGTATGCGGAATTTGTTAATTTGCAAATAATGAACACACGTTGTTTGGACACACTAGGGTATTGCAAAATCCTACTCGTATACTTACCAAATTGAATGTATATTAGGTCGCGTGTAACGGACCTCACTAGTAATTAACGCGTAAAGGCACATTATCATATACCGAGCAAACCAAGGTGAGTTCACTACATTCGAGCATGCGTCCCAGTGGTTGGGGACAGTCAGTGGGTATTCCATGGGGGGAATAAGTCTTTGGGTAAAAACGAGTATATTGGTTAATGATCTCACCTATCATCATTTGTAAGTCCCTCATCGGGTATTAGTTAGTAGCGCTACTTAGGTTTGGCACCCTCACCCCGTGCCTGTAGAGGACGGAGGTGAACTAATGACCCAGTCTGGCCCAGTACTAGATAGGAGTACGTGGGAAGGGCAGTCCGTGAGCCGTCCGTGTTTGGAAATGAGATATTAACAATATTACTTGCATTGGTTATTGAACTGTTTACATTCAACTGGTAACAAACATTTTCTTAAACTGTGGACTCGCCAGCTTTGTCTGATACACTTGTTGCATGCTCGCAGGTCGTTAGATTTCTTGGATGTGGAACTTGCTGTTTGGAGCGGTTCGAGTGGTCATGGGTCGTGCTGATTGGATACACTTATTGGAATATTGGTTTTCATGCAATTGTGTTAAGAATATTTAACTTAAGGTCTTGATAATGCTTCCGCTGAACATATTGGTTTTCGTATAAACTCATGTTGGAATTTTATAATTAAATAGAGAGTTTTATTTTGAAACTTGTGGGTTCAATGTAATTAGTGGCTCATTGTCAGTTCGTCACACGCCTAATAGGGACACTCCCTAGGTGGTATTTTGGGGGTGTGACATATACCTTCTTGAACTGATCTTCGCACACACGCCAGGGGTTGGCTGCGATATTATGACTGATCTTCGCACACATGCCTCAGAAAGGCTGCGAACTAAACATACTAAAACTTCGCACACATGCCAGGGTGGCCGCGATACAAATATACATAGTCTAGAATACTTGAGAACTTTTCCTAATCTTCGCATACATGCCGAAAGGGCCGCGATACGAACCAATACTATACACGAACAATGAACGAACTTATACGATGCATGATTAGATGAACGAACGCAATGCTTGCTATACCATTCTATTACTGAACTTACTTTCAGTGAACTCGCTCAACTAGTTGTTGATTATTTGCTGCATGCCTTGCAGGACCTTAGGTACATTATGGAGCTTGCACAGGGAGGAGCAGGTCGTTGTGGGCAAAGGATCGTGAATGATATATCAACACTTATGTTAAATCATACATACTGTTGTTTGGGTTACATAAATGCTTCCGCTGTACTTAACTAAATTACATGTTCAATATGATTGGTGGTTAGGATCCTGGTCATGTCACGCCTCCAAGCGGTGATACTCCGCGTGTGGATTTTGGGGGTGTGACAGATTGGTATCAGAGCCATTGGTTATAGAGAACTTGGTTTTAATGTGGGAAAACGTTTTTATTAAAACCAGACTATAACCAGAACAGTGCTCTCAACGATCCACAACGACGCTTCGCTCCACGTGCAAGACTCGACATCTTAGGTAATAAGGTTTATGTTATTGCCTGTTTGCTAGAACTGCTTAGATCTTTGCTCGCATTATGTTTAGATACACATGACTTTGATTACATGAGAACACCTATGTGCTTACACTTTTCTGTCATCGCCCTACTCGCGAACCACTCTTGCTTACGTTACTTTTACTATGAAGATCATGTCTGGACGAATCAACATGACTCAAGCCCAGCTAGAGGCTCTCGTTCAAGCTCAAGTTGCTGCGGCACTTGCAGCTGCTCAAGCAGGTCAACCAGCGCAGCAAGTTTGCACCTTTAAGAACTTCATGGACTGTCGTCCAAATTCCTTCAGCGGCACAGAGGGGGCAGTGGGACTCCTCCACTGGTTTGAGAAGCTAGAATCCGTATTCGAAATGTGCGAGTGCCCTGAGGCTCGCAAGGTCAAGTTTGCCACTGGCACGCTAGAGGGAATAGCACTGACTTGGTGGAACGCCCAAGTTCAAATCTTAGGGTTGGCAGCTGCTAACGCCACACCCTGGAACGACTTTAAGGAACTCATCAAGCGTGAGTATTGCACGCGTGAAGATATTCACAAGCTGGAAGACGAGTTGTATAATCTAAGGATGGTGGGATCTGAGATCGAAGCGTATACCAAACGGTCGAATGAGTTGGCCGTTCTGTGTCCAACTATGGTGGACCCTCCATACAAGCGCATTGAGTTGTATCTCAAGGGATTGGCGCCAGAAATTCAGAGCCACGTGACTTCGGCTAATCTCGAAAACATCCAGGAAATCCAACGCCTCGCTCATCGCATTACCGACCAGGCAGTGGATCAGAATAAACTACCAAAGCGTGTCAACGCTACTGCTACAGTCACTCCAGCTGCTACTTCTGCTACACCCAACGACAACAAACGGAAATGGGATGGGGATTCCGATCAGTCTCAAGCACAGCAGCGCAGAACGAACGACTACCAGAACCCGAGTCAGCAATCATATGGCAATCAGGAGCAGGGTGGATACAGGGGAGTACACCCACTATGTAACAAGTGTAACAAGCACCACAGTGGAAGGTGTCGCAAGGAACGTTGCCAGAGATGTTTCAAGATAGGGCACGAAGCCAAAGATTGCAGGAGCTCACGACCTGCAAACCAGAACCAGCAACTTCCACCACCAGTTCCTCAGAACCCACAGCAGCAGCAGCAGCCACAGCGTGGAAATCGGGGATGTTTCCAGTGTGGGGCAGAAGGTCATTACAAGCGCGATTGCCCACAGTTGAACCAGAATCTGAACAACAATAATAACCAGGGCAATGGGAACAACAACAACAACAATGGCAACGAAGCAAGGGGTCGAGCTTTCATGCTAGGACAAGGAGACGCTGTTTGAACTTATAACTTGTTTTGGGATTTTCTTTATTATGTCCCTATTACTCGAACAAAGTTTGGTTTGAACATGAATCGTACTGGGTTTTATGGATTATTTTAATTACTATACGTTATGTTTGATATGATGGATGGTTTGTTATATTTGAACGCTCCTGCCGTATTTAAGGACCATATGAATAGGGTGTGCAGACCCTACCTAGACAAGTTCGTCATAGTATTCGTGAAGTCCACTTCTTAGGCCATATAGTGAGCAAGGATCCGTGTCGATCCATCCAAGGTAGACTCGACCAGAAATCGGCCTACACCACATACTACAGACGATTTACGCAGGGATTTCTCGGAGATTGCTCAGCCACTTACGCTACTGACACAGAAGGATGTCACCTATTGCTGGGGAGAGCCCTAGGAGACTGCTTTTCAGCGCGACAAGGTTATCGCTTTCGCCTCTCGTCAACTCAAAATTCACGAACGGAACTACACAACGTACGACTTAGAGCTGGGAGCTGTCGTTTTCACGCTTAAGATATGGCGACACTACCTGTACGGTACCAGGTGCACGATTTACACCGATCACAGGAGTCTCGAGCATATCCTTAGGCAGAAGGATTTGAACATGCGTCAACGATGATGGGTTGAACTACATAGCGACTACGAATGCGCCATCAAGTACCATCCAGGCAAGGCCAATGTTGTGGCGGACGCCCTCAGTCGGAAGGACACTCTACCTTAGTGCGTGCGAGCGCTACTGCTACGATCCAATCTAGCCTTCCAGCACAGATACGAACTGCTCAGATAGAAGCACAGAAGCCCGAAAACGTCAAGGCTGGAGCCTTACGCGGCACACAACAACGATTAGGACAGAAGGCAGACGGCGCCTACTATGTAACGGGGCATATTTGGGTCTCACTTAACGACGGTCTATGCGAACTTGTGATGGATGAAGCTCACAAGTCTTACCACTCAGTACATCCAGGGTCGGATAGAACGTACTACGACATCAGCACTACTTATTGGTGGCCTAGTATGAAGGCCCACATCGCTACGTACGTTGGAAAACGCTTGACCTGTGCGGGAGTCAAGGTTGAATATCGGAAACCAACGGGCCTACTTCAGCAGCTTAAGATACCTCAGTGGAAATGGGGAGAAATTTCCATGGATTTCGTTACAGGCCTACCTCGATCCCAGCATGGGAACGATACCATATGAGTGATCGTGGATCGACTCACCAAGTCTGCACATTTCCTACCGATTAAGGAAACAGACAAGTTCTCCACTCTCGCAGACATCTACCTTAGAGAAGGTTGTTTCGAGGCACGGGGTGCCCACGTCCATCATTTCGGACCACGATGCACGATTCACGCCAGAACTTTGGCAAGCAATGCACAAACCATCCAACTCACGATTAAACATGAGCACAGCAGCATACAAACCGCTCCATTCGAGGCATTGTACGAGCGTAGATGCCGGTCACCTCTTTGTTGGGCAGAGGTGGGGGATAGTTAGATTACGGGTCCAGAGATTGTAATGGACGCCACGGAAAAAGATTGCACAGATACGACAACGCATGGCGGCAGCACGCGACCGACAGAAAGCCTACGCGGTCAAGCGTAGAAAGCCATTGGAATTTCAGGTCGGGGACCATTCGGGATCATAGAACGTACAGGCAGGATAGCCTATAGATTAAACCTACCAGCTGAACTCGGGGCAGTTCACAATGTCTTTTAGGTATCGAACTATCGACGAGCGGTTGCAGTTCGTCGGGGAAACCAGTTGAAATCACGGACCGGGATGTGAAGGTCCTCAAACACAAGAGAATCCCTCTTGTCCGAGTTCGTTGGAACTCCAAACGTGGCCCAGAGTACACCTGGGAACGCGAAGACAGGATGACAGAAAAGTACCCCAGTTATTCGAAACCAATACAACCACTACTGAGGCTGAAGCTACTACTTCGGAATTTCGGGACGAAATTCCAGATCAACGGGGGGAGGATGTGACACCCCAGGAAAAACCAGGGAACGATTGAACTTACCTAGCTTCCTCAGTGAGTGCATACCAAATTTCGGGACGAAATTTCCAATTAGTTGGGGATAATGTGACAACCCGTACTTTAGACTTATCTTGTGTGACGTTATATGCTCACGTGATCTATGTTAATTGAACGAATACATGATATGTTATGTGATTATGTGATTGTGTGACATGTTGCTTAAACCGAATAGTATTTGATTTCACGAAAACCCACTCGGTCCATTTAGTGGACTCGAGACCATGAGAAAACCCATGTGGGATTTCGGCCCACATCCCTTGTACGTATACATATATACATGCACACCTTTAGGGTTCTAGTTTTACAACTTGACAATTTAGAAAACACACACAAAACCCTAGCAAAAACATCTCTCTCTCTTTCTCACGCATAACCGGACGGCACAAGCAACCGGAAATCGATTCCGATTTGGATTACCCTCGACCGATCGGTTAGTGTTTTAATTGAATTGCTTTACTTGATTTGTGTGTTACTTGGCTGAATGTGTTGTTGAATCGGTCGGACATGTAGAACTGATCGACCGGATATGTTTGATGGATAGGAATCGATGTCTGATAAATTGTTGATTAGCTTTATATGATTAGATAATTGCATGTTTGTTTGGGCTTTGTTCGATCAGCCGGACAGGTTATATAATCGGATAATGTTTGATAATGTTAATGATAATATTCTTGTTAAGTTGGTTACATGATTACGAAATCGGATATGATGTTTGATGTTGTTGTTCATAAATTGGGTGATTTGGTTATTCATGTTATTCATACTAGGGTTTATGAGAATGTATGTTGTTATTGCATGTTTGATCGATAAAACTCGGTAGGATTCATGAGAAACTGTTAGTTGGTTTGAATTATGGAAATTGATAATTGATTGGCATAACTGATTGCATGAAACATGGAAACTGTTACAAGTTGTTAGGCACACGGATTGCGAGTCGAGACCGAGATTGCGAGTCTTGTTGCGACTCGGAACCTCACACAACAGCATGAGCCGAAACCGTGGTTGCGAGTCCCGGTTGCGACTCGTAACCAAACCATGATGAGCCGAGACCAGTAGTTACGACTCGTAACCCCGTTGCGACTCGAGACCGGACTCGAAACCACCTAGTCTCGAAGGATATGCATCTGTCGAGATCTCCCTTGTTGCGACTCGTAATCTCTGTTGCGAGTCGAGACCATGCACGTACACATAATTGGACTTACACACTGACACGAGCCCAGCTAATTGGGCCGGACAATTGGACTCGGTTACACCTTTGCTAATTGGACTGCTTATCTGATTGGGCTATTATTGTCATTGGGCCGGGTTATGTTTGGGCCGAATACTTGGATTGCTTATCGGATTGCTGATACGTGTACGTGTTTACCATGAATCCTTGCATGCTTGCAACGTGTTGACTATACGTGATACAATATACGTGCTATATGCGAACCTGACTTATGTGATAACC
This sequence comes from Helianthus annuus, assembly GCF_002127325.2. Taxonomy (NCBI): domain Eukaryota; kingdom Viridiplantae; phylum Streptophyta; class Magnoliopsida; order Asterales; family Asteraceae; genus Helianthus; species Helianthus annuus. Next base: position 78,943,203 of record NC_035437.2, read on the forward strand.
CTGTTAGGACGTGGTTGATCATCTACTTGCTACCTGTACTCTTTGTGTATCTGCCGAGCAACCCAAGGTGAGTTCACACAGCCAAGGCATGGGGTTCCCAGGGTGGGAATGGGATTGAATAAATTATAAGTACATACTTAGTTAACGGAATATAATGATACGAGTCCTCAGGGTGAGGATGGTGAATGATAAGACACGGCTAGACTAGTATACCTTCTTGAACTGATCTTCGCACACACGCCAGGGGTTGGCTGCGATATTATGACTGATCTTCGCACACATGCCTCAGAAAGGCTGCGAACTAAACATACTAAAACTTCGCACACATGCCAGGGTGGCCGCGATACAAATATACATAGTCTAGAATACTTGAGAACTTTTCCTAATCTTCGCATACATGCCGAAAGGGCCGCGATACGAACCAATACTATACACGAACAATGAACGAACTTATACGATGCATGATTAGATGAACGAACGCAATGCTTGCTATACCATTCTATTACTGAACTTACTTTCAGTGAACTCGCTCAACTAGTTGTTGATTATTTGCTGCATGCCTTGCAGGACCTTAGGTACATTATGGAGCTTGCACAGGGAGGAGCAGGTCGTTGTGGGCAAAGGATCGTGAATGATATATCAACACTTATGTTAAATCATACATACTGTTGTTTGGGTTACATAAATGCTTCCGCTGTACTTAACTAAATTACATGTTCAATATGATTGGTGGTTAGGATCCTGGTCATGTCACGCCTCCAAGCGGTGATACTCCGCGTGTGGATTTTGGGGGTGTGACATAAAACACTAAGCACATAACGACATTCAATAAATCACATAATATCCATTAGTTCAAAATGTCACATAAGCACGTAACGTTACATCAAAGCAAGTCTAAAGTTCGAATTGTCACAGGTTATACCTACAAACAATTTTTGGATTGTAAGCCCTTGAACTATGATGGCACTGGGGGTGTTGTTGCTTTCGTCAGATGGACGGAGAAGACGGATTCTGTTTTAAGGATGAGCAAGTGTGCTCCTGAACGCCAAGTTACATACGTCTCAGGGCTCTTTCTTGATGGTGCCCTATCCTGGTGGAACCTTCAAGTACAGACCCTGGGGGAGTCGGCGGCATATGCTTTGACATGGACTGAGCTGGAGGAGCTCATGAGGAAGAAATATTGTTCATGGGCCGAGATACAGAAACTGGAAACTGAATTCTGGCACCTCAAAATGGACGGTCCAAAAATTGTTGAATATGTGCAAAGGTTCCATGACTTGTCACGCGTTGTGCCGTATATGGTTGATCCTGAGTTTAAACGCATTGAGCGTTTCATCTGGGGATTGGCACCCCAGATCATGAGCATGGTGACGACGTCCAAGCCTCCAACGATTACCGAAGCCATTAATCTCAGCGTGGCACTTACAGAGGAAGCCATCAGATTGAACAAGTTTTCAATCTCTGAACCGAAAAAGAAGGAAACACATGTTGAATCATCACCAAGTGAGAACAAAAGGAAGTTCTCAAGCTTCAAAAAGGGTACCAACAGTGTCAGCAAGAAAGAAGAGGGAAGTGCACCAGCCAGGGCCAAAACTGGTGCCGAAAACAAAGGAAGAGGATACATGGGCACCCTGCCCAAGTGTGATGCATGCCAATACCATCACCCCGGCCCATGCAAATTCAGGAAATGTAAGTCCTGTGGAAAGACTGGCCACTCAAAGGAAACATGCTGGGCTGGTAATGGTGTTGGACGTGGAAATCAAAGAGGTCATGGAAGAGGGAATGGAAACCGTCAACAGGGAGGAAATGGCGGGAATGGGAATCATGGGAATCAAGCTGGTAACCGGGGAACTAACACCAATCGAGGCGGAAATGGTAATGGTAACGGTCGAGGACCGGGATGTTTTAACTGCAGAGACATCGGGCACTTCAAGCGCGAATGCCCAAAACTCAATCAAGCTCAGGGAAGGGTATTCAACATTGGAGCAAGGGAAGCACGCCAGGACCCGAACGTTGTCACTGGTACGTTCCCTATAAATCAACGCTTTGCATCTGTTTTATTTGACACTAGTGCCGACTATAGCTTTGTATCATTAGAATTTAAAAGTATGCTTGGGTTAACTGCTAGTAAGTTAGATATTCCGTACTCAATTGAACTGGCTAATGGGGAGCTAGTTGAAATGAATGAAGTCATCAGAGAATGCGTGATAGAGCTGGGGGAGCAAGAGTTTACACTGGATCTACTGCCAGTCGAGTTGGGAAGCTTCGACGTGGTAGTAGGAATGGATTGGTTGTCAAGCAACAGAGCCGAAATTGTATGTCACGAAAAGACCATTCGCAGCCCTACGGCGAATGGAGAAACAATTGTGGTACACGGAGAGAAGCGTGATACGCCCTTAAGGCTAGGACATCGTGAATAAGGGATGTGTTTGAAAAAGGCTAGGACATGTTTGAAGAAGGGATGTGTTGCCTTCTTAGCACACATCGTGAATAAGGAGGCCGCTGAGCCAAAGATAGAAGACATTCCTGTCGTAAGGGAATATCCTGAAGTCTTCCCAGAAGACTTGCCAGGATTGCCACCACAAAGACAAGTCGAGTTTCATATTGACTTAGTCTTAGGCGCCGCGCCGGTGGCTAAGGCACCATATAGACTTGCACCTTCGGAAATGCAGGAGTTGTCGACACAGCTTCAGGAGTTGCTAGACAAGGGATTTATCAGGCCAAGCTTCTCGCCTTGGGGAGCTCCAGTCCTGTTTGTTAAGAAGAAAGATGGTAGTTTTTGCATGTGCACCGACTACCGGGAGCTGAATAAGTTGACAATCAAGAACAGATATCCGTTGCCAAGGATTGATGATCTATTCGTTCAGTTGCAAGGTTCAAGTTTCTACTTAAAGATCGATCTCCGATCAGGATATCATCAGTTAAGGATACAAGAGGAAAGTATTCCCAAGACTGCTTTTAGGACTCGCTACGGGCATTACGAGTTCCTGGTTATGCGGTTTGGTCTGACAAACGCGCCAGCTGTGTTGATGGATTTGATGAACAGGGTCTGTAAGTCATACCTCAACAAGTTTGTGATTGTGTTCATTGACGATATACTAATTTACTCAAAGATGAAGGAAGAACACAAACAACACTTAAGAGCTATTCTAGAACTGCTTAAGAAAGAGAATTTGTACACGAAGTTCTCGAAGTGCGAATTCTGGTTACGCGAAGTTCAGTTCCTTGGTCATGTTGTAAATGGAAATGGAAATCCATGTGGATCCCACAAAGATCGAGGCGATCAAAAATTAGGAGTCTCCAAAAAGGCCAACCGAGATTCGGCAATTCTTGGGTTTGGCTGGGTATTATCGAAGGTTTATTGAGGATTTCTCGAAAATCGCTCAACCGTTGACCTCCCTTACGCAAAAAGACAAGAAGTTTGATTAGGGAGACAAACAAGAAGAAGCATTCCAATTGTTGAAGAACAAACTTTGTGACGCACCGATCTTATCTCTACCCGAAGACACTGACGACTTTGTGGTATATTGCGACGCTTCGCGTCAAGGTTTGGGTTGCGTGTTGATGCAGCGACAAAAAGTTATAGCATATGCTTCGCGCCAGCTGAAGGTCCATGAGAAAAACTACACCACGCATGACTTGGAGTTAGGCGTAGTGGTGTTTGCATTGAAGATTTGGCGACATTACTTGTATGGCATGCGATGCACAATCTTTACTGATCACAAGAGCCTGCAGCATATATTTGATCAAAAAGAGCTTAACATGAGACAAAGACGCTCTGTTGAATTGTTAAACGACTATGATCGTGAGATCAAGTATCACCCGGGGAAGGCAAATGTAGATGTCGATGCCTTAAGTCGGAAAGAAAGGAGTAGGCCCATAAGGGTTAGGGCTTTGGAGATGATTGTTCAGACAGATCTCATGTTGCGCATTTGTGTTGCACAGAGGGAAGCTCTTAAAGGGGAGAACCTTGAAAATGAATATCTCCGGGGGATGGAGAAGCAATTGGTACCAAAGGAGGATGGAACATTATGTTTCTTGGGAAGAATTTGGGTTCCTTTCTTTGGGGGTCTGAGAGACGTTATCTTTGATGAGGCTCACAAGTCATGGTACTGGATCCATCCAGGATCGGATAAGATGTACCAAGATCTAAAGTATTTCTATTGGTGGCCAAGAATGAAAGGCGATGTAGCGGTATATGTTGGCAAATGTTTAACTTGCGCCAAGGTAAAGGCCGAGTACCAGAAACCTTCAGGTCTCCTACAACAACCTGAAATACCCCAGTGGAAGTGTGAACAGATTTCAATGGACTTTATAACGAAATTACCAAAGACGCCCAAGGGCCATGATACAATTTGGGTGATTGTAGACCGTTTAGCGAAATCTGCACACTTTTTGGCAATTAAAGAGAAAGACAACACGAGCAAGTTGGCTGAGCTATACCTGAGAGAGATTGTTGCACGACATGGAGTGCCTCTCTCAATTATCTCTGATAGAGATGGAAGATTCGTGTCAAGGATTTCGCAATCCTTCCAAGAAACTTTTGGTTCTCAGTTGAACCTAAGTAATGCATTTCACCCGCAGACAGACGGACAGAGCAAACGAACGATTCAAACATTAGAAGACATGTTGCGAGCTTGCGTAATGGATTTAGGTGGAAGTTGGGACACTCACCTACCATTGGTCGAATTTTCATACAACAACAGTTATCATGCAAGCATTCAAGCTGCACCGTTCGAAGCTCTTTATGGACGCAAGTGTCGATCACCGATATGTTGGGCTGACGCCGGTGATAGACAGCTTATCGGTCCGGAAGTGGTCCAGTAGACGACAGACAAGATCGCACAGATCCGAGAGCGCATCAAAGCGGCTCGTGATCGACAAAAGTGTTATGCGGACCGGAGAAGAAAACCTCTAGAATTTAAGGTGGGAGATATGGTATTGTTGAAAGTTTCACCCTGGAAGGGTGTGGCACGCTTTGGGAAGCGTGGGAAGTTGAACCCCAGGTACATTGGTCCATTTAAAATCCTGGAGAGAATTGGTTTAGTAGCATATAAGTTGGACCTACCCACAGAACTAAATGGCGTTCATGATACATTCCATGTATCAAATTTGAAAATGAGTCCAACTCAAGAAACGGTTGTCATACCTACCGACGAAGTCCACATTGACGACACGCTCCACTTTATTGAAGAACCTGTTGAGGTTACTGATTGGAAGATTAACAAGACGCGTCGGAGTAGTGTCAAACTCGTCAAGGTTCGATGGAATGCACGACATGGCACAGAATTCACGTGGGAATGTGAGGATCGAATGAAGGAAAAATACCCTCATTTATTCCCCAAGACCCCTGCAACTAGAAGCAGAACTTAAAATTTCGGGATGAAATTTTCTTAACGGGGGGAGAATGTGACAACTCTCACTAAACCAGGTATCCGTACGATTAATTAATTTTAATTACGTGCTTAATGATTGTGCTTAATTACAACTGATGACGTAAACTGCTTTCTGACTTCTGTAACATACATACATATGCATCGCATTTCATACTGTCATTCCGTTCATTACATACAAACTTTAGTGACAAACTTGATGCACAAAGCACAGTTAGCACAGTTAGCGGATAACTCAGAAATATACTGACAGTGCCAGTACATAGGCAGGCAGTGTTTTGAGACCCAGTGTGGGCCAAAGACAAGGTACTACACTAGTATGGTGTGTAGGGAAGTGATGACCATAAGACTGTGTCACTAGGTGATAGTTTGAGTGCTGGAAAGTGCCTAAAACTCATTTTAAGTGCAAAATTCTGCATTTTCAGCAAAATTCAGCTCTTAACATACTCGTATTATGCAGAGAATTGACTAAATGGTCCTGAATGCTTTCCTAAGTGTTGGGAATTAATTGTGTTACAAAAAGATACATAAAAGACAACATACGGTACAATTTAACACTTTAACAGAACAATACCTAACCGAACAACCAGACATTAACCGGGACACCAAAATTTTGTCAGAAACATTGTTTTATTATTTTTAGACTAATTATGGTCTCCAAATACCCCAACACACTATAAAAATATGTCATGCACATAATACCTTAGATAATACACTTAACCTCCTAAATAAATACCTACATATGATCAAATTTTACAATTTACCCCCCCCCCTCAATATTTTCGGCTCAAAGGAGGGACCCACCATCATCATCACCATATCCCCATTAAATATTACCTGTAAATATGATTGGGTCTTGCACTTGCCAAGAAATTAGAAATGATTATAAGTAGGTTGGGCTAAGATTACAATCTCATCATTTCACTTCACAAGTTCACTCCACCACCCTCACCACCTCTCTCTCTCTCTCGGCCCTCCCTACATCCGCCACCACCACCACCTTGTCACCACCATTGCTCCATTTTCAAGCTTGTTCCAAGTGCTCGAAGGTGATACTTGGAGGTCTCGAAGGAACTTCATAGTTTGCTCTACACCTCATCTTCATCATCATCCCTTGTTCATAAGTTAATCCCTAGCCTTTGAGCTAGTCGTAAGTCTTTGATTAAACTCTTAGTTACTTTTATGTTGATTATTCGAAGGATGGTTGTTTAATGTTTAACTCAAGAACACAAAAAGAAAATAAACAAGAATCATGAACATAAGCTTACATAAAGATGAAATCTTGTTGGATTAGAGTTGATTAAAGCATGCATGACATTTGATTGTTGATTTCTTGATAAACACATGTTTAGGACACTTGTTGGTACATTTTAGTAACATTTAAGCTAATAAAAAGCATGCTGATTAGCATTTTTAGCCAACTTCAACTGGCTGTAAACAGATCGTTATAAATCGAAAAACTGATTTTCTGAAGCCTAAACTGATTAGCATTTAAGCTAAACATGTTTTGACATGTTTAGCTCGTCACTTTTAAATTTAGTGCTTGTGTAGAGTCGTAAGTCAAGCGGACTAAACACCCGCTTAGACTTTCGAACACGACCCGTTTGGTCGATCATTAGGATCCGACCAAACATGTTTTGTGACCATAGTAGAGTAGGGAATAACCTTCCGAGGTTATACCTTATGGTCACTTAGGTTTAATAAGTCGCATGATAGGTAGTTATATGCCTTTAGTAAATTACCAAAATACCCTTTTCATACATAATTGGTAATTAAGCATATGTAACCTAAACTTTTGACACATAACTAATTATGTAACATAATTAAACATGTATGGGCATATAATACTTGTCACAGGACTAGTTAGACATCTCGAACGCGCTTTTGCGTGCACGACACGTTAAAGTAGCGTAAGCTACCTTAATGGGTCACAATGGGTCGAAAGCACTTAGGTTAGGTTTCAATTTAGTTTGTAGGCATTGTTAAATCATGTCATATGAGTTCCAATAACTCATTTGGTTTACAAGACCTCATCCTATCCGATCCTCCGACTTAGGTCCGGTTTATTTATATAGTTATTAGGTTGCCGATTGATTCTGTGCTCCTTCTAGCTTTGCTTGGTTGTTGTTCAAAGACCGCTAAGCATTCTCAGGCGAGTACATAGTTCCCCTATTTTACTGTTTTCGATTGTTTTGGGGTGATTCATATGTGTTAAATGATTTCAATGTTTAAACGATGTTTTCCAAAAACGATTAAGATGGTTTATATTAAAACTAATAATGATTTTGATAATATGAACAAGCTTGTTGGTTGTAATTACATAACGAATAATATCCATTAATTTTGGCTGAACCGACCAGTATTAGGTTATGGTACCATAGGATCTGACAAATCCCGCTATCAGACTGCACCCATGGTTATGTGTGGGTTAGGTGGGTAGCTACCGAATCTGTAATTGTTAACTTACCCTTTGGTGGTTAGTTAATGCGAGATGATTGTTAACTTACCCTTTGGTGGTTAGTTGATGCGAGATTGGCGATAGGCGAGTCACGAAGGTTTGGATATTATTAGCGAGGCGACCAAAAGTATTTTCACTATTAAAACAAGTTAAACGATTTTGGGATGAGTTACACGATTTGAAACAAATTAAACGAGATAAACGATTTGGTTAAACGATTGGTTTTGGGATGTGATTAAATCATGGGACAGGTGTAGCATGATAAAAGCATGGTAGATACGCCGCTGGTACATCTTATATATAAGTGCTCTTATCATACTACATTTTGTGTCATTATTTAGTTCACTGGGGAAACGATTTTAAAACGATGTCACACAACGAGGTTTTTGAAATGATATAAACCATACGAGTTTTATTAACAAGTTTTTACGAGACGTTTTACAATTTGGTTTGATAAAACAAATGTTTTGGGTTAAGAATCATGGCTACGAGATTTTATAACAAACTATAACCTATTTGATTTGAGTTGGTTATTTATGTTGCAATACACTTTTGAAAACAAGGTTTGTATTTTGACTCTTGTAGTCTAACAAGGTACTGCAACATATAAACTAGCCATGAATCCGACACTCTCATAAAACCTATATACTCGCCAGCATTTCTTTGCTGACTTTGTTTTCACATATGTTTCAGGTATTGTTGATTGATGTTGATTGATAGGATGCACACTCATATAGGTCTGGACAAGGCCTTAGTGACTTAATAACAATGATAGACTATGTTTAACTTGTTTGTTAGACTTCGAGACGATGTAAATGTTTAATGTTTAATAAAACGAAACTTCAAATTTCCGTGTGTTTTGAAACAATGATTCTGTTGCAACACTCCCCGATGTTTCCTCCACGTTTTGTTGTTTTATCGTGGTCGGGATGTGACAGAAAAGTTGGTATCAGAGCTCATGGTTATAAGGAATTAGGTTATTAGTAATGCTTTGACCTAGTCTATAACCTTCCTAGGACCCTAACACAAGATTCTTGTGTTTAGATTTTAAAACAATACCGTCACCTATCCTTAGGTGACAACCACAATAAGAACATATCTTTCGAATCCGCTTCGAAAATTAATCATCTGTTCTAGGATGATTGATTATACTAGGTTTTGAACCCTCTGTTATACGGTTTTGAACCCTTCCGGTTTGATTCATCTTTGGCTTTATGCCTTTTGAGTTTTCAAAATATCGTCAAAGTTTGGTTCTAAATAATGTGAACACATGCAAACTGGAAGAGTGAATGCCTGTACCCTGAGTTTTCTGTCTAAGGCTAGAGTGTTCGTACAAATCCGCAGTATCGGACCAGTCACGCTTACCTGGGAACTTTTGGGGTGAGTGTTCACTTATAGGCGAGCATGTCTTCAGTGATACATTAATATGACCCATTTACTTTGATTAGTCACCGTCTCATTTGTTTGCCTTAGGTAACAAACAAATGATCGCAATTTTTATGCATTGCCACTCTATTTTGATTACCCGATATCATTTCATTCATTTCTTCCTATGTCTTCCTTTTCTCTACAACGTCACTTCATCGCAACAACGCTCAGATGTCCGAACAGGCTACTAAAGTTGCCCAACGAGTAGGCGAAGTAATTTTGAAGACTGCTGAATTAGTTGTTGCCATGTCCCGTCTCCAGGATGAAACCACCCGAGAAGCATCAAAGGAAGCAAAAGCCAAGCCTTCGAAAAGGTCACAGAAGCGTAAGACCTCGAAGAACCCTCCAGCCGTTGCACCAAATCAAGCAGGACCTGGTCAGGTGGCAACACCACCAGCCAAGAAGCGGTACTTGGGAACTGCTCCTTTCTGCAATCAATGCAATGGCCATCATCCAAATCAAGCACCTTGTTTCAAATGTACCCACTGCGGGCGATGGGGACATTTGGTTAACATGTGCCGCTTTGTCATCCAAAACAAAGCTGTTGCAGGTCCTACTGTTGCTCGAGCACCATACGAAGGGACAACCCCTTTGTGCCATCAATGTAACCTCCATCACCATGCTAGTGTCAAATGCCAAATATGCTTCAAGTGTGGACTTGTAGGTCATTTGGCAAGAGACTGTCATTCAGTCGCTAGGTTAAACCAAACTATTCAGAACCCTGTTCAACTTCAAGCAAATCCAGCACAAGCTCGTTTTCCTCTTGGAACTTGCTACTTCTATGACGAGACAAGTCATTTCAGGGACGAATACCCAAAGTTTGTCAATGCAAATCTGACCCACGGATGAGCATTGGGCTGATTAGAAGAAGCTGCTGCTTGAAATAATTGGAAACTTATGCTTTTGTTTCTTTTGTTGAACTCTGAAACAACCTGTTTGATTTATAAATAAATCGTTATTTACAATTTTGATGTACAAGTGTAGTTACATGTGTGTATGGCATACCCCTATAATATCTACACCAAAGAACTATGTTCTTTACAAACTACTCTTGTAAGTTCTCCCATTCATGTGATCGCCCATGATTTCCTCAAAAATTCCAAGTACTCGTTTCAAGAAACGAAATACCGAATATAAGTGACATTTTGAGTAATCACTTAAAATCCTTGGTTAGATAACTAAGAGTATTTTTCGATCTTATACCCAAACTCCAAATTCTGCTTCATATGTCGCCTTGGCATAGCTAGCACCTCAACTTCATGAGGATTCTACCTCATGTGTCGACTTAAGCACGTCTAGTGCAAGGTTTCGAAGCATCCCCTGCTATTCGAATTTTGAAATCCATATAGGATCTTTTAGATCCATGTGAATGATTATCGCTCAAATCGGAAACCTTGATTGGATTATTTGTACGCCTTAATATGTACAATTCAATAAGGACAAGCCGAATTCCTATCAAGATCTCTCTATCTTCATAGTTAGATTTTTGAAGATGTTTAAAGCGCCAAATGAAATCCACGGATTGGATTCCTGGTGTGCTTTAAATACCCGTGTCCAAAGATAACAAATTAAAGGTCAAGTTAAACGATTATGTGATTATGTGTTTCTTTTATGTTTTTGTGTAATCCGAGTTATTCAAATCCTCGTAGAACCTTCCATATCTTCATATGAGGGATTCATAGTAGGATATCCAAAGGTACTACCTTAAATCCTTAATGGGCTTCTACGTGGTAGTTAAGACCCTTAGATTTTATAGTACCATTCCTTAATTCGAAAAGAGACCTTTTGGGTGGTCTAGTAAAAAGATTGATTCAAATCTGGTTAGGAATGACATGTGATGATATAGTTGGAAAGACTCCTTGGGGGTCTGTTTTAAAAGATCATTAATTGATCTAGAGGACTCTATGGTGGTCTAGTCACACTCATCACAGGTTTGTTTATCGGGTTTTCCCCTACACATTATAGAATACACTGTGTGGACTATGCAAGGAATTACGTAATTATGGACGCGTACATAATTATGAAATTCAGTGCACAAAAAAAACCACAGTAAGATTTATCATGTGTAAGAACCGATAGTGACAACAATAACGGAATGTGAACAATGTAATGGAGGTACGGTGGACGCACCAATGACGCTTCATATACTTGTATATAAGTGTCCCTCTTACATTGCAAGCATAATGATATTAAAGTTACTAGAAGTTCATAACCCTAACCGGTGCTGTCTTATCTTTTCGACTTCATGTTTCGAAATGCCTAACTTGTCTCAAAGTCAAGGCTGAACATCAACGACCTTCTGGTTTGTTTGTACAACCAGAGATACCGGTTTGGAAGTGGGAGAACGTTGCTATGTATCTCATCACTAAATTACCGCGTACATCTAAAGGTCACGATGCTATATGAGTTGTTATCGATCGATTAACGAAGACAGTTCATTTTGTTCCGACTCACGAATATCTATCTGCTAATAATCTTGCAAAGATTTATGTTGATGAGATTGTATCTCGACATGGTGTTCCTTTGGACATCATATCTAATCGTGATGCTCAATCGTTCTCACAAATTTCCTCTAGTTAAAATTTCGGGACGAAATTTCCTGAAGTAGGGGAGACTGTGACATCTGTGCCTCCACGGCCATCAAACAAATACCAAATCAATGAAATATTGTATTTCTTACTTGGGATTTGTATAAATATGTGTATCATTTGCACATATCAATTCTCGTTCGATTTCAAGCTCTAAATCGCTTTCTGGAAAGTTATACGCGAACTGATGCGCAAACGCAATCAGTTTAGCGCAACAAACACTCTGGAATAGTGACATAGGCTTAACATACCTTAAATAACCTTTACATAACTTAGAAATAAGTTTTGGATGGTTTGGTATGCCGAAATCAAGTCTATTCGCTTACAGGGACTAAATTCGACAAACTACGAAAGTATGTCAATTTGAACTGTAACGAACACTCCGGAACTTGATCGTAAGTTAAACATACCCTAAATAACCTTTACATAGCTTAGAAATAGGCTTTGAGGGGTTCGGTATGCTAAAATAAACTTTATTGATCAATAGGGACTAAAAGCGTCAAAAGTGCACAAGTTTGCATTTTCGCGCATATCTTACGTTCTAAATACATCCGGACATCCAAAAATTTATGTAAGCATTAAAATATTATGTTTTAGTGTTTGGCATAATAAAATATTATGTTTTAGTCTTTGCTGTCTGTGAGTATCCCCCTGCAAAATGGTTGAAGTTTGCTACTGGTACGCTTGAAGGAAACGCGCTTTCCTGGTGGAAGGCGCAAATTCAGATGTTTGGTTTGGAAACCGCTAATGCTACTGCGTGGGAGGATTTCAAGGACATGATTGAGGAGGAGTATTGTCACAGAGATGACATTCACAAGCTCGAAAACGAGTACTATGAGCTCAAGATGGTTGGATCAGAGATCGAGGCATACACCAAACAGTCCAACGACTATGCTGCTGTTTGCCCAAACATGTCTCGACCTATGTATCGAAGAATCGAATTGTACATCAAGGGTTTGGCTCCAGAAATTCGAAGCCATGTGACTGTAGCCAACCTCAATACCATTCAGCCGGTCGTCCGTCTTGCTCACAAACTCACTGATCAGGCCATGGAACAGGGCAAGCTGCCCAAAAGGATCAGTGCTACTGCTGGAACTCCTAGTGACAACAAGCGTAAGTGGGAAGGAAATCAAAGCAAGGATGCTAACCCCACTCAGGCCCCAACCCAGCAAAGGAAAACTGACAACAACAAGGGCCCTCAACAACAGGGTGGCTATTGCGGGAACCACCCCAAGTGCAACAAGTGCAATCGACATCACAGTGGGCCTTGTGGGAAAAGTCAGTGTCAGCGATGTAACAAGATGGGGCATGAGGCCAAGGACTGTAGGAGTCGACGTCCCCCAGGGCAGAACCAGCAGCAGCAGCATCATGGGAACGTCAAGGGTTGTTTCCAGTGTGGAGCTGAGGGGCACTTTAAGAAGAATTGCCCTGAACTGAAGCAGAACCGCAACAACAATCAGGGAGCTGGAAACAACGATCAAAACAACAATGCTGGGAATGGTGCAAGGGGGAAGGGCTTTTGTGATTGGAGCTGGAGAAGCGAGGAATGACCCCAACGTCGTGGCGGGTAAGTTCCTACTCGATGATCGTTATGTTTCTGTATTATTTGATTCCGGAGCCGATGCTAGTTATGTGTCCCTACGTATTAGTAAGAAGCTTAAGCACCCGCCTTCGTTACTACGTTCTAAGCATATCGTCGAGCTAGCTAATGGTAGAAACATTGAGACCTCACATGTTATCAACGACTGCAAGCTAGTACTATCTGGTCAGACCTATAGCATCGATCTTTTCCCTATTGCTCTTGGAAGCTTCGACGTCGTTATCGGTATGGATTGGTTATCCAAACATCGCGCAGAAATCCTCTGTCAAGAGAAAATGGTCCGCATTCCCCGCCGTTCTGGCAAAACCCTCATCGTGCAAGGTGACAAAGGCGGAGAAGTAACAGGCATCATCTCATTCTTGAAGGCCTAGAAATGTTTACAAAAGGGGCACACCGCTATCTTAGCACTTGTCACCAACACTCGGGAAAAGGAAAAGAGGATTGAAGATTTTCCAGTGGTACGCGACTACCCCGAGGTATTTCCTGAAGAACTACCTGGTCTCCCTCCCCACCGTCAGGTCAAATTCCGAATCGAGCTAGCTCCCGGAGCAGCGCCTATAGCTCGTGCGCCTTATCGACTAGCCCCCGCAGAACTAAAGGAACCCTCAACGCAACTGCAGGAACTATTGGATAAAGGATTTATCCGCCCTAGTTCATTACCCTGGGGAGCGCCAGTATTCTTTGTTAAGAAGAAGGATGGCACTTTCCGAATGTGCATCGACTATCGTGAGCTGAACAAGGTTACCATCAAGAATCGCTACCCTCTCCCACGTATCGACGACCTATTCGATCAGTTGCAGGGATCGAGCTACTACTCTAAGATTGACCTACGATCGGGCTATCATCAGCTAAGAGTCCGTAATGAAGACATCTTCAAAACTGCATTCAGAACTCGTTATGGTCATTACGAGTTCCTTGTCATGCCCTTTGGAATGACTAACGTGCCTGCGGTTTTCATGGACCTCATGAACCGGGTGTGCAAGCCTTACCTCGACAAATTCGTGATCATGTTTATCGACGACATCCTGATCTACTCAAAAAGTCAAGAAGAGCATGAACAGCACCTACGCCTTATCCTCGAACTCCTTCGCAAGGAGCAACTGTACGCCAAGTTCTCGAAATGTGACTTCTGGCTTCGAGAAGTCCATTTCCTTGGGCACGTGGTCAATAAGGACGGGATTCACGTCGACCCAGCTAAAATCGACTCTATAAAGAATTGGCCTACGCCCAAAACCCCTACCGAAGTTCGCCAATTCTTGGGGTTGGCAGGATACTATCGTAGATTTATCAAGGGGTTCTCAAAGATCGCTCAGCCTCTCACGGCTCTCACTCAGAAGGGTATGGCTTACAAGTGGAATGAAGCTCAGGAGTCCGCTTTTCAAAAGCTAAAAGATAACCTCTGTAGTGCTCCTATTCTCTCGTTACCTGAAGGTACCGATGACTTTGTGGTTTACTGCGATGCGTCCATTCATGGGCTTGGTTGCGTGTTAATGCAACGCGAGAAGGTTATTGCCTACGCCTCCCGACAACTTAAGACTCACGAAAGGAACTACACTACACACGACTTGGAACTGGGAGCAGTGGTTTTTGCGCTTAAGATATGGAGACATTACCTGTACGGTACCAAGTGCACTATTTACACCGATCACAGGAGTCTCGAGCATATCTTCAAGCAAAAGGAATTAAACATGCGACAACGTCGATGGGTCGAACTCTTGAATGATTATGAATGCGCAATAAAGTACCATCCAGGCAAGGCCAATGTCGTGGCAGACGCCCTCAGCCGAAAAGACACTACACCCAAGCGCGTGCGAGCGCTACAACTTACCATCCAGTCTAACCTCCCTACCCAAATTTGAAATGCTCAGGTTGAAGCTCTGAAACCGGAAAACATCAAGGCTGAGTCCCTGCGAGGATCGAGACAGCGATTAGAGCAAAAAGAAGATGGCGCGTACTATGTGACAGGGCGCATTTGGGTTCCACTCTACGGAGATTTGCATGAACTGGTGATGGACGAAGCCCATAAGTCCCGTTACTCAGTACATCCTGGTTCGGATAAGATGTACCACGACTTAAGGACTATGTATTGGTGGCCTGGCATGAAAGCCCACATAGCAACATATGTCAGCAAATGTTTGACCTGCGCGAGAGTCAAGACTGAGTATCAGAAACCAGCGGGCCTACTCCAACAACCAGAAATCCCGAAATGGAAATGGGAGCAAATTTCCATGGATTTCGTCACCGGCCTACCTAGATCTCAACGCGGGAATGATACTATTTGGGTAATAGTAGATCGATTGACCAAGTCTGCACACTTTTTGGCTGTTAAGGAGACAGACAAGTTTTCTACCTTGGCGGAGGTTTACTTAAAGGAAGTAGTTTCGAGGCACGGGGTGCCAACCTCCATTATTTCCGACCGAGACGCACGATTTACTTCCGAGTTGTGGCAAGCTATGCACAAATCCTTTGGCTCACGTTTGGACATGAGCACCGCTTATCACCCGCAAACGGATGGGCAGTCTGAACGCACCATCTAAACCCTGGAAGACATGCTTAGAGCATGTGTGATCGATTTTGGCAAGAATTGGGAGAAGCATCTACCGCTAGTAGAGTTCTCCTATAATAACAGCTACCACACCAGCATTCAGGCAGCACCCTTCGAGGCATTGTACGGTCGTAAATGCCGATCGCCTCTTTGCTGGGCGGAAGTTGGTGACAGCCAGGTCACAGGCCCAGAACTAGTGGTAGACACGACGGAGAAGATTGCCCAGATCAGACAACGCATGGCGGCAGCTCGTAACCGTCAGAAAAGCTATGCTGATAAGCGTAGGAAACCGCTAGAATTCCAGGTCGGGGACCGGGTTCTACTTAAAGTCTCACCCTGGAAGGGTGTGGTTCGTTTTGGTAAACGGGGCAAGCTTAATCCGCGATATCTTGGACCATTCGAAATTACCGAAAGGATCGGTAAGGTCGCTTATAGATTGAATCTGCCTGAAGAGCTGAGTGCGGTGCATAATGTTTTCCACGTGTCTAATCTGAAGAAATGTCTGTCAGATGAAACACTCATCATTCCCTTTAAGGAACTCACTATTGATGAACAGCTACACTTCACTGAGGAACCGATTGAGATCATGGATCGAGAAATCAAAAACCTCAAACGTAGCCAGATACCTCTCGTGCGAGTTCGTTGGAACTCGCGACGTGGCCCCGAGTTTACCTGGGAGCGGGAAGACCAGATGAAGTGCAAGTATCCCCAGTTGTTCCCAAACGAAACCCCCAGCACTGAAGCTACAACCGAATTTCGGGACGAAATTCCAAACTAACGGGGGGATGATGTGACACCCCGTTGAAACACTCTCACACGTACTAGCTTGACAGTGGCTGCCTTAACTTTCGAGACGAAAGTTCTTAAAACTTGGGGATAATGTGACACTCTAGTTTTCCCGAGTAACCCTCTTGTATTAGCAATGTGCACGCACGAATTATTGAATTAAAGTTGTGATTATCTTGTTATGCTATGTGTTGTATGTATGTATGTATAATATATATATATAAGTGTATAAATACTAGTGGGCCGAAACCATGACTCGAGACCACTCGGTCTCGAGTGAACCGTAGATGGTATGGGCCGGTTGGACCGCAAACCCCCTTTGAGCCCACTCGAAACCCTTGTAGGGTGCACCACCCACCGAGTATAAAACCCCTCATCCACCTTCTCCCTTACACTCTCACACACTCTCTCCCTCACTAAAACCCTAGCAACACCACTCTCTCCTCTTACCTCGGATCAAGTGTAGCAAAGATCAAGCCCTTGTCCTAGCTCGAAGGTCCTCCTTTCGGTTGATTCCGTGCCATTCTCACACCAAACACCATTCGGTTAGCATTTCACACTTTTAGAATTTGTGAAGCTTGATTGATAAATGATATGCATGCTTTGCTTAAATGTTTTCCATGAATAATTTGTATAAGTAAATAATGTAGATGATCGGTTAAGGATGTCGAGTGATTATATGTTCTTGGTTGAAAATAATCTACATGTTGGTTATGTGTTAAATTGATTATGAATGTTGTTAATAATGGTGTGCAAGATTCATATGACAAATGCATAAATACACTTGAATCTAAGGATGAAAATCGGTGGCTATGTGCTAGATTAGGACCGATGTTGATGATTGAATTGTGACCCGGTTTGGGGTTATGTTGGAATGAATGAACATAGGTTGATAAGATGAACATGTTTAACTTAAAATGATGAACTGTTTGAATGTGATATGAATATGATATGAAGATTTGAATTGTTGTGTTTGATCCATTTTGGTTAAGTGTTAGACAAGGGAACATGTTTGTGAAACCTTATTGGATAGTACATATTGGCATGAAACCAGAATTCTGTTGCGTAGTACAATTCGGGCAGATGCATCAGAATCAGCAGGTAAACGACTCGAGACCAACGGTTGCGACTCGAGACCATGAAGCTGCAACTCGAGACTGCAACGGTTGCGACTCAAGACCTGTTCCAAACGGACTTCAGGGACTCGAGACCATCAAGGTCTTGACTCGAGACCACATCGTGACAACTCGAGACGGGACTCGAGATCTCCGGGGTTGCGAGTCATGCCTGCACCACTCGAGACCAACCATTACAAGCCGAGACCTCCTGGTTGCGACTCGAGACCGCATGTTCTCGGGTCGAGACCACCTTGTCTCGACTGGGCTGTTCACTTTAGTTATTGGGCCGTAACGTGACTTGTTTGGGCTGCCTGTTTAACTGAACTATGTGTTAGTTGATACTGTTGACTGGTCCAATAGTAGAACAGGCCCAATAACTCTACATGTAACTGTATGCATGCTATGTGTTAAATTATGTGTAAAATATACATGACATTCTCTGTACCCAAACCTGACCTATACTGGTAACCATGTTAGGACGTGGTGACCAGCGTGTTTGACAAGTAACCTAATCTGCCGAGCAACCCAAGGTGAGTTCACACCCTAAAAGCATGCGTCCCAAGGAGGGACACAGACAAACTGCCAACTTTGGGAAAAATACTTTTGAACTATTATTTTTCGGGGGAAATCCGAATGGGTATTTACTATCTCCGGGGGAGATACGTTTGGATATTATTTGTAAATCACAACTAGCCAAGCTAAACGAAACTCTATCACCTTAAGTCCCTGCTTACAGTACCGATTAATCGCCGGGGGCGAACGGGTTATTAGTTGATAGCGCTCTTAGGTTTGACAACCTCACACCGTGACCGGGGGAGATCGGGCGTGAACTAGTAGACCTCGCATCTTGGTCAATGACGATAGACATTGTCTCGGGGCCCAACAACTTTCCGTCAACAGTTTCGGTATCTACAGTTTAGTGAGCTTACAGATGGGGTAGCTCCCCACAACGTGATTATAAATGCTTTATCTAAACAACTTAGGTTTTTGAAAACTAAAACTGGACAACTAGTGAACTCGCTCAACTTTACGTTGACACCTTACTGCATGCTTTGCAGGTACCCAGTGATTCAGGAGCTTGCAGCTTGCGGATGTGTAGTGGTCGTCTAACCCGTGTGTTGGGTTCTAAACAAACTTGAACTAAGAATCTTGTTCTAAACTATTTTGTCTATGCTTCCGCTACTTATCTGAACTATTACTTAAACTTAAATACTTTTGAACTTTGATTATGATATTTGCCAACCTTGTGGTTGGTGAGTATTACTTTTGTTATTAATTAAATTGCTCAGTATAATTGGTGGCTGGATCCTGGTCAGTCACGCCTCCAAGCGGTGGTGTTCCGCATGTGGATTTTGGGGGTGTGACATTGGTGGCGGCGCATGACAAACGACAGAAGCAGCGAAGGCGCCGTTTCCGACGACGCCAAGAACGACGGCGGTTGGGGAGTTGTTCCTCACAATAGACTGGGTCCGAGGTTTTCTCCGGTAAGTTGGTAAATCATCATTTTTCTTTCAGAATCTATGTTTCTCCGCAAGTATTCGGTGTTTCAGGCATTATGAAAATGATGATGGCAGCGGCGGTCAGTTGGGGTGATGGTTATTCTAGATTCGGGTTATAATAATTCCAGCTTCGGTTCAGGTTTTACCATGGCCCCGAGTGTCATTGTGACTATGAGTTACTTCTATCTCAGATCCGATATTCGGGTTCGGGATTTAGCGGGTCAACAGTGGACAAATGGTCAACATTAGTACGGTTCGGGTTCACAATTTCAGGATTCGGGTTCGCGGCACGGTCAGCTCAACTCAACAGTTAACCATGGTCAGAATCGGGGTTTCGGGTCAAACCGGGTTGACTTGGTCAACACCCGAGTCAACTCGGGTCAATATACGGTCAATCGCGGTCGAAACCAGACCCGGTAAAGTTTACCGACGCGAAATTAGTATAGATCGTTATAGTTTCTAGTTTTTTTATATACTACGCGAATCGAGCTCGACCGGTCAAAAGTTTATACATTAGTGTTTTATTTACGATTCTTGCAAAATTTGCGAAAAGTTATATATATCTTGTTTGTTGATTTATTGGTTGAGTTTTGAAAAGAAAATACGACGACTTTTTATTGTCGGGTTATTAAAAAAAACAGAGGAAACTCTGTCCGATTTTTGTAAAAATTCGAAACCAAAACATAGTTATATTGTTAAACGACACTTGTTGAAATCTATGTCTTTCTAATAGAATAAATAAAAAAAATACATTTTATTTTTACGACGTTACAAGTTCACGAAAAAACCAATATTTCATTTGAGATAAATATAATTATTTATATCTATTTCAAACGTTTAATATTTGGAAGTCGTAAATTGTTAATATAATTATTTACATTTCTTTCAAACGTTTAGAATCCGAATTCTTATAAAGTGAATATAATTATTTATATTCGTTTTAAACGTCACGTTTTCGAATATATATATATACTAGTAGGAAACCCGCGCGATGCTGCGGTGGTGACAATTTGCATCCCGACACTCGTTTATGTTAGTTTATCAACCCTCATGCGATATATTGTCTAGTACTTTTATTTTCTAATTCATATCATATGCAAGCTTTATCTATGCCATAAGCATTACATAAATCAATTAAGTAAAAGGTCGCAACCAATGGGGTGGTGGTCCATTGACAAAGGCAAAACCTTTAAAAACACCTAGGTTGGGAAGGGGAAGGTCTTGGGTTCAAGTCTCACAGACGACAGGGGATTAAAGAAATTAGCCGATAAAAAAAGTAAAGGTTGTAAACATGAATAAGAAAATGTAAGTCATATGTAATAAACCAACACACAAAAAGAAATCTAGGTTATAAACATAGCCATTTAAAAATAAAAATCCGCATGTCAACAACTTGTATTGTGATGAGATAAACTTTAGGCATATGCCTTACACATCTTAATTATTGTATAATATCTATGTTGGTTTTCTTATTCGTAGCATCGGTTTGTTTTATCTATGTCATGAGTCTTGCAAATCCTTGAATGAAAAAGTATCTAGTACTTTCATCATCACATACGATGTGGGATGGTTTATCGCCAAAACCTTTTTTGTGCATCCAATAATAGGGGTGAGCAAGTTTAGGTCCGGACCGAAAATATACCCAACCCGACCCGAACCCAAGAACCTAGGTATTTAGTTCGGTTCCAATTTTTCATATAAAGTCGGGTCGGGTCGGTTCTCGGTTCTTTTCATGGTGAAACTCGACTTGGATCAATGGACCGGAACCGACCTTGTATTTACGGTAGTGAATTGGTTCTGTATTTCATGTTTGATCGGTTCTCGGGTCGGGTCGGGTCGGGTAATGGTCGGGTAGGGTTGGGTTTTTCCTTTTGCTCACCCCTCTCCAATAACCTAATTGCCTTTATTATTTTTAAACATATCTTTAGTGTTAATTATTTACCTTCTCTAATGTGCTTGGACAAAATAACTTGTCTGTCAGACAACCCATAGCAAAAAAGAATCGACATCCATTTTCACTTGTTAGTTCTCACCTAACGCGCTGCTACACTTTCTGGCGACCCAACTTACATTTACCAGCTTAATAAAAAATACATTTCGAACTAAAACTTTAGCCTTGTGCCCTTATCTCACGTAAAGAAAAAGCACAATTAGCGCGACAAGGTCAATGCTTATGCTTCGTGGCGATTTCTAGGGTTTTCCTTCTGTTCTCTTTCCGGCTTCGTTTTCTTCTGTGATTTTTGTTCTGCTTCTTTGTTCCCTTCCTGTTGGCTATGAGTCCGGCTGGTGTTCCACCGGATATTCCCCCTGATTTGAGTAGTGAGGTTAGGGTGAATGGTGTGGAGGGGTCTGCTGGTTTTCCGCCGGATATTCCCCCTGATTTGAGTCTGGGAAATGCTATTGAGGTTCCGATGGTGGTTTCGAAGGTTTCGCGGGGTGTTCCTTTTTCTGATTCAGGTATTGCGTTCTCTATTGCTTTGTCTGATAGGGATCTTCTTTTTCTTAAGGAATGGCTGGGGGATAATTGGGTTGCTCGGATGTTTAATGAGAAGTTGGAGATTGGGGATTCTAAATTGGTGGCATCCTTCAGATCTGAGTCAGATCTGAGGGAGTTTGGGGTTAATTTTGCGGTTATTCTTTGTGTGGAGGGGCTGGGGTTACAGGGGTGTGATTTTAAGGTGTTGGCCAATTTGTTTGGTTCTGTTCAGGAGATTTTAGCTGGTATTGTGCAGTTGTGTAGTTGTAGGGCTGGTAGTGTAGTGAAGTTTCCGCAGTTAGAGGTTAATGCTAATGCGTTTGAGTTGAATAGCAATGCTAGTTTGGTGTTTATGGATAAACGGAAGAAGAGGTCAGTTAGAAATGAGGGAACCCAGGTGAAGGCTTGTAAAGTTAATTGGGGTGGAGATAATGTTAGTAAAGTGCCTGTGTTGGGTGATGGTGAGTTCTGTAAGGAGGTTTTGCCTGATGGAGCTGCTGCTAGTGAGATGGTGGATGAGTTGGGTAAGGAGAGGGTTACTGGAGGTGAGAAGGAGGTTGTTAAGAGAAGCAAGAAGTGTTCGGATCTTGTTATGCAAGGGCAGCAGTTCACTTTTGCGACGTCTGTTCTTAAACTGGAGTTTAATCCAGGTTCTAGGGATGGGAGTGTTAAGGAAGTTGTGCCACTGTTTTCTGAGAATAAAGTAAACAAGATTGGGGATGATGTATCTGGTATGGGTAAGGCTAATAAAAGCAAGAGTAGTGTTTCTATGAAGAAGTTAATCCAGGAGAAGTCTGCTGAATTAAAGCCTTATTGTATTACTAAGAAGGATTTGCCTTTGCTGAATAGCTTGAAGCCTTCTGCTAAGTCTGTTCTGAATTCAGTTAAGTTGAATGATAATGTGGTTTTTTCGGCTGTTAGGGGTGGTGAGAAGGGAGCTGGTAAGGGTGTGGAGGGTAAATCTTATGCTGGTTCGGTGGGTGGTCCGAAGTCTGTGTTGGCTGAGAAGGTGTGCTATTACCCTCCGAAAATTTTAGAAAATGGTGATAAGGTTGCTGTTATTAGGCCTGATAGGATTGTTGAGGCTAAAAAGGTGTATAGTGCCTACTTATATGGTTATTTTGTTGGGCAGGAGCTGCCTATTGGGATGGTTAGGTTTCATCTAATGAGAATGTGGAAAAGGTTTGGTATTGTGAATATTTCTTCGAACAATTGTGGGGTGTATTTTTTTAAATTTAGAAACTCTATTGGTATGATGAATGCTATGGAGAAGGGTCCGTGGCTAGTGAATGACATCCCGTTGTGTTTGAAAAGATGGGAGGAAGGATTGTGTTTGGAAAAGTCTGAGCCTGCTTCAATACCCTTATGGGTTACTATTCCGAATTTACCGTTAGAATTGTGGAATACTGAAAGTATATGTAGTATGTTAAGTTGTATAGGAAGGCCTATTCTGTTTGACAGAGTGACTTCTGAAAGGTGTGGTATGGTGGAGGGGCCTCCGGGGTTTGCTAGAGTATTGGTTGAAGTTAGTGCTGAAACTGATCTGCTGGAATTTGTTAAGGCATTTTATCCTAAGGATGATGGGATTTCGGGTGATATTAGGTTGGTTAGGGTTGGTTATCAATTGAAGGTCAAAAAGTGTATGGAGTGTAAAGTTTTTGGGCATGATCTTGTTTCTTGTCATAAAAGAGTTTTGTCTGAGGGTGAGGTTCGTGAGAAAGCTAAAAAACTGGTTGATGATATTAGGGCGGCTGAGAATAAAGGCTATCCTGTTTCTGGTAATGTTGGGCCTGAGTTTCAGACTATGGGGAGAAAGAATAGGGTGGTGAAGGGGAATTATAATCAGGGGCATGGCAATATGTATTCTGTGAGGAAGAGTGGTTCGGGTGATGTTCCTTTTAGGGGTAAGTCTGGTAATCCTGGGGGTGGTTTAGATAAGGCTGGACCTTCTGGTTCAAAAGATTCCAGTGGCAGAATTATTAAAGAAGGGGGTGGTGGTGTTAGAAGGGGGATTTCGGGTAGCAATACTGGGAGAGCTGAGTATAGGGTTAAACAGCAGGATATGAAGTCGGGTTTAAAGGGTGGAGTTAAGGTTTCTAAGGAAGTGAAGACTGCTAATAGGTTTGATGTTTTAAAGGAAGATTTTGGGGAGGATATGTCTGGTAGGGGAGAGTCTTCTGGGGTTGGGTTTGGTCAGGATGAGAAGAATGAGAGGAAGAGGGCTTCGGTGGTGGGGGATGATCCTGTTCAGGAGGAGGTTGTAAAAGAAATTCTGCCTGTTAATTTGAACTCCAACATTGATATGAAGAAAGGATATTTCAAGTTGTCTTCGGAGCAATTTAATGTTGTTGCTCAGTATATAGCTAAAAAGTCCCTTCCTCCTAGTGATATAATGAGGAAATGGAGTATAGGGCAGAAAAAGCTCTTTCATGAACAATGGGATATTTTGATGTTTGATAAGTTGGTTAGCACTGTTGATGTTGAGTCCGAAGAGGATGAGATGGCTTGTGATACGAAGGAGGATAGTGTTGATATTTCAGTTTTGGAGGGTGCTCAGGTTTTGGGTAGCCCTGTGGATCCGATGGTTTCGACATGAGTAGTCAGGTGCTTGTTTGGAATGTTAGGGGTCTTGGTTGTGTGGGGAGACAATGTCTTGTGAGGAAGCTTTTGAAGGATAATAATATTAGTGTGTGTGGGTTGGTTGAAACTCATGTGGATAAGACTAAGGTTGCAGATGTTGCTGCCAAAATTAATCTTACTTGGAAATGGGTTAGTAATGCGGATGTTTGTGGGAATTGGACTAGGATTATGGTGGGTTGGGACCCTAGAAAAGTGATTGTTTCTGTATTGGAGATGACTGACCAGGTTGTTCACTGTGATGTTAAGAGTATTATGGGTGGGGAGAGTTTTCTTTGTTCTTTTGTATACGGGCATCCTTATGTTAATGCTAGAAGACCTTTATGGAAAATCTTATTGGTTATAGTGCTAAGGTCTGCAATAGTCCTTGGGTTGCATTGGGTGATTTTAATGCTATTTTGCACCCTTGTGAGAAAAACATTGTGCAGCAAGGGGTTAACTATGGGATGGAGGAGTTTAGAGAGTGTGTAGCTAATATGGATATTATGGATATTGATAAAACGGGGTTTCACTTCACTTGGAATCAAAAACCGGGCTGCTGTGATGGCATTATGGAAAAACTGGATAGAGTTATGGGAAATTCGGCGTTTCTGAAGTTTTTTCCTGCTGGATGTGCTAAATTCCTGCCGTTTTATACTTCTGACCATTCTCCTGCAATCTTAGTCTTCCCTGGTGGTAAGAGGTATGGTCCTAAACCGTTTAAGTTCTGGAATTATTTGGCGTTAAAGGCTGAGTTTAAGCCTATTGTGAAGGATGTTTGGGGAAGATATTATAGTGGGCATAATATGTTTAAGGTTGTGTCTAAACTTAAAGATCTAAAAAAGCCGCTTAGAAAATTGAATTGGCAGCAGGGCAATCTGAATGATAAAGTTGAAAGGTTGAAAAGAGAGGTGGAATTAATTCAGGATGAAGTTGTTAGATGGCCTGAGAATGAGGAATTGAGAATGGAGGAGGTTGTTTATGTTAAAGCTCTTAAAGATGCTTTGTTGGATCAAGAATATATGTTGAAACAGAAGTCTAGGGTGCATTGGTTAAAAGTGGGTGACCAGAATACGAAGTTTTTTCATCATTCTGTGAAGCATAAACAGAGTAGAAATCATGTCAGTCAAATAATGGATTCTGATGGTAGTTGGTATGAAGGGCAGGCTGTTGGGGATGCATTTGTTAAGTACTTCAGGGGAATTATGGGTAAAAAGGCTGAAGTTAATGCTTTTTTGGAGCCGGAGACTCTATTTGTTAGGAAGTTGGATCCGTCGGTTGCATTGGCTATGGTTTCTGTAGTTTCTAGAGATGAAGTAAAAGAGGCTATGTTTCAGATTAATGATGAAAAAGCACCAGGGCCTGATGGTTATAGTGCTAAGTTTTTTAAAGAAGCTTGGGATATAGTGGGTTATGATGTTACTAATGTTGTGCTGGATTTTTTTGGGAATGGGAAGCTGTTAAAAGAGGTGAATGCTACAGTATTGTCCATGGTTCCGAAAGTTAAAGACCCTAAGTATGTTACGGAGTTTAGGCCGATTGCTTGCTGCAATGTACTTTACAAGTGCATTAGTAAAGTGATTTGTAATAGGTTAAAAGGGTGCTTGGATAAACTGGTCAGTCAAAATCAGAGTGCATTTATTCCTGGTAGGCTGATTAGTGATAATATATTGTTATCCCAGGAGCTGGTTAAGGGGTATGATTGGATTGGAGGGCATCCGAGGGTGGCTCTAAAGATAGATCTTCAAAAAGCATATGATTCTGTTGATCATGGTTTCATGGAGAGTTGCCTGATTCAGTTTGGATTTCATCAAAGGTTTGTTGGATGGATTATGAGCTGCTTGTCTTCTGTTTCTTATTCAGTTGCTCTTAATGGCAACCTATATGGTTATTTTAAAGGAGAAAGGGGCTTAAGGCAAGGAGACCCCATGTCTCCTTACCTATTCACGATTGTTATGGAAGTTCTAAATCTGATGCTGCAGAGAAGGATCAGGGATTGTGATAGTTTTAAGTATCATTGGAGGTGTGAGAAAATCGGGTTAACTCACTTATGCTTTGCTGATGACCTTTTCATCTTTTGTGGGCCAGATTTAGACTCTATTAATACTATTAAGGGTGCTGTTAATGAGTTTAGTGGAGTCTCGGGTCTTGTTCCTAACATGCATAAAAGTGAGATATTTTTTGGAAATGTAGAGACTGGTTTGAAGAATACGATCTTGAGTGAACTTCCTTTCAAGGTCGGAATGTTTCCTATGAAATATTTGGGTATCCCTCTGTCTTCTAAGAGATTGTACCAATCGGACTGCAAGGTCCTTGTTGATAAAGTGAGGAACAGGATTTCAGATTGGAAAGTCAAGTTTCTGTCGTATGCTGGGAGAGTTCAGCTGATAAAGTCTGTCCTTTCTTCTTTAACAATCTATTGGTCTTCATTATTCATTCTTCCTTGTAATGTGGCCGAAGATATAGAGAGATTGATTAGAGGTTTTCTATGGAACCATCATGATGGTAATAGGGGGTTGGCTGGAGTTAGATGGGAGGAAGTTCGTATGCCGAAATTGCGTGGGGGTTTGAATATTTTGTCTCTTAAAAATCATAATATTGCCCTTATGACGAAGCATATGTGGAATTTATTGTCGAATAAGGATTCTCTTTGGGTTAATTGGGTTAAGAGGTACAAACTTTTTGGTAGAAGTTTTTGGGAAATTGGGGAAACGAGATCTGACTCGTGGAGTTGGGGTCATTTGTTGCAGAATAGGGGGTTGGTTAGAGAGAATTTTGTGGTTAGAGTTGGTAATGGGCTGAATACTTTTGCTTGGCATGATGTATGGCATGAAAAGGGCAGTTTGGGGAAGTTTATTGACAGAAGGGATATCAAAGCTGCTGGGTTTGACCATTATACTAAGTTGGCCGATATTTATGATTCTAATGGGTGGATGGTTCCAGCAGATTAGCATAGTAAGTATCCGTGGTTAGTTTCGTTTAAGATTGGGAGTTTTAATAGTGATAATGTTGATTCTGTTAAGTGGAGGAATTCTGATGGGAAGCTGGTGGATTTCTCTGTGAAGAACGTGTATATCAGTCTTTGTAGCGTTGGGGCTGTTGTGAGGTGGAGTAATTTTGTTTGGTATAGTCAATGCATTCCTAAGCATGCGTTCATTGCTTGGATGGCCTGTAAATTCAGGTTACTTACTCAGGATAGGATGCTGAAGTGGGGATGGGTTGGTGAGTTAAAATGTGCATTTTGTAGGAAGTGCCCGGACAGCCATGATCATTTGTTTTTTACCTGTGAATACTCGAAAGCTGTTTGGAGGAAGGTGAGAGTAAAAGCTAGGATGGCAGACTTTCCGTTTAGTTGGTCTGATATTGTGGTGCATATTGAGCGGGAGAGGAGGGGCAAATCTATTTGGGCGATTATCCAAAGATTGGCGGTCGCTGCCTCGGTGTACTTTATATGGCAGGAAAGAAATGGTAGGCTTTTTAGGGATACTAATAGAGCGCCGCTATTATTATTTGAGTTGATTGTTAAGGAGGTTAGGTTGAGATTGATGGGGTTAACGTTGAAGAATAGTAGAGGTGTGTTAGAGGCTGCTGAGATATGGGGGTTTAAGGCTCTGAATACTAATAGTAATGATTAGAGGCGATAATGTTTGTTATGCTCAGGGCTGGCTTGTAGTGTGGTTCTGCTGTCTTGGTGAGTGTAAGGGCTGGTTTTACATAGATCCGGGTGGCTTTAGACTATGTGCTAAAAGGCTGAAGTTTCTTTTGCTGCGTTTGGTCTGGCTGTCTGGAGCAGGTGGATATGTTGTGGCTCGGGGTCTGTTGAAAGATGGAGGGCTTGAAGAATGGTTGGCAGCAGGTGGTTGTAAGGATGTGTGCAAGCTTCTGGTTGGCTTAGGCTGCGGGTTTGTGCTAGATTGTTTTGATGTTTTTGTGTTTTTTATTGTTTGGTATAGTTGCTTGTATAGAGTTGTTTCTTATGAACTGATTTTGTTTGATGGTTGTATAGAATGGGCAAGGGACCGGGTTTGTTGGCCCATTTTGTTAGGTTCCTTGTCGATGGGGGTGGTGTGTTCCTTGGGTTGTATGTCCCGGGAGCCTAAATCCCTGTAGGTGTATATAGTTTTTTGTTATTAATAAAATTTACCGGAGGTGCCGCCCTCCTTTACCAAAAAAAAAAAAAAACGAGTAGGCGAAGTAATTTTGAAGACTGCTGAATTAGTTGTTGCCATATCCCGTCTCCAGGATGAAACCACCCGAGAAGCATCAAAGGAAGCAAAAGCCAAGCCTTCGAAAAGGTCAAAGAAGCGTAAGACCTCGAAGAACCCTCCAGCCGTTGCACCAAATCAAGCAGGACCTGGTCAGGTGGCAACACCACCAGCCAAGAAGCGGTACTTGGGAACTGCTCCTTTCTGCAATCAATGCAATGGCCATCATCCAAATCAAGCACCTTGTTTCAAATGTACCCACTGCGGGCGATGGGGACATTTGGTTAACATGTGCCGCTTTGTCATCCAAAACAAAGCTGTTGCAGGTCCTACTGTTGCTCGAGCACCATACGAAGGGACAACCCCTTTGTGCCATCAATGTAACCTCCATCACCATGCTAGTGTCAAATGCCAAATATGCTTCAAGTGTGGACTTGTAGGTCATTTGGCAAGAGACTGTCATTCAGTCGCTAGGTTAAACCAAACTATTCAGAACCCTGTTCAACTTCAAGCAAATCCAGCACAAGCTCGTTTTCCTCTTGGAACTTGCTACTTCTATGACGAGACAAGTCATTTCAGGGACGAATACCCAAAGTTTGTCAATGCAAATCTGACCCACGGATGAGCATTGGGCTGATTAGAAGAAGCTGCTGCTTGAAATAATTGGAAACTTATGCTTTTGTTTCTTTTGTTGAACTCTGAAACAACCTGTTTGATTTATAAATAAATCGTTATTTACAATTTTGATGTACAAGTGTAGTTACATGTGTGTATGGTATACCCCTATAATATCTACACCAAAGAACTATGTTCTTTACAAACTACTCTTGTAAGTTCTCCCATTCATGTGATCGCCCATGATTTCCTCAAAAATTCCAAGTACTCGTTTCAAGAAACGAAATACCGAATATAAGTGACATTTTGAGTAATCACTTAAAATCCTTGGTTAGATAACTAAGAGTATTTTTCGATCTTATACCCAAACTCCAAATTCTGCTTCATATGTCGCCTTGGCATAGCTAGCACCTCAACTTCATGAGGATTCTACATCATGTGTCGACTTAAGCACGTCTAGTGCAAGGTTTCGAAGCATCCCCTGCTATTCGAATTTTGAAATCCATATAGGATCTTTTAGATCCATGTGAATGATTATCGCTCAAATCGGAAACCTTGATTGGATTATTTGTACGCCTTAATATGTACAATTCAATAAGGACAAGCCGAATTCCTATCAAGATCTCTCTATCTTCATAGTTAGATTTTTGAAGATGTTTAAAGCGCCAAATGAAATCCACGGATTGGATTCCTGGTGTGCTTTAAATACCCGTGTCCAAAGATAACAAATTAAAGGTCAAGTTAAACGATTATGTGATTATGTGTTTCTTTTATGTTTTTGTGTAATCCGAGTTATTCAAATCCTCGTAGAACCTTCCATATCTTCATATGAGGGATTCATAGTAGGATATCCAAAGGTACTACCTTAAATCCTTAATGGGCTTCTACGTGGTAGTTAAGACCCTTAGATTTTATAGTACCATTCCTTAATTCGAAAAGAGACCTTTTGGGTGGTCTAGTAAAAAGATTGATTCAAATCTGGTTAGGAATGACATGTGATGATATAGTTGGAAAGACTCCTTGGGGGTCTGTTTTAAAAGATCATTAATTGATCTAGAGGACTCTATGGTGGTCTAGTCACACTCATCACAGGTTTGTTTATCGGGTTTTCCCCTACACATTATAGAATACACTGTGTGGACTATGCAAGGAATTACGTAATTATGGACGCGTACATAATTATGAAATTCAGTGCACAAAAAAAACCACAGTAAGATTTATCATGTGTAAGAACCGATAGTGACAACAATAACGGAATGTGAACAATGTAATGGAGGTACGGTGGACGCACCAATGACGCTTCATATACTTGTATATAAGTGTCCCTCTTACATTGCAAGCATAATGATATTAAAGTTACTAGAAGTTCATAACCCTAACCGGTGCTGTCTTATCTTTTCGACTTCATGTTTCGAAATGCCTAACTTGTCTCAAAGTCAAGGCTGAACATCAACGACCTTCTGGTTTGTTTGTACAACCAGAGATACCGGTTTGGAAGTGGGAGAACGTTGCTATGTATCTCATCACTAAATTACCGCGTACATCTAAAGGTCACGATGCTATATGAGTTGTTATCGATCGATTAACGAAGACAGTTCATTTTGTTCCGACTCACGAATATCTATCTGCTAATAATCTTGCAAAGATTTATGTTGATGAGATTGTATCTCGACATGGTGTTCCTTTGGACATCATATCTAATCGTGATACTCAATCGTTCTCACAAATTTCCTCTAGTTAAAATTTCGGGACGAAATTTCCTGAAGTAGGGGAGACTATGACATCTGTGCCTCCACGGCCATCAAACAAATACCAAATCAATGAAATATTGTATTTCTTACTTGGGATTTGTATAAATATGTGTATCATTTGCACATATCAATTCTCGTTCGATTTCAAGCTCTAAATCGCTTTCTGGAAAGTTATACGCGAACTGATGCGCAAACGCAATCAGTTTAGCGCAACAAACACTCTGGAATAGTGACATAGGCTTAACATACCTTAAATAACCTTTACATAACTTAGAAATAAGTTTTGGATGGTTTGGTATGCCGAAATCAAGTCTATTCGCTTACAGGGACTAAATTCGACAAACTACGAAAGTATGTCAATTTGAACTGTAACGAACACTCCGGAACTTGATCATAAGTTAAACATACCCTAAATAACCTTTACATAGCTTAGAAATAGGCTTGAGGGGTTCGGTATGCTAAAATAAACTTTATTGATCAATAGGGACTAAAAGCGTCAAAAGTGCACAAGTTTGCATTTTCGCGCATATCTTACGTTCTAAATACATCCGGACATCCAAAAATTTATGTAAGCATTAAAATATTATGTTTTAGTGTTTGGCATAATAAAAATCCATTCGTCGCGCAATTTGGATCGTTTTTGCGTTCGTTACGACTTCCGTCGTAATTAACCGAACAACGCAACCGTACGACCAAACGAACCAACATCCGAGATATTTTTGAGCATGTTTTGAGTTCCCTATACTTTAACTTCATTTTAGAGCCTTGAAATGAGGTTAACGGGGCTTAAACGTGTCAAAAATGAGCCGAAATGCAAGTTTTACAAGTTCAGGGGCTAAACTGTCATTTTATGAAAGTGCTGGTCTGCAGGTCCCTTACGGACCGTATGGGCATGTGCTTACGGTCCGTAAGCAGTCCCCAGATCAGCAGAAACATTGAATCTGGTCCATTCCACCTGTTCCAATGGTTTTTACCCCTTGAATTGCACACTATGGGCTGGTATTTGATGTCCCCATGGTATTCAAAACCTTGTGCCCAAGTGTATGGTCTAGATCATTCCTTCTTTTCCAAGAAACGATCCTAACGGTTGTGGATTTCCTATAAATACCCAACCCCCACTTCATTCATTCCCACATTTGATCTGAGTTTTTCTCTAAGTGGTTGTGTTTGTGCACTTCCTACCTGAGATTACTTGGAATCAAACCTTGCGGGGACCTTCTGTATGTATTCTTTCGCGTTTATCGTTCGTTTTAGCGTTAAAGTCAAACTGTGTTTGACTTTCTGCTTTGACTAGTTTATGGTCAACGCGAAGTTCGTTTGAACTTCATAACATGAGCGTAATCACGATGGTTATAGTCTCTAGTAACTATACCTACTGATTACCGCGTTATCTAGGCTCAGTGACGAGTCGTAGCTTCGGCCAGAATGCGTTTTCTCGCGTATTTTGTAACCAAGCTACTTTTAGGTATCAAAACCGTTTGTTTTGATACCAAACATGTTTTCTAACTTAACTAAACATGTTTCGACATGTTTAGCTCGTCACTTTTTAGTTTAGTGCTTGTGTAGAGTCGTAAGTCAAGCGGACTAAATACCCGCTTAGACTTTCGAACACAACCCGTTTGGTCGATCATTAGGATCCGACCAAACATGTTTTGTGACCATAGTAGAGTAGGGAATAACCTTCCGAGGTTATACCTTATGGTCACTTAGGTTTAATAAGTCGCATGATAGGTAGTTATATGCCTTTAGTAAATTACCAAAATACCCTTTTCATACATAATTGGTAATTAAGCATATGTAACCTAAACTTTTGACACATAACTAATTATGTAACATAATTAAACATGTATGGGCATATAATACTTGTCAAAGGACTAGTTAGACATCTCGAACGCGCTTTTGCGTGCACGACACGTTAAAGTAGCGTAAGCTACCTTAATGGGTCGCGATGGGTCAAAAGCACTTAGGTTAGGTTTCAATTTAGTTTGTAGGCATTGTCAAATCATGTCATATGAGTTCCAATAACTCATTTGGTTTACAAGACCTCATCCAATCCGATCCTCCGACTTAGGTCCGGTTTATTTATATAGTTATTAGGTTGCCGATTGATTCCGTGCTCCCTCTAGCTTTGCTTGGTTGTTGTTCAAAGACCGCTAAGCATTCTCAGGCGAGTACATAGTTCCCCTATTTTACTGTTTTCGATTGTTTTGGGGTGATCCATATGTGTTAAATGATTTCAATGTTTAAACGATGTTTTCCAAAAACGATTAAGATGGTTTATATTAAAACTAATAACGATTTTGATAATATGAACAAGCTTGTTGGTTGTAATTACATAACGAATAATATCCATTAATTTTGGCCAAACCGACCAGTATTAGGTTATGGTACCATAGGATCTGACAAATCCCGCTATCAGACTGCACCCATGGTTATGTGTGGGTTAGGTGGGTAGGGCCCGAATCTGTAATTGTTAACTTACCCTTTGGTGGTTAGTTAATGCGAGATGATTGTTAACTTACCCTTTGGTGGTTAGTTGATGCGAGATTGGCGATAGGCGAGTCACGAAGGTTTGGATATTATTAGCGAGGCGACCAAAAGTATTTTCACTATTAAAACGAGTTAAACGATTTTGGGATGAGTTACACGATTTGAAACAAATTAAACGAGATAAACGATTTGGTTAAACGATTGGTTTTGGGATGTGATTAAATCATGGGACAGGTGTAGCATGATAAAAGCATGGTAGATACGCCGCTGGTACATCTTATATATAAGTGCTCTTATCATACTACATTTTGTGTCATTATTTAGTTCACTGGGGAAACGATTTTAAAACGATGTCACACAACGAGGTTTTTGAAATGATATAAACCATACGAGTTTTATTAACAAGTTTTTACGAGACGTTTTACAATTTGATTTGATAAAACAAATGTTTTGGGTTAAGAATCATGGCTACGAGATTTTATAACAAACTATAACCTATTTGATTTGAGTTGGTTATTTATGTTGCAATACACTTTTGAAAACAAGGTTTGTATTTTGACTCTTGTAGTCTAACAAGGTACTGCAACATATAAACTAGCCATGAATCCGACACTCTCATAAAACCTATATACTCGCCAGCATTTCTTTGCTGACTTTGTTTTCACATATGTTTCAGGTATTGTTGATTGATGTTGATTGATAGGATGCACACTCATATAGGACTGGACAAGGCCTTAGTGACTTAATAACAATGATAGACTATGTTTAACTTGTTTGTTAGACTTCGAGACGATGTAAATGTTTAATGTTTAATAAAACGAAACTTCAAATTTCCGTGTGTTTTGAAACAATGATTCTGTTGCAACACTCCCTGATGTTTCCGCCACGTTTTGTTGTTTTATCGTGGTCGGGGTGTGACATATTACTAGTAATGTAACTTTAAGTTTCAGTCGGTATTGTAATTTTAATTCTAGTACTGGTTTGTAATAGATGCATATTATATGAATAGAGTAAAGTCGCAATAATCGATGCTTTTGACCAAAGTGCGTGTCATGAGATTGGCTATATTAAATATTATTTTGTGATATTAATGTGTGGTAAATGTTTAAAATTCAGATGGATAATGAAGTGAACCAGGAAAACCTGAACAATGAAAACCAGAGTGATAACCACCCGAATAACGATAATCTGAATAATGAGAATCCGAACAAAAAAAAACAATGGAAACCAAGTGGATAATAGTGCCATCCAACACATAGTGGCACAAGGAATCATAGATGTAATGCCATTTATTATTCAAACTGTTAGGGAAGCGGATAATAAAAGTAAGCATAGCAGTAAGCGACCAATTGAACCGGAACACAGCGTAAACAATGGACCCATACTTCAAATGCCCATTCCCAAAAGAAGAAGAACCATGCTGTATGGTTGTTCTTATAAAGAATTCTGGTCCTGCAAACCAATAGAATTCTTGGGCAATGAAGGGCCCATTGCAGCTCTACGCTGGATAGAAAAGACTGAGGCAGTTTTAAAGATAAGCAAGTGTGCTGAAGACGACAAGATAATGTTTGCTTCTAATCTATTAAAAAACTCAGCCTTAGAATGGTGGAACACTATCCTGCAGTCAAAGGGAAGTGATAGGGTATACAACATGGAATGGGAGGAATTTAAGAATATGGTAGAAAGGAAATTCTGCCCTCCCAATGAAAAGGAACAGATAGCAAATAAGTTTTTGAAACTTAGGATGACCGGGGTAGATAGTAAGGGTTATACTACCACATTCTTTGAATATGCTAGAATAGTACCAACCCTTGCATCACCTGAACCGGTATTAATCTCCCGATACATCTGGGGCTAATTGGAGAAATTAGGTATGTAGTCAAGGCAGCTAGACCTCAAACCATAGAAGAAGATGTAGAACTATCAAATACCTTGACAGATGAATTAATCCGTACTAAAGAAGAAGACCAGAGGAGAAACCTAGCTCAAAGGCTTACTCAAGAATTCCGTTCTTGGAATTCCAACCGCAGGAATGTAGGTTCTACCTCCGCACCATACTGCAAAGCCTGCAAGAAGATGCATTCGGGAAAATGCTCTACTCACTACAATTTCTGCAAGATGCCAGGACATAAGGAAGAAGATTGTAGGAGGAGATCCAGTAATGGACTGTGCTTCAACTGTGGAGAAAAAGGTCACATCAAGCCAAACTGTCCAAAATTGGCTCCAGCTGTGAATAACAAGAACACTAAAAAGGCTAGAGTATTTGTTCTAACTGCAGATGAAGCCAAAATGGTTCCAGACGTCATCGCTGGTATGTTTTTAGTTAATGATGTTTTTGCTAAAGTATTATTTGACTCTGGTGCGAACCAAAGTTTTATTAATAGTTTATTTTGCAAACTTCTCAATCAACCATTAACTAAACTCTCCCAAGAATGTCTAGTAGAGACAGCAAATGGAGAAACAGTTAGGATCTCTGAAATCTTGCAGGGAGCAAGAATAGATTTTTTAAATCAAAAGTTTATTGCAAATCTTTACCCAATGAATCTGGCAGGATTTGATATTGTATTAGGAATGGATTGGTTAATAGCCAATAAAGCCAGTATTTTATGTGATCAAAAGTAAATCCAAGTAAATTCACCAAGGGGTGAAAAGATCATAATTAAAGGGGATAAACCATCTAGATCCACGAAATTCATCTCTGTGATAAAAACTGCAAGCTATATAAGAAAAGGATCATTAGTGTATTTGATTTCTATAATCACTAACACTAAAGGAAAAGAACTAAAAGACATTCCAGTAGTGTCTCAGTTTTCAGATGTGTTTCCAGAAGAATTACCAGGACTACCGCCAGACAGAGAAGTCGAATTCAGAATTCACCTATTGCCAGGAATAGCACCAATTGCCAAAGCACCTTACCGTTTGGCACCCGCAGAAATGCAAGAACTGAAGAAACAATTAGACGAATTATTGGAGAAGGGATTCATACAACCAAGCTCATCGCCATGGGGAGCACCGATTTTATTCGTTAAAAAGAAAGACGGATCAATGTGTTTGTGCATTGACTACCGTGAATTAAACAAAGTCACGATTAAGAATCGGTATCCATTACCATGAATCGATGACCTGTTCGATCAATTGCAAGGAGCACAATTTAAAATTGATCTAAGGTTAGGATATCATCAACTAAAGGTACAGGAAGAGGACATTCCTAAAACCGCGTTCAGAACAAGGTATGGCCATTATGAATTTACTGTCATGCCATTTGGTTTAACCAATGCCCCAGCTGCATTTATGGACATGATGAACCGAATATGTAAGCCATATTTGGATAAATTCATAATTGTCTTCATAGATGATATTCTCATTTACTCTAAAAGTAAGGAGGATTATGCAAAGCATTTGCACGCACTTCTAAGTTTATTAAGAAAGGAAAAGCTTTACGCTAAGTTTTCGAAGTGCGAGTTTTGGCTAGAACATGTACAGTTTCTTGGACACTTAGGCAACCATGAAGGAATTCATGTAGATCCAACTAAGATCGAGGCGATTACCAAATGGAAAACCCATGAGTCACCAACCGAGGTTAGAAGTTTCTTAGGATTGGCCGGTTATTATAGAAGATTTATTCGAGATTTTTCTAGAATAGTCATTCCCTTAACTAAGTTAACCTGTAAATCCATTAAGTTTGAATGGGGACCAAAACAAGAAGAAGCATTTAGAATTCTTAAGCAAAGATTAACCCATGCACCCATACTAGCTTTACCAGAGGGAAGTGAAGATTTTGTAGTCTATGGTGACGCTTCTAAGTTAGGTTATGGATGTGTATTAATGCAACGTCAAAAGGTTATAGCTTACGCGTCTAGACAGCTTAAGAATCATGAAGAGAATTATTCAACCCATGATTTGGAATTAGGAGCTATAATTTTTGCCCTAAAGATTTGGAGACATTACCTTTATGGTAGTAAGTTTACCATATTCACAGATCATAAAAGTTTAAGGTATGTTTTCGGGCAAAAAGAAGTAAATATGAGACAAAGACGTTGGATGGGGATTCTTAGTGATTATGGTTGTAATATCCAGTATCATGCAGGAAAGGCAAATGTAGTGGCTGATGCTTTAAGTCGAAAGTTTCATGAAAAGCCAAAAAGGGTATGTTCTCTTAAATTAAATCTACAAGTAGATTTAAATGATCAAATTAGAAGAGCACAAGAATCGGTAATCAAGGATGATACTGAAAAATTTAAAGGAATGATTAAGGAATTAGAACAAGGAACCGATGGAATTTGCAGATTTCATAAAAAGAGAATGTGGATACCTAAATTAGGGAACCTGCGTCATCGTATATTAGAAGAAGCCCATAAGTCCAAATATACGATGCATCCAGGAAGTGATAAAATGTATCAGGATTTAAGAAAGAATTTTTGGTGCATAGGAATGAAAAAGGATATAGCAGCCTATGTTTCTAAATGTTTGACATGTTCACAAGTTAAAGCTGAACACCAGTAACCCTCAGGATTGCTACAACAACTAGAGATGCCAGTTTGGAAATGGGAATTAATAACAATGGATTTTGTTACCAAATTACCCAAAACAAGAAAAGGTAATGATACAATCTAGGTGATTGTAGATAGGTGAAGGGGTAAGGTCCCAAAAACCTCATAAAAAGGATATGAGACCATACCCCCAACTGGCCTTTCAACCTTTTAACCTTGCGCGGCCGCGCATTGGTCTTACAAAAGGAAGGAAGAAATCAACAAGCGATAGTCGCGCGCCCAAAGGAAAGCATAAAATCCTTGCGCCGTCTTCCATTGGCAAAGGGTTAAAAACCCTAAGAACAATACTTCCGCCCAAATATCCAAACTTGGATATCGTTTTACCCAGACTTGGGATTTATTCAGCTGTGTGCACACTGTAAGGTGTCACACCAGATTACAGCAGTAATCTTCTAGAAGGAATATGATCGTGCACCACCCAGACGGTTATAACCGTCTGGACACGTGTCATTATCATAAACGATCCTGAAATCACAACGATAACATGTAATTGAAGAATGATCTCCACTTGAATCACTTTCCACGTGGCAATTCCCCAGCCATAGATCAAGTCACGATCCGTGTGCATTCACATCGGATCAAGGCAACTTAACAAAGACTTAAAAGGACTTAACGGAAGGAAATGTAACCGCTACGGCGTTAGCATCTTCCGTTATCTTTTCAATAACAGATTTTCCCTCCCAAACTTCCGGTTATAAATAGGAGAACTCTTCAGGTATAAACCCAGATCACATTCTCTACTCAAATACTTTATCTTCTCCGTTACCAATACTTATTCTCACACCGGAGTCGGGTCAAGGAGAGAACCCTCTTCTCCCCTTGACGAGGCTAACGGTGCTTTGTTTTGCAGAATCATCAGAGAGGAAACTCGGCTGCAACTGAATCAATTGAGAGAGAGCTAACCTTTTATGCGGATTCAAACCCCCTAGATATCTCGGTTCCGACCATTTATCTAGTGTTTCTTCATTGGCGCCCACCGTTTTCTCAGTTTTTCTAGTTTCTACCTCATCTCGATTCAGTTCATTTCATTTTTCTGTTTTTGCACATGGCAGAAAATTCATCTTCTCACCGACAGTCTGGTCCTCGACCAAACGTTGGAAACAATTTCCAAATAGAAGGATCCCCAGGACATGGGGTTAGCAGATGCCAAACTGCTTTAAACACAATCACCAGATCTGATTCCCCAAACATCAGATCTGGAGAAGGAATCAACACTACAGAATTGGACCTATTAACCCCACCTTGGGGGGAAGTCCAATCCAGCAAGTATAAAGGTAGCAGCCATCAGAAACAAATACACATGGTTCAAGGAGGACCGTCACGAAGATCAAATAAACGAAACTATGATCAACACTGGAGAGAACAGCAAGTCGTGTTCCCTGTTGTTCCTGGGGGCCCTCAGGAAGAACGACCAGTGATTATCACTGGTATTTTTGGTCATTACCGAACGGACTATATGTTCATAGATCCAGGTAGCTCGATGGACATCATATACGAACAGTGCTTTAAACAGCTCGATCCGGAAGATAAAGCACGTTTAGAACCGGTCGATTTTCCCCTCACCAGATGGCGTAATTTATCAAAAATCATTCATGGGCCCATTACTATGTTGTGTTGATAAAACAGACGCTCAGTATCTGGTCAGAGAAATCCACGAGGGATTATGCGGGATACACGCAGGACCGCGCATGGTCGTGGCAAAAATAATGAACGCCGGATACTACTGGCCAGGAATGCACATGGATGCAGTGGATCTGTTAAGAAGATGCGAAGCATGTCAGCGTCACGCACCAAAGACACTTCGACCGAAAAATCCACTAATTCCCGTTACTTCCGCCTGGCCTTTCCAACAGTGGGGCATCGATCTTGTCGGGCCATTTCCTGACGCGCCAGGAGCAGTAAAATTCATCATCGTCGCGGTGGATTACTTCACAAAATGGGTAGAAGCTAAAGCTTTGGCCTCAACAACAGCAATGGTAATCCGCAAATTTATATGGGAACATATCATTTGCAGATTTGGGTTACCATTGCGCATTATTTCTGACAATGGTACAAACTTTGCCGCGGAAGGCCTTCAAAAATGGTTCAAAGAAATGAAAATTGAGCACAGCTTCGCCTCCGTTGCGCATCCTCAAGCGAATGGCCAGGTAGAAAGCATAAACAAACAAATCGTTGACGGCATAAAAGCGCGACTTGGGACAGCGCGCAGAGGGTGGGTTGACGAACTTCCCAGCATCCTCTGGGCACATCGAACAATGCCAAAGACTAGCACCGGAGAAACTCCGTTCAGTCTAGTCTATGGGTCAGAGGCCGTCATTCCAGCCGAAATAGGCCTACCTTCACCGCGCATGTTGGCTATGGAGAAACAGAACAATGAACAAGAACGGAGGCGGGATTTGGATCTTCTGGAAGAAAGGCGCGAGAACGCGGCCATAGCAGAAGCAAGGTACAAATCCAAGCTAGAGAAATATTACAACGCGCGTGTGCGTGTTTGCACCTTTGTCCCTGGAGATTCTGTCTTGCGCGACAACGAGGCTTCAAACGCCGAAAAACCCGGCAAATTAGCGCCGAGGTGGGAAGGACCGTACGTCATTAACGAAGTCTTAGGCAAGGGGGCATATACCCTAAAAAGGGTCGATGGGACTCTAGTTCCCCGCACCTGGAACGCACAACAGTTGCGCAGGTGTTACATGTGAACCAAGTCTACAAAGCGAAAAGAACATACAGGCAATGTATTTCCTTATTTTATCTTGTATCACAAGCCTTGCGCTCTTATCAATACAAATATCACTTTTACTTACATCACTGTTCATTACAAATTGCATGAAATTTCTTTGGCTCGCGCGAAAACGATATGGTCAAACATTGTACACCTCATGAACAGTCTAAAAACAGACAAGCTGTTGACAAACGTTCACACATGAGCACAATACCATTCCTCATTCGCCTTACCTATTCAAAAGTAATTATACACATGCAACATATTGTAATCCACATATACACGGATCATAGCAATGATCTTCAAAAAAGTATATAATAATATACATTATCAAAAAAGTGTAACATGAACACTTAACAAGATCATAACAATGATCTTCAAAAAAAAAAAAACCCTGTCCAGTACCCAAACGTTTACAACAAAAA
The DNA here is from genome assembly GCF_002127325.2 of Helianthus annuus. Lineage (NCBI taxonomy): Eukaryota > Viridiplantae > Streptophyta > Magnoliopsida > Asterales > Asteraceae > Helianthus > Helianthus annuus. The sequence continues at coordinate 78,984,465 of NC_035437.2, forward strand.
AGCATTAACTAAAGACAGAAGCAGGTCTTAAGTTTGACAATCTAATCAGCACCGGAACCATCGTTAACAAAAGACACCTGCCCACTCCGATGAATCTTCCGGCGTCGGTACACCAACAAGCATTCCCCTCTCTGAAGCATCGGGAACCGGGCCATCAACCCATCGACATCAAGTGCAATATCAGCACCAGCAGTGACATCAGTGTACTGGGGAACCTTGCAGTCGGAATCAACAACTGCAGGAGAAGCAAGTCCGATCAGCTTCTTCACCGGAACAATGGTAAGTAGTGGTGCACGAGAAAGAAGAACGAGACCTTCAGCAGCATCGTACACCCTAAGGGCATCCAGCAAGAGACGAGTGTGGTAAGAACGCTTCATTTTCTTTGATAACGAATCAACTAAGAAGACCAAGTGTCTCAAAAATACATATATATAAAGAAAACTCAAACTTCGAGAAAGGAGAAATCCATCATTAACTGTCAGAATTGTGTCACATCCAAACGGCGCTACAGGAACCTGGGTCATTTCTTCATTAATGAAGCCTGACAAAGCGCCATTACAAATCTCAAGACCAATGAGAAAAATATTACTGACAGTTGACGTCATTACATGACAGAGCATGATTACAAGTCACATTTTTTCCTTTTTTATATAAAAAAAATCGTTTCAAAATTCAATCTTCTCACGGAAGATTTCTCATTTTTTCGCGCCCAAAAGACATTTCTCTCTCCTAAGTCCAGTGCTCCACTTATTCGCATAAGTACAACACTAGACTGGGGGGACTTGAAGGGGTAAGGTCCCAAAAACCTCATAAAAAGGATATGAGACCATACCACCAACTGGCCTTTCAACCTTTTAACCTTGCGCGGCCGCGCATTGGTCTTACAAAAGGAAGGAAGAAATCGACAAGCGATAGTCGCGCGCCCAAAGGAAAGCATAAAATCCTTGCGCCGTCTTCCATTGGCAAAGGGTTAAAAACCCTAAGAACAATACTTCCGCCCAAATATCCAAACTTGGATATCGTTTTACCCAGACTTGGGATTTATTCAGCTGTGTGCACACTGTAAGGTGTCACACCAGATTACAGCAGTAATCTTCTAGAAGGAATATGATCGTGCACCACCCAGACGGTTATAACCGTCTGGACACGTGTCATTATCACAAACGATCCTGAAATCACAACGATAACATGTAATTGAAGAATGATCTCCACTTGAATCACTTTCCACGTGGCAATTCCCCAGCCATAGATCAAGTCACGATCCGTTTGCATTCACATCGGATCAAGGCAACTTAACAAAGACTTAAAAGGACTTAACGGAAGGAAATGTAACCGCTACGGCGTTAGCATCTTCCGTTATCTTTTCAATAACAGATTTTCCCTCCCAAACTCCCGGTTATAAATAGGAGAACTCTTCAGGTATAAACCCAGATCACATTCTCTACTCAAATACTTTATCTTCTCCGTTACCAATACTTATTCTCACACCGGAGTCGGGTCAAGGAGAGAACCCTCTTCTCCCCTTGACGAGGCTAACGGTGCTTTGTTTTGCAGAATCATCAGAGAGGAAACTCGGCTGCAACTGAATCAATTGAGAGAGCTAACCTTTTATGCGAATTCAAACCCCCTAGATATCTCGGTTCCGACCATTTATCTAGTGTTTCTTCAATAGGCTAACCAAGTCAGCTCATTTCCTACCAATGAAAGAAACTTTCAGTATGGAACAGTTAGCTAAATTGTATGTAAATGAAATAGTTTCATTACATTGAATACCTTTATCAATTGTTTCTGATAGGGATAGCTGTTTTACCTCTCATTTTTGGGCAAGTTTCCAAAAAGCAATGGGAACCAAGATAAATCTAAGCACAGCTTATCATCCTCAAACAGACGGACAAAGTGAAAGGACAATTCAGACGATGGAAGACATGCTTAGAGCTTGTGTAATTGATTTCGGAGGTAATTGGGACAATCACTTACCTTTAATAGAATTTTCTTATAATAACAGTTATCACACAAGTATCAATGTTGCACCATTCGAAGCACTTTATGGACGAAAGTGTCGAACCCCAGTCTGTTGGGCAGAAATTGGGGAAAAGCAACTATCTGGACCTGAGATACTGCAAGAAACAACTGACAAGATCATTCAAGTCAAGGATCGACTGAAAACAGCACGTGATCGACATAAGAGCTATGCTGATAACAGACGTAAACCGTTAGAATTTCAGGTAGGTGACAAGGTATTGTTAAAAGTCTCTCCTTGGAAAGGAGTGGTAAGATTCATCAAAAGAGGAAAGCTAAGTCCCAGGTATGTTGGACCTTTTGAGATTATTAGAAGAATAGGACCTATAGCCTATCAGCTACAACTGCCAGAGAAAATGGCAGGAATACATGATGTATTTCATGTATCTAATCTCAAGAAATGCTTAGCTGATGAATCTTTAGTGGCACCTCTTAAGGATATAGAGGTAAATGAACAACTCAAATTTGTAGAAAGGCCTCTACAGATTGAAGACAGGAAGATTAAGAATCTCAAGCACAAGAGATTAGTTCTAGTCAAAGTGAAGTGGGACTCCAAAAGAGGACCCGAATACACATGGGAACTTGAATCGGAAATGCAAAAGAAATATCCACACTTGTTCCAGTAGATCTCGAGGACAAGCTCTAAAACAAGGTGGAGAAGATATAACAACCCTAAACCAACACCCTCGTAATATCTTCAGACACCGTAAAAATATTTAGAATATCCCAATATGTCCCTAAAAACACCCCATATGTGAAAACGGACCCCGAATACCCTTTATATTATTAAAATTAATAAAAAATGAAATTTTTGGGGCTCTCGCAGGGCGCGTAAGCCACCCCTTGAACCTACGCGGGCCGCGAGCGATCGTCAAACACGGCGAAACCCGATGTTGACACGTGTTAAACGCGTGTTGAACCTACTAAGTGACCCGGATCACCTACAGCCCTATTACCCAACTACGCGGGCCGCGTAGCCCTCTTGCTACATCTTACGCAGGCCGCGTAAGACCCAAAATCAGGCCCTATAAAATGGGAGGTCGGGCTTCAGTCTAAAATCGTTCACATCTTTCTCTCTCACTCGAATTTTCTGATAGTAGGCATTATACTTGAGTCTAATACCCCCTAAATAACGAGGTTCTGCTCCGTTGTAAGTATCATAACCCCTGGATACGTATTAGATACTCTGCCCAATTGATCTAGGGTTCCATAACAGCTGTCGTGGTTCTACCCGACGTAGTCGTTGGAATGCCGTCTCGGGGAGGGTATTACTAATGTTACAATGGGTTATTATACTAACACGTGTGTATTTGTGTAATGTATAGATTATTCCCAGGAAATCCTTACTGAAAACCTAAGACAGCAATGTAAGTAATCTCCTTTTTGCAAATTGTTTTTACAAAACCTCACTTAATTAATTATATATTAAACAGTTATTGGGTATTTGTAAGGATACAATTATTGTTGGTATATCTAGGGTTTTATATACAAAATTTGTTACTGCCTTGCGAGGAGTAACATGACCATAAGTCAAGATCGATGTCACACCCCGACCGCGTATAACATACAACCGCGGCGGAAAACGTCGGGGAGTGTTGTGGACAGAATTAATTGTTATACAACCATGGAAATTAAAGTTACATTTTATTTATCAAACACGGGTGTTACATTGTCTTAAAAGGAAGTACAGAATTCAAAACATAGTTATACTAGTTCTATCTTCACTTTTAGTCTCTAAGGCACAGGTCCGCTCTAGTATCGTGATCAACATCTTATGGAACAGCTCCTGAAAACACATGTGAAAGTAGGTACGTCAGCATAAAAATGCCTGTGAGATACATAGGTTTTGTGAAAGTGGGATTCATGACTTGAGTTTTAAAGAAATGTCTAATAACAGTCAGTCATGAACCTTGTAATTTGTCTCGCTTTGATACCATTTGAAAAACGATAATATCAGATGATATGTATAGATAAACGTAAGGTTAAATGAATAACCTAGTAAAATGAGTTGAATAAGATAAGTTGTTTTGTAAGACAATGTTTTATGAAAAGTATGTTATTTGTATAAATGTTATATGTCTAAACTGAAATGATTTAGATAACGCTAAGATATGTAATATTATACAAACATTTATATATAGGAAGTACCAGCGGCGTATCCACCATGTTTGCATCATATTACATACTCCACGTTACTCAAACCATTTACCCAAACCATCCACCATGTAAGATTGTTCTTGTATAACTCAATTGTCAAGTGTTATTGTGTAAACCATGTCAAATGTCTATGTTCAATGTAAACCACCAAATGTGTATGTCAATGTCAACGTGTTTATGTTCAATCTAAATCATGTAATGTGTATCCCAAAATGTATCATGTACGGTAAGCGAAATGTATCAACTTAAACCATATGTAAAATGCACAAAACAAGTCGTTGAAGTAAAACGTGGTTTAAATCAACGTTATGTTCTGTGGAAAAATGCATGCTCTATTGATATTAACATTTATGCGGTATTGTGAAATATGCATACATCCAAGCCTTGAGACTGTGGCGATAAACCCTTAAACAAATTAAAGGTTTATCTAAGTTATGTATATCGAATTCGGTCATTCCTTACAGTCCTATCAAACCCAGGATTTCAGGAACGGGAGTTGTCGATTCCTATGGTACCACTACCTACTAACGAACGGTGTGATCAATGTTAATGAATGTATTGTCCCATGTTAAACAAACCAAATGTCATAACAAAATGAAGGCATGTGATGTAAAAAATTGTACTAAGTATGCTAAGTAAACATACGAAGCAGAAATGTTCATGTAAATCAATGTGTCCATATGCTGAGTAAACATATGCAATAGAAATGTTCATGTAAATCAATGTGTCCATATGCTGAGTAAACATATGCAACAGAAATGTTCATGTAAATCAATGTGTCCATATGTTGAGAAAACATATGCAACAGGAATGTAATGTAAATCAATGTACTAAGTACGCACACAATGGGCATACATAGCATGAAATGTAATGAAATCGTGTACTATAATGTACTAACAACATAGCAGGCATATGATGTGAAAACATGGAAAGCATGAATGTAACAGATAGGCACATGTGTTTCACCCCAAAACAGTTTAGAAAACAGTAAAAGAGGGGTTCAATGTACTCACCTGAGATTGCTTTGAATTCCTGGTATAATAACCAGATAATGCTAGAGATCACGGGATATCAAACGGCACCTAATAGGTAGCTATATTAATATACCGGACCAAAATCGGAAGGATCAGATAATATGGGGGTTCGTAAACCAAACGAGCATGGAGACTCGTGTAATATGGTTTAACAAAGCCTACATACTAAAATGAAACCTAACCTAAGTGCTTGCGACCCATTACGACCCGTTTAGGTAGCTTATGCTACCCTAACGCGTCGTTCGCGTAGAACGCGTTCGGAACGCCTAACATCGCGACCACCAGGTATAACCTCGGAAGGTTATAGCTATGGTCACCTAATGTGTTTGGTCGGATCCTAATGATCGACCAAATGGGTCGGGTTCGAATGTATAAGCGATGGTTTAGATCGCTTACCTTACGACCGTATATAAGCACTAAACTAAAAGTGACGAGCTAAGCATGTTAGAACATGCTTAACTAAGTTTAGAAAACAGGTTTGGCATCAAAACAAACGGCTTTGATGCTCACGAGTAGTTTGGTTACAAAATACGCAAGAATGCGCACTTTGGCCGAAACTACGACTCGTCACTGAGCCTAGATAACGTGGTAATCAGTAGGTATAGTCACTACGGACTATAACCATCGTGATCACGCTCACGTTATGAAGTTCCACGAACTTCTTGTTGACCATAGGCTGGTCAATGCAGAAAGTCAACAAAATGTTGACTTTCAGACTCGAAAAGCGAATAAAAGAACGAAAGAATACTTACGGAGGGTCCCCGAATGCTAATCTAGATCAAAGAGCTCAGGTATGAAGCAATGGCATCAACTTAGAGCATTTTGATCAGATTGTGTGAGTTTTTAGCAAAAGGGGGGGTATTTATAGGAAAAGTAGAGCCGTTAGGATCGTTTCTTGATTTTCGTGCCACGATCCTAAGCGTCCACTTGTCAAAATGTTGTGGTTACTGAAAATGGCCCTTGGCTCTTGATTGGGTGAAAGGGCATTGCCCCTTGAACGAACGAAAGGCCAACTGCAAGTGGATTCAAACATTGAATCTGGTCTGTTAGTCCCATGCGGCCCGCCTCCATGTGCAGGCCAAACTAATGCGGCCGCCTGGAGGTGCTGGTCAGACAACAAGTTTCAGTTTTGGCAGTTTTGGTCCCTGTTGCGTGTTTAAGCCATTTCCGACACTTCTAAGGCCCGTAAAGCCAACTTTAGGGCCCTAAAATGATGCCTAAACATTGTGGACATGAAACATGCTCAGAAATATGCCGGATGTTGGTTCGTTTGGCCGTACGATCGCGATGTTCGCTTAATTACGACGGAATGTGCATAAGCGCGAAAAATGATCCAAATGACGCGACGAATGGATTTTTCTCATGCCAAACACTAAAGCATAATATTAGGATGTTTACATAAATTTTTGGATGTCCGGATGTATTCAGAACGTAAGTTATGCGCAAAAGTGCAAACTTGTGCACTTTTTGACACTTTTAGCCCCTGAATGATCCAAAAGTTTGTTTTAGCATACCAAACCCCTCAAAGCCTATTTCTAAGCTATGCAAAGGATATTTATGGTATGTTTAACTTATGGACATGTTCCGGAATGTTCGTTACAGTTCAAATTGGCATACTTTCGCAGTTTGTCAATTTTAGTCCCTGTAAGCGAATTAACTTGTTTTTGCCATACCAAAGCCTTCAAAACTTATTTCTAAGTTATGTAAAGGTTATTTTAAGGTATGTTGAGTATATGTTGATGTTCCGGAGTATTTGTCGCGTTAAACTGAGTACGTTTAATGTCACACCCCCAAAATCCACTATGCGGAGTACCACCGCTTGGAGGCGTGACGTGACCAGGATCGAGCCACCAATCATATTAAACAAAGTATTTAAGTAAATAAAACCAACCGCAATACAATTGGTGACCAAAAGCCGGTTAACCAAGTTTTAAATTTAAACAGCGGAAGCATAATACGTGATACCAAAATATAAGTTCATAGTCCATAAGTTTAAAATCCAAAAACGTAGATTTAATAAGTTCATAAGGATTTAAATATTAAGCAGGGAACATCACAGTCCGTACACCACAACGACTCCTTCCTCGTGCAAGCTCCAAGCATTTAGCGACCTGTAAGGCATGTAATAACGAGTCAACAACAAAGTTGAGTGAGTTCACATTTGGTTGTTTAATTTTAAGTTGTTTTCCGAAAACATGGTTTGTCTTTCGTTGGCGTAATTGCCGTGGGGGTTACCCCGTAGTTGAAAGAAAGTTTAACCAGTTCATTCTTTATTATCCATACCCTGTTCATTATTAGTGGGGGCTTCCCCATGTAAACTACTAGACCGTATGATATCGACTACTACGCAAGTAAGTTGTGCCCTACATCAGTGTCTATCATCACTGATGGTTTGCCATAGTCCATTAGTACACGCCCGTCCGACTGGCACGGTGTGAGGTTTGTTAAACCTAATAGCGCTATTAAGTCGATATAAAATGAGGGACTTATGATAGAGTTTTGTCTAGTAAGTTTTAAGGTTGTTCTCCTACCCAAGGAGGACGAACGTGCGTAGTTCTCCCGAAGAGAATACGCAGGATTAATACTGGCATCCTACCCAAGGAGGATGGCTGTACATATCCTACCTAAGTAAGATATGTAGATTCCGTTTTAATTCTTTAACCCATTCCCAAACCACCGGGAATCCCATGCCTTAGAAAGTGTGTGAACTCACCTTGGTTTGCTCGGTTAGATTCTCAATATAGCTAACAGTCAAGGTCGGTCAATCACGTCCTAGTATGATTTACCAGTTAGTCATTTAGTGGCTTTCAAATAGAACACAAAGTTCCTACACGTATCTATCATATAACATGCATCACTTTAACGGTTTATGCCCTCTAAGTTTCCCATCCATTCCCCACTCAAAATCAAACATACGATAATGCACATAACATATATAACATGTTAGATCATTCACGGATAGCATACTCGACATTTAGACACGCAAGTCACAACTTATCTCAATTCAGCATTTATATTCAAAACCGGCTGTTTTCGGACATTTTAATAAAATAGTTAAATTATTCCAAAAATTCCCATATTTTTTTACAGGATGTCTTAAACGTTCCATATTTTATTTTGTAAAAATATCGGGGTCCGGTTCACTACCAGTATTTTATAAAAAAATCATATTCCGGACTGAACTCAGATTTATGAATTTCTGACCACAGTCCACGGAACAATTTATTAAAAATTCATCGTGTGTCCAATTTACAAAATTCCAGTGGGGTAATTACACATGCATCGGTTGTCATCTACTGTACAAATTTCATGGTCCGATTCATCACAAAACTCAGGTTATGACCGAAAGTATGACACCCATTTATTGCTGTCAAAATTCAGCTTAAGTTGCTGTTACAAATTAATACTTTAAAAATAGTAAACGATGTCCAAAAATTACGATTCCGGTGCCATTAGAACCGTATTTCATAATAACATATTTTAGATTCAAAATATCGGTTTTTCGTTGGATTTATGCCCTGTTTACAGCCTGTTAAAGGCGGCTGAAAATACACGTCAGCAAGCTGTTATCAGTCTAAAGGCTACTAAACGCACACATATGATTACCATTCATTCTAATAATGATTTACAACAGGTTATAAGTTATTTACAGCAAACTAATACTCATATATTTCAGATTTATCTTGTATTACCATGTTTCATCATTATTTACTCATGCGTGATCGACTTTGGCAAGAATTGGGAAAAGCACCTACCGCTAGTAGAATTCTCGTATAATAACAGCTATCACACTAGCATTCAGGCAGCACCTTTTGAGGCATTATACAGTCGTAAATGCCGATCACCTCTCTGCTGGGCGGAAGTTGGTGACAGCCAAATCACAGGCCCAGAACTAGTGGTAGACACCAGTGAAAAGATTGCCCAGATCAGACAACGCATGGCGGCAGCTCGTGACCGTCAGAAAAGTTACGCTGACAAGCGTAGGAAACCGCTAGAATTCCAGGTCGGTGACCGGGTTCTACTCAAAGTCTCACCCTGGAAGGGTGTGATTCGCTTTGGTAAACGGGGTAAGCTTAATCCGCGATATATCGGACCATTCGAAATTACCGAGAGAATTGGTAAGGTTGCTTATAGATTGAATCTGCCTGAAGAACTGAGTGCGGTACACATCGTGTTTCACATATCTAATCTGAAGAAGTGTCTGTCAGATGAAACGCTTGTAATTCCTTTCAAGGAACTAACTATTGACGAACAGCTACACTTTACTGAGGAACCGATTGAGATCACGGATCGAGAGATCAAAACCCTCAAACGTAGCCAGATACCCCTTGTACGAGTCCGTTGGGACTCGCGACGTGGCCCAGAATTTACCTGGGAGCGGGAAGACCAGATGAAGCACAAGTATCCCCAGTTGTTCCCAAACGAAACCACCAGCACTGAAGCTGCAACCGAATTTCGGGACGAAATTCCAAACTAACGGGGGGATGATGTGACACCCCGTTGAAACACTCTCACTCATACTAGCTTGTGAGTGGCTGCCTTAACTTTCGGGACGAAAGTTCTTAAAACTTGGGGATAATGTGACACTTCGGATTCTCCCGGACAACCTCATTGTTTAGCTTATGTGTACATATATAATTAAATGGAAACTTCGTACTATCTTGATGTGCTATGTGTTAATATAGTGTATGTAGTTATATGTAATTGTTATATTTATGAATGTGTAAGAGTGGGCCGAAACCACAAACCCGACTCGAGACCACCACTCGGTCTCGAGTGAACAGTTGGGCTGTTTGGGCCGCATTCTTTAGCCCATCCAGAACCCTTAGGATGCACCAACTAGAACCGGGTATAAGACCATGGAGGGTGACCAACCTTTGCAACTTTTTACCATTTTGTGAACACTCTCCCTCATCTCACTCACTCTCTCTCTCTCTCACTAAAACCCTAAACCCTAACAATATCATCCCCCTCCCCCCTACTCGGAACCAACCGGTGACAACACTAGGACCTCGGCTCAAGCTTGGAATCATCCGGAAGTTCACTCATCGACCCTCTATACCTTCACATTTAGAGTATCTCTCCGGTTAGTGTCTCTTTTGGTTTCTATTGTCTAGTTACATGGAAAATTGTTGTTTATCCATGATAAAGATGCTTGCTTGATGATTAGAGTATCATGTTTTGATTGACTTAAGCAATGAAAAGTTCCTTTCATGATGATATGTTACGGCTAGTAGTGATGATATGTGTTAAAATTGTTTTTTTTTGGGTAAAGGGTTACCCCGGTGAATTTTATTAAAAGAATAAAGAATCACGCAAGTGTACCAGTGTAGCACACAAGAGCTAGACTTGGCATACCAAGACTAGCACAACCAAAACAGACACCTACAACGAAGCCAAACCACAAGGCTAAAACCGACCAAAACCAAAAACAAACAACCGGAAGCCAATACATAGGCAACTATTACATAGACTCTACGCAAAAAACTCTAGCCCGGATCAATGTTTAAAGCCTTCACTTGGAACTTCCATCTCTCCAGCATCAGCGGGTGCTTCAGACCTCTCCCAGCCTTGAAAGTCATTAGCTTTAGGCGAACCGTATGAAGAATAATGTTTGCAATCATTGTAGCATTTCGCTGATTTGTAGAAAACAGCCTATTGTTCCTTTCTTGCCATATGAAATAAAAGGGAGCAGCAACAACCAACTTACTTACAACACTCCTCGCTGAATTATTAGTAGCATGTTGAGAGAGCCAATCAATAATAGACTCCCAGTTAGCATCGATTGAGTCCATATAAGCCATATCTTTCACCCGATTCCACACCTGCAAAGCATAAGAGCACCGAAAGAACAAATGGTCCCGTGAATCTTTCCCATGCTTACACAGCGGACAACACATCAGATTTAAATTAGTTGCACTTCCAGCATCCCAGATTCCCATTCGATCCTGAGTTTTCAGCTTATTTTTAATAACTAGCCACAAGTGGAAGGAATGTCTCGGAATACACTGACTGAACCACACCAAATTAACCCAATGAACCTCCGCACCTCGAACCCGAATGCTCTCCCAAGCCTCTCTAGCACTGAAATCAGAGAAATTGGCCTGTCTATCCTTCCAAACGAGCTTATCAGGAACATTTTGGACAAAAAGCGGAGCCGTTAATGTATTCAGAACCGGATAAAGGTCAAACCAAGCGATCGGCCACTTCCAACCATTTTGATTATCAATGAGGTCCACCACAGAGGTTTGCATTGTAAACCCCGCCCCATGGATTCGTCTCGGAGTAATGAAATCACCCAACGGGCTAAGAGGGCACCAATTATCATACCAAGCATTAGTTTTCCTGCCATCACGAATTAAGAACCAAATGAACGGGCGAACAGATGACCGAATAGATAGGATTTTCCTCCACCCCCATGTCATACTACCACGATAAGGAAGTTCCCAAAAGTTTTTCCCTTTGATCCTATAGGAATGAACCCATTTTACCCAGAGAGAATCCCTTTTAATAAGAATGCTCCACACATGATTAGTAAGAAGCGCTTTATTCGAGTCCTGAATCCTTCTAATACCCAATCCGCCTTCCGATTTAGGAAGGCAAACATTTTTCCAAGCAACTTTCGGATAAGAACCTTTGGCCGCTCCACCACTCCATAAAAAATTACGCATCCGCTTTTCAATGTCACCTACAATACGGGCCGGAAGCATAAAAACTGAAGCCCAATAAACGTGCATAGCCGAGATGACCGAATTAATTAATTGAAGCCTTCCTGCAAAAGAGAGAGATTTGTTTAACCAATGATCTATTTTCTTGTCAACTCGATCCACTAGGATTTTGCAATCCTTAAACGACAATTTTGTCGAGATCAGAGGAACTCCCAAGTACTTCACGGGAAGCGCTCCCTCTTGAAATGGAAGAAGAGAGCAAATAGCTTGCTTCATTTGAGGCGAAACATTACTGAAGAAGACCGTGCTTTTAGCTAGATTCGGGGTAAGACCCGAAATTCTAGAGAACAACTCCAAAGCATCCCTCATAATCCTAATAGACACCATATCCGGATTAGCGAAGATAAACAAGTCATCAGCGAAGGACACATTAATTATCTTCTGAAGTTTACACTTATCATGGTATCTGAACGCAGGATGGCCATCTGCTGCCTTGTGTAATAATAGAGAAAGAACCTCCATGACCAAGGTGAACAAATAAGGGGATATAGGATCACCCTGTCTAAGCCCCCTCCTACCCTTGAAGTAACCACAAAGGTTGCCGTTAATACTAAGAGAAAACGACACAGTAGAGACACACGTCATAATCCATCCTACCATTTTTGGAGGGAATCCGAACCTGGTAAGAACAGATTTAAGAAACGACCAGCTAACTGTGTCATATGCTTTCTGGATGTCAATTTTGAAGGCACGCCTCGGCTTTCCCTTATGTAAATGATAATTATGCATAATTTCCTGCGTAAGAAGGATGTTGTCCGAGATTTTCCTACCAGGAATAAAAGCCGATTGGCTGATATCAACCAAGCTCGCCAGACTACCTTTAATTCTATCCGACAAGATTTTGCTAATGCATTTAAGAATGACGTTGCAACAGGATATTGGCCTATACTCCAAAACCGATGAAGGAGTAGAAACTTTGGGAACCAATGCAATTATTGTATGGTTAACTTGCTGAAGAAGTTTACCATTCTCAAAAAATTGAAGGATTGCAGCCGAAACTTCATCACCAACTACATCCCAAGCTTTCTTAAAGAATACCGAAGTATAACCATCAGGACCCGGAGCCTTGTTGTCGGCAATACTGAACATGGCCGCCTTGACTTCCTCACATGTAACTGGTCGTATCATATGATTAGCTGAACTCTGGCTTACGGTATTAATAAAAAGCCCGTCCTGTCTTCTTCGAGAGCTAAGGCTAGCTCCTCTTCCACAAAAATCTTCAATGGATAGATCTTTTTTGGTTCGTGTGAAGGGGTTGCCGATCTCAGGCAATTTCATCTTTGATGATGGCGGATGAGGATTTTATTTTTGTTTGTTTTGTCTTGTCTACTGATGTATAGTAGGCTAGGTTATAGGGTGTCATAGTTTTTTATTTGGTTGTTTTGAGTTTTACATATATGGGGCATGTCCTGTATATGAACTAGTGTGGAACACATCCTCACTACTTGTTCTTATTTGCGGTTGTTTTAATAGATTCACCGGGGTAACCCTTTACCCAAAAAAAAAAGCACGTCCATGTTTAATTCTTCCACTGCAGCTTCAATACCCAAAAAATTCGCGTAGTGATCAACTAAAGCTTTCTCAACATCCACTCCTTCATGCTGAACACCATTAGCATCTTTAATCAGGTGAATTTTATTCCTGGTATTTCAGCTTTTAACAAAATTGTGAAAAAAAGACGTATTGCCATCACCCACACTAAGCCAATCAAGCTTAGCTTTTTGTTTCAAAAACGATTCCTCATCATAAGAAGCACAATGGAACTTCTTTATAAGCTCAGTTTCCTTATCCCGAAGCAACATATCAAATGGATTTAGATCTATCGGGCAGTGAACTTCATCCAACTGCGATCTCAGATCTTTGACTTTAGCATGTAAATTACCTTGAACATGAAGCAACTTCCTTAACGGAGATTTCAGATTCCGAAGCTTCTTTACGACATAAAGCATCGGAATGCCCTCAATATTTTTGCTCCATTCAGCCACAACACACGCTTTAAACTCATCTTTATTAGCTATAAAGTTTGCAAATTTAAACAGTTTGGGCTTTGGGCGGCAACCCGATCCAGTTTAAGAATGCACGGCGTATGATCGGAAACCCTATAAGGGTGATATAGCACATGAGCATTTGGAAAAACGTCCAAGAGACTTACATTCCCCATAACCCGGTCTATTTTCTTAAGGATACCAATACCTTCCCTTGGCTTTTGATTCCACGTGAAGTGGAGGCCATGCCCCGGGATATCAAGCAGCTCAGCATCTTGAACACAGTCAAAGAACTCCCTTATACCTATAGACGGAACAGACGAACCATGTAAAACATCATCCAAGTATAGGGCCGAGTTGAAATCACCTAAGACAATCCATGGCTGATTACCAACAACTAACTTATGCTTCATCAACTCTTGCCATAACTCCCGGCGCTCCTGATAAGTATTCTTTGCATAGACAAAAGACACAAACACACGAGTATCCTGAGTTATAGGCTTGAGCTTGACATGCACTACCTGATCCGTTTGGGCTAAGACCATAAGGTCAACGATATCGTTGTTCCAACCTATTATGATTCTAGTACCTCTATTACAAACACCCCCATTCGAGGTCCACTCCCAATGTTTAAAGACTCTACTGCATATCTTAGAAAGCTTTGACACCTCCACATGAGATTCCAAAATGGCCCAAACACTCAAACGGTTATCTTTCACTATTTGTTGAACCTCTCTTTGTTTCAGGGGCCGGTTCAAGCCCCTAATATTCCAAGCTGCAATGCTATCCATAAAAACCCATTTCACCGGGAGTGCTTGCCCCCTCAGAGTTGCCCTTCTTCTTATTTGCTGACATGAATGACGAAATTTCCGTGTAGCATGTATCTATTAATGGTTCCTCACCCTCCAAATTCGGATTCTGATTTTTTGAATTGTCTTCCTTCATATTTGTTCCCTCCAACGTATCTTTTTTCTGCTCTGATGAGCTCTGCCCATTTAGATCATTCGAATTGAATCCATCCCCACCTAATATATCATATTTGTTATGCAAGTTTACTACCGGGTCAGGTTCCTTTAATTCTCCTTGGTTTTTGGTTCCCGAAGTACTAGCTGCTGCCGTGTTTTGCTTAGGTTTGTAGATAACCTTCAGCCTTTGCTTCTTTTGAGGAAAGCCATGTTTGGCATGCTTTCTTTTATCCGTTATGAAGCCCTCATCATCAATTATAACCTGCTTAGCTTTCTCCTTGGAAACCCTAGGGCATGAAGAAATATTATGGCCAAATAAACAACAAGTTTCACAACGCTGAGGTTTCCATTCATATTCCACCTTAACTCTTTCCATCACAAACCCTTCTTCATCCATTTTTGGGATGGCAACCACTACATGAGTTTTTAGCTCCTTATCAGCATTTATCTCAACCATTCCACGGGCATAACTCGTTCTACCCCAATTCTCAATACACATATCCGCCGTATAACTATCTAACCTTTTTGGTATTCCCACTTTTGAGGCCAGCAAACTCAAGCCATCATCTGTATACACGGCCAAAGGAACATTATGTAGCCTAATCCATACTGGAACCGACTTAATGCCCTCCTTCTTTAAACTCACCGACGGACCCCATATATTCAGGAATAACGGAATCTTCCTAATCAGCCATGGACCATTATCTATAACCTTATGCATACCCTCTTTGGAATCGAATTTGAAAAAGAAAAAACCATCCGAGTTCATCATAAGCTTGACGAATCCATATTTTGCCCATACATTCTTAACATAGTACTCAACTACTGGAAAAGGCAATCTATCACCTAGAAAGTATCCGTAAAGAACATTCTCAAATTTCTTTTGTACCTGTCGAATGGCTTCCTTAGGGATGACAACATCTGCCTCCTCCACACTCTCCAAAGACTCAAGCAGTCTGAAATTTACCTCACGCTTAGCTGACATATTGATCTTCACTCTATCCGCATACGACCCTTGGATACCCTTGATATTCTCTCCCTCCTCAGGATTCTGAACAGATTGAGAACACACCGGATCAACAGGCACTGTAATTTTCGTAAGCTCATCGATAATGTTGATAGGTTTCGGATCAGGTTGCAAGTTCTGAAAGCTTCCCCGACGTGGTACTAAGGGATTTCCATCAATAGACACAATACGGCTAGCAAAACCCTTAACCAATAATGGCGGCTTACCACGATCATCCTTAGGGTTATTGGCAGCTTTGTTACGTTCATCATGAAGGGACGAATTATAGTTCTCCATTATTAAAAATTCTGCACACCATGCAAAGAAAGAAAAATGCATAAGAATCAACAAAACTTACGGCAACAGTGGCAATAAAACCCTAGAACAAAGAAAAAGAAAACCCTAATCTCAACTTCAAAAGATTAGAAACCTAGGTGAAGTCTAGCAACCCTACTCAGAATGCACGACAACACCCCAGTACCTAACCCAAATCGATCAAGATCAAGATTAAGATTGCAAAGAAAGAATTAGGGTTTCTAGATGAAATCGCCAAAATCGCCTAGGCACCAGAGAAAAGCCATCCCGTTTGGATGATCTCAGTATGTGTTAAAATTGTTAATGTGGAATGATACGTGATTAGAGTGTTGTGTGATACAAACATGAATTATGGATTGATGATGAATAACTGCTGAAAATGCTCCCAAGTTGCGAGGGTAGGGCTGGAAATACATGTTTCGGGTCGGTTATGAGGGTTTATGCATGATGAACAATTTGAATGAATGATGATGAACTGGATGAATGTGATATGAATATTCAAAAATGCTTGTTTTGATCCGTTTTGTTTGGTAATTAGACAAAGAAACATGTTAGTGCATTGTGGTTGGTTAGTACACAAAAATCATGAAAATGCAATTCTATTGGATAGTACATTTGAACAGGTTCTAGAAGGATTTCTGTGCATGTAACCGTGATTGCGAGTCGAAACCCTTGGTTGCGACTCGAGACCATCCCATGACAACTCGAGACGGACTTCAGGGGCTCGAGACCGGCAAGGTCTCGACTTGAGACTTTATGATCTCGACTCGAGACTGGACTCAAGGCCTCTGAGGTTGCGACTCCTAACCGGCACCACTCGAGACCAAAACATGATAACACGAGATCTTCTGGTTGCGACTCGAGACCGTGTGTTCTCGAGTCGAGACCGCCTTGTCTCGACTGGGCTGCCTACTTTGGTTATTGGGCCACGATGTGTCTTGTTTGGGCTACCTGTTTGACTGGACTATGTGTTGCTGAATTCTATATAACTGTGCAAATATTAGGGCCGGCCCAATAACCCAATGGATAATTGTATGCATCCTATGTGTTTAATACGTGTATGATATACGTGATTACTTGTACCCCAAACCTGACCTATACTGGTAACCATGCTAGGACGTGTGACCAACGTGTTTGACCAAGTAAATAATCTACCGAGCAACCCAAGGTGAGTTCACAACTTAAAGCATGCCTTCCCGGTGGATTTGGGAAACGGAACTAAAACGACACTATTCCCTTGTTACTGGGAACAAACTTACTCTTCTTCCCTAGTTACTGGGAACAAACTTAGTTAATTTCTGTTTATACGGAATGCAACGAGCAACACTAAACGAAACTCTATCACTTAAGTCCCTACTACATTATGCCGATTAGTCGCCGGGGTCTGGCGAACGGGTTATTAGTTGATAGCGCTATTTAGGTCTAACCAGCCTCACACCGACCCTTGTTACAGGGAACGGGCGTGAACTAATAGACTCTGACAACCGTCAATGATGATAGAACCTTGAAAAACGAGCACAGCGGAAACGCGGGGTTAACTTAGTATTCGGTATTGGAAAAACAGTTTAGTCGCTTACTTTTGGGGTAGCTCCCCTTGGCATGTATAAACGGATGAATTAACTGGTGAAACAAGTTTTTGGTAATTAAAAACTGGACAACTCGTGAACTCGCTCAACATTATTGTTGACACCTTACTGCATGCTTTGCAGGTAACCAGTGACTCAGGAGCTCGTAGCTTGGGATCGTGTAGTGGTCGTCAAAGCCCGTGTGTTGGGTTTTAATTTATCTTGAACTATGAACCTGTCTTTAAAACTATTTGGATCATGCTTCCGCTGTTTATCTAAACTGATTATCGAACTTAAACTGTGATGTTTACTAACTACTTTGGTTGGTAAATATTTTTATTATTAATCAATGCTCAGTATAATTGGTGGCTGGATCCTGGTCAGTCACGCCCTCAAGCGGATGTTACTCCGCGGGTGGAATTTGGGGGTGTGACAAACACGGCTGGTGGTGTTGATAAGCCTGCTGGTCAGACATCTAATGCTACTCCTGTTGTAGTTGAGTTACCTGATAACCAACCAGCCTTTGATGATGAATCTGATTCACTGGACAAGGATAGTGATTATCATGAATCAGGTAATGGTAGTTCTTGCAGTGACGTTTCTATGGATGATGTTTCTAATGATGAGGACGATGAAGATAGTGGTGGTTCTTCTGATGATGCTAAAGATGATCCTGATTATCATCTGGTACAGTTTGTATGGAAATTTGACCGCCGCTTTGTAAGTTATGTTATTTATCTATTCATTTTATGCATCTGTTAGACACGTTTAGTAGATTTGCTAAAGTTATTTTAAAAACATGTATATCTTCATATTGATTATTGTATTTTTATTTTATTTTTAGCGCCTTAACGCAAGAGTTGCCGAGATGTCGCGTATTGACATGTCATTGAAGTTGACCATTCAGAATCTGCATGGAGTAGACAATGTCAATGATTTCCGACCTGAGAAGCATGGTCAAGGCTTCAGATATGCTGCAAGTCAATGGCAAAAAAGTTCCTCATTCCGAACGATATCAAGGCACCGCAGAAATGCACATTCGTTTACGAACCTGATGTTGGCAAGTTGATTCTGAAGAAGGTGTCCATGTAGTTTGTGTTGTGGTTGTTGTTACAAACTCTTTAAGTATTTTGCACTAACCTTATCTTTTGTTATTTTAAACAATTATATATATGAGTTTTTGTAATGGTTGTATCTAAACAGTTTTAATGTTATGTTTTGTAAAGTTATTTAAGATATGTTATGTGTTATGGTTGTGTCTAATATTGATTATTTTTTTTAGACTTTTATGCATTTGTATTGTATGATTCTTTTTTCTAATTATGGATGCCTATTTCTTCATAAATAACACGATTTATGTTTGATTATAATTTAAATGAGTATTTTTGGAAACTGTTTTTTTATTAACACTGCTATGGAAAGTATTAAATATATAGTCAATTTATATTTATGTGGTTAGTAAAACTCTTTCTAAATATACAATATAATCAATTAATAGAAAGTATTAAATACATTTAAAAACAAATTTGTAAATTATTTTTTTGTCAATATACAATCCGAAAAAAACACAATCTGAAAAAAAGATTTATAAGTTTACATATAATACATAATTTCGTGTAAACCTGTATTTATATATTTAAATTTGTAATTACAAATTTTATGTTTTATAATTTTGTAATATGTCTTCTTTTATAGAATCATGATATATTTTTTGTAAATAATAGAAAATTACTTGCACCATAATTGAGCCTATTACTATAACCATAAATAACTTTGTCTTATAAATATACATAATACCTAAACCATCTTCATCCAATTCAAAGTTCAATAATCATTGAAGATTCTTAATTGTTTTTACGTTATCTATCAAACAACAAGATGAATTCTTGGGTATGTCGATGTATTATCAAATTTATTTCTTTATTATATGTTTGTATTAATTTTTATTTTGTATATAGATTTTATCGAGGAGTTACCACAATTGGGTAGTTGATTACAAGTTAGATCCTGATGGTATGGTTTGAATCATTACGATGGATGAAAGAATTTTCATTGTCAAAATTAGGAAAACAGGTTCTTCATACTTTTTACATAACAGATGGTCCACTATGATTTAATCAGTAATTATTTTTTTACTTTCTATTAAAATGTGTTATTTATGGTTCTCTAAAAGGCAATGGTATCTGGTTCTTAGGTACTACTCTTAGGTTACCTGTAGTGGAGCGCGAACAAGGGCATAGCGCCCATATGGAGCCCCCCACACCGCCCCCAGGGGCGCCATGAGCAAAAAAAAGAAAACCCCCGTGAAAAATTTCGCGGCGCGAGGAAGAAGGAGATTTCCACTTTGGTCCCTGCATTTTACAATTTGGTCCCTGCATTAAAACACTTTGGTCCCTGCATTTTACACTTTGGTCCCTGCATTTTACACTTTGGTTATGATGAGGTAGGGCTTTATGACTACGGCCTCAAGCCCCATAAAGCCCCGGGGTAACGTGGCATGCCACATGGCGCATAACGCCCATTTGGGGGCTTTATGACTACACATGGCCTTATTAATAAAAAAGTGAGGTCGAACTACAAACATATTCAACCGAAAGCGACCGTGGCTAGATGCCACTTGTCTTGATGTCAAGTGCACGTCTTGGACAACTCATAAAGACTTTCATACACCATATCACTAGTTTATCATCTTCGTTGATAAACTCCTTCGACTATCTCTCTCTCTCTCTCTCTCTCTCTCTACCCTTCCTTCCCTTGATTGATAAGAGCTCTCTCTCTCTCTCTCTCTCTCTCTCACAATCGATCTTCTTCACCCGCTTCAACTTCTTCTAAACTCCCATAATAAGCTTCAAATTCCTCCTCCTCATCATCATCATCAAATTACTCTCACTCTTCATTCTTCAATTGTGAATCTTCAATACCTCTATTTGTGTATATTCATCCGTAGATCCGATTCGTTCGCCTTCAGATCTTCTTCAGGTTTCTTCTCTGAAGGTAGTTATTCTCCTGATTTGTTGATTCTTGAGTTTGATTTATCAACTTGTTTGAAGAGGACTTAGGTTAGGGTTTTGTTTTGCTAGTGTCCTGTTGTTGTTGACTGCTTAATTAGATTTTACTTTATTTTTAATTTTTTTGTGACTTTTTATTTCCTGAGGCTGTTGTGATTATGGTATTTGTCATATAGGTTTAAGTTTAAGTTAATATTTGTATGTAGGATTATCAATTATGTGTTTCTCTTCGAGTTTGGTTTGATTTTTAGAAGATTTGGGCATCTTAATTGCTGAGCAACAATTTTATGTTTTTTTTTTTTTTTAAGATTATGAGATTGCATATTGAAAAAGTTTTCAATTGTTGTTCCTACAATAACATTTGATTTCTGTTGAGATTGCGGTCAAGGTTCGATTTAGGGGCATAAGATTGCATATTTTCAAATAATAAACTGAGATAGTTTTGTTTTTGCTAGAATTGGATTTGCTATTTAAAAGGGGGTTGTTTGCTATTCAAAAGAGGTTGCGGCGCAGCTTGTTGCCCTTTACATGCCATTCTTGTGTAATTTTCCTGACGTTAAATGAAAGAGGTTGGTTTGGAAAAAAAAAAAAAGATAGTTTTTGGCATATTGATTATTATCATATGGGTTTTGAGTGGTTTTCAGAAAGATTGCATATTTAAAGTTTGATTTTTAATGTCATAGCTACAGTTTACCTTTGAATTGCTGTTTATATTTTTCTTGTTTGTAGGATTTTGGTTTGATTTGACGAGAATAATAAGTTAGTCTATGATCTTAATCAGATGCGAATACTTAGAAAAGAGGTCTTGATGAGATGAGGTATGATATCTGGGTTCATGAACTTTTTGTGGGCTTGTTTCCGGCCACGTTCCGACAGACATGTTCACAACGGTTCTGATTCGGGTGGTCGTCAAGATGGTCTCTTATGGTACAAGGATACAGGACATCATTATAATGGAGATTTCTCCATGGCTGTAGTTCAAGCTAATAATTTATTAGAGGATCAGAGCCAGCTTGAATCGGGGTGTTTAAGCTTGCAAGAATCGGGACCTTATGGCACCTTTGTAGGAGTGTATGATGGGCATGGAGGTCCTGAGACGTCACGCTTTATTAATAGTAACTTATTTCAACATCTCAAGAGTAAGTCATTTGAACCTTTAATAAATTTTTGTTTTGAGTAAAATGTCATTTTCGTCCTAGAGGTTTTGGCCAGTTTTGCGACTTTCGTCCGAAGGTTTGTTTTTCCGCACCTGGATCCAGATGATTTGAAATCTTAGCATTTGCATCTGGTTCGTTAACTCCGTCTATTTTTTCTTTGTTAAGTCAGGGGTATTTCCGTCTTTTTTGTTAACTTAAAAGGCAATCTGGTCTTTTTTCACCTTATGTAAAAAGACAGAATACCCCTGAAAAAAAGACCGAATTGCCCTATAAGTTAACAAAAGAGACGGAAATACCCCTGACTTGACGGAGAAAAATGGATGGAGTTAACGAGCCAAATGAAAATTGCAAGATTTTATAGCTTTTGGATCTAGATGCGGAAAAACAAACCTTTGGACGGAAGTGGCAAAACTGGCCAAAGCTCATGGACGAAAATGGCATTTTACTTTCTTTGTTTTATGCTCGTTACAAACTGCTCTTCATCAATACTTTTAAGGATCACTAAAGTCAACAAAGCTGTTGATTTTTCAGGGTTCACTTCAGAGAATCAATCAATGTCAATGGAGGTAATTAAAAAGGCTTTTCAAGCAACAGAAGAGGGTTTCCTCTCTATTGTATCGAAACAGTGGCCAATGAAACCACAAATAGCAGCTGTTGGATCATGCTGTCTTGTTGGAGTTGTGTGTGGCGGGACCCTTTACATTGCTAATCTTGGAGATTCTCGAGCTGTTTTGGGAAGGCATGTGAAGGCGACTGGGGAAGTTCTTGCAATTCAGCTCTCAGAGGAACACAATGCATGTATAGAGTCTGTGAGACAGGAGTTGCACTCCGCGCACCCAGATGACTCGCAGATTGTAGTCTTGAAGCATAACGTGTGGCGGGTAAAAGGTCTTATACAGGTATCTTCCTCTTACACATAGTTACTTTTTAATATATAATAATTGCGTATGGTAACATTTAGGTGTTCATGCAATTATTCTCCCATTAAGATTTGTAGTTTTGTACTGTCCAATAAGTTACAATTGTATTTGTTCATCTTGATCATAATCTGTATTCCTCTTAGGTTAGCATGTTATTTTATGGTTAAAAAAACACTGAAAGTCAACATAATTTAAGTGTAAGCAATAAATCTTTGGCGTTCATAAACGAGATTTGATGCCTTAATCAAAAGTGAAGCCATGAAAATCGTGATGTTTACTAGATTATTAAAGTCCAGTTAAAAGGCGTATACTTATGTGTACACATCAAGTACAACGAGGAGATTAAATAAACATAAAAGAGAAAGATTAGTGATTCAACAAGAAAAATCCTTCAAATGAATATTCAAAATTTTTTACTTTTAAAAAGTGGGGTATTGTTCGCTGCACTCTTTGGTCGATGATGCAGAAAGAAATAGGAAAAACAAGGGTTTTTCTAGAGATCCACAGCAAAGAAACACTAGGATCTCTCAAGCATTGCACCTGGATAGTCAAAGGAAAGAGAGAGAGAGAGAGTGTGTCGTGACCTTTTAAGAACTCAGTCCCATTTGCTGGACTTTGTAAGTTTGTTCTAGTGAGACCAAACAATTACTTTAAAAAATAAGTGAGTAAACTGCCATTTTGGTCCCTGAGGTTTGGTCACTTTTGCCACTTTAGTCCAAAACTCAAACCTTTTGAATCTGGGTCCTGTGGTTTAAGTTTTATTGCCATTTTGGTCCAAAAGTAAAATCAACTCATAAAATCCTAGTATTTTGTCCTTTTCCCCAGGGGCAAAATGGTTATTATAAGTTTTATTATAACAATTATTAATTAAAATAAGAAAATAAAATATTATGCTTTCATCATTACAATATTCACCATTGCCCCAAATTCATCTGTTAATTTCATCATTACACACACATTCACCATAATCATCGTTTTCTAACCCTAGCTACCTCCAGATTAGAACACATATGGTCACAATCCAAAGAAACATCAATCATCATAATCATCATCCATGACCCCCTTTCAACATCTCATCCACCCAATTCACAAAACCCTCCAATCTCCCCCCAAACCCCCAAATCTTGAACCTTTTCACCCAACAATGGAGGGCACTTTCCTCCCAAACAGGACAAAATGAAACCAATCTCACTGGTTCAAAAACCACCAATCTAACTGGTTCAAAAAAAGGAAAGAAAATAACAAAAAAAAAAAAATCCATGGCAGCAACCGTCGGCAATCTCTCTTTTTACTCTCCCTTCATCCACCGTATCTCTACCGCAAACCCACCACCACAGTCCATACCCACCACCAGACCACCACTCTCAGCTTCACTAACCTCTCATTCTCAAAGTCTAAACATCCCCACCCCCTGTTTCTGTTTCAACCACCAGTACCAATCTTAGAGCTGACTTTGACCACCCAGATCGTCTGACTTCATCTCCGGGCCGTTGATTTTCTCCGATGGATGCCGGTTCATCCCGGTTGCACAACTCTCCTCTGCTTTTATATTTACCAGGTATCCTTTTTTATTATTTTTTTATTTCTCCGGTGGATGCCGGTTCATCCCACAACTCTCCCGCCACAATCACCATCACCACAATCTTTCGCCATTGACCCACTAGTGCATGTGTGTGTAATGATGAAATTAACAGATGAATTTGGGGCAATGGTGAAGATTGTAACGATGAAAGCACAATATTTTATTTTATTATTTTAATTAATAACTGTTATAATAGAACTTATAATGACCATTTTGCCCCTGAGGAAAAGGACAAAATACTAGGATTTTACTTGAGAAATTTGAGTTGATTTTACTTTTGGACCAAAATGGCAATAAAACTGAAACCACAGGGATCCAGATTTAAAATGTTTGAGTTTTGGACTAAAGTGGCAAAAGTGACCAAACCTGAGGGACCAAAATTGCAGTTTACTCGAAATAAATTGATAAAACTTTGATAGGCAAAATAGATAAATGATTTCTTTGAATTTTCATGGATTCTTACTGGCATACCTTGAATAGAAAATTAAAAAAAGTGAACCACATGGTTATATCCGATTATCCTCACAACCATAACAGTTGCAACATCTCTGTCCAATACCTCAAATCATCATCATACTCGGTAAATCCCACCAATAGCAAAGCTAAGGTAGGGTCTGAGGAGGGTAAGATGTAGACAGCCTTATCTCTACCCCGTAGGAATAGAGAGGCTGCTTCCGGTGAGACCCCCCGGCTCGATAGTAGTTTTGCATCAAGCCTTGGACATAAGGCACATAACACTCAGCAATTGAGACAACTGCCCAATACCTCAAATGTTGATATAAAATTTTGAATTAAAAGGGTTTGTGGATCGAAAACACACTTTGAAGTATGGACAGTTTTCGACACATTTAACCTGTTCACATTTTAGCTAAATATAAATGATTTTACCCATTTGAACATCGGAGATGAAACATCTTGATCTTTTTATCACCGATTGGTCAAAATTGCCATCTCTTAACATATGGTGATTAACCTTTTATTTTTAAAATTTAAGTTCTAAAACCTGTTTTTTTTTTTTTTTTTTTTTTTTTTTTTTTTTTTTGCAGATTTCAAAATCCATTGGTGATGTATACTTAAAAAAGGCGGAATTCAATAAGGCACCTTTGTATGCTAAGTTCCGCCTGCGTGAACCGTTTCAAAGACCGATATTGAGCTCAGATCCATCTGTTTCGACGCACCAGCTGCAGCCACATGATCAGTTTATCATATTTGCTTCAGATGGCCTCTGGGAGCACCTAACCAATCAAGAAGCTGTTGATATTGTTCAGAATCACCCACGCAACGTAAGATGCTTAACTAAATACCTCAAAGTCAAAACACACATACTTAAACTTTTGTTGTGCTGTTTTGACCTTTTTAGAGGTCAAATCTACTAATCTTGATACCAAGATTGATAGTACTTTTTCTAAAAACTACAATCATCAATTATTATTATTTTTATTTTTTAATTCATCGGTTTAACATTTTATAGGTTTCATGTCAATCCCGCTTTCAAAATCATTCTGGGTTGACCTAAAAGTCAAGTTTTATTCTTCTTTGTTCTTGGTTTGTATAGACCTGTTCTTGGGTGTTCTGTCCTCTTTAGGAAGTTTACATTACTAACCTGAACATATGTTCTAAACAAGAAGACTATTTTACCCTTTTCTTGACATTTACTGCAAGGGGTGTGAATTTTTTGACACGACACAAACCTAACATGAATTTGCGGGTTTGGGTTTAGTCTAATGCTGGTTTGGGTCAGTTTCGGGTCGACCTACCAGGTTTGCAGGTTGACCAGTTTAACCCGTTTAGTTTTATACTTATTTTTTAACACGTCTTTTGTGTAATAATTTAAACGTACACATTTAAGTGGTGTGTTCTGGAGTTGATATATTTATCCTAGAAAATCTAGGAATTGCTGTTAAAATGTAATAACTTAAACTGATTGATTGGGTAATTTATGTCGAAATTGAAAAAAAAAAGAGAGAGAGAAATGGGTAACAAGTTTTATAGTTTAAATCATAATTATTTTATAGAAAATATGGGGTCGTTTGTAGAAAGAGATGGTGACATAGATAGTGATGTAACCCATCGCATACAGGCTGGCTGGTGTAGATGGAGGGCAGCCAGTGGGGTATTGTGTGATAGGAGGTTCCCAACTAAATTAAAGGGGAAATTTTACAGGGTAGCAGTCAGGCCCGCTACGTTATATCGAACAGACTGTTGGGCTATCAAGAAGACACAAGCGTGCAAGATGGAGGTAGCAGAGATGAGGATGCTGAGGTGGATGTGTGGATACACGAGGTTAGATCGGATAAGAAATGAGGTTTTTAGGGAAAGATTAGGAGTGGCTAGTATATCGGAGAAGATTAAGGAGGGGAGATTGAGATGGTTTGGGCATGTGAAGCGGAGGGAACTGGCGACACCAGTTAGAGTAGTGGAAACTCTTACTGTCGAGGGGAGGAGAGGAAGAGGCAGACCCAAACTGACATGGGATGAGCAGATTAGGCATGATTTAGTAGAGTTGCATCTTTCTGAGGACATGGTCCAATATAGGACTTCGTGGAGGCGTAGGATTAGGGTTAAGGACTTCTAGAAGATATTGCAGTAAGGTCATAGGTGTATTTTAAGGAGGTAGGTTTTTCGTACTCTTTAAGTGACTTTTCCGGTGATTGCTTTCTTGTGTTTATGCCCAAATGATGTTGTATGCATGCTATTATACACGATTTACATTATATTGTGTCACTCGGATCAATTTCTTGGTATGGGGGCTTCTTATTTCTATATTCTTTGACTTGGCGTGTTGGTTTGTTGTTCGTTTTCGAGCCGAGGGTCTCTCTGGAAGCAGCCTCTCTATCCCTATGGACATAGGCAAGGTCTGTCTACATCCCACCCTCCCCAGACCCTATAAGTAGCTTTGCTATTTGTGGGATTTACTGGGTATGGTTGTTGTTGTTGTTGTTATTGTTGTATTTTTTGTTGTAATTTATGTTAGGGTTTTACATATTTCCCCCTCCTAAGCTAGCTTATTACATATTTCCCCAAACAAAAAAAAAAACAATTACATATTTCCTCTCCCTAACCCTTATATATTACATATTTCCCCTTTTCATTAAAATGACTCTTATTGAATGACTATTTTACCCTTAATGAACTATTAAATGATTATTTACATATTTCCTCTTTTTAATTACATCAATTTATTACATATCTCTTGATTCATATAATATTTCCCTATTTTTTTTACTTGCTACTCTTGTCAAACAATACTCATAATAAATAACACAAACTTTCATTAAAATGTAATCCTTACTTGTTCGTAATGAATTTAAAAAGTACAAATGCGATACCAAATATTTAAAATCAATTGCTAAAAATCATTCATGTTGTTTAAAAACATAGCTGTTCGATAGGTTTTGAAGGCCTGTATTACAGGTGGTATTTGTAAGAAATTATAATATTTATTACTTTATTGAATTTAGTAGACAACTAAGACTTGTTTTCTAAAAACAGAAATTAGCAACTTACAAACCTTTTCTAACTGACCACTGTTTGAAAACCCAGCTGCAATCCTAATTCCACTATACCACCATTACGCATCACTATGAAGTATTCGTATTTATCTCTCTCTCTCCGGGTAAAACCAGCGTAAACCAAAAAGAAGAGTGATGGATTATGAGTTTTTAGAAGGGTAATTGGGTAATTTTTTCAAAAAAGGGGAAATATGTAATTGTTTTTTTTTTTGTTTGGGGAAATACGTAATAAGCCATCTTAGGAGGGGGAAATATGTAAAAATCCCTTTACGTTATTAATATGCTAAAAATAACCCATCAACAAATAAATTTGGGTTTAAATAGGTTGTGTTAGTGTCAACCTACGAAAACTCACAACATTAATATTCATTGATGCAGGGAATTGCTAAGAGACTAGTAAAAGTTGCATTGCGCAAAGCAGCAAAGAAGAGGGAAATGAGATACTCTGACTTGAAAAAGATCGATCGTGGGGTCCGCCGTCATTTCCATGATGACATCACAGTGGTCGTTCTCTTTCTCGACTCGAACCTCACGAGCAGGGCTAGCTCTGTTAGAGCACCTAAAGTATCTGTGAAAGGAGCAGGAGTAAACCTGCCTTCAAACACACTTGCTCCCGGCCCCACCTGATGGTCTCCTTATCTCTACTATACATATACAGATACCGTCTCTATATATTTCTCTCTAATTTTAAAATTCTTGTACTATTTCCAGTGTGAATATCTCCCCAAAAAGAAAAACAAGCAAGGCCAAGGTAGCCTCTTGTGAATGGTCAAAGCGGCAAACTGGTGCTCCGTGGTTCCTTGGCTCTGAGCCAAGCCTAGGTAGTTTCTTGTCAAAGGTCAGAACCTGGCAACCCCGGCGCACCATGGTTAGCCATGCTTTAATTGCTTTGAGCAAAAGGCAAAAATTCTTTAGTCGGGAGTACTAATACCAGAACTTCACAGAAGTGTTGTTTATTTCTTTTTTTGGCGGTATTCTCAACTTAAATGCCCGTTTTTACCCAATTTGTGTCGGTGTTGACTTTTAATCTTGTCGTTCTAGCGGTTTCTTGATGATAGATCTGAGATGGTTTACATCCTTGAAAGGCTACAGTTTAGTTTGGAGTGGAGTTTGGTCAGCATGCTCGTATGAGCAAAAATATAATGTTCTCAGCCCCACTATGACGGAGACTCCTGATTTGAAGTGATATCGGCTTTATTGTTGGGTTTCTTTCTGAGATATAATAAAATAAACTGGAACATAAAATCAATTATACACAAGCGTATATGAACAAAGATACGTAATCGTAGTATGCGTTACCTATAAACCTAAAATTTCACTTATCTATAGATCAAGTGGCTATGCGAGTAGAGAGGTTATTATGCCCATCTCTAGGCCAAACGTTGTATTTGCAATTTTGTCATCATGGTGACCCAACTGAAAATACACAAATCTACCAATAGGTAGGGAGACTTGAGCTCTTCGAATAGAGACCCAAGTTTAAACCTCACTTTTGTCACTTTGGTGGATTAGACAATAATGGATAAAGCCTAGCCCTCTTGCAGAGGTGCCAAGCCCACCCGGATTTTTGTCTTACCGTGTGTTACGTCAAAGAGTTCTGCTCTTGTGGTGGCACAACGACTGTCAAGTGGCAAGGTAAGGTTTCCCAGGGGAACGTACAAGCCAAACTCTGAAGCCAATATGGGTCCGGTTAAGAGAACATAGTTTGGCCGGAGTAGAGCAACGGGGCTCTTCAATTTGGGGGAAGTGCGGTAGCCTAAATACAAGAAGGTTGCCGTTCCAGAAAAAAAAAAAGAAGCATTTCTAAGTAAGATAATGTTAAACGTGTTGGTAGCGTTCATGTCTTCTTATCTTTATGGCATTGTTGGAAGCGTCTTGAAGATGCTTTCACAATATTTAGTGACACGTGTTTATGATAAAATGCAGCACTGGTGGTCTATTGTGCTTGTACATACTACATTTTCCTCTTTCATTTGGGAAGAAAAATGAAAACACTGCAGTAGAGTTTACTCATATCAAAATAAACAATACGAAAACCTAATGAAAGTGCTTGCCTCAATTCTTTTCCAACCAACGCATCTTTCATATCATTTTGTTAAAAGTGTTCACCAACTTAATAAGGTTAGTATAACTGTATACGCTACCAACTTAACATAAGGCGAGTATATTTGGCCGTTAACAACATGCTTAACACAAATTGTTGTTGGTGTGCACTGTCAATCACTACCCAAAGACCAAAAGAGGGGAGAAATTAACATATGATTTACTGAACAAATTTTGAAACGCTTCAAAAAGACATTCTTATTTGTGAAATTTTTGATGTTTGGGGTATGGATTTTATGCGACCTTTCTCACCGTCAAAAGATAATAAATACATTCTTGTAGCGGTCGATTACGTGTCCAAATATGCCGAGGCCGAAGCTCTTCCAACCAACGATGGTAGAGTCGTGATAAGATTCTTAAAACGACTATTTTCTTGTTTTGGTGCTCCAAAGGCACTAATAAGTAATAGAGGTACCCATTTTTGCAATCATTAATTATACAAAATTTTAACAAAATATGGGGTCTATCACCGCATTTCAACCGCCTACCATTCTCAAACCAACGGTCAAGCCGAAGTAACAAATCAAGGGCTAAAAAGAATTTTAGAGAAAACCGTAGGTCAAAACAAGAAAGATTGGGTGTATAAACTAGATAACGCTTTATGGGCCTTTCGAACCACCTACAAAACACCAATAGGCACCACCCCATATAAGCTCGTCTATGAAAAAATTGTCACCTCCCGATAGAAATTATTCACAAGGCCTATTGGGCATTAAAAAACGTAAACCTAGACCAAGACCTTGCCGGTAAAAATCGACTCTATCAATTAAACGAATTAGATGAATTAAGAAATTAAGCATATCCAATTATGAAATTTATAAGAAACGCATGGAAAGTATACATGATAAAATAAGCAAACCTAAAGAATTTCGGGAGGGGGATCAAATGCTATTGTTTAATTCAAGGCTTCGATTATTTCCGGGTAAGCTTAAGTCAAGGTGGACAGGACCTTATTCCATCACCCAAATCTTTCCACATGGAGCGGTAGAAATTAAGCCTCCAAACGGTGTACCATTCAAGGTAAACAGACAAAGGATTAAACCCTATCGAGTGTCACACCCTGACTTTTGTGGAAGCGTGATTTGGTGTGACTTGCTTAATATCATTGCATTCAACCATAACAAACAACTATATGATAATACCAAGATGTTCATCCATATATAGTTTTCAAAATAATACAACCGTCCTTGTTTAACATTAAACTAAGACTTCAAATTTAGATCTCATGACAACCAAAGCTTAAAGTTCCGTACTGGACTTCACAAAAGACACTAATAAAAACGAGCTTTGGAACCACGTATTCTATCAAGGATAAATCACATGACTCAAACCCTTCAGTACTGGATCACATCTTTTATTAAAAACACAACTTGAAATCTTGAACGCCCGCCAGATCCATAACCATTTTCCTGAAATACATGTAGTTTAAAAACATCAACAAAAGTTGAGCAAGTTCATGTGTTTTGTATGTGTATGCGAACATCCTTGAAAACATTTGTAAGTATGTACGTATGTACTTTGTAAACTGATATAAAGCAACAAGGAAACAAATCAATTAATGTGTAGCTAATACATTAATATACGTGACATGGTGCAGGAAGACTCAAACCTAGCAGACTTTGTCTCCGGCAATAAGACATAGTCACCTCACGGTCCACTCGACGGACTCATGGGTGGGGCTCGCTACACCCAAATAGATCTATCACTCATGTCCCTCGGTCCTACTGCGAGGATTAATGGTCTTAAGGGTGCGCCTACCCATTCACATGACCTAATAGTATTTTTCCTTAGCTAACCATACCATTTGTAATTGTTCGTAAACATTTAGTAACATGTACTTCACCCCTGAAGTTTTAAAACTGGAAACAGTTAAAAGAAAAGGGGGAACATGAACTCACTGGTTTGCGTTCTTCGAATCCGCCTGTAACTCAAAGTTTCCCCTGGAGTACACGACTACCTACAACGTACTATGGTCTTTTAGACGAGCGGGTCGTGCCTTGACTTAGTATTAATTTGTGTCTTTGAGTTACGTTTCCAAATGTCTTCATCATTATTCCAAGTTATATAATTGTTTGTTAAAATAATAAATACTTTAACTTAAATTATATTTATTAAGTTTTGGAATAATTGTTAAATCAATATAGTTTAACTTGATACTCCTCAAGTATTTATACATGTATTTCCTTCCCAATGATGGGTGTATTTGTATTCGTATTCTTATACTTGTATATTTTTGCCATGTATGTGGGGTCGTATTCTGGTGTGTATTTATACGTATGAGCATACGTATTTTTATTATATGCATTAAGTATTCTTATACTTAATTTCGTATTAATTTTTCCGGAATATTATCTTTAATAAGAGTCCACCAATATATATTTCCAAAATATATATTGTAATAAATATTATTTAGAAAAATTATTTATAATTTTTCTTTTGGCAAAAATATTTGTATTTCCTCATAAGTTTCAAAAATAATATATTTTTAAGTCTAACTTGAAAATATATGTGAACTTATTTTTCTTCCACAAATAATATATTTCAAGTTTATTTAAGAGATTACATTTTTTCCCAAAAATAACGTATTTGATGTTTGTTTGAGAAAATATATATTTTCTTCCAGAAATAATATATCTTCTAATAATTCCAAGAAAAATATATATTTTTACTTGTCCAAAGATAATACATTTCCTTCTTGTCAAAAATGTGACATATTCTTGTAGAAATTGTAAAATCATATTTTCGTTTCCTTGGTGTCCAGAATATTATCTACCCAAAATATATTTTGTGAATAAATTTCCGGAATATTTTGTAAGTCTTACTCCATAGTTCGGTTTCATCAATATTTTGTGTGAAATGTGTATATTTATTCCTTGGAATTTTGGTAATATTTTGGATTGTAATTCTTGGTATTTTGATGAGTTATATTATTTCAAATCCTAAAATAATATAACTAATACACATAATATACAAATAATCACACACATGGTGCCTTCTAAATATATATTTCCTAAATACATATTTAGTCACTTTTATTTATAAAAACCAACCTCCAATATTTGTATTTTTGTAACAAAAAATTATGGCAAAGTTTGTGTAAAAATTCATGGTTTAAAATACACTTGTAAATATTTGTTTAGAAATATTTTTCTAAGTGTTTAATTTTTAGAAAATTTTTGCCATAGTTTCCCCTAAAAATGGAGGTTTCCATGCTTTCAAGCATATCATTTTCTTTTGTAAAAATCAACACAATCAATCCACACTCAACAACAAACAACTTTTACTTACCAACTTTGCCAAAAACAAGTAATAATCTACTACTTTATGAACTTGAATCTTTGTAAAAATTTGTAGGAACTTACTAGTGTTCTTAGTAAGCCTTGTTACCTTCTAAAGTGTGATTAGTTCTTTAAAAACTTTATTTTTAAGGAATATGGATCTTTACAACTTGTGATCATCATTTCTAAAAATGTTTCTTTATGAATTCTTCTCGTTACACAAGTGTTTCTACACTTGTTTAACCACCAAAAATAAGGTTTGTTTTTGTAAGAACCAAGATTTAGAAAAACTTACATTTTTAACTTGGTTTCTTTAGAAATCATCCATGAAATTTTCTAGATCTACAAGTATCACAACTTACTTGATCATTATTTTTTCAAGAAATCAATGTATTCTTTCAAGTTCATGCTTCTCATAAGGATGATCCATTAACTTTCATCAAGTTCATCCTCTCATTTTGCTAGATTATGTTTTTAATCATGATTTAGCAAGATCATATGATGATCAACATTATTTTCACAAATAATCAACAATCATTAAGCAAAACAACTCATATTCATCAAGATTTCTTCTTATTTTAAGCTTATGTTCAAGTTTACTTCTTGTGATTCTTAGTGTTCTTCAAGATTATGATTATGATTCTTCTTTTAACCACTAATATAAGATGTAAAATAGCAAGATCAATGTTCTTACCACTAGCTCAAGGCTAGGGATGATCAAGAGAAGAAAATAAGTGGATAAAAGCAAACGGTGAAAGTCCTTGAACTCCCGAAAGCTCCAAGCTTCCTAACTTAGCTCCTTACACCTTAATATCACTTGGGAATGGATGGAATGGAAGTGAAAATGGAGATGTGTGGGAGCCGTGAGTATGGAGGAGGAAAAGGAAGGAGCTTTTGCAAGGTGTGGAATGAGAAGTGAATGTATAATCTTGAAGGTATTATTTATAACCAATAATCACATGATCTTTCATGGATTTTTATGTTCTAAAAGAGTGAGACATGATCTTATTTTATAAGCCAATAAAATCAAAGGTGGGACCCACTCTTGGGCCGTGAACTAGGTGGGGGGTATAGGTTTAGGTTGTAACTAGTTAGTTTGATCATAGTTGAAATCTAAGTGTATTGGTTAGGGTATTAGTTATTAGGTATTTATATAGTGTGTTATGATGTTCGAGGACCATAACTAGCTTGGTAATGTTAAAACAGTGCTTCTAGTGAAAATTTGGTGTTTCGGGTATTGTCCGGTTGTTCGGTTGGTTACCGGTTCGTTAAGGTGCTAAACTTCGCAGTTTAGTGTGCTTTATGTACCCTTTTATGACAGTTCCGATTCCCGACACTTAGGAAAGCATTCAGGACCATTTAACCTTATTTCTGCATGATATTAAGTTGTTTAAATGCCGAATTTGCTGATTTTCTGCAGAATTCTGCAGTTTATGTAAGTTTTAGGCACTTTCCTGCACTTAAACTATCACTAGGAAGTCAGTTTTTTGATCCTTACTTTCCTACACACTATACTAGTGTAATACTTGGTTTCTGGCGCATTCTGTGTCTCAATACAATGTCTGTCTATCTACTGAACTCTGTCAACATTTTTCTGATTTGCCGGATAACTGGGCTAACTGTGTTTCGTGCATCATTTGAGTCAATAAAGTTCTCATGCAATATTGACATGACATTAAGCCATATATGATGCACATGTATGTATATAGTAATAATCAGAAGCAATTCAAGTAATTAATTGTAATTTAGCACAGTCATTAAGCACTAATCATTATCTAATAATTGTACGAATGTATGCGAATTTGACAGTTGTCACATCGAGGCTTTATCGAGGAGAAGGAAATTGAAATAGATCTTCAAGATGTAGACAAATGATCGGTAAGACGATCAAATGTTTATTTTATTTTATTTTATTTTATTTTTTTGCATATTTTTCTTTTTAATCATCTTGTAGGAACAATTGGAAGGCATCAACCATGAAGATTTGAAGAAAAACAGGTAAGTACCAAAGGAACCACAGAAAAAATGGTCAAACACACGTGCACAAATAAAAAAAAATAATGTTACTGGCAGTTTGACACGGGGTCGTGCCCACCTGACACGCCCCCGTGCCCAAAAGCCCAGATACAATAAAAAAATAAAGACACGGCACGGGGCCGTGCTGCATCGGCACGGGGCCGTGCTGCATCAGCACGGGGCCGTGGCTGACTAACTGCTGGGATATAAAACCCTTCAGCCTTCATTTTTTTTTCAAACACAACACGACCCATGTCACACCCCCAAAATCCACCCGCGGATAACACCCGCTTCGAGGGCGTGACTGACCAGGATCCAGCCACCAATTATACTGAGCATTGAATTAATAGTAGAAATATTTAATATCCAAAGTAGTTAGCAACATCGTAGTTTAAGTTCGATAATTAGTTTAACAAAACAGCGGAAGCATAAACCAAGGTAGTTTTAAAGATAGTTCTTAGTTCAAAATAGTTAAACCCAACACACGGGTTTTGACGAACACTACACATCCCCAAGCAGCAGCTCTTGAGTCACTGGTTACCTGCAAAGCATGCAGTAAGGGGTCAACAATAATGCTGAGTGAGTTCACTAGTTGTCCAGTTTTAGTTTACCAAAAACTTAAGTTGTTTAGATAAAGCATTTATAATCACGTTGTGGGGAGCTACCCCATCTGTAAGCTCACTAAACTGTAGATACCGAAACTGTTGACGGAATATAAATATTCGTGCCCCGAGTCAATGTCTATCGTCATTGACCATGTTGCAAGGTCTACTAGTTCACGCCCGATCCCCCCGGTCACGGTGTGAGGTTGTCAAACCTAATAGCGCTATCAACTAATAACCCGTTCGCCCCCGGCGATTAATCGGTACTGTAAGCAGGGACTTAAAGTGATAGAGTTTCGTTTAGTCTGGCTAGTTGTGATTTATAAATAATATCCAAACGTATCTCCCCCGGAGATAGTAATTACCCATTCTGTTTTCCCCCGGAGTAATGGGTCAAAAGTATTTTTCCCAAAGTCGGTAGTTTGTTCGTGTCCCTCCGCGGGATGCATGCTTTTAGTGTGTGAACTCACCTTGGGTTGCTCGGCAGATTGGGTTACTTGTCAAACACGTTGGTCACCACGTCCTAACATGGTTACCGGTATAGGTCAGGTTTGGTGTACAAGCAATCACGTAAAATCTACACATAACTATCACGTTGCATGCATAAAAATATAGACAGTGGGTTATTGGGCCGGCCCTAGCATTTAAGCAGTCAAACAGTAACACGCAGATCAGTCAACAGGTAGCCCATATCAAGCATACTATGGCCCAATAACCAAAGTGGACAGCCCAGTCGCAACCAGATGGTCTCGAGTCGCAACCAGGAGGTCTCGGCTTGTCACGCTGTGGTTGCGAGTCGCAACCGTCGTAGTCTCGAGTCATCACGCTGTGGTTGCGAGTCGCAACCGTCGTAGTCTCGAGTCGCAATCGTGAGGTTTCGAGTTGTCATGCTATGGTTGCGAGTCGCAACTGCGTGGTCTCGAGTTGTCATGCCATGGTTGCGAGTCGCAACGGTGCGGTTGCGAGTCGTAATGCTGTCCCTTTCATGTACACGTGATGATGCAGATGCATCAGTCCCATTAGTACAATGTATTCAGGCCCAAATCGAGTAATAGCCAATGAGGTTTCACTAACACTTTTCCTAATCTGACCATTAAACAAAATAGATCAAACTTTGCCATTTTTGAAATCTTCAAACCACATTCAACAAGTTCATCCCATATTCATAAATTTCTAGGGTTTTCACCTTAACATAATCATACATTTTTGAACCGAAAATCACATATTTCATCAAGATCATCATGCAAGAACAAAGAAACATACAATATATTGCCGAAATCTTATGTTTAACATCATCATTTTTGCAAGAAATAAAGAAGCATAGTTTGGTTGGTCATGAATTCTCTTAAACTACCATTTTCTAGTCATTTTAAACATGTTACAAGTATTTTACACATAATGGTTTACACATATAGTGAAACTCGCAAATCAACCTAAAAATCATGCATAACAATTCTAACTAAACATTCCCTAGTTCATAAACATTTCATAAATCTTTTTACGCATATAGTTAACACTAACCGGTTGAGAAGAAGGAGCCGAAAACAAAGAGAAGGGAACCGAGAAGATGGAGTGTCCGAGTGATGATCTTAACCGAGTTTCTTGTCCGAGATTCTTGTGCGATCCGAGCTTGGTCCGAAAGTTGGAAAAGGTTGGGATGTTGTTTGGGGTTTTCTAGTTGAGAGAGAATAGAAGGAGTGTGTGTTTGTGTAAAAGTGAAGGAAAGTGGGGAAGGTTAGGATTTATACTAGAGATCTCGAGTTGGGCTTGGGGGTTTCGGCCCAACCGGTTTCGGCTCAAGAGGCCCACTCGAGACCGAGTGGCCCACTCGCAACCGAGTGGTTGCGAGTCATGGTCTCGGGTCGTGGTCTCGGCTCTCATATATATATATATATATATATATATATATATATATATATATATATATATATATATATATATATATATATATATATATATATACACACAACACATAAAATGCAAAAAGGATCACGTTTTCATTTAATAACATATATATACACAAAAATATTACAAGGTGTTCGTTCGGAAAAACCTAGAGTGTCACATTATCCCCAAGTTTTAAGAACTTTCGTCCCGAAAGTTAAAGCAGCCACTGTCAAGCTAGAGTGTTTCGGCGGGGTGTCACATCATCCCCCCGTTAGTTTGGAATTTCGTCCCGAAATTCAGTTGTAGCTTCAGTGCTGGGGGTTTCGTTTGGGAACAACTGGGGATACTTGGACTTCATCTGGTCTTCCCGCTCCCAGGTAAACTCTGGGCCGCGTCGTGAGTTCCAACGAACTCGCACGAGAGGTATCTGGCTACGTTTGAGGGTCTTGACCTCTCGATCCGTGATCTCAATCGGTTCCTCAGTAAAGTGTAGCTGTTCATCAATAGTGAGTTCCTTGAAAGGAATTATGAGTGTTTCATCTGACAGGCACTTCTTCAGATTAGACACGTGAAAGACATTGTGCACTGCACTCAGCTCTGCAGGCAGGTTCAATCTATAAGCCACCTTACCGATTTTCTCGGTAATTTCGAATGGTCCAACATATCGTGGATTCAGCTTGCCTCGTTTACCGAAACGAACCACACCCTTCCAGGGTGAAACTTTAAGTAGAACCCGTCCCCGACCTGGAATTCTAGTGGTTTCCTACGCTTATCAGCGTAGCTTTTCTGACGGTCACGAGCTGCCGCCATGCGTTGCCTTATCTGGGAAATCTTTTCCGTTGTATCTACCACCAGTTCTGGGCCTGTGAGTTGACTATCACCGACTTCCGCCCAGCAGAGAGGTGATCGGCATTTACGACCGTACAATGCCTCAAAAGGTGCCGCCTGAATACTAGTGTGGTAGCTGTTATTGTAGGAGAATTCCACCAGCGGTAGATGCTTCTCCCAGTTCTTGCCAAAATCGATCACACATGCTCTAAGCATGTCTTCCAGGGTTTGGATGGTGCGTTCAGACTGCCCATCCGTTTGTGGGTGGTAAGCGGTGCTCATGTCCAAACGTGAACCAAAGGATTTGTGCATAGCTTGCCACAACTCGGAAGTAAAACGAGCGTCTCGGTCGGAAATAATAGAAGTTGGCACCCCGTGCCTCGAAACTACTTCCTTTAAGTAAATTTCCGCCAAGGTAGAAAACTTGTCTGTTTCCTTAATAGCCAAAAAGTGCGCGGACTTGGTCAATCGATCTACTATCACCCAAATAGTATCATTCCCGCGTTGGGATCTAGGTAGCCCCGTAACAAAATCCATGGAAATTTGCTCCCATTTCCACTTCGGGATTTCGGGTTGCTGGAGTAGGCCTGCTGGTTTCTGATACTCAGTCTTGACTCTTGCGCAGGTCAAACATTTGCTAACGTATGCTGCTATGTGGGCTTTCATGCCAGGCCACCAGTAAGTGGTCCTTAAGTCGTGGTACATCTTATCTGAACCAGGATGCACTAAATAACGGGACTTATGGGCTTCGTCCATCACAAGCTCTCGTAGATCTCCGTAGAGTGGGATCCAAATGCGCCCTGCCACATAGTAGGCGCCGTCTTCTTTTTGCTCTAATCGTTGTCTCGATCCTCGCAGGGACTCAGCCCTGATGTTTTCCGGTTTCAGAGCTTCAATTTGAGCATTTCGAATCTGGGTAGGGAGATTAGACTGGATGGTAAGTTGTAATGCTCGCACGCGCTTGGGCGTAGTGTCTTTCCGGCTGAGGGCGTCTGCCACGACATTGGCCTTGCCCGGATGGTACTTGATGGCGCATTCATAATCATTCAGGAGTTCAACCCATCGACGCTGCCGCATGTTTAATTCCTTTTGCTTAAAGATATGCTCGAGACTCCTGTGATCGGTGTAAATGGTGCACTTGGTACCGTACAGGTAATGTCTCCATATCTTAAGCGCAAAGATCACTGCTCCTAGTTCCAAGTCATGCGTAGTGTAGTTCCTTTCGTGTGTCTTAAGTTGTCGAGAGGCGTAAGCAATAACTTTGTCGCGTTGCATTAACACACAACCGAGCCCATGGATGGATGCATCGCAGTAAACCACAAAGTCGTCAGTGCCTTCAGGCAACGAGAGAATAGGAGCACTACAGAGGTTATCCTTAAGCCTCTGAAAAGCAGATTCCTGTGCTTCATTCCACTTGTAGGTGACGCCTTTCTGAGTGAGCGTAGTGAGGGGTTGTGCAATCTTTGAGAATCCCTGAATGAATCTGCGGTAGTAACCTGCCAATCCCAAGAATTGGCGAACTTCAGTGGGAGTCTTAGGTGTAGGCCAGTTCTTTATCGATTCGATCTTAGCTGGGTCCACATGAATTCCGTTCTTATTAACCACATGGCCGAGGAAATGGACTTCTCGAAGCCAGAAGTCACATTTCGAGAATTTGGCGTACAGCTGTTCGTTGCGAAGGAGTTCCAGAATAAGACGTAGGTGTTGTTCATGCTCCTCTTGACTCTTCGAATAAATCAGGATGTCATCGATAAACACGATCACGAATTTGTCGAGGTAAGGCTTACATACGCGGTTCATAAGATCCATGAACACTGCAGGTGCGTTAGTCATTCCGAAAGGCATAACGAGAAATTCATAGTGACCATAACGGGTCCTAAACGCAGTCTTGGAAATATCTTCGTCACGTACTCTCAACTGATGATAACCTGACCGTAGGTCGATCTTAGAATAGTAGCTCGATCCTTGCAGCTGATCGAATAGGTCGTCGATGCGCGGGAGAGGGTAACGATTCTTGATGGTAACCTTGTTCAACTCACGATAATCAATGCACATTCGGAACGTGCCATCCTTCTTCTTAACAAAGAGTACCGGTGCTCCCCAGGGTGATGAACTAGGGCGGATAAACCCTTTATCCAATAGTTCCTGTAGTTGAGTAGAGAGTTCCTTCAATTCTGCAGGGGCTAGACGATAAGGCGCACGAGCTACGGGCGCCGCTCCGGGAGCTAGCTCGATTTGGAATTCGACCTGACGGTGGGGAGGGAGTCCAGGTAGTTCTTCAGGAAATACCTCGGGGTAGTCACGCACTACTGGAAAATCTTCAATCCTCTTTTCCTTTTCCTGCGTGTTGGTGACAAGCGCTAAGATAGCGGTGTGCCCTTTTCGTAAACACTTCTGGGCCTTCAAGAAGGAGATAACGCCGGAGATTTCTCCGCCTTTGCCACCTTGTACAATGAGGGGTTTGCCAGAACGACGGGGAATACGAACTGCTTTTTCTTGACAGAGGATCTCAGCGCGATGCTTGGATAACCAATCCATACCAATAACGACGTCGAAGCTTCCAAGAGTAACAGGGAAAAGATCGATACTAAATGTCTGACCAGACAACTCTAGTTTGCAGCCTTTGATAACATGTGAGGCCTCGATGTTTCTACCATTAGCTAACTCGACGATATGATGCGAACTTAGTAACGAAAGCGGACGCTTAAGCTTCTTACTAATACGTAGGGACACATAACTAGCATCGGCTCCAGAATCAAATAATATAGAAACATAACGATCATCGAGTAGGAACTTACCCGCCACGACATTGGGGTCATTCCTTGCTTCTCCAGCTCCAATCACAAAAGCCCTTCCTCTAGCACCATTCCCAGCATTGTTGTTCTGATCGTTGTTTCCAGCTCCCTGATTGTTGTTGCGGTTCTGGTTCAGTTCAGGGCAATTCTTCTTGTAGTGCCCCTCGGCTCCACACTGGAAACAACCCTTAGCGTTCCCGTGATGTTGTTGCTGCTGGTTCTGCCCCACGGGACGTGGACTCCTACAGTCCTTGGCCTCATGCCCCATTTTGTTACATCGCTGACACTGACCTTTCCCACACGGCCCGCTGTGATGTCGATTGCACCTGTTGCACTTGGGGTGGTTACCACGATAGCCACCCTGTTGTTGAGTGCCCTTGTTGTTTTCAGTTTTCCTTTGCTGAGCTGGGGCCTGAGTGGGGTTAGCATCCTTGCTTTGATTTCCTTCCCACTTACGCTTGTTGTCACTAGAACTCCCGACAGTAGCACTGATCCTTTTGGGCAACCTGCCCTCCTCTACGGCCTGATCAGTGAGTTTGTGAGCAAGTCGAACGATCGGCTGAATGGTAGTGTGGTTGGCTGAAGTTACATGGCTTCGAATTTCTGGAGCCAAACCCTTGATGTACAGTTCGATTCTTCGATACATAGGTCGAGACATGTTTGGGCAAAGAGCAGCATAGTCATTGGACAGTTTGGTGTAGGTCTCAATCTCTGACCCAACCATCTTAAGCGCATAGTACTCGTTCTCAAGTTTGTGGATGTCATCCCGGTGACAGTACTCCTCTTTAATCATGTCCTTGAAATCCTCCCACGCAGTAGCATTAGCAGCTTCTAATCCAAACATCTGAATTTGCGCCTTCCACCAAGAAAGCGCGTTTCCTTCAAGCGTAGCAGTAGCAAATTTCACCCAATTCGCAGGGGGACACTCACAGACAGCAAAGACAGCTTTAACTTTCTCAATCCAGTGCAGAAGACCTATGGCACCCTCAGTGCCGTTGAAAGGGAGAGGCTTGCAATCCATGAAAGTTTTGAAAGTACACACGGGTGGTTGCGCAGGTGCATGCTGACCTGTTCGTGAGAAGCGAAGCGTATAGACTTAGAGGCGAAAAGACGATGTGGCGGTAGGATCTAAACATCCTAAAACAACGAGCTTACCTATAGGGTGAGCTGCGAAAGCTGCAGCCACTGTGTTAAGCAGGTTAGTGAATTAAGCCTGAGTCATGTTGATGTTTTCTCTTCCGCGTCCACTCATTGTCTTCATAACCAGAAAACACAGTATGAGTGTGATGTTGTAGCGAGAATGAGACAGAAGAGAGAGGTGTATCTATCTAATTAGGCACACTAGTACGTATAGTAAAACGGGAAACATAAGGTAAGCAAACAAGTAAACACTGGTCCGAGCTATGAGGTCAAAAGTGTTGAGCCTTGCACTTGGAGTGTAGTGTCGTCACGAGTCACAGGTTATAGTCTGGTTTTTCCCAAAAGATTTTCCCCTTTTTAAAACCAAGTTCACTATAACCAATGGCTCTGATACCAATCTGTCACACCCCCAAAATCCACCCGCGGATAACACCCGCTTCGAGGGCGTGACTGACCAGGATCCAGCCACCAATTATACTGAGCATTGAATTAATAGTAGAAATATTTAATATCCAAAGTAGTTAGCAACATCGTAGTTTAAGTTCGATAATTAGTTTAACAAAACAGCGGAAGCATAAACCAAGGTAGTTTTAAAGATAGTTCTTAGTTCAAAATAGTTAAACCCAACACACGGGTTTTGACGAACACTACACATCCCCAAGCAGCAGCTCCTGAGTCACTGGTTACCTGCAAAGCATGCAGTAAGGGGTCAACAATAATGCTGAGTGAGTTCACTAGTTGTCCAGTTTTAGTTTACCAAAAACTTAAGTTGTTTAGATAAAGCATTTATAATCACGTTGTGGGGAGCTACCCCATCTGTAAGCTCACTAAACTGTAGATACCGAAACTGTTGACGGAATATAAATATTCGTGCCCCGAGTCAATGTCTATCGTCATTGACCATGTTGCAAGGTCTACTAGTTCACGCCCGATCCCCCCGGTCACGGTGTGAGGTTGTCAAACCTAATAGCGCTATCAACTAATAACCCGTTCGCCCCCGGCGATTAATCGGTACTGTAAGCAGGCACTTAAAGTGATAGAGTTTCGTTTAGTCTGGCTAGTTGTGATTTATAAATAATATCCAAACGTATCTCCCCCGGAGATAGTAATTACCCATTCTGTTTTCCCCCGGAGTAATGGGTCAAAAGTATTTTTCCCAAAGTCGGTAGTTTGTTCGTGTCCCTCCGCGGGACGCATGCTTTTAGTGTGTGAACTCACCTTGGGTTGCTCGGCAGATTGGGTTACTTGTCAAACACGTTGGTCACCACGTCCTAACATGGTTACCGGTATAGGTCAGGTTTGGTGTACAAGCAATCACGTAAAATCTACACATAACTATCACGTTGCATGCATAAAAATATAGACAGTGGGTTATTGGGCCGGCCCTAGCATTTAATCAGTCAAACAGTAACACGCAGATCAGTCAACAGGTAGCCCATATCAAGCATACTATGGCCCAATAACCAAAGTGGACAGCCCAGTCGCAACCAGATGGTCTCGAGTCGCAACCAGGAGGTCTCGGCTTGTCACGCTGTGGTTGCGAGTCGCAACCGTCGTAGTCTCGAGTCATCACGCTGTGGTTGCGAGTCGCAACCGTCGTAGTCTCGAGTCGCAATCGTGAGGTTTCGAGTTGTCATGCTATGGTTGCGAGTCGCAACTGCGTGGTCTCGAGTTGTCATGCCATGGTTGCGAGTCGCAACGGTGCGGTTGCGAGTCGTAATGCTGTCCCTTTCATGTACACGTGATGATGCAGATGCATCAGTCCCATTAGTACAATGTATTCAGGCCCAAATCGAGTAATAGCCAATGAGGTTTCACTAACACTTTTCCTAATCTGACCATTAAACAAAATAGATCAAACT
Source organism: Helianthus annuus (assembly GCF_002127325.2). NCBI lineage: Eukaryota > Viridiplantae > Streptophyta > Magnoliopsida > Asterales > Asteraceae > Helianthus > Helianthus annuus. Next base: position 79,028,929 of record NC_035437.2, read on the forward strand.
TTGCCATTTTTGAAATCTTCAAACCACATTCAACAAGTTCATCCTATATTCATAAATTTCTAGGGTTTTCACCTTAACATAATCATACATTTTTGAACCGAAAATCACATATTTCATCAAGATCATCATGCAAGAACAAAGAAACATACAATATATAGCCAAAATCTTATGTTTAACATCATCATTTTTGCAAGAAATAAAGAAGCATAGTTTGGTTGGTCATGAATTCTCTTAAACTACCATTTTCTAGTCATTTTAAACATGTTACAAGTATTTTACACATAATGGTTTACACATATAGTGAAACTCGCAAATCAACCTAAAAATCATGCATAACAATTCTAACTACACATTCCCTAGTTCATAAACATTTCATAAATCTTTTTACGCATATAGTTAACACTAAACGGTTGAGAAGAAGGAGCCGAAAACAAAGAGAAGGGAACCGAGAAGATGGAGTGTCCGAGTGATGATCTTAACCGAGTTTCTTGTCCGAGATTCTTGTGCGATCCGAGCTTGGTCCGAAAGTTGGAAAAGGTTGGGATGTTGTTTGGGGTTTTCTAGTTGAGAGAGAATAGAAGGAGTGTGTGTTTGTGTGTTTGTGTAAAAGTGAAGGAAAGTGGGGAAGTTTAGGATTTATACTAGAGATCTCGAGTTGGGCTTGGGGGTTTCAGCCCAACCGGTTTCGGCTCAAGAGGCCCACTCGAGACCGAGTGGCCCACTCGCAACCGAGTGGTTGCGAGTCATGGTCTCGGGTCGTGGTCTCGGCTCTCATATATATATATATATATATATATATATATATATATACACACAACACATAAAATGCAAAAAGGATCACGTTTTCATTTAATAACATATATATACACAAAAATATTACAAGGTGTTCGTTCGGAAAAACCTAGAGTGTCACAACCCATTTCTCTGGCACACCGGTTCCTGCCGATTTTCTGACGATTTTCCACGTTCGATCACTCCAAACCAACCACAAGGTCTGATTCTAACATCATTATAGTTAGTTTAACGATTCGCATATAGTTTAACACCTAAAAATTAGGGTTTAATCTAGGGTTCTTGAACGAGACCCGTGCCAATCTCGAATTTTTGTTTAGATCTTGTTAGCAGTAATTAGTAGTAGTAATTTTGAAAGTAAATGTCTGAACATTGTTGAGGAAATCGATTGATTCACACTGTTTTCGCCAAACCCTTGTTCTTGACGAAAAATGATAAAATCGGAAGAGTAAACGAGAGTTTTTGGTAAAAATGGTTATTAGGGTTTCTTAATCGGGGTTAACCGCTACTGGTGAACCAAAAATTTCAGTTTTTTCGAAGCCGGCTCAAAAACCTTAAAATTTGGTGAAACAGACTCGTCAACATGGGGTCGTGCCCAACCCTAAACCTCCGACACGGGGTTGTGTCAGTCAGACACGGGGCTGTGTCAAGACCCCCTAATATCATATTTTTACCTGTTTTTCGTACGTATCAACCGTCTTACTGGTTCTTTCTTGCGACATGGCTCCACACAAGTTTCTGAGGTTCAAAACTTCTAAGTTGGAGTTCGAAACACGATATGAAACCTTGAAAGAACGTCATGAAGAGCCACCAAGGTAGGTTTGTTACGACACGCTCGAAGCAGTTGGCAAAGGGAGAGATATGACGCACTCGTGACTGGTCCACTCCAAATCTTCCTAGAAAGCTAGTTCCAGTCCATACATCAATATAACATGGAGTTCTTAAGCACCCTCAAGTTCAAAAGGACCAAGCCGGATTTGTTTGATTCGGAAAAAAAATATGTTGTGGAGTTTAGATGTGGAGCGGAATAGTATAGCATCTCGGTTGCCCAATTCGGTATCAATCTTGGCCTATACACCGAAGAGGACGCGGCTGAGCCTGAGTTTACTAAAACCCTTCGCGAACTACCAGACAACTTCCGCCAAGCTGCATGGGCATTGATAGGAGACGACCACTATAACCCAAGCTCCCCCAAAAGCACAAAGATCCGAGACCCGCTCATCCGCTACATTCACTAGGTCCTTAGTGGTTCTTTGTGCCAAGGGGATAATAGTGGCGGGGTGGTGAATCTATGAGAACTTAGTGTCCTCTATTGCCTCGTAACTCACCAACCTATCGATGTCGCCCACATCTTGCTTCGAAACATGGCTGCCAACGCTACCGTGGACACCCTAGCGCCGATTTTCTACGCGGGATGGATCGCTAAGTTGTTCAAGCATTTCATTCAGCGAACCCCATCATCATTCAACAGAGGTGTCGGTACCACCAAGGTTGATCTCGCGATATGCCGTAGCATGGGTCTCATCATCGATTGCCCTGACGGTACCATGCGCTTTAAGGACTCAAACGGTTGTGCTTGGAATCCCAACAACCCGGACATGATATTGGCAATCGAAGACATGCCGAACCGTATTCGTCCCGGACAATTCCCAGGATCCTCATCCCAAGGAGGGGCTGATTTTCCTGAATTTACAAATTTGTATAATATTATGCAGGAAACCCTCCAAGTCTGGAAGAATGCTTACAGCTTAGGCCAAAGCGCAAGCACCCAAATCGGCAACATGGAACGCAATATCCACTCCATGCAAAACGATATCACCTACATTCCGGACCATATGGTGATTCGAGACGATGAGGAGGAGGAGGACAAGGGGCATAGGATGGATTCAGAGTAGGCAACGGTGGTGGCGGGCGACGTGGGTATCATGCAGGTTAAATCTCTCACCTTTGGAACAATCTAGCATTTCCTTGGGTTGTGTCCCGTTAAGACAATTTACTTTCTATTAGACAATTTTGTTTTCTGCATTTAGTTTTTATGTTTGGATGATGGTGGTGAAACTTGAACATTGGTAATGTAGGTTTTATGTTGGTTTTGTTATGTGTGTTGTGGTAGTATTGTAGACTGTAGGTACCATGGGAGGCTTGGACACACTAAGCATAGTGGTCTCTAAGCCCAGAAACAGGAGCTAAACGTCGAAACCTGCATTTTTAACTGAAACAGACGAACAACACAGGGTAGCGTTAACCCAACACGCCCTCGTGCCCAGTCCACTTATGTCAAAAAGTTTTTCTCCAAACAGTGACACGGGCCGTGCACACCAGGCATGACCCCATGCTCACTCCACTGTAAGTTTTCTAAAAACTCAGTTACTGGCACTCTGAGCACGGGCCGTGTTCATCCAACACGACTCCGTGCCCAGTGCCCAATAACTGTGAAATTTTGTTATTTTCCGTACTTTTTACATATTCAACCTAAATAAATCCTTTTTTGGGACACATTGGGGACAATGTGTAATTTAAGTGTGGGAGGAAGATAAAACCTTGAATCACTTGTCCTAAAACAAGCCTTACACAAAACTCGTTTGAAACCGCTAAAACACCCCAAACTTTTACAAAAACTTTATTTTCTTTCTTTTACTTATCTTAGTTTAGTTGGGTATAAAAGTTCTAAAAATGATGTTTTTATTAATTTACACCTAAAATGTCATGATAAAAAGAACCAATTAAAGAAAATTATAAAAATGGGCCTAACAAATCTTTGTAAAAATTGACTTGTTTATATATAAGTTTTTACACTACAAACCTTTTCCCACAAAAAGTGAGTTTTTAGCCTTTATTGATCATAAATACAAATATATATACTAATCGCTCAAATTTTGGTTTCTTGTGTGATTAAGACCATTTGGTTCTTACAACTCTTGAACTTGCCAAAGCAATACATCCTAAGTCCTTACCGATGCTAGTTCAAGTAAGTAAATGATAGAGGCATTAGGACAAAACCCGCTTTTTCATCCAGAAACTTTATTTTTTCCTTGCTTTTTCCCAAAAATACTCCCCGTAGACAAACCATTTTGAGCCTTAAAACCTTTCTTTTCTTAAACCCGCAATTTTTTTGCAAAATAAATCACCCATCACCTCAAAAATCCATCCTTTTTATCTTTACACTCTTTATTTTCAATAAATACGGCTCTTTTGAAAATTGCAAAATAAGTGACTTAGTTTTCTTATTCAAAAAAAAAAAAAAACAAATACCACTACTTAGAATAAAATAAGCAAAAACAATATTGCTTATAAATGTAGTTTTAACTAAGTCACAACAAAATAAAAAAATTTAAAAGAAACGCCAACATTTTACTATTTTAGCCACTTTCAAATAACACTCACCTACCCAAGCCCTAGCCTACCTTTTAAAAAGTCCTCTCGATACCTACAGGGATTAAAAACTTCAAAAAAGAGGAGGTTTGATTACTTGTCAAGCCTATAGAAGGAGTAATTTCCAAATCGGGTACGAGCGTTCTCACTTGTACATTTTCGGCCGAGTGTTGAGTGATTACTGTTGAGGTGTGTCAAACACGTATATAACCAAAAAGAATTTTATAGATGTAGGGGAGACTGTGACACCTGTGTCACCACGACCATCAAACAAATACCAAGCCGATGAAATATTGTATTTTATACTTGGGATCTTGTATAAATATGTGTATCTATTGCACATATCAATTCTTGTTCAATTTCAAACTCTACATCGCTTTCTGGAGAATTATACGCAAACTGGTGCGTAAACGTACTCAGTTTAATGCGACAAATACTCCGGAACATCAACATATACTTAACATACCTTAAATAACCTTTACATAACTTAGAAATAAGTTTTGAAGACTTTGGTATGGCAAAAACAAGTTAATTCGCTTACAGGGACTAAACTTGACAAACTGCGAAAGTATGCCAATTTGAACTGTAAAGAACATTCCGGAACATGTCCATAAGTTAAACATACCATAAGTGTGACAACTCGAGTTTCTGACTTTCGCTTTCGCATTAAATGCGCGTTGACTTTGACTGCTTAGTTGCTTGGGTTGTGAACTTGAATTGTACGCGTGGTGTTTTAATGAAACGTATTGTTGTTTTGCCTATATGTGATTACTTGTTGTGGTAGAAAATAATATTAGAATTAATATTAGAATTATCATTAAAACACTTAGTCTAGATCACGAAACCTGACATACAGTTCGAAGGATTCGAAGGACCACGAAAGATAACTTCCGATCCGAAGGATCAACCTTCGAATTAAAGATTCTCGAAACATATCATTCGACCAAGGACTTCATCCTTCGAGCACGAAACATATCCTTCGACATCTTTCGGCCCAGCCTTTTCTGATGGGCTTGGCCCATTTCTGTGATACGTTAAATATGGGAATGCATGTAAACTGATAAGGATTTCCTAAGAAAAACCCTAGCTCCTTTGTGTGTGTGTGCGTCGGCAAACCCTCAACATCCGAAGCCAAATCTCTTGTGCTGTTCATTCTTAACTTCGGTTAGTGATTTACGTGTTTTGTTCTTGATTTCATCATACATGATTAATTTATTATGTAACTGCATACGAAATACATGTTGATCTAGATTGATAGGATCGAATGCATAGTATTGAATGGGTTGAATGATATTGATTTGATTAGATTTCGAAAACAGATTAGCATGTCAATAGTGTTCGATTATGTAATACGTTATGCTAAGCAACTGGATGATATGCGTATAGATGTATGTTAGATTGTTGAACCAAATGATAATTATGTTTACATGACACATAGATGATGATTTGGATTGGTTGATGATTTGATCCTATGATTGCTGCATGATTGTTGTTTGATCGACAATGTTGTTGACGGCTGTTAGCATGTTTAGGGTTTCTGAAATTGTAACTGTTGTTGACGTAACTGATATGTGTCGAAAGATACTTGTAGTCGAAACATAGTTGTCGAAGCATAGTTGTGACCGAAAGATATCTGTTGACCGAAGGATAGAATTGACCGAAACATAATTAGGTTGACCGAAAGATGCCATTTGGTCGAAAGATGACTGGTGGTTCGAAACATAACAACCAGTCCGAAAGGTAACTGTGATATTTAGTATGTGTCGAAGGATCACTAATGTGTCGAAAGATAAGGTTGGATTCGAAGGATGGTAGGTTATAAACATTCATCATCAAGCATGGCATGTCAAGTAAATCAAACATACATTCCACTATCTTTCGAAAGATGTTTATAACCTACCATCCTTCGAATCCAACCTTATCTTTCGACACATTAGTGATCCTTCGACACATACTAAATATCACAGTTACCTTTCGGACTGGTTGTTATGTTTCGAACCACCAGTCATCTTTCGACCAAATGGCATCTTTCGGTCAACCTAATTATGTTTCGGTCAATTCTATCCTTCGGTCAACAGATATCTTTCGGTCACAACTATGCTTCGACAACTATGTTTCGACTACAAGTATCTTTCGACACATATCAGTTACGTCAACAACAGTTACAATTTCAGAAACCCTAAACATGCTAACAGCCGTCAACAACATTGTCGATCAAACAACAATCATGCAGCAATCATAGGATCAAATCATCAACCAATCCAAATCATCATCTATGTGTCATGTAAACATAATTATCATTTGGTTCAACAATCTAACATACATCTATACGCATATCATCCAGTTGCTTAGCATAACGTATTACATAATCGAACACTATTGACATGCTAATCTGTTTTCGAAATCTAATCAAATCAATATCATTCAACCCATTCAATACTATGCATTCGATCCTATCAATCTAGATCAACATGTATTTCGTATGCAGTTACATAATAAATTAATCATGTATGATGAAATCAAGAACAAAACACGTAAATCACTAACCGAAGTTAAGAATGAACAGCACAAGAGATTTGGCTTCGGATGTTGAGGGTTTGCCGACGCACACACACACAAAGGAGCTAGGGTTTTTCTTAGGAAATCCTTATCAGTTTACATGCATTCCCATATTTAACGTATCACAGAAATGGGCCAAGCCCATCAGAAAAGGCTGGGCCGAAAGATGTCGAAGGATATGTTTCGTGCTCGAAGGATGAAGTCCTTGGTCGAATGATATGTTTCGAGAATCTTTAATTCGAAGGTTGATCCTTCGGATCGGAAGTTATCTTTCGTGGTCCTTCGAATCCTTCGAACTGTATGTCAGGTTTCGTGATCTAGACTAAGTGTTTTAATGATAATTCTAATATTAATTCTAATATTATTTTCTACCACAACAAGTAATCACATATAGGCAAAACAACAATACGTTTCATTAAAACACCACGCGTACAATTCAAGTTCACAACCCAAGCAACTAAGCAGTCAAAGTCAACGCGCATTTAATGCGAAAGCGAAAGTCAGAAACTCGAGTTGTCACATTATCCCCAACTAATTGGAAATTTCGTCCCGAAATTTGGTATGCACTCACTGAGGAAGCTAGGTAAGCTGTATCGTTTACTGGTTTTCCTGGGGTGTCACATCATCCCCCCGTTGATTTGGAATTTCGTCCCGAAATTCAGTAGTAGTAGCTTCAGCCTCAGTAGTGGTTGTATTGGTTCCGAATAGCTGGGGGTACTTTTCTTTCATCTGGTCTTCGCGTTCCCATGTATACTCCGGGCCACGCTGGGAGTTCCAACGAACTCGAACAAGAGGGATTCTCTTGTGTTTGAGGACCTTAACATCCCGGTCCGTGATTTCAACTGGTTCCTCGACGAACTGCAACCGCTCGTCGATAGTGAGTTCCTTAAAAGGAACTATAAGGGTCTCATCTGACAGGCACTTCTTCAGATTTGACACGTGAAATACATTGTGAACTGCACCGAGTTCAGGAGGTAGGTTTAATCTGTAGGCTACCTTGCCAATCTTTTCTAAGATTTCAAATGGTCCGACGTACCGCGGATTCAGTTTGCCTCTTTTACCAAAACGAACCACACCCTTCCAGGGTGAAACTTTTAATAAAACCCGGTCCCCGACCTCAAATTCCAATGGCTTTCTACGCTTGTCCGCGTAGGCTTTCTGACGGTCGCGCGCTGCCGCCATGCGTTGTCGTATCTGTGCTATCTTTTCTGTGGCGTCCACAACAATATCTGGACCCGTAATCTGACTATCCCCCACCTCTGCCCAACAGAGAGGTGACCGGCATTTACGTCCGTACAATGCCTCGAATGGAGCGGCTTGAATGCTGGTATGGTAGCTATTATTGTATGAGAACTCCACCAAAGGGAGGTGCTTTTCCCAGCCGTTGCCGAAATCGATAACACACGCTCGAAGCATGTCTTCTAGAGTTTGAATAGTTCGCTCAGACTGCCCATCTGTCTGAGGATGATATGCTGTGCTCATGTCTAATCGTGAGCCGAAAGATTTGTGCATCGCTTGCCAAAGCTCTGACGTGAATCGTGCATCGCGATCCGAAATAATAGAGGTGGGCACTCCGTGCCTCGAAACAACTTCTTTCATGTAGATGTCTGCTAGGGTAGAAAACTTATCCTTTTCTTTGATAGCCAAGAAGTGAGCAGACTTTGTGAGTCGATCAACGACCACCCAGATAGTGTCATTCCCACGCTGGGATCTAGGTAGGCCAGTAACAAAATCCATGGAAATTTGCTCCCATTTCCATTGTGGTATTTCTGGTTGCTGAAGTAGGCCTGATGGTTTCTGGTACTCGATTTTAACCCTTGCACAAGTTAAACACTTGCCGACGTAAGTTGCGATAAGAGCTTTCATGTTTGGCCACCAATAAGTTGTTCTGATATCGTGGTACATCTTATCCGACCCTGGATGTACCGAGTAGCGAGACTTGTGCGCTTCATCCATCACAAGTTCGCGTAAACCGCCATACAGTGGGACCCAAATACGCCCCGTTACATAGTAGGCGCCGTCTTCCTTTTGTTCCATTTGTTGCCTTGTACCGCGCAAGGCTTCAGCCTTGACGTTTTCGGGTTTTAGTGCTCTGATACCAATCTGTCACACCCCCAAAATCCACACGCGGAGTATCACCGCTTGGGAGCGTGACTGACCAGGACCAAGCCACCAATCATATAGAACATTGTATAAAGTAAAAGTAATTGCAGTATAATTCAGAACAAATCCATATGAAAGGTGTTTCCAAAACATAAGCCAGTTATCAATGTTTAGCGGAAGCGTATATATAAAAATATCCAATGTAAAAGTGTATCAAGTATCATATGGGTTCCATATGATGTTCACGATCCAAGTCCACAACGACCGCGCCTCCAGTGCAAGCTCCCAGTACCTAACGATCTGCGAGGCATGTAAAGGAAAGGATCAACAAAATAGTTGAGCGAGTTCACAGTACGTAAATGCGTAATAGTAAGTAACGGGTGGCTCTACCGGGCCAATAGTAAGTTATACAGGTGGGGGCTTCCCATGTTAAGTGACCACTAGACTATTCGTATTATGACCACGTAGGTGTTATCCCAACCTACGGAAGAAGTAAGTAATGCGTACACGTATGTCTTACGTGCGTATCCTTTGTATCGAGGATAGTAATTTGCATATGACCACGTAGGTGTTATCCCAACCTACGGAAGAAGTAAGTAATGCGTACACGTATGTCTTACGTGCGTATCCTTTGTATCGAGGATAGTAATTGGCATCTGACCACGTAGGTGTTATCCCAACCTACGGAACCACGTAGGTGTTTTCCAACCTACGAAACCGTCCTGACATCCGAGGACTATGATAGGTGATAGTCTAGGAAAAGCGTAGTGTATGTACGTTATTAGTTTATCATCAAGCCTTTAACCCATTCCCACAACCCGGGAATCCCATGCCTTAGTAAGAGTGTGAACTCACCTTGGTTTGCTCGGTATGCTAGGTTATGTACTCACAAGTAATTAATCACGTCCTATTGTATGCATGTATAACAAATCAGTTCATGTTCGCAATGATACGTATGCAAATCGAGTGTCACACAATTGCAAATGTAAACATTCATCATCAAGCATGGCATGTCAAGTAAATCAAACATACATTCCACTATCTTTCGGCTGTTAGCATGTTTAGGGTTTCTGAAATTGTAACTGTTGTTGACGTAACTGATATGTGTCGAAAGATACTTGTAGTCGAAACATAGTTGTCGAAGCATAGTTGTGACCGAAAGATATCTGTTGACCGAAGGATAGAATTGACCGAAACATAATTAGGTTGACCGAAAGATGCCATTTGGTCGAAAGATGACTGGTGGTTCGAAACATAACAACCAGTCCGAAAGGTAACTGTGATATTTAGTATGTGTCGAAGGATCACTAATGTGTCGAAAGATAAGGTTGGATTCGAAGGATGGTAGGTTATAAACATCTTTCGAAAGATAGTGGAATGTATGTTTGATTTACTTGACATGCCATGCTTGATGATGAATGTTTACATTTGCAATTGTGTGACACTCGATTTGCATACGTATCATTGCGAACATGAACTGATTTGTTATACATGCATACAATAGGACGTGATTAATTACTTGTGAGTACATAACCTAGCATACCGAGCAAACCAAGGTGAGTTCACACTCTTACTAAGGCATGGGATTCCCGGGTTGTGGGAATGGGTTAAAGGCTTGATGATAAACTAATAACGTACATACACTACGCTTTTCCTAGACTATCACCTATCATAGTCCTCGGATGTCAGGACGGTTTCGTAGGTTGGAAAACACCTACGTGGTTCCGTAGGTTGGGATAACACCTACGTGGTCAGATGCCAATTACTATCCTCGATACAAAGGATACGCACGTAAGACATACGTGTACGCATTACTTACTTCTTCCGTAGGTTGGGATAACACCTACGTGGTCATATGCAAATTACTATCCTCGATACAAAGGATACGCACGTAAGACATACGTGTACGCATTACTTACTTCTTCCGTAGGTTGGGATAACACCTACGTGGTCATAATACGAATAGTCTAGTGGTCACTTAACATGGGAAGCCCCCACCTGTATAACTTACTATTGGCCCGGTAGAGCCACCCGTTACTTACTATTACGCATTTACGTACTGTGAACTCGCTCAACTATTTTGTTGATCCTTTCCTTTACATGCCTCGCAGATCGTTAGGTACTGGGAGCTTGCACTGGAGGCGCGGTCGTTGTGGACTTGGATCGTGAACATCATATGGAACCCATATGATACTTGATACACTTTTACATTGGATATTTTTATATATACGCTTCCGCTAAACATTGATAACTGGCTTATGTTTTGGAAACACCTTTCATATGGATTTGTTCTGAATTATACTGCAATTACTTTTACTTTATACAATGTTCTATATGATTGGTGGCTTGGTCCTGGTCAGTCACGCTCCCAAGCGGTGATACTCCGCGTGTGGATTTTGGGGGTGTGACAATAAGCATCCTTTACATAGCTTATAAATAGGCTTTGAGGGGTTTGGTATGCTAAAACAAACTTTTGGATCATTCAGGGGCTAAAAGTGTCAAAAAGTGCACAAGTTTGCACTTTCGCGCATAATTTACGTTCTAATACATCCGGACATCCAAAAATTTATGTAAGCATCCTTATATTATGCCTTAGTGTTTGGCATGAGAAAAATCCCTTCGTCGCGTCATTTGGATCGTTTTTCGCACTTATGCGCATTCCGTCGTAATTAAGCGAACATCGCGTTCGTACGGCCAAACGAACCAACACCCGACATATTTTTGAGCATGTTTCATGTCCACAATGTTTAGTCATCATTTTAGGGCCTTAAAGTTGGCTTTACGGGCCTTAGAAGTGTCGGAAATGGCTTAAACATGCAACAGGGACCAAAACTGCCATTTCTGAAAAATTGTGCAGATCAGGCATGCCCAGGCGGCCCGCCTGAGTTTTGTGCATATCCTGACGCGGGCCGCATAGCCCTTGCAGATGCAGAAACTTGCTTTTTGGCTGAAGATTTGCCTTTCAAACACTCCAAAGGGCAATGCCCTTTCACAATCTCAGGAGTTAAGGGTCATTATGAGCCACCACAACATCCTGACAAGTGTACGCATAAGATCCTGGCACGATATTCAAGAAACGATCCTAATGGTTTTGCTTTTCCTATAAATACCCCCCCCTTTTGCTAAAAACCCACAAAATCTGATCTAAAGCTCTAAGTTGAGGCCTTTGCTTCATACCTGAGCTCCTGGATCGAGATTAGCTTTCGGGGACCCTTCGTAAGTGTTCTTTCGTTCTTTTATTCGCTTTTGGAGTCCGAAAGTCAACGTTTTGTTTGACTTTCTGCGTTGACCAGCCTATGGTCAACACGAAGTTCGTTGGAACTTCATAACGTGAGCGTGATCACGATGGTTATAGTCCGTAGTGACTATACCTACTGATTACCACGTTATCTAGGCTCAGTGACGAGTCGTAGTTTCGGCCAAAATGCACATTCTTGCGTATTTTGTAACCAAACTACTCGTGAGCATCAAAGCCGTTTGTTTTGATGCCAAACCTGTTTTCTAAACTTAGTTAAGCATGTTCTAACATGCTTAGCTCGTCACTTTTAGTTTAGTGTTTATTTAGGGTCGTAAGGTAAGCGATCTAAACAATCGCTTATACTTTCGAACCCGACCCATTTGGTCGATCTTTAGGATCCAACCAAACACATTAGGTGACCATAGCTGTAACCTTCCGAGGTTATACCTTATGGTCACGATGTTAGGCGTTCCAAACGCGTTCTACGCTAACGACGCGTTAAGGTAGCATAAGCTACCTAAACGGGTCGTAATGGGTCGTAAGCACTTAGGTTAGGTTTCATTTTAGAATGTAGGTCTTGTTAAACCATATTACACGAGTCTCTATACTCGTTTGGTTTACGAACCCTCATTCTATCCAATCTTCCGATTTAGGTCCGCTATATTAACATAGCTACCTACTAGGTGCCGTTTGATATTCCTTGATCTCTAGCATTGTGTGATTATTATACAAGGACTTCAAAGCAATCTCAGGTGAGTACATAGACCCCTCTTTACGGTTTTCCAAACTGTTTTGGGGTGAAACACATGTGCCTACTTGTTACTTTCATGCTTTCATGTTTTCACATCATATACTTGCTATGTTCAGTAGTACATTTATAGTACATGATTTCATTACATTCATGCTACGTATGCCCATGGTGCACATACTTAGTACATCACTTTACAATCCATTTCATGCTACGTACGCCCATTGTGCGCATACTTAGTACATCACTTTACAATACATTTCATGCTACGTACGCCCATTGTGCGCATACTTAGTACATCACTTTACAATACATTTCATGCTACGTACGCCCATTGTGTGCATACTTAGTACATCACTTTACAATCCATTTCATGCTACGTACGCCCATTGTGCGCATACTTAGTACATCACTTTACAATACATTTCATGCTACGTACGCCCATTGTGTGCATACTTAGTACATCACTTTACAATCCATTTCATGCTACGTACGCCCATTGTGTGCATACTTAGTACATCACTTTACAATACATTTCATACTACGTACGCCCATTGTGTGCATACTTAGTACAATGTTTTACATTGCATTCCTGTTGCATATGCTCATCCAGCATATGAACACATTATACTACATTTTGAACCGTTGTAACCAGTTGACTATGTGAACCGTCTTATCCCTTTGATTATATGAACCGTTCGTAACCATTGAACCGTGTGAACCAGTTGTATCTGTTGACATGATTTACATTTGACAATAAACATTTCTACAATTGTTAAACATTACATCTTGATGGTTTGGTTTGAGTAAGTGATTTAAGTAACGAGGCGTGTGTAATATGATACAAGCATGGTGGATACGCCGCTAGTACTTCCTATATATAAGTGTTTGTATGGTATTACATATCGTAGCGTTACTTGAATCATTTCAATTCGAGACATATAACACTTTATACAAACAACACACTTTTCACAAGACATTGCTTTACAAACAACTTATCTTATACAAACTCGTTTTACATGGTTATTTATTTAACCATACATTATTCTTCGATTTATACATATCATCTGATCTTACCGTTTTTCAAATGATTTACAAGACAAAGCAAATTACAAGGTTCATGACTAAACATTTTCTCAAACATAAGTCATGAATTCTGTTTTCACAAAACCTATGCATCTCACAGGCATTTTTATGCTGACGTACCTATTTTCACATGTGTTTTCAGGAGATGATGTATAGGACTTATCAAGACATACTTAGGCGGACCTGTGCCTTAGTGACTTAAAACGAGACAAGAACTAGTTAATTTATGTTATGAACTCTTTGGTTCTTGTTTAAACAATGTATACTTTCATGTTTGATTAATAAAACGAAACTTAATTTGCCATGGATTTGAAACAATAAATTCTGTTACAACACTCCCCGACGTTTCCGCCACGTTTTGTTGTTTTACGTGGTCGGGGTGTGACAGAAAAGTTGGTATCAGAGCCAATGGTTATAGGGACTTAGGTTATTAGTAATGCTTTGACCTAGTCTATAACCTTCCTAGGACCCTAACGCGAGTTTACTTGCGTTTAGTCATAAAACAATACCGTCACCTATCCTTAGGCGACGACCACAACAAGAACATAAATTTCAAAACCGCTTTGAAAACTAATCATCTGTTCTAGGATGATTGATTACTAGGTTTTGAACCCTCTGTTATAAGGTTTTGAACCCCTTTGAATTTTCAAAACTCTCGTCAAAGTTTTGGATCCTAAATAATGTGAACACGTGCAAACTGGAAGAGTGAATGCCTGTACCCTGGGATTTCTGTCTAAGGTTAGAGTGTTCGTACAAATCCACATAATCGGACCAGTCACTCTTACCTGGGAACTCTTGGGGTGAGTGTCCACTTATAGGCGAGCATGTCTTCGCGATACACTATGAGGATCTATTTACTTTGATTCAGCCTTGGTGTTGTTTGTTTGCTTCGTGGATTCAAACAAATGACCATCAACCATGATTATGGCCGGTAATTGTAACATCCTATTCTTACCCGATGCCATTTCATTTGTTTTCTCTCTTGTTTCTCTTTTAGAATGCCTCCTCGACGCGAAAACCAGATAGCAACTGCCGAATTGGCAGAGATCATTGCGCAGCAAATGGCTGCTCAATTCCCAAACCTCTTTGCACAATGGAACCAATCCAACAACAACAATAATGCCCCCTGCAACTTCAAGACGTTCAACTCGGCTAAGCCATCAAAGTTTTCTAGGTCTCAAGGAGCGACTGCACTTCTGCAATGGTTCGAGAGTTTAGAGAGCACCTTCAGACATGTTCAATGTCCAAACGAGCGAAAGGTAGATTTTGCATCTAGTGTCTTTGAGAAACGAGCTTTGACATGGTGGAACGGTGTGAGAAGAGATAGGGGTGCCGAAGTGGCACTGGCTCAAACGTGGGAAGAACTTCGAGCACTGATGATGAAGGAATTCTGTCCTCGTCACGAGATCAGGGCCTTAGAAAGGGAATTCGACGATCTTAAGCAAGACAGCGGCGAACATCGAGCATACACTGATCGATATGAGGAGCTGAGCCTGTTGTGTCCTTCCATGGTTATGCCTTTGGATAAGGCGATCGAAAAATACATTGATGGCCTCCCTGACTTAGTTCAGGACATTGTTACTGGTAGTAACCCCACTACGGTTAGGCAGGCCATTGAGCTATCTGCAACCTTGACTGAATCTCAGATCAGGAAACGTAAGCTTTTCCGAAAGGGTGACAAGAAACCAGTCGAGGAATCAAAACCAATCGAGGAATCAAAGACCATGGATGAACAGACTGGATCCCCTAAGAAGTCAAAAAAGCGAAAGGCTTCTCAGAACTTCGCCATGGTTACTCACAATGGTCAAGCCGTCCCCAACCAACCAGCTCAGTCCCCTGCTAGAAAACCATACAATGGAACAGCACCCTTGTGCAACCAATGTAGCCTCCATCATCACGCCAATGTACAGTGCCGCAAACGCCAAACTTGTGGACTTATAGGCCATACAGCAAGAGTCTGCCCAGCTACAGCTGCGCCAAACCAAGCTGGCAACAATCCTGCTCAAGGTCGTTTTCTACCAGGCTCTTGTTTCAACTGTGGCGAGATGGGTCATTTCCGAAGAAATTGTCCAAAGCTTGCTAATGCAAATCCAGCACAGGGATGAGCATCTGACTGACTAGAAGACAACATCGTTTAGAAATAATCACGTCTTATGTATTATTTTCTTTGTTGTCAAGGTCCAAGAAACAGTTGCTATCGTTGTTTATAAATAAATCTCTTATTTACATTGCAATGTATTTCTGTGGTTGCATGTATAAACGACATATCCCTTACAATACCGACAATCAAAGAACCGTATTCCTTGAAGAACAAACTACCCCCAAAATTCTCCCATTCTATGATCTCTTGCGTCTTCCACGAAATTCCTAAGTACCCGTTTCTTCTAAGGAAAACGAAATACAAGGCGCAAGTTACAACACGTGACGAATACCCAAAGTACCACTATAAATCCTTAATAGGGTACCTAAGGATTTTCCGTAAGTCCTTAATTGTTGTATACCTTAATTCGAATGTGGTGATTCCTTGTAATCAAAAATCGAATTTTGAGAGATCTTCCTATCTTCTCAGATAGATCCCAGTGGGCATTGAGGCCCGTCGACTGGTTTCCATATCCGTATTCAATCGATAACAAGTTAATAACAAATTATAATCAAGTTAAACAATTATGTGACTTTGTGCTTATGTATTCCCTTATGTGTTGTTGTGTGATCCAAATTTATGTTATCCAAATCCTTGTAGAATCTTTCATATCATTCATATAAAGGATTCATAGTAGGATACCCAAAGGTACTATATAAAATCCTTAGTGGACTTCTACGTTATAGTTAAGTCCCTTGGATTATATAGTACTACTTCATAATTAGACCCTTGAGTGGTCTAGTTAAACAGATTAATCCAAAAATCTGGCTAGGGATATCATGTGATGATATAGCTGAAAGGACTCCTTGGTGGCCTAACTAAGAAGATCCCCTGTCGATCTAATTAAAAGGGCCCGATGGAAGTCCAGTCACCCTCATCACAAGTTTGATATCCTTCCCCAAAATTTACAAGACAAACTGTGCGGACTGTGCAAGGGATTACGTAATTATGGATGCATACATAATTATGGAATTTAGTGCACAGAAATCACAGCAAGTTCTGTCATGTGTCTAGAGTTAACTCTATTCATTTCCAACTCTGATGAAGCAACCGTTGAAAATGACTCCGTTAGTTCATTTTCGTTTCTGATGATTTATCCGTTGGGGAAATGAATATCCGTTGTGTAATCCTTCATTTCCAACTCTGATGAAGCAACCGTTGAAAATGACTCCGTTAGTTCATTTTCGTTTCTGACGATTTATCCGTTGGGGAAATGAATATCCGTTGTGTAATCCTTCATTTCCAACTCTGATGAAGCAACCGTTGAAAATGACTCCGTTAGTTCATTTTCGTTTCTGACGATTAATCCGTTAGGGAAATGAATATCCGTTGTGTAATCCTTCATTTCCAACTCTGATGAAGCAACCGTTGAAAATGACTCCGTTAGTGCATTTTCGTTTCTAAAGATTTATCCGTTGAGGAAATCAATGTCCATTGTGTAATCCTTCATTTCCATTTCTGATGAAGCAACCATTGAAAATGACTCCGTCTGTTCATTTTTCGCTTCTGAAGATTTGTCCGTTGAGGAAATGAACATCCGTTTGCTTATTCCGTCATTTCCATTTCTGAAGAATACCCGTTGAGGAAAATGACTCCGTCTGTTCATTTTCGTTTCTGAAGAATGACCGTCAAGGAAATGACAGGATATTGCCTTGCATATCGCTGGTGGGTATTTGGCAAAGTCACTAATAGACTCATACGAATAAATTTCGGGACGAAATTTCCTAAAGTAGGGGAGACTGTGACACCTGTGTCACCACGACCATCAAACAAATACCAAGCCGATGAAATATTGTATTTCATACTTGGGATCTTGTATAAATATGTGTATCTTTTGCACATATCAATTCTTGTTCAATTTCAAACTCTACATCGCTTTCTAGAGAATTATACACAAACTGGTGCGTAAACGTACTCAGTTTAATGCGACAAATACTCCGGAACATCAACATATACTTAACATACCTTAAATAACCTTTACATAACTTAGAAATAAGTTTTGAAGACTTTGGTATAGCAAAAACAAGTTAATTCGCTTACAGGGACTAAACTTGACAAACTGCGAATGTATGCCAATTTGAACTGTAACGAACATTCCGGAACATGTCCATAAGTTAAAAATACCATAAATATCCTTTACATAGCTTATAAATAGGCTTTGAGGGGTTTGGTATGCTAAAACAAACTTTTGGATCATTCAGGGGCTAAAAGTGTCAAAAAGTGCACAAGTTTGCACTTTCGCGCATAATTTACGTTCTGAATACATCCGGACATCCAAAAATTTATGTAAGCATCCTTATATTATGCCTTAGTGTTTGGCATGAGAAAAATCCCTTCGTCGCGTCATTTGGATCGTTTTTCGCACTTATGCGCATTCCGTCGTAATTAAGCGAACATCGCGTTCGTCGCGTCATTTGGATCGTTTTTCGCACTTGCGTATTTTGTAACCAAACTACTCGTGAGCATCAAAGCCGTTTGTTTTGATGCCAAACCTGTTTTCTAAACTTAGTTAAGCATGTTCTAACATGCTTAGCTCGTCACTTTTAGTTTAGTGTTTATTTAGGGTCGTAAGGTAAGCGATCTAAACAATCGCTTATACTTTCGAACCCGACCCATTTGGTCGATCTTTAGGATCCAACCAAACACATTAGGTGACCATAGCTGTAACCTTCCGAGGTTATACCTTATGGTCACGATGTTAGGCGTTCCAAACGCGTTCTACGCTAACGACGCGTTAAGGTAGCATAAGCTACCTAAACGGGTCGTAATGGGTCGTAAGCACTTAGGTTAGGTTTCATTTTAGAATGTAGGTCTTGTTAAACCATATTACACGAGTCTCTATACTCGTTTGGTTTACGAACCCTCATTCTATCCAATATTCCAATTTAGGTCCGGTATATTAACATAGCTACCTACTAGGTGCCGTTTGATATTCCTTGATCTCTAGCATTGTGTGATTATTATACAAGGACTTCAAAGCAATCTCAGGTGAGTACATAGACCCCTCTTTACTGTTTTCCAAACTGTTTTGGGGTGAAACACATGTGCCTACTTGTTACTTTCATGCTTTCATGTTTTCACATCATATACTTGCTATGTTCAGTAGTACATTTATAGTACATGATTTCATTACATTCATGCTACGTACGCCCATGGTGCGCATACTTAGTACATCACTTTACAATCCATTTCATGCTACGTACGCCCATTGTGCGCATACTTAGTACATCACTTTACAATACATTTCATGCTACGTACGCCCATTGTGCGCATACTTAGTACATCACTTTACAATACATTTCATGCTACGTACGCCCATTGTGTGCATACTTAGTACATCACTTTACAATCCATTTCATGCTACGTACGCCCATTATGCGCATACTTAGTACATCACTTTACAATACATTTCATGCTACGTACGCCTATTGTGTGCATACTTAGTACATCACTTTACAATCCATTTTATGCTACGTACGCCCATTGTGTGCATACTTAGTACATCACATTACAATACATTTCATACTACGTACGCCCATTGTGTGCATACTTAGTACAATGTTTTACATTGCATTCCTGTTGCATATGCACATCCAGCATATGAACACATTATACTACATTTTGAACCGTTGTAACCAGTTGACTATGTGAACCGTCTTAACCCTTTGATTATATGAACCGTTCGTAACCGTTGAACCGTGTGAACCAGTTGTATCTGTTGACATGATTTACATTTGACAATAAACATTTCTACAATTGTTAAACATTACATCTTGATGGTTTGGTTTGAGTAAGTGATTTAAGTAACGAGGCGTGTGTAATATGATACAAGCATGGTGGATACGCCGCTGGTACTTCATATATATAAGTGTTTGTATGGTATTACATATCGTAGCGTTACTTGAATCATTTCAATTCGAGACATATAACACTTTATACAAACAACACACTTTTCACAAGACATTGCTTTACAAACAACTTATCTTATACAAACTCGTTTTACATGGTTATTTATTTAACCATACATTATTCTCCGATTTATACATATCATCTGATCTTACCGTTTTTCAAATGATTTACAAGACAAAGCAAATTACAAGGTTCATGACTAAACATTTTCTCAAACATAAGTCATGAATTCTGTTTTCACAAAACCTATGCATCTCACAGGCATTTTTATGCTGACGTACCTATTTTCACATGTGTTTTCAGGAGATGATGCATAGGACTTATCAAGACATACTTAGGCGGACCTGTGCCTTAGTGACTTAAAACGAGACAAGAACTAGTTAATTTATGTTATGAACTCTTTGGTTCTTGTTTAAACAATGTATACTTTCATGTTTGATTAATAAAACGAAACTTCACTTGCCATGGATTTGAAACAATAAATTCTGTTACAACACTCCCCGACGTTTCCGCCACGTTTTGTATGTTCTACGTGGTCGGGGTGTGACACCAAACATTTCGGATGATGCACGGATTTCAAGTATTTGATGAAAACATCTTTCTGCGTTTAAAGTAAACATACACCAAGTTACAACTGCATACACATGCGTACGTTTACAAATTAAATTCATACTTACCACTTTATACGGCGTCGTCTTGTTGAAAAAATCAGAATCATCCGAAAACTCGATATGGCTCTCACTAGCATGCATGTTGTCAATGATACTTATAGCCACCTTTTCCATGTCAAAGCTCGCCAGATAGAAATCACCCTATAACCTGTCAGCTTCATAAGTGAAGCATCCTTGTTCAGCACCATCAGCAACGCACTACTGAACTTCTCCAACCGACCCGCATCATCATAATTCGTGTTACATAACATGTCGTCGTTCTACATTATTTATTTAATTAACAATCCATACGTTAACGTTTTTCCAAAAATAATTAAAACCATTTACAAACAAAAGTAACCTAATTACTTACAAAACAAACGGTGTGGCAGAAAAGACGGAAACTTTCACCCTTTTTGTTATAAACCTCTTTGCTTTTCCTCTTTCTCCCCTTTGTGCCATTAACTTCTTCATAATTAAGGACCGTTGCAAAGCAGTTGATAACCGTGTCTCCCATCCACACACTAGGCTCAAAATCTTTCAGTTGAAAGTACATAAGACCGATTGCAGACTCCGTTATGAACACCATTTCCTGCAAATAACCATACAGGTAGATGTTCTTATTTTAATACACCTGTGTATATACCACTATAAGCCATAAAGATCAGTTATTATTCATTGAAATTCCAAATTAATTTACCCAGAGATATACTTATTCAAACCTTGCACATTACCTGTTTATGTTCATTTACGTAATCCGTATTCTACGTAATGTTCACTAACGTACCCTTACAATGTTATTAGTATAATACACCCGCGTATATGCAATTAAAATCAATATTGTGCACCTGTGTACATTTATACACAACAATACATAACTTAATCGGACATCATGAACTACACTTGTGTATCCTTATTCCTTTATTCAAGCATACACCAACATAAAGGTCATAACCTCCCAAATAAACTTTAAACATAAAAAAAATACACAATAAACATAATCACATGTTCGATGCACCAATCAAACTTTTGCTTACCCGTTTGAAGTAGCAACTTTTTCTGCTTCATTTTTGTCCCTGCCCTCTTTCGTAGCATCCTTCCTGCCCTTCTTCTTCTTCTTCTTCGGAGTTGCAACTCTCTACAAGTACAACATAATCAAAAGTCTGTCCATCACAAAAAACATATTTAAAAACAAAATATATGTCTCAAAAATACATATTGTGTTTCTTTTCCACAAGCGGACAAGTTGTTAGTGCATACATCTGTCGACTTCGTCTTGTATCGAGTCTTAGTTTAGATTGTATAGATCAGTTCTCGTAGATCGAGAAAATAACATAATTTCATGTCTTATAGGCTGATTCCACTTGAAATGACAGTTGGTCATTTCAAGCGAAATCACAAGATCATATTCCGCTTGAGTTGTAAAGTGGGGGTTTCGCTTGAATGTAGATTCCGCTTGAGCTTGTTCAAGCGGAATCAAGACTACTATATATGTGTGTGTCTCGAGCTAAATCAAGAGCAGTAGTAACATTTGTGAATTCCATACCGAGGTGCTGCCGGTGTGAGATTTGAGGTGTAATCCGTGTTATATCAATCCAATCAGTGTTTAAAGCATATTGCAAGCTGTTTCGAACTCGATTTCTTGTTTTCCGCACCTGAAACTGTTTCAAACTCCTCCAAACGACTCGTTCGGGTCAATACACGATCCTACAAGTGGTATCAGAGCTCAGGAGGAGGAGTTCTATACGAGTCAGCTGGAAAATCTCTGTTTTTTCTACTCTTTCTTTCAAAATTTCAAGATTTCAAGATTTCACGGTTAAAATCTGTTCAAATTTTCACGGATTGTTTAAAACTACAAACTAACAAACCCTTGAAAGTTTCATGCTAAAATTCAGACTAAAAATGAGTAAAATGGACCTCCGAAGTGATTCCGCTTGAACGGACCATCTGGTGATTCCGCTTGAAAACTGCCTATTTCACTTGATATTTCGGTTAAAAGTTCTGTGATTCCGCTCTAATCGTCTTATTCCGCTTGAAAATATTTCAAGCGAAAACTGTGATATTGCTTGAAACCTGATTCCGCTCCATGTCATTCTTATTCCGCTTGAAATTTCAAGCAGAATCAGGATTATAGTTGTTGATTTGCTATTTCGCTTGAACTTGTAATTGTTGATTTCGCTTGAAGTTACTTTTCAGGTATTCCGCTTGAACAGGTGTGTGGTTGAAAATCTGATTTCGCTCGAAGTATTATATCGCTTGAAATTGCATATTTCGCTTGAAACTGATTTTTATCATGGGTGATGATTTCTACAACGCGTTTGCCACATCTTCGGTTACTCCAGCTTCGATTGCTCAAAATATGAATCTGGAAAACGAAACCGGAACAACACAAAAACCCCCGAAACTAATGTACATTGAAGAATATTACGGATGGAAAGATCGCTTTGAAAATTGGGTTCAAGCCAATCATCTTAGATCATGGGAGTGTATTATGAAGAAGTATGTCTTACCACGTACTGATTTGCAAGTTGAGAAAGCAATATCTGAATTTACTGTTCAAGAACGAGACATGTACAAAGCTGAAAAAATGATGATTAGTCTACTACAGCAAGCCATCAAAGAAGACATCTTCATTCTGCTTCAACATGACAAGACATCAAAGTCAATTTGGGATGCTCTTCGAATTAAGTTTGAGGGTAGTGAGAATATGATTAAGAGTAAAAAGGCATTACTCAAGAAACAGTTTGATCTATTCAGCAGTCTACCGGGTGAAGATACAAAGAAGCTTATCGAAAGATACTGCCACTTAGTGAGATCCATGTCGATGCTTAGTATAACAAAAGATCGTGAAGAGTGGGTAGACAAGTTAGCTGATGCATTACCGCAAAAAGAGTGGGGTACATACTTGATGATTCTGAAGAACACTGGGGTATATGATGGGTTGATGATTTCTCAGTTTATTGAGAAGATAGAGGGACAGGATCTGGAACAGCAAAAGATTGCAAGAATGAATAGTCCAAGTGGTCAACAGGATGTGAAAATGTACTACAAGGGCAGTGTTCCAGAAACTGAAAGAAGCCCAAAGATACAAACTGCTTTTAGTGCTGGTGACTCATCTGAAAAAGTTGATCAAAGTTCAAACAAAAGCAGTGGTTTCTCTTCATATCCGAATGTTAATCCAAAAGAAACAACATCAAGTTTTTAGCATCAAAGTTCTAAAAATGGAAATGGTTGTGTGATACAATGCAACATTGCATTGAATCTTCCAGATGGACAAAGCTTTTCTGAAGAGGTTGCAAAAGATCACATGGCTCTACTTGGTTCTGTACTGCTATCTTATGAAGGTTTAGTTGTAGGGCGGATCGGGAATCCTATGCTTACAAAAGAGGATTACGATCAGATAGACGCCGAAGAGATGGAGCTTATGGACATCAAATGGTGTCTTGCTAGTGTCCTTAGGAGAGCAGAAAAGTTTAAGCTGATTACTGGGAGAAATGATTTTCTTAATGCACATGTTTCTACTTTAGGTTTTGATAAATCTAAAGTTACTTGTTTTTGATGCAGGAGAAAGGTCATTTCAAACGGGAATGCAAGAACCGAGAAGCTAATGATGTGAAGAATCCGTTCGGAAAAGATGACTACTACCGGAAAGCCATATACCAACAAGTTGGTCAGCAACAACAACAAGAACCACAAGTGGCTCATGGTAGAAAAGTGATTGAGGATTCAAAGAGAGCATGTTTGGGGAATCAAGAAAGCTTTAACTGGAACTTTCAGGATGATGAAAGGTTACCAGAAGGATTTAGCTGGGATATGTTTACAGATGAGAAAGGAGAGTTCAAAGCTTTCATTGCCAAGATTGTGAAAGAACCAGACATGTTCACAGAATGGATGAAATCAATTGGTGTTAGTGTGAAGAATGAAGATGAAAAATCTGTTTCATTAGAAGAATGCTCACAGAGTTCAGATGAAAGTGTACAAAGTGATGAAAGTTCAAAAAGAGAAGCTGTTTTTGATCAAACACCATCTGATTCTGGTTCTTCGGATGATAATTCAGAAAAATCAATTGAGTTTGATCAGTCACCAACTGATGACAGCAGTGACAATGAAGAAGAAAGACATATTAATGTTGCAAAATCTCATCTCTCTCCTGAAAGTTTTCATTTTTATTTTGCAGATCGCTTGGAGAAGCTGAAAGAGAAACGAGCAACAAAAGAACAACAGCAAAAGAAGTCTGAAAGTGATTCTCAAAGTGATGAAGTTAAAAGTGTTGCTGAGGAAATTGTTGAGACTAAGCAGGTGGATGAAGCAGAAAAGGTGAATGAAGCTGAGAAAGTTATTGAAGTTGAGAAGATAGTCGAAGTAGAAAAGATTGTGGAGGTCATCAAGCCTTGCTCAAAGTGTCTTGAAGCTTGCAAGGAATGTGTAGCAAAAGACGAAAAGCTAGCAGAGTTTGAGAAGATGAAAGAACAATTACTGTTCAATCTTAACTATGTTAAGGAATCTTACGATGTTCTGAATAGAACAGTAATTGGTCTTCGAAAGACTAACTCTGAGAGAGAAAACGCTTTGACAATGATGAATGCTACAATGATGACAAAGCAAAAAGCTATAAATTTCTACATCGAAGAAAGTGCTAAGTGGAAGCAAGAGTTGGAAACCGAGAAGATTGAAAATGATAGAATCAGACGTTTATTACAGAGTTATTCTAGTTCTGATTATCTTATTGATCGAATTTATTCAACTGTTGCAGGTTTCGAAGCATTCAAAGCCTAAGAAGAAGGATACTGGTAAGAAACCGACTGTTAGCTATAACAAGTGTCCGCTTCCGATCTGGGAAGGTTATTCTCCCAGAAAACCGAATGAGGAGCAAGTCGAAAAACAGTCAATATAAAGCTAAAAACTGATACAACTGATGAATTACCAGAAAACATTGACGTCACTTTCACATCGTCTGACACTGATCATGAGTCTGAGTTAATAAAAAAGGTGGTCGATCAGGTGTTGGATACTGATGAGGAGCCCGAGTCAAAGTCTGAGTCTGGAGGGTCAAGTTCGTCAGTCAACAGTCCAAAACCGATGGTTAAAAGGGCGTACAGTAAAGAGTTTTTGCTATCAAAATCAAATTTGGATGATGAAACATTTGAAGTAGCATACACTTTAAATGATTCGGACAAATTATATTCTGACAAAGAGTTTCCAATAAGAAGTGTTCGTATTGACATGATCAAAAAGGATTTCAAAATGACAGAAATTAATATTTCTGAAATAAAAGATTTAAATCTTACTGGAAAACCTAAAAAATACACTTCAAGAGTTCAACAACAATTAAACAAGAAAAAGGGTTACAATTCTGGTTCTGGTTTTCAAAAGAAACCAAACCATAATGGTAGCTACAAAAAGAAAGGTCTTGGTTTTAGTCCACCAGAAAATTATAAAAATGAGAAAAATTCTAAAACAAACACAGAATTTGTTTCAGGTGGAAGTGCAGAAGAAGAACAGAAGAAACCGTTCTGGAGACAATCTAACCAGGAGTTTCTTGCTGAGAAGAAAAAGAAAGGAACTGGAGTGTTTCATCTAAAGGATACTCGAACTTGTTTCAAATGCAATGAAGCTGGTCACATTGCATCAGTTTGTTCTCAAATGGAAAAACTTAAACAGGGAGTATCTAAGAAACTGAAAGAAAAAGTTGTCGATGATGAACCACCAACCGAAAAATTCAAAATTTTTGAAAATTCAACTTATGAGGTTGGTGAATGTTCTAAAAAGAATTTTTACAAAAGGAAAGCAAAGAACAACCAAGTGTGGGTTGTTAAAAGGGTGATGAGAAAGTCGGTGATGAATCTGGTTCCACAAAGCCAGAGGAGCCACAGGTTGAGAAAAAGGAAGAAAAATCTGTGTATTCAGTAGATGATGATGAGTTTCCATCACTGAAGTTTGAAAAAGTTAAACAGAAAGTTGGTAAAGTTGAAATTTCAGATCAGTTTATTATGAGAAAACAGAGTTTGATGTCGAGAAAACATTCAATGGGAATGTTAAGAAAATGTTTGGGAAAATGCTTGATGGGAAAGTAAAAGGGGTTAAATATTTTTACGCAACAAAGAAAGCAACTTTTAACCCAACTGAACAAGAGCTTAAAGAGTTAAAAACACCCAAGGTTGGTCAGACTTGGGTGGAAATTCTTTTCCCTTGAACATCTGACTTGCTGGAGATCCCAAGTTTGTAATCATGGATCAGGAATCGGCATCATTCATGTTTAAATAGATTGTGTAATGAATTTTCATGTAAATTTTTTACAGGTAAAGGACTATGCCGGAGCTTCCAGATTGGTAAGTGCGAAGCAGGAATCGGCATCCTGATTGGGAAAATGGTTTATGTAGATGTTTATTCCTACATGTTGGTTAAATGTTTTGGATTTATGTACAAGTGGTACAGAGGTTGATGGTGCTAACGTGCAAGTGGTAAATCAGGGACATTAAGTTGTACTTGATTTACTACAAATGGTTAAAAATGAACAATATGATGAACCAATCCCTACATGTGATTAAAGCAAACTTATTTTCTGGAAAAATCATTTTGATTAAAACAAACTTAAGTGTTTTGAAATCATAATGAGAAAATGGTTTGTTGATAGGGGGAGTTCTGATTGTTTATGCCGAGTGGATGGCGAATTGAGGTGATTCGATATCGGTTGTCAACTTCTTGTATAGTTTTGTTTTCAAAATTTGTGTCTTAGTGGGTCAAGAGCTCATTTTATTTTCAAATTTCGTTAAATGTATTTGCATTTTAGGGGGAGTAGAAATTTCAAAAAATCCAAAAACATTAGAAAATTTGAAAAAGCCAAAAACATGATAACATCAAAATCGAGTTTAAGTGGCTATGCTCAAGGCATCTAGAAAGTTAAAATGTGGTAAACAATCTCACTGATGATGTGCCAGTAAGTTTTTGCACATTTAGTAAATTGTGACGAGATATAAACCTAAATTTCAAACTTGCTTATTTTGTGGGTAACAACTTCTTGGATATATGGGTAACCCCCGAAATCTTGTTTGAAAGGTCCCTTTTTCTGAGATACTAGGTCTTTATACTCAGTGATATTTGGGGTATTATCCCGGGACTTCTGCTGAATGGAAATTCTGACCTAGTCCCCGTATAATACTTTCCGCAAATGCTTGAAAAAGCGCTGCCCTCAGCAAATTGATGAAACAATAAAATTGATAGTCATTGCTGTTGAATCAAAAGATCCTCTAAAGGGGACACACTAAAAGTCGAACCGTCATCTCTCTGCTGAACGGAAGTTCTGACCTGAGCTATCACGGTTTCGCATCTAACCCCTTTACAGATATCATCTGTGGTATATTCACCTGTAAGACTGAATATTGGGATCTGGATACGGGAGTATATTCAAGTAGTGGGACACGCGAATAAGTTTAAGTTCTTTAAGACATTAATATCGTATCTCTGATCAGTTGAACTTTGTGTGAAAATTTAAGTGGACCAATATACGGACAATCTAAGTGAATTGTTTAAAACTTAAAATGAAATGAAGCTTAACGGTGTTGGTGATATGTCTCAAAAACTGATATGATCCTCTTACACAAACTCACAAAAATATTGTCTGTAAATATTTCTTTATTGCATTTCTTATTTCAAAAGCCAAAAAGATTTTTAGTGTGTTTTAGCATAAACTTTTGAAAAATCCAAAAAGATTTTCGACAACTAGTGCTGGAGAGCTGATTTTCAAAGTTCCAAGTGCTAAACATGATGACATGTATTGAGGAGGAGTCTATGTTTGAAATCAAATGTGTTAATCATTTTTCCAAGTGGTTCATCAAGATTATAGAGATAATTCTGAGGGAGTTTGAGTTAGTGCATGCCTCTAAATTTGAAATGTTTAAATATATGAAATTTACTTTGAGGTAGAGATTGTGCAGATAACTTGAGCAGAATGTGAGCCAGGTTATGATCTTGAAACCAGGCTGATCGATCCTAAGAAGCTTGTGTTTAGAGAGCCAGGTTTTCGATACCTGAGGATTCTAAATTGAAGAATAGAGCTAGGTGATCTTGGGATATGAGCTAGACAACGATCCTGAAGCAGATGATGCTGATGAACTTAAGGAATGCCAGCACATTGTTAGGGGGAGTCTGTTGATGCTGATTGAAAAAGTGAAGCCCAGAGACGGATCAAGACTGAAGTTGCAAAGACTCGACACGTGAGACTCGTCAACATCTGAGGGGGAGTCTGTTAGTGCATACATCTGTCGACTTCGTCTTGTATCGAGTCTTAGTTTAGATTGTATAGATCAGTTCTCGTAGATCGAGAAAATAACATAATTTCATGTCTTATAGGCTGATTCCACTTGAAATGACAGTTGGTCATTTCAAGCGAAATCACAAGATCATATTCCGCTTGAGTTGTAAAGTGGGGGTTTCGCTTGAATGTAGATTCCGCTTGAGCTTGTTCAAGCGGAATCAAGACTACTATATATGTGTGTGTCTCGAGCTAAATCAAGAGCAGTAGTAACATTTGTGAATTCCATACCGAGGTGCTGCCGGTGTGAGATTTGAGTTGTAATCCGTGTTATATCAATCCAATCAGTGTTTAAAGCATATTGCAAGCTGTTTCGAACTCGGTTTCTTGTTTTCCGCACCTGAAACTGTTTCAAACTCCTCCAAACGACTCGTTCGGGTCAATACACGATCCTAACAAGTATCTCCAAATAATGTTGTCTTTAGATTTCAACCACGATTTAATGTCCACAACTCTTAAAAGAAATGGAGATTTCGCGTATTTCGAAATCTGTTTTTTCTTTTACCTTTACTACCAACATTAGCTACCGGCTCGACATCTTGTACTGGTTCTTTTCTCATCGCCTCCAACTCTTGTGTAGACAGAGGAGGCTGAGAAAGCCCTAGGTCGAATGAAGGCATGTCATCCCTCCGTTGCGTATCATAAGCACCAAAAAGCACATCTTGGAGAACGTCCGAGTACAACATTCTGTGTAAAAGTTCCATCTCCCTCGTCAACACCACTCTTCTTGTTTCCATTCATAACATCATTATCTACACACATTTCAAGGATAGCAAACATATTAAATTTACTAACTTATTTTAATTAACTTTGGTGTACACAAACATCAAAATACATACCTTTCTTTTGCCCAACATCTGATTTTACACCAGAAGGTTCACCCTTATCAACCACAACACTTTTGTTAAAAATTACTTTGTACCGTCCAGTACATGCACTAAGACCTCGCTGTTTGGGAAACGAGTGGCAAGTTGGCCAACAGCTTCCTCCAACCTCCTCTTTAACCCATCAGCCTCGTCAAACATCCGAAACACCCCAGATACACAATCCTTCCAGTAACAATCAAAATTTACTTTTAATTTACATACTGATAATGTGACTGCCAGTAATAATAATTAAGTATGTACCCTATGTATGTAACAGATAATTTGATAACAACTTGGACATACCTCAACCGACATCCCATCAAAACTTGCATGTACGTTTTCGTCGTCTCCTTCAATAGATCAACCACCTAGTCATCACTTAAATGTTCGTAGCCTTCGTCATCTCCGTATAGCTCTCTAACATCACCAAGTCCAAACCCCCCGTTCTTGATCTCCATGTCTCTCCGCAAACTTATCATATCCTTTGTCCAAAAACTAATTGGAGCTTCCAAACGATCTCCTGCGAATCCTGGACACGTGGTGCTGTCCAGATAAAGCAACTACACATACAGTAAAAAAACACATTATCTAACTTCCCAATAATATGCGATGAATTACACAAATAATATTAGATGGTCACTAAAAAAAAGATCCGATATTGTTCGGATATTCGTTTCGCATTGTTTCCGTTAGACGTTATTTGAACGCTAAGTTGTGTAACTTGTGTGAATTGATGTAGTTATTGGTTCGGATGATACCCGAATGTATCCTCACATGAATTCTATGTTAAATAGCATTTTTACATGTTGTAAAAATATTAGAAAGCTGATTTCTGCAGAATTTCTGCGGAAAAGTGTTGAAATCGTCGCTTTTAGTGCTTTTCGGGCAATTTTTAGTGTTATCGGACTTCGGAATGGTTTTAAATCAAACCCTTGCATTCCTAGTTAGGGTTTAATATATATTAGATGTTGGACTTCCGTCTGAGTCCTAAAGATGTCGTTTAAATGATTTCTGCAGATCCTGCGTTTTCGTCAGAATACTAGTTTACTAGGTGCTTTTCTAGTAGTTTCGATGCATTGTTTAAACTGTTTCAAATGTACTTAATAAAAATGAATCATATGCATCCTAAGTAAGTATTCCATGAGTATTCTAAGTGTATGCCATGAAATACGCAGTTCGGGTGTTCAAAATACATAAAAATGTAGCTAAAAATGAGTATTTTAAGTGTAAGAAAGTTACCGAAAAGTGGCAGTTGTCACAAATTCTTCGAATACAGCAACGAAGCAATACTGCTGAGATGCCAACCAAACTCATATATGGATATTGTGAAAATTTTTTCAAAAAAACAGGTTGATGAGGTGAAGAATATGGGCTTTAGAGCTATTCTAGATATGAATATCAATCATATTTCGACACGTTTGGCATATTGGCTAGCCAGAAACTTTGATGAGAAGTTCGATACGCTAAACGTAGGAAAACACCAAATAAAAATAACATCAGACACAGTTTATGAGGTATTTGGAATACCAAAGGGGCCAAAGCAAGTTGAAATAATAGTCGATAAGAGAAAAGTTAAAAAGCAGGAGAAAATTGAAAAGAGTAAAGAACCGGGAAATGTTGTCAGGGATACATTCATCGGTCAGTGGGGAGAAAACACAAGAATTACCCATGGCTTAATTGTAAATACAATGGATAATCAAAGAGATGGGGGAAAGCCTGTTTAGATTAAATTTCCTAGTGTACTGGATGACGTTCTTTGCAGAGATTACAAAGGCAACAACTGCAAATGATAGATGTTTGCTTGGTGTAGAGGCTGTTGAGGAAATACAGAATCTAGATTGGTGCTCATATCTACTTGACACTTTGCGTCATACACGAGCGGGCTGGAAGAACGATAAAAAACAGTTCGTGGGACCTGTTGCCTTTCTTACGGTATGCATTACTACATTTCATAACATATTTCAAAGACTAGTTTGTTTTGTTATATAATTAAATGATTTTGCGATTTATATAGCTTCTATACACGCATGAGTACAACAAGAGGCTTAAACTGTTTGAGAAAACCGTGGAGATACCGGTTATTCGTTATATCACATCTTTGGAGATTGATAAAGTCGAAGAGCATATTTCGGATAACAGACCTGTGTGGACATCAAAAGAGAGTGAAAATGAAGAAGAAGAGGGTCGTTCAACAGAGGAGTATACACTATGACCGCCGGTTGACACCACAATAAGCTACAAAAGAAGGACTGCATGTGCAGTACAAAACGTAGAAACCGGGGAAGAGCCAAACGATAACGAGAACATTGATGATTTCATGGATTTCAGTTTTGAAATCCATGAAATGTCTCAGTTGAACCTTGAGATGGGAGTTGGAACACAGACACAGAAAATGATGGATTATTGCACCACTCCTGTTCAACTTTCACCATCAGTAATCTACGACGCAACCCATGAACGAGAACGAGAGGCTTCGAAAATCAACAAAAAGGTAAGCGCAAAAAAAAAATATTAATTTCACTTAATCCATTTATATTTAACATTTGAATTGATAGTATCTTGACTCGAAAAATATTACAGAACCTGTTGAAAAAAATGAAAGCCAATGTCAAAAAATACCTTAAAATGGTTCAAGATGTTCAAGGGATGAACAACTTAGTTTCAGAAGCAAAAACTAAGTGTTTTTGGGATCCGGAGATTATGGAGGACTGTAAGCAGTGGGATGAGACGCTTCGGAATAATCCTATTTGTGTGCCGCCTGATTCGGTTCAAGAGCATCTGCACCCTCTCAAGTTCATCAACAGCCTGAAAATCCAGCTTCTGAAGTTCATCATGAAGTTACTACAAACGAAGAAGGTAGACAGAATGAAGAAGTTCAACAAGCAATATCCAATGTTTTGGTACAAATGGCATCAAAAGGTAAAACGTGCGATTTCAAAATTAACACATGCGAAATTATGTAAAAAAATCACTATTTCTTATACACATGCGATACCTAAAAAAACACATGCGATTTTTGACAAACACTTCAAATTTGATTTCGCATGCAATGTCATGTATACCATGCGATTTTGATTCTGATGTATTAAAATTTAATAATTTGTATCTATAGGGGTACTGCAGCCAGATGATGAAGGATTGACAAATAAAGATGATGGAGGAGTGACAGACACCCTTATTGCAAACATTCAAACTATCGAAACGGGTGTATACGCTTACAAACCACCTGCCAAAGGTAAAAAAACACTTTATATTAGAAAAAAATTAAAAAGAACAGAATATTATATTTCCTAACTTACTCTGGCCTGCAGAAAGGGGTGAAAACGAAACTGTTATCGAAGAAACAGTGAACTTGGCAAAATCTACACAAAACATTCAAGAAAAAGTTCAAGAAAAAGAGCCAGAAGTGGAAGCAGTTTCTTTAGGAGAAACTACACAAAAAGACCCTCAACAAACCGATTCGGGTATCGAAGCTGAGAAGGAACCGGAAGTTGAATGCCCTCAAGTGACGGCTGAGGAATTGCAGTCTGTTAAGCTGCTTTTGAGTCTGGAACCCAGACTGGAAGAAAATAAGGAAAAAAACCAGCTAGGGGAAGAAAAAACTCAAAGCCAAAGCAAGTTCCAAAACAAGTTCTACCAAAGGGGTTAAATGAACTCCTTTATAAGACAATAGAAGCAGCCAAAATTCGAGCTGAGAAAAGATGTGCAGAGCTTGGAGACGCATTTTGTTCCCCTTACTGCAACAGAGTGGTAAACATGCACGAAGCACTCTTGAATCAAGAATTGAGTGTGATCCGATATACATTTGCTACATTTGCAGACATAGAGTAAGTAAAATGGTTATATCAACTAACAAACATCTAAATATATACACTAAAAATATTAATTATTTATTTGTTGCCTGGCAGAGATGAACTTTACCGATCAAAAACTGGGGTTTACACATTGAAAGCTATCTTTGAAAGCTTCTACAGTGGTCAGTACGTAGCATCAAACGGAATAGATGCATTTGTGGATGTTCTAAACCTTGAAGAGAAAAAGAGGGATAGAAAATCATCACCATACAGACTCTTCTTGTTTAGCACAATGATGGTATGTTTTCATAAACATTTTGGCATTTGAAATTAAAACAGTAAATGCGAATTCAATGATTTCGCATACTAATTATAGTTAAATCGCATGTAGAATAGTAGATAGTTTTCCTGTGAAAACAAAAAACAACATTTCTCATACTGTTGTAGTTTCGCATATGGTATACATAAATTCGCATGTGAAAAATTCCATTGTTTAGATTGTGACACCTGTGTCACTACAACCATCATACAATGAAAATCCAACGAAATCTTGTATTTTGTTCTTGGGATTTGTATAAATATGTGAATCATTTGCACATATCAATTCTTGTTCAATTTCGAGCTTTAAATCGCTTTCTGGAAGGTTATACGAGCACTGATGCGTAAATATAATCAGTTTAACGCAACAAACACTCCGGAATAGTGACATAAGCTTAACATACCTTAAATAACCTTTACATAACTTAGAAATAAGTTTTGAAGGGTTTGGTATGGCAAAAACAAGTTTATTCGCTCATAGGGACTATTTGTCTCAAACTGCAAAAGTCTGCCGTTTTGTAAGGCAACGTACAGTCCGGAACATGATCATAAGCTAAACATACCATATACAACCTAAAAATAGCTTAGAAATAAGCTTTGAGTGGTTCGGTGTGCGAAAATATGCTTATTTGATCTTACAGGGACTAAAAGTGTCAAAAACGGCGTAAGTTTGCATTTACGCGCATATCTTACGTTTTGACCGCATCTGGACATCCAAATTTTTTGTAGACACTAAAATATTTTTATTTTAGTGATCGGCATGCAAAAATACCATTCGTCGCTTAATTTGGATCGTTTTCACGTCCGTTCGAGTTTCGTCGTAATTAGACGAATAACGTGACCGTACGACCGTACAACCAAACGAACCGACATCCGGGACTTTTTCGAGCATATTTTGAGTCCTCTATACTTTGACTACCTTGTAGAGCCTTGAAATTAGGTTAACGGGGGTTAAACGCGTCGAAAAACAAGTTTGGAGCG
This sequence comes from Helianthus annuus, assembly GCF_002127325.2. Classification (NCBI taxonomy): domain Eukaryota; kingdom Viridiplantae; phylum Streptophyta; class Magnoliopsida; order Asterales; family Asteraceae; genus Helianthus; species Helianthus annuus. The sequence goes on from NC_035437.2 coordinate 79,063,796, forward strand.
TGCAGGGACTGTTTCTGCCAAAAATGAAAATGCTGATCTGAGGGTGTGGCGCGGCGCGACAGCCTAAGGCTGTATCCGTCGCGGGTAGCCACAGCCCTATCTAGGCAGATTCTTTGAATTTGGTCCATTTTTGCAATCTTGATGGTTTTCAACACCTGATTTGGATACCATCTGCTAGTTTTAGCTTGTATTTCATGTCCCCATGGTTTCTAAAACCATTTGACCACATGTATGGCCTAGACTGATCCCTCTTTAGCAAGAAATGATCCTAACGGTTTACCGAAAACTATATATAGCCATGCCTTCCATTTTCTACACCCTTGATCATTTTAATGCTCTAAGTTGAAGCCTTTGCTTCATACTTGAGTGTTATAGATCAATTTCTCCCTAGCTTGGACCCTTTGTAAGCTTCTTTCGTTCTTTTATTGCTTTTCGAGCGTGAAAGTCAAACAGTGTTTGACTTTCTGCTGTGACCAGTCTTTGGTCAACACAAAGTTCGTTTGAACTTTGCAACGTGAGCGTAATCACGATGGTTATAGTCCCTTGTGACTACACCTACTGATTACCACGTTGACTAAGCGTAGTGACGAGCCGTAGTTTCGGTCAAAATGCGTATTTATGCGTATTTTGCAACCAAACTACTCTTGGGTATCAAAACACTTTGTTTTGATATCAAAACCTGTTTTCTAACTTAGTTAAGCATGTTTTAACATGTTTAGCTCGTCACTTTTAGTTTAGTGCTTGTTTAGAGTCGTAAGTCAAGCGGTCTAAACCACCGCTTAGACTTTCGAACTCGACCCGTTTGGTCGATCATTAGGATCCGACCAAGCATGTTTAGTGACCATAGTTGTATAGCGAATAACCTTCCGAGGTTATACCTTATGGTCACATAGTTTAAGTAATTGTATGATAGGTAGTTTATATGCCTTAGGAAAATGACCAAAATGCCCTTTTCATGCATAATTGGATTTTAAGCATATGTAACTTAAACTTTTGTCACTTAACTGATTATGCAACATAATTAAACATGTTTAGGCATATAATACTTGTCATAGGACTAGTTAGACGTCTCGAACGCGCGTTTGCGCGAACGACGCGTTAAAGTAGCGTAAGCTACCTTAATGGGTCGTAGCGGGTTGTAAGCACTTAGGATAGGTTCCGTTTTAGAATGTAGACTTCGTTAAACCATATCACATGAGTTCCAATGCTCATTTGGTTTACGAGACCTCATTCTACCCAATCTTCCGACTTAGGAGCCGATTGTTTAATTAGCGATTCGATTACTAGGTGCCACATGATTCCTTGATTTCCCGGGCTTCGTTAGGACACTTAATCAAGGATACTTGCAATCTCAAGTGAGTACATAGTCCCCTCTTTTACTGCTTTCAAATGTTTTAGGGTGAAACATGTGTGCCTAATTGTTATTTTCATGATTTCAAAGTATAAATTGATTATACATGCTAGTACTTATCTTTTGACGAACTGAACAATTGTCTATGGTTTAAACACTAATTTTTCAAAGATTATAAAACAAATTGTTGGGTTGCACTTATTTTATACATTCACCAAACCGATTGGTAGTATGATATAGCGCTATAGGACTAGACACCCCATTCCTATTGTATGGAATGTCAGAAACCAAATTTTAACCAAATAGAAATTGCCTTTGTGGTATTTCTATAGTCTCCAAGGTGTAGTTTGATACACTAAGGTTTGAATGAATGCTAAATGACGTTTTCTTTGTATATTTTGATATACTACCAAGGTACAGTTTGATGTGCTCCCAAATGTGATATTATCCAAAGTATATTTTTGATATACTATGTACAAAATCCAACATATGTTTTAATATACTACTTTGTTATTTACCAAAGCATAGTTGATATGCTATTTTCAAAACCAAAACATAGTTGATATGTTATTTTCAAAACCAAAACATAGTTGATATGCTATCTTTCAAAACCAAAGTATATTTGTGATATACTACCAAATCTATTATTTTAGTAACAAAAGTATATTTTTGATATACTATACGTTTAACTAATTCCAAACCAAAGTATATTTTTTGTATATACTACAAACCTTTTATCAAAACAATATATTTTTAGAAACAAAACTTTTACAAGGATTCATAGCTATTTTTGTAAAACATAAAACCTCTTTCTTATGTTAACTAAAGCCATGAATCTAAATCAACAAAACCTATGTTACTCACAGGCATTTTTATGCTGACGTACCTATTTTCACATATGTTTCAGGTGCTGCTATGTGATGATTATTGATGCATGCTTGCTATACATATGATGGACTCATGCCTTAGCGACTTTAAAACTTGAAAGACAATATTTGTATTTATCAGATTTGTAATAAAACAATGAGTTCAATAATTCAATAAAACAAAACTATTTGATCCATGGTTGTGAAACAATGATTCTGTTACGACACTCCCCAACGTTTCCGCCACGATTTGTTGTTTTACGTGGTCGGGGTGTGACATAGATACCTTTTAACACATTAATTAACTTTGATTCTAATTACATAACATACAGCCGAATATCTTTTACGACGAGAAGAAATACACAGACAACCAACGTCTAAACATATTTGCCTCAAATTTTGAAGATCATCATACTAAAATATGAGGTAAAAAAACTTGATTCGGTTGACCTGGTGTTTATTCCGGTACTTCAAGGTGACCACTTCTATGTCTTGTGCTTCCACTTGAAAACCGGCAAAATTGAGCTGATTGACAATTCAGCAGCTGAACAAGAGTTTGAGGAAAGATACAAGGGGCTTCCAGACACACTGGTAATACAAAAACTTATACATATACATGTTATATATTATGTAAAAGCTACTAACACAATGTTGCTATGTTACAGAGAAGGGTATTGGTTTTATACCTACGAAAGGCTTTAAAACCAACACCGACTATAGAAGAACTTGCAACCTCAGTAATAGAAAGAAAAGAGATGGATTGGAGGACGAAGAATAACGGCGTAGACTGTGGAGTGTTTACGATGCGTCACATGGAAACATACAAAGGAGAGAAAACACCATGGGTGACTGGATTTGTGAAAGAAGATGAAGTAAACAACAGACAGAATTCACAACTTCATCTCCTAAGGCACAGATATCTAAGTAAAATCATTCTATCCGAACACAATATGCATCGTGAACTAATAATTAAAAAGGCAAATGCTTTCGATAAAAGGCCAGACAAAGAAAGGTATATGAAAGATTTGGAGAACATAATCCCAGCTAGGATGAGTGCATTTTTTGGAAAGGAATAGTAAACTTGTTTGATGTTGGATTTATGTTGAATATTTAGACTTGTTATATAACATTAATGTTTTTAATTTCGCATATATTATATATAAAATCGCAAGTTTGACATTGAATTGCTTAAAATTTGCAAAATAGGGGAATATACACATGCGAAATAAAATCCATTCCATAACACAACATGCGAATTTATTGAAACATGCAAAACTTGGATGTTTTATTAAAACAAAGCACTAAAATAAACAAAGTTCATTCAAAAGATGAAAGAAACTCCATTTTCATCTTCATCGAGCATCTTAAGATAGTTATTGCATCCGCCAACTCTTTCAACTGCTTCTCATTCCTCTCACCCAAATCAACCATGAACATAACAGCAATTTCTTGAAGACTACTCACTTGCATCTGAGATAGCAAGTTCAGAATTTCTTGTCTTCTCTTCATGTTTTCTGTTACACGAGAAATGTTGGTCTCCAACATCTCTTGACATGATCGATCCTCTTGAATTTGTTCCTGAATCCTTTTCCTCAAAGCCTGCTTGATACTTGATTCCGAAGAAGAGGATGTTGGTAGATCTGTCATTTTTAATAGGATGTTTGAAATAGTGATAAAAAGATAAACTATATAATAAAAGAAAAATTATTGATATGAATTATTGAAATAAATTATTGAACTGAATTATTTGATTTCAATTATTGAACTGAATTATGAAACACACTGTGCGAAAATAAATATAATTACTTTAAAAGCGTGCGAAATATAGAGCTATATATGTTAAATACTTTCTAGTTTGCGAAATGTCCAACTTAAACATGCGAAATTATAGAAATGATCCAATCTTAACTACCTGGGCTATGTTAAAAACACCACATGCGATATATCAAACATCACATGCGATATGATAAACTCAACAAATAAAACCAGAAACAACTTATCTTCAACCTCATTACAATCTAATAAAATGAAAAAAAAAAGCTTCAAATCAAATAAAACCCAAAACTCAACCGTAACCCTATGATGAAAAACCAAAAACAAACATCCTAAATGACGAATCCAGCATTTTCGGAGAACGCCAATCTGTGTTCGGTCAGGAATCAATCAAAAAACCTACAAATCGAATTGATACGAACGGCAATTAGATGGACGGTTATGAAACGAACTCGAAATCTGCTTCCTAGTTGACGGAATTCCCTGATTAGCCCTCAGATGTTTGAATAGAATGTCTGATATACCCTTATTTAATTAAATTGAATCAGGACACGTGTATGGCTGAGGGCAGCGCGTACATAATGTACGATAAGGGGATTTGTATCCTACACTTTACCTATATATATATATATATATATATATATATATATATAGGGAAGGGTTTAAATGAGAACGCTAAATATTTGTGAGAACCGTGAGAATAAATGAAAAAACCATGAGAACTTGGTCAAAAACAATTCAAATTCAAAATTTTTTTCTACACTTATCATTATTATTCGAATACAATGTTAGAAATTCAATTTACACGTTTAAATTTACGTGAATTCGTAAATAAAGAAAATTTACACATGTGTAAGTTTGCCATTTACACATGTGTAAATCTGCTATATTTACACATGTGTAAAAAATCTAAAAACAATGATTTTGAAATGAGAAATGAATTATTTGATGTTATAAATTCTTGTTTTGATGTTGTATCTTAATTACAATGAGGTTTGTATAAAAAAAATTGGTTTTGATTGGTTTTTTCATTCGTTCTCATGGTTCTCGCAATATTTAGCGTTCTCAAGATAACCCTCCCCTATATATATATATATATATATATATATATATATATCGTACATTACGGCTTAACGTACTTCACGTACGACAACCTACGTGATTTGTTCTATAACATGCGTGATTAATGTTTTCTATATGCGTGATTATTGTGTTTCAACATGCGTGATTTTGGATTTTTGAGTTATAACGTGCATGATTTTAAAATGAACGTGCGTAATTACCTGTCGTACGTGATGTACGTTAAGCCGTAATGTACGTTAACCTTCCTCTATATATATATATATATATATATATATATATATATATATATATATATATATAGGATAAGGATCATGTGAGAAGTAGTAGACTAATTGAGAAACTTGAGAAGCATTCTGGACCACACATTTTCTCTAAGCTTTTCGCAATATACACATATGTATAGTTTAAAATTGACTATATACATATGTGTATAATTCAATATACATATATGTATATACTCAATTTTAAACTATACATATGTGTATATTACGAAAAGCTTAGAAAAATGTGTGGTCCAGAATGCTTCTCAAGTTTTTCAAATAGGGTGGACTTCTCTTAGGATCCCTACCCTATATATATATATATATATATATATATATATATATATATATATATATATATATATATGGAGAGGATCATGAGAAAACTACATATATATGAGAAAACTAGAAAACTAACTAAAAGCCACTAAAAAGGAGGGGGGAGACTTTTAATGAAGGAGGGGGGACTTTTAATGAAGGAGGGGTAAAATTGGAACAAAAAATATATAACTTTTCAAACATTTCCCATTTCTCTATACGTTATCATTTTAAAACAAAAATGGCACCATAAGATCACAAATTTTCTTATCTTTCATTCAAGTATATTCGAGCATATTTTTTATGACATAAAAAAAGATTTATGGTGTCGTCTTGTTTTCAATACTATTATTACAGTAATGCACATGTGCAATATAACATGTACTACAATGTGCATTACATGCTTAAAATTAGCTTTTTGAGTCTAGTTTAGCTTTTAGGGTTAGTTTTTTTGGAGGTTTAGGATTAGGATTAGATTTTTGGGTGTGGGGGGGAGGGGGGGTTTAGGTTTTTTGAGGGGTTTATGTTTAGGGTTTAGTTTTAGGTTTTCGGGAGGGTGGGGGTGGGGGGGTTTAGGTTTTTGGGGGGTGGGGGTTAGGCTTTTGGTGGGAGTGTGAATTTAGGTTTTTGGGGGGTGGGGGTGGGGGGTTTAGGTTTTTGGGGGGTGTCGGTGGGGGGTGGGTTAAGTGGTTTAGGCTTTCTGTATTAGTGCACATGTGCAGTACAAAAAAAAAAAAAAAAAAATTTTGGAAATTTTTTTCCATACATAAAAAAGTAGCGATTTTTCTATAAAAAATTGTAAAAAAAATTGTATGTTTTTTAGGTTTTTTTAGTTAGTTTTTTGGTTTTCTCATTTAAACTAGTTTTCTCATGACCCATATATATATATATATATATATATATATATATATATATATATAGGTTGAAGATCATTTCAGAACTCTAAATAATTACAGAACTTTCAAAATTCATAATAAACAATTATTTTATATATAAATTTCTGTATTTATGGTACTTTTATCATTTATCATATATATTTTTAAGATTACATACATGTTAAGAGTAGTTTACATATGTATAATAATCAAATTGTATATATGTGTAACAACTAATTACATATATGTAAAAAAAACCACTTTACATATGTGTAATCATAAAATTACATACCAAAAAAGATAAACTATTTTTAACATGTATGTAATCATAAAAATATATGGAAAAAATGACAAATGGGTGAGGAGGAGGATAAAATTACAAGAGTTTGATACAGACATGACAAATTTAGCTAAACAAAACCGAGCTCAACTACGCGTTTCACACCTCTACTATTTTGCCACCTCAATGGGCGAGGATGAGGATGAATCAACCAAAAAAAAAAAAAAAATTAATAATAAACTATATTTTGGGCATACAATTATCATTCATTCTTGTAGAATATTTCATGTGAAAAATATATGAACTGATGCACAATTATACTAATAAACAATACAGATGAAGTAAGGGAGTCATGGAAAATGAAGTACAAGTTTGTTACACATTGGCGGCTTTAAGAGAAAGAAAATCGGAGATCTTGCTTGTGTAAAAATCTGGTTGTATGGAATTGTTCGGGTTTTGAAGCATTGAGAGACTTGTCACACCTATAAATAATCGTCAAAAACGTTATGTTCTATATTTAACCAGTAAATTATAATAAAGGTTATTGGATAAGGAAAGTGGTTATTCGTTTCAAAAGTAATGTCAACTATTTATTAAGAGAAAAATATTGCAATTACTAAAACGAGCCGTATCCGGTATCATTTTAGTTTTGTTTAGGCTGATTACGACAAAAAAAAAAAAAAAAAAAATTGTCAAAAATATGTATGACTTGCCCTTAATTTAAAGCTTTTGTCAAATATAGAGTTGTAAAAATGACCAAAACAGTGTATGTTTTGAACAATCCATCTACAAGGATTTTATATCTTGTAGTAGATTAAGATGTATTTTTCTCATTGGACAACTCTCAAAGTGACATCTTTAATGGCTTGATGTTTTACAATTTTCCGATGAAGTTTTTTTTTTTTTTTTTTTATGTTGTAAATGGCATAAGCTAAATTTTGAATAGTTTGGTGGCTTTAAGTAAAACTTTTGAATATGTTTATATGATCCCTATCTTTTTGGAAACTTTGAATAAAAAGTATATTGGGTCAGCCCGACCGGACCTAAACAAATAAATAATTACGCATGTTAACTTGTTACCCTGACCCAACTAACCCATCTCTTTTGTTAGTTTTAGAACACAACAAATTGATTTTAAAGAAAGGCATATACGAATATAACCAACCTGAGAGAACAAGAAGAGTTTTGCATCCACCATTTTGTCCGAAAAGAATATCGGTGTCTAGTCTGTCACCAACCATGCATATCTGTGATTTGCTGATGCCAAATCTGTTCATTTCAAATTTAATGTGTTAGAAGAACATGGTTAGAAATGTGGTAAGGAAAGGAAATCAAATAAAAGTTGAAAGAATAAAAAAGCAATTTTTTAGAACGTTTTGCTGCTAAGCTTTATGTGCATCAAGAATGAATTAAAGCATCTTACTTGTTTGCCAAGTAATCCATCATGAACGTTGAAGGTTTCCCAACAACAAGCGGTTCACGTTGAGTAGATCCAACAAGAGCACCAACCATAGAGCCACCACCTGGAATATTGATTTTACATTGGCATGTATGTATGTATGTATGTATGTATGATTTGCATCCAAAACGGGCCAAAACATGTATGGTTGAATTTGTAGACCCGAAATGTTTTTTGTCCAAATTATATTGTTTTTGTGATTAATTGGTGTTGTATATAATCACAAAACTATATGATTACGACACTAATCTAATTTTCTGAAAAACGATTTAGTAGGTTTATTACATTAAAGTAGCTGCTGCAGGCTGTCGTTTGAATTGTTTGATTCATTTTAATTTTCTTTTAGAAAAAGAACTGAGGGGTGGTTAGACCTGCCCATTCTTGTGCATCTGTAAGATGAGTAACAGCGTCACGGTTTGTAGCAAGGAAAAGACAGCCTGGATTTTCACGAACACATAGTGTCCCATACCTGCCAATCAGAAAAAAGTTAAATCACAAATTGGAAATATGTAATTAAGATACTAATTTCAAGCAACTTACTGAACTTTGTAGTAGTTAAAGTAACGGTCGAATCCAACTACAACTGCACCAACCTACATACCAGAAACAACCAACCAATTTTATTCGTCCCCGTTAAAAATGGGTAATTTTATCTTTTGGGTAAAACAAGTCCAAAGAGGATAAAAACTAAAATATCTTAATAACTTGCAGCTCGGGTCCACCGACCCATACCCGTTTTAAAATGCCCATTTTCTCATTAGGGCAAAAGCCATTTAACAAAACTCAAGATCACCTCAATCTAATCTAGCTAGCAAAACAAAATGCTTCATTAATAGTAAGTAATACAAAACTAAATAATACTAGCATGCATTATTTATATTAGAATGAGTTATTACTTTGTGAGTTCTTATACAGTGTCAGTATCCAGTAAAATTTACTTTACATGATGCTAAGTAAATCACAGGTTATGTTAACAAACTAATGGAGTCTCACATCTTTGTCATGTTCCATATAGAATCCAGGCTTGAGCTCTATCTTTTTTCCACCATCTTCCTGCAAAGGCACTTTAATGTAACAAAAATAATAATGAAGAAATAGTAAACCATAAGTTCCCAAAGAATTAACAAACTGGATAGCATAGCATAGCATAGCATGTTTTTGACTTCAAATTCTTTGATCAGCAAGGTCAAATGGGGGAATTCACGGATTATGCTCGTAATGGTAATCATAGTTCACATGTGTCATATGAAAAGTGCCAAACTGTAAATGGACTTCAAATATAGAATAACCATAGTACAAAGTGTTGCTGCTGCTGCAGCCAATTGTCATCATAAACGAAAACATACCGGACCCCCAAGGTATGAATAGCCTGCTAGCTCAAGCTCTATCAGTATGCCTTCTTCACCAATCACATATATCTGGAAATAATATATAGGTTTAAAATCTTTTTTATAAAAGGTCTCACTTGTATCAAGGAAGGAAATACTACACTACTTACTTTCTTGTCTTTAGGGAAAGCAATGGATTGTAGATATGCAGCAGCAGCAAAAGAAGATGCAAAAATTTCTTCCTGAAACCTTCACCTTAAGTTAGATAATTTCTAGAGAAATGAAGAACAAGGTGTTACCCCACCTCATTGACATTGAGACCAAGTGTCTCGAACTTTTTGCCATATTGTTTCCTGGACTTTGTTGAGTTATTAGTTACAAAGACAAGTCTCTTTCCCTAAGAAAAAAAAAAGAAGAAGAAGAATTAGGGGCTGTTTGGCAACATCTGAACATTTAAGTGTTGAATCAATAAGAGGTCTGAATTATTAGGTGCTGAACCAGTAAGAGGTCTGAATTATTAGGTGCTGAACCATTAAGAGCCTGTATAATGCTTATATAATGCTTAACCGTTCAGAGGCAAATGTCTGACCAATTCATATTAGAGGTCTTAACCATTCTCTCTGTATAATTCTTAACCATTCATAATTCTTAACCATTCAGAGGCAAATGTCTGAACCATTCAGACATTGCTCCGTGAAACAAACAGTGTGCTAAACCAGCAAGAGGTCTGAACCATTAAGAGGCTGTTGTTAAAATAGAGGAGATGTGGTGAATTAGGTAGGTACCTTTGAGCGGAGCAACTCCAAGGTTTCTGGAACCCCGTCGATTAATTTATCCCCCTTCCAAATGACTCCTGCGAAATCAAACAAGGAATTATATATAAATATATATGAAAATGAATGAATAAGGAAGGAAGGAAGGAAGGATACCATCACAATCGAAGATGAAAGTCTCAACGGAGTCAATTAGAGCGTCGGCGTCCTGCAAGGGTTGTGCAGCCACGGAAGAAGCAGTGGCGGATGTAGCAAGCAGATCCTTCTTATCCTCCATTCTCCTACTCCATCCAACTCTCTTCTTCTTCTTGAAGAATAATGATGATGACGAGCAGGAGCAGGATGAAATGCGTTTGAAATTGGCAGCGGAGACCACAGTTGCTCTGCTGCTAACAAGCATCTCTACAGTCAGTTGAGAGAGTGATCGACGGATTCAATTTTTATGATTGATTTGTAGTGGCCGTGGCCGAATGAGTGGACTCAAACTATGCCTTTTTTTATCCAGATTTACAGGCCACTTGTGGTACACAATCACTCAATACCACTCTAGATAGACTAGTCCCGTACCCGCGCGATGCGGCGACGGCGACTTTTTGCAAGAGGGAGCGACACATCGCATTGTGATACTCGTTTTTGGTAGTTTTCTTATTCATATGATATTTTATTGTGGCATCATTGTGAACCGTTTGCATTGTTCGGTTGTTTAGATTATTATCCTCAATCGACATGGAGGTTATCGATTAGTCTATTTTATTAGCCAATCCGTTTTCGGTTATAGATTTGGTTTATTCAATTAGATTGACAGCTTTTGGTTTGATTCATCCAAATTCACGATGCAACGGAAAACACAACACTTGTTTATATTCGCTAAATTTAGAAGGTCATTATTTGAAGTTTACATTCTTTTTTTTTTTAACGGAAAACGGCATTATATTCATCACCAATTATATACAATATTTGGTAAGTAAGATACCAGACCAATACATTATACATGAACTCCCACAATTTCTCCTACTAACTGGTGTATTATAATCATCACCAATTATATACAACATTTGAAGTTTACATTCTTCTCATCTGGATAGTTGATGACAAACTGCATGAGAAATCGAGTTAGGTATCGGTTTACTATGCAAGGTTGTGTAGATAAATATGATACTTATTGTAACTTTTTATAGCCTCTAATCACCAGTTATATCATATCCTTTAAATCTCAAACTTCCCTTTGGATTGTCAATTAATAATACCTGTCACATCTTTTTATATATTTTTCGTTTCTTTGACGATATTTAAAAGGTTATTTACGTTTGTAAATCAAACATTACAGTTTACCGTCATTAAAAAATTAAAAGCGACAAATGATAGGGAAGAGTTTTCGGATACTAATTATTACTTGTAATAAAGCAAATTAGTATACTATTAAAACCCGTTATATTTTTTAAGTAGTGAACCAGTTGTAACAATTTAAAGATATGTGATTTGGTTTAAGCATTAACTATCATATGAGTCTTTAAACAATTTATAGATATGTGATTTGGCTTAACCATTAAGTTTCAGATGAGTCTTTAAACAATTTAAAATATGTGGTTTAACCATGAAGTATCAGATGAGGCACAAAAGATATCTACAATGAAATAGATAAACTGGTCATTGAGCAAGCTGGCTGAGCAAGCCTTAGCTCAAGCGGGTGGTCGAAAATAAAGTCATCTCGAGCTAACAAGTTAAATTCAAATAAGCTATTTGTTATTTTGCAAGACACAAAATAAAAGGGTTAGACATGGCAAAAGGGTCAAAAGGTCAGGAATTCAATAAACTTGTGGGGTTTTTTGATAGGGTTAAAACTTTGGGGAGGAAGAAAACTAAGAGATAGAGAGATATTTGACTCAAATTATGCTTGATTCCATTCCATACGTAACATCCAAATAAATAGATAAGAAACTTATATAAGACACCCCCAAACTAAACCAAAATAACATCCTAATCCCTTGACTTAACAATAGTAATAAAACTAAAATAAATAAGATACGTAACAATACTCCCCCCTTAACCTACTTTTTGCCCTCAAAAAGTAAGCTCTTCAATTCAATCCTTAACCCTTGTCGTCTTGTTCAGTTTCCTCATCGCCTTCCACGTTAATCACAAAAAGTTGTTTCTTTTTGCACTTGCGTCCTGGAACGAACTTTTCAGTGCACCAAAAGCATTCTCCTTTTGACTTTTTTAACTCTAGTTCCTCACCTGACAAGCGCTTCGCGTTAATAGTTGCTGGTTTATAAGCTGGTGGCCCAGGGACTCCTGTAGGATCTGGAAGCAACGGAAGTTTTGAAGCGTTAACCGAAGGTGTTATTTTGACATCTTCGGGTTGCAGCCCATCCTCCACATCTTCACCTGAAAACCGAGGAAACTCAACCTTCCCGACCCGCATAGGTCGAGTACCCGTCCGCGATTCATCGCTAAACAGGCCCTTATCAGGGCCGCCTCCGCCGCCGCTGAAGCCGCCTCCGCCGCCGCTAAAACTGCCACCGCTTGAATGCTCCTTGAGTGCTCGTAAGATCTCTTCTTGTTGTTTCATCGATTGTTCTTGTTGTTTCAACATGGTGGCTAGGGTTTCTTGGAGATTTTAGATTGCCTTGCCAAGTTCCTTGAGAGTGCTGTCAATTTCTTGATTGCGAGTGTTAGTCATGGTAATCGAAAGTAATTCCGACCGGAGATCGGAACGGCTCTGATACCCTTGATAGGGTTAAAACCTTGGGGAGGAAGAAAACTAAGAGATAGAGAGACATTTGACTCAAATTATGTTTGATTCCATTCCATACGTAACATCCAAATAAACAGATAAGAAACTTACATAAGACACCCCCAAACTAAACCAAAATAACATTCTAATCCCTTGACTTAACAATAGTAATAAAACTAAAATAAATAAGATACGTAACATTTTTTCTAAGCAGTTCCTCGTATATATTTATTTGATGTCGTACCGATGTGGGATAATCTTAGTTTCTCCACTTCAATCTAAAGCATCTACTGGGAAAAGATGAAGCTAGTTTCATGAAGAGCATCCACGAATTTCTAAACATACTTTTTATTGATGGCTTACACTTTCTGTATCTAAAGTTCAACTTTTACAAATGGAAAACAATTCATATTCGATTTTTTTTTTACTGCAGTGCAACTCTTAAACATCCAGCCTAGTTCATCTTTTACAATTCAACTGTAAAATATACAAATCAAGTACAACAATTCATCTTCTACAAAATCCAATTTCGTCTTTCTATAAAGTAGGAACGCTGCGATTGCTGCGCCGCGCTCGCTACTTCAGACATCCGCATGCTGCAGTCGGACTCTTGTTGGAATACCAATGTTGTCCATTGTGGAAGAGAAAGAGGCCTGCCATTGTTTAGCTTTGACCTTTTGGTTCATGTACAATGTATGTGTATTGACGTTTGTGTTGTATGTGTATGTGTCAGTGAATCTGCATGCTATATGGTTTGTAGTGTCACAAGTGTAAAGAAGAAGAATAGAGCCCATGTTAGGTGATTGAAACATGTTGCTGAAGCTGCAAAAACAGTGGAAAATAACATTAGAATTCACCAAATTACAAAATAACAAAATCTGTATCCCAAATTAATCCATTTTGAAATGACTTAGTTAAGAGTCTAGAAATGATGTGGCTAATTAAGAGTCTAGAAAAAAGCCTTCATGTTCATACAAGTCATGTTTAAATAAAAATGATGGACCCTTGAACCCCAAAATAGAGCCTTTTGTAAAACATTTTAAAGATTTGCAGTTGCACTTTTTTAATACAGTTTCCATTTCTAATAGAAGAATATAAATAAAAAAAATCTAGAAAATATTATATACAAATAAAAACACATAGACCAAGGTCTCTAAAGAGAAAAAAGAACATTTTTAACTAATGCCTAGCTTTAAATAGAACTAAAAAGCAAACCTATGGCTAATGGGTGTGGGGCTTGTCCCCGGGACGGCGAGCCACGTCGAGGGCCAGCTACACCGCCACCTCCTGCCGCGCCGCGTCATCTTCGTCCTCCCCAAGCCGTGCTCGACGTCCCTCACTTCTTTATCCAACACACAAATATACATATATACATATAGCCAACAGCAAAGACAAGAGTAACAAATCAAAATTATAGCCATTGTATTTTAAACCCATTGTATAATGTATAACAACAAAGAAAAGGGTAACAAGTCAAAATTATAGCCAACACCAATTACAGAGCTTATTAGTCACACTTATGACTAAACAAAAACACTCAGATATGAACAAAATCAGTAAGTTTGGAATTTAAAGGAACCCTACTCTTTATCTTACTCCAGCACAATAATACTCGAGCTCGAGCTCACATTTTTAGCTCGAATAAGAAATCGAGTCAACTTGAGCCATTTTTTTTAGAAATTGAGCTAACTTGGATCTGTTTTGCAAAAGACCCTTATCGAAATGAGATGACTAAAGCCCTACTTTGCAGATGGATCCGGTTATGACGCAAACGGAAATGACAACAAAAACGACTACCAAATCTATTAGATGGAGAGATTGACAGCAAAAACGACTACCAAATCTATTAGATTGAGAACGGAAATGACAGCAAAAACTTGGATCCGATTATGACGCAAACGGAAATGACAGCAAAAACGAAGATCTGTATAAAAAAATGTACAAAATATAAAATACCACTCATCAATCCATCAACCAAATCAACCCATTTTTGTTCCTGCACTTCCATCTCTATACTTTGCAAATTACATTTACACCCCTGAAATTTCAACAATTTACAGTTTCTACATAACTTTAAAAGGATAACGACTTACCAGCCCAATGCTTCTTCTTTAGGAAGATTTCGATTATACAATGGAAGCTCAAATAGAAAGCAGCTTTGACCCAAGACGGCAAGCTTCCACTGAGGCAGTGGAATCCGAGGACTGAAAACACAAAAAATGCACAATATTTCTAATTTTTTAAAAAAATATCAGAAAACAATTTCTTTAGTATTTCGAAGTGAAAGATATCATTACTGAACCTTGTAGTCTTTTTATAGTGTCGGTATCCCGCCACGTTTCCATACTTTTTATCTCCAAACTCCTGATTTCATGTTCTAACAGATTTGATTAACCAATGTATGAATGATAACAATATTAAACTATATATAATAAATATTTATAAAAAAAAAACCGAACCTCGAGCAATGGTATCCCGCTAATAAAAAGAAGCAATAATTGAGATGCCAATAGACCACATAATCCACCCGATTATGTCTCGTGCTTCAATATCGGGATCTGAGTCTCTCGCATTGACAATTGTCACAGGTAGACTTACTGTCCAAAGTCCAAACCCTTATAGCCTGCCATAAAAACAATTATTGTTAGTTAATTAATTACAATAATGGGAAACATAAACCAGTTTTGCAGGAAATTACATTTATTATATAAACTCTATGAAGTTAATAATAATATAACCTGAAAAATCCAGAAAACAGCCAATTTGCCAAAATTACTACGCATTTCGTCGAAACGTCGATCTTCACCCCAATTCAAGATTCTGCAAGAAATGTGAAAGAATAAAACTATAAGGATGAAAGTTAAAGAGTAGTTATACGATGTTTAACTATATAACTGCATCCATAATGCATCAGTAGAAACAATCCAAGGCGAAGACCCCATACTACTACAAGGAAACTCAAAACCACCTGAAATGCACAATAATAATATGAATATACATAGGGTGAATAAGCATGTACCCATCTCCGGCTTGATAGCTTCCATACCCAACCTCTCGGTTCCCATGTCTGCCCCAAACACTACTTTTTCTTTAAGGGCATCAAATTGTTCCTTACAGCCTCTATTTCCTGTTGAATGGCAAAGAAATAAAACTCAATATTTTAAATTATATAATCCAAAATCTAAACTGTTTTGGTTGAATAAATCTTTGTGGAATGACTTATGAAAGATTTTGGACAATTAATCAAAAACAAACTATGACATTAATGAAGTGGATTTTCATTAGAAATTACGACTTTACTACAAATTAGAACCTCGTGCGAAAATGACGATACAGCTAGAATTATAGAAATTAGGGTTACACCACCAGCTTACCCGCTATAATAATCCCTTGGCAAGTAAATGTCCTTTAAATGACCAAAGTGTCCAAATGGCCTTCGAAGATCCTCAGGCCTGCATTAAAAAGCACATCAGATGTCATTAACACTTGTAACTACGCTAAGAAAAGCAAACCCAAATTCAATGTAAAAAAATTATTAACGTATCCATGAGGAGATCAGCACAGTACTAATATCCACATGTATAAAAAGACACCAAATAAAGTAAAAAAAATTAAAAAAAAAACTATTTAATACTTCCAAGTTGTTGGAAAATTAAAAAAATCTGAGAAATGAATCAAATTCAAAGCCTCACCCAATACCCATCAAGAGATATAATGTCAAAATTGGCACAATATATTATTAAATCAATACAATGCACAAAATGAACTAAGATTCCGAACCAAAAGACTTGTTGGGAGATCTCTTCCAAGACTACCACCACCGTAGCGTCATTCCTGGTCACTCCAAATAAGACTTTCCGCCTCTCACACCCCACAGCCCCAACAACCTCATGGAATCTACATACATTCCCTAAATTACGCACACGCAAAATCAATCAATCAAAAAAAAATTAACAGAAAAGTTCGTACAATGTTCAAAAAGCCAAAAATAAAAACCTCAAACAATATCAAAATCAATTTGTAAAACACAAAGTCCAGAACAAAAGCACTACCTTCGAGCCCTGTTTCTTAACCAGGTTGTATCCACTCCAATTGCTGGATATGTTCCGCCTGCAACCGCTCCGACCTGTAATCTATCGTACATCTCAATTAATTGGGTTTTCAACCTCCAATTTACAAGTATAAGAATGTTTGCTGGAACAAAAATAGAATGTTTGGTGGAAGAAAAATAAGAAGTTATAGGATAAACTTGTTCTCACCTTGAAGAAAGATGGTTCAATAGCTGCCAATGGATCTAATTGTAAACAATAAACGACATCCATGTTCCCAACAATGATAGTTTAGATGATGAAGATGATACCTGCACCGGTGGTTCAGCCTCCGATGGCTTTATCTTCGCCGAAACCCTAGTCTCCTCCACCAGAGCTCAGGTGTCGGAACCACTGCATTACAACCGGTAGTGGTCACAATGATTACAGAAAAATTGTAATAACGAAAGATTTTCAAGATTCCTAGAACAAAGGTTGCAGACCTTCAACGGTCTTGTCATGAAACGACATCTGATGAGAGATCTGGCATGATGTTCTTGAGTCGTAGAGCGAGAGAGAGAGAGAGAGAGAAGATCTGGAGTTTTGTGACATCTGAGTTGTGAGAGAGAAGGAATGGGAAAGGTGGATCCGTGTGAGCACAAAAACAGCCGTCAGATTATGATCCGTGTGAAAAAGTGAAAGAAAATGGACGGCTCTTGATGGATCCGGGTGAAGGGTAAAAGTATCGTGTTTCTTTATACCTTAAGACTTGTACATTGTGCATTGAGGGTGTTTCAACACATTGCCGAATTACCATTCTGTCCTTCCTATATCCTTATTAAAGTAGTATAGATAGATTAGTCAACCCCAACTACTCTTTCTTACAAAAATGGATGTAATGCAAAAACTTCTCTCTCTTTGGGGCTTGGTCACGGGTTTGAGTTAGGCTACAGGGTGTGGTCATGACCCTCATGACTCCATCCACCTAGACGACATATCATCCATCTTTTATTCATAATTCAAAACCACTACCCTAAGGGTGTGGTCATGACCCAAACCACTACCCTCTTTATTTTTTTAATTTATTTTTGTCTTAAAATTATCAAATGGGAGGGTCGTGGTAATCGTGGTTTAATCCATGGGAACCACCATCAATCAAGGAGGGGGGTGGTGTACCATTTAATTAATGATCCTATGTGGAAATAATGTTTCAATTCATGACCCCCACACCCCATAGCCTTAGAGGTGCACAAAAACTCGTATCCAATAAAAAAAAAATCTGAAATCGGTTATGTTTGTATCCGAGCATTGTATACACGTAACCGAACTCGACCTTGTCCGTAGGGTATGGAGGATAGAGTATTAATACCCGGATCCATACCCGGTTATACCCGAACCTGATTATTGTATGACTTTTCTCTTCAATACGTACCCGAACCTTAACCGGTCTCTCTTAATACCCGATAATACCCGGAACTGGTTCCATACCTGGAACCGGGTATTAACAAAACCCCGATTTGTGCCCCTCTAGTTTGGGTGAGAGAAACGTGTTGCAATATAGGCGACACGTAGACACACTTTTTTTCTCACCTAGAAATGTCTAAAATGGATGTAATGAAAAATGTTTGGTTTATGACTTGATTAATGATTAGTTAATCATTAGACCATGGGGTGTGTTTCCCCTTCCTCCATGGCCATATAGGCGCCACCTCAGCACCTTATCTCTACCTCATCATCTTCCTCATCAAGGGAGTGGTGTACCCCTTCCCTTTCCCCCTTCCCCTTCCCTTTCAACCAATCACCATCAAAGATCCAGGAGAAAAGAGCTCGGGCGGACGGGAGTTATTCACCGATGGTCCCGATCTTCGGTCGGAAGGGGCGGTGTTCCCGATCGGGGAAAGCCTCCACGTCAGCTCCCCGAGCTACTTGCCAACAGCACACCCCATCGCCTTATTATTATTATTATTAGGAAAATTGGTTTTTAATAAACCAACCTTTGCCCCATTGGTAAATAATAATCCTACCTACGTAATTGGTATACAATAATCCTACCTATCAACATGTTTGTACTCAATGAACTTTCGTTAATTTTTTTAAACTGAAGTTAGTTTTTAAGTTTTATTTATTACACAAACAGTCCCTGTAGTTGTAAAACTCGAAATAAACCCGAAAACCCGCTGAAAAACTCGAACCAAGCTGACCCGTAGACTTGTCTTGACCCGATACCCGTTGAATCTGACCCGGAACTCGAACTGGCATCTGAGATGAAACTGAAATCTGACCCGCTTACGTGAACCCGGGTCCTGCATCGCTATCATCGGCCAAAATCTCCGACGGCCACCGCTCCTGCCGTCACTCTCCAGCACCATAATCGTTCATCATCTTCAACCTTGACAAATCCTCATCATAATCAACAACAGCAATCTCCATCCACAGCTGAAAGTAAAGAACAGTGAGAGGGGTTTACCATAAACTTGTCGGGGAGCAAGAACCACCGTCGCCGCCGCCATACGTCGTCGGGAGCAAGGAGCAAGAACCACCGTTACCGACGGCGGATTTGTCGCCGGAAAACGGCATCTCTGCGCTCTCTCTCTCCTTCTGTCCCATATCTTCTCAGCTCTCTCTCTCTCTTTTCTGTGATATTGCCGCCGGAAATCGAGGGAGTCGAAGGGGTGTTTGGCTGTGAATGTTGTGGTTATCGGAGATAGACGGCACCGGAGTGTGGGTTACCGAGAACCGAGAAGGAGGGAAGGGGGTGTCGTCGGTTGGACAAACGCCGCCGGCCTGTTAACCGGTGCCGGCTCCCATGCGGCTGCCGATCTGTTATCAAGAGGGGGGTGTAATTAAAATTATTTATGAACTTCAAAGTTATATATTTAACAAATACAGGGACTGTTTGTGTAGTAACTAAAACTTAAAAACTAACTTCAGTTAAAAAAAATTAACGAAAGTTCATTGAGTACCAACATGTTAATAGGTAGGATTATTGTATACCAATTACGTAGGTAGGATTATTATTTACCAATGGGGCAAAGGTTGGTTTATTAAAAACCAATTTTCCTTATTATTATTATTATTATTATTATTCTTATTATTATTATTATTATTATTATTATTATTATTTATGTTCTTATATTCATAATCGTATGTCGGCTACTTATTTTAATCATAGATGAACGATAAAGTCAATAATATTATAGCTTCTTTTAGCATTACTTTCGCATGTTGGCTATTTTTTAAAGAGTAAATTACAAAACTCGTCCTTTATGTATGTATGTTATTGCAAATCATGTCCTTTGTCTTCAGTAATTACATTAATCATACCTAATGTTCAAAAATCCTTACATGTTATATCCTTTAACCCAAACCTAGTTAACTTCTCAATTAATTTTAGTCACGTGGGGCCCACGTGAGGGCATTTGTGTGACAAATGGCAATAAACCGACAATTCCGTACAAACTAATCACTATTTTATTTACATAATCTCATGCATTTAGCGTAATTTAATTACGTAACAGTGTCGTTAATTGGATAACAAGGTTAGGACAAGGAAACAATGCTAAAACATATGTTGGTTTTCGCCACATTGCGAAATCAGGCAAACAATGTCCTAAAAGTGTTGGTAGAAAGTGCCACGTGCACTATTCACAGTTACACTATTCATGCCAGCAAATTGTGAAATCAGACCGAAACACTGAAAAACGACAGTCGGATAACATAACTGAGTCCATTTATATAAGAAAACATTATTATGAAAACACATCTTGCAAAGAAACAAGACTTTCTGGTATAACGCCCTAATCTCAAAAATGTCTATTTCGGCTAAAAATATAGCACTTTTAACTTGTCTGAACCTATAACAAATCATTTCCGGGACTTCGGAATTATGTCACTTGATGAAAAACACACTAAAACATTTTAAGGATATCAATGAGATGACCAGAATCATAAGCTTCCGATATTATATCGCTATGCATTAAACTAGTCTGTTAGCGAACCGACGAGCTAGTAAGCAGTATTTCTGTCATCGTAACAACCAAATGAAAACTCTGGTGAACTAGTTAAGCCTAATTTGGAACTCGGAACCACTCCCTACATCGTGCGGATGTGAAATAACAACTCGCGACAAAATCCGTCGGTACGCCACAAAAGTGCCGTAAATCCACCGACGACCGAACGAAAGGCATCCAAGGTATCAAAACATGATTTTTACTAGTTTAGGGATCTAGTTAATAATAATTTTGGTTCCGAAACACTAATTACCTCTTAATGGTGTAATTAAACCCTAAATCACCGTACTTTGGTTAAAGACCAAAATATCTATATTTTTAACCATTTTTATAAAAAAAAAATCATATGATACCCCCCCCCCATGGTCAATTCGGTCAACAAGTGGGTCCCACCCACTTTACCTTGTTTGAAATTTGAAATATATGGAGTATGGCTTGTGACATGGTTGTTGAAATTATTTAGCCTACACTATCATTTCACCATAACTTGAAGACTACCATTTCTATCATTTATTATCACAAGAAAATTAAAACCAAAACCCCATTCTTGTCTTCCCATTCTCGGCCAAACAAGGAACCCCACAAACCCACCATAAAACTTCATTAATCACCATTAAACCCCATAAATTACTTACTTTCAAGGCACATTAATGTCATTAATGCATGGATTAAGCCTGGAAGATCATTAGGAGCTTGGTTGGAGCTTAAACATCTTCTTAATCTTCTTAATCATCTTGTACAAAGTTGTAAGACTCCTAAACACCTTATTTAAGTTCATTATTATGTATAGATTATGGATGTACAAATTGATCATCTCAAAGATTAATAAAAATCACACCAAAAACCCTAATCTCAAAGCTAATAAACACTAAATATAACCATATTATGTGTTAATTTGTGTAGATTAGTGCAACTAGTTAGTGTAGTCTTGTTATTTATGTTGATTATGTTAAGACTAGTTGTATGAAAAGTGATATTATGATGATCTTAATGCTTATATGTTGTAGTAATTTATAAGCATGATAATATGGTTATGTTGAACTTAAACATATGATTTAAACATGGATATGTTTAAATCATAAAAGATCATCATCTTCATGCTCATGAGCCATGTATATAATTTTTGGAATACTTGGAGAAATAAGGGTTTAAATGAACTTAAAACCTAATTTTAGAAGATTAGTGAACTTGTTCTTTTTTTAGGATAAGTTATACAAAATAATTGTTATAAAAGTTCATATTAAAAAGTCTAATTTTTTGCTACATGGAAAAGTGTATATATATACAAGCTCATGAAGTGTTGAGGTTAGATAATGAAAAGTGTAAGTTTGATGAATTAAGGGTGATTTGGAAATTGATTGGTGATTTAAACGCGTTTTTATAACGTGGGAAAACGTCATAGTTTTAGGGGAAACTATGGCGAATTTTTCTAAAAATATATTCACGGTTAAAGAGGGATTAAATGGTGATTAACAAGGTTAAACGCGATTAGTGGTCTTAAACGTCATTATGGAAACTTTGATGGGAATATTTAAGGGTTAAATATTAAAGAAGTTCTTATGAACTTAAACTTATATTTTTACAAAAATAAATGGGTAAAAATATAACAATGTAGTGGCTCTTTGATATTCTTTGTTCAACTGGAAACTGTCTAGGGCTCTGGGCGAAAACGGCGACCAAGAAACCCTAGGAGAATTATTTCAATCCTGTTCTCAATTGTTCTTCGGTTAGTGTCTACGAATCAGATTTCTACTTGTTCACAGGCACTAATCAATCAAAATCATATTAGGGTTTCGTCAGGTTTGGTATTATCAAGATTGTTGGTTGATTACGATTTGTTTTCTGATTTGTTATCAAGAGGCTATAATCGATTGTTGGTTGATAATCAGATCTGTTATCTGTTTGAAGGCCGATAATCTGAATTAGGGTTTCTGTCGGCAACAAGTCATCAGGTTTTCAAACGGGGGGTGGCTGATTACGGTTTTGCGGCTGAGTAATCATTGTTTCTGATTGTTGTCGGATTATTTTGGTGATTGCGGCTGCTAGGGTTATTCGTATTGACTGGTTTGGTGTCCTGTTCTTGTGCGAATTCAATTAGGGTTTCGAATGAGTCATTTAAAATCGGATGGGTTGTTTCCTCCGGTTGATCGTGGTAAACCTCCTGTTGATGGCGGCAGACCCACATACTCGTTTGAAACTTTGGCCAGCCGGGTTATTGATGTAGACGGTAATACTTGGTTACCCCGTCGGGGAACACTTCAGTCGGCTCAATCGGAACCCTGTAAGGTTAACTTAATTGATAAATTGGCAAGGGTTTCAATTCCAATCGATGCTGAAAACTTGCGGCCAACCAGTAGGGTTCCTGATAGGGAAGTGACAAGCTCAGTTGCTGCATCGGCTGGTCAAGGGAATGTAAAAAGCTCAACGGTTCCGGTATCATTTGCTAATGTAGTTAACAGCACTCAGGAGAAGGTGAATGTGAATTTTAGGGAGATGGAGTCTACTGAGACTGTGGATGGAGCTGATGTTGTCATTCCATTGTCTTCGGTTAAACAAGTCACGGATAGGTATGCAAATACACTCTATGGGTATTTTTTGGGTAAACGGTTAGCGTTTTCGGTGGTTGATTATTTTGCTAAGAACAACTGGGTTAAGTATGGTCTGGCGAGATTGATGATGAATGCGAATGGTTTCTTTTTCTTTAAGTTCAACACTAAGGAAGGGATGGACAAGATGTTAGAGGATGGGCCATGGTTGATTAGGAATGTTCTGATTATTTTGAAGGAGTGGTCGGCCTCTATCAAACTGGGAGAAAGAGGATATTAAAGCTATTCCAGTGTGGGTTAAGATGCATGATGTGCCGTTAGCGGCATATACTGAGGATGGTCTTAGCTTGGTTGCTTCTAAGATAGGGGTGCCTAAGATGTTGGATTCGTATACTGCCACGATGTGTGCTGAATCCTGGGGTAGAAGTAGTTATGCTAGAGCTCTAATTGAAGTGCAGGCGGGGGCTGACTTAAAAAGAAGTGTTACTGTTGCAGTTCCATCTTTAGATGGTAATGGCTATTCTAAGGTGGAAGTCAAAATTGAATATGATTGGGAGCCTTTAAGGTGTTCTTCTTGCTGTGTTTTTGGTCATGATGATAGTTCGTGTCCTAAGAACCCTCAGGTAAACATGGGTGGGGATACTGAGAAGAAGAAAAATGATGACTTTCAGGTCGTAGGAGCCAAAAAGAAAAAACCTAATAATCAAGGGCTTCATATGAAAAACCAGAAGCCAAAGGTAGTTTACAGGCCCGTTGTCAACCCTAAACCTAAATCGTCCTCAAAGAGTCCGATGCATAATCAGGTTTCAACATCTAACCCGTTTGATATTCTGAAGGATGATAATGGTAATCAGGGAGGTACCACTGTGGGTCGAGTGGAGAAGAAACCGTCGGGTGACAGGCAGGAATCGGATGAGGAGGTGGTTGAAGAAGTCTACACTGAAACTAGTAAATTTATGACATCGGGTACTCATCCTTTCTCTTCGAAAGTAGGGGCAAGCACCTCTTCTACCACGGTCTCTAATGGATAAGTTGTCTGCTTTTCGTCTGAAGGGGCTGCTATTTTGTGGCTACTTTATCTTTGATGATGGTGGTTGAGGATTATGTTTTGTGTGTTGCATTGTTTTGTCTACTAGATGTCTTGTCATGATGTATAGTAGACTAGGTTATGGGGTGTGATAGGTATTTGGTTTTTGTTTGTTTTACATATATGGGGCATGTCCTGTATATGAACTAGTGTGGAACACATCCTCACTACTTGTACTTATTTGCGGTTGCATTTTAATAGATTCACCGGGGTAACCCTTTACCCAAAAAAAAATATAACAATGTGTAAATATAATTTTTGGTAAGAAAAATTATATATTTTTGGAAACTTGCTAAGTGCATGTAATGTGTGCTATATATATGTATGTATTAGATACCTATTGGGTGATCAAAATAAATATACATACATGTTCCTACATGGTCCAAGAAATGCTAGTAAAATCGGACAATTAAATAGAATGGTCGAAACGGAAATACATAACACTTGATGATGACAAATTGGGCGTATCGATATCGTGAACAAGTTACTACAAAGTCGAGTCTAAAATAACATATTTTAGACATTAAAACGAGCACCTATCTAAACGATCGATAACAAGAATCTGGAAAGTCGAAAACTATACAAATTTCCAAGTATTTTTCATAGGAAAAATGAACTTATTTAAAGTTTACTACTTGGTAACATTTTGGTAAAAATTGCAAGATCATGTTAATGGACTCATAAAGTTAGAATTGGGCTTATCAAAGCTAGTAATGAGCTAGGCCCAAATTCGTTAATACATGGGCTATGGCCCAATGACAATATAACATGGACTCGGCCCAATGACATGGACTCGGCCCAATAACATTAAGACATGGTTTAGATACGGTAACATAGATGACATGGGCTCGACCCAATGGCATGAGCAAGGGCTCAATTACACGTGTGCGCAGCACGAAGACATATGAAGGGTGAAGCCCGTTCACCTATAATTCAATACGTATAGAATACATGTATGCACATAACAATCGAGCGAGTAAGCTATCAACGCTCTAAAATACAAAGTTGTTCCAAAGATGACAAACGAGAACATAATAAAGAATTCAAGATGAACAACTTGTACGAGGTCCGAAAGACCTAGTGTCTAACGAGATTAGTACACATGTAGGTTATTGACACGTACGGACGCTCACTTCGATATCATAGTACACGGAACGCAAACTGGTGAGTTCATGTCCCCCTTTTCTCTTAACTGTTTTCGAATTTATAACTCTCGGGGGTGAAATACATGTTACATATGTTTCAATGGTATGATTTGGCTATGAAATGAACTATTAGATCATGTGAGCATAGGTTGAAACTGAAATGCCAATAACTCTCATAAGAAACATGGACAAAGGTTAGATCTAACGGGTACGGCCGAGCCCCACTCATGGTCCATTTATGACTACTTAGAGTGCTTTTATGTCCTAGTCGAGGTGATTCGACAACGGTTAAGGGGATTTGACACAGTCAAGGTGATTTGACACAGTCGAGGTGATTCGACACAGTCGAGGTGATTCGACACAGTCGAGGGGATTCGACACAGTCGAGGGGATTCGACACTAATAATAGCCCACTTGGGTTGGGTACTCCCTATGTTTTCACATACATTAATGTTCTTGCAAAACATTAATTGATCTATTCATAGACGCTTTACATACTTGTTTCTAAAGGAATCTCTCAAATGTTTACAAGTTTATTGGAACTCATACAAAACGCATGAACTCGCTTAACTTTTGTTGACTTTTTAAAACTACATGTATTTCAGGCTACAAGTCTTGAGCCAGTGATACATGATTGGAGGCAATGATTACCTTTCTTACGTCACACGCAACACGCTTCCGCAACTAGCAGGGTGTGACAATTTGTCACACCCCCAAAATACCACCCATGGAAAACCCTGATAGGCGTGTGACAAACCAATAACGAGCCACCAATCATGTTGAACCAATCGCAAGTTTATAAATAAAATCGTCATTTATTACTGAAAAGTACCATCATTAAATTTAAATGAAAACCAACATGTTCAGCGGAAGCAAATAAAAGAAACCATAGTTTAACTGTTTCAAAAGAAGAAATCTACTAACCAAGGTCTTCACATGAAAAATCAGAAGCCTAAGGTAGTGTACAGACCAGTTGTAAACCCTAAACCAATCTCGTCCTTGAAGAAGCCGGTAAACAATCAGGTATCAACGTCAAACCCCTTTGATGCACTTAAGGATGATGATGGTGGACAGGGAGGTAGTACTGTGGGTCGTATAGAGAAGAAGGAGAAAAAGTCGAGTGACAGGCAGGATTTAGAAGAAGAGGAGGTCGAAGAAGTCTACAATGAAACTAGTGCTTTTATGACATCGGGTACTCATCCGTTCTCTTCGAAAGCAGGGGCAAGCACCTCTTCCACAAAATTCTCAAATGGATAGGCTGCTTTTGGTTCGTTTGAAGGGGTTGCCGGTTTGTGGCAACTTTATTTTTGATGATGGCGGTTGAGGATTTTGTTATTTGTTTTTTCCATTGTTTTGTCTACTAGATTATGATGTATAGTAGGCTAGGCTACGGGGTGTCATAGTTGTTTTGTTTTGCTGGGTCATACATATATGGGGCATGTCCTATATATGAACTAGTGTGGAACACATCCTCACTACTTGTACTTATTTGCGGTTGCATTTTAATAGAATCACCGGGGTAACCCTTTACCCAAAAAAAAACTGTTTCAAAACCAACGAATCACATCAATAATTTCAACACATACATCCATCCAGTTCGACCCATGACCACTCCAGCTATACCAGACAGCAAGTTCCATATCCACACATACCTATAACCTGCGAGCATGCAACAAGTGTATCAGACAACGCTGGTGAGTTCATAGTTTTACGAAAACGTTGATTACCAAGTGTTTAGTTAATCCATTGAATTTAATTCTGAAAGTAATGTTGATAATACCCTGAATACAAGACGGCTTCTGATTATTTTGCCCTTTCTCCAATGCCCCTATCAAAGCATTGGTCATGACTAGGTCATTAGTTCAACATCCGTCCTCCCAGGAACGGGGTGAGGTTGCCAAACCTAAGTAGCGCTACTAACTAATACCATGTTACCTCCCCGGTAACCAAACAACACGGAGGGACTTTAAAGGTGATAGGAAGAGTATATTATCCAACATTCCCGTTTTTTCCCAAAAGACTTATCCCTCCCTGGGATACCCACTGACTGTCCCAACCACCGGGACGCATGCTCAAGAGAGATGAACTCACCTTGGTTTTGCTCGGTAAGACTAGTTACTTTGTTTAACAGTTGAGCAATCAAGTCCTAGTACAATTATCATTATAATCAGTTTCACATGTCCATAAGTCACGTAATCAACATGTTGCACACAGTTAATAACAGTCAATAACACAAATTAAACATTCAGCTTGCATACAAGTTTATTCATTAGTCCACGTTTGATCTATCTCGTAACAGTGTTCGGCCTAAACACTACTGGCCCAATTAATCAATGCAATTAATCTCCTTGTGTGCGGCCCTTGTAGATTTATGAAATTTAGCTGCCAATTTAACCGAATGTGCATTCGGCCCAAATCCCAACTATACTCATGTCCATTTATGAATTAAGCATACCTATTATGTTTAGCCAACACTAGTGCGGCCCAGCTAGACACCGGCCCAAACAAAGTGAAGTCCAAGGGACTTGTGCAACCCTACTGAAGTATACATTCACAATCCGGGTGTGCAACCCATGCGTGGCCCAGCACCAAGAATATGTGATCAGATGGATGTGCAACTTGTAGTTGGGTACATCCCACTGTTAACCCTCGGCCCAATGTTATTCTACCCAAAAGTTTTCAAAACAGAATAGTAGTTCATCAAACAAACATATAATATCAATGTAAAACTCAATAACAATCAATACCCAATTTACACCACAATCATGACAACAGTTTCACAACCATATAGCTTTAATTAATATTAAATCTTTAATGCCATACATCATTTTCATTGACTTTCATCTAAAATAAGTGGTCTAATTATTAACAATTTTTTTTTGGGTAAAGGGTTACCCCGGTGATTCTATAAATTCACAACCAAAAAACACAAGAAGTGTAGAGAGTCTACACTAGTTCAATCATGAGACAAGCCTCATGAAAGTAAATCCAAAAATCCAAAGCAAAAACACAGACAACCAAAAATATGGACCGACAACTAGACTAAACTCTAGATAATGAACAACCAAAACAGCTAATCAGCCCCCATCCTCGCCCTTTTCATCCGCATGGATCTCCCATTCTTCAAGAATCTTTCGCACCCTCACGGTATCCTTCAACTCTGCTCCCATCAACTTGTATCGCACTGTTTTGATAATAACATCACTAACCGTCTCAGGAGGTCTCAATTGATTTTTAAACAACCTTGCATTCCTCTCTTGCCAAATATTATATGCAGTAGCCGCAACGAGAAGCTTAGCAACATAAATATCAGCCCTCTTATGATGACTACGAGCACAAAGCCATTCAACAATCTCAGACCATTTCGGGCTGACCGAGTTCATCCCCCCGATCCCGAATTTGCATCCACACCTGAGAAGAGTACTTGCATTCAAAGAACAGGTGTGGGTGAGAATCAAAATTCTCAAAGCACAATAAGCAACACATCATATTCATGTTTTTCCTAAGAGACATATCCCATTGCAGAATTTTATCCTGCGTAAGGAGCTTACGTTTCATAATCAACCACATCATGAAGGCGTGCCTCGGAATACACTGGGCAAACCACACAATATTGCACCAATCAACTTCCGGCTCCCTATGACGCAACGAGTGCCAAACCCCAGAAGACGAAAACCCATTAAGCTCATTATCATCCTTCCATAGCAGCCTATCATTTTTCAAAGGATCCAATAGAACTTGATCAATCTGAATAAGAACAGGGAATAAATCCCTCCAAGCCGAAGGCCATCTCCAACCACCATTCGAATACACATCAGCAACCGAATCCTCCAACCTAAAATCAGCATCAGTGATAACTCTAGCCGAAAGAAAATCGGCCAAAGGCCCCAAGACGGTCTAGTTATCATACCAAGCTAAAGTAGTAGCACCATTACCTACATCTGACCAAATATGTTTTCTAACCAACGGCCCCAGCTGAGAAGCTTTCGCCACGACCAACAGCTATTTGCAGGCGTTTTGCAAACCCAAAAACTCTTGCCCTTTAAACGATACGAGTGCACCCAATCAACCCACAAAGAATCCCTCTTGGAAACGATGCTCCAAATGTGAGACGTCATCAGCGCTTTGTTCATATCCCCAACACGTCTAATTCCCAAGCCCCCTTCATATTTAGGCGTACAAACCAATTTCCAAGAAACTTTAGACTTACCTTTACTGAATGCAGACTCTTGAGACCATAGAAAGTTTCTCATTTTAGCTTCAAGCTCCTTGATAATCCGAACCGGCAAGATAAAAACCGAGGACCAATAAATATGCATCAAAGATAGTACAGAATTAATAAGCTGAAGTCTTCCCGCGAAGCTTATTTCTCCAGTGCATGATACGTTTTTCTAATCTCTCCACTAGCACTCGATAGTCATTGTAACCAAGCTTAGCCGAAACCAGAGGAACCCCCAAATACTTGACAGGCAACTTTCCTTCCTTAAAAGGCATGATATCCAGAATAGCTTGTTTAGTATGATTTTTAACGTTGCAAAAGAAAACCGTGCTTTTCTGGTTGCTAGGCACCAACCCCGACATCTTAGTGAACCTCGAGAGAGAAGACATAATACAGTTAGCCGAAACAACTTCCCCTCGTTGTAATAGGCAATGGCTCTGGGCGATTTTGGCGAAATCTGAGAAACCCTAGCTTCTTGCTCATCTGATCTTATTCTTGATTGATCTGGGTTAGCAATTGTGGTGTTGTCGATCCTTCTGAGTAAGGTTTCTAGACTTCTACTGTGGTTTCTAATCTTTTGAAATCAGGTTTAGGGTTTGTTCGTTTCGTTTTTTCTTGCTAGGGTTTGCTGCCAATTTGCTTGGGTTGCATCTTGATTTACGTGCGTTGGTTTCGTTGCATGTTTTGGAGTTGGTGGCGGATTAGGGTTCTGATTTACTACTAGTCTTTCATCAAGGTATTGGTTCGTTGGTAGATTAGGGTTTCATTTTACTTCGCTGGGGTTTTTGTTCCTTGTCGGCCAACTAGGGTTTACGTCTGCATGTGATTGTTTCTTATGAAAATGAGTGCTGAACCGCCTGACATTAATGAGATTTTTTGGAAACCATCTTTGAATGCTGATATTCGTAATCCTCAGCTTGATGATTTGAAGGCAGGCAGTGAGTTTTCTCCTGGGAGCTCCCCTGGGACGGCTCCTGTGCGAGGCATTAGCTTGAAGGTTACGAACATAGAAGGGAATACTATGTTACCGAGAAGGGGGCTATACTCGACTAATAATATCTCCATCCTTGATGGTTTGGCTGCAATATCTAAACCGGTAACACTTGATGAGTCAAGACCATCGTATGCGGATAGGGTTAAGAACGCCAGTCTGATGAAACGTGAAGTCAACTTCAGAAGGCTAGATTCTCACGAGGTGATACAAGACGCTGATGTTGTGATACCTAGAGAGGTAATCCGCAAGGTACAGGAGAAATTCGAAAATGTTCTTTATGGATATTTTCTAGGTAATCGTTTGCCTTATCCTGTGGTTGAATATTATGCTAAGAATGTGTGGGCAAAATTTGGTTTTGCAAAAATTATGATGAACTCGGATGGTTTTTTCTTCTTCAAGTTTGATACCAAAGAGGGGATGACAAAAGTGTTGGAGGGTGGACCTTGGCTTATTAGAAAAGTACCGTTGTTTTTGAATGTTTGGTCTCCATCTGTGAGTCTAAAAAAAGAGGGGATTAAGTCGATTCTGGTTTGGGTAAAGCTGCATAATGTGCCTATATCAGTCTACACGGATGATGGGCTGAGTTTATTAGCATCTAAAATAGGGATTCCGAAAAGACTTGATAGTTATACGGCGGACATGTGTGCTGAAAATTGGGGGAGGAGTAGTTTTGCTCGTGCTCTAATTGAGGTGAATGCTGATAATGAGTTAAAGGACCATATAATAGTGGCAATACCGAAGTTAGATGAAGACGGGTATATCACGGAAAGAATCAATGTGGAGTATGAATGGAAACCACATCGGTGTTCGACATGTTGTGTTTTTGGTCATAGTGATCTTACTTGCGGCAAGAATGTGAACGATAAAAAGAAACAAGTGGTAGTGGATGAGGAAGGGTTTGTTACGGATAAGAGGAAGACGGCTCGGGGTGGAACTATTCAAAAGAAGCAAAAAGCTAAATTCATATATAAGCCGAAAGTTAACAAAGCTGGTCCAAATACTTCAGGCACAAAGGATAGTAAAATAGACAAAGCTGGTCCAAGTACTTCAGGCACAAAGGGGTCGAGTACGGTCAATGTCAAAACGTCAAATGCATTTGATGTTCTTGATTCTGGAGTGGGGGATGGGAATGAGAGTATACCTGGTAACGTAGATGGTACAAATGAGAAGGATGGTTACTCGGATCATGGCATAGATG
The DNA here is from genome assembly GCF_002127325.2 of Helianthus annuus. Lineage (NCBI taxonomy): Eukaryota > Viridiplantae > Streptophyta > Magnoliopsida > Asterales > Asteraceae > Helianthus > Helianthus annuus. The sequence goes on from NC_035437.2 coordinate 79,096,123, forward strand.
ATATTCTAGATGATATGCCGACGGAAATGGCTAAGTTTATGTCCAATAAACAGCAAATTAATATCTCTGAGGGGGCAAGCACTCCCGGTTCTACGGGTTTAAATGGGTAGTTTAATGACTTGGAATATTAGGGGCTTGAACCGGCCCCTGAAACAAAGTGAGGTTCGAACCATTGTCGCGGAGAATAAGTTAGAGTTGTGTGCTATCCTTGAATCGCATGTGAATATTGGTAATCTGGATAAAGTTTGTAAGTTTGTGTTTCGTAATTGGAATTGGACTTCCAATGGTGGTGTTTGCAGCCGTGGTACAAGAATTATTTTGGGATGGAATGCGGATAATCTAGACGTTATGGTCCTTGCTCAATCGGATCAAATTATGCATACTCAGGTAATTTTTAAGGCTAGCAAAAGAGTTTTATTTTGTTCGTTTGTCTACGCGGAGAACAAGTATATAGATCGGAGAGCGCTTTGGGCTGATTTATGTAAGCATAAGATGTTTTGTCATGATAAGCCGTGGGTGGTAATGGGGGACTTTAATTCTGCCCTCAACATTGAAGATTCGTTATGCGGGGTTTCTAAACAGTCTATTGGCATGCGAGAATTTCAGGAGTGTATTCAACAAACTGAATTGATGGATATAAATGCGCATGGGCTGCAGTATACTTGGAATCAAAAGCCTAAGAGTGGAGTCGGCTTATTAAAAAAGATAGATCGTATAATGGGTAATGTGACGTTTTTGGACATGTTTCCCTCTGCTTATGCGTTGTTTCATCCGTTTCGGGTTTCCGATCACACTCCGTGTATCCTTAAAATTCTCGGCTCCAATGGGTCTCGGCCAAAGCCATTTAAGTTTCCGAACTTTATCGCTACCAACCCGGAATTTAAGGACATTGTTAAACTGGAGTGGACGAAGAGTGTGGAGGGGATTGCCATGCTTTCGGTTGTGAAGAAGTTAAGGAACTTAAAACCTAAGTTGAGAAAGCTATTTTTCGATCAGGGAAACTTACATGTGAAAGTTGATAATTTGCGAAAGGAGTTAGATGATATTCAGGCCCGGATGGATCGTAATCCGTGGAGTGTGCATCTGCGTCAAAAGGAAGCACAATGCCTTAAAGATTTTCAAACGGCCGCCTATGATGAGGAGTGCTTTCTGAAACAGAAATCTAAGGTAGATTGGCTCTGTGCTGGAGATTCGAACACAAAATATTTTCATAGCATAGTGAAAACGAGGAATGCTAGAGCTAGGATTTATAGTGTTATGGATACTATGGGGGTGAGACATGAGGGTGAAGATGTTGCTGATGCTATGGTTTTGCATTATTCAAGTTTTTTGGGTATGGAGCATCCGGTTGAGACAACCAATCTGGAAAACCTGTTTACTAATGTTCTTAGTGACGAAGATGCGGTGTACATGATTCGCCCGATTACTCGTGAAGAGGTTAAGAATGCCATGTTTAGTATTGGTGAGGATAAGGCCCCCGGGCCTGATGGGTACACATCGACGTTTTTCAAGAAAGCTTGGGAGATAGTGGGGAATGAAGTTACTGATGCGGTTTTACAGTTTTTTGAAAACGGTAAACTTCTTAAACAAATTAATCACACCCTTCTTGCTTTACTTCCGAAAAAAGACATACCGGATTCGGTGTTGGACTATCGGCCGATATCATGTTGCAATGTTGTGTACAAATGTATTAGCAAGATTATTACTGATCGGTTGAAAGGTAGTCTAGGTTCGCTGGTGAGCATTAACCAATCAGCTTTTGTGCCGGGAAGGAAGATTTCGGATAATATTCTCCTCACGCAGGAATTGATGCACAACTATCATTTGAATAGGGGTCCGGCCAGGTGTGCGTTCAAAATTGACATTCAGAAAGCATATGACACGGTCAACTGGAGTTTTTTGGAGGATGTTCTATCTCGGTTTGGGTTTCATCGGACAATGGTGAACTGGATCATGACGTGTGTGTCCACGGTCTCGTACTCATTATGTATTAATGGGAGCTTGCATGGTTACTTCAGGGGTAAGCGTGGCTTAAGGCAAGGTGATCCAATGTCTCCCTACTTATTTACACTAATTATGGAGGTCCTATCACTTTTGCTTAGACGAGCAGCTAGTACGCCTTTTAAATTTCATGCCCATTGTGCTAAGGAGAAAATAATTAACGTGTCATTTGCGGATGATTTATTTATCTTTGTGCATGGTGATGTGGTTTCGGTTAAGAAGATTAAAGAAGCGCTGGAAATCTTTACTAAGACCTCAGGTCTTGTGCCCAGTCCAGCTAAGAGTACGGTTTTCTTTTGCAATGTTCCACACTCGATTCGACAGGAAATTCTGGATATTATGCCTTTTCAGGAGGGTGTTCTGCCGGTCCGCTATCTTGGGGTCCCGCTAATCTCATCAAGACTCCTGTATAAAGATTGTACGATCCTCATTGAGCGTATGGAGAAAAAGATTGTTAATTGGGCAACTAAAGCTTTGTCTTTTGCTGGTCGGTTACAACTTATTAACTCGGTTCTCTCTTCGATGCATATCTATTGGGCCTCTGTGTTCATTATTCCGGCTAGAGTTGTTAAGGAGCTTGAGAAGCGTATTCGTAGATTTTTATGGAATGCAGGTTTGGATGGAAAAGTTCGTGCTAAGGTGGCTTGGGAAGCAGTGTGTTTGCCGAAAAATGAAGGGGGCTTGGGCATTAGAAGTATTTCGGATGTCAACAAATCGCTTATGGCAAACCATATTTGGAGCATCATAACTAACCGGGATTCTATTTGGGTTCGGTGGATTCATGAGTATAAGCTTAAAGGTCGGAACTTATGGGAGATTCCATGTCGTGGGAGTATGAGTTGGGGATGGCGAAAGATTTTATCTATTCGTCATACTATTCGGCCACACATATGGTCATCCATTCAGAGTGGTGTCCAAACCAATGTTTGGAGTGATATGTGGTGTTCGCTAAGTCCGCTTAGTGCGTTTATTTCTCCTCGGGCCATTGCCAATGCCGGTTTCTCGTTACACTCTTCTGTTGCGGATGTTATTGACCAGAATGGTCACTGGAAGTGGCCGCAAGCTTGGTTGGATCTTTTTCCGGTTTTATTCACGCTTTCAGTTCCAAATCTTGTTCCTGGTACCATGGATCGTTTGGAGTGGAAGGATTTGAATGGCAAAATGTGCGAGTTCCAATCGGCTCAGGTTTGGAATACTATTCGGAGTAGGGAGAACCAGGTCATGTGGACTAATATGGTGTGGTTCTCTCAATGCATTCCGAGGCATTCGTTTCATTTATGGCTGGCGTTTCGTAATAAATTGAAAACTCAGGACCGGTTGACAGTTTGGGAAGCAGGCAGTCTCACAAATTTAAATTTGATGGCCTGTCCGTTATGTTACGCGGACCGTGAGAGTCGAGATCACTTGTTTTTCCGTTGTTCTTTTGCGGATCAAGTGTGGAATAATGTTAAGACTTTCGTTCAGTTGGGGAGTGTGGATAACTCGTGGGATTCGTTACTACTTTGGGTGGATCAGCATTCCAGTTCTAAGAAAGCGGATCATGTGGTTTGTAAGTTGCTGATTGCTGCGTCATCTTACTACATTTGGCAAGAGAGGAATAACAGAATCTTTAAAAATCAGAAGAGAACGGTAGATCAAGTGGTCGAGGTAATTAAAAATTCGGTTCGGTTGCGTTTGATGGGATTCAGATTTCGGCTGGTTTCAACGAAGAAAAGGATTTTCAAGCTGTGGAAGATTGAAGAGAATGAAGATAATGTAGCGCTTCCAGGCTAATTGTGTCTAGTTGTTAGGGTTTGGTTTTGGTTGTTTGTTTGGTTGTCGTTGAGTGGTTGTTTCTGGTTGTGTTGCTTGTTGTCCTAGGCTTGGTTGTCAAGTCTAGTTGGTGTGTCGCATTGATACACCCTTGTACTCAATTGGTTCATTTATAAAATTCATCGGGGTAACCCTTTACCCAAAAAAAAACAACTTCCCCTCTAGCGAAAAGAAACAAGTCATCTGCAAAGCAAAGATTAATAATCCGCTGCCTTTCGCATCTATTATGAAACCTGAACGAAGAATCAATTCGAACCGAATGCTGCAAAATACTCGTTAAGACCTCCATAACTAAAGTAAATAAATATGGGGACATTGGATCACCCTGCCTTAACCCACGTTTTCCTTTGAAAAAACCATGCACCGAGCCATTAACACAAACCGAGAATGAGGTAGTAGAGACACATACCATAATCCACTCCACCATTTTGATGTTAAATACAAACCCAATCAACACACTTTTCAGAAACCCCCAATCCACAGTATCGTAAGCTTTCTGAATATCGACTTTAAACGCACACCTAGGAGGACCCACATCTCTATGATAATTATGCATTAACTCTTGGGTTAAAAGAATATTATCCGAGATTTTCCGACCAGGAACAAAGGCCGATTGGTTGATACTAACAATATCATTAAGGGCACCTTTAATCCTCTCCGCAACAATCTTACTGATACATTTGTAAACAACATTACAGCAAGCAATCGGACGAAAATCAGTAACAAGCATAGGGGTCGAAACCTTTGGAATGAGAACAATGAGCGTATGATTCAATTCCCGGAGCAGGTTACCCGTATCAAAGAAATCCTTAATCGCATTAGAAACATCATTACCAACTGAAGACCAAGCACTTTTAAAGAAGGCTGCCGTGTACCCATCCGGCCCAGGGGCTTTGTCGTTACCAATAGAAAACAATGCCTTTTTGATCTCCTCCTTCGTTACCTGACGAACCATATTAGACGCCACATTATGAGATAACGTTCTCGGGAATAAATCCGGAGTCGGCTCAAGCGATATATCTCCTTGAGAACCAAAGAACTTTTCATAGTGCTGAACAAACGCTTTATAAACCATGTCACCTTCATAAAGAATACCACCCGAATCAGTAACAACCTCTATTCTGGAAAAATGGTTTCTGGCTTTCAAAGAAGAATGAAAGAATGTCGTGTTCATGTCACCAGCAGCTAACCAATCCACTTTCGATTTTTGTTTCAGGAAGCGCTCCTCATCTAATAAAGCCGCCTGTAAATCACGGCTAGTTGAAGCCTCATCAGCACGGATTACAACATTAGACGGGTTCTGATCCATGTTTTGTTGAATCACATCCAACTTCAATCTAAGGCTATCGACTTTCTTATGGAGATTTCCTTGTTTAAAAAGCAACGACCTTAGCGGGTTTTTCAGCAAGCGTAGTTTTTTTACGACTCGAAACTGGTGCACACCATCAACATGAGTGTCCCAACATTTAGTGACAATCTCTAAGAATTCTGGTTTAAAAACCAGAAAGTTAGCGAACTTAAAAGACCTTGGTTTCAGTTTCATAGCTTCCGTAATAGATAAAATACATGGGCAGTGATCCGAAAGCCGATATGGCTTGAAAATAGCCACCGAGTTCGGATATTCAGCTAGAAAAGGAGTGTTCCCCATCACCCGATCAATTTTCTTTAGTAACCCAACCCCTTGCTTTGGCTTTTGGTTCTAAGTAAAGTGAATACCTGACCGATTAATATCAACCACTTCAATGTCATCTACACACGATTGGAACTCCCTCATACCAATAGAACAAGAAGACGTGCCCATAGAACTATCCTCTATATTCAGCGTCGAGTTAAAATCACCCATAATAAACCACGGACTATCCGCAACTAGAGTTTTGTGCATAGAAAGCTGGTGCCACAAATCCCTACGGGTCACATAATAATTAGCAGCATAAACAATAGAACAAAAGACCCTCCTTTTATCCAATTTAAACACGAGCTGGAGATGCATAACCTGAGCCGACTGAGCCAAAATCATCACATCAAAAATGGTCGGATTCCATCCAACTATGATTCTAGTACCTTTGTCACAACAACCACCATTCGAAGTCCAATCCCAACGGACTTACACACACTCGCCAAATTAGCCACATTTACATGGGACTCTAAAATAGCACACAAACTCAATTTATAATCCTTCACAGCCTGCCGAACCTCCATTTGTTTAAGCAGGCGGTTCAACCCCCTTATATTCCAAACCGCGAGACTAATCATCAGCAACTACCTGAGAAGGACTGCTTGCCCCTTGTTTGCTCTGTTTCTTTCGCGTCCCTTGCTGCATAAAAACATCCATTTCATTATATACTTCTTCAACCTCATCCTCCGAATCCTCCAGGCCCGTAGCCGTAGGTTTCTTGCTTGTACCTTTCCCCGAATCAACTTGGTTTAACACATCAAAAGGGTTATTCAGTTTAATAGGCAACGAAGAAGACCCGTTATGACCTTTCGGCTGAGGTTTTGAAACCACCGGCCGATATTCGAATTTGCTTTTCTGTTTGTTCACCGGAATACCCATTTTTCTAGCGACTTTCTTACCATGAACTTCAGTATACCCATCCTGATCAACAACCGGAACCTTTTTCATTTGCGTATTCTTTTGAATATTACGATTTGGCACATCCTTCCTAACAATTTTCACTGGCCTTTTTGGACACATATCAACCGCATGACCAAAAACACAACATGTAGGGCAACGGTGCGGACTCCATTCATACTCCACATACATAGTTTCTTTAATAAAACCCTCCCCTTCCGGTTCAGGTATCGCCATAGTAATCTCTTCACGAAACTCCTTATCAGCTGAAATTTCCACCAACGCTCTAGCATAGCTGCTACGGCCCCACGAATCGATACACATAGAAGTTGTAAACGAATCCAGCATCTTTGGCTCCCCGATTGTTGTAGCTATCAGACTAAGGCCATCTTCCGAACCCAAACCTGCACCTTCTTAACTTCTTTCTTCTCTAGCTTGGTCGTAGGAGTCCATGTGTTAAGGAACAACGGTTGCGACCTGATAATCCACGGCCCATCTTTGAGGACATTCAACATCCCACCTTCATCGTTAAACTTAATGAAGAAGAAACCATTGGCATTCATCATCGACTTCTGCAATCCATACTTTTTCCAATTAACCTTAACAAAATAATCAACAACCGGGAAGGCAACCCGGTCCCCTAAAAAATACCCGTAAATAGTGTTAGACAATTTCTCCTGCATGGTTCGGACGGATTCTTTGGGGAGGACGACGTCACATCCTTCATGCACAACCGAACTAGCCAACGAACGGAAGTTAACTTTCTGAACACTACTGGCTGCGACCGAATCCGCATAAGACTTAGGGGTAGAACTACTTCCCTGACCAGCAAGAGATCCCTGAAAAACATGAGTAGCCCTAGAATCAACCGGATTGATTGTTACCCCTTTACCAGCCGAATTAGGGTTTGCATGGGACGCTCCCATTGCCGCATAATTCACTCCACATGCAGGATCAGCATTCAATTCTACCGGTTTAGATATTTCAAGCAAACCATCAATAACCGAACTAGTATTAATTGAGTACATACCCCTCCTAGGAATCCGATTATTGCCCTCAATATTTGTCACTCGCAACCCAATACCACGAACCGGTGGTGACTTCTCTTCCGTCCCCGGAGTGACACCCTCCTGCAACGGGTGTTGACCATCACTTCTACCCTCCATGCACAACAAATCACCAGAAAACAAATAACTTCCAGCCGCAACGAACAAAACAGAAAACCCTAATCCTGAAACCCTAGAGCCGTCTCAATCCTTAACACATTAAACTAGAGTATCAATCTAGCTAAGTTAAACTCAGTTAACCGCGACCAATTACAACCATATTAATAAGCCAGAATCTCTAACACAGCATCTATGGCGGCGATTGAAAAAAGAAACGAAAAAACCCTACCTTCAGATTGATTACTATTGCTAACGAGTTCGTTATAGAGATTGGAAGAAACAACCTCTAATCACAGACTGTTATACAAACGAATCTCAAAGAAAAGTTAGGGTTTCATGGTAAGCAAGAAATCGCCCAGGAGAGAGGGAGGGTTTTTCCCACAACTTACTAACCCCTAATAGAACCAGCAAATGCTCATTATTAACAATTTCTCATCATCAATATCCTAATACTCATGCACATGCTCATGACCCCCCATCAGATTAACCCACACATATACATACATCAACAATTAAAATTAGTTGCACACATATTAAATTATTAACAATCACATGTCCACAATTCTCATGCAAACTTGACATAATGGCCGACAACATAAAGTGTTTATTATCAGATTGGCTACACTTTCAAGACATGTCCCAATATATCAACATCAACCTCCACATGGCCGAAACCCTAGTTTGCATTCTAACTCACCCTCTAATCATGCCATCAAATAACATTCGCAGAATCATAGAACTTTCCTTAATTCACGTATTACACATAATCAAGATCATTCAAGGATGTGAATCACACAACCTATTCGTATTCGGTCCTACACATGCATTAACAATAACAATCAAACAATTGTAAACACTAACCGAGAGGGATCACATGTGAGGGAAGGTCAAGCCGAGAGGAGGAGGGCTTCGAGTAGTGAGGGTCTGCCAACGATCATCCAAGGAGAAGAAGTTAGGGTTTGCAATTCCATGTGTTTGTGTGATAATGAGAGTCACGTATACCCTCTCTTATGTGCGCATGTTGTTGAGTAAGTGGGCCAGGCCCGCTTACGTTTCATTGTGGGCTCAGGGGAATTGGACTGCAATTAAGAATCATGACCCGCATCCACGAAGTTGCGACTTGGAACCAAGAGTGGGGTAAGGTTTAGACTTTTATAACATATAACATGTAACAATTGATATGATTACACACTCACTAAGTGTGTGGCTGTCCTGACTTGTTTAGCACTTAACATACAACAACGCATATTACACAACCATTAATAATCGAGTACAACCAAGTTAACCAATTGGCGTTTGTCCAAATGACATAGCATACACATAGTTGTAGCATAGAATAGAACGTGAAATACAACGGTACGAGCTAGGTGTTAAAAGATCAAGCGATGCCAGCCTTGAAAGCACGAGTTATCACATCATCCCCAACTTGAAAGAAATTTCGTCCCGAAATTTGACAAGTAATCCGTAAGCGGCGACGTGTCGGATCAGGATGACTGTGGATTTACCTCGGGTGCCACATCATCCCCTACTTGAAAGGGAATTTCATCCCGAAATTCGCCAATGACATCTGAGGGTGATTTAATCGTTGAACAATCGAGGATAATAGAGTTTCATCTGCTTTTTGCATTCTCACGTGAACTCCGGTCCACGCCTTGAGTTCCAACGAACTCCCACGACTGGAATTCGATTAGGTTATCGAACCTTAACTTTCTGGTCCATAATTCCAATAGGTTCCTTGACAACTGCAACTGGTCGTTAACCTTAGGCGCTAGCAAGTATATCACAAGTGTTTCATTGAATAAACGCTTCTTTAAGTTCAAGACATAAATGACATCATGTATGTTACCCAATTCATCTAGTAATTCGAGTTTGCAGGCCATGTGATCGGTTCTTTCCAGAATTCTGAATGACTCAATGTAACATTATTCAAGCTCGCCACGCTTCCCAAGCGTACCACACCCTCCCAGGGTGAGACATTCCACATGATACGATCGCCTACAGCGAATTCCCAGTATTTCCTAAGCTCGAGCAGTGTTGTCTGAAATACTAGAATGGTAACTGTGACAACTCGAACTTTAGGCTTGCTTGATGTAACATTTGTGCACGATATGTGATTTTATAAACCCGAATGATTAATTGATTTCATGATATATGTTATGTTATATGCATTATGTGTGTATGTATGTCGTATGTATGTGAACCGGCCACACAAAGCCCTTGGGGCCACTCCTTGTTCTCGGGTCCATTAGACAACCGAGTGGGCTCGGCCCACTCCCCATTCGCAACACAAAACCGGAACAAGGGGCTTGTTTCACCACTTTTGCAAATCACAAACACACACACACAAACCCTAGAAGCTTTGCTCTTTCTCGGCTTGCTTGGAACCCGACGGCACACACACACACACTTTGAAGCTTGTGAAACGAATCGATCCTCTACCTTCATCCGGTTAGTGATGATGTTATGTTTTTGGATTATTTATGATATTATGTGATTGCTATCATTCTGTTAGGTGATGTAACTAAGGTGTATGCTTGTAATATTGATTGGTTGTTGATGTTGGATGCGGGTACTTATAATAGTGATGTTTGTTAATCGGATAACATGTACGGTTACGTTTTATGCTCGACTTATTGTTTGATTCGAACCGGTTAGGTGCATGGTTATAGGCTGTCATGAAATTGATTAATCAAAACGTTTCTGCATGATTCGGTTTAGGCTGTTTGATGATCCGATTGATTGTTATCTAGGCTGTTTTGTTTAAGCATATGAACATGTTTGAAGATTGCTATGAAACTGCTATTTTCGGTGTTTGATCTGTTTCCGAAACTGTTGAATATGTTTGCTGAAATCACGGAGTTTAATTGACTAGAATTATGGAAATCAGTTACACAGCCGGTTGCGACTCAGATTGCGAGTCGAAACCCCCGTCTCGACTCGAGACCACAAACAGCACCAGCCGAAACCACGGTTGCGAGTCCCGTTGCGACTCGTAACCAGACCATGATGAACCGAGATCTCCATTGCGACTCGCAACCAGCTGTTGCGACTCGTAATCTCCGGTTGCGACTCGAGATCTCCGTTGCGACTCGAGACCACCCTTTACACGCACACTGTTGGGCCTTCACTGTCACGGGCCCAATCTATTAAGCCCAACGATTTGAATTGTGGACTGTTATTAATGGACTTGTATGTGATTGCTATTTGGGCCGATTGAGAATCTGGACTGTTTTGTTATTGGGCTGCTTATGACATTGGGCCGGGTATGACTGGACTTAGACAATTGGATCCTCACATGCTATGCCTTATCTGCTTATGTGCGTACATGTTTGCCATGACTATATGTGATTACTATATACGTGCTGTATACGAACCTGACTCGTATAATAACCATGATAGGACGTGAGTGACCTTTTACTTGCTACTTGTACTTTCTGTGTATCTGCCGAGCAAACCAAGGTGAGTTCACACAGCCAAGGCATGGGATTCCCGGGTTGGGAATTGGGTTGGATATGATGGATATGGAATGATTACTCGTACTTACGCATATACCAGACTATAGACCATCGTCCTCAGGTTAGTCAGGACACGTTACGTAAAGCCTACGTAACCCAGTATACTTGCCATATGTCTCCCGGGTCGGGAAGGACACGTTACGTAAAGCCTACGTAACCCAATACCATTCACTGGCTTCCAGGTCGGAAGGCCACGCTGCGTAAAGCCTACGTAGCCCCCACGCGTACCACTGTCCTCGGGGAAGGGCACGTCACGTAAAGCCTACGTGACCCTGTACGTTTTCCTGTTCTCGGTAAAGAAGAACACATGGTCGGAAGTTAGTCTAGTAAGTACCGTTAATGAGAAGCCCTCATTAGCCAAGATGAACATGGGAAGCCCCCACCTTTAGTACACACTAGTATGGGAAGCCCCCACTAGCTACACTTATGCATGTTATGAACTTACTTTCTGTGAACTCGCTCAACTAGTTTGTTGATTATTTGCTGCATGCCTTGCAGGACCTTAGGTATACTTGGGAGCTTGCACAGGGAAGGAGCAGGTCGTTGTGGGCAGATGGATCGTTAATGATGTCGAACTCATAACTCGTTTTGAATTTACTTTACTATGCTTCCGCTACTTAAAACAGTATTTGGTTTTGAAACATCAATCATGTCATGGTGACTTACGTTAATTACTTTTATTATTATTAAATGCTATGTTGATATGATTGATGGCTTGATCCTGGTCAGTCGCGCTCCCAAGCGGTGGTATTCCGCGGGTGGATTTTGGGGGTGTGACAGATTGGTATCAGAGCCATTGGTTATAGAGAACTTGGTTTTAATATGGGGAAAACGTTTTTATTAAAACCGGACTATAACCAGAACAGTGCTCTCAATGATCCACAACGACGCTTCGCTCCACGTGCAAGACTCGACATCTTAGGTAATAAGGTTTATGTTTATTGCCTGTATGCTAGAATTGTTTAGAACTTTGCTCGCATTACGCTTAGATACACATGCTTTGATTTCATGAGAACACCTATATGCCTACGCTTTTCTGTCATCGCCCTACCCGCGAACCATTCTTACGTATGCTACTTGTTACTATGAAGATCATGTCTGGACGAATCAACATGACACAAGCCCAGCTAGAGGCTCTTGTTCAAGCTCAAGTTGCTGCGGCAGTTGCAGCAGCTCAAGCAGGTAGTATATCCTGCAGTATAGGCACACACTAGGATCTTTAGATCCTACATTAACGCTCGTATTTAACTCTCGTCCTATTCGTACACAATAGGTCAACACGCGCAGCAGCCTGTCTGCACGTTCAAGAACTTCATGGACTGTCGTCCGAACTCTTTTAGCGGCACAGAGGGGGCAGTGGGACTCCTCCATTGGTTTGAAAAGTTAGAATCGGTTTTCGAAATGTGCGAGTGCCCTGAGGCTCGCAAGGTCAAGTTTGCCACCGGTACTTTGGAAGGGATAGCACTGACTTGGTGGAACGCCCAAGTTCAGATCTTAGGGTTGGCAGCTGCTAACGCCACCCCATGGAACGATTTCAAGGAACTCATCAAGCGTGAGTATTGCACGCGGGAAGATATTCACAAGCTAGAGGACGAGCTGTATAACTTGAAAATGGTTGGATCGGAAATCGAGGCGTATACTAAACGGTCTAATGAGCTGGCCGTTCTGTGTCCTACTATGGTGGACCCTCCATACAAGCGCATTGAGTTGTATCTCAAGGGATTGGCGCCAGAAATTCAGAGCCACGTGACGTCGGCTAACCTCGAAAACATACAGGAAATTCAACGTCTCGCTCACCGTATCACCGATCAGGCAGTTGATCAGAATAAACTGCCCAAGCGTGTTAACGCTACTGCTAACGTCACCACCTCAGTTACTCCTGCTACATCTGGTGACAGTAAAAGAAAATGGGATGGAGATTCTAGTAAAGGTTCAGCGACCGTTCAGCCACAAGCTCAGCAACAGAAAATCGACCACTATCAGAGTCCCAGTCAGCAATCCTCTGGTGGTCACAGACAGAGGAGATATCAGGGTAGTCAACCCAGGTGCCACAACTGCAACAGGCATCACCACGGCCCATGTAACAAGGGTCGCTGTCAAAGGTGTCTTAAGATGGGGCACGAGGCCAAAGACTGCAGGAGCCCTCGTCCTGCGAATCAGAATCAGCAGCCTCAGCAACCAGCTCCACAAAACCAGCAGCAGCAGCAGCAGCCACAGCGTGGGAACCGAGGATGTTTCCAGTGTGGGGCTGAAGGTCACTTCAAACGCGATTGCCCTCAGTTGAACCAGAATCGCAACAACAATAACCAGGGCAATGGGAATAACAACGGCGGGAACAACAACAATAACGGCAATGAAGCTCGTGGTCGTGCATTCGTACTAGGTCGGGGCGACGCAGTGAACGATCCCAACGTTGTTATGGGTAAGTTTCTCCTCGACAATATTTACGTTACTGTTTTGTTTGATTCGGGTGCGGATACAAGCTATATGTCTGTGAAAATGTGTCAACTGCTAAAACGTGCACCAACACTTTTACCCACCAAACACGTAGTAGAGTTAGCTAACGGTAAAAGTCTAGAAGCCACGCACGTAGTTCAAGGTTGTAATCTTATCTTAGCTGGTCAAGCCTTCTCTATTGATCTCATTCCCATAGTTTTGGGTAGCTTCGACGTCGTGATTGGGATGGATTGGTTGTCCCAACACCAGGCAGAAATCTTATGCAGCGAAAAGGTTATTCGCATTCCTCGTTCGGGTCAAGAACCTCTAGAAGTTCAAGGCGACAAGAGTGGTGCAGTGGTTGACATCATCTCTTTCTTGAAGGCTCAAAAATGCTTACGTAAGGGGCACACTGCCATTCTGGCACTCGTTACAGACGCATCAGCAAAGGAAAAGAAATTGGAGGATATTCCAATTGTACGCGATTACCCTCAGGTGTTTCCTGAAGACTTACCTGGCTTACCGCCTCATCGTCAGGTCGAATTTCAGATCGAGCTCGCCCCAGGAGCAGCACCCATAGCTCGCGCACCATATCGTCTGGCTCCATCAGAATTGGAGGAATTGTCAAAGCAACTGCAGGAACTCTTGGAAAAGGGTTTCATACGACCAAGCTCTTCGCCTTGGGGAGCTCCAGTGCTTTTCGTGAAGAAGAAAGACGGTACGTTCAGGATGTGCATCGACTACCGTGAACTCAACAAGGTGACGGTGAAGAACCGTTATCCTCTTCCACGCATAGACGACTTATTCGACCAATTGCAAGGGTCGTGTTACTACTCGAAGATAGACTTGAGGTCTGGGTACCATCAGTTGAGAGTCCGGGATGAGGACGTCTCCAAGACAGCCTTCAGAACTCGTTACGGTCACTACGAGTTTCTCGTCATGCCATTCGGGTTAACGAACGCGCCTGCGGTATTTATGGATCTTATGAACAGGGTGTGCAAACCCTATCTCGACAAGTTCGTCATTGTGTTCATCGACGACATCCTGATTTACTCCAAGAGTCAGGAGGAGCACGAGCAGCATCTTCGCCTTATTTTGGAACTCCTTCGGAAGGAACAGTTGTACGCCAAGCTTTCTAAATGCGACTTCTGGCTTCGTGAAGTCCACTTCTTAGGCCACGTGGTAAACAAGGATGGGATCCATGTCGATCCATCCAAGGTAGATTCGATCAGGAACTGGCCTGCACCGCGTACGCCAACGGAAATACGCCAATTCTTGGGTCTGGCAGGTTACTACAGACGGTTTATTAGAGACTTCTCGAAGATTGCTCAGCCGCTTACGCTACTGACACAGAAGGGTGTTACCTATCGCTGGGGAGAGCCCCAGGAGACTGCTTTTCAGCACCTAAAGGATAGACTTTGCAGTGCACCTATCCTCTCATTGCCAGAGGGCACAGATGACTTCGTGGTTTATTGTGATGCATCCATTCGGGGACTTGGATGTGTGTTAATGCAGCGCGACAAGGTTATCGCTTACGCCTCTCGTCAACTCAAGATTCATGAACGCAACTACACGACGCACGATTTAGAGCTGGGAGCTGTTGTTTTCGCGCTTAAGATATGGCGACACTACCTGTACGGTACCAGGTGCACGATTTACACCGATCACAGGAGTCTCGAGCATATCCTTAAGCAGAAGGATTTGAACATGCGTCAACGGCGATGGGTCGAATTACTAAACGATTATGAATGCGCTATCAAGTATCATCCAGGCAAAGCCAATGTGGTGGCTGATGCCCTTAGTCGAAAGGACACTTTACCGAAGCGCGTGCGAGCACTACAGCTTACGATTCAGTCTAGCCTTCCTGCTCAGGTACGAGCTGCTCAGATAGAAGCACTGAAGCCCGAAAACGTCAAGGCTGAAGCCTTACGCGGCTCACGGCAGCAAATGGAACAGAAGGCAGACGGCGCCTACTATGTAACGGGCCGGATTTGGGTCCCACTTTATGGCGGTTTACGCGAACTTGTTATGGATGAAGCTCACAAGTCTCGCTACTCGGTACATCCAGGGTCGGATAAAATGTACCACGACATCAGCACTACTTATTGGTGGCCTAGTATGAAGGCCCACATTGCTACGTATGTTGGAAAATGCTTGACATGTGCAAGAGTCAAGGTCGAATATCAGAAACCAGCTGGTCTACTTCAGCAGCCTAAGATACCTCAGTGGAAATGGGAAGAAATTTCCATGGATTTCGTTACAGGCCTACCTAGATCCCAGCGTGGGAACGATACGATATGGGTCATAGTTGATCGACTCACCAAGTCTGCACACTTCCTGCCGATTAAGGAAACGGATAAGTTCTCCACTCTCGCAGACGTATATCTTAAAGAAGTTGTCTCGAGGCACGGGGTGCCCACGTCTATCATTTCGGATCGCGATGCACGATTCACATCAGAACTATGGCAAGCGATGCACAAATCTTTCGGCTCACGATTAGACATGAGCACAGCATATCACCCTCAGACGGATGGGCAGTCTGAGCGTACGATCCAAACTCTCGAAGACATGCTTCGGGCATGCGTTATCGATTTCGGCAACGGCTGGGAAAAGCACCTCCCTTTGGTGGAGTTTTCATACAATAATAGTTACCACACCAGCATCCAAGCCGCTCCATTCGAGGCATTGTACGGGCGTAAATGCCGGTCACCTCTCTGTTGGGCAGAGGTGGGGGATAGTCAGATCACGGGTCTAGAGATTGTAGTGGACGCCACAGAAAAGATTGCACAAATACGACAACGCATGGCGGCAGCACGCGACCGTCAGAAAGCCTACGCGGATAAGCGTAGAAAGCCATTGGAATTTGAGGTCGGGGACCGGGTTTTATTGAAAGTCTCACCCTGGAAGGGTGTGGTTCGTTTTGGCAAACGGGGTAAACTGAATCCGCGGTACGTCGGACCATTCGAAATTATAGAAAAGATTGGCAAGGTAGCCTACAAGTTGAACCTACCAGCTGAACTCGGGGCAGTTCACAATGTTTTTCACGTGTCGAACTTAAAGAAGTGCTTATCAGATGAAAACCTCATCATTCCTTTTAAGGAACTCACTATCGACGAGCGGTTGCAGTTCGTCGAGGAACCAGTTGAAATCACGGACCGGGATGTGAAGGTCCTCAAACACAAGAGAATCCCTCTTGTCCGAGTTCGTTGGAACTCCAAACGTGGCCCAGAGTACACCTGGGAACGCGAAGACAGGATGACAGAAAAGTACCCCCAGTTATTCGGGAACAAGGCAACCACTACTGAGGCTGAAGCTACTACTTCGGAATTTCGGGACGAAATTCCAGATCAACGGGGGGAGGATGTGACACCCCAGGAAAACCAGTGAACAGTACAGTTTACCTAGCTTCCTCAGTGAGTGCATACCAAATTTCGGGACGAAATTTCCAATTAGTTGGGGATAATGTGACAACTCGAACTTTAGGCTTGCTTGATGTAACATTTGTGCACGATATGTGATTTTATAAACCCGAATGATTAATTGATTTCATGATATATGTTATGTTATATGCATTATGTGTGTATGTATGTCGTATGTATGTGAACCGGCCACACAAAGCCCTTGGGGCCACTCCTTGTTCTCGGGTCCATTAGACAACCGAGTGGGCTCGGCCCACTCCCCATTCGCAACACAAAACCGGAACAAGGGGCTTGTTTCACCACTTTTGCAAATCACAAACACACACACACAAACCCTAGAAGCTTTGCTCTTTCTCGGCTTGCTTGGAACCCGACGGCACACACACACACACTTTGAAGCTTGTGAAACGAATCGATCCTCTACCTTCATCCGGTTAGTGATGATGTTATGTTTTTGGATTATTTATGATATTATGTGATTGCTATCATTCTGTTAGGTGATGTAACTAAGGTGTATGCTTGTAATATTGATTGGTTGTTGATGTTGGATGCGGGTACTTATAATAGTGATGTTTGTTAATCGGATAACATGTACGGTTACGTTTTATGCTCGACTTATTGTTTGATTCGAACCGGTTAGGTGCATGGTTATAGGCTGTCATGAAATTGATTAATCAAAACGTTTCTGCATGATTCGGTTTAGGCTGTTTGATGATCCGATTGATTGTTATCTAGGCTGTTTTGTTTAAGCATATGAACATGTTTGAAGATTGCTATGAAACTGCTATTTTCGGTGTTTGATCTGTTTCCGAAACTGTTGAATATGTTTGCTGAAATCACGGAGTTTAATTGACTAGAATTATGGAAATCAGTTACACAGCCGGTTGCGACTCAGATTGCGAGTCGAAACCCCCGTCTCGACTCGAGACCACAAACAGCACCAGCCGAAACCACGGTTGCGAGTCCCGTTGCGACTCGTAACCAGACCATGATGAACCGAGATCTCCATTGCGACTCGCAACCAGCTGTTGCGACTCGTAATCTCCGGTTGCGACTCGAGATCTCCGTTGCGACTCGAGACCACCCTTTACACGCACACTGTTGGGCCTTCACTGTCACGGGCCCAATCTATTAAGCCCAACGATTTGAATTGTGGACTGTTATTAATGGACTTGTATGTGATTGCTATTTGGGCCGATTGAGAATCTGGACTGTTTTGTTATTGGGCTGCTTATGACATTGGGCCGGGTATGACTGGACTTAGACAATTGGATCCTCACATGCTATGCCTTATCTGCTTATGTGCGTACATGTTTGCCATGACTATATGTGATTACTATATACGTGCTGTATACGAACCTGACTCGTATAATAACCATGATAGGACGTGAGTGACCTTTTACTTGCTACTTGTACTTTCTGTGTATCTGCCGAGCAAACCAAGGTGAGTTCACACAGCCAAGGCATGGGATTCCCGGGTTGGGAATTGGGTTGGATATGATGGATATGGAATGATTACTCGTACTTACGCATATACCAGACTATAGACCATCGTCCTCAGGTTAGTCAGGACACGTTACGTAAAGCCTACGTAACCCAGTATACTTGCCATATGTCTCCCGGGTCGGGAAGGACACGTTACGTAAAGCCTACGTAACCCAATACCATTCACTGGCTTCCAGGTCGGAAGGCCACGCTGCGTAAAGCCTACGTAGCCCCCACGCGTACCACTGTCCTCGGGGAAGGGCACGTCACGTAAAGCCTACGTGACCCTGTACGTTTTCCTGTTCTCGGTAAAGAAGAACACATGGTCGGAAGTTAGTCTAGTAAGTACCGTTAATGAGAAGCCCTCATTAGCCAAGATGAACATGGGAAGCCCCCACCTTTAGTACACACTAGTATGGGAAGCCCCCACTAGCTACACTTATGCATGTTATGAACTTACTTTCTGTGAACTCGCTCAACTAGTTTGTTGATTATTTGCTGCATGCCTTGCAGGACCTTAGGTATACTTGGGAGCTTGCACAGGGAAGGAGCAGGTCGTTGTGGGCAGATGGATCGTTAATGATGTCGAACTCATAACTCGTTTTGAATTTACTTTACTATGCTTCCGCTACTTAAAACAGTATTTGGTTTTGAAACATCAATCATGTCATGGTGACTTACGTTAATTACTTTTATTATTATTAAATGCTATGTTGATATGATTGATGGCTTGATCCTGGTCAGTCGCGCTCCCAAGCGGTGGTATTCCGCGGGTGGATTTTGGGGGTGTGACAGTAACTGTTGCAGTAAAACTCAACCTAAGGCAGGTGTCCTTCCAATTCTCACTAAAGCCAATCACACACATGCTCGCAGCATGTCTTCGAGTGTTAGGATGGTTCGTTTATTTCGACCGCTGTCCAATATTCATGTCTAGGCGTGAGCCAAGGGTGTGGTGTGTTTCCTGTCATAAATCAAGCATAGATCAAAATCAGGGGTATCGGGAGTTGGCACCTCGTGCCTGAAAGCCGCCTCTCTCAGAGGTAAATTCACAGCTGGGTAGACTCATCAGTTCCCTTGATCGAAAGAAAGTGTGCTGGTAACGTGAGACCACCAACGATCACCCAGGTAATATTGTTTCCGTTTCGAGCTGTAAGCGGACTAGTGACGGAATCCATGGCAGTCTGTTCTCATTTCCATATGGGTGTTTCTGGTTGCTGAACTCTACCTTGACTTCCCCGCAAATCAAATATCATTCACATGCTTCGTTGTGTAGGCCTTCAAGCCCAGTTTCCAGATCAAGATCCTCCAATCCTAACATATTCCATCAAATCCAGATGACCAGTATACCGAGGCTGGTGTGCTTCGCTCAACACAAGTTCCTTTGTATTGCTGTACAGTAGAATCCATATTTGTTCCATGAAGTAGCGAGTACCGTCCATCTTGCCAGGGGTTGCTTCTTCATGCCCCACATGGGTTTAACTTGAAAATTCTCTTCCTGCTGTTCTCCAGTTTGAACAGAGCGAGTCCGATCAGGTATGTTAGAGTGGATAGCGAGCTGCAAAGCTCGTGCACGTTCAGGTTTCACGGTCGTATTCATTCAAAAGTTCCATCCAACGATGCAATTAACTGATTTAACTCTCTCGTAACCAGGGTACACAGGAGGCCCTTGTGATTGGTCTAAGTAGTGCATTCGGTACCGTCCAAGTAATGCCTCCCACTTAAATCCAACGACCACGGTTTCTACCGCAGATTGTATGTCGTGTGGTTCCTCTTCGTAACACCATTACGTAAGCCATCACCCTCTCGTGTTGCATCGGCGTGTAATGGGGGCTCTGATTCAAACCATCATGGTATACTGCCGGATCATCGGTACCTTCGGATAAAAGTGATGCCCAGATTTCCGGCCAAAAAAGAGTTTTCTAGGCAAAAACGTTTTTCTTGCGAACGGAGACTAACGGTGTTAGAGTTTAGAACGTTAAATCGAGGCCGTGTTCTCTCTTTCCTTAGGCGATTTTTGGCGATTTCTTCTTCTTGTTCACAATATCCTGGTTTTTTCTTGTGATCTTATGCATAACAGTCTGTGATTGGATCTTGTTCTTGCAAGAATCTATAACGAACTCGTTAGCATTAGGGATCAATTAAGAACTAGGGTTTTTCTTTTGTTTTCTTCACAAATCGCCGCCCTAGTAATATATTCTAAAACCCTAATCTATTAATCAGGTTGCCATTGATTGCGGTTAACTGAGATTAATTTAGCTAGATTGATGACACTTGATTAATCGACCAAGGGTTGAGGTTTTTGTTCTAGGGTTTAAGGATTACGGGTTCTTTCTCATTGCTGTTTGCGGATTTTTTGTTTTGGTGATCGTTTTCCTTTTGTCGGCCGGCTAGGGTTTTCTTGTGCGTAGTTGCTTTCTTGTCGGCTGTGTAGGTTTTTGTTGCATGAATGGAGGGGAAAAGTGATGGTGAAAATCCTTTCGATATCCGCACTCCGGGGACTGAAAATAATACACCACCGGTTCGTGGGATTGGGTTACGTGTTACAAATATTGAAGGAAATCCTTTGTTACCTAGACGTGGCTTGTATTCTACTAGTAATGTTTCGGTATTGGACGGGTTGTTTGAAATATCAAAGCCTGTGGAATTGGATACTACATGGGGATTTGGAGGTGGTGTCACGGCTGCTAATATGGTTCCCATGCAAACCCTAGCTCGAGTAACGTGGAGAAGGACGTGCCCAGTTTTTCTTATGCGGACAAGGTTCGAACGCAGACTTCGCTGAAAAGAGAGGTCAATTTCCGTAAGTTGGATGCTACAGAGACGGTCCAGGATGCGGATGTGTTGATTCCTCGTGAGGTAATTAAACAGGTTCGGGATAAATTTGAGAATGTATTGTATGGCTACTTTTTGGGCAACCGATTACCATTTCCTGTTGTGGAATATTATGCGAAAAATGTGTGGGCTAAATATGGTTTTTCCAAAATTATGATGAATAAGGATGGGTTCTTCTTTTTTAAGTTTGATACAAAAGAGGGCATGGCTAAAGTCTTGGAAGGGGGACCATGGTTGATCAGGAAAGTGCCGTTGTTTTTGAATATTTGGTCACCAGATGTTAGTTTGAAAAAAGAGGGTATTAAGTCGATTCCGGTGTGGGTTAAGATGTATAATGTTCCTATTGCGGTTTATACGGATGATGGCTTGAGTTTGTTGGCTTCTAAGATAGGAACACCGAAGAGATTAGATGGGTATACGGCTGATATGTGTGCGGATAACTGGGGAAGGAGCAGTTTTGCAAGAGCTCTAATAGAAATAGATGCGGAGAACGAACTAAAAGATCATATTGTTGTGGCTATTCCGAAACTGGAAGGTGAGGGGTACATCACGGAGAGGGTGAAACTGGAGTATGAATGGCAGCCACAGAGATGCTCTTTGTGTTGCATCTTTGGTCACAATGATCAGACATGTGCCAAGAATGTTAATAATAAAGCTAAACAAGTGGTTGTGGATGATGAGGGATTTACTACTGATAGGAGGAAGGTGGCGAGGGTCGGTACGTTGCCAAAAAGACAAAAGCAGAAATTTATTTACAAACCTAAGCTGAATAAATCAGGTGCAAGTACCTCTGGCACTAAGGAGGATAAATCGGATAACAACAAAAGTGCTAATGTGAAAACTGGTAATGCGTTTGAAGCCTTGGCTAGTGATGAGTTGGAAGAAAATATAGCGGCAAGCGGGTTGGATAAAGATTTGGGGCAGCACTTAAAAATTGGGAATAGGAAGTCTACTCGATCCGATAATGAGGTAGAGGAAGTCGTTCAGACGGAAATGGCGGAATTCATGAAAGCCGGTCAGAATCGTGTTTCTGAGGGGGCAAGCACTCCCGGACAAGAAGGTATTTATGGATAGCATTATGTCTTGGAATATAAGGGGTCTGAATCGCCCCCTGAAACAAAGCGAAGTTCGTAAAGTTCTTGCTGATTATAAGTTAAAAGTTTGTGCTATTTTGGAGTCTCATGTGAATGTGTCGAAGCTGGGAACCATCTGTAATAGTGTTTTTCGAAATTGGAACTGGACGTCTAATGGGGGTTTATGTAGCAGGGGCACGAGAATTATATTGGGTTGGGATTCGGATGTGGTGGATGTTATGGTGCTTGCTCAAACTGATCAAGTTATTCACACGCAGTTGCTGGATAAGGCTAATAAAAAAGTTTTATTTTGCTCTTTCGTGTACGCGGAAAATAAGTATCAAGATCGTAGAAGTCTTTGGGAGAATCTATGCAATCATAAAAGCTTATGTCATGATAAACCATGGGTCGTTATGGGGGATTTTAATGCTACGCTTCAGTTCGAGGACTCTCTTTATGGAACCTCGCATCATTCGATAAGCATGAGTGAGTTTAAAGATTGTGTTCAGTTTTTGGAGTTGTTGGATATTCAGGGGCATGGCCTTCGGTTTACTTGGAACCAGCGACCCAAAGATGGAGTGGGTCTTCTGAAAAAGATTGATAGAGTCATGGGTAATATTCGGTTCTTGGACTTATGGCCGAATGCTTTTGTCATGTACCACCCTTTCCGTGTATCGGACCATACACCGTGTATTTTGAACATGGGGGTTGTGAACGAGAAGAAAATTCAACCTTTCAAGTTTCCTAATTTCATTGCCTCAAAGCCGGAATTCCTGAAGTGTGTGGAACAGGAATGGAGGAGATCGATTCCAGGGTTTAATATGTTTTCGGTTACAAAGAAGCTTAGCAACCTGAAACCGCAATTAAGGAAGATTTTTTTTAACCAGGGAAATTTACATGCTAAGGTGTCGGAGCTTAGAAAAAAGTTGGATGAGATTCAAGTTTGTCTTGACAAGAGTCCGTTGGATGGCAATCTTCGTCAACTTGAAGCGGCTTGTCTTCAAGACTTTCAATCGGCTGCTTATGATGAGGAATGTTTCCTCAAACAGAAGTCTAAGGTTGAATGGTTGTGTGCTGGAGATTCTAATACAAAGTACTTCCACAATGTGGTGAAAAGCCGCAACGCGAGAAACAAAATTCATAGTGTTAAAGACACTTCGGGTATCCGCCATGAAGGTAGTGGGGTTGCGGCTGCCCTAGTCACTCATTACTCCAATTTTCTTGGTGTTGAGGACCAGGTAACTCCCATGAATTTGGATAGTATCTTTGTTAATGTTCTTAGCCATGAAGCTGCTAATTATATGGTTCGACAAGTTACTAGAGAGGAAGTCAAAGCGGCTATGTTTAATATTGGTGAAAATAAAGCCCCGGGTCCTGATGGGTATACGTCAGCATTTTTCAAGAAGGCTTGGGATATTATCGGTACTGAAGTTACGGATGCGGTTCTTGATTTTTTTGATAATGGGAAACTCCTCAAGCAATTAAATCACACGATCCTAGCTTTGATTCCTAAGAAAGACATCCCGGATTCTGTTTTGGATTATCGTCCTATATCTTGCTGTAATGTGCTTTATAAGTGTATTAGCAAGATTATCACGGATAGGATTAAGGGGAGTTTGGGGAATCTTGTCAGCATTAATCAGTCAGCTTTTGTGCCGGGTAGGAAAATCTCTGATAATATTCTCCTAACTCAAGAGCTGATGCACAACTATCACTTGAATAGAGGCCCTGCGAGATGTGCTTTTAAAATAGACATCCAGAAAGCGTATGATACGGTCAGTTGGTCTTTTTTGAAAGCTATCCTTATTCGTTTTGGATTTGATCAGCGTATGGTGCGGTGGATTATGATGTGTGTTTCTACGGCTTCTTATTCGTTGTCC
This sequence comes from Helianthus annuus, assembly GCF_002127325.2. Lineage (NCBI taxonomy): Eukaryota > Viridiplantae > Streptophyta > Magnoliopsida > Asterales > Asteraceae > Helianthus > Helianthus annuus. Next base: position 79,120,314 of record NC_035437.2, read on the forward strand.
GTTAATGGTAATCTTCATGGTTTTTTCAAGGGGAAGAGGGGGTTGAGACAGGGCGATCCTATGTCTCCTTATCTGTTTACCCTTATCATGGAAGTGCTATCTCTTTTACTGCAACAGGCGGCTGATGTAACCTCGGCATTTAAATTTCATCATCAATGTGCTAAGCAGAGAATTATTAATGTTTCCTTTGCGGACGATTTGTTCATATTTGTCCATGCTGACATTTGCTCGGTCAAAAAGGTTAGAGATGCTTTGGAATTGTTCACTAGTTGGTCAGGGTTAGTACCGAGTCCAACCAAGAGTACTGCCTATTTTTCGAATGTGCCATCTCTAGTGAAGCAGCAGATTCTTTCTTTGATGCCTTTCCAAGAGGGTAGTCTTCCGGTTAGATATCTTGGGGTGCCTCTTATCTCCACGAAACTTATTTTTAAAGATTGTAAAATCTTGATTGATCGCATGGAGAGCAGAATCACGAGCTGGATTTCTAAGTCGTTGTCCTTTGCGGGCCGCCTTCAACTTATTAATTCAGTGTTATCTTCTATGCACATCTACTGGGCATCAGTTTTTATTCTCCCTGCTCGGGTAATTTCTGAATTGGAGAAGAGAATGCGTCGTTTTTTATGGAATGCTGGTTCTTTGGGCAGAATTCGTGCCAAAGTTGCTTGGTCTGATGTGTGCTTGCCGAAGGATGAGGGAGGCTTGGGTATTCGAAAGGTTGGGGATGTCAATAAAGCTCTCATGACAAGCCACATTTGGAGTATTATTACTAACCGTGAGTCTCTTTGGGTTCGATGGATCCACTCGTACAAGTTAAAGGGTAGAAGTTTTTGGGAGGTGCCGTGTAGGGGGAGTGTGAGTTGGGGTTGGCGTAAACTTTTATCCATTCGGAATTTGGTGCGTCCCTACATGGGCGTGTCCATCAGAAGTGGCGCTCAGACTAATGCATGGTGTGATAACTGGTGCTCCTTGAGTCCGATCAGTACCTTTATCACTCCGAGAACCATCTCTAATGCGGGTTTCAATTTGCACACTACTGTTGCTGATATAGTTGATGCTTCGGGTCAATGGCGATGGCCGGCCGCTTGGTATGATTTATTTCCTGTGTTGATAAATTTACAGCCACCATCTCTTGTTCACAATGTACCAGATAAACCTACGTGGAAAGACTTGGATGGTAAAGATAGTTTTTTCAGCTCTAAGCAAGTCTGGAATAATATTAGGAGTCGGGGTGATACGGTTTCTTGGTTCAATATGATATGGTTTTCACAATGTATTCCAAGACATTCGTTCCATATGTGGCTGGTTATAAGGAACAAGCTCAAAACGCAAGATCGCCTTATGACTTGGGAAGCGGGGAGTGCAACGAATTTAAGGCTTATGTGTTGTCCGTTGTGTTGTTATGATCGTGACTCTCGTGATCACCTTTTTTTCCAATGCAGTTTTGCGTCGCAAGTATGGAATAATGTTAAAGCTTTGGTTAATCTGGAGAATGTCTCTGACTCTTGGGCATCCATTTGTGCATGGATGGAGCGCACGGCTTCCTCAAAGTCGATGACTGTTATAGTGGGCAAGATTCTGATTGCGGCTACGGCATATTTTGTTTGGCAGGAACGCAACGCTAGACTGTTCTCTCATAATCACAAGTCGGCTGAAGTGGTGACAGAGTTAGTCAAGAACACAGTCCGGTTAAAGCTCATGGGTTTCAAGTTCCGTCGTAGTGCGGATCGGAGTAGAGTGCTAAAGGCTTGGAATATTGATTCAAATGACGATGAGTTCGAGCCGGGTTAGAAGCTGAAGTTAATAGTTGTTGTGACCCGTTTGCGTCGGTTGGCTGTGTTTTGTTTGTGGCTGTTTTTTGGTTTTTGTGTGTGTGGTTGTTGTGTTGAGTTTGTTTCCTAGTCTTGGTATGCCAAGTCTAGTAGGTGTGTTCGCTTTGACACACCCTTGTACTTAATTTCGTTGATTTATAAAATTTACCGGGGTAACCCTTTACCCAAAAAAAAAAGTGATGCCCAGTGCATTGTAGAGTTGGGATTTGAAAGCTGAATTGACGTTCCCCCGTTTTATCTTTCACGAGCACAACACCCTGCTGTGTTAAAGAGATTTAAGCTGTACAATCTTCGAAAATCTCCTGATGGATCTGCTATAGTATCCAGTGAGGCCAAGAGTTGCTGCATTCTCGAAAGGATCCTTGGTGTCAATCAGTTTCTAACAGGATGGATCTTAGCTAGGTCCACGTGTATTCCCAATTTGTTGTCCACGTGACCAAAATGTATCTCTCGAATCCAGATGTTGCATCTAACAGGACTTCACATGTAATGGATCCTCCCTCGGGAGCTCTATAATAAGATACAGATGCCATCCATGATGTTCCCTTCTCCTGGAAATGATTTAACACATCATCAATAAGCGTAGTCGATTTATGTGATCCATAAAGTTGCAGGTGTAATGATTTGTTCAAAGGTCATGGAATACAATTTTGTAATGACCACACTGCGTTTAATATGCCGTTGTAGGAACATTCTTCCTTTAGACTTCCATCTGACACTAGTTTGTTCGTTAGTCAATCCTCGAATAGGAGCTTGACCCTCACAGCTGGTCATCAAGTCGCCAATACATGGTCAAGGCAAACGGTTCTTGACTGTCACCTTGTGGAGTTCTCAATAATCAGTACACTTACGAAAAGACTTATCTTCGTGGATATAACTGGGGCTCCCCAAACCGAAAAACTATGTCCAACAGTTCCTGTATTTGATTATATAGTTCTTGCAACCCTCCTGGTGCAAGACGGTAAGAGTACGAATATTCGGAGCTGCACCTGGCGTGAGATCAAACTAAGTTTCTGCCTAACAGTTGTGGAAGTAATCCTGGAAGTTCTTCAAGTAGTTCATCGGAAGAAACTATAAACAACTGGTGGATCCTCGATTCTCTCTTCCTTAGCCTTGTCATCGGTAACCGTTCTTGTCACACCCAGACCATGTAAAACAACAAAACGTTGCGGAATCGTCGAGGAGTGTTGTAACAGAATCATTGTTTCATAACACATGGAAAATTGAAATGTTGATTTATTGATTAAAAGAGTTACAATGTCTTAGCAAACAAAGAAGTATAACAAAATTAACTAGTCTTGCATCTTTTATTGTCACTAAGGCCCAAGTCCGCCTATGTGTATCTTGATCAATCCTATGCATCATCTCCTGAAACACATGTGAAAATAGGTACGTCAGCATAAAAATGCCGGCGAGTACATAGGTTTTATTGATTTAGGATTCATGACTTATAAGTTTAGAAAAAAGTTGTTTAACAAAAATCAGTCATGATCTTGTAAAATGTTTTCTTTTATAAATCGTTTGAAAAGCGATGATAGGTATGTATAGTTAAAAGAATGATTGTAAGGTTAAATGAATAACCAAGTAAAATGAATTTGTATAAAACAAGCTGTTTTGTAAAACAATGTCTTGTGAAAAATATGTTATTTGTGTAAAAATGTGTAAATCCAAATTGAATGATTTAAATAACGCTACGACATGTAATATAATACAAGCACTTATATATAGGAAGTACCAGCGGCGTATCTACCATGCTTGCATCACATTACACACGTCTCGTTACTTAAATCACTTACCCAAACAAACCACCATTGTAAATTGCCCATGTCTAAACCAATTGTCAAATGTTATTGTGAAAACCATGTCAAAAAGTCTATGTCAAATGTCAATCATGTAATGTGTAAACAAAATGTCATGTATGGCAAGTGAAATATGTATCTACTAACCATATGTAAAAAAAATGCACAAAACAATGTATTGAAGTAAAACGTGGTTTAAATCAATGTTATGTTTTGTGGAAATGCATGCTATACTGACTACAAACATTTATGCGGTATTGTGAAAATGCATACATTCAAGCCTTGCGACTGTGGTGATAAACCCCTAAACGAATTTAAAGGTCTATCTGTCTAAATTTTTAATCGAATTCGGTCATTCCTTCCATCCAAACATACCCAGGATGTCAGGAATGGGAGTTGTCAATTCCTATGGTACCATTACCTACTAACGAGCGGCGTGATCAAAGTTAATGAATGTATATGGTCCCACTTAAACAAACCAAATGTCATACCCAAAATGTAAGTATGTGATGTAAAACAAATGCACTAAGTATGATGAACATACATAGCGTGAAAAGGTAATGTAAAATAATGTACTAAGTATGCGCTAAACGAACATACGTAGCATAAAATGTCATGTAAAATGATGTACTAAGTATGCACATAATGAACATACATAGCAAAAACATAATGAAATCATGTACTAATAGTGTAATAATGAACATAGCAAGTATATGATATGAAAACATGAAAAGCATGAAAGTAACAATTAGGCACATGTGTTTCACCCCAAAACAGTTTGAAAACAGTAAAAGAGGGGAACTATGTACTCACTTGTGGGTGCTTAGAAGTCTTGAACAACAACAAAGCAAAGCTAGAGGGATCACGGAATCAAACGGCACCCTATATAGATAACTACATAAATAACCGGACCTAAATCGGGAGATTGGATAGTATGAGGTTTCGTAAACCAAATGAGTATTGGAACTCATATGATATGGTTTAACAAAGCCCATATACTAAAATGAAACCTGTCCTATGTGCTTTTTGACCCGTTACGACCCGTTTAGGTAGCTTATGCTACTTTAACGCGTCATTCGCGTAAAAACGCGTTCGGACCGCTTAACTAGTCCTATGATAAGTAAAATATGCCTCAACATGTCTAATATAGTTACCTAATCAGTTTAGATGTCAAAATTTAGGTTACACATGCTTAAAATGAATTTATGGGTAAAAAGGGTATTTTGGTAATTTTCCTAAGGCATATAAACTACCTATCATACAACTACTTAAACGATGTGACCATAAGGTATAACCTCGGAAGGTTATCCCCTATACAACTATGGTCACCTAATGTGTTTGGTTGGATCCTAAGGATCGACCAAATGGGTCGGGTTCGAAAGCATAAGCGATTTGATTAGATCGCTTACCTTTACGACCCTAAACAAGCACAAATCTAAAAGCGATGAGCTAAACATGCTAGACATGTTTAGTAAAGTTAGAAAACAGGTTTGGTATTAAAACAAACGGTTTTAATACCCTAGAGTGGTTTGGTTACAAAATACGCGAGAAAACGCATTTTGGCCGAAACTACGACTCGTCACTGAGCCTAGATAACGTGGTAATCAGTAGGTATAGTCACTAGGGACTATAACCATCGTGATCACGCTCACGTTATGAAGTTCAAACGAACTTTGCGTTGACCATAAACTGGTCAATGCAGAAAGTCAAACGCAGTTTGACTTTAACGCTAAAACGAATGAAAAACGCGAAAGAATACTTACAGAAGGTCCCCGCAAGATTTGACCCGATTCACTCTCAGGTAGGAAGCATATACTTCCACTTACAGAGTTTTGAATCAGATCAAATGTGGGTTTTGAGTGAAATTGGGTTGGGTTTATATAGGCATGGCACAACCGTTAGGATCGTTCATCGTAAGACGAGCTTCGATCTCATCCGTACACTTGTGCCAATGGTTTTGTGAAACCATGGGAGCCCATAGTTTCATTAAAACCATGTGCAAATGAGGGGAACAGCTGTAACAAGCTGGAATTTAAATTTTTCATTTTGGTCCCTTCCTAAGATAACTATGGCAGATTGTCAATTTTGGTCCCTGAATGTGCAAAACATGGTTTTTGATGCATTTTTTGACACGTTTAAGCCCCATTAATCCCATTTCAAGGCTCTAAAATGAAGATTAAAGTATAGGGAACATGAAACATGCTCAAAAATATCTCGGATGTCGGTTCGTTTGGTTGTAGGTTACGTTGTTCGGTTAATTACGACGAAACACGAACAAATGCGAAAAACGATCCAAATTACGCGACGAATGAAATTTTATCATGCCAATCACTAAAATAAAATATTTTAACGATTACATAAAGTTTTGGATGTCCGGATGTATTCAGAACGTAAGATATGCACGAAAATGCAAACTTATGCACTTTTTGACGCTTTTAGTCCCTGAATCACCAAAAAGTTTATTTTAGCACACCGAACCCCTCAAAGCCTATTTTATAAGCTATGTAAAGGATATTTAGGGTATGTTTAACTTATGGTCATGTTCCGGAATGTTCGTTACAGTACAAATCGGCATACTTTCGCAGTTTGTCAAAATTAGTCCCTGTAAGCGAATAAACTTGATTTCGCCACACCAAACCCTCCAAAACTTATTTCTAAGTTATGTAAAGGTTATTTAAGGTATGTTAAGCCTATGTCACTATTTCGGAGCGTTTGTTGCATTAAACTGGTTATATTTAAGCATCAATGCGCGTATAACCTTCCAGAAAGCGATTTAGAGCCCGAAATCGAACAAGAATTGATATGTGTAATTGATACACATGTTTATACAAATCCCAAGTATGAAACACAATATTTCATTGGTTTGGTATTTGTTTGATGGTAGAAGTGACACAGATGTCACAGTTCTTAGCAATGGCTAGGTAATCCCTCCGTAGACACTTCTGGGCTTTCATTGAAAAATTGATGCTAACTTTTACACAACTCTGATATTTTGGAACAAATGACGATTCTCCACTAGGGGGGTTATGCAAAGTTTTCTTCTCACAGGGTATATCTACGTGATGTATGGATAACCAATCCATACCGACTACTGCATCGAACTATTAAGGGTAGTAGAAGGAAGGTCGACGTCGAACACTTGTCCCAGCAGGTCGAGTTTGCATCCCAACAAACATATAAGGTTTCAATTGACTCGCCATCAGTCGATTCCACAACAGGTTGGTTTCAAAAAGCAGCGAGGTTAAACAGAACAGGAACGAGGTGTTTAGTTACCAAGAACGTGTAGGCCACCATGTTGTTATAATCCTGGCGTCGCCCATGCCAATCCTAAATGCCCTTCACGAGTACCACATCCAGTGTTGTTGCTACTGCTACTAGAACTCCCAAAACTGTCATTGTTCCCTGGGTTGTTTGTGACACTCGAGGTTTTTTCCGAACGAACACCTTGTAATATTTTGTGTATATAAATAGTATTAAATGGAAACGTGATCTTTATTTGCTTAACGTATGTTGAATGTACGTATTATATGTTTATGTATGTGAGTCGAGACCACAACTCGCAACCGGGCGGTTGCGAGTGGGCCTTTGGGCCGTAACCGGCTTGGGCCGAAACCCCAAACCCAACCCGAAACATCCCCTTGTATATATATATCCCACCTTTCCCCCACTTCTTCCATTTTTTTTTTACACACACAAACACTCCTCAAACTCTCTCAACTAGAAACCCTCAAACAACATCCAAACTCTTCCAAATTCTCGGTTCAAGCAAGGATCTCGGACAAGGACTCGGTCAAGATCACCACTCGGACACTCCATCTTCTCGGTTCTTTTTCTTTGTTTTCGGCTCCTTCTCCTCCTTCTTAACCGGTTAGTGTTGTTACTTTGTGCATAGAATTTATGTGATGTTTATGAACAAGAATGTGTTTGGTTAGAAACAATATGCATGATCTTTAGGATGATTTGTGAAGTTGGTCATATGTGAAAGCCCTTTTGTATGCAAGCTTAGTAACATGTTTAAATGACTAAAAGAATAAGTGGCTTATAAATGATTAGGGCTAACCAAACTATACTTCTTTAATTCTTGCAAAAATGATGATGAGTAAACATGAGATTTCGGCCATATAATGTATGTTTTCTTGTTTTGCATCATGATCTTGTCAAATATGTGATTTTCGGTTCATAAATGTGTGTTTATATGGGCATGAAAACCCTAGAAAAACTATGAACTTGATGAACTTGTTGAAGATAGTTTGAAGATTTAAAATGGCAAAGTTTGATCTATATGGTTTAATGGTCAAATGAGGAAAAATGTTTGTAGAAATCTTATTGGTTATTTCCGGATTTGGGCCTGAATTCTTGGTACAAAATGGACTGATGCATCTGCATCATCACGTGTGTATGAAAGTGACATATTACGACTCGCAACCACAGCATTCCGACTCGAGACCACGCCGTTGCGACTCGCAACCATAGCATGACAAGTCGAAACCACGAGATTGCGACTCGAGACCACTCTGTTGCGACTCGCAACCAAAACGTGACAACTCGAGACCACGGTTGCGACTCGCAACCACAGCATGACAAGCCGAGACCACCTGGTTGCGACTCGAGACCAGCTGGTTGCGAGTGGGCTGTCCATTTTGGTTATTGGGCCATTCTGTGTTAACTTGGACTGTCTGTTAAGTGGACTATGTGTTGCTGTGTTCTGTTTGACTGTGTTACTGATAGGGCCGGCCCAATAACCCCATGATTATTTACTTGTATGCATGTTACGTACTTGTATGTGTTTTACGTGAATGCTTGTACACCGAACCTGACCTATACCGGTAACCATGTTAGGACGTGGTGACCAACGTGATTGACAAGTAACCTAAACCTACCGAGCAACCCAAGGTGAGTTCACAACTTAAAAGCATGCGTCCCGGTGGTTTGGGACACGAGACTAACAACCCTATCCCCTGGTAAAAGGGGATACCATTTACATACCATCCCTAGTATTGGGAACACAACTTACTTTTCCTTCCCTGGTATTGGGAAACCTTTTTGGTTAATTACTGTTTATACGGATTGCAACTAACGGCACTAAACGAAACTCTATCACTCAAGTCCCTACTACAAATACCGATTAGTCGCCGGGTTAGGCGAACGGGTTATTAGTTGATAGCGCTATTTAGGTGTTTACCAGCCTCACACCGTGCCCTGGTTTGGGATCGGTCGTGAACTAATGTACTCAGAAATCCGTCAATGATGATAGAACATTGACATCGGGGCATCCTGCGGATACGCAACGGTTACCTAGTGTTCGGTATTGGAAAAACAGTTTAGTCGCTAACTTTTGGGGTAGCTCCCCAGGGCATGTATAAACGGATAAATTAACCGGTGAAACAAGTTTTTGGTAATTAAAACTGGACATCTAGTGAACTCACTCAGCATTATTGTTGACCCCTTACTGCATGCTTTGCAGGTAACCAGTGACGAAGGAGCTTGCAGCTTGGGAACGCGTAGTGTCTGTTCACCCTTGTGTTGGGTGTTACCTTATTTTGAATCATGAACTTTGTTTTAAACTACCGTACTTATGCTTCCGCTACTTAATACTGTTTTGGAATTTGAAACTTTAAACTCTGAACTTAATATTTGCTAAGCTTATGAATAGTAAGTATTACTTTTGTTATTAACTTAAGTATTCGGTATAATTGGTGGCTGGATCCTGGTCAGTCACGCCCCCGAAGCGGGTGTTATCCGCAGGTGGATTTTGGGGGTGTGACAGATTGGTATCAGAGCCATTGGTTATAGTGAACTTGGTTTTAAAAAGGGGAAAATCTTTTTGGAGAAAACCAGACTATAACCCGTGACTCGCAACGACACTACACTCCAAGTGCAAGGCTCGATACTTTTGACCTCATAGCTCGGACTAGTGTTTACTTGTTTGCTTTATGTTTCCTGATTTACTATACGTACTAGTATGCCTAAAACGGATAGATACACCTCTCTCTTCTATCTCATTCTCGCTACATTACGACATCGCACTCATACTGTGTTTTCTGGTTATGAAGACAATGAGTGGACGTGGAAGGGGAAACATCAACATGACGCAGGCTCAGTTCACTAACCTGCTCAACACAGTGGCTGCATCTTTCGCAGCTCACCCTATAGGTCAGCATGCACCTGCGCAACCACCAGTGTGTACTTTCAAAACTTTCATGGATTGCAAGCCTCTCCCTTTCAACGGCACTGAGGGTGCCATAGGTCTTCTGCACTGGATTGAGAAAATTGAAGCTGTTTTCGCTGTTTGCGAGTGTCCCACTGCAAATTGGGTGAAATTTGCTACTGCTACGCTCGAAGGAAGCGCGCTTTCTTGGTGGAAGGCGCAGATTCAGATGTTTGGTTTGGAAACTGCAAATGCTACTGCATGGGAGGATTTCAAGGATATGATCAAAGATGAATACTGTCATCGGGATGACATCCACAAGCTTGAGAATGAATACTATGAGCTCAAGATGGTTGGGTCGGAAATTGAAACTTACACCAAGTTGTCCAACGATTATGCTGCTCTTTGCCCAAACATGTCTCGACCTATGTATCGAAGAATCGAACTGTACATCAAGGGTTTGGCTCCAGAGATTCGAAGCCATGTCACTTCAGCCAACCACACTACCATTCAGCCGATCGTTCGACTTGCTCACAAACTCACTGATCAGGCCGTAGAGGAAGGCAGGTTGCCCAAAAGGATCAGTGCTACTGTCGGAACTTCTAGTGACAGCAAGCGTAAGTGGGAAGGAAGTCAAAGCAAGGATGCTAACCCCACTCAGGCCCCAGCGCAGCAAAGGAAAACTGAAAACAACAAAGGCACTCAGCAACAGGGTGGCTACCGGGGAAACTACCCTAAGTGCAACAAGTGTAACAAGCACCACAATGGGGCATGTAACAAGGGCCAGTGTCAGAGATGCCACAAGATGGGGCACGAAGCCAAGGATTGTAGAAGTCAGTTCCCAGCTAGACAGAATCAGCAACAACCCCAACAGCAACAGCAACAGGGAAACAACCGGGCATGTTTTAAGTGTGGAGCTGAGGGGCACTTTAAGAAGGATTGCCCTGAACTGAATCAGAACCGCAACAATAATCAGGGAGCTGGGAACAACAATCAGAACAACAATGCTGGGAATGGTGCTAGAGGAAGGGCATTCGTGATTGGAGCTGGTGAAGCAAGGAATGACCCCAATGTCGTGGCGGGTAAGTTCCTACTCGATGATCGTTATGTTTCTGTGTTATTTGATTCCGGTGCCGATGCTAGTTATGTATCCCTACGTATTAGTAAGAAGCTTAAGCGTCCGCTTTCGTTACTAAGTACTCCTCATATCGTCGAGTTAGCTAACGGTAGAAACATCGAGGCCTCACATGTTGTCAAAGGCTGCAAACTAGAGTTGTCTGGTCAGACATTTAGTATCGACCTTTTCCCTGTTACTCTTGGAAGCTTCGACGTCGTTATTGGTATGGATTGGTTATCCAAGCATCGCGCTGAGATTCTCTGCCAGGAGAAAGCAGTTCGTATTCCTCGCCGTTCTGGCAAACCCCTCATTGTACAAGGTGGCAAAAGTGGAGAAATCTCCGGCGTTATCTCGTTCTTGAAAGCCCAGAAGTGTTTACGAAAAGGGCACACCGCTATCTTAGCACTTGTTACCAACACGCAGGAAAAGGAAAAGAGGATAGAGGACTTTCCAGTAGTGCGTGACTACCCCGAGGTATTTCCTGAGGAATTACCTGGACTCCCTCCCCATCGTCAGGTCGAATTCCAAATCGAGCTAGCTCCCGAAGCAGCGCCTATAGCTCGTGCACCTTACCGTCTAGCCCCCGCAGAATTGAAGGAACTCTCGACGCAACTACAGGAACTTTTGGATAAAGGATTTATCCGCCCTAGTTCATCACCCTGGGGAGCACCGGTACTCTTTGTTAAGAAGAAGGATGGCACATTCCGAATGTGCATCGACTATCGTGAGCTGAACAAGGTTACCATCAAGAATCGTTACCCTCTCCCTCGAATCGACGACCTATTCGATCAATTGCAAGGATCAAGTTACTACTCTAAGATTGACCTGCGATCAGGCTACCATCAGCTAAGGGTCCGTAATGAAGATATTCCCAAGACTGCATTCAGAACTCGTTATGGTCATTATGAATTCCTCGTTATGCCCTTCGGAATGACCAACGCCCCTGCAGTATTCATGGATCTCATGAACCGGGTATGCAAACCCTACCTCGACAAATTCGTGATCGTGTTTATAGACGACATCTTGATCTACTCGAAAAGTCAAGAAGAGCATGAACATCATCTACGCCTTATCCTCGAACTCCTTCGCAACGAACAACTGTATGCCAAGTTCTCGAAATGCGACTTCTGGCTTCGAGAAGTCCATTTCCTTGGGCACGTGGTTAACAAGGATGGAATCCACGTCGACCCTGCAAAGATCGACTCTATAAAGAATTGGCCTACCCCTAAGACTCCGACCGAAGTTCGCCAATTCTTGGGATTGGCAGGTTACTACCGCAGATTCATTCAAGGGTTCTCAAAGATTGCACAACCCCTCACTACGCTCACTCAGAAAGGCGTCACCTACAAGTGGGGTGAAGCTCAGGAAACCGCGTTTCAGAAACTAAAGGATAACCTCTGCAGTGCTCCTATTCTCTCGTTACCTGAAGGAACGGACGACTTTGTGGTTTACTGCGATGCGTCTATTCATGGGCTCGGTTGCGTGTTGATGCAACGCGAGAAAGTTATTGCTTACGCCTCTCGACAACTTAAGACACACGAGAGGAACTACACAACGCATGATTTGGAACTGGGAGCAGTGATATTTGCGCTTAAGATATGGAGACATTACCTGTACGGTACCAAGTGCACCATTTACACCGATCACAGGAGTCTCGAGCATATCTTCAAGCAAAAGGAATTAAACATGCGACAGCGTCGATGGGTCGAACTTTTGAATGATTATGAATGCGCCATCAAGTATCATCCGGGCAAGGCCAATGTTGTGGCAGACGCCCTCAGCCGAAAGGACACTATACCAAAGCGCGTGCGAGCATTACAACTTACCATCCAGTCTAGTCTCCCTACCCAGATTCGAAATGCTCAGGTTGAAGCTCTGAAACCGGAAAACATCAGGGCTGAGTCACTGCGAGGATCGAGACAGCAACTAGAACAAAAAGAAGACGGCGCCTACTATGTGGCAGGGCGCATTTGGGTCCCACTTTACGGAGATCTACGAGAGCTTGTAATGGACGAAGCCCATAAGTCCCGTTATTCAGTACATCCTGGTGCAGATAAGATGTACCACGACTTGAAAACCACTTACTGGTGGCCTGGCATGAAAGCCCACATAGCAGCCTACGTTGGCAAATGTTTGACCTGCGCAAGAGTCAAGATCGAGTATCAGAAACCAGCAGGCCTACTACAGCAACCCGAAATCCCGAAATGGAAATGGGAACAGATTTCCATGGATTTTGTTACAGGGCTACCTAGATCTCAACGCGGGAATGATACTATTTGGGTGATAGTAGATCGATTGACTAAGTCTGCACACTTTTTGGCCATTAAGGAAACGGACAAGTTTTCTACCTTGGCAGAAGTCTATTTAAAGGAAGTAGTCTCCAGGCACGGGGTGCCAACTTCTATTATTTCCGACCGAGACGCTCGTTTTACTTCCGAGTTGTGGCAAGCTATGCACAAATCCTTTGGCTCACGTTTGGACATGAGCACCGCTTACCACCCGCAAACGGATGGGCAGTCTGAACGCACCATCCAAACCCTGGAAGACATGCTTAGGGCATGTGTGGTCGATTTTGGAAAGAACTGGGAGAAACATCTACCGCTGGTGGAATTCTCCTACAACAACAGCTATCACACTAGTATTCAGGCGGCACCTTTTGAGGCATTGTACGGTCGTAAATGCCGATCACCTCTCTGCTGGGCGGAAATAGGTGATAGTCAACTCACAGGCCCAGAACTAGTGGTGGACACAACGGAAAAGATTTCACAGATCAGGCAACGCATGGCGGCAGCTCGTGACCGTCAGAAAAGCTACGCTGACAAGCGTAGGAAACCGCTAGAATTCCTGGTCGGGGACCGGGTTCTACTTAAAGTCTCACCCTGGAAGGGTGTGGTTCGTTTTGGTAAGCGAGGCAAGCTGAATCCACGGTATGTTGGACCATTCGAAATTACCGAGAAAATCGGTAAGGTAGCTTATAGATTGAACCTGCCTGCAGAGCTGAGCGCAGTGCACAACGTTTTTCACGTATCTAATCTGAAGAAGTGTTTATCGGATGAAACACTTGTAATTCCTTTTAAGGAATTGACGATTGATGAACAGCTACACTTTACTGAGGAACCGATTGAGATCACGGATCGAGAGATCAAAACCCTCAAACGTAGCCAGATACCCCTTGTGCGAGTTCGTTGGAACTCACGGCGCGGCCCAGAGTTTACCTGGGAGCGGGAGGACCAGATGAAGTCCAAGTATCCCCAGTTATTCCCAAACGAAACCCCCAGCACTGAAGCTACAACCGAATTTCGGGACGAAATTCCAAACTAACGGGGGGATGATGTGACACCCCGTTGAAACACGCTAGCTTGGCAGTGGCTGCTTCAACTTTCGGGACGAAAGTTCTTAAAACTTGGGGATAATGTGACACTCGAGGTTTTTTCCGAACGAACACCTTGTAATATTTTGTGTATATAAATAGTATTAAATGGAAACGTGATCTTTATTTGCTTAACGTATGTTGAATGTACGTATTATATGTTTATGTATGTGAGTCGAGACCACAACTCGCAACCGGGCGGTTGCGAGTGGGCCTTTGGGCCGTAACCGGCTTGGGCCGAAACCCCAAACCCAACCCGAAACATCCCCTTGTATATATATATCCCACCTTTCCCCCACTTCTTCCATTTTTTTTACACACACAAACACTCCTCAAACTCTCTCAACTAGAAACCCTCAAACAACATCCAAACTCTTCCAAATTCTCGGTTCAAGCAAGGATCTCGGACAAGGACTCGGTCAAGATCACCACTCGGACACTCCATCTTCTTGGTTCTTTTTCTTTGTTTTCGGCTCCTTCTCCTCCTTCTTAACCGGTTAGTGTTGTTACTTTGTGCATAGAATTTATGTGATGTTTATGAACAAGAATGTGTTTGGTTAGAAACAATATGCATGATCTTTAGGATGATTTGTGAAGTTGGTCATATGTGAAAGCCCTTTTGTATGCAAGCTTAGTAACATGTTTAAATGACTAAAAGAATAAGTGGCTTATAAATGATTAGGGCTAACCAAACTATACTTCTTTAATTCTTGCAAAAATGATGATGAGTAAACATGAGATTTCGGCCATATAATGTATGTTTTCTTGTTTTGCATCATGATCTTGTCAAATATGTGATTTTCGGTTCATAAATGTGTGTTTATATGGGCATGAAAACCCTAGAAAAACTATGAACTTGATGAACTTGTTGAAGATAGTTTGAAGATTTAAAATGGCAAAGTTTGATCTATATGGTTTAATGGTCAAATGAGGAAAAATGTTTGTAGAAATCTTATTGGTTATTTCCGGATTTGGGCCTGAATTCTTGGTACAAAATGGACTGATGCATCTGCATCATCACGTGTGTATGAAAGTGACATATTACGACTCGCAACCACAGCATTCCGACTCGAGACCACGCCGTTGCGACTCGCAACCATAGCATGACAAGTCGAAACCACGAGATTGCGACTCGAGACCACTCTGTTGCGACTCGCAACCAAAACGTGACAACTCGAGACCACGGTTGCGACTCGCAACCACAGCATGACAAGCCGAGACCACCTGGTTGCGACTCGAGACCAGCTGGTTGCGAGTGGGCTGTCCATTTTGGTTATTGGGCCATTCTGTGTTAACTTGGACTGTCTGTTAAGTGGACTATGTGTTGCTGTGTTCTGTTTGACTGTGTTACTGATAGGGCCGGCCCAATAACCCCATGATTATTTACTTGTATGCATGTTACGTACTTGTATGTGTTTTACGTGAATGCTTGTACACCGAACCTGACCTATACCGGTAACCATGTTAGGACGTGGTGACCAACGTGATTGACAAGTAACCTAAACCTACCGAGCAACCCAAGGTGAGTTCACAACTTAAAAGCATGCGTCCCGGTGGTTTGGGACACGAGACTAACAACCCTATCCCCTGGTAAAAGGGGATACCATTTACATACCATCCCTAGTATTGGGAACACAACTTACTTTTCCTTCCCTGGTATTGGGAAACCTTTTTGGTTAATTACTGTTTATACGGATTGCAACTAACGGCACTAAACGAAACTCTATCACTCAAGTCCCTACTACAAATACCGATTAGTCGCCGGGTTAGGCGAACGGGTTATTAGTTGATAGCGCTATTTAGGTGTTTACCAGCCTCACACCGTGCCCTGGTTTGGGATCGGTCGTGAACTAATGTACTCAGAAATCCGTCAATGATGATAGAACATTGACATCGGGGCATCCTGCGGATACGCAACGGTTACCTAGTGTTCGGTATTGGAAAAACAGTTTAGTCGCTAACTTTTGGGGTAGCTCCCCAGGGCATGTATAAACGGATAAATTAACCGGTGAAACAAGTTTTTGGTAATTAAAACTGGACATCTAGTGAACTCACTCAGCATTATTGTTGACCCCTTACTGCATGCTTTGCAGGTAACCAGTGACGAAGGAGCTTGCAGCTTGGGAACGTGTAGTGTCTGTTCACCCTTGTGTTGGGTGTTACCTTATTTTGAATCATGAACTTTGTTTTAAACTACCGTACTTATGCTTCCGCTACTTAATACTGTTTTGGAATTTGAAACTTTAAACTCTGAACTTAATATTTGCTAAGCTTATGAATAGTAAGTATTACTTTTGTTATTAACTTAAGTATTCGGTATAATTGGTGGCTGGATCCTGGTCAGTCACGCCCCCGAAGCGGGTGTTATCCGCAGGTGGATTTTGGGGGTGTGACATTGTTGACGCCTTGATTTAACAGCAGTCATTCCTTGCCAACGGGAGTTCGGTTGAAGAGAACTGATAGAGTGGCAATGCTGTTGCAGGATTGGGATATTCATGATGATGGATTCGAAGGTGGCTGATTAGAGACTCGAAGTAGAGATTCTAGTTCCTTAGACTAGTGGTTGTTTTTGGTTTCTTGTTTTGTATTTGCTTTTGCTGGTAAACTTTCATGAGGCATGTCTCATGATTGAACTAGTGTAGGCTCTCTACACTACTTGTTTTATTTTGGTTGTGAATATATAAAATCACCGGGGTAACCCTTTACCCAAAAAAAAATGTCACCTTCGTTTCCATGCTACGATTACGAGTACCTTGATGTTGCCATGACTGTTGCCTCTAATGTCGTTGCTCGAAACGGGGCCCTATGACCTTTCACCAACAAGGTCCATCATGTCACATTTCCGTGCCACGTCCTAAAGCGTTACTCATTGTGCTGGTAGTCACACATTCCATACTACAGTCGATTGTCATCGCCGATGTCCCGATTGATTCATAAGAGTTGACTCTCATAAGTCGCTTAGGATTCGATTGAAGTCAAATTGCTGATGTTTGCTGCCAGTAATCAAGGTCGTTCTAATACTGAGGTTGGTGAGGCTCTACGCTCATCCTCTTGTCCATCGTTCTTGCAAATTAACTGGGTAATGCACGGTATGTTTCCAGAGTGTTGCAGATGTGATCACACTTCGAAGTCTAAGATGTCAACACATAGAGTTCCATCAAACGAAGAGAAGCGAGAAAGGTATAAACCAACTCAAGGACGTTCGTGCAAGCACCTAACATTCTACATGTTTCGCTAGGCGTTCAGATGTGTGTTCAAGTAATACTCGATAGCATCGAGATTCGTAAAGGTTCAGAAAGGGGTGAAAAGATCATGTTCGAGTAAGAGACAATCACTGCTATGACTCCTATAGACTGTTATGTTTCCCATCGATCAAATAACGGAACGGAACCCCTTTTTCACTTGTTAAGCCTCACTGGGACTCGCATGCACCCCACATTATTATTATGTGTGCACCCACAATAATATTGTGATTTGCATGCTCATCACAGTTCCTCCTAACTTTTGTCAAATGGTTCCTCAAACTCGAATGCCAAGCAGAGGTTATCCAAATAATATATCACAAGAATCTAAGGACTATGACATGCTATCCACGCATCACAATGTAAGCAAGCAATTCATGTAATCATGCTATAGTGACGAGTGTGTGTTCGTATGCTACATCATAAACAAATGTGTACTAGCCACGTAATGTATGCAACAAGTGAGAAAGACGAACCTTGCAATCTGGAGCTGAGTGTCATGGTTGTATTCACGTATTCAGAATTGTTCGGTTATAGTCTGGTTTTATAAAAACGTTTTTAAAACCAAGTTCACTATAACCAGTGGCTCTGATACCAAACTGTCACACCCCCAAAATACCACCCATGGAAAATCCTGATAGGCGTGTGACAAACCAATAACGAGCCACCAATCATGTTGAACCAATCGCAAGTTTATAAATAAAATCATCATTTATTACTGAAAAGTACCATCATTAAATTTAAATGAAAACCAACATGTTTAGCGGAAGCAAATAAAAGAAACCATAGTTTAACTATTTCAAAACCAACGAATCACATCAATAATTTCAACACATACATCCATCCAGTTCGACCCATGACCACTCCAGCTATACTAGACAGCAAGTTCCATATCCACACATACCTATAACCTGCGAGCATGCAACAAGTGTATCAGACAACGCTGGTGAGTTCATAGTTTTACGAAAACGTTGATTACCAAGTATTTAGTTAATCCATTGAATTTAATTCCGAAAGTAATGTTGCTAATACTCCGAATACAAGACGGCTTCTGTTTATTTTGCCCTTTCTCCAATATATCAACATCAACCTCCACATGGCCGAAACCCTAGTTTGCATTCTAACTCACCCTCTAATCATGCCATCAAATAACATTCGCAGAATCATAGAACTTTCCTTAATTCACGTATAACACATAATCAAGATCATTCAAGGATGTGAATCACACAACCTATTCGTATTCGGTCCTACACATGCATTAACAATAACAATCAAACAATGGTAAACACTAACCGAGAGGGATCACATGTGAGGGAAGGTCAAGCCGAGAGGAGGAGGGCTTCGAGTAGTGAGGGTCTGCCATCGATCATCCAAGGAGAAGAAGTTAGGGTTTGCAATTCCATGTGTTTGTGTGATAATGAGAATCACGTATACCCTCCCTTATGTGCGCATGTTGTTGAGTAAGTGGGCCAGGCCCGCTTACGTTTCGTTGTGGGCTCAGGGGAGTTGGACTGCAATTAAGAATCATGACCCGCAACCACGAAGTTGCGACTTGGAACCGAGAGTGGGGTAACGTTTAGACTTTTATAACATATAACATGTAACAATTGATATGATTACACACTCACTAAGTGTGTGGTTGTCCTGACTTGTTTAGCACTTAACGTACAACAACGCACATTACACAACAATTAATAATCGAGTACAACCAAGTTAATCAATTGGCGTTTGTCCAAATGACACAGCATACACCTAGTTGTAGCATAGAATAGAACGTGAAATACAACGGTACGAGGTAGGTGTTAAAAGATCAAGCGATGCCAGCCTTGAAAGCACGAGTTGTCACATCATCCCCAACTTGAAAGAAATTTCATCCCAAAATTTGACAAATAATCCGAAAGCGGCGACGTGTCGGATCAGCATGACTGTGGATTTACCTCGGGTGCCAGAGCATTAATGTCCTTTCACCCACCCATCTGTTTCTCCCCCAATTAAAACCCCAAATAACCCTAATCTCCACCTCCTCACCAGCAGCAGCAACAGCACCACCCTCCCCACCCCACCACCTACCACCACCCTTCTCACCACCATCACTAGCTACTCCTGCTCCTAAGAATAGGCGTTGCAGATAGAGTAAGAACATCAACTGAAGTTTTCAATGAAGCAATCATCTCTTTCTGTTTGACACCAAACCTCTATAAAGCAAGGACATGTGTTATTTACATTAGATTTGATCATCCCAAATAGCATTCATAGATTCTAAATATTAAAAGATCAAACAACAAAGATGATTATCAGAATTTGGTAAATGGTAAAAGAGGCAAACCTGTTCTTCATCAACTATGAGAAGACCTAATTTATTGTATGTTACTCGGCTACCAAGAAGAGAGTGAGTTCCGATGATAATATCCAGCTCACCTTCTTGAATCAAATTATAGTACTCCTCCTTCTCTCTAACCTGGTCTGAATCTGCTCATAAGCCCAACCCTGATGTTGGGATATTTCGAAAATCTCTCTGAAATAACACCAAATTGCTTCTTAGCTAACACAGTGGTGGGTGCTAATACCATAGCTTGCTTCCCAGACGAAACCACACAAAAAGAGCTCGTTGAGCAACTTCCTTCTTCCTAAATCGAACATCTCCACAAATCAATCGATCCATCGAAGTTTCTCTCTCTGTTAAATCCTTTAAATGGGGGAGAAACATATGGGTAAAGGACATTAATGCCCTCACGCGGGCCCCACGTGACTAAAATTAACTGAGAAAATTAACTGGGTTTTGGTTAAAGGATATAATATGTAAGGATTTGTGAACATTAGGTATGATTAATGTAATTACTGAAGACAAAGGACATGATTTGCAATAACATACATATATAAAGGACGAGTTTTGTAATTTACTCCTTTTTAATAATAGATGAACGACAAAATCAATAATATTATAGCTTCTTTTAGCATTAGTTTTGTTAAGTATATTTTAGTGTTTTATAAAAAAATCATCATAATATTCACACACGCATCCTTATTTTCACACCCCTTGAGGCGTCGCACTTTGGCCAAAGCGCGACGTTTAGGGTTCTTATCCAGACAAAAGTTGATGTGATTTTGATACGATGTTTGATTTGGTACGATGTTTTTAGCTAGGTCACGAGACCCTAAGCGCTACGCTTTGGCCAAAGGGCGACGCTTCGGTCCCAAATTTTGGTGCTTTAAGAAGCCAGACCATGCAATCGACATTTCATTCAAATTCCAAAATGCAAAAGTGTTTCAAACAAACACGTGTTTTGTTGTTTTAGTGGTGTTTCTTCAAAATACGATGTCGTGGTTTTGCAACTACCTTTTTGGTGAATGCTCTGACGAGTCGGTTGTTCCAGATTGTTATGAGGGGACCACTATTTCTAACTTGTAGAGAAACCGGTCCTGTCCAACATGAGGGAGGAGGTGGTTCTCTCTAGCATTCATTATCGTGACAATATGATGCAGTTGGACTTGAATATGCCCGTGGAAGACTCGTACACATAACACGGCTATTCGAATTACGGATACGGTGGTGAACCATATCCTCAAGCTGAATATCTATACGGTCAGCCAAACTATCTCAACTACGGTTACGATGGTGAGTAGAGCTTTGTACAACAAGACTATCCGGGCCACAGTTATGGTGGTGAGCAGAGCTTTGTACAGCAAGACTATCCGGACAAGGGAGATGGTGGTGAACAAATCTTTATCTTTGTACAACAAGATTATCCGAACCATGGAGACGGTGGTGAGCAGGAGGATCTGTTAGTTAATGAGAAAGGCTCTTACCCAATTATATTTTCGTTTGAGACAAACCAAACCTTTTCGTCACGTGATGAGTTGGTGGATTGGGTACAAAAGATGGGAAAGGACAATGGTCACGTCAATATGATTAAAGATCAAATAAAAGAGGAAATAATTTCAAGGTTTGGTTTTAATGCACTCTTGGTGGGGAGTATAAGAGTGTAGCTACAGTGAGGAAAACAGGTAGCAAGAAAATAGGTTGCCCGTTTGAGTTGATAGGGTTTATGGAATCAAAGGGAAGTGTTTGGAGATTAGAGGTGATGAACCCGATGCACAACCACACTCCTATTGAAAACTTAGAGGGTCACGCATATGCGAGAAGGTTTTCTTCGAATGACAAAAGACTGATTGAGCAGCTGGCAGAGCAAGATATTCCAAATGGTAGCATCTGACAAACGTTGACGAAAAAGAACCCGGATAAAAAGATTATTCCGAAATATATACACAATGTTGTTCAGAAAATCAATGCCGGAAAGAGGGTCGGAAAATCTCCAATGCAACAACTCGAAAACCTTCTTGTCAAAAAAGATTTCACTTATTACATACGCGAGAATTAGACCTCGAACGCAGTTGAAAATATTTCCTTTTTCCACAAACTTTCATTTACTTTGTGGTGTGCGTTCCCGCATTTGCTAATGACTGATGCCACCTACAAAACAAACTTGTACAATCTTCCATTTGTTCAGGTCATAGGTATGACGTCGATAAACCAGTCATTTTTGGTTGCTCATGCGTTAATTTCTACTGAGAAGGTAGAAAACTACATATGGGTGTTGGTGTAAGTCCAGAGATCTTTCAAATAGATATCACAAACACAATTAGAGTGCGGAAAACTAAGAAAGTGTAGAACAAGAATTAGATGAAATCGATTGTATTATAAGATTGCGCACAAACTCAAAGGTTTATCTGGTACAATATGTTTCGATCCAAAGCACTGACAATCAACAATTATTCTAAGACCTAGGTGCACCCTATTTATAGTACATAGGGTGCGACCTAGTTACAACCGGGCCAAGCCCAAACCACACACCCATAAACAAACTAATCAAGCCCAAACACTTTAACTAACTAACCCATTACTAATATATACAAGATAAACGTAAACCTACTAAACCAGGCCCTTACAATATCCCCCTAAGTTTATGTTTCTTGGCAATTCAAGCACCACTTGCGTCTTTGTTTCTTCTGCTGCTAAACGTCTAGAATCTGCTTTCCAATGTATGGACAGAACAGCTATGTCTCTACTCTTCCTCTCCTGCCCGACCACATTTTCAGTTGTATAATCTGAGCTACTCCAGCAGTAAACAATTTGGCACAAACTTCGTATTGTGGATCACTCTGGATCTGAGACCTTCCAAGCAAATGGATATCATTTTCTCCAAATCGCATAAGGTCACGAACATCAGCAACTCTATATTCATCATGTTCACAAATGATAACAGATTGACCTGAGATCGGGTCATACATCCAGAACATGAAATCTTGTAAGCTATTGTCAGATAGATCCTTGAGTAGAGGAATTGTCTTGGTTTGTTTAGTTGGAGGCCACATGATCGTCTCTAGCGGTTGATTAGTGGAAGGATCAATAACATCTCTGTGCACGTTAACAAAATACTTCTGCAGGTTCATGTCTTTAAAGTTTACCAACGCTTGTCTTTGTAGCTTGTTATAAAAGTTCCACCCAATCTTCCAGTTCGGATTTCTTCATTGATCGTGATAGGAAGCCTGGCTTAATTCACGTAAATCAACAAAAATCCATGATTCAAACACACTAGCAGAATTGTAGTATTCCACCTTCCCATTATTTCTAGTTACCAGGAATAGTCCTTTCTCATCATTGTAAGCCCAGCTTCTAATTCCAGTTTTGTTCCCATATCGCTCATATTTGTCTTTACCCGTCTTGACTATGTATCGATCAGGCAAATCCTGAAATCCATAGTTCTTCTCACTACCCCCATTCCTCATGGCAACCTCCTTTTGTTTCATTCTTTGACTAACGGTGCAAGGAGGGTCTTGAATATACTTGTTTATAGCTTCTTCATGTTCTTTATTCATTTGCTCTTTCTCAGTTGCAGTATATTCCTTTGGTGGCTTAGCAAACTCTTTCCCGAACTTCCCTTCCAACTTCTGCTTAAGATCCATTACAATTGCTAAAAGTGATCCCAGATTGGTTTCAAGTTCTTGAATTTGCTGATTCTTGTGAGTAATTTCTTCTAACAAGCTTGCAATCTGCACATCTTTTATGATACAAAGTGACAAAAAGATGATTTATGCCTCGTTTGTCTATGCTAGTAATTGTTACAAGGAAAGAAGGCAGTTGTGGGAGTCGTTAAAAATGCATAAAGGGCTGGTTAAAAATAATCCTTGGATTATCCTAGGCGATTTTAATGTTGCTCTCAACCTAGAAGATAAATACATGGGGAGTTCTACAATTAATGCTGCGATGGCTGACTTTAAGGAATGTGTTGAATATATGGAAGTTTTTGATGTTAATGCAAGCGGCATTCATTATACATGGAACCGGCGATCAAAAACGGGAGTGGGGATCCGGAAAAAGTTGGACAGAATCATGTCAAATGTTCAATTTACTGATGCTTTACCCGATGCCCATGCAGTATTCTTGCCCTATGGAGTATCGGACCATTGTCCTTGTGTTTTAAAGCTGCCAACTAGTCATAGAGCAAAACCTAAACCTTTCAAGTTTACTAATATGTTGGTTCATAAGAAGGAATTTGTGGATATTGTGAAAAGTGGATGGGACCGGACCGTGGATGGTGTTCCAATGTTCCGAGTAGTGAAAAAATTAAAAGGCTTGAAGCATGCTTTTAGATCGCTTATGCATAAACAGGGTAACATTCACAAAAAAGTTCATGATCTTAAAAAAGAGCTGGATTGTCTTCAAAGTAATCTGGATATGGACCCGAATAATAGTCAACTTAGAGATGCTGAATCGGAGTGTTTGAAAAGATACCAAGAAGCTGCTCTTGATGAAGAGAGATTTTTGAAGCAAAAGGCCAAGCAAAAGTGGTTGGAAGTGGGTGATGCTAACACGGCCTATTTCCACAACGTCGTTAAATGCCGTAACCATATTAATAAAATCCATTCTATTAAAGATGCTGAAGGTAATCAACATGATGGGGAGGGGGTAGCGAATGCCTTAGTAGATCACTTCAAAGTTTTTCTTGGAAAAAAAGGGAATGTTACTAAGAAGCTGGACCCGATTATCTTCTCTACAAAGATTAATACTCAGGTCGCTACTCATATGAGTAGGCGTGTCACTCCTGAAGAAGTGAAGGGTGCTATTTTTTCTATCAATGAGAACAAATCTCCAGGTCCGGATGGATATACGTCCGAATTTTTTAAGAAATCTTGGGAGATCATAGGTAATGATGTTACTATGGCGGTACTCGATTTTTTTGAATCAGGAAGATTGCTCCAAGAAATTAACCACACGTTCATAGCATTGATTCCAAAGGTTGCTACTCCTAGTGTTGTCACGGACTACAGGCCGATTTCATGTTGTAATGTCATTTATAAAGGTATAAGCAAGATCATTACTAACAGGATTCTTGAGGGCCTCAATGAGATAATTAGTGAAAACCAGTCGGCTTTCGTTCCGGGGAGAAGAATTTCGGATAACATCCTTCTAACACAAGAACTCATGCATAATTATCACCGGCAAGTTGGTCCTCCGAGGTGTGCCTTTAAGGTGGATATTCAAAAGGCTTACGACACGGCGGATTGGGATTTCCTTCGTGATATCCTCCATGGGTTCGGTTTTAACCACCGTTTTATCGGTTGGATTATGGAATGTGTTACATCATCTTCTTTTTCTCTCAGCATTAATGGTAACATTCATGGATACTTTCGGGGTGAGAGGGGTCTGCGTCAAGGAGACCCTATGTCTCCTTACTTATTCACCATGGTTATGGAAGTTTTAACTTTACTTCTTCGAAAAGCGGCTGACTTGGATCCGTCCTTTAGATTTCATAACAGGTGCGAAAAACAGATGATTATTAATGTGTGCTTTGCTGATGATCTTCTTATCTTTGCTAGGGGAGATACCCAATCGGCAAGGGTAATCATGGATTCTTTGATGAAGTTTAAAGATGTTTCAGGGCTGGCTCCTAGTAACTCTAAAAGTTCAGCGTTTTTTTGCAATGTTTCTAGCAGCATTAAGGCGAGAATTATGGAGTTTGTTCCCTTTGAAGAGGGTAAGCTTCCGATTAAGTACCTTGGAGTTCCTTTATTGGAATCTCGGCTTCTAGTGAAAGATTGTAAAGTGCTTGTGGAAAGAATGGATAAGAGGATCATGGATTGGAAAAATAAGTTCCTTTCGTTTGCCGGAAGGCTTCAGCTTGTCATATCTGTCCTGTCTTCTATTCACGCGTACTGGGCTTCGGTTTTCATGTTGCCTGCGAGTATAATTAAGGATCTGGAGAATAAAATGAAGTGGTTTTTATGGGGGTATGGTACGGCCGCTAAAGGAAGAGCTAAAGTTGCCTGGAAAGAGGTATGTCTCCCTAAGTCTGAAGGGGGCCTAGGCATTAGACGTATTTCTGATATCAATCGGTCTCTCATGACGTACCACATTTATAGTATTCTTTCAGAAAGGAAATCTCTTTGGACACATTGGATTTTGATACACAGGTTAAAAAATCGTAGTCTTTGGGACATTCCTATCCAAAATAATTCGCCGTGGGGTTGGAAGAAATTACTGAAGTTTAGACATGTGGTTAGACCGTTTTTCTGGTCCAAAATCGGAAATGGTGAAAAAACGTCTTTATGGTTTGATAAATGGTGTAATCTATGTCCGCTGAGTAATTATGTTATGCATAGACGTATGGCTCAACATGGTTTTAGTATGTATTCTAAACTGGCCGATGCTATAGATGGTGGTAATTGGGTGTGGCCTGAAGCTTGGAGGAATTTATTCCCGGTATTATTTCAGCTCCAACCTGTTACTTTATCGGCTAATGTTCAAGATAGAATTTTGTGGATGAATTCAGAAGGTAATTTGGTCTCTTTTGAGTCTAAAGAGGTGTGGGCTGTTATTAGAACTCGGGGGCATTCTGTTGAATGGTCGAATATTGTTTGGTCTCGGTTTAATATTCCAAAACATGTGTTTATTAGTTGGCTGATTTTGAAGAGGAAGCTATGGACTCAAGACAGAATCCTTCACTGGAATCATACTGTAACGGGTTCTATGAATCAAATGTGTTGCCTCCTTTGTTTTGCAGGTATTGAAACGGTTGACCACCTGTTTTTTGAGTGCAAATACTCAAAGATGGTGTGGTATAAAGTTCGCGAGAAAGGAGACATGTCCCGAGTCAGTGAAAAATGGGACGACATAATGCAACGGTTGGTTCCTATAGCTACTCGACGATCTATTGAGGCGGTAACGAATAAACTTCTAGTTGCAGCGTCGGCTTATTTCATTTGGATGGAAAG
This sequence comes from Helianthus annuus, assembly GCF_002127325.2. Lineage (NCBI taxonomy): Eukaryota > Viridiplantae > Streptophyta > Magnoliopsida > Asterales > Asteraceae > Helianthus > Helianthus annuus. The sequence goes on from NC_035437.2 coordinate 79,147,092, forward strand.
GAATGCAAGATTTTTCAACAACCAACTAAGACCGCCGGAACAAATTGTGGAGCTTATTTTGCATACGGTTCGAACCAAATTGCTATCCTTCAAGTATAAAGCCAGCGCTAATGTCAACCGGTTTTTGGAGAAGTGGAACGTGCATGGAGTAGAGACCTTTGATGACCATTGTTAGTAGGACTGTAATAGCTGTCTAATTCTGGTTGTTTTTTTGGTTGTTTTCTTGTTTACTCTTTGGTGGTATGCCACTAAGAGAACTAGGGGGTATTTCAGCCTCTCTACTTGTTTTGTTTTTGATATGATATAAAATCACCGGGGTAACCCTTTACCCAAAAAAATTCTGCACATCTTTAAAAATCTTATCTTCTTCAAGAGCTGTGATCCTTTTCATCAATACTCCAACATCAACGTCACTGAACAAATTCTCACTATCCGGGCTATTGGTAGGTTCTCGAACTTCTTCTTGAGCAGGTTCAGCTGTTGCAACACTTTCTCTCACAACTTGTTCTAATAAAGATGCTGCTCTCAGCACTTCAGCATCGGAAGGCGTATTACTTGATCCTTCACCAGCTTTAGCAGCAGGCATGTACATAGCAGCCTTCGGGTTGGTCAGAAATTCAGTAAACATATCACTCACGGGTGTTCCAGTAGCACTAAGAGGCTGAGGTGCAGTAACTAGTTATATATTCGCTTCACAGCTTGAACTTGATACCTCCAGGCATGAACCTTCATGCCTGGTATGACCAACAACATGCCATGCTGGCCGCAACATACAACAGAGCCTGCGTAGAAGCGCATGTACCTGTCGGGCCTACCCCGGCACCACATACAACTGCGGGTCATATTTTACAATACGACGGTAGGGCCCCCACACACCCAGCCTCCCGAAGCAGGCGGGAAGACCACGACTCCTCTTACTATGAGGTCCGCACAATTGATGAGGATGATTCCTCATACGGGTCTCGCAGCAGGGGCCCAATACATAGCCGCCTGGGCCCTCAGGGAGAAAACAGGTGACAATCCACAGCCCACCACGGATCCGGCATTCAAAGCCGGCTGGGACCACAGTCCCACCATGAAGGATATGGCCGTACCAACCCGGACGACCATACATATGGCGGGGGGTCCCACGCTACTAGTAGCAGACCGGGAGGACGCAATTATGTTCCTCCCACTCAACCCCGCACCACATATCTTCGCGTTGCAAAGCGCCACTAGAGCCAACCCTACAAGCCAAAATCTGCGGCCGAAAACTCCAAGTTCGCCCCGGAGATTGCCCACGCCGATGTCACCACCACTAAATTCCCATTAAACATTGGGAAATACAATGGTTCGTCCGACCCGTACGACCACATGAACATCTTCACCGGCGCAGGGTGCAACAGCAGGTGGGACGAGCCCACCTAGTGTCATTTTTCCCCCAGACCCTCACGGGTCTGGCGAGGGCTTGGTTCGATTCTTTGCCAGTGGGATCACTGGCCTCATTTGAGGACTTGGAAGCAAAGTTCCTCGCACATTTTAGCCAGCAGCGACGCATGAACGTGATTCTATGGACGTCATGAACATCTGGCGCGGAGACAACGAATCTCTTGAGTCGTTTGTCGTCCGTTACAACAAAGAGTGCCTGGAGATAGGCGGCGTTGCAGACCAAATGGCACACAACCATTTCATTCGAGCCGTCAAGGACGAAGAAATGGTTATGACCATCTCCAGCAAGGAAGGCTTGCCAAAGAAATGGGAAGACGTCATGGCTGCGGTCAAGACATGCGCCCAGACTCAGCGGTCCCTCAAGCCGCACGTTACAAAGGCGCAGCCCCAAGCGGAAGGCCAGTCCTCCCGCCAAGACAACAAGCGCAACAACAAGCGCAACCGGGACACTTGGAATCGCGGAAACGATTCCAAACTTTATGTCCCGCAGAGTAACCAGCCCGACGCAAGGGCAACAATCAATGCCCAACGCGAAAACCGGGCATCGAAAAAGGAATCTCGGGACCGCAACTGGACCGAGCTCCTCACGGACGCACAATTCCTACAACCGGCCCAACCGATGAAGTCCAAGAAAAACCAGGATCTCACACTTTACTGTGAGTATCACAAGGACTCGGGCCACACAACAAACAACTGCATCAGTCTCCGACTGGAGATTGAGCGAGCCCTGAAAGAGGGGAAGCTGCAACATCTGTTGCTAGCCGCGCAAAAACAAACAAAACGCATCACCCCCCACAACGAGGGCACCTCCACGGGTAAAAGGACCATGTATGTGGCCTCAACCCACATGAACAATGGAGGAAAAGGAAGGCCACGCAAGGCGGCAAGAAGACCGGATAACGACTGGAAAGACGAGCAAGTGGTTTTTCCAAAAGTCCAAGGAGGACCACGCGACAGGCGCGCCGTTGTTATTACAGGCTACCTGGCTCACTACTGCACCGAGCGACTATTCATCGACCCGGGCAGTACGTCTGACATCATTTACGAGCAGTGCTTCAACCAATTCGATCAAGAAGACAAAGATCGGTTGCAGCCGGTAGACTATCCTTTGGCCGGATTTGCGGGGGAAACCGTATTCCCCCTATGCCAAATCACTTTTCCTGTGCGCCTCACCAACGGAAGGCACACACGAATGGAGGAGGTAAACTTCATGGTTTTACCTCACACCTCCAAATATGACGTGCTTCTCGGGAGGGAGTCCCAAGGCGACTTCAACATGATTACATCCGTACCCCACTCTGCTGTCGGTTTCCCAACCGAAACGGGGGTCGCAATAATCTACGTACGCAGAGAAGTCATGTCATCGGACGAGCTGCGTCCGACCAAGATAGCAAGGCCTACACCCAACACCCAACTAGAAAAATGGGTTCTTAACGCAAGACACCTAGAACAAACGATCACGTTGGGCCACGCCTTCTCCCACAGCATCAGAGCGCGCCTGAAGCAGCTCACCGGTACGGAAGAGACGTCACATGACTCTACCTGATCCCCAGCTTGATTTTCTAGAAGCAGGAGCCATCTACATGGCCTAGAATCTTCTCCAACTTACGAACTACATTCTAGACACCATAGTCCAGTACTCCTCCCATATGCAACTTGCATAAGGGAACAACACTAGACTGGGGGGACTTGAAGGGGTATGGTCCCAGATCTCGCGTCAGCACGACTGCGAGTGACCATTACCCTTATCAAAAACCCCCACCAGCAAGAACTTATCTGTGTCCGTGCGGGTATGCACGAACACAGATGTCGAATCCAATCGGTCAAGAGATGGGGAAATAAAGATAGGCATAAGCGATGCGACCTGGCACCGCATCCTATGAATATCTCCTTACCTGGTGTATGAAAATGGGTGTACACATAGCGATGCGGCCTCGCACCGCATCCTATGAATGTTTTCATCAATACAAGGGATCTGGACAACAGCAACAGTCACCACAAGTGGCGATGCGGCCTGGCACCGCATCCCACAATCCTAGCCAGAGTGAGAACGCGGAAACAACAGTAGTCACCGCAGGCAGCGATACGGCGCAGCACCGCATCCTGCCCACGAGGCAAGTGGGACTGACATCACAGAGCAAGTGGCACCAATGACAGTCGCCTGTCAGCCCATACGTAAGCAACAGATTGACACCGCAGTAGGACGTGGCTTCACCTCCACAGCCGACAAGCCTGACACACCTGCATAAGGGCGGCGCGTCGTCAGTCTGTCAACTCACCCACCCTCCTTCACTCCTCTGCTATAAATACCCATCCCAAACCAGGTTTGAGGTATCGCTTCTCAACTCCCTCACAACTACTACTATCACACACTTTGCTTCTCAAGCAAATTACTGATTCTCACGCCAGAGAGTGGTAACAAGGAGCACCCCCCACCCCATCCTCCTTATTACGAGTCACGGTGTGTTTTCCTTATGCAGGAGACAGCCCAGCTGACGGTCAAGCCACCGATCCTCGGAAAGAAGGGATTAACACTACTTGACGAGACCAGTGAATTAACCTCTCTTGGTTAACCATTATTTCATCATATGACTATACCTACTGCTTACCACGTTATCTAGGCATAGTGGGGAGTCGTAGTTTTGGCCAAAATGCGTATTCTTACGTATTTTGTAACCAAACTACTTTTAGGTATCAAAACCGTTTGTTTTGATACCAAACCTGTTTTTTAAACTTCATTAAACATGTTTTAACATGTTTAGATCGTCACTTTAGGTTTAGTGCTTATGTAGGGTCGTAAGGTAAGCGGTCTAAACAACCGCTTATACTTTCGAACCCTACCCTTTTGGTCGATCATTAGGATCCGACCAAACACATTAGGTGACCATAGTTGTATAAGGAATAACCTTCCGAGGTTATACCTTTTGGTCACTAAGTTTAATTAGTTGTATGATAGGTAGTTCATATGCCTTAGGAAAATTACCAAAATGCCCTTTTTGCCCATAAATTCATTTTAAGCATATGTAACCTAAATTTTCACATCTAAACTAATTAGGTAACATTATTAGACATGTTAAGGCATATAATACTTGTCATAGGACTCGTTAGGCGGTCCGAACACGTTTTACGCGAACGACACGTTAAAGTAGCGTAAGCTACTTAAACGGGTCGTAATGGATCGTAAGCACTTAGGATAGGTTTCCTTTTAGATTGTTGGCTTTGTTAAACCATATTACATGAGTTTCTATACTCATTTGGTTTACGAAACCTCATTCTATCCGATCTCCCGATTTAGGTCCGGTTATTTATGTAGTTATCTATATTAGGTGCCGTTTGATTCCGTGATCCCTCTAGCTTTGCTTGGTTGTTGTTCAAGACATCTAAGCACCCTCAAGTGAGTACATAGACCCCTCTTTTACTGTTTTTTCAAACGTTTTGGGGTGAAACACCTGTGCCTACTTGTTACTTTCGTGCTTTCCATGTTTTCATATCATATGCTTGTTTTGTTCATTAGTACACTTATAGTACATGATTTCATTGTGTTTTTGCTATGTATTGTTGGACCGTTGTTTCTGTCACACCCCGACCACGTAGGACAACAAACCGTGGCGGAAACGTCGAGGAGTGTTGTAACAGAAGCTATTGTTTCACAACCATGGATACAAAATGTGATTCGTTTTATTGATAATATTAAACATTACATTGTCTTAACATAGAATTAAACAAGTTTTACATCATCTATCACTATTATTATGTCACTAAGGCCTCGTCCAGATCCTATGTGACGCATGCATCCTAGAAATCATCAAGCATCAACACCTGAAACTTATGTAAAAACTTAGTCAGCAAAGAAATGCTGGCGAGTACATAGGTTTTGTAGGAGTGTTTGATTCATGGCTAGTTTAAATGTTGCAATACTTTATTAAAACTTAGTTTAAGAAAAGGGGTATAATAGTGCAACTTAACTAACCAACTCAAATCAAGTTGATTATAGTTTATAAAATCTTGTAGCCATGCTTCTCAACCCCAAAAACATTTGTTTTAGAAAACCAACTTGTAAAATATCTTGTAAAAACTCGTTAAAAACTCGTATAGTTTTATATCTCTTAGAAAAACATTGTTGCGTGACATCGTTTCAAAATCGTTTACCCAAGTGAACTAAATAACGCCACGATGTGTAATATGATGAAAACACTTATATATAAGAAGTACCAGCGGCGTATCTACCATGTTTTCACCATATTACCCCCGTCTCGTTATCTATACACTTAACCAAAAACCAATCGTTTATCGAAATCGTTTAACATCGTTTCCAAATCGTTTCCAATTCGTTCCCAAATCGTTTACTCGTTTAGATCGTTTAAATCGTCCTCGTTTTAATTGTGAAAACTTATATATGGTCGTCTCGCTAATAACATTCAAACCTTTGTGACTCGTCCATCGTTCAACTCGTTCTCGTATTAACAAACCACCAAAGGGTAAGTTAACAAACATCAAATTCAGTCGCTACCCACAACCCCACACATAACCATGGGTGTAGTAAAGTAACGGGATTTGTCAGATCCTATGGTACCATAACCTAATACTGGTCGGCTTGATCAATGCTAATGAATGTCATTCGTTATGTAACTACAACCAACAAGTTTGTTCACTTTATCGAAATCGTTCTTAGTTTAGTAAAAATCGTTTTAATCGTTTTTGAAATCATCGTTTAAACTTTGAAAACATTTCGTACATATGAATCACCCCAAAACATTTAAAAACAGTAAAATAGGGGAACTATGTACTCACATGTAGTGCAAAGTATCCTCGATCAAATAGAACTTCAACAAACTCGAGCAAACCAGAGAAATCAAGTAGCTCCTAATAATCAAACCACTAGTCAAACAATAGACGCCTAAATCGGAAGATCGGACAGAATGAGGTCTTGTAAACCAAATGAACTCATGTGATATGGTTTAACAAAGCCTACATCCTAAATCGGAACCTAACCTAAGTGCTTTCGACCCATCGCGACTCATTAAGGTAGCTTACGCTACTTTAACGCGTCGTGCGCGCAAAAGCGCGTTCGAGACGTCTAACTAGTCCTATGACAAGTATTATATGCCCATACATGTTTAATTATGTTACATAATTAGTTACGTGACAAAAGTTTAGGTTACATATGCTTAATTACCAATTATGTATGAAAAGGGTATTTTGGTAATTTACTAAAGGCATATAACTACCTATCATGCGACTAATTAAACCTAAGTGACCATAAGGTATAACCTCGAAAGGTTATTCCCTATGCTACTATGGTCACTAAACATGTTTGGTCGGATCCTAACGATCGACCAAATGGGTCGTGTTCGAAAGTCTAAGCGGGTGTTTAGTCCGCTTGAGTTACGACTCTACATAAGCACTAAACTAAAAAGCGACGAGCTAAACATGCCAAAGCATGTTTAGTTAAGTTAGAAAACAGGTTTGGTATCAAAACAAACGGTTTTGATACCTAAAAGTAGCTTGGTTACAAAATACGCGAGAAAACGCATTTTGGCCGAAGTTATGACTCGTCGCTGAGCCTAGATAACGTGGTAATCAGTAGGTATAGTCACTAGGGACTATAACCATCGTGATTATGCCCACGTTATGAAGTTCGAACGAACTTCGCGTTGACCATAAACTGGTCAAGGCAGAAAGTCAAACATAGTTTGACTTTAACGCTAAAACGAATGAAAAAAACGCGAAAGAATACTTACAGAAGGTCCCCGCAAGTTTGATTTCCAAGTATTCTCAGGTATGAGGTGATGGAACACCCCAACTTAGAGAAATCTCAGAAATCAAGTGGGGAAAGAATGAAGTTGGGTTGGGTATTTATAGGAAAGGCACAACCGTTAGGATCGTTCATCGAAAAACGTGCTTCGATCTCGGCCGTCCACATGGGCCCATTGTTTTGAAAACCATTAGAGCCCATAGATTAAATCCCCTGATTTGAAAATACCATTTGCACATGGTTTTGAAGTGTATAACAGCATAAACAGCTGTTTGCAACAAAATTGCATATCTGGGGAGGCCACGCGGCCCGCATAAGGAATACATGGATCCTTACGCGCCCCGCCTGAGGGTCACAGGTCAGAATTTGCAGTTTTAGTCCCTGCACTTCAGAAACATGCAATTTGGCCCATTTTTGGCACGTTTAAGCCCCGTTAACCTCATTTCAAGGCTCTAAGATGAAGTTAAAGTGTAGGGGACTTGAAACATGCTCAAAAATATTCTGGATGTCGGTTCGTTTGGTCGTACGATCGCGATGTTCGCTTAATTACGACGGAATGCGCATAAGTGCGAAAGACGATCCAAATTATGCGACGAATGGATTTTTATCATGCCAAACACTAAAATGGAATATTTTAATTCTTACATAAATTTTTGGATGTCCGGATATATTCAGAACGTAAGATATGCGCGAAAATGCAAACTTGTGCACTTTTTGACGCTTTTAGTCCCTATTTATCAATAAAGTTTATTTTAGCATACCGAACCCCTCAAAGCCTACTTCTAAGCTATGTATAGGTTATTTAGGGTATGTTTAACTTATGATCAAGTTCCGGAGTGTTCGTTACTATTCAAATCGGTATAGTTTCGCAATTTGACACAAATAGTCCCTGCGATCGAACAAGGTTGATTTTAACACACCAAACCATCCAAAACTTATTTCTAAGTTATGTGGAGGTTATTTAAGGTATGTTAAGCCTATTTCACTATTCCGGAGTGTTTGTTGCATTAAACTAGTTATATTTACGCATTAGTGCGCGTATAACCTTCCAGAAAGCGATTTAGAGCTTGAAATTGGAATCGAATCGAATTTGCAAAAATCACAAAACACAAATACACACATAATACATCAAAACACATATAATAACACCAAAGCACATTGTTTTATTAATAATCAACATTGTTTTTTTTCATCGTACAACGATTACAGAGCACAGATGTCACAGTTTCGACCCGAAAAGTCAGCCGAGACAGTTCATCATCACATATAAAGGCGGAATCAGTATATATGACGTTACAATAGCTTGTCCTTTCAATTCCACTGCTTTTTATAGCTTTCTGAGATAATTTTGACAGAGTTTCGTTCCAAAAGCACATACACCACTCCTAGATCCGCTCCAAATGATCTCCTATTTATAGACTAGCCGGTTCGCTCATATGAACAACCATATGAGCGGACCTGTGTATTTGACACATGAGCGAACCTGTTGAGTACCTATGAGCGGACCTATATACCAATTGTACATAAAAGCGAACCTGATACATACAATACCTATTTGGACATTCTAGACTCACTGTTGACCTATTTTGATCTAAGACTTCACATAGACGTAGTCAACAGACATCCTATGCATCAACAGACTCCCCCTTGGATGTTGACGTAGTCTTTATCAGTCTTCAGATCCGTAGTCTTCAGTCTTGGTCTTTTCCTCCAACTCTGTCTTCTCTTCATAAGCATTCTTTACAGGTTCCAGTATTAACACCTGGCTCTGACTTCCATCTTCCCTTTAGCAGTTGATCCAGACTCCCCCTTTCACAGACTCCCCCTCTCAGTATACTGGGATCTGAGGTATCTGATTCAAGCTTTGACAATTTGCCTCCATGGGAATAATGAAGACTTCAAACCTGTTACTCAACCAATAACATTACAATCTATCTTTTCTAACAATTAAACACAAATTCAATCAGTTTTAGAAATCCACTCAAGTATTCAAGTTCAAATTAATGACCCTGATCACTTGATTAATCTACCAAGTTCAACTTAATGACCCTGGTTGATCTTTTGACGAATCAAACTGATTTAGTAAAAAACATTTTCAATTTTTTTCTGAAAATAACAAGTATCAAGTTAATGAACTTGTTTTGTGACACAGAAAACAATCACACTTCTAACAATGTAAGCTCTCCTCATTCTTCAGCTCAGAATCTCCTGAATCTGCTTCATCTTTCTAGAATCCAACAATTAACTTTCCACTCTGGTTTGTCTAAAATAAAGCAGAAATAAAATCTTTTTGGATTTTAAGTGATCTAAACTAAGAAATGAAATAACATAAAACTTAATATTGCAGAACGTAAACTATTTACAAGTTTATTTTTTTTTCTCGAACGTGTCAGGGAATCATATCAGCTTTTTAGACAAATTACTAGTACCGTTAAGCTACATTTCATACTCAGACTTAAACAATTCACCTCGATTGTCGATATACTGATCCATCTTAAATTCTCTCACAAACTTCAATCTATTCAGGATACAGTTTAAGTGTCTTAAGAACTTAGTTCAATTCATGTGTCCCACCTCTTGAATATACTCCCGTATCCAGAATCCCAGATATTCAGTCTTACAGGTGAGTATACCACAGATGATATCTGTAAGGGGTTAGGTGCGAAACCGTGAGAGCTCAGGTCAGAACTTCCGTTCAGCAGAGAGATGACGGCTCGACTTTTGGTGTGTCCCCTTTAGAGGATCTTTTAGCATTACAACAGCAGCGACTATCAATTTTATTGTTTCATCAGCTTACTGAGGGCGATGCTATATTTCAAGCATTTGCAGCATTTGCAGAAAGTATTATTCGGGGACTAGGTCAGTACTTCCATACAGCAAAAGTCCCGGAATAATACCCCAGATATCACTGAGTATAAAGACCTAGTATCTCAGAATATGTGACCTTTCAAACGAGATTTCAGGGGTTACCTATATATCCAAGTAGTGTTCCCCACGAATTTCACAAGTTTGAAATTTTAAGTTTATATCCCGAATAAATTTACTAAATGTGTGAAAACCTATCGACACATCGTTAGTGAGATTGTTTAACTCATTTTGACTATCCAAATCTTTAGCATACTGTAATTGTCTAGCTGATGTACTATCATTTTCCCTATATACACAAGCTCTTTTTCAATTTTATCATGTTTTTGGATTTTTCATTTTTTACTGTTTTTGTATTTTTCTGTAAATAAACTATGTACAACTATCTATCTCCCCCTAAATACCAAAACACGTAAAAAATCAACAAACCATTGCAGATTGTCTCTCGTCTTCATCCGCAACAGTACTCTCATCAACGCTCACAATTCCATCCGACACCGAAAACAATTTCATACCATTAAGTTTTAACAAATATTGAAACCGATTTTTATCAAAAGCTTTGGTATGCAAATCAGCTTTTTGTTTGTCAGTGTGGATTTTCTCAATTCGTATCAACTTTTTCTTGAAGCAATCGCGAATAAAGTGATGACGAATTTCTATATGTTTAGTTTTAGCGTGATGTACTGGATTTTTAGTTATATTAATTGCGGCCTCATTATCAACAAACAGAGGTGTGTTAAGAAACTGCAAACCGTAGTCACGCATCTGTTGCTGTATCCACAGGATCTGAGAGCAGCAACTGCTGGCAGAAACGTACTCCGCTTCACATGTAGATAGCGCCACAGATGTTTGTTTCTTACACTGCCAGGTAACCAATCTAGGACCAAAGAACTGGCATCCTGCAGTTGTTGATTTCACGTTGACTTTGCAGCATCCGAAATCCGAATCGGAATACCCTTCGAGCGTAAAATCGCCTTTCCTAGGATACCATAACCCCAATGACGGAGTACCTTTCAGGTAACGTAATATCCTTTTGACAATAATCATGTGCGATGCTCTCGGGTTAGACTGAAATCTTGTTGCGAGGCACGTTGGGTACATGATGTCAGGACGTGAAGCAGTCAGATACATCAAAGAACCTATCATGGAACGGTAGAACGTTTCATCAGCCCTGTCTCCGGTGAGATCTGGGTGAATCACATGATTAGTCGCAAGTGGGGTAGTAGCTGGAGTAGAACTTGACATTCCAAATTTCTCTAGAATATCATGCACGTACTTCGTTTGATGAATGAAAATTCCCTCAGGAAGTTGTTCAACTTGTAGACCCAGAAAGAATTTCATCTCCCCCATTGATGACATTTCAAATTTCTGCTTCATCACCTGTTCGAAATCTTTGCACAATTTCTCATTCGTTGACCCAAAAATTATATCGTCCACATAAATTTATACTATCAGAAGATGACCATCAACGACTTTAGTGAAGAGAGTGGCATCCACTTTTCCACGTATGAACTGGTTAGCGAGTAGGTGTTGAGACAAAGTCTCGTACCAGGCTCTCGACGCCTGATGTAGACCATACAACGCTTTGTCCAGCAGATAAACTTTGTTCTTGTGGATTGGGTCAGTAAAGCCCGGCGGCTGACCAACATAAACCTCCTCTTTGACCTTCCCATAAAGAAACGCTGACTTTACATCCAACTGATATACTTTGAAATTCTTCCAAGACGCAAATGCTAGGAAAATTCTGATAGCCTCTAGATGAGCGACAGGAGCATAGACTTCAGTAAAATCAATCCCCTCCTGTTGACTAAAGCCCTGAACAATGAGTCGAGCTTTGTTCCTTACAACCACTCCTCTATCGTCCCTCTTACATTTGAAAACCCATTTTGTATTGATTTTCCTTTGACCATCCGGCAAATCCACTAACTTCCACACCCCCAACTTTTCAAACTGACTTAACTCTTCTTGCATTGCTATGACCCAAGAGTCTTTAGTAAGCGCCTCTTTGTAAGTTCTCGGTTCGACCTGCGAGATAAAACAACTTAATGAAAATTCAGTTTGTAAAGGTGCTACTGTAGAATAAAAACATGTTAAGCCCTAGTCAATTAGACGTCTCGTGCGAACGCCCGATTGCAATTCTCTTATGATCAACTCTTCTGGATGATAAGAAAGAGTTCGCGGCATCACTTCGCTTGGAACTTCTACATTTCCCTCCAGATTAGTAACATTCTGCTCTGCATCTTGTTCACCAACTTGGTTTGTTTGACTTGACAACTGGATCTGCTCCCCCTCAAGGTCTGAATCACCATGATCAAATACTGGCATGTTATCAGCTTCGTGATCATCATTCACCTCCGACTGATTACCAGGAGCAACTTCATCATCATGTTCACCAGCATTACTAGGACCTGCTTCATCGTCATTTGAAGTTTCCCGAGGTCTTCCAGAATACTCCGCTGGGAACCTGAGCTGCGACTCATACTCTCGCAAAATATCCAGCTCATCAAAGAAATCTTCTTCTTCCTCTGATTCTTCTCTCATGTCAAACGAATCCCAAAGTTTGTCATAATGATAACGCCATGAATCACCAGGATTCTGTGGCGGCATAGTGTAACCTTGACATTCAACATTCGCTGCTTCAATAATCCGCTTTTCACTTGGAACGAAGACACGTCGTGTAGGACTTGAATAATCAACAAAATACCCTCAATGCTCTTCGGACCAAACTTTCCATTAGGCTCTATCACCGTACAGGGAGATCCAAACGGTTCTAGATACTTCAAATTCGGCTTGCGGTTATTGATTAGCTCAAAACACGTCTTGTTGAACTTCTTCACAGTAAGAACTCTGTTGAGAGTATAGCATGCCGCAGAAACAGCTTCAGCCCAGAAATTAATTGGCAATTTAGAGTCTGCAAGCATCGTTCTGGCTGTTTCGATTAGCGTCCGGTTTTTGCGTTCTGCAACTCCATTCTGCTGCGGAGTATACGGAGCACTAAACTCATGCAATATACCTCTTTCGTCACAAAATTCTTCCATCTTACTGTTTTTGAACTCAGTACCATTATCACTGCAAATTCTACAAATCGGCCTTTGATACAAATTCTCAATTCTTTTAAACAACGCCATCAGGCTGTCAAACGTTTCGTCTTTCGATTTCAAAAACATGACCCAAGAAAATCTGGAATAATCATCAGTCACGACCAAGCAGTAGGAATCTCCTGTTATACTCTTGACATTCACTGGACTAAACAAATCCATGTGAAGTCGTTCCAATGGTCTCGAAACTGAATTAACTTGCTTTGTAGGGTGTGACTTTTTCTTCTGTTTGCCTTTGACACAACTTATGCACTCCCCTTCCAGATGAAAACCCTTGACATGCACTCCTGTAACCAAATCGTTTTGCACCAAATGATTCATTTTCCTTAGGTGAATATGCCCCATCTTTCGGTGCCATAACCGTGATTCTTTCTCCGTTGCTCTGGACACAAAACAATGAGCCTGACCCGTGGTTGTAGTAGCGACGCTCATGTCCAACACGTACAGATCATTGACTCTTGGTGCCCTCATGATGATCCATTCCTCAGGTATCACAAATCCTGGTTTCAAGATCAAACATTCTTTGTCGGTGAAATGAGTAGTATACATCCTGTCACAGATCTGGGAGATACTCAGCAGGTTGTTCTCCAGCTCAGCGATGTAATAAACCCTCTCAAACGTTACAATGCCATTTGATAACGTTCCTTCACCTATGATCTTTCCTCCTTGATTACCCGCAAAACCCACGTAACCACCGTTAATATTATTCACATCATACAGTAATGCGGTCTTCCCTGTCATATGTCTTGACGCTCCACTATCCATGATCCACCTGGATACAAGTTTTGGAAGATCCTGCACACAACAAATCATCATTTAAACAACTTCAAGAAAGATGCCGATTCATGCTTCGCTAACAGGAAGCTCCGCCAATTCAAATTGTTTAGTCAAACATGGTGTCCACCCAGGCTTCATCAGCCTTAGGTGTAACCTTGACTCTCGCAATTTGAATTTTGAAATTTTCAGCCTTTAGAGGTGGAAAATTTGCATCATAATCAACCGTAATTGATTCTTCAGCCTTTTTCACCTCAGAAGTTGAAACTTTCTTCTCAACTTTTGATTCATTTTTTGGTTTCCACACCTGTTGAGTTACTACAACCCTTTTGTAAAATTTATCATTTTGAGTTACCAACTTCTTTACGGGTTCATTTTTCACTTTGATGCTATCAATTTTAACATTCTTCTTTTCAACAACCCTTTTCTCAACAATCATCGGTGCTTTACCCTTCACATCAACCTTCTTCTGTTGAACTTTCACAACTTCAGTCTTAGGCTTCACAAATGTACACTTTCGTGCAATGTGACCAACCTTATCACACCTAAAACAAGTACGAGTATCAGCTACTCGACTCGTGCCTTCAGACTGAGCCTGTGAAGCTCTCTTCTCAAAAAATTCTTTGTTCGATTTTGAAAAAATTTCTTTCTCTTCATCAGCCAATGAACTCGTACTATTCACAAACTTTTTCTTCTCAACAAACCTCTTGTTTGGAACATTTCTTTTCTGATATGGTTTACCCTCCTGATAACCACCCGACCAATTGTTTCTGTTGTTATTGTAAAGACGTGGTGGATAACCAGTTTTCTTGTTGTAAACCCTGTCTTTCTTTCGACTCATATTGTTCACAGCTGACAACTCCACTTCGACCAGTTTAAAAACATTTGTCAATTTGTTCAAATTAACATTCTCTATCGGAAACTCAGAATCCGAAAACAACTTATCCGAACCCATCATCTTGTACATGACAAGGTTTGATTCTTCATCTAAGTTTTTTTTTTTTTGGGTAAAGGGTTACCCCGGTGATTCTATTAAAATGCAACCGCAATTAAGTACAAGTAGTGAGGATGTGTTCCACACTAGTTCATATACAGGACATGCCCCATATATGTAAAACAAAAACAAAACCAAAGACCTATAATACCCCATAACCTAGTCTACTATACATCATAACACGACATCTAGTAGACAAACAATGCAAACCACAAACACATACTCTCAACCACCATCATCAAAAATAAAGTGGCCACAAAACCGCAGCCCCTTCAGACGAAAAGCAGACAACCTATCCATTCGAGAACTTGGAAGAAGAGGTGCTTGCCCCTGCTTTCGAAGAAAAAGGATGAGTACCCGATGTCATGAATGCACTAGTTTCGTTGTAGACTTCTTCGACCTCCTCCTCATCCGATTCCTGCCTGTCCCTCGAAGGTTTCTTCTCAACCCGACCCACGGTGGTACCTCCCTGATTACCAGCCACTCGACCCACCATGGTACCATCTAAGTTGTTCTTGGACTTTTGTTTCGGTTTAAGCACTTTGTCTACCACACTTTTCACCACATCATTTTGGACACCCTCGTCATTGGAAGACGTGAACGTGACATCAATGTTCTCAGGAAGTTTAAAATCACTTTCTTCCTCAATTTCCACCAAACTAGACTGCTTTTTTGTGTAGTTGTCTAAAATTGGCGGTGGAACTTTGTGAAACCCTACACCCGTTCCATCAGAAAACACATCCTCGCCAGCTTTGTTTTTCCCTATAGGTTTGGGAACAATATGCTGCAAAACAAAGCTTGCTGAGCTATAGCTGTTTAACTTCAACTGAATTCTTTCATTTTCAATTTCAGCTTCTTGAACTTTAAGTTTCAATTTAGCAATTTCATCCAGTTGATTATTAATTGATTCTTCTTTTATTCTCACCACAGCTCTCAGATGTTCGTTTTCTTCAAGAATTAACTTTTCATTTTCACATTTTATTTTCTCACGTTCAATTTTATCATTTTCAATTTGAGCTGTTAATTCTTTGATTCGTTCAGTTGAAGCTTTTACAGTTCTGTCACGACCTAGAATCTGATCCTCAACACTTTTAACTTTCGTTGTCAGATTCTTGATTTTCTCACTGTTTAGGTACGTGATAGTGCTACAAAAATTGCATTATTTGGTGCAATTTTTGCAGTCAGCATTTCCATCAATCTTGTTGCCTGACGCATTTGTTGACACAATTTGACTGACCTGGCCCTTTGACTCAGTCACAGAATTAGAGTCTACCTCAAGTGCTTTCGCGGCCAGCACTTTGTTAGCCATCTTTCCCAGGTTCTCTGCTGTCAACTCCTGCATAGTATCAATCAAGCCAGTATCAATCTGCTTTGCTTTCTCAAACTCTTCTTTTTCTTTCTTCTCTTTCTCTTCTTTCTCCTCTTTCTCCTTTCTCTCTTTTTCTTTTTCTTCTTCAATCATCTTCTCTGTTGGTGTTCCCCACCACTTGTGCTGCCAGTACTCATCATCCTCTTTTATCTCCTTGATGATAGCTTCCATATCGAGTGTGCTGTCATCAATCGCAATGTTTCCATACTGATCAAGGTAGCATTCTCTGTCTGGATCCCATCTATTTGCTCTTCTTGCTTCCAGATAAATGCGAGAGATCCTCAAGATTCTGTTTTCAGCAATCATTTTTCGATAACAGTACTTCTGCTCGTCAGTACGATCATCTAACCACGGAATTGGTCCATCATCATTCGCCATGAATGCGTAACCAACCGCATTTTCTTCCGGTAACACTTCCTTACTCCAATCGTACCCCTCATCATCGTAAATCACAGCCAGAGCCCTTGATTTGTCTCTGTTATCTTCAGTCTACTTCAATCTAGGCGGCTCGGATTTATTCTGATGATAGATTGCCTTCTTGTAGTAATCATCTCGAAACGGATTCTCCGACTCATCAGCATATGCATTTCTGCATTCCCGCTTGAAGTGACCCTTCTGCTTACACTTAAAACATGTCACCTTTGACTTATCGAACCCTAACTTTGTAGACGGACCACCGATCGTCTTTCTCCCGGTAATTTCCATGAAACGCTGAGCACGTCGAACAGCACTTGCCATCGCCCAACGAATGTCGATCAGTTCCATTTCTTCGGGGTCTATCTGATCGTAATCTTCTTTCGTCAGATTTGTATTCTCGATCTTACCAGCCACCAACCCTTCATATGATTCCAACACAGATGCCAAGAAAACCATCTGTTGCTTAGCCGACTCCTCATCAAAATTCTGTGCGTTCTTCAAATCTATCGCGATGTTGCAGGAAAACTTCGCATCATAACGGTTTGCAGAAGACGTAGATCCACTGTGATAACCACTGTGGCTTCCGCTGCTTGGACTGCTTTGACTTTCTTTACTTGCTGAAGAAATATTCTCAGCAGAAAATGCAGTTTTTGGAGAAGTAGCTTTCGGCATCAAGCTTTTCGGATAGTACAGATCCAGGTTTTGCTGATGAGATGAGTGATTGACTTTGTATGTTTTCTTCAGTTCTAGCTCATGACTTTCAAGTCGCTCAATCACCAAATCTGGAGTCAAATTTTCAGGAGCAATAGTGTTCTTCAACATTAGTGCGTAATATCTCCAATCCACTTCATCTGGTAATGAATCGAACAGTTTGTCAACAAGTTCTTCATCAGAATACGTGATCTTATGTCGTGCAAGTTCCAGCTTCAGATGACCGAACCTTTCAATCATTTTGCAAACCGATTCATTTTTAAGACAACCAAACATGTCAAACTCTTTTCTAAGAAGTTTCGTTTTATTTTTTACAATCTCTTTACTTCCTAGACACTTCTTCTTGAGTTTTTCCCATAAATCTTTTGCATTTGAGTAGTCTATCAAGGAAATAATGTCTTCCCGCACCGACTGAAACAGTAAAGCCACACACTTTTGCTCGGCTACAAATCCTTCAGTTTCTTCAGCTGATCTCAATGCTTCACCATTCTTCTTTCCATTTGCATATCCATTTTTCATACTTTTCCAACTTGCAAATGCGAAAGCCATCAACCAGTCTTCGAATTTTGTTGACCACCTACTATAGTCTTCTATAGCCATCAGTTTCGGAGGTTTGTTGAATGTACCAAATGCAGTCTCCGACTCCCAAGCTTCTTTCTTTTTCTCTTTCGGTGGATCCTCATTCGTATTGCTCGAAGACATATCATTGTTTCCGGAACTTCCCGTGAATGCGTACATTTCGCTGAACGGATTCATGAAAATATCATCCATTTTGACTGTACTTGCAAAATGAACCAACACTTAGAAAAATTTTCGAAGTTTTGAACAACAGGACACAAAAGCGAATCTATCTGTATAGGTGACAGATAAGCGAATCTATATGGTTCAAATAAGCGAACCAGATAAGCGAACCATTCGAGCGAACCAGAACAATGTTAGTTCGAGCGGACCAGGTAATACTCTAAAAGCGAACCACAGTATGTCCGTTCGAGCGAACCAATAACTGTCCAAATAAGCGGACCGTAAAAGCGAACCCAGCAATTGAACAAAAAGCGGACCAGAAATGTACGTTCGAGCGGACCTGTATGTGTCCGTTCGAGCGAATCTAACAGTAAAAGTGTCTGAAAAGCGAACCAAACAGGTAATTTCGAGCGAACCTGTTATGAATTACGAGCGAATCTTTCAAATTTTGTCCAGAAAAGCGAACCTCTTGTTCGTAAAAGCGAATCAAAGTTTTTACCCTGTTTTAACCATTTTTAGTTCGAGTTTTAGCCTGAAACTTTCTAGGGTTTGTTATTAGTATGTTTTACACGTTATACTCAATTTTCAGACAATTTCAACCGTAGGAACTACTGTAAACCGAAAAAGTATGAGAGAAAGTGAGTAGAAAAGAGAGATTTCTGCAGATATAAGCTGTAGTAGTATGAACTCCTCGTCCTGAGCTCCGATACCACTTGTTGGACCGTTGTTTCGACCCGAAAAGTCAGCCGAGACAGTTCATCATCACATATAAAGGCGGAATCAGTATATATGACGTTACAACAGCTTGTCCTTTCAATTCCACTGCTTTTTATAGCTTTCTGAGATAATTTTGACAGAGTTTCGTTCCAAAAGCACATACACCACTCCTAGATCCGCTCCAAATGATCTCCTATTTATAGACTAGCCGGTTCGCTCATATGAACAACCATATGAGCGGACCTGTGTATTTGACACATGAGCGAACCTGTTGAGTACCTATGAGCGGACCTATATACCAATTGTACATAAAAGCGAACCTGATACATACAATACCTATTTTGACATTCTAGACTCACTGTTGACCTATTTTGATCTAAGACTTCACGTAGACGTAGTCAACAGACATCCTATGCATCAACATGTATGTCCTTTGTTGCATACTTAGTACATCGTTTTACATGACATCTTATGCTATGTATGTCCATTTAGTTCATACTTAGTACATTACTTTATATTACATTTCACGCTATGTATGTCCATTTAGTGCATACTTCGTGCATTGTTTTACATCACATCACATGCTATGTATGTCCATTTATAGCATACTTAGTACATTTGTTTTTCATCACATGCTTACATTTTGGTATGACATTTGGTTTGTTTAAATTGGACCAAAATACATTCATTAACATTAGCTACGCCGTTCGTTAGTAGGTAGTGGTACCATATGAATTGACAACTCCTGTTCCTGACATCCAATGTATGTTTGGATGGAAGGAATGACCGAATTTGATAAACATAACTCAGATAAACCTTTAATTTGTTTAAGGGCTTATCGCCACAGTCATAAGGCTTGGATGTATGCATTTTCACAATACCGCATAGATGTTTGTATCAGCATAGCATGCATTTATTCCACAAAACATAACTTTGATTTAAACCATGTATTACTTCAATACCTTGTTTTTGTGCATTTTACCTATGGTTTAGTTGACATATTTCACTTACCATACATGATATTTTGGATACACATTACATGATTTACATTGGACATAAACATTTTGACATTGATATACACAATTCATGATTTACATTAGACATGGTTTTTACATAAACATTTTGACATTTGATTATACATAAACATTTTTTACATTGGTGGTTTGTTTGGGTAAGTGATTTGAGTAACGAGGCGTGTGTAATATGATACAAGCATGGTGGATACGCTGCTGGTACTTCCTATATATAAGTGCTTATATGATATTACATGTCGTAGCGTTATTTAAATCATTTCAATTTAGACGTATTACATTATTACATAAACAACTTATTTTCACAAGATATTGTTTTACAAAAAAAGTTTATTTTATTCAACTCATTTTACTTGGTTATTTAGTTAACCATACACCTTTCTTTTATATAATCTGTTTTCTTATCGAATTTTCTTATGATTTATAAAAGAAAACACTAAACAAGATTCATGACTATATTTTGTTAAAACATTCTTTTAAACTTACAAGTCATGAATCCTATTTTCACAAAACCTGTGTATCTCACAGGCATTTTTTTATGCTGACGTACCTATTTTCACATGTGTTTCAGGATATGATGCATAGGATTGATCAAGATACACTTAGGTGGACTTGGGCCTTAGCGACAATAAAAGATGCAAGACTAGTTAATTATGTTATGCTTCTGTGTTGATAAGATATTGTAACTCTTTTAAATCAATAAAATAAAATTTCAAATTTCCATGTGTTATGAAACAATGATTCTGTTACAACACTCCCCGACGTTTCCGCCATGATTTGTTGTTTTACGTGGTCGGGGTGTGATAGAAAAGTTAGTATCAGAGCTCATGGTTATAGGGAATTAGGTTATTAGTAATGCTTTGACCTAGTCTATAACCTTCCTAGGACCCTAACACCAGATCCTTGTGTTTAGACCTTAAAACAATACCGTCACCTACCCTTAGGCGACAACCACAACAAGAACATAAATTTCAAAACCTCTTTGAAAACCAATCATCTGTTCTAGTGTGACTGATTACTAGGTTTTGAACCCTCTAAGTTTTCAAAATCCCGTCAAAGTTTGGGTCTTATAATGTGAACATGTGCAAACTAGAAGGATGAATGCCTGTACCATGCTGTCTAAGGCTAGAGTGTTCGTACAAATCCGCAGTATCGGACCAGTCACTCTTACCTGGGAACTCTTGGGGTGAGTGTTCACTTATAGGCGAGCATGTCTTCAGTGATACATTAATATGACCCGTTTACTTTGATTAGTCACCATCTCATTTGTTTGCCTTAGGTAACAAACAAATGATCGCAATTTCTATGCGTTGTCATGTTGTTTTGATTTTCCGATAACATTTCACTTGTTTCTTCCTATGTCTTTCATTTTCTCTAGAATGTCTCTTCATCACAATGACGCGCAAATATCCGAGCAGACTGCCAAATTTGCCTAGAGAATAGGCAAGGTAATCCTAAAGTCTGTTGATTTAGGTGTCACCATGTCTCGTCTCAACAATGAAGCCACTCAAGAGTCACTGAAGAAAGCAGAAGTCAAGCCTGCACCAAAATCAAGGAAGCGTAAGGCTTCAAAGAAACCCGCAGCAGTTACACCTAATCAAGCGGGACCTAGCCAGGTAGCAACGCCACCAGCTAGGAAGCCGTACTTGGGAGCTGCCCCATGGTGCAAGCGGTGCGACCATCACCATTCAAATCTCATACCCTGCTTCAAATGTATCTACTGTGGACGATGGGGACATTTGGTTAACATATGCCGCTTTGCTGTTCGAGACAAAGCTGTTGCAAACCTTGCTGCTCCTCAACCTCCTGCTAGGAAACCTTATGCCGGTGCTGCACTGATGTGCAACAAGTGTAATGTACCTCACCGAGCTTACCTGCAGTGTCGTCTGTGTGCTTCATGTGGACGACTCGGCCACCTGGCAAATGCTTGTCATTTCAACCCAATCCAAGGTGGTCCAAACCATCCCCAAGTCAACCCTGCTCCAGCTCGTCTACCATCTGGTACTTGGTACAACTACGGCGAGACGAGCTATTTTAGGAACAAGTGAACAAAGGTTGTCAATGCAAGTCTGACCCATAAATGAGCAAAAGATGTTGTTGTCTTATGCACTTGTTTCTTTTGTTTTCTTGTATTGTGAAACAATCTGTTTTGTTCATAAATAAATTGTTGTTCGCAATTCTGATATACAAGTGTAGTTACATGTGTGTATGGCATTCCCCTATAATACCTACGACAAGGAACTGTGTTCCTACAAACTACTCTTATGGTTCTCCCATTCAAGTGATCGCTCATAATTTCCTCGAAATTCTAAAGTACTCATTTCGTTCTAAGAAACAAAGTACAGGAAATAAAGTGACATTATGAGTAAATTGTGCTTTTGCATATCTGTACCTTTAAATCCTTGGTTAGAAAACTAAGGTATTTTTCAATCCCATACCCATATCATTACACTCTGGTTTACATAAACATTTTGACATTTGATTATACATAAACATTTTTTACATTGGTGGTTTGTTTGGGTAAGTGATTTGAGTAACGAGGCGTGTGTAATATGATACAAGCATGGTGGATACGCCGCTGGTACTTCCTATATATAAGTGTTTGTATGATATTACATGTCGTAGCATTATTTAAATCATTTCAATTTAGACATATTACATTATTACATAAACAACTTATTTTCACAAGATATTGTTTTACAAAAACAGTTTATTTTATTCAACTCATTTTACTTGGTTATTTAGTTAACCATACACCTTTCTTTTATATAATCTGTTTTCTTATCGAATTTCCTTATGATTTATAAAAGAAAACACTAAACAAGATTCATGACTATATTTTGTTAAAACATTCTTTTAAACTTACAAGTCATGAATCCTATTTTCACAAAACCTATGTATCTCACAGGCATTTTTTATGCTGACGTACCTATTTTCGCATGTGTTTCAGGATATGATGCATAGGATTGATCAAGATACACTTAGGTGGACTTGGGCCTTAGCGACATTAAAAGATGCAAGACTAGTTAATTATGTTATGCTTCTGTGTTGGTAAGATATTGTAACTCTTTTAAATCAATAAAACAAAATATCAAATTTCCATGTGTTATAAAACAATGATTCAGTTACAACACTTCCCGACGTTTCTGCCACGATTTGTTGTTTTACGTGGTCGGGGTGTGACACAATGTCTTGTGAAAAATATGTTATCTTGCATAAAATGTATATGTCCAGATTGAATGATTAAAATAAGGCTAGGATATGTAATATCATATAAGCACTTATATATAGGAAGTATCAGCGGCGTATCCACCATGCTTGTATCATATTACACATGCCTCGTTACCTAAATCACTAACCCAAACAAACCACCAATGTAAATTGCCCATGTCTAAACCCTTTGTCAAATGTCATTGTGTAAACCGTGTCAAAATGTTTATGTCAAAATGTAAATCATGAAATGTGTATATCAATGTCAAAATGTCTATGTCAAGTGTCAATCATGTAATGTGTAAACAAATGTCATGTATGGCAAGTGAAATATATATCAACTAAACCATAGGTAAAAATGCACAAAACAATGTATTGAAGTAAAACATGGTTTAAATCAAAGTTATGTTTTGTGGAAATGCATGCTATACTGATACAAACATCTATGCAGTATTGTGAAAATACATACATTCAAGCCTTGTGACTGTGGTGATAAACCCTTAAACAAATTAAAGGTTTATCTGTGTTATGTTTATCGAATTCGGTCATTCCTTCCATCCAAACATACCTAGGATGTCAGGAACGGGAGTTGTCAATTCCTATGGTACCACTACCTACTAACGAACGGCGTGATCAATGTTAATGAATGTATTTTGGTCCCATTTAAACAAACCAAATGTCATACCAAAATGTAAGCATGTGATGAAAACAAATGTACTAAATATGATGAACATACATAGCATGAAAAGATAATGTAAAACAATGCACTAGGTATTCACTAAATGGACATACATAGCGTGAAATGTAATGTAAATCAAATCTACTAACTACTAAGTATGCAGCAAAGGACATACATAGCAAAAACACAATGAAATCATGTACTATAAATGTACCAATGAATATAGCAAGCATATAATATGAAAACAGGGAAATCACGAAAGTAACAAGTAGGCACATGTGTTTCACCCCAAAATATTTGAAAAATAGTAAAAAGAGGGGACTATGTACTCATTTGAGATTGCTCAATAGTCCTAGGATAACCATCAAGCAATGCTAGAAGATCACGGAATCAAATGGCACCTAATATAGGTATCTATGTTAATAAACGGACCTAATCGAAGGATCGGGTAGCATGAGGGTTCGTAAACCAAATGAGTGTAAGAACTCGTGCAATATGGTTTAACAAAGCCTACATACTAAAATGGAAGCTATCCTAAGTGCTTTTGACCCGTTACGACCCGTTTAGGCAGCTTACGCTACTTTAACGCGTCGTTCGCGTAAAACGCGTTCGGATCGCCTAACTAGTCCTATGATAAGTAAGCTATGCCTTAACATGTCTAATATTATTGCCAAATCTGTTTAGGTGTCAAAAGTTATGTTTTTTTTGGGTAATGGGTTACCCCGGTGATTTTATATCATATCAACAAAAACAAGTAGGGAGGCAGAAATACCCCCTAGTTCTCTTGGTGGCATACCACCAAAGAGGAAACAAGAACACAACCAAATAAACAACCAAAATTAGACAACTATTACATTTCTTCTAACAATGGTCATCAAAGGTCTCTATCCCATGCACGTTCCACTTCTCCAAAAACCTGCTGACATTGGCACTGGCTTTGTACTTGAAAGAGAGCAATTTTGTTCGAACCGTATGCAAAATAAGCTCCACAATTTGTTCCGGGGGTCTTAGTTGGTTGTTGAAAAATCTAGCATTCCTTTCCATCCAAATAAAGTACGCCGAAGCTTCAACTATAAGACGGCTCGTTACCACCTCAATAGATCGACGAGTAGCTCTAGGCACCAACCATTGCATTATGACATCCCATTTTTCATTGACCTGTGACATTTCGCCTCTCTCACGAACTTTATTCCACACCTTTTTTGAGTATTTGCACTCAAAAAACAAGTGGTCCATCGTTTCAATACCTGCATAACAAAGGAGACAACACATTTGATTCATAGAACCAGTTACAGTATGGTTCCAGTGTAGGATCCTGTCTTGAGTCCACAGCTTCCTCTTCAGAATCAGCCAACTAATAAACGCATGTTTTGGAATGTTAAACCGAGACCAGACTATATTCGACCATTCAACACAGTGACCCCGATTCCTAATAGCAGCCCATACCTCTTTAGACTCAAACGAGACCAAGTTACATTCTGAATTCATCCACATAATTCTATCTTGAACACCAGCCGATAAAGAAACGGGTTGGAGCTGAAATAGGACCGGGTATAAATTCCTCCAAGCTTCAGGTCAAACCCAGTTGCCATCATCTATAGCGTCCGCTAGCTTAGAAAACATACTAAAACCATGTTGGGCCATACGTCTATGCGTAACCAAATTACTCAGCGGACATAGACTACACCATTTGTCAAACCATAAAGATGTTGTTTCACCATTACCGATTTTGGACCAGAAAAACGGCCTAACCACATGTCTTAACTTCAGTAATTTCTTCCAACCCCATGGCGAGTTACTTTGGATAGGAACGTCCCAGATGCTACGATTTTTTAACCTATGAATCAGAACCCACTTTGTCCAAAGGGATTTCCTTTCCGAAAGAATACTATAGATGTGGAACGTCATGAGAGACCGAATAACATCAGAAATACGTCTAATGCCTAACCCCCCTTCAGACTTAGGAAGACATACCTCTTTCCAGGCAACTTTAGCTCTGCCTTTAGCGGCCGTACCATATCCCCATAAAAACCACTTCATTTTATTCTCAAGCTCCTTAATTATACTCATAGGTAACAAGAAAACCGAAGCCCAATACGCATGAATAGAAGACAGAACAGAAATGACCAGCTGAAGCCTTCCAGCAAACGATAGGAACTTATTTTTCCAATCCATGATCCTCTTATCCATTCTTTCCACAAGAACTTTACAATCTTTTACTAGAAGCCGAGAAGCCAAAAGAGGAACCCTAAGGTATTTAATCGGAAGCTTTCCCTCCTCAAAAGGAACAAACTCCATGATTCTGGATTTAATGCTACTAGACACGTTGCAAAAAAACGCAGAACTTTTAGAGTTACTAGGAGCAAGCCCTGAAACATCTTTAAACTTCATCAAAGACTCCATGATTACCCTTGCCGATTGAGTATCACCCCTAGCAAAAATAAGTAAATCATCTGCAAAACAAACATTAATAATCATCTGTTTTTCGCACTTGTTATGGAATCTAAAAGACGGTTCCGAGTCAGCCGCTTTTCGAAGAAGTAGAGTTAATACTTCCATAACCATGGTGAACAGATAAGGAGACATAGGGTCTCCTTGACGCAGACCCCTCTCACCCCGAAAGTATCCGTGAATGTTACCATTAATGCTGAGAGAAAAAGAAGTGGATGTAACACATTCCATAATCCAACCGATAAAACGCTGGTTAAAGCCAAACCCATGAAGGATATCACGAAGAAAATCCCAATCCACCGTGTCGTAGGCCTTCTGAATGTCCACCTTGAAGGCACACCTCGGAGGACCAACTTGCCGGTGATAATTATGCATGAGTTCTTGAGTTAGAAGAATGTTGTTCGAAATTCTTCTCCCCGGGACAAAAGCCGATTGGTTTTCACTAATTATCTCATTGAGGCCCTCAAGAATCCTGTTGGAGATGATCTTGCTTATACCTTTGTAAATGACATTACAAAACGAATTTTGGCTTAAAATGAATTTTGGTCCATAAAAGTTATGTTACATATGCTTAAAATGAATTTTGGTCCTCAAGAATCCTGTTGGAGATGATCTTGCTTATACCTTTCTCATTGAGGCCCTCAAAAGTTATGTTACATATGCTTAAAATGAATTTTGGCGCAAAAAGGGTATTTTGGTCATTTTCCTAAGGCATATAAACTACCTATCATATAACTACTTAAACGAAGTGACCATAAGGTATAACCTCGGAAGGTTATTCCCTGTACAACGATGGTCACCTAATGTGTTTGGTCGTATCCTAATGATCGACCAAATGGGTCGGGTTCGAAAGTATAAGCGATTGTTTAGATCGCTTACCATACGACCCTATATAAGCACAAATCTAAAAGTGACGAGTTAAACATGTTAAAACATGTTTAACGAGGTTTGAAAACAGGTTTGATATCAAAACAAACAGTTTTGATACCCAAGAGTAGTTTGGTTACAAAATACGTAAGAATACGCATTTTGGCCGAAATTACGACTCGTCACTATGCCTAGATAACGTGGTAATCAGTAGGTATAGTCACTAGGGACTATAACCATCGTGATTACGCTCACGTTATGAAGTTCATCTTAGCCGATAATTATGTCATCTTTATTATAGGAATAGATTTATGTTAAATGGCTGCTTAATTATAGGAATGGATTTATGTTGACTGGCTGCTTGATTATAGCCATGTATATTTCTTCCTTAATTTCGGTTGTATGGTGCCTATTTAAAGTGCCTTTGTAAATCAATATAGGACACGAAGAATTATCAGATCATAAACATTTTTTATGGTATCAGAGCCACAGCTCTGAAACCCTTTCCTGCCCACCGGAGCCTCGGTTCCTTCTCTTTTTTTTCTTCTTTTCTTAACCTGCTGCTGTTTGGTTTATCCTCATCATGGACAACAATGATGCAGCAGATGCAACTTCTCAAAAACCTGTTACTTCTCTCCACCCAGCCTACTCGGTCACGAATATACAAACCAAAATTCGGACCCTCGACGGCACCAAGGTGACTTATTCATCTTGGACTAAAC
The DNA here is from genome assembly GCF_002127325.2 of Helianthus annuus. Classification (NCBI taxonomy): domain Eukaryota; kingdom Viridiplantae; phylum Streptophyta; class Magnoliopsida; order Asterales; family Asteraceae; genus Helianthus; species Helianthus annuus. The sequence goes on from NC_035437.2 coordinate 79,174,921, forward strand.
TCTTCAAACTCCATGCCGTGGCCTATAAGGTCCTTGATCATCTTGACAACACCCCTCCTCCCCCTGAAAAATCATCCGATTATGCTTCATGGAAGGAAATTGATGCTCTTGTGTTGCAGTGGATTTATAGCACGATATCGGATGATCTCCTGGTTCGGATCTTGGATACCGATTCAACAACACGTGCCGCCTAGGTCAAGATTGAGAAGATTTTTTTGAGTAATAAGAAAGCAAGAGCTGCTGCCCTGGAAACAAAATTTGTTAATCTCACTCTCTCGGCCTGCTCGTCTTTAGACGACTATTGTCAGCAACTAAAGGATCTCGCTAATCAGGTTGGAGATGTTGATCAACCCGTGACCGAGTCACGACTCGTGTTACAATTGGTACGTGGCCTACCCGCGGAATATGACACAACTGCTTCCCTTATAAATGCACAGGAGGCCGACTGGGATCTCGCTCGTTCTATGTTAAATGATGAGGTCATACGGCAGGCTGCCCGCCAAAACCCTCAGTCCGTTCTCGTCGCCCCTACAGCCTCAAATCAGCAACCCGCTCAATCCAATCCGCCGCCATCTTCTCATCCTTCCCACAACCCTAACCCGTCACCTCAAGGTTACCAACGAGGCCGGGGTCGTGGTCGCGGACAAGGCTACTGAGGTCGCGGAGGTCGCGGGCGCGGGGGTGGACGTTTTCAGCCGCCTAACAGCAGCCCTTGGTCGTATCAGACAACCTGGTACCCTCAATGGGCATGGTGGAATACACCTCCATGCCCGTATCCTACTTAGTCTCCGTGGAAACCCACTTCCGGCCAGCAGGTACAACAGCCCATTCCACAGGCCAACTTTATGTTCCAGCAGCCTGATGCAGCCCAGTACACTCCAACGACCCCCCCGGTTCAACAGCAGCCTGGTTACAATGCTTTAAGCCCTTCCGATCTCCAAGCAGCCTTTACTACCATGTAGCTGCAACAGCCAGATCCTCTCTGGAACATGGACACCGGAGCTGAACGACATGTCACTCTGGACCAAGGTATGATTCAACAACCTTTATCTTCTCCTGTATGTAGTAAAATCTTGGTGGGCAATGGTCAATGTTTACCAATAAATGGATCCGGGACAGGTTTTCATACCGTTTTTAACCGTACATACATCCTACCTGACATCCTTTACAGCCCAAAAATTATTAAAAACCTTATCTCTGTTAGACGTTTTACTCGCGATAATAATTTGTCTGTTGAATTTACCCGTTTGGTTTTTCTTTGAAGGACCTAACAACTGGACGAATTCTGTCACGCCACAATAGCACCGGGGATCTCTACCCGCTCACCACTCCTCAGCTTCCGCCCTCTGCTTGTTTCATCACCACTACATCTTTACCTTGGCACGAACGCTTCGGCCATCCCGGTGCTCAAGTTTTGGATATTCTTAGCCGTAATTTCAATTTTCCATGTAATAAAAACAAGCACTTTTGTCATTCTTGCCAATTATCTAATAGCAAAAGACTTCCTTTTTATGCTTCGAATTCTTTTACTTTTTCACCGTTTGACATTATCCATTGTGACTTATGGACATCATCGGTAACTAGTAAAACGGGGTATAAATATTACATGGTTCTAATTGACAATTTCTCACATTTTATTTGGGTTTACGCATTAAAATACAAATCCGAAACTTTTCCAACCTTCATTAAATTCCATCGCTTAATTGCTACCCAATTTAACCGGAACATTAAAACATTTCAATGTGATCTAGGGGGTGAATTCGCTAACAATGCTTTTAAAACCTTTGCTAATCAACATGGTTTACTCTTCCGTTTCCTTGCCCGCAAACCTCTTCACAAAATGGCCGAGCAGAACGCATGATTCGTCGCCTAAACAACATCATTCGTTCCCTGCTCATTCATGCAAACCTACCACCCATGTTTTGGGTCGAAGCCCTCCATACAGCAACATACTTGCATAATATTTTACCAACAAAACGCCTAAACTTTTTCACCCCTACATTTGCTCTTTACTTGCGCCATCCAACATAGAACCATTTACGAGTATTTGGTTGTGCGTGTTACCCGAACACATCCGCTACACAACCACACAAACTTCACACTCGTTCTGTCCGGTGCATACTTCTCGGATATCCCCCAGATTTTCGAGGTTATCGGTGTTTTGACCCCACCACCGGTAAAATACACATTTTCTCGTCACGTCACTTTGACGAGAACACTTTTCCCTACACCATTCCATCCTCCACCAGGTTATATGATTTCTTGGATGATCCAATACCACCACCCTTTGTTTTCCGTAACCCAACCCCACCCACAACAGCCTCAAACCAAGCCCACCCAAGTACCACACCTTATCCCATTACCTATACCCGCCGAGCCAGAACCATTCCCCCACCGTTAGCTGCTGTTCCACAGCCTTCTGATGCTGTTCCGAGGCATTCTGATGCTGGTCCACACACACCTCTGCAGCTCGGACAGCAGCTTTGGGCCCCTCTAACCAAACCAGTTAGCCTGTTTCCTATTCTCAACCAGCACCAAACCCTCCTACGAACACCCATCCTATGGTCACCTGATCCAAAGCCGGTACACCGCAGCCTACAACTTCCCAGACCCTTATTTCCACATCCATCTAACCTGTACCCACATCCTATGCCAAAGCCTTCGCGGATCCAAATTGGTTACATGCTATGCAAACCGAATTTTCTGCTTTACAGGTGAATGATACTTGGGAGTTGGTTCCTAGGCCGATTACTAAACCGATTATTAGATGCATGTGGTTATTTCGACATAAGTTCAAGTCTGATGGTTCACTAGAAAGGTATAAAGCTCGTTTGGTTGTTAACGGGAAATCTCAAACGGTGGGGGTTGATTGTGAAGATACATTCTGTCCGGTTGTAAAACCGGCTGCTATTCGGACGGTTCTATCGTTAGCAGTCTCTCGGTCTTGGTCGATACATCAATTGGATGTTAAAAATGCTTTTTTACATGGGCATCTAAATGAGGTTGTCTTTATGCATCAACCTCCAAGTTTTGTGGATACGTAACCCGGATTTTGTTTGCCGACTCAAGAAATCTTTATACAGGCTTAAACAAGCTCCCCGAGCTTGGTATACCAGGTTTGCAAATTTCATTCTTTCACGGGGATTCAAAAGCAGTGCTTGTGATAATTCTCTATTTATCTACCATTGCGGGTCGGATATGGCATATTTGTTGTTGTATGTGGATGATATTATGCTCACAGCTTCTTCCACAACTCTTCTCAGGCAGATATTAATATGCTTTCTAGAGAATTTTCTATGACAGATTTGGGTGATCTTCATCACTTTCTGGGCATCACGGCTACTCGCAAGAACAATGGTCTCTTTTTATCTCAGGCTCAATACACAAAAGACATCATTGCACGTGCTTCTATGACGAACTGCAAACCATGTGTTACCCCGCTCGACTTGGCAGCCAAGCTAAGCGCCACAGATGGTGCTCCCTTTCATGATCCCACACTTTATAGAAGCTTGGCTGGTGCATTGCAATACCTAACATTCACTCGCCCCGACATTTTCTATGCGGTCCAACAGATTTGCCTCTTTATGCATGATCCGCGTGAGCCACACTTCACTTTTTTGAAGCGTATTGTTCGGTATTTGCAGGGCACCATAGATTACGGCCTCCACATAACTTGTTCAGCCAAAACCTCTCTAGTAGCATACTCTGATGCAGATTGGGGCGGGTGTCCAGATTCACGCCGCTCCACTAGTGGATATTGCATGTTCCTCGGTGATAATGTTGTTGCTGAGGCCACTTGGATTCGTAATCTTCTTCTTGAGCTGCACACTCCGTTACGACAGGCATCTATTGTGTATTGTGATAATGTTTCAGCCGTTTACCTTTCCGACAATCCGGTACAGCATCAACGGACTAAGCACATAGAAATTGATATTCACTTTGTTAGAGAGAAAGTTCGAATAGGCCACGTCCGAGTGCTTCATGTCCCGTCTTCACTACAGTTTGCGGATATCTTCACCAAAGGAATTTCACGGCAATTGTTCCAGTCTTTTCGGTCCAGTTTGAACGTCTGTCCTCCGCCCGCTCAAACTGCGGGGGTGTCTTAGCCGACAATTATGTCATCTTTATTATAGGAATAGATTTATGTTAAATGGCTGCTTAATTATAGGAATGGATTTATGTTGACTGGCTGCTTGATTATAGCCATGTATATTTCTTCCTTAATTTCGGTTGTATGGTGCCTATTTAAAGTGCCTTTGTAAATCAATACAGGACACGAAGAATTATCAGATCATAAACATTTTTTAGTTCAAACGAACTTCACGTTGACCATAAACTGGTCAATGCAGAAAGTCAAACTCAGTTTGGCTTTTAAGCTAAAAACGCATAAAAGAACGAAAGAGGACTTACAAAAGGTCCAAGAAAGTTTGATTTTCCAAGTATTCTCAGGTATGAAGTGATTAACACCTCAACTTAGAGAAATCTCAGAAATCAAGTGGGTTTGAGAATGAAAGGGGTGGGGTATTTATAGTTTTCGGAGAGCCGTTAAGATCGTTCCTCGTAAAATGAGCTTCAATCTCAGCCGTACACCTCGTGCCCACTGATTTACAAAACCATGGGAGCCCAAAATAGCCCATAGTATGTTCAAAAACCGTTGGCAATGCATAAAAACCCAGCTGCTGTTTTAAACAGCTTGTTTTGTAGGTCTAATGGTAGCTCGCAGCCCGCGTAAGAGTCTAAGGGGGCTTACGCGGCCCGCCTGGACTCCCTGATCTGCACATATGTTTCAGAAATTGCTGTTTTGGTCCCTGCATGCTTCTAAGGCTCATCTTGACACGTCTAAGGCCTGTTAAGCCATTTTCAAGGCCCTACAATGATGCCCAAACATAGTGGACATGAAACATGCTCAAAAATATGCCGGATGTCGGTTCGTTTGGTCGTATGGACGCGTTATTCGCTTAATTACGACGAAATGCGCATGAACGCGAAAAAACGATCCAAATTTCACGACGGATGGATTTTTCTTATGCTAAACACTAAAATAAAATATTTTAATGCTTACATAAATTTTTGGATGTCCGGATGTATTCAGAACGTAAGATATGCGCGAATATGCAAACTTATGCAGTTTTTGACGCTTTTAGTCCCTGAATGACCAAAAAGTTATTTTAGCACACCGAACCCCTCAAAGCGTATTTCTAAGCCATGTAAAGGATATTTAGGGTATGTTTAACTTATGGCCATGTTCCGGAATGTTCGTTATAGTTCAAATCGGCATACTTTCGCAGTTTGTCGAATTTAGTCCCTGTAAGCGAATAAACTTGATTTTGCCATACGAAAGCCTTCAAAACTTATTTCTAAGTTATGTAAAGGTTATTTAAGGTATTTTAAGCATATGTTGATGTTCCAAAGTGTTTGTCGTGTTAAACTGATTACGTTTATGCACAAGTTTGTGTATAACTCTCCAGAAAGCGATAAAGAGTTCGAAATTGAATAAAAATCAAAACATGAAAAATGTCAAACATAAACAAACAACATTGGGGTCAAATAACATTGTCTTATTGATAACTTAAAATGTTTACAATGATTATAGACACAGGTGTCACAGTCTCCCCTACTTGTGGAAATTTCATCCCGAAATATGTTTAGAGGAAACTTGTGAGAAGAGATGTGGATATTTCGCCTTCATTTGATCTTCATGTTCCCAAGTAAACTCAGGTCCACGTTTAGATTCCCAGCGAACTTTGACCAAAGGAATGCGCTTGCGCTTGAGCCACTTAACCTCACGATCCATGATTTCCACAGGTTGCTCAACAAAATGTAGTGTTTTATCAACACGAATTTCGTCAAGTGGTATGTGGAGGTTCTCATCAGCTAAACACTTCTTGAGATTGGAAACGTGAAAGGTTGGATGAACATTTCCAAGTTCAGGAGGTAACTCAAGTCTGTAGGCTACCTTACCGATTCTTTCAATGATCTTGAATGGTCCATCGTATCTAGGTGCAAGTTTTCATGTCTTTCCCAATCTGATCACACCTTTCCAAGGTGAGACCTTAAGTAATACACGATCACCGACTTGAAATTCCAAGGGCTTGCGTTGTCGGTCTGCGTAACTCTTTTGACGGCTTCGAGCTGTCTGAAGGTTATCACGAACTTTCTTAACCTTATCTGTTGTCTCTAGAATGAGGTCAGGTCTAGTAAGCTAAGCCTCACCTATCTCATTCCAGCAGACTGGTGAATGATATTTTCGACCATAGAGAGCCTCGAAAGGAGCCATGTTGATGCTGGAGTGATAACTGTTGTTGTAGGAGAATTCAATCAATGGAAGATGTGAATCCTAACTACCACCAAAATCGATCACACAAGCTCTAAGCATATCCTCCAAAGTCTGGATTGTTCTTTCCGTTTGGGCATCTGATTGTGGATGATAAGCTGTGCTCAGATTAAGTTGGGTCCCTATAGCAGATTGCATGGTTCTCCAAAAACGAGACGAGAATCGAGCATCCCTATCAGAAATAATGTTTAAAGGAACACCATGTCTATATATAATTTCATCCACATAGATTTTTGCAAGCTTGTCGGCAAATAAATCCTCACGGATTGGCAAGAAATGCGCTGACTTTGTAAGACGATCAACGACTACCCAGATGGCATCGTGACCTTTCTTAGTGCGCGGAAGTTTGGTAATAAGATCCATAGCAATGTTTTCCCATTTCCAAACTGGGATCTCTGGTTGCTCTAATAAACCAGAAGGATGTTGGTGTTCAGCCGTAACCATAAGACAAGTAAGGCATTTTGAAACGTATAAGGCAATGTCTTTCTTCATACCAGGCCACCAATACTGAGTACGAAGATCCTTATACATCTTGTCAACACCAAGATGAATAGAATAACGAGACTTATGAGCTTCATCCATAAGCAAGGTGCGGAGATCATCTTGACTTGGGACCCACAAACGGTCCATGAAATAATATGACCCATCGTCTTTAAGTACAAGATCAGGCTTAATATGACAGGGTAATTCCTTACCCATAAAACCTTGTGAAACACAAGTATGCTGAGCTTGAGAAATGCGGGCTTGGATATCAGATCGAGCTTGAATATCAGATTGAACACGAACACAATGAAGCTTGACACGTTCCTTACGACTCAAAGCGTCAGCCACGACATTCGCCTTACCAGGATGGTAGCGGATTTTGCAGTCATTGTCGTTTAGAAGTTCGACCCAACATCGTTGCCTCATGTTGAGTTCTTTCTGATTGAAGATGTGCTGAAGACTTTTGTGGTCAGTAAAAACCACACATTTTGTACCATACAAATAGTGTCTCCAGATCTTAAGAGCGAACACAACTGCACCTAACTCAAGATCATGAGTGGTGTAGTTCTTCTCATGTACCTTCAACTGCCTCGATGCATATGCTATGACTCTGTTCCTTTGCATCAGAACACAGCCAAGACCCAAATTTGATGCATCACAATACACGACAAAATCATCATTGCCCTCAGGCAAAGTTAGAATAGGCACATCACAAAGTTTCTGCTTCAAGGTCTGAAACGCTTCCTCTTGTTTGGTTCCCCATTTAAAGGGTTTGTTCTTCTGAGTTAGAGCAGTTTGGGGAACTACAATCTTCGAGAAATTTTTGATGAAGCGGCGGTAATAACCCGCAAGACCAAGAAAAAAACGAACCTCGGTAGGAGTAGTAGGCATATCCCTATCCTTAATCGCACTGATCTTGGAGGGATCTACATGAATACCTTGTTCGTTGACAATATGTCCCAAAAATTGAACTTCCTTAAGCCAAAATTCACACTTGGAGAATTTGGCAAAAAGTTGCTCTTTCTTTAGGAGTTCCAGAGGTAAGACGAAGATGTTGCTTATGATCAGCTTGCGTCTTAGAATAAATCAAGATGTTATCAATGAAAACGATGATGAACTTATCTAAATAAGGCTTGCAGAACCTATTCATCATGTCCATGAAAACTGTAGGAGCATTAGTCAAACCGAATGGCATAACTGTGAACTCATAATGCCCATATCGAGTGCAGAAAGTTGTCTTGGGAATATCTTCTTCATGAACACGAAGCTGATGATACCCAGAATGAAGGTCAATCTTCGAAAAACAAGTCGTACCTTGTAACTGATCAAAGAGATCATCAATGCGAGGTAGGGGATATCGATTCTTGATGGTAAGCTTGTTAAGCTCATGATAATCGATACACATCCTGAAAGATCCATCCTTCTTCTTGACAAAAAGAACGGGAGCACCCCAAGGTGAAAAGCTAGGACGAATAAAACCTTTGTCTGAAAGTTCCTGAAGCTGTTTAAACAACTCTTGCATCTCAGACGGTGCAAGACGATATGGAGATCTGGCAATAGGATTTGCACCAGGTACAAGATCAATACGAAACTCGACTTGGCACGCTGGGGGTAAACCGGGTAACTCTTCAGGAAATAGTTCAGGATAATCCCGAACAACAGGGATATCCTGAATAGACTTACCTTTGCCTTTATCTGCTACAACATGTGCCAAGAAGGCTACGTAGTTCTTTCGCAGATACTTCCGAGCTTGAAAACAAGACATGCGCTCGAGGCTACTAACAGGTTTCTCACCACGAACCTGTAGGATCTCACCTGACGAAAGCGGAACATGAACAATCTTCTCGAAACAAACTACCTCTGCGTGATGCTTGGCTAACCAATCCATACCCACTATAATGTCGAAACTCCCAAGTTGCATAGGCGTGAGGGCAATGGGAAAAAGATGGTTGTTAAGGTTCAACTGGCAGTTACGAAGAACAGAATCAAGAACAACGGGTTTACCACTAGCAACTTCTACTGTCAACGGCTTTCCTAGTTTCGTTCTAGACACGCGAAGCAATGGCTCAAAAGACAATGACATAAAACTCTTATCGGCACCTGAATAAAAAAGAACAGAAGCAGGTTGATTGTTAACAAAGAACGTACCGTTGACCACTTCATTGTCTGCCTGCGCCTCTTGTGCATTCATATTAAAGACTCGCCCACGAGCCTGAGCCTGATTCGGATTCGCATTAACCTGCCTTGGACACTGGTTTCTATAGCGAGTCAGGTCTCCACAATTATAGCACGAACCAGGAGGAAAATGAGGTCGTGCAGCTTGTGCTTGCTGTTGAGCAGGTGGTTGGGCAACCTGCTGAGCTGGATTACGGGCTGCCTGATTCTGACCAAAACAACAGACCTCAGCAAGATGACCTGACTTTCCATAGTTAGTACAGAAATGGCATGGAAGTTGTGGCTGATGGTGACTATTGCATCTGTTGCACAAAGGTGCATTTCTTGCATACCGTTTCTTCGCTGGAGGCTGTGTGAGCTGATTGGGAGCTGTCTGGTTCGGTTGGGCAGTGACAGCAAAATTTTGGGAAGCCTTATGCTTCCTTGACCCCTTTGCAAAACCCGAATCCTTACCCTTCTTGTTTTTACCTTTCTTGCTATCCCCTTTGTCAGATGACTGCTTCTTACCCTTGTCGCCCTTCCTGTGTAACTTACCCTTCCGAACCTGCGACTCAGTCAATATTGCTGCTAACTCAATTGCCTGACGAACCGTGGTAGGGTTACTACCAGTAACGATGTCTTGAACAGAGTCAGGTAAGCCATCAATACACCTCTCGATAGCTTTCTCGAGTGGGGTAACCATGGTAGGGCAAAGTAAACTCAACTCCTCATACCTGTCAGTGTATGCCCGGTGCTCACCACTATCCTGTTTTAAATCATCAAACTCCCTTTCTAAAGCCCTTAATTCATGACGAGGACAAAACTCCCTCATCATAAGAGCTCTAAGCTCAGCCCAAGTTTGTGCTAACGCAACCTCCGCACCATGGTCTCTCATAACCCCGTTCCACCATGTAAGAGCCCTCTTCTGAAAAACACTTGAAGCAAACTCGACTTTCCGATTTTCAGGACACTGAACGTGATGAAACGTACTCTCAATGCTCTCAAACCACTGTAGGATCCCAGTTGCCCTTTCAGAACCACTGAACTTGAGTGGTTTAGCCGAATTGAAACTTTTGAAGTTGCATGGAGCAATCTGGTTATTGTTGGCTTGGTTCACTTGAGCAATAATGTTTGGGAGTACAGCAGCCATATGCTGCACCATGATGTCTGCCATTTCGGCATTAGATAGCGGATTTTCGCGTCGAGGAGGCATTCTAAAAGAGGAGACAATGAGAGGAAACGAGTGAGATGATTAGATAAAAAGAATGAGATGAAACAAAATTGACAAAAGCAAAGATGGTGGTCATTCGTCCGTATCACAAAGCAAACAAATGACACACAGTGACTAATCAAAGTAAATGGGTCAAAATAATGTATCACGAAGACATGCTCACCTATAAGTGAACACTCATCCCAAGAGTTCCCAGGTATGAGTGACTGGTCCGATTATGTGGATTTGTACGAACACTCCAGCCTTAGACAGAAAACCCAGGGTACAGGCATTCACTCTTCCAGTTTGCACGTGTTCACACTATTTAGAACCCAAAACTTTGACGAAATTTTGAAAACTTGGAAGGCACAAGGCCAAAAGAATCATTCAAAAATGGATGATAAATTTCCAAAATCATTTTGAAAAATTGAAGGGTTCAAAACCATATAATAGATTATTTGAAAACAGATGATTAATTTTCGAAAAGCGTTTTGGAAAAATTGGGTTCTTGTTTTGGTAATCACCTAAGGATAGGTGAAGTGCATGTCTTAAGATCTAAACACAAGATAACTTGTGTTGGGGTCCTAGAAAGGTTATAGTCTAGGTCAAAGCATTACTAATAACCTAGTTCCCTATAACCATTGGCTCTGATACCAACTCTTCTGTCACACCCCGACCAGGTAAAACATCAAATTGTGGCGGAAACATCGGGGTGTGTTGTAACAGAGTTATTGTTTCACAACCATGACATTCAAAGTTATGTTTTATTTATCAAATATAAAAGTTACATTGTCTTAAACGAAAGGAAGCAAGAGTACATAACAAAATTAAACTAGTTCTATCTTCATTTTTAAGTCACTAAGGCACAGGTCCGCCCTAGTGTGTCACGAACATCCTATGCAACAGCTCCTGAAAACACATGTGAAAATAGGTACGTCAGCAAAAAAATGCCTGTGAGATACATAGGTTTTATGGAAATACGATTCATGACTTTGGTTTATAGAAACGTTTAATAAAAATTAGTCATAAATCTTGTTAAGTGTTTTCTTTTATAAATCATATGAAAATGCGATAAGAAAATCAGATTATATAAAAGAAAAGTGTATGGTTAATTAAATAACCAAGTAAAATGATTTGTATAAAACAAACTGTTTTGTAAAACAATGTCTTGTGAAAAAATATGTTATCTTGCTTAAAATGTATATGTCCAAATTGAATGATTTAAAAAACGCTACGATATGTAATATCATACAAGCACTTATATATAGGAAGTACCAGCGGTGATGCGTGCTAGTGTATATATAATTTAGGTGTATATTTTAAGCCCTTTTTACACTTTTTAGCCAAGTTTTAAATTTATAAACACGATATTCACTAACACTAAACACACATATGGGCAAGTGCACCCATCGTGGACGTAGTCTAGTGTTGGTAAGATACCGAGGTCGTCCAAGGACACAAGAGCTTTTAGTACCGGTTTATCCTCAACGTCAAATCAAACCAAAATGTTAGAAAAAGGTTTTTAAACTAGGAAAATTGTGACAACTGTGCTCTGTAATCTCTGTACGATGTAAAACAATGTTGATTTTTAATAAAACAATGTGCTTTGGTGTTAATATATGTGTTTTGATGTATTATGTGTGTATTTGTGTTTGGTGATTTTTACAATTCAATTCGATTCCAATTTCAAGCTCTAAATCGCTTTCTGGAAGGTTATACGCGCACTAATGCGTAAATATAACCAGTTTAATGCAACAAACACTCCGGAATAGTGAAATAGGCTTAACATACCTCAAATAACCTCCACATAACTTAGAAATTAGTTTTGGATGGTTCGATGTGTTAAAATCAACCTTGTTCGATCACAGGGACTAATTGTGTCAAACTGCGAAACTATATCGATTTGTGTAGTAACGAAGACTCCGGAACTTATCATAAGTTAAACATACCCTAAATAACCTTTACATAGCTTAGAAATAGGCTTTGAGGGGTTCGGTATGCTAAAATAAACTTTATTGATCAATAGGGACTAAAAGCGTCAAAAAGTGCACAAGTTTGCATTTTCGCGCATATCTTACGTTCTGAATATATCCGGACATCCAAAAATTTATGTAAGCATTAAAATATTTTATTTTAGTGTTTGGCATGATAAAATTCCATTCGTCGCTTAATTTGGATCGTTTTTGCGTTCGTTACGACTTCCGTCGTAATTAAGCGAATAACGCAACCGTACGACCAAACGAACCGACATCCGAGATATTTTTGAGCATGTTTTGAGTTCCCTATACTTTAACTTCATTTTGGAGCCTTGAAATGGGGTTAACGGGGCTTAAACGTGTCGAAAATGGACTTAAAAGCATGCACGGGCAAAAACTGTCATTTCTGAAAGTTTGTGCTGATCAGACAAGCCCAGGCGGCCCGCCTGAGTTTGTGTGTATCCTGATGCGGGCCGCATGGCCTCCCCAGATATGCAATTTTGTTGCAAACAGCTGTTTATGGCTGTTATACACTTCAAAACCACTTGCAAATGGTTTTTAAACAATCTATGGGCTGTTTTGGGACTCCCATGGTTTTATAAATTAATGGGCTAAAGGTGTACGGCTGAGATTTGATCACGCTTTGCGAGGAACGATCTTAACGGTTCACTGAATCCTATAAATACCCCTCATCCCCATTTGCAAAACCCACTTGATTTCTGAGATTTCTCTAAGTTGGGGTGTTCCATCACCTCATACCTGAGAATACTTGGAAAATCAAACTTGCGGGGACCTTCTGTAAGTATTCTTTCGCGTTTTTCGTTCGTTTCTACCGTTAAAGTCAAACTGTGTTTGACTTTCTGCTTTGACCTGTTTATGGTCAACGCGAAGTTCGTTTGAACTTCATAACGTGAGCGTAATCACGATGGTTATAGTCTCTAGTGACTATACCTACGGATTACCACGTTATCTAGGCTCAGTGACGAGTCGTAGTTTCGGTCAAAATGCGTTTTCTCGCGTATTTTGTAACCAAACTACTCTAGGATGTCAAAACCGTTTGTTTTGATATCAAAACCTGTTTTCTAACTTAACTAAACATGTTTCGACATGTTTAGCTCATCACTTGTTAGTTTAGTGCTTATGTAGAGTCGTAAGTCAAGCGGACTAAACACCCGCTTAGACTTTCGAACACGACCCGTTTGGTCGATCATTAGGATCCGACCAAACATGTTTAGTGACCATAGTAGCATAGGGAATAACCTTTCGAGGTTATACCTTATGGTCACTTATGTTTAATTTGTCGCATGATAGGTAATTATATGCCTTTGGTAAATTACTAAAATATCCTTTTCATACATAATTGGTAATTAAGCATATGTAACCTAAACTTTTGACACGTAACTGATTATGTAACATAATTAAACATGTATGGGCATATAATACTTGTCATAGGACTAGTTAGACGTCTCGAACGCGCTTTTGCGTGTACGACGCGTTAAAGTAGCGTAAGCTACCTTAATGGGTCGCGATGGGTTGAAAGCACTTAGGTTAGGTTCCGATTTAGGATGTAGGCTTTATTAAACCATATCACATGAGTTCCAACACTCATTTGGTTTACAAGACCTCATTCTGTCCGATCTCCCGATTTAGGCGTCTATTGTTTGACTAGTGGTTCGATTACTAGGAGCTACTTGATTTCTCTGGTTTGCTCGAGTTTGTTGAAGTTCTATTTGATCGAGGATACTTTGCACTACATGTGAGTACATAGTTCCCCTATTTTACTATTTTTAAATGTTTTGGGGTGATTCTTATGTACGAAATGTTTTCAAAGTTTAAACGATGATTTCAAAAACGATTAAAACGACTTTTACTAAACTAAGAACGATTTCGATAAAGTGAACGAACTTGTTGGTTGTAGTTACATAACGAATGACATTCATTAGCATTGATCAAGCCGACCAGTATTAGGTTATGGTACCATAGGATCTGACAAATCCCGTTACTTTACTACACCCATGGTTATGTGTGGGGGTTGTGGGTAGCGACTGAATCTGATGTTTGTTAACTTACCCTTTGGTGGTTTGTTAGTACGAGACCGAGTTGAACGATGGACGAGTCACAAAGGTTTGAATGTTGTTAGCGAGACGACCATATATAAGTTTTCACAATTAAAACGAGAACGATTTAAACGATCTAAACGAGTAAACGATTTGGGAACAAGTAAACGATTTGGGAACGATATGGAAACGATTTGGAAACGATGTTAAACGATTTCGATAAACGATTGGTTTTTGGTTAAGTGTATAGATAACGAGACGGGGGTAATATGGTGAAAACATGGTAGATACGCCGCTGGTACTTCTTATATATAAGTGTTTTCATCATATTACATATTGTGGCGTTATTTAGTTCACTTGGGTAAACGATTTTGAAACGATGTCGCACAACGATGTTTTTCTAAGAGATATAAACTATACGAGTTTTTAACGAGTTTTTACAAGATATTTTACAAGTTGGTTTTCTAAAACAAATGTTTTTGGGGTTAAGAAGCATGGCTACGAGGTTTTATAAACTACAATCAACTTGATTTGAGTTGGTTATTTAAGTTGCAATATTATAACCCTTTTCTTAAACTAAGTTTTTAATAAAGTATTGCAACATTTAAACTAGCCATGAATCAAACACTCCTATAAAACCTATGTACTCGCCAGCATTTCTTTGCTGACTAAGTTTTTACATATGTTTCAGGTGTTGATGCTTGATGATATCTAGGATGCATGCGTCACATAGGATCCGGACAAGGCCTTAGTGACATAATAACTATGATAGACAATATAAAACTTGTTTGTTCTATGTTAAGACAATGTTAATGCTTAATTTTATCAATAAAACGAAACACTTTTTGTATCCATGGTTGTGAAACAATAGCTTCTGTTACAACACTCCTCGACGTTTCCGCCACGGTTTGTTGTCCTACGTGGTCGGGGTGTGACAGAAGAAAGTTGGTATCAGAGCCAATGGTTATAGGGAATTAGGTTATTAGTAATGCTTTGAACTAGACTATAACTTTAGGACCCTAACACAAGTTTACTTGTGTTTAGATTTTAAAACAAAACCGTCACCTATCCTTAGGTGATAACCACAACGAGAACACAAATCCGAATCTGCTTCGAAAATTAATCATCCGTTCTAGGATGATTGATTACTAGGTTTTGAACCCTCTGTTTTATGGTTTTGAACCCTTCCAGTTTGATTCATATTTGGCTTAGTGCCTTTTGAATTTTTCAAAATCTCGTCAAAGTTTGGGTTAAAATAATGTGAACACGTGCAAACTGGAGGAGTGAATGCATGTACCCTGAGTTTTCTGTCTAAGGCTAGAGTGTTCGTACAAATCCACATAATCGGACCAGTCACTCTTACCTGGGAACTCTTGGGGTGAGTGTTCACTTATAGGCGAGCATGTCTTCGCGATGCATTATTTTGATTCATTTACTTTGATTAGTCACTGTGTCGTTTGTTTGTTCGAGGTAACGGACAAATGATCACCTTCCTTGTGTTTTGTCGATACATCTTTTGCTTTTCCTAATTATCAACCTTACTCGTTTCTCATATTTCCTTGTTAGACAATGCCTCCACGACGTGAAGCACAGTCTTTCACCATTGAAGAAATCGCAGCCCTGGTCTCTCAGCAAGTGGCTGCTGTGCTTCCCGGTGTTGTAACTCAAGTTCACGAGATATACAACAATAACAATAACAACAACAATGCGCAGTGTAATTTCAAGAACTTCAATTCTGCTAAACCTCTAAAGTTTTCTGGGTCGCAAGGAGCAACTGCGCTCCTACAGTGGTTCGAGAGTATTGAGAACACATTCAGGCATGTGTAGTGTCCGAATACACGTAAGGTTGAATTTGCTTCAAGCGTGTTTGAGAAGCGAGCGCTTACCTGGTGGAATGGTATTATGCGCGATAGGGGTGCCGAAGTGGCGTTGGCACAAACATGGGATGAGCTTCGGGCTCTCATGATGAGAGAGTTCTGTCCCCGTCACGAGATTCGAACTTTGGAGCGAGAGTTTGACGATTTAAAACAAGATGGGGCTGAGCACCGTGCGTACACAGATCGCTTTGAGGAACTCAGTCTATTGTGTCCCACCATGGTTACCCCACCAGACAAAGCAATCGAAAGATATATCGATGGTCTACCCGATTCT
Source organism: Helianthus annuus (assembly GCF_002127325.2). Lineage (NCBI taxonomy): Eukaryota > Viridiplantae > Streptophyta > Magnoliopsida > Asterales > Asteraceae > Helianthus > Helianthus annuus. The sequence goes on from NC_035437.2 coordinate 79,191,286, forward strand.
ATGCTGGATATTGTGACAGCTGTTAAACCCACTACCCTTCGTCAAGCGATCGAGTTATCTGCTACCTTGACTGAATCCCAAGTCAGGAAGGGTAAACTCACCCGCAAGGGTGACAAGAAGAAATCGTCTGATTCTGCGAAAGACAAGAAGAAGGGTAAAGGTAAAGAAGGTGAGTCGTCGAAGAAATCAAGGAAGCGAAAGGGTGCACAGAACTTTGCTGTTACGACATAGACTGAACAGAACACACCAGCTCAACCTCCTGCGAAAAAGGCGTATGCCGGTACCGCACCTCATTGTGCTCGCTGCAACGGTCATCATGTTGCACAACAAGCTTGTAAGCAATGCACGGCGTGTGGTAGACTTGGGCATTTAGCCAATGTTTGTCGTTCAGGACAAAATCAGGTTGCCCAGGTTCAAGCTCCGGCACAAGGGAATGCTGCTAGATTCCCACCAGGTTCATGTTTTAATTGAGGAGAGTTTGGCCACTTCCGCAACAATTGTCCGAGGCTGGCAAATGCTAATGCGAACGTCAACGCCAACGTGAATCCTGCTCGAGGGCGAGCATACAATTTGAATGCAAACGAAGCGAGGGCTGACAACGAGGTTGTCAATGGTACGTTTCTTGTTAACAATCGACCCGCATCTATTCTTTTTTATTCTGGTGCCGATAAAAGTTTTGTTTCGTTATCTTTTGAGCCTTTGCTTGCGATACCTAGAACTAAATTGAGGAAACCCTTGTCTGTCGAAGTTGCTACTGGTAAACCTCTTGTTCTCGATTCTGTTATCCGTGATTGTCAGTTGAACCTTGATAACCATCTTTTTCCTATTGACCCCACACCGATGCAACTTGGGAGTTTCGACATTATCGTTGGAATGGATTGGTTAACCAAACATCACCCTGAGGTGGTTTGTTTCGATAAGATTGTTCGTATTCCTCTTCCGTCTGGCGATGTTTTGGAAGTTCGTGGCGAGAAGCCATCTGGCGGTTTGAAGCTTATGTCGTGTACAAAGGCCCAGAGTTATTTGAGAAAAGGATATGTTGCTTTTCTAGCACATGTCACCGAGGAGAAAGACAAGAGTAAGAGTATTCAGGATATTCCGATTGTTCAGGATTATCCAGAGGTGTTTCCTGATGAACTGCCTGGTTTACCTCCGGTTCGTCAAGTTGAGTTTCATATCGACCTTGTACCCAATGCCAACCCCATTGCGAAAGCACCTTATCGTCTTGCACCTTCAGAGATGCAAGAGTTATCGAAACAGCTTCAAGAGTTATCTGATAAAGGATTCATTCGTCCGAGCTTTTCACCTTGGGGAGCTCCAGTCCTCTTCGTGAAAAAGAAAGATGGGTCTTTCCGAATGTGTATCGATTATCGTGAGCTTAACAAGCTTACCATCAAGAATCGATATCCCCTACCTCGAATTGATGATCTCTTTGACCAGCTGCAAGGTGCTTCATGTTTTTCTAAGATCGATTTGCGTTCTGGGTATCATCAACTTCGTGTTTTCGAAGAAGATATTCCCAAAACTGCTTTCCGCACGAGATATGGGCATTACGAGTTTACAGTCATGCCTTTCGGCTTGACGAATGCTCCAGCTATCTTTATGGACTTAATGAATAGGGTCTGTAAACCTTATTTAGACATGTTCATTATTGTGTTCATCGACGATATTCTCATTTATTCGAAGACTCAAGCCGATCACGAGCAACACCTTCGCTTAACGTTGGAACTCCTTAAGAAGGAACAACTTTTCGCTAAATTCTCCAAGTGTGAATTCTGGCTTAAAGAAGTTCAGTTTCTGGGTCATATAGTCAACAAGCAGGGTATTCATGTGGATCCATCCAAGATTGTTGCTATTAAGGGTTGGAGTACGCCAACGACGCCTACAAAGATTCGATCTTTTCTTGGTCTTGCTGGTTATTATCGTCGATTCATTTCAAACTTCTCAAAGATTGCGGTTCCACTCACCGCTTTGACTCAGAAAAATAAGCCTTTTGAGTGGGGACCCAAACAAGAAGAAGCATTCCAAACACTGAAGCGGAAGTTATGTAATGCTCCTGTTCTATCTCTGCCCGAGGGAAACGATGATTTCGTTGTCTATTGTGATGCGTCCAACTTAGGCCTTGGTTGCGTCCTCATGCAACGAGGTAAGGTTATTGCATATGCATCTAGACAGCTGAAAATCCACGAGAAGAACTATACGATTCATGATCTTGAGTTAGGAGCTGTGGTTTTCGCACTTAAAATCTGGAGACATTACCTCTATGGCACGAAGTGTGTGGTTTTCACAGACCACAAAAGTCTCCAGCATATTCTTAATTAGAAAGAGTTAAACATGAGGCAATGACGTTGGGTTGAACTCTTGAACGATTACGATTGCGAGATTCGCTACCATCCTGGTAAGGCGAATGTCGTGGCCGATGCGCTTAGTCGAAAAGAGCGAGTCAAGCTTCATTCTGTTCAAACACTATCTGATCTTCAAACTCATGTTCTTCAAGCTCAGCAATGTTGTGTCTCACAAAATTTGATGGGTATGGAATTGCCACATCAGCTTGAGCTTAAACTCGAAGCAAAAGGCGATGGTGTGCTTTATTTCAAGGATCGTTTGTGGGTCCCGAAACAAGATGATCTTCGCGCCCTAGTGATGGATGAATCTCACAAGTCTCGATATTCTATCCATCCTGGTGCTGATAAGATGTACAAGGATCTTCGTACTAAGTTCTGGTGGCCTGGTATGAAGAAAGATGTTGCCTTGTATGTAGCGAAATGCCTAACTTGTCTTAAAGTCAAGGCTGAACATCAACGACCTTCTGGTTTGCTTGTACAACCAGAGATACCGGTTTGGAAGTGGGAGAGCCTTGCGATGGATCTCATCACTAAGTTACCGCGTACATCTAAAGGTCACGATGCTATTTGGGTTGTTATCGATCGATTAACAAAGTCAGCTCATTTTCTTTCGATTCGCGAGGATCTATCTGCTGATAAACTTGCAAAGATTTATGTTAATGAGATTATATCACGACATGGTGTTCCTTTGGATATCATTTCTGATCGTGATGCTCGATTTTCATCTCATTTCTGGAAGACCATGCAATCTGCTATGGGAACCCAACTAAATCTAAGCACTGCTTATCATCCCCAAACAGATGGACAAACCGAGAGGACAATTCAAACTTTGGAGGATATGCTTAGAGCATGCGTGATAGACTTTCGTGGTAATTGGGATTCTCATCTGCCAATGATCGAGTTATCGGGGATATGAACAAGGCTCTTATGGCTTATCATGCTTGGAGTTTTGTCTCTAAAAGGGAGTCTTTATGGGTGGATTGGGTGCATAGTTACAGGTTGAGAGGCAAGAGCTTCTGGATATGCAAAACTCCAGCTAATTGTTGTTGGTCTTGGAGGAAGCTTGTGCAATTGCGGCCTCTAATTAGGAATCATTTATGGTCGGTGTTAGGTAATGGCGAGAATACTTCGGCTTGGTATGATTATTGGAGTGATATAGGGCCGCTTGGGGATATTATTTCACCAAGGTCTATTACCGATGCTGATTTTAGACTAGATGATTCTGTGGCTAACGTCTACTCGAATGGTTCTTGGGCGTGGCCTTTGGCGTGGAGAGATATTTTTCCGGTTCTCATTCAGTTGGACCAAGTTCAGTTAACCCCAATGAAACAAGATAGATTGTTGTGGAGAGATGGTAGCGACATAATGGAGTTTTCCTCTTCCTGTGTGTGGCACTCGTTTCGGCACACGGCTCCGGAAGTGAATTGGTGCAGGATTGTTTGGTTTGCACAGTCTATTCCCCGACATGGTTTTTTGATGTGGTTGGTCCTTAAAGGTAAACTTTTGACTCAAGATAAAATTCTTAAGTGGGATATTTCGCGGAGGAAGAACATGAATATGATGTGTTGCATGTTGTGCTACCAGAATTATGATTCACATCCGCATTTGTTTTTTGAATGCAAGTATTCGACTCAGGTTTGGTATAATATTCGAAACAAGGTAAACATGGGGGATGTTAGTTCCAAATGGCAAGAGATTGTGGACTGGCTGTTGGCTCGGGCTCGGTCTAAATCGGCTAGGAATTATATAGCCAAAATTCTGGTTGCGGCTGCGGTGTATTTTATTTGGCAAGAAAGAAATGCTAGAACTTTTAAGAATCAGTTGAGGCCTCCGGAGAAACTTAGTGAGATTATTTTAAATACGGTCCGATACAAGCCGATGGGAGCTAAATTAAGGGATACCTCAAATGTGAGAAGACTTCTTGAAGAGTGGGAGATTCGTGGGAAGCATGATGAAGATGATGGCGGCTGAGTTTTTGTCATGTTTTCGTTCTAGATTTTAGTCTAGTGGTGTTTTCGGTGTAGCTTTGTGTTGGATTGTTTCTTATTTTTTCCTTGTTCTACTTTCATGGGGCATGTCTCATGATTGAACTAGTGTAGGCATTCTACACTACTTGTTTTTTTGGTTTGTGAATATATAGAATCACCGGGGTAACCCTTTACCCAAAAACAATAGTTATCATGCTAGCATCAATATGGCACCATTCGAAGCTCTCTACGGTCGAAAATGTCGTTCACCTGTCTGTTGGAACGAGACCGGTGAAGCTCAGCTTACTGGACCTTAGCTCGTTCTGGAAACAACAGATAAAATCAAGAAAATCCGTGATAATCTTGTGACAGCTCGAAGCCGTCAAAAGAGTTATGCGGATATGCGACGCAAGCCCTTGGAATTTCAAGTCGGAGACCGTGTCCTACTCAAGGTTTCACCTTGGAAAGGAGTCGTGAGATTTGGAAAGAAAGGAAAACTTGCACCTCGATATGTGGGACCATTTAAGATTGTGGAAAGAATTGGGAAGGTTGCCTATCGACTAGAGCTACCTCCAGAGCTTGGAAATATTCATCCGACTTTTCACGTGTCCAATCTGCGAAAGTGTTTAGCTGAAGCTGATCTTCACATACCTCTCGACGAGATCCAAATCGATGAAACGATGCACTTTGTCGAGAAACCCGTGGAGATAGTGGACCGTACATTCAAGCAGTTGAAGAACAAACGGATTCATTTGGTAAAAGTTCGTTGGGAGTCCAAACGTGGCCCAGAATTTACTTGGGAACGTAAGGATCAAATGATGACCAAATATCCGCAATTGTTTTCACAAGCTTCCTCTAGTTAAAATTTCGGGACGAAATTTCCTGAAGTAGGGGAGACTGTGACAACTGTGCTCTGTAATCTCTGTACGATGTAAAACAATGTTGATTATTAATAAAACAATGTGCTTTGGTGTTAATATATGTGTTTTGATGTATTATGTGTGTATTTGTGTTTGGTGATTTTTACAATTCAATTCGATTCCAATTTCAAGCTCTAAATCGCTTTCTGGAAGGTTATACGCGCACTAATGCGTAAATATAACCAGTTTAATGCAACAAACACTCCGGAATAGTGAAATAGGCTTAACATACCTCAAATAACCTCCACGTAACTTAGAAATAAGTTTTGGATGGTTCGATGTGTTAAAATCAACCTTGTTCGATCATAGGGACTAATTGTGTCAAACTGCGAAACTATACCGATTTGTGTAGTAACGAACACTCCGGAACTTGATCATAAGTTAAACATACCCTAAATAACCTTTACATAGCTTAGAAATAGACTTTGAGGGGTTCGGTATGCTAAAATAAACTTTATTGATCAATAGGGACTAAAAGCGTCAAAAAGTGCACAAGTTTGCATTTTCGCGCATATCTTACGTTTTGAATATATCCGGACATCCAAAAATTTATGTAAGCATTAAAATATTTTATTTTAGTGTTTGGCATGATAAAATTCCATTCGTCGCTTAATTTGGATCGTTTTTGCGTTCGTTACGACTTCCGTCGTAATTAAGCGAATAACGCAACCGTACGACTAAACGAACCAACATCCGAGATATTTTTGAGCATGTTTTGAGTTCCCTATACTTTAACTTCATTTTGGAGCCTTGAAATGGGGTTAACGGGGCTTAAACGTGTCGAAAATGGACTTAAAAGCATGCAGGGGCTAAAACTGTCATTTCTGAAAGTTTGTGCTGATCAGACAAGCCCAGGCGGCCCGCCTGAGTTTGTGTGTATCCTGATGCGGGCCGCATGGCCTCCCCAGATACGCAATTTTGTTGCAAACAGCTGTTTATGGCTGTTATACTCTTCAAAACCACTTGCAAATGGTTTTTAAACAATCTATGGGCTGTTTTGGGACTCCCATGGTTTTATAAATCAATGGGCTAAAGGTGTACGGCTGAGATTTGATCACGCTTTGCGAGGAACGATCTTAACGGTTCACCGAATCCTATAAATACCTCTCATCCCCATTTGCAAAACCCACTTGATTTCTGAGATTTCTCTAAGTTGGGGTGTTCCATCACCTCATACCTGAGAATACTTGGAAAATCAAACTTGCGGGGACCTTCTGTAAGTATTCTTTCGCGTTTTTCGTTCGTTTCTACCGTTAAAGTCAAACTGTGTTTGACTTTCTGCTTTGACCTGTTTATGGTCAACGCGAAGTTCGTTTGAACTTCATAACGTGAGCTTAATCACGATGGTTATAGTCCCTAGTGACTATACCTACTGATTACCACGTTATCTAGGCTCAGTGACGAGTCGTAGTTTCGGCCAAAATGCGTTTTCTCGCGTATTTTGTAACCAAACTACTCTAGGATGTCAAAACCGTTTGTTTTGATATCAAAACCTGTTTTCTAACTTAACTAAACATGTTTCGACATGTTTAGCTCGTCACTTGTTAGTTTAGTGCTTATGTAGAGTCGTAAGTCAAGCAGACTAAACACCCGCTTAGACTTTCGAACACGACCCGTTTGGTCGATCATTAGGATCCGACCAAACATGTTTAGTGACCATAGTAGCATAGGGAATAACCTTTCGAGGATATACCTTATGGTCACTTAGGTTTAATTAGTCGTATGATAGGTAGTTATATGCCTTTGGTAAATTACTAAAATATCCTTTTCATACATAATTGGTAATTAAGCATATGTAACCTAAACTTTTGACACGTAACTGATTATGTAACATAATTAAACATGTATGGGCATATAATACTTGTCATAGGACTAGTTAGACGTCTCGAACGCGCTTTTGCGTGTACGACGCGTTAAAGTAGCGTAAGCTACCTTAATGGGTCGCGATGGGTCGAAAGCACTTAGGTTAGGTTCCGATTTAGGATGTAGGCTTTATTAAACCATATCACACGAGTTCCAACACTCATTTGGTTTACAAGACCTCATTCTGTCCGATCTCCCGATTTAGGCGTCTATTGTTTGACTAGTGGTTCGATTACTAGGAGCTACTTGATTTCTCTGGTTTGCTCGAGTTTGTTGAAGTTCTATTTGATCGAGGATACTTTGCACTACATGTGAGTACATAGTTCCCCTATTTTACTGTTTTTAAGTGTTTTGGGGTGATTCGTATGTACGAAATGTTTTCAAAGTTTAAACGATGATTTCAAAAACGATTAAAACGATTTTTTACTAAACTAAGAACGATTTCGATAAAGTGAACGAACTTGTTGGTTTTAGTTACATAACGAATGACATTCATTAGCATTGATCAAGCCGACCAGTATTAGGTTATGGTACCATAGGATCTGACAAATCCCGTTACTTTACTACACCCATGGTTATGTGTGGGGGTTGTGGGTAGCGACTGAATCTGATGTTTGTTAACTTACCCTTTGGTGGTTTGTTAATACGAGAACGAGTTGAACGATGGACGAGTCACAAAGGTTTGAATGTTGTTAGCGAGACGACCATATATAAGTTTTCACAATTAAAACGAGAACGATTTAAACGATCTAAACGAGTAAACAATTTGGGAACGAGTAAACGATTTGGGAACGATATGGAAACGATTTGGAAACGATGTTAAACGATTTCGATAAACGACTGGTTTTTGGTTAAGTGTATAGATAACGAGACGGGGGTAATATGGTGAAAACATGGTAGATACGCCGCTGGTACTTCTTATATATAAGTGTTTTCATCATATTACATATCGTGGCGTTATTTAGTTCACTTGGGTAAACGATTTTGAAACGATGTCGCACAACGATGTTTTTCTAAGAGATATAAACTATACGAGTTTTTAACGAGTTTTTACAAGATATTTTACAAGTTGGTTTTCTAAAACAAATGTTTTTGGGGTTAAGAAGCATGGCTACGAGGTTTTATAAACTACAATCAACTTGATTTGAGTTGGTTATTTAAGTTGCAATATTATAACCCTTTTCTTAAACTAAGTTTTTAATAAAGTATTGCAACATTTAAACTAGCCATGAATCAAACACTCCTATAAAACCTATGTACTCGCCAGCATTTCTTTGCTGGCTAAGTTTTTACATATGTTTCAGGTGTTGATGCTTGATGATATCAAGGATGCATGCGTCACATAGGATCCGGACAAGGCCTTAGTGACATAATAACTATGATAGACAATATAAAACTTGTTTGTTCTATGTTAAGACAATGTTAATGCTTAATTTTATCAATAAAACGAAACACTTTTTGTATCCATGGTTGTGAAACAATAGCTTCTGTTACAACACTCCTCGACGTTTCCGCCACGGTTTGTTGTCCTACGTGGTCGGGGTGTGACAAAAATAAAACTAACTAAAATGCTGAAAATAAAATAAAAATAAAAACAGATGGACAAGACGAATCACTTGGATCCGACTCGTGTGTAGTGTAACCTTTGATTATTTTCGCACTTTTGCACTTGTTTAAGAGATTATCTTAGTTATTATAGTAGGCCCCTCTTTTGAAGGCGACGTTACCCTCAACCCAGTAGTTTGAGTCAGCAAGGATTCAATCCTAAAGGGTCAGATTATTGAAAGATAATTAATTAAGTTATTAATGCATAATGTGGTAGGCCCCTCTTTTGAAGGCGACGTTACCCTCGGCTAAGTAGTCTGAGTCAGCAAAGATACAGTCCGGGTTAAAGTTTTAATAGTAGTTTAACTTATGAGGGGATTAAAGAGTTTGGACGCCCGCCATCCAATACCGTTGGGTATTGAAGGAGGTCCTACTAAATTTGACCCAGGTCCTTTGCAGGATCTATACACTGAACAATGGCAAGACTCTTACCAAATCGTTCCCTTAACCCCCGACCAGGTAGCCAACATACCTCCATATAGACCGTGGAGATATGAATGGTGAAAATCTTTTATTTTATATAGACAGTAAAATAATGCCAAGACACCATGGACAAACGATAAGGAAGAATCACCTTCAACATAAGAAACTAGTAATTAAAGTCATTAATACAAAACCAATTAAAAAAGTGCAAAAGATTAATAATAAAAAGTATTACACTAAACACTTGTCTTCACCAAGTGATGTAAGAGACTTAGGCAAACATGGCCTTTGATTGTCAAGAACTCTTACGATCAATCTTGGATCCCGAGACGACTCACACACTCTATGATGGACAATGGATGATGGTGCTGGATGATGGTGTTGTGATGGTGGTGGGTGGTGGGTGAAGTGTGAGAGAGGTGGTGTGCCAAGGGATGAGTTGCAAGAGCTCCAAGCACTCCTATTTATAGGCTGAACAGAAGCTCGGGCAAGGCCCCATGTCCGCTGGACACGGCCCCGTGTCCATCCTCCTTTCTTTCTTCATTAAATGCAGTTTGTCTGCATTAGTTGACCACGCCCCCGTGTCCGCTGAGCACGACCCCGTGTGTAGAAGCATATCTATACTATCAAGATTTGCCTTGATTCCGCGAATCTTATAGTTGACCACGGCCCCGTGCCCGCTGAGCACGGCCCCGTGGTGGGCGATGGAAGCTTCTACCAATTTGTCCTTTCTGCTGACACTTGGGCACGTCCCCGTGCTCGCTGAGCACGGGGCGTGTTCAGGCTTTTGTCTTCTTGTTTTGCTTGGGAAGATGCTGTCGGGAGGTCGGGCATGCCACGTTTTGTTCCTTTTCTTGTATTTATGTTAGATTTAGCTGTCTTTTTGCTTCTTTTGTTCATTTGAGCTCATTTAATCCTGAAAATACAAAAGGAAGACAAAAGCACACTTTTTCCAACATTAGTACTAAAAAGGGTTAGTTTTATACCACAATTGATGTAATTTATATGTTGCATTTTGTGCACATCAAATACCCCCACACTTGAATCTTTGCTTGTCCTCAAGCAAAACTCTTTATAATGTGGCTGTTTCACTCCCAAATGGAATGGGTAGAAGAGAAAGTTTTTGGGCTTGTCATAGAGTGTCTTGATTTCCAAGATTCTTTATCAAGTTTTATTTTTATTTATTTACAATCCTATTCGTCATGATTTATTAAAAACGTTTCATAAGATAAATTACTTATTAGGGCATAACATGCCTTTTTAAAATTCCATTTATATACAACTTCACATACCTAACGAGGATCACTCAACACTCGGTCGAAGGTGTATTTTTAGTGAATCACTCGAGAGCGGCATGGAACTTACTCCTACCATAAGCTTGCCAAGCAATCAATCTTCCTCCTTTTTAACTATATACCTTTGTAAATATCAAGAGGACTTTTTGGGTGAAGGGTTAGGCTTGGGCTAAAGGTGGGTGGTTGGGTTAGCGGTTAGTAAAAGGGCGAAAAGCGTAAAAAGCATCGGTTTTTTAAAGACTTTTTATTTTTCACAATTTTATTTTTATTTTGATGTTCCATTTCTTTCAAACAAAGTTATTTTTGATGAACTTGTTTGTTTATTTGGTTTCATCAAATATATTATTTTTTTTATTTTTATTTTTTTTATTTTTTTGAAGTCATAAGAAAAACCGAGCTTTGTTACTAAAAGAAAGGGTTAAAATAAAAAGGTTTAGGTGGGTAAAAAGGTGATTGTTTTGGGTTAAGAAATGAAAAGGTTTAGGCTCAAAGGGGTTAACTAGAGAGATTTTGGGTAGGTGGTAAAAAAAATTGAAAATAATGGTGTAGAAAAAAAAGGGTTAGTCCTAATGCCTCCATCATTTACTTACTTGGGTTTAAGTTGGTAAGGACCGGGAATGCATTGTCGTGGCAAGTTCTACAGTCGTAAGAACCAAGCGGCTATTCACACAAGAAATGAAAAATGAGCATTTAGTGTATAGATATGTATTTGTATGCTTAATAAAGGCTCAAAACTCACTTTTGTGGAATGGGTTTTTATGTGATCAAGTATATATAATCAAATTTTAACTAAGCTTGTCATGCCGTTTCATAATTTTCTTATGTTGGTTCTTTTTATCACGACGCTATCGGTTGTAAATTTGTAAAAATATAACCTTTTTTAGAACTTGAAATTCCCAACTTAAACTTAGACAAGTAAAAATGAAAATTTTTGAAAAAAATTTGGGGTGATTAGCGGTTCCAATAGAGTTTTGTGTAAGGCTTGTTGATTAGGACTTGCAAGATTCAAAGTTTTAGCATCCCCCCACACTTAAATTACACATTGTCCTCAATGTGTCCCAAAAATAAGTTTTTAGGTTGATTGAATGTGTAAAAGGGTGTTAAAAGCAAAATTTTATGTTACTGGCACTCTGGACACGGCCCCGTGTCGGGTGGACACGACCCCATGTTCAGGTGCTAGTAATGAAAACTTACAGAAGGTGGACACGGGGGCGTGTTGGCTGGACACGACCCCGTGTCTGGCAAAAATCTGCAGAAATTAGACAAACAGCAGGTCTGGGAGGTGGCCACGGGGGCGTGTCGGCCGGACACGACCCCGTGTAGACAGTCTGCAAGGTTGAAAAACAGGTTTCTAGCTCCAGTTTTCCTGTCCTGGCTTTAGTAGTACTAATGTTTAGTACTCTAAGCCTTGTATGTACCTGTTTTATCAATAAATACCACACCAAACAATACCAAACATCCTAGATTACCCAGTTCAACATCCATGTCACAAAGTAAAAAAAAAAAAAAAAACAAATGCAGAAAAATAAAAAGAGTTAGGGAAAGTAAATTGTTTAACACTCGGCACGCAAGCCGGAAATTGTTTGATAGAAAAAGGGGTTTAACCTGTGGGATCACCAACCACCTGCTCCTGCTCCTACTCCACCCGCCTAGTCCATGTCTTCATCACTGTCCTCATCATCACCTCCTTCTCCATGTCCCGCCATGTACTCCCGGATGCTTCCGATGTCATCTTGGATATCGGAGATGTTTCTTTCGATGGCCCGACCCGGTTGTACGTGTTGTTGGCGAGGTTGTAGGTGTTCCTGGTGCACATAAGGTTTTCCTGCAAAAGATCATGCAAACTCTGAAAGTTAGGAAAACCACCTCCTTGTGAGGAGGATTGGCCTGGATCACCGTGAGGGTGGTACTGGTAGTGGGGAGGTTGTTGAAACTGTGGAGCGTGAAGGACTAGCGCCTCTTGCGGGTTCCATGCATGCCCTTGCATCCTCTGAAAGCTAACCGACCCGTCTTCCGCCTCATAGATTAGGTTCATGGAGCGCCAGATGTGTACATCGACTCGTCCCGACCATGGGCTCCTTTCGAAAGAACTAGATATGTTCACGAAGTACTTGAAGAGGCGGTACACCCATCCCCCGAAGAAGATAGGGGTTGGTGCATGAGCTAGCCGGTTCAGACGCATGTTTCGGAGTAGGAGAAATGGAACATCGAGGTGTCTTCGAGTGTGAATGCAGTGAAGGACTATCAAATCTCTCAACCCAACAACGCCACCACTATCATGCCTTTGGCTTAAAGAGTAACCGAGGACCCTATGGATGTACCGGTAGAGTGGGTCCCTCAACTTGGTACTCTTTGTGCTGCTTGGGTTGTAGTGCCCTTCACCAATCTGAGCCCAAGCGGCTTGGCGCTCGTTCTCTTCCAAATCTCGCACCCCTCCGGTGTTCTCTTCACTTCCCGAATCCTCCTCCGTATACAGCCCAACTATTGCCCCGAATTGTGCCATTGAGATCGAGTACTTTGTTCCACCACATCGGAATGCCACCCCATCATTGTCGAAAGGGTCGCACCTTGAATTGAAAGTGAAGGTGCTATAGAACTCCATAGTGCACTCATGGACGGAACGAAGTCTAGTGCTTAGGGCAATCCTTAGTGGGCCAGTAACGAGGTTGTTAAACCGGTCAAGTTGGTTCACCATGGCTAAGAGATCCGTGCACACTTGTCTTGGGTATTCTTCCGGTCTTGTTTGAAGTGTGTCATATCTGGCCCTAGCATCGAGCTCGTTTGCGTTGAATCTTGTGAACTTCTTCGACATCTGAAAGAATACACCAAAAGTTAGCACGAAATAGTGAAATTTTTCGGAGAAAACTGAAAACAGTGGGCTGGACACGACCCCGTGCTCAGCGGGCACGACCCCGTGTCCAGGCGTCTCTTACTCCAAAGTTCCATTTTTCGACCCGGTCCTGAAAACTTGAAAATTTTTGGTCAAGTATCTGCGGTTTCCCCCGAAAATGAAACCCCAAGTGCCGTTTTTCCCAAAACAAACCGTTTATCCCTTTAATTTTATCTTTTTCGGTTCAAAAACAAGGGTTTGGGGTTTATGTGAGAAATCGGGCAAATCTATCAACAATACAAGTGAGTTTACTTTCCATAACACTAATCTATACTAATGCTATCAGATCTAAACAAAAATTTGAGGTTTGATCCGGATGAACTTCAAGAACCCTAGATTTTTCCCCAAATTTTTGATGTTTTAACTACATGCAAGTAACTAATCTAACTGCTAATGATGATAGAATCATACCTTGATGTTGTTAGAATGAGAGGAGACGTCCAAAATCTGCGGAAAATCATCTGGACCAGAGCGTTTTGCGGGGAAACGGGGCGTGTGGAATGATGTAACTGTTATGAAAAAGGGGTTTTATCCCGACAGTTGCACGGACACGGCCCCGTGTCCAGCGGACACGGCCCCGTGCCGAGCAAAGTTTTTTTTCTTTTTCTTTTTTTTAGTGCTCGTGTGAGTGCCCTGTTTTCCCAAAACTCCGTTAGAAGACTTACCAGTTTCGATGTTCATCCGCTTGTTCGTAACCTACCAGGTATGATGTTGATGCCTTTATTCGTCAACCATTTGAAGCAAGATTTCTTCCTCCTCATCCTTAATGAATCCTTGATAGAGTTTCAGCCATTGGCCATTGACTTTGAATGGAATACCATTCCGAGATTTAATTTCTACTGCACTGTGAGGAAAAATATGGGTGATGGAAAAAGGTCCTGACCACCTAGATTTTGGTTTACGCGGAAATAATCGAAGTCGTGAATTAAACAATGAACTTGATCTCCTACTCGAAATTCATTAGGTTTAATGTGTTTGTCATGTAAATTCTTCATTCTTTCCTTATAAATTTCAGAGTTAGAGTACGCATAATTCCTTAATTCGTCTAATTCATTTAATTGACAAAATCGATTTTTACCGGCAAATTCTAAATCTAAGTTTACATTTTTTATTGCCCAGAAGGCCTTGTGAGCTATCTCTACCGGCAAATGACAACTTTTTCCATAGACGAGTTTGTATGGGGTTGTGCCTATTGTTGTTTTATAAGCAGTTCGAAAAGCCCATAAAGCATCATCTAATTTATCGGCACATTCCTTTTTATTTAATCCTACGGTTTTTTCAAGTATTCGTTTTAAACCTCTATTAGTCACTTCGGCTTGTCCGTTTGTTTGAGGGTGATATGCTATTGAGACCCGGTGATAGACCCCATATCTTGTTAAGATTTTTTCGAGTTGATGATTACAAAAATGGGTACCTCTATCACTTATTAATGCTTTAGGTGTTCCAAAACGAGAGAATAATTTTTTCAGAAATCTTACCACGATTCTTCCATCATTTGTTGGAAGTGCCTCGGCCTTGGCCCATTTAGACAAGTAATCTACTGTCACAAGTATATATTTGTTTCCTTTTGACGGCGGGAAGGGTCCCATAAAGTTGAGTCCCCACACATCAAAAATTTCACAAACAAGAATGCCATTTTGTGGCATTTTGTTTTTGGAAGAAATATTACCTGATCTTTGGCAAGCATCACATGTCTTAACTAGACTTTGCGCGTCTTTGTAAATGGTCGGCCAATAAAACCCTGAATCAAATACCTTTCATGCGGTACTAGCGGCACCATGATGTCCTCCGTATGGACCTTCATGACAATGGCGGAGAATTCTTCTTGCTTCACTACCATGTACGCACCTTCGGATGAATTGGTCGGCACACATTTTGAAAAGATAAGGATCTTCCCAAAAGTAATGCTTCACATTAGCAAAGAATTTTTTTCTTTGGTGATGTGGCCTTCCTTTGGCGACTATACGCTAGCTGAATAGTTAACATAGTCGGCATACCATGGTTCTTCCTTGTATTCCACCATTTCTAGGGACTCCGTTGGAAATTTTTCGTTGATTTGCTCGTCCCTAGTTGCCTCTAAAGTTGGATCTTCTAAGCGTGAAAGATGATCTGCAGCAGTGTTTTCTGCTCCTCTTTTGTCTTTGATTTCAATATCGAATTCTTGGAGGAGTAAAATCCACCTGATCAAACGGGGTTTTGCGTCTTGTTTCTTGAAAAGGTATCGAATGGTTGCATGATCTGTATAGACTATTGTTTTAGAAAGAACAAGATAAGAACGAAATTTATCAAAAGCAAATACCACAGCTAGTAATTCTTTTTCAGTTGTTGTGTAATTCTCTTGTGCATCGTTAAGTGTTTTACTAGCATAATAAATTGGGTGAAAATGCTTTTCTTTTCTTTGTCCCAAGACTACTCCAACTGCAAAGTCACTTGCATCACACATGATTTCGAAAGGAAATTTCCAATCAGGCGCTATCATGATAGGTGCATTGACTAGCATTTCCTTTGGGGTTAGAAATGCTTGATTGCAATCCTTGTCAAAGATGAAAGGCGCATCTTTTTCAAGTAATTTTGTTAGAGGTCTTGAAATTTTTGAAAAGTCTTTGATAAATCTCCTATAAAATCTGGCATGCCCTAAGAAACTTCTGATTGCTCTAACGGAGGATGGTGGAGGTAATCAAGAAATAGTATCTATTTTTGCACAATCAACTTCCATTCCTTCGCTTGAGATCTTGTGACCGAGTACTATTCCCTCTATTACCATGAAATGGCATTTTTCCCAATTAAGGGCGAGGTTAGTTTCCTCACATCGGGATAGCATTCGTTCAAGGTTATCGAGGCATTGGTCGTATGGATCTCCAAAGATAGAAAAGTCGTCCATGAAGACTTCCATTGTCTTTTCTATCATGTCATGGAAGATGGCCACCATGCAACGTTGGAGTGTTGCGGGGGCATTACATAGACCAAATGGCATGCGTCGATATGCAAAAGTTCCATAGGGACATGTGAAAGTTCTCTTTTCTTGGTCTTCGGGCGCTATTGGAATTTGAAAGTAACCTGAAAAACCATCCAAGAAACAATAAAATTTATGACCGGATAATCTTTCTAACATTTGATCAATGAAGGGAAAAGGAAAGTGATCTTTTCTTGTTGCTTCATTTAATCGTCTATAGTCTATACATACTCTCCATCCTATGACGGTTCTTGTTGGTGTTAATTCATTCTTTTCATTAGTTATTACCGTCATACCTCCTTTCTTTGGAACTACTTGGACGGGACTTACCCAGCGACTATCTGAGATAGGGTAGATAAGTCCAGCGTCAAGTAATTTGATGACTTCGTTTTAAACCACTTCTTGCACATTTGGATTTACTCTACGTTGTGGTTGTATTACCGATTTGTAGTCATCATTCATTAAAATTTTCTGCGTGCACATGGAAGGACTTATTCCTTTAATATCTACAAGCTTCCAAGCGATCGCATTTTTATGTTTTTTCAAAAGTTTAATTAATTTTTCTTTTTCTAAACTACTTAATTTAGACGAAATAATTACAGGTGATTTACCATCTTTGTCTAGAAAAGCATATTCCAAACCTTTCGGAAGTTCTTTGAGCTCAAGAGGTGGGTCTTTAGGAGACTCCTTATTTGGTTGCTCATTTTGATCAAGAACTTTAAAAGTTTGTTCTATGGCGATCTCTTCTTCAACAAAGTGGTCAATCTTTTCTCTTGTATCGGGTGGCTCATCTTCATCTTCAATTAGGGGGTCAGTGTTGCCAAAAGGATATTTCATTGAGCGCTCAAGATCTATGCTTCTTTTGAATGCCCCTAATTGAAGAGGTAGATTGTTGAATTTCTGGTTTTTCAAAGCTTCGTGAGTTTTTACAAAAGGTCGTCCCAACACTAGAGGAGCGTCATCGAGGATGACAAAGTCGGTTGGGATTACCATTTGGTTTGTTTGAACCAAGACATCCTCAACTACACCGATTGATTTTATTATTTTTCGATTGGATAGAAAAATGAGTATTTGAAGTGGAGAAAAATCACTAATACTTAATTTTTCGAAAATGTAATTAGGCATTATGTTAACACAAAGATCTTTATCAATGGTGACGTTACTAATAAATGAATTTTGAAAGAAACATGGAACCGGTGTAATGTTAATTTCAAAAGGGTCTTCTTTTATTAGCGAAGTTTGATCATTAGTTAACTTAACACTTACCACTTCCTCAATTTTAGTGTTAGTGTTTAACTCTTTTAAAAACTTAGCATGAGTTGGTACTAAACAATGATTTTCAAAACAAGGAGGGAAGGTGATATGGGTCAAGAGGAGTCGGATGATGAGGAGGTAGTGGAAGTGTACAACGAAACAAATGAATTTATTAGAGACGTTAATCTTGGTACCAATCTTAAAAAAGGGGCAAGCACTCCTGGTTCAGTGGTTTTAAATGGTTAGTTTCACGACTTGGAATATTAGGGGTTTGAACCGACCCCTGAAACAAAAGGAGGTTCGTCAAGTTGTCAAGGATAATAACGTCTGTTTATGTGCCATTCTTGAATCTCATGTGGATGTGAATAACTTGAGTAAAGTTTGTGGTTTTGTGTTTCGGAACCGGGATTGGACTTCTAATGGTGGTTGTTGTCAAAAAGGGACTCGCATAATCCTCGGATGGGATCCGGCTGTAGTGGAAGTTATGGTTCTTTTTCAAGCGACTCAAGTGATGCATCTTCAGGTTGTTTTTAAACTTGACAGGAGAATGATTTTTTGTTCGGTTGTATATGCAGCAAACTATTATATTTCGCGTAGGGAGTTATGGAACCAACTCAGAATGCATAAAGCGCTGGTCAATAATGCCCCGTGGGTTATAATGGGAGACTTTAACTCGGCTCTTAATCTAGAAGACAAGTCTTTTGGCATTTCTAATGTTTCTCCAGGTATGCGTGATTTCAAGGAATGTGTGGAGGATATCGAAATGTTTGATGTTAAACGAGTGGGTATGCATTTCACGTGGAACCAAAAGCCGAAGAATGGTGTGGGTTTGTTAAAGAAAATTGATCGTGTCTTGGGTAATACTCCGTTTGTGTCTGCTTATCCGGAATCGGTTGCTGTTTTTCAACCCTATGGAGTATCGGATCATAGTCCTTGCATTTTGAAATTTCCTAAAGTGGCCAAACCCAAGCCAAGACCGTTTAAATTCGCTAATTTCTTAGTGTTCAAACCGAAATTTTTGGATATTGTCAAAAAGGAATGGGAAACGACGGTTACTGGTGTGTACCAGTTCCAGGTTATGAAAAAGCTTCGCTTGCTGAAATCTCCTCTTAGATCTCTTTTGTTTGCGCAAGGTAACTTGCATAAAAAAGTGGTGGACCTTCGTGGTAAGCTTGAAAATGTGCAAAAGGCGATTGATCAGGACCCGAGTAATGAGGAGCTTAGGATTGAAGAAACAAGAGTGTTGTGTGATTTCCAGGAAGCTTGTCTTGATGAAGAAAGGTTTTTGAAGCAAAAATCTAAAGTGGAATGGCTTCGAGCAGGCGATTCCAATTCAGCTTACTTCCACATGTCTCTTAAGAGCAAGAATCATCGAAGCCGCATAGATGTTATATCTGATACAAATGGTACAACTTATGAGGGTGCTGACGTTCCTGATGCTCTAGTAAATCATTATGCAAATTTTTTGGGTTGTCAAGGTCAGACCTCTCTTGATCCGTCTCCTGAACTCTTTACTAGGAAGCTAGATACGGTAGTAGCTAATAATATGGTTCGGCATGTTACTATTGATGAAATAAAGTCGGCTATGTATGCTATTGGAAATGATAAAGCTCCAGGACCAGACGGGTTTACGGCTGCTTTCTTTAAGCATGCTTGGAACATAGTGGGTAATGATATTTCGAATGCGGTCCTAGATTTTTTCAATACGGGGAAGCTTTTAAAACAACTCAACCACACTCTCCTTGCACTGATTCCAAAGGTTACGACGCCTACGAGAGTGACCGACTATCGCCCAATCTCTTGTTGTAACGTCCTGTATAAATGCATTAGTAAGGTGTTGGTTGATCGTATAAAAGATGCTTTAAGTGGGATAGTTAGTATTAATCAGTCTGCGTTCGTCCCGGGGAGGCGAATATCGGATAACATTCTGCTAACTCAGGAATTGATGCATAATTACCATAGGCAATTTGGACCTCCCAGATGCGCTTTTAAAGTAGATATTCAGAAAGCGTATGATACGGTTGACTGGGGATTTCTTAAACAAGTTCTTTTAGGCTTTGGTTTCCATCGAGTTATGGTAGACTAGATTCTGGTTTGTGTGTCTACTACTTCATACTCGGTATGCATTAATGGTAATGTCTATGGGTTTTTTGATGGTAAGCGGGGTTTAAGGCAGGGGGACCCCCTCTCCCCGTATCTTTTTACACTTGTTATGGAGGTGCTAACTTGTGTTTTGCAGCACATGGTTAGGATTGATTCTTCATTCAGATTCCATAATAAGTGTGAGAAACAAAAGATTGTCAATTTATGTTTTGCGGATGATTTATTCCTGTTTGCTAGAGGAGATGTTAATTCCGCCAGATGTATTATGAACTCTCTTAAAGATTTCACTAAAATGTCGGGTTTGGTTCATAGTCTTCAGAAAAGCATGGCTTTCTTTTGTAATGTTCCTGATCATGTTAAAAGGGCGATTTTGAGTACTATCCCTTTTGTGGAGGGTACGCTTCCGGTCCGTTACTTGGGTGTTCCTCTTTTGTCTTCCAGGCTCCTATATAAGGATTGTAGTATTCTAGTTGAGCGTCTGGATCAGCGTATTCACAACTGGAAGAATAAGCTCCTTTCTTTTGCAGGGAGAGTTCAGCTTATTATTTCGGTTTTGTCAGCTATGCATGTCTACTGGTCTTCGGTCTTCATCTTACCGGCTTGGATTATTCATGACTTAGAAGCAAAAATGCGGAATTTTCTTTGGTCTCAAGGCTCCTTTCAACGAGGGAAGGCTAAGGTTTCTTGGAAATCTGTTTGTGTTCCTAAAAACGAAGGTGGGCTGGGTATTAGAAGGATTGGTGACGTGAACAAGGCTTTGATGGTTTCTCATGTTTGGAGTATTCTTACGAATCGGGAGTCTCTTTGGGTCGCT
Organism: Helianthus annuus; assembly: GCF_002127325.2. Classification (NCBI taxonomy): domain Eukaryota; kingdom Viridiplantae; phylum Streptophyta; class Magnoliopsida; order Asterales; family Asteraceae; genus Helianthus; species Helianthus annuus. Next base: position 79,211,718 of record NC_035437.2, read on the forward strand.
TGGATTCACTCTTACAGGTTAAAGGGTCGAAATTTTTGGGAATGTAAGTTAGTTCCGAATTGCTGCTGGAGTTGGATAAAATTATTACAGTTGCGTCCGTTAATTAGGAGTTTTTGTTGGTCCAAGCTGGGTAACGGAAGAGATACATCAGTTTGGTATGACAATTGGAGTGGTATTAGTCCGTTGAGTTCATTTCTATCGTCCAGAACTATCACAAGGGAGGGATTCTCGTTACAAGCCACTGTTGCGGATTTGTCGTCTAATGGCTCTTGGTTATGGCCTGCTGCGTGGAGAGACACCTACCCGGTTCTTATTCAGCTTGATCAGGTACAAAGAGATGCTGATAATCAAGATTGTTTGCTTTGGAAAGATGGGGATGAGGTTAGTGATTATTCGTCCTCGGGGGTATGGAACTCTATCAGAATTAGTGATCCAGAGGTGAATTGGCATAGTATAGTTTGGTTTTCGCAATGTATTCCTCGGCATGCCTTCTTTATGTGGCTAATTATGCGGAAGAAGCTGGTTACTCAAGATAAAATCATGTATTGGAATTACACTCGAACAACTAATATGAATATGATGTGCTGCCTCTTATGCTACGAGAGTCTGGACTCGCATGATCACTTATTCTTTGAATGCAAGTTCTCGGCAAAGGTTTGGAGTTCATTCGTGCAAAAGCTGGTATGGATAATGTGGAAGCTAAATGGAGTGCTATTACAGAGTGGCTTCGTCAGCGTGCTAGGTCCAAGTCTGCTGACAACTTAGTATGTCGATTGCTTGTTGCTGCGTCGGCCTATGTTATTTGGCGAGAAAGAAACACTCGTTTTTTCAAAAACCATGCTAGGCCACCGGAAAATATTTGTGACTCGATTTGTGATACCGTTCGATACAGATTGATGGGTTTAAAGTTCAAGAATACACCAAAAGTGCGGAGGCTACTGCAGCGGTGGGATATTCATGGTGCTTTGGCTGTTGATGATGGAGATTGATTGACGGGTTGGGTTTTGTGTGTCCTAGATGTTAGTCTAGTCGTTTTGTTTTGGTTTGTTGCTTGTTTATTTGGTCCACTTACATGAGGCATGTCTCATGTTTGAACTAGTAAGGGCTTTCCTTACTACTTATGTTTATGGTTTGTGAATATAAAATCACCGGGGTAACCCTTTACCCGAAAAAAAAAGAGATTAATTCCTCACCCCTTTCGTTGTTTAACTCATGTGTCGGTTTTTCACTTATTTGTTCTTCCATTTTTTAACTCTTCAACTATCGTTTCTTTATTTAACTCTTCTCTTGCACGGGACTCCTCTTCCCTTGCGCGAGATTCTTTTATGTATCGCTCGATAGTTTTAAGTTTTTCTAATATCCTATTGGTCACTTCGGTGGTAGAAAAAGGATCGGGATCCTCAAAGCTTGAATCCGGTTGTTCGATCCTTGGTTCCTCATAGTACTCATATGAAGTAGATGGTTCACACCATTGTTCTTCTTTGTAAGTATATGATAGATAAGGGTCGAAATTTTGTTCTTCATAGTACTCATATGAGGCGGGTTGTTCACGCCATGGTTCCTCATAATAAGAGTATGATGGTGGTGGCTCATATATTGGTTCCTCAAAGTATGAGTACGAAGGCTCATACCTTGGTTCATCAAAATATGAGTATGAGGGAGAAGGTTCATACCTTTGGTCTTCATAGGATGTGTATGAAGTCGATGGCTCGTACCTTGGCTCCTCATAATAATTGTATGAAGTGGATGGTTGAGATGAGTTGTAATATTGAACCGAGTGCGGGTTACCACAATTAGTGCAATAGTCCCTTCTATAATCATCCTCCTCATAGGTGTAGTTGTAGCCTCCAAAGTATTGATCCATAAGGATCACTCAACAGACCACAACAGAGTCTCGGGACTAGAAAACAAAAATAAAGACGGAAACAGAGGCTGGACACGGCCCCGTGTTCAGTGGACACGACCCGTGTTCAGGATCTGTATCTGGGTGTTTAAATTAAAGTTACTAGTTTCGTTGAGCACGGGGGCGTGTTCAGTGAGCACGACCCCGTGTTCAGACTCTGTATCTGGGTGTTTTATGAAAAATATGTAGCACAGCCTCGTGTTCAGTGAACACGGCTCCGTGTTTAGGCTACTGTAAATGCAAAACTAAACTAAAATGCAGAAAAATGTGCGCATGTTTTGAAAAAGTTTGGAAAAACTGATTAGGCCGTCGATTTTAAGCTTTCTTAAAATCCTTGTGTCACCGGCAACGACGCCAAAAACTTGATGCGTGTTAGTGTGTATATAATTTAGGTGTATATTTTAAGCCCTTTTTACACTTTTTAGACAAGTTTTAAATTTATAAACACGATATTCACTAACACTAAACACACATATGGGCAAGTGCACCCATCGTGGACGTAGTCTAGTGTTGGTAAGATACAGAGGTCGTCCAAGGACACAAGAGCTTTTAGTACCGGTTTATCCTCAACGTCTAATCAAACCAAAATGTTAGAAAAAGGTTTTTAAACTAGGAAAATAAAACTAACTAAAATGTTGAAAATAAAATAAAAATAAAAACAGATAGACAAGATGAATCACTTGGATCCGACTCGTGTGTAGTGTAACCTTTGATTATTTTCGCACTTTTGCACTTATTTAAGAGATTATCTTAGTTATTGTAGTAGGCCCCTCTTTTGAAGGCGACGTTACCCTCAACCCAGTAGTTTGAGTCAGCAAGGATACAATCCTAAAGGGTCGGATTATTGAAAGATAATTAATTAAGTTATTAATGCATAATGTGGTAGGCCCCTCTTTTGAAGGCGACGTTACCCTCTGCTAAGTAGTCTGAGTCAGCAAGGATACAGTTCTAAGTAGCCAGGTTAAAGTTTTAATAGTAGTTTAACTTATGAGGGGATCAAAGAGTTTGGACCCCCGCCATCCAATACCGTTGGGTATTGAAGGAGGTCCTACTAAATTTGACCCAGGTCCTTTGCAGGATCTATACACTGAACAATGGCAAGACTCTTACCAAACCGTTCCCTTAACCCCCGACCAGGTAGCCAACATACCTCCATATAGATCATGGAGATATGAATGGTGAAAATCTTTTATTTTATATAGACAGTAAAATAATGCCAAGACACCACGGACAAACGATAAGGAAGAATTACCTTCAACATAAGAAACTAGTAATTAAAGTCATTAATACAAAACCAATTAAAAAAAGTGCAAAAGATTAAAAATAAAAAGTATTACACTAAACACTTGTCTTCACCAAGTGATGTAAGAGACTTAGGCAAACACGGCCTTTGATTGTCAAGAACTCTTACGATCAATCTTGGATCCCGAGACGACTCACACACTCTATGATGGACAATGGATGATGGTGGTGGATGATGGTGTTGTGATGGTGGTGGGTGGTGGGTGAAGTGTGAGAGAGGTGGTGTGCCAAGGGATGAGTTGCAAGAGCTCCAAGCACTCCTATTTATAGGCTGAACAGAAGCTCGGGCACGGCCCCGTGTCCATCCTCCTCTCTTTCTTCATTAAATGCAGTTTGTCTGCATTAGTTGACCACACCCCCGTGTCCGTTGAGCACGACCCCATGTGCAGAAGCATATCTGTACTATCAAGATTTGCCTTGATTCCGCGAATCTTATAGTTGACCACGGCCCCGTGCCCGCTGAGCACGGCCCCGTGGTGGGCGATGGAAGCTTCTACCACTTTGTCCTTTCTGCTGACACTTGGGCACGCCCCTGTGCTCGCTGAGCACGGGGCGTGTTCAGGCTTTTGTCTTCTTGTTTTGCTTGGGAAGATGCTGTCGGGAGGTCGGGCATGCCACGTTTTGTTCCTTTTCTTGTATTTATGTTAGATTTAGCTGTCTTTTTGCTTCTTTTGTTCATTTGAGCTCATTTAATCCTGAAAATACAAAAGGAAGACAAAAGCACACTTTTTCCAACATTAGTACTAAAAAAGGGTTAGTTTTATGCCACAATTGATGTAATTTATATGTTGCGTTTTGTGCACATCAAGCGGCGTATCCACCATGCTTGTATCATATTACACACGCCTCGTTACCTAAATCACATACCCAAACAAACCACCAATGTAAATTGCCCATGTCTACAGCCTTTGTCAAATGTCATTGTGTAAACCGTGTCAAAATGTTTATGTCAAAATGTAAATCATGAAATGTGTATATCAATGTCAAAATGTCTATGTCAAGTGTCAATCGTGTAATGTGTAAACAAATGTCATGTATGGCAAGTGAAATATATATCAACTAAACCATAGGTAAAAATGTACAAAACAATGTATTGAAGTAAAACATGGTTTAAATCAAAGTTATGTTTTGTAGAAATGCATGCTATACTGATACAAACATCTATGCGGTATTGTGAAAATGCATACATTAAAGCCTTGTGACTGTGGTAATAAACCCTTAAACAAATTAAAGGTTTATCTATGTTATGTTTATCGAATTCGGTCATTCCTTCCATCCAAACATACCTAGGATGTCAGGAGTTGTCAATTCCTGTGGTACCACTACCTACTAACGAACGGCGTGATCATGTTAATGAATGTATTTTGGTCCCATTTAAACAAACCAAATGTCATACCAAAATGTAAGCATGTGATGAAAACAAATGTACTTAATATGATGAACATACATAGCATGAAAAGATAATGTAAAACAATGCACTAGGTATGCACTAAATGGACATACATAGCGTGAAATGTAATGTAAATCAAATGTACTAAGTATGCAACAAAGGACATACATAGCAAAAACACAATGAAATCATGTACTATAAATGTACTAATGAACATAGCAAGCATATGATATGAAAACATGGAAAGCACGAAAGTAACAAGTAGGCACATGTGTTTCACCCCAAAATGTTTAAAAAACAGTAAAAAGAGGGGACTATGTACTCACTTGACATTGCTCAATAGTCCTAGGATAACCACCAAGCAATGCTAGAAGATCACGGAATCAAATGGCACCTAATATAGGTATCTATGTTAATAAACGGACCTAATCGGATGATCGGGTAGCATGAGGGTTCGTAAACCAAACGAGTGTAAGAACTCATGCAATATGGTTTAACAAAGCCTACATACTAAAACGGAACCTATCCTAAGTGCTTTTGACCCGTTACGACCTGTTTAGGTAGCTTACGCTACTTTAACGCGTCGTTCGCGTAAAACGCGTTTGGATCGCCTAACTAGTCCTATGATAAGTAATATATACCTTAACATGTCTAATATTGTTGCCAAATCGGTTTAGGTGTCAAAAGTTATGTTACATATGCTTAAAATGAATTTTGGCGCAAAAAGGGTATTTTGGTCATTTTCCTAAGGCATATAAACTACCTATCATACAACTACTTAAACGAAGTGACCATAAGGTATAACCTCGGAAGGTTATTCCCTATACAACTATGGTCACCTAATGTGTTTGGTCGGATCCTAATGATCGACCAAATGGGTCGGGTTCGAAAGTATAAGCGATTGTTTAGATCGCTTACCTTACGACCCTATATAAGCACAAATCTAAAAGTGACGAGTTAAACATGTTAAAACATGTTTAACGAGGTTTGAAAACAGGTTTGATATCAAAACAAACGGTTTTGATACCCAAGAGTAGTTTGGTTACAAAATACGTAGGAATACGCATTTTGTCCGAAACTACAACTCGTCACTATGCCTAGATAACGTGGTAATCAATAGGTATAGTCACTAGGGACTATAACCATCGTGATTACGCTCACGTTATGAAGTTCAAACGAACTTCGCGTTGACCATAAACTGGTCAACGCAAAAAGTCAAACTCAGTTTGACTTTTAAGCTAAAAACGCATTAAAGAACGAAAGAGGACTTACAAAATGTCCAAGAAAGTTTGATTTTCCAAGTATTCTCAGGTATGAAGTGATTAACACTTCAACTTAGAGAAATCTCAAAAATCAAGTGGGTTTAAGAAGAAGGGGGTGGGGTATTTATAGTTTTCGGAGAGCCGTTAAGATCGTTTTTCGTAAAATGAGCTTCAATCTCAGCCGTACACCTCGTGCCCACTGATTTACAAAACCATGGGGGGCCAAAATAGCCTATAGTATGTTCAAAAACCGTTGGCATAGCATAAAAACCCAGCTGCTATTTTAAACAGCTTGTTTTGCTGGTCTGATGGTAGCTCGCAGCCCGCGTAAGAGTCTAAGGGGGCTTACGCGGCCCGCCTGGACTCCCTGATCTGCATATATGTTTCAGAAATTGCTGTTTTGGTCCCTGCATGCTTCTATGGCTCATTTTGACATGTCTAGGCATGTTAAGCCATTTTCAAGGCCCTACAATGATGCCCACCACATATTGGACATGAAACATGCTCAAAAATATGTCGGATGTCGGTTCGTTTGGTCGTATGGACGCGTTATTCGCTTAATTACGACGAAATGCGCATGAAAGCGAAAAATGATCCAAATTTCGCGACGAATGGATTTTTCTTATGCCAAACACTAAAATCAAATATTTTAGTGCTTACATAAATTTTTGGATGTCCGGATGTATTCAGAACGTAAGATATGTGCGAATATGCAAACTTATGCACTTTTTGACGCTTTTAGTCCCTGAATGACCAAAAAGTTTATTTTAGCACACCGAACCCCTCAAAGCCTATTTCTAAGCCATGTAAAGGATATTTAGGGTATGTTTAACTTATGGCCATGTTCCGGAATGTTCGTTACAGTTCAAATCGGCATACTTTCGCAGTTTGTCGAATTTAGTCCCTGTAAGCGAATAAACTTGATTTTGCCATACCAAAGCCTTCAAAACTTATTTCTAAGTTATGTAAAGGTTATTTATGGTATGTTAAGCATATGTTGATGTTCCGGAGTGTTTGTCGCGTTAAACTGATTACGTTTATGCACCAGTTTGTGTATAACTCTCCAGAAAGCGATAAAGAGTTTGAAATTGAATAAAAATCAAAACATGAAATATGTCAAACATAAACAAAAAACATTGAGGTCAAATAACATTGTCTTATTGATTACTTGAAATGTTTACAATGATTATAGACACAGGTGTCACAGTCTCCCCTACTTGTGGAAATTTTGTCCCGAAATTTGTTTAGAGGAAACTTGGGAGAAGAGATGTGGATATTTCGCCTTCATTTGATCTTCATGTTCCCAAGTAAACTCATGTCCACGTTTAGATTCCCAGCGAACTTTGACCAAAGGAATGCGCTTGCGCTTGAGCCACTTAACCTCACGATCCATGATTTCCATAGGTTGCTCAACAAAATGCAGTGTTTTATCAACACGAATTTCGTCAAGTGGTATGTGGAGGTTCTCATCAGCTAAACACTTCTTGAGATTGGACACGTAAAAGGTTGGATGAACGTTTCCAAGTTCAGGAGGTAACTCAAGTCTGTAAGCCACCTTACCGATTCTTTCAACGATCTTGAATGGTCCAACGTATCTAGGTGCAAGTTTTCCTGTCTTTCCTAATCTGATCACACCTTTCCAAGGTGAGACCTTAAGTAATACACGATCATCGACTTGAAATTCCAAGGGCTTGTGTCGTCGATCCGCCAACTCTTTTGACGGCTTTGAGCTGTCTGAAGGTTATCACGAACTTTCTTAACCTTATCTGTTGTCTCTAGAACGAGGTTAGGTCCAATAAGCTGAGCCTCACCTATCTCATTCCAGCAGACTGGTGAACGACATTTTCGACCATAGAGAGCCTCGAAAGGAGCCATGTTTATACTGGAGTGATAACTGTTGTTGTAGGAGAATTCAATTAACGGAAGATGTGAATCACAGCTACCACCAAAATCGATCACACAAACTCTAAGCATATCCTCCAAAGTCTGGATTATTCTTTCCATTTGGCCATCTGATTGTGGATGATAAGCTGTGCTCAGATTAAGTTGTGTCCCCATAGCAGATTGCATGGTTCTCCAAAAACGAGACGAGAATCGAGCATCCCTATCAGAAATAATGTTTAAAGGAACACCATGTCTTGATACAATTTCATCCACATAGATTTTTGCAAGCTTGTCGTGTCACACCCTGGCTTTTGCGGAAGCGTGGATTAATTGGTGTGACTTCTTAATACCATAGCAACAATCATAACAATGCTATATGAAAATAAAACACAAGATGTTCATCCATTCATTAAGTTTTGTAATACCAAAACATAATTGTCTTGAAGCAACTATGTCACACCCCCAAAATCCACATGCGGAGTACCACCGCTTGGAGGCGTGACTGACCAGGATCTTAACCATCAATCACATTGAACTCATAAGTATAGGTGAATAATACTTTCATTTATAAACAACAAGTGTTACAATATTACAATGTTTCACAGTTTACAGCGGAAGCATATTTAAATCAATGAGTGTTTATAAAACCACATGTAAGTTCGTAGTTCTTGTGTTGCGTTTCCATGTGTCTCGACCTATGACCACTCCAGCCTCCCAGACAGCAAGTTCCTTGGATATGCACCTATAAGCCTGCAAGGCATGTAATAGAGAGTCAACAACAAGTTGAGCGAGTTCACAGTTAATAGTTCAGTAATAATAATAGTAATGTAGGCCTTATGTTCGTTCATTAAGTCATGTATCGTAATAGTTCGGATCGCAGCCCTCTAGGCATGTATGCGAAGATTGGGGAAAGTTCTCAAGTATTCTAGACTATGTATATTTGTATCGCGGCCACCCTGGCATGTGTGCGAAGTTTTAGTATATAGTTCGCGGCCTTTCCAAGGCATGTGTGCGAAGATCAGTCATAATATCGCGGCCAACCCCTGGCGTGTGTGCGAAGATTAGTTAAATTAGTATACTAGTCTAGTCGTATCTCATCATTACCCTTCCTCACCCTGAGGACCATATCATTTAATTCTATCATCTGAGCCTGTACGAATAAATCATCCAACCCCATTCCCACCCTGGGAATCCCATGCCTTGGCTTGTGTGAACTCACCTTGGTTTGCTCGGTATGTTTTATTACTTTGCTTCACAGTGATCAACCATACCCTATGGTGGTTACCGAAGACAGTCAGTTAAATATTCGCATTCCTCACGTATTTTACATACACGTCATGCAAGTAACATACTAGTGCAACACTTACACTTATACAATTTGTAATCGTTGATCATACAACACACCGATTCATAGCATTTATCGTAAGGTCTCATAGCAAATGTTTGGGTTTGTATCACATAACAGTTATCCCATAATGCAAACATGCGTAACAGCAAATCGTTCATTAACCAGCAATGCTTGATTATAAACAACTATCCAATGAATTTCTACAAACAACCTATAAATTTATCGAATAATATTAGCATATCACTAACAAGTCTGATTGAAATCCTGATCACCATCGTTTGCATGAGCACATCTCAATTACCATAACACATATTCAGTTCCAATCCTTTGCACACATTCACACACAATGCTAGCTATACCTATGTATTGTTCTTTTAAGATGGCCGACAATGATTAATATCCATAATAGTTCTCCACATGCAACCTGACAACACAAGTGTGATTGACCACTAGCAAGCATATAATTGGACCGATTTTTAGATGCAATTAATAGGTGCACATGCAAATACTTTTAAGAGTTAGTTGATGATATAAGAGTTGTGGAGATCAGCTGTTTTCCAACACTGCAAACACACGCAACCCTTCCCTATATCATTTGCCCGTACGACGAAACACTATTTCCACCCGAGCCCAGCATGCGACGAAACAATCTGTTTCGCCGAGCTCATCATGCGACGAAACACTGTGTTTCGACAAGTCCATTTTCGTCGTGAATAACATAACCTGCAACCCTAACTGTTTCATCGTTTCATCGTCGCTAGCCAACCTTCTGTTAAGCCCGATTACCAATTCATCCCAAAACAATCATTAGATTTCTACGTAATTATTCACCTTATGACACCCTACTTTATTAACAGCATTCAAGTGCAACCACCAATATCAATCAAAGCATGAGTTCGTATCAACCATGTTGCTAACAGGTAACCCTAAATCTTAACACTAAGCAAGAACATATCAAATGTCACCTCATGTATCGATACTACCAAGTTTATCTATTAACAGGGAAGTGATTTATTTACCCGAATATAGGAGAGACAAGGAGAGGAAGAAGGGCTTCGATCCTGGGGTTGTCGTCGAGTCGTTCAAGAGAGAGAGAGAGACAACTAGAGAATTAGGGTTCGTAATCTTGTGCTTAAGAAAATTGTCAGGTGCACCGTATGTAATGTGTATAACATAAGGGACGCATATGGGCTTCGAGGGATGTGGGCCGAGAAAGAGGAAATATGAGTGAAGTGTGGCCTCCGGCCCAAGTGGGTGCATGATGGCGTTAAGGGAGTTTGTGACCCAATTACTTCAGTTTTCAAAATTAGCCAAATAACAATTGAAAGCATTTAACGGTTTATCGTGCTAATCAGTCAAACATACGTAACAATCACAATACGTCTTTTCATATCACAACATGAACAGTTACAGAAATCAATGATGAATGCTAATGGGTTCTTTTTCTTTAAGTTTGCTGATGAAGCTGGTATGTTGAATGTTCTTAAAGAAGGCCCTTGGATTATCCGGTCACAGCCTTTGTTTTTGCATATTTGGTCTCCTACTTCTAAGTTAGAAAAGAAGGAGGTAAAGAAGTTGCAAGTGTGGGTTAAAATCCATGATGTTCCCCTTGCTGCGTATACGGAGGATGGATTGAGTATGATTGCTACGGCTATTGGTGAGCCTAAGATGTTGGACACGTATACTTCATCTATGTGCATAGATAATTGGGGGAGGAGTAGCTATGCGAGAGCGTTAGTAGAAATTTCAGTTGAAAATGGGTTCAAGGAGGAGATAGTTATGGCAGTTCCAGAGTTGGAGGGGGAAGGCTTTAGTAAAGTGGTTTTGTCGGTTTATGAATGGAGTCCTCTTAGGTGTGCTCATTGCAAGGTGTTTGGTCATTCTGATGATTCCTGTCCGAGTCAGCCTAGGAGGGCTCCTAAGGGGCCGATCACTGGTCAGAACAAACAAGAGGGAAGCAATTCCCGGAAGCAAGTGAAACAGCCGACTGTAGACAAAGAGGGATTTACGGATGTGGAGCGAAAAAAAGCGGCTAGGAAATCAGGGTTTCCTGTTAATAAGCAGAAGCAGAAATTCGAATATCGGCCGATTGGATCCAAGCCGCAGGGTGGGGCTACTACCTCAGGTCCGCCACCTAGTGTCAAATCGCACAATCCGTTTGATGTTCTATCGGATACGGGTAAGAATGTGGGTAAAAATGGTGAAGCTCAGCATGACCAGCAGGAATCGGATGAGGAGGAGGTTGAAGAAGTCTACAATGAAACTAGTGCATTTATGACATCGGGCACTCATCCTTTCTCCTCGAAAGCAGGGGCAAGCACCTCTTCTACCAAGTCCTCGAATGGATAGGCTAGCTGTTTTTCGTCTGAAGGGGCTGCTATTTTGTGGCTACTTTATATTTGATGATGGTGGTTGAGGATTTTGTTTTGTGTTTTTGCATTGTTTGTCTACTAGATGTCGTGTCATGATGTATAGTAGACTAGGATATGGGGTGTTTTGGTCTTTGGTTTGTTTTGTTTTACATATATGGGGCATGTCCTGTATATGAACTAGTGTGGAACATATCCTCACTACTTGTACTTAATTGCGGTTGCATTTTAATAGAATCACCGGGGTAACCCTTTACCCAAAAACATGAACAGTTACAAGGCAAACAGTCATATAAGTACACAATTAACCAGTTAACGTGCAATAAATGCGAAAACAGAATCTTGGAAACTCGAGTTGTCACAAACTACCCAAATCAAGTTACATCCACGACTTGCTTTAAATAAAATGAGTTCACAAAGGACTCAACAAAAGACCTTAAATAAAACGGGGTTTGGAGACATGTGACCCGTCGAGGCAAGGGTTACACCTCCCAAACCCTACACCCCTGGATGACATCTTTATTTAATACACAGCTTAACGTGCATCACCTGCCAGATCCGTTCAATTCCCTGAAATACATGTAGTTTGAAAAATCAACAAAAAGTTGAGCGAGTTCATGTGTATGTGAGTATGTATAAACCTTTGTAAACGATGTATGTATGAAAGTCTCTGGTATGTAGCAACAAGGAAAAAGAGATCACCAATGGGTTGCAAAGCCACTGGTATGTGTGAAATGGTGCAGGAAGTACTCAAACATAGCAAATTTGTACCGGGCTTCCGGCTGGAAGACATAGTCACCACTATGGGCCGCCCCGACCTCATGGGTGTGGGCTCGCTACACCCATACAGATCTATCACTCATGTCCCTTTGTCCTACGACGAGGGTTAATGGCCTTAAGTGTTGTACCCACCACTCACATGATCTAACTAGTAAACCCTCCTTAAGCTAACCATACTATGTATAAAAATGTCTGTAGTAATTTAAACATGTATTCCACCCCCGAAGTATAAAACTTGAAAATAGTTAAGAGAAAAGGGGGACATAAACTCACAGTAGTGCGTCTCCTGAATCGTATCGTCAACTCAAACTTGGTCCACTACATGACCACCTACAACGTACTATGTCTATTAGACGAACGGGCCGTGCCTTGCTTTCATATTACGGGTTTGAGTTACGTCACTTTGTTTTATTCCAAGTCTTAACTTCTTGTTAAAATAATGATAATTAGTTTAACTTAATTATTGTTTTAAAGGTTTTGGAATAATAGTTAAGCAACTATTTTATATCCGTACTTCTCAAGTAATTTATATGCGCATTTTCTTCCCAAGGTTGGGGGTATTTATACATGTATTTTGGTAGTTCCGAAAATAATATATTTTTAAATTCCATTTAGAAAAAAAAATATATTTAACGCATCTGTCGAAAATAATGTATTTCCAAAATATATATACTTTTCCCAAAAATAATATATTTTCATTCTTTTTGTCCAACTAATATTTACCCAAAATATATTTGTAAAAGTATTTCCGGAATTATAAAATGTGATGACATTTTGCTAAGTTACATTATTTTGCCCTAAATAATATAACTAGTTCACAAAATAAACAAATAATCACACAAGCGTTTTAGTATAAAATATATTCTAAATATATATTTATCCATTTTTAGTTAAGAAAAATCAACCTCCGACATTCGTATTTTTATACAAAAATTATGGCGAAGTTTATGTTCGAAACACAAGTTATAGAATATACTTGTAACACTTGTTTAGAAAATATTTTCTAAGTATTGGAATTTTTAGAAAATTTCGCCAGAGTTTCCCCTAAAAACGGAGGTGTCCATGCTATTAAGCATATCGTTTTCTTTTCAAAATCAATCAACAATCATCAACAATCAATCTTTACATTACCAAGAGCAAAAATATATGTGTTACACACTAATCATGAACTTGATATATTCTGAAGCGTATTTATTTCTTTAAAAATCATTCTCATAAAATAATTTAGTGTTTACAACTTGTAAGTAATTTTTACAAAAATTAACCCCCTTGAACTCTTCTTGTAAATAAAATATTCTCATACTTGTCTTATTTATAAAAATGGTGTAAGTGTTTTTAATAGTCATGATTTTCTAAACACCGCTTCTCTAACTTGGTTTATTTACAAAAATCCTTTGTAACTCTTGGATTTACAAGATCATCAACTCACTTGTTTGATTATATTTCATGAAAAATCATTTTTATCAAGTTCATATTTAGTTAGAAGGTGGTCATTTTATGTAACACATACCCATTTTCTAATCTTGTTAAATCATACTTCTAAATATTATTTAACAAGATCCATATGGTGATTAACATCACATAATCAAGAATCATCATAAAATTAACAACATATTCATAACTACATCCTACTAGTAACATTTCATCTTCATGTAACTTTTATGTTCAAGTTTCTTGTTTAACCCCTTTTAGTGTTCTTGTTCTTCAGTGTTTTGAACATAACCATCATACTACAACTTTTAGCAACGAAGACAAGATGAACAAGGGTGTAACAAGGACTTACTAGAACAAAGGCTAGGGTTGATTCTAGTGAAGAAGATGATGAAGAATGATGAGGAAAAAGCAAGAAACAAGGTCCTTTGAAGCTCCACAAGTTGCAACTTCCTTGAATCACCTTGTAAGCTTGAATGGAACTTGAAAAATGGATGAAGATGGTGGACTATGGTGGTGATGGGGGCGGCATAAGTGAGCCGAGAGGAGGGAGTGGGGAGAGTGAAAGTGTGGTGTGATGATGAGAAGTGATGATGGTGATGCTAGTGCCATACTTATAGTCCTTTCTCACATGTTTTGCTCACCTAAACAAGATAACAATCCCATAAAATATTGAATTAAATCTTGTAGGAGGATATGAAGCATGGGGGATGATTTGTGGGTCCCTTGGGGACCGATTTTGGTTGGGGGGGGGGGGTTAAGGGTAAAATTTTGCAACTAAGTTGTAAAGGTTAAGTTAGTTTCCAAGTACATGCTTATACATGTTAGTTATTTGATATTTAGTGGGTGTTAGGGTGTTCGGGGATCATGACTAGCCAGGAAATAAATAAATAAACAATGTGTTTGGCAAAAATTTAGTGTCCCGGGTAATGTCCCGTAAAGTGTCTTTCATATATATTTTTTCAACTCTTTTAATTCCCGGCACTTAGGAAAGCATACAGGACCATTGTGCCATATTTTTGCACTTTACTAGTATGTTACAATGCTGAATTTTATTAACGAATGCAGAATTCTGCATTTAAAGTGTGTTTTAGGCACTTCCCGGCAATATAACTATCACCTAGTGACGTAGTTTTATGGTCCTCACTTCCCTACACTCCATACTAGTGCAGTACCCTGTCTCTGGCTCATACTTGCCTTAAAACATAGTCTGTCCATGTGCTGGCAGTGTCAGCATATTTCTGAATTACCTGCTCAGTGTCCTAACTATGCTTTGTGCATCAAGTATGTCACTAAAGTTTGTGTGTAATATGTGGAGTGCCTGTATGCAATATGATGCATATGTATTTATGATGTATAATTCATAAAGCAGTTCAAACCGTCAGTTGTAACCAAGCACAGTCATTAAGCACATAATTAAAATTAATTAATTGTACGGATACCTGTAATTGTGAGGGTTGCAACATTCTCCCCCCGTTAAGAAAATTTCGTCCCGAAATTTTAGGTTCTGCTTCTAGTTGCAGGGGTCTTGGGGAACAAATGTGGGTATTTTTCCTTCATTCGATCCTCACGTTCCCAGGTGAATTCTGGGCCGTGTCGTGCATTCCATCGAACCTTGATGAGTTTGACACTACTCCTGCGTGTTTTGATATCCTTCCAATCCGTAACCTCGACTGGTTCTTCGATAAAGTGGAGTGTGTCGTCAACATGAACTTCGTCGGCAGGAATGACCACGGTTTCTTGTGTTGGACTCTTTTTCAAATTTGATACGTGGAATGTATCATGAACGCCATTAAGTTCAGCAGGTAAATCCAACTTGTATGCTACCAAACCAATTCGTTCCAGAATCCTGAATGGACCAATGTACCTGGGGTTCAACTTCCCACGCTTCCCAAAGCGTGCCACACCCTTCCAGGGTGAAACCTTCAATAAAACCATGTCTCCCACCTCAAATTCCAGAGGTTTCCTTCTTAGGTCCGCATAACTCTTTTGTCGATCATGAGCTGCTTTGATGCGCTCTCGGATCTGTGCAATCTTGTCTGTCATTTCCTGGACCAATTCCGGGCCAACTATTTGTCTATCACCCGCGTCAGCCCAACAAATCGGTGATCGACATTTGCGTTCATAGAGAGCTTCAAACAGTGCGGCTTGAATGCTTGCATGATAACTATTATTGTATGAAAATTCCAGCAATGGTAGGTGAGTGTCCCAACTTCCACCTAAATCCATTACGTAAGCTCGCAACATGTCCTCTAATGTTTGAATCGTTCGCTCGCTCTGTCCGTCTGTCTGCGGGTGAAATGCTGTACTCATATTTAACTGAGAACCGAATGCTTCTTGAAAGGATTGCCAAATCCTTGACACGAATCTTCCATCTCTATCAGAGATGATCGAGAGAGGCACTCCATGTCGTGCAACAATCTCTCTCATGTATATCTCAGCAAGTTTACTCGTGTTGTCTTTTTCCTTGATAGGCAGAAAGTGCGCAGATTTCGTTAGACGGTCTACTATCACCCAAATCGTATCGTGGCCCTTGGCAATTTCGTTATGAAGTCCATGGAAATCTGTTCTCATTTCCATTTGGGTATTTCAGATTGTTGCAGAAGACCTGAGGGCTTCTGGTATTCGGCTTTCACTTTGGCGCAAGTTAAACATTTACCAACGTATATTGCAACATCGCCCTTCATCCTTGGCCACCAATAATAATCCTTTAGGTCTTGATACATCTTATCCGCTCCTGGATGAATCGAGTATCGTAACTTGTGAGCCTCATCAAAAATAACCTTCCGCAAACCAACAAACAAAGGAACCCAAATTCGTTTCATGAAGCACAACGTTCCTTCCCCGTTTGGTACCAATTGCTTCTCCATCCCACAGAGATACTCATCCTTGAAATTCCTTTCTTTAAGAGCTTCTCTCTGCGCGGCGCGAATGCGCAATGAGAGGCCTGTCTGGACAATCATTTCTAAAGCCCTAACCCTTATGGGCTTGATCCTTTCCTTCCGACTCAGGGCGTCAGCGACCACATTCGCCTTCCCTGGGTGATACTTGATTTCGTAGTCGTAATCGTTCAATAATTCAACCCAACGTCTTTTTTTTTTGGGTAAAGGGTTACCCCGGTGATTCTATTAAATGCAACCGCAAATAAGTACAAGTAGTGAGGATGTGTTCCTCACTAGTTCATATATAGGACATGCCCCATATATGTATGACCCATCAAAACAAAACAACTAAGACACCCCGTAACCTAGCCTACTATACCCAACGTCTTTGCCTCATGTTAAGCTCCTTTTGATTGAAAATATGTTGCAGGCTCTTGTGATCAGTGAAGATTGTGCACCGCGTGCCGTACAAATAATGTCGCCAGATCTTCAAAGCAAACACCACATTGCCTAACTCCAAGTCATGCGTGGTGTAATTTTTCTCGTGAACCTTCAACTGGCGTGACGCATATGCTATAACCTTCTGACGCTGCATCAGCACGTAGCCTAACCCTTGACGCGAAGCGTCACAATATACCACGAAGTCGTCTGTGCCTTCGGGTAATGATAAGATCAGTGCGTCACAAAGCTTGTTTTTCAACAGCTGAAATGCTTCTTCCTGTTTGTCTCCCCAAACAAACTTCTTGTCCTTTTGGGTAAGGGAGGTCAAGGGTTGAGTGATTTTCGAGAAATCCTCAATGAACCTTCGATAATAACCAGCCAAACCTAAGAACTGTCGAATTTCGGTTGGCGTCTTCGGAGTTTCCCAGTTTTTGATCGCCTCGATCTTTGTGGGATCCACATGAATTCCATTTCCATTAACCACATGACCCAGAAACTGAACGTCGCGTAACCAGAACTCGCACTTTGAGAATTTTGCGTACAACTTCTCCTTTTTAAGTAGCTCTAAAATAGCTCTTAAATGTTGTTCATGCTCGTCCTTCGTCTTCGAGTAGATAAAAATGTCATCAATGAATACAATTACCAACTTATCGAGGTACGGCTTGCAGACTCTGTTCATCAAATCCATGAATACAGCTGGCGCGTTTGTCAGACCAAACGGCATAACCGGGAACTCGTAATGTCCATAACGAGTCCTAAAAGCAGTCTTGGGAATACTTTCCTCTTGTATTCTCAACTGGTGATAACCTGATCGAAGATCGATCTTTGAGTAAAAACTTGAACCTTGCAATTGATCGAATAAGTCATCAATTCTCAGCAAAGGATATCTATTCTTGATAGTCAACTTGTTCAGCTCCCGGTAGTCGATACACATGCGAAAACTACCATCTTTCTTCTTGACGAACAGAACTGGAGCCCCCCAAGGCGAGAAGCTTGGTCTGATGAATCCTTTATCTAACAGCTCTTGGAGTTGCGTTGACAGCTCTTGCATTTCTGAAGGCGCAAGCCGATAAGGTACCTTAGCCACAGGCGCGGCGCCTGGAACTAAGTCAATGCGAAATTCGACCTGCCTTTGTGGCAGCAATCCTGGCAAGTCTTCTGGAAAAACTTCAGGATACTCCTTCATGACTGGAATATCTTCTATCTTGGGCTAAGCGGCTTCTTTATCAACGATATGTGCCAAGAAGGCAACACATCCCTTCATCAAACACTTTCGAGCTTTTAGGCAGCTAATGATCCTCAGAGGCATATCACGCTTCTCTCCGTGTACTACAATCGTTTCCCCATCCGCCATTGGGATGCGAATGGTCTTCTCGTGACAAACAATTTCGGCTTTGTTGCTAGATAGCCAATTGATCCCTACTACCACATCGAAGCTTCCCAACTCGACTGGCAGTAAATCCAGAGTAAACTCGTGTTCTCCCAGCTCAATTACGCATCCTCTGATGACTTCATTAGTTTCCACTAGCTTTCCAATAGCCAGTTCAATTGAGTACGGAATGTCTAACATACTAGTAGTTAACCCAAGCATATTCTTAAATTCTAGCGATACAAAACTATAGTCGGCACCAGTGTCAAATAGAACAGATGCAAAGCGTTGATTTATAGGGAATGTACCAGTGACAACATTCGGGTCCTAGCGTGCTTCCCTCGCTCCAATGTTGAAGACTCTGCCTTGCGCTTGATTCAGTTTTGGGCATTCCCTTTTAAAATTCCCCATGTCTCCACAGTTGAAACAACCTGGTCCTCGACCATTCCCATTTCCATTTCCACCTTGCGCATTGCCTTGGTTACGATTCCCACCTCCAGCTTGATTTCCAAAATTTCCCCGATTGCCATTTCCGTCGTTCCCTCCTTGTGGGCGGTTTCCATTTCCATTACCCCCACGGTTGTTGTTACCAAAACCCCTTTGGCCACCACGGCCAGCACCAGTACCAACCCAGCATGTATTCTTTGAATGACCCTCCTTCCCACAAGCCTCACATCTCCTCAATCTGCACTGGCCGAGATGGTGGTACTGGCATGTATCACATTTGGGCAGAGTGCCCATATATCCTTTCCCTTTTTGTTCACCGCCAGTCTTTACTTCAGTTGGCGGGTTTGTGTCTCTCCTCTTACTGGCACTGCCGGTACTTTTCTTAAAGTTCGAGAACTTTCTCTTGTTTTCTCCTGAGGATTCGACATGTGTCTCCTTTTTCTTTGGTTCAGAAACTGAAAACTTGTTCAACCGAATGTCTTCTTCTGTAAGTGTCACGCTGAGATCAATGGCTTCGGTAATCGTTGCAGGCTTTGAAGTGGTTACCATGCTCATAATCTGGGGTGCTAATCCCCAGATGAAACGCTCCACGCGTTTAAATTCGGGCGTGACCATGTACGTCACCACATGGGACAGATCGTGAAACCTTTGAACACATTCGACGATTTTTGGGCCTTCCATCTTTAGGTTCCAGAATTCCGTTTCTAGCTTTTGTATCTCAGCCCACGAAAAATATTTCTTCCTCATGAGCTCCTTCAGCTCATTCCATGTTAACGCATATGTCGCCGCCTCTCCCAATGTTTGAACTTGCAGATTCCACCATGATAGGGCACTATCAAGAAACAGCCCTGAGATGTATGTAACTTGTTGCTCATGGGCACACTTGCTCATTCTTAGAATCGAATCTGTCTTTTCTGCCCATCTGACGAATGCAACAGCACCTCCAGTGCCGTCGAAATTTAGGGGCTTATAGTGAAGGAATTGTTTGTAGGTGCAGCCTGTACAGGCAATATTGTTAACAATCAGTATTAGTGGATGTGTAAGAAGTACCCAAGTGTAACGTAATGTGTCTCAAGCGACTTAACATTACCACTGGGTGGGTTGTTGTTGTTGTTGTTGTTATTTGAGGTATTCCGGCTTGTTTCTACGTGGGAGGCCACATACTGTGCTACAGCCGCGGCAATTAGCTCCTGGAGTTCCGCCTCAGTATTAGGCAGACGGGTGTTTCGTCGTGGAGGCATCTTCTAAAAGATGATCATATTGGTCAGATCATAATAAGTATAGTAATTATGCATACATAATAACATCCATCAACCTCATAACACATAACATCCCATGTTAAAATATAAAACAAATAATTCAATAAAGCATGTAGTGAGAACGTTGCCATTGAGCTTTCATTAATGGTGACCACAATATAGTTTTACATAGTTCATAGTATATCATACATCAAAATAAGATCATAGGGTTACATAGCCCTAAAAATACAAGTCAGCCTACACAAATTATATACAAAAGTGTGGTCTTCCAAAAGTCTTCATGTGTTAGCCCAATTGCGACTTTCTCACCAAAACAATCTACCTGCACTAAACCAAAATATAGCTACGCTGATGGCGGTGGAGGAGGACGATGAGAGAAAAGCAAACTGCGCATGTGCACCCAATCCTCCTCAAGGGCATGAATAACACGCAGCAAATAAGCAATCTGCTGCTCAGGTGTGAGGAAGCGAACACCCGAATCAGGGGGTAATGGAAGAGGAGCTGGTGGTGTAGAAAAAGGAGACTGACAATGACACGGAGTAGGACGTGGAACTCTCTCTAACTCCTGAACGCGACGACTCAGTGCGTCCTGCTGTAGCTGTAGGGAGATGAGTATGTCGTCCGTCGTGTACCCCACATGAAAAGGGTGGTACGGGTCTGATAACGGCATAACATTGAGCGAAGACCACAGAAACGGCTCGCCCGAAGGTACAAAAGATGGTGTAGTGTGAGGAAACTGAGACATGAATGGAACAGCTGATGATACAGGCGGTACAAAAGCAGGCTGCTGTCTCGACGAACCCTCCCCACGACGAGGTAGAGGAATGTCCTGGATAAAAGTGATAGGAAGGTCGGTGCGATGGACATCAGAGATGTGTGGGTGGAAAAACGGAACATCAATAGGTGTGGAAATAGGTGCTACAGGAGGGGTGACTGGTAGCACAAACGGAGGGTAGTCATCATCATCCTCGATCCACCCTTTACGGGTGTCGGCATATCTTGGATCGATGTGAGTGGCGAAAGGTGCACGGTCAACAAATGCTGGCACGGGATCAGGCAGGGGTGCATCAGCAATAGGAACATCCACCACTGGTGGTGTAACAATGGGAATATCAACAATAGGTGGTGCAAGGGCTGGTGCATCCACAAGAACAGGGTCGTGCACCGGTACAGGGTCAGGAGCAACAACAGGCTCTGGTGCCATGATAGGTTCAGGGTCGGCAAAGTCCATATCAAAGTCGGCAGGTATATCAAGAAACTGATCAATAGGAGCCACTGGTGCCTCCAAGGGCTGGTCAACAGGAATAAACTCGATCTCGTGATCAGGATCAAAATTAGGAGGAAAAACTGGATCAAACTCATCCTCGAACTCATGATCAAACTCAAACTAGTGAGGTGAACCATGTGACTACTGGCAAAAATAATGGTAATTCCGTACAACTTAAACACTTGATTAACGTTTAATTTCTCTCGTTACGATTTAATTATTGCATGATTAGATCGTACAAAGTCTAGCAATCATAGGACATGGTTAAAAATAAAATGCTAAAGAAACATTAACACAATCGCCATGTCGCGAGAAAACCGCAAACTATGTCCTAATATTTTGGCAAAATGTTAAAAACACTATTCACCGGAACACTGTTCATGCCAGCTAGTTCTGAAAACTGTCGGAACGAGCAACGAAGGGCACGGACGCACTTGGTAGATGGAATACAAATAAAAATCCCGAATTAGGGGCATTGAATCATTAAAACACTTTAACTTTCCGGAAAACACGTGTCGTTAAAATTCGTTCGAACCGCGCCAAATTATAACAAAAAAATAAAATGTCCGCGACACTAAAATTTAGCATTCGAATGTCCGTAGGACTTGTAAATAATACTTTACATCATAAATAAGCTTGGGGATATCAATAGGATACCCGAAACATTTACTCCCGGTGTCACGCCGCGACTTTCCCACACTGTCCAAACTCGAGCCGATAGGCGAATAAATTATATTTCTACCATCCAATCTCCTAAACTAAAAGGCTAGCGAACTAGTTAGCGATATTTTGGCATCATAAGCGCCTTAAATAAAAGCCATAGCATCGATGGTAAAATAGAACCATCGCTTCCGGTATTAAACTACGACCTTCGTATATCACCCGATATCGCACCGGTGAGCGAACTAGTGGTATTTTTACCATCCAAAATTTATACCCGCTAAACTAATAAACTAGTCAAACCTTATTTATAACTCTAAAATACCATTAACCACTAATTTCCCTAATTAACATAAATGTCTAAATATCTCATGAACTAGTTTATACAATATACGTAAAAAAAAAAATCTTATACCACCCTTCCATGTTCACGACAACAAGTGGGTCCCCACCCACTTGTTTAGTGTTGAATTTTGATGGTAAATGTATGGCAATAAGATTTTGAGGTAAGGTATGAAATTTGCAACATTATAACTCCACCTTACTTCATCATTTCTATCATATCATAATCTAGGAACACCAAACATCTTTCTTTCTCCCCTTCTACTTTCGGCAGCCCCTAACACCCACACCCACTTCATTTTCTAACACTAAAAATCATTTATTACATCATATTAAGCCATTTCAAGATCATCTAAGGGATTTGCACGTATGGAGGGCCATTAGGGAACACTTTGGAGCTTTATCATCTTCTTAAACTTCACATTTAGCTTGTGCAAATTTGTAAGATCAACTTTTACCATTTTTAAACTTATTATGATATGTAGTTAAAGAAAGTACAAGTTGATCATCTTGAACATAAAGAAAATCAAACTCAAAAATTTTAATCTCTCCTTAAAAGGTTACTAAATATGTTGTATTATGTGATCATTATATGTTTTAGGGTTGTATGAGTTGTATGATCTTGTTGATTTTGTTTAAAGTAGGTTGTTTAACCTAGGATTTATGATAATCATGTTGTTTGTTTAGTGTAGTGAACTAGATTAGTGATGATCTTGTTAGATTAGTCCTAAAATGTGATTTAAACACTTAGAGGTTTAAATCAAGAAAGGTCATCACCCTTAAACTCATGAGCTTAATATATATATGTTTTTAAACTTGAAAAGTTAAGGATTTAATGAACTACAAATGGTGATTAAGAACTAATAAGTGTGATTTTTAAATAAAACAAGTGATTTAATAAATAGTCATAAAACCACACTTAAAAATCTTGAATTTAAAAACATAAAAGTCTTGAAATTCTTAAGAAAATTATTATATATAAGAGCTCATGAATCAAGGATATAAATGGTAGTATTTAGTTACTTGAAAGTTGTAAATTGTTGAGATTAGTAGAATGATGATTTGGAAATTGAAAAATGATTTTTAAACATGTTTTGACTACATGGGAAAAACGCCATAGTTTAGGGAAACTATGGCAAAAATTTATAAAAATCTAATCGCGATTAAAAAGAGATTAACGGGGTGATTAGCATGGTTAATCATGATTAGTGATCTTAATTGTGATTAACAACCATAATCGTGATTAGACAAACCCTAATGACAAGGGTTAAGATTTAACCATCCAAGAGTTATTTAAACACTAAAAAGTTGTTTTTATTAAATAAAATGGGTGAAACTAAAAGTATAAAAATCAATATAATTTTTGGAGAAAAATTATATATATTTCCAATACCTTATTTGGTGTATGATACATGTATAAGTGTGTGTATGTATTAGTACTAGGAAGATGTACTAAAATAACACATACAATTTTTTTTTACAATAAATATACACTTACAAATAACCGAAACTCCCCAAACATTCGCAAGCATGACAATAGTCGCGAACCTTCGCAAACACTCAAGACACACTTGTGTAATATCATTACTTCCGGCGCGAACATCGGACGACAAGGCTCGAATGACGGGCATCGGACGACCCTTTATGCCACGTCGGCGAAACGAACAACCTCGACAACAAAAGTTATATAAACCGAGCATTATGACAAGTCTAAAAATAAAGTATTTAGACACTTAACATATATTTTACAGACAACGAAAAACCGGAAAGTTTAATGCAAAAATAACGCTAAGTATAGTTATAAAAGTTGGGCTAAACAACTAATATGGGCTTAAAATAACATTCATATTGGGCTAGGCCTAACATCTTGAATACATGGGCAAAGGCCCATTCCATAAACACTAAATAAGCCCACTCTAATAAATAAAATGGGCTAAGCCCAAATACAATATTAAAATGGACTAAGCCCACTAACTTAAAGTCATGGACTGAGGCCCAATGTCTAAAGGTATGAACCAAGCCCAAAACACTAAATGGTGGGCTAAGCCCAAAGTAAAATACATGTATAATTTTTATAAATATATATTATAAAAATACATTATAAATACGGTATACCTACACGTATTATACGATATCCCTACGCGTATAAATACGGTATACCTACCCGTATAAATACGGTATACGTACGCGTTTAAAGCACACAAATACAAGTATACATACGGTATATGTATATGTATAAAAGACTCTAGTATACGATGATATACTCACATACACTTGTTGAAGTGTACTCTCTCACTAAGGTTGTATACATACGACAACGTATTTCGACATTAAAAATAAATATTTTCAACACTTTTGTCGAATAAAGACATACACTTATATTTGTGTAACAAATATAAAGTCTTGAACCAAAGCATACACCTGAAACAAATGCCAACATATTACTAAAAATACGCAAGCGTTCCAAAAACAAAATGAAAACAATAAACGTTCAAGATGAGCAACGAGTACAAGGTCTAGGAAGGACCGGTGTGTCTAATGAGTTAGAACCCTTGTAGGTTGACTCGCGTTTACGGAACACGTTGATTGAATATATCTCTCTCAGGAACGCAAAGCTGTGAGTTCATGTCCCCCTTTTCTCTTAACTGTTTTCGGATTTATAACTCTCGGGGGTGGAATACATGTCTCAATGGTATGGTTTAGCTAGGGAATGAACTGTTAGATCATGTGAGCGAATAGTAATCTCTCTTAAGTGCCATTAATCTTGTATAAGACCGAGGGCAAAAGTGGTAGATCTATCGGGTGTAGCGAGCCCCACTCTTGGGTCCTTGTGTGGCCCATGTAGTGCTTTTGTTGTTCTGACCGGGTGGACCGGAGGAAATTCGCTAGGGTTGAGTGCTTCCTATGTCGCCACACATATTAATGTCCTTGCAAAACATTAATGATCTGTTCATAGACGCTATACATACCTGTTTGTTATAAAAGATCTCTCATATGTTTAAAGGTTTCATTGGAGCTCACTCAAAACACATGAACTCGCTCAACTTTTGTTGATGTTTTCAAACTCACATGTATTTCAGGAAACTAATGGAACTTGGGTGCTGGTGTTTACTATGAAGCTTTTGGATTACAAGTCATCGATGTCATCCCTTTTGGAGGGTTTGGTCCATATATCTCATCTTCAATGAGATATAGGATGCAAAGCCTTATGTTTTAAACTTATGTTGAACTCGTCTTTTGTAAAACTTATAACTTATGTCGTTTTTGAATTTAAAATAACTTATGATGTGTAATATTTTTATTATGTCAATGGATGAACATCGTATGTTTTTAATCATGTAGTTGTTTACTTATATCGTACGCAATGAAAACTAATCAAGTTCACACCGCGCGCTTCCGCTAATGAACGGGTGTGACAAACCAGGTGCAGCTGACATCGCTACGTCAGAGTCAGCGTCAGGAGAGTAGTGCTGTACGCCCCGGTCGTGCAAGGAAGCGGATGCCACAGACTCAAACGAGTCTGGACCAGGTGAATCAGAAGGAGCCTCCTCCACAGGAGCCTCAATAATAGGAATGATGACATCATCAGCAATCGGGGCCCCACCCTCATTGTCGTCCTCAGGGGGACCCTCAACGAAAAGATCGATGTTGTCATCAGACACAACATGGAGTGGCAAATCCTCTACGGGAAATGCGGCAAGTGGAACGGGGGCAGGGATCTCAGCAAGAGGTAGATCCCCAGCTAGAATGCCATCAGCGGGCTGAACATCATCCCCGAAGTCGGGCAAAGCAAAAGGTTGAAAATCATCATCATCCGTGCTCGTGGTATCCAACGTGTAAACCTCGCTCTCGGAAAGGATCTCGTCGTCCGAGACTACCGCCATAGGATCAAGCGTATCTGACACTCCGGTATCCAAAGATGACATGCTGTCTGTAACAAACAATCATGACAATTGCACATATATCAACATATAATCAAATAATCATGTAAGTCACAATAATGCAAGTAATCGTCCTAGTCTTCCCCAGACTATCCCACCCAGCCTCTTAGACTGCTCTCTAGCCTCTCAGACTAACTCCCTGATCTCTAAGACCAACTTTCCCAGTCTCTAAGTCTAAATCCCTGGTCTCTAAGACCAAACTCCCAGTCTCTAAGACTAAACCTCCCCAATCTCTAAGATTGAATCCCCCAGTCTCTGAGACTGAACCTCCCCAGCCTCTAAGGCTGAACTCCCCCAGTCTCTAAGACTGAACCTCCCCAGTCTCTAAGGGTGAACTTCTCTAGTCTCTAAGACTGAAATATAAATTTGAAATGTGAAATTGTGGCCTTTTGTTTGTATAATGTTTGTGCCTCGGATCTGGACTTTTAGTGTATGCAATGTAAAAATGTTTTCGTGAGAGCCCTAGTGATTATACTCTAGACTCGAGATGGAATCCCAGTTCGCTATGATCGAGGCTCTGATACCAAGCTGTCACACCCTGGCATTTGCGGAAGCGTGGATTAATTGGTGTGACTTCTTAATACCATAGCAACAATCATAACAATGCTATATGAAAATAAAACACAAGATGTTCATCCATTCATTAAGTTTTATAATACCAAAACATAATTGTCTTGAAACAACTACCCAAATCAAGTTACATCCATGACTTGCATAAAACAAAATGAGTTCACAAAGGACTCAACAAAAGACCTTAAATAAAACGGGGTTTGGAGACATGTGACCCGTCCAGGCAAGGGTTACACCTCCCAAACCCTATACCCCTGGATGACATCTTTATTTAATACGCAGCTTAACGTGCATCACCTGCCAGATCCGTTCAATTCCCTGAAATACATGTAGTTTGAAAAATCAACAAAAAGTTGAGCGAGTTCATGTGTATGTGATTATGTATAAACCTTTGTAAACGGTGTATGTATGAAAGTCCCTGGTATGTAGCAATACGGAAAAAGAGATCACCAATGGGTTGCAAAGCCACTGGTATGTGTGAAATGGTGCAGGAAGTACTCAAACCTAGCAAATTTGTACCGGGCTTCCGGCTGGAAGACATAGCCACCACTATAGGCCGCCCCGGCCTCACGGGTGTGGGCTCGCTACTCCCAAATAGATCTATCACTCATGTCCCTCGGTCCTACGACGAGGATTAATGGCCTTAAGTGTTGTACCCACCACTCACATGATCTAAGTAGTAAACCCTCCTTAAGCAAACCATACCATGTATAAAAATGTCTGTAGTAATTGCAACATGTATTCCACCCCCGAAGTATAAAACTGAAAATAGTTAAGAGAAAAGGGGGACATGAACTCACAGTAGTGCGTCTCTTGAATCGTATCGTCAACTCAAACTTGGTCCGCTACACAACCTCCTACAACGTACTATGTCTATTAGACGAACGGGCCGTGCCTTGCTTTCATATTACGGGTTTGAGTTACATCACTTTGTTATTATTCCAAGTCTTAACTTCTTGTTAAAATAATGATAATTATTTTAACTTAAGTATTGTTTTAAGGGTTTTGGAATAATAGTTAGGCAACTATTTTGTATCCGTACTTTTCAAGTAATTTATATGCGCATTTCCTTCCCAAGGTTGGGGGTATTTATACATGTATTTTGGTAGTTCCGAAAATAATATATTTTTAAATTCCATTTAGAAAAAAAATATATTTAACGCATTTTTCGAAAATAATGTATTCCCAAAATATATATACTTTTCCCAAAAATAATATATTTTCATTCTTTGTGTCCAAATAATATTTACCCAAAATATATTCGTAAAAGTATTTCCGGAATTATAAAATGTGATGGCATTTTGCTAAGTTACATTATTTTGCCCTAAATAATATAACTAGTTCACAAAATAAACAAATAATCACACAAGCGTTTTAGTATAAAATATATTCTAAATATATATTTATCCACTTTTAGTTAAGAAAAATCAACCTCCGACATTCGTATTTTGATACAAAAATTATGGCGAAGTTTATGTTCGAAACACAAGTTATAGAATATACTTGTAACACTTGTTTAGAAAATATTTTCTAAGTCTTGGAATTTTTAGAAAATTTCGCCAGAGTTTCCCCTAAAAATGGAGGTGTCCATGCTATTAAGCATATCGTTTTCTTTTCAAAATCAATCAACAATCATCAACAATCAATCTTTACATTACCAAGAGCAAAAATATATGTGTTACACACTAATCATGAACTTGATATATTTCGAAAACGCGTAGTAACTTGGTAAAGCTTTTAGGGGACTTAGTTACCTTCCGAAGCGTATTTATTTCTTTAAAAATCATTCTCATAAAATAATTTAGTGTTTACAACTTGTAAGTAATTTTTACAAAAATTAACCCCTTTGAACTCTTCTTGTAAATAAAATATTCTCATACTTGTCTTATTTCTAAAAATGGTGTAAGTGTTTGTAATAGTCATGATTTTCTAAAAACCGCTTCTCCAACTTGGTTTATTTACAAAAATCCTTTGTAACTCTTGGATTTACAATATCATCAACTCACTTGTTTGATTATTCATGAAAAATCATTTTTATCAAGTTCATATTTAGTTAGAAGGTGGTCATTTTATGTAACACATACCCATTTTCTAATCTTGTTAAATCATACTTCTAAATATTATTTAACAAGACCCATATGGTGATTAACATCACACAATCAAGAATCATCATAAAATAAAAAACATATTCATAACTACATCCTACTAGTAACATTTCATCTTCATGTAACCTTTATGTTCAAGTTTCTTGTTTAACCCCTTTTAGTGTTCTTGGTCTTTAATGTTTTGAACATAGCCATCATACTACAACTTTTAGCTACAAAGACAAGATGAACAAGGGTGTAACAAGGACTTACTACTAGCACAAAGGCTAGGGATGATTCTAGTGAAGAAGATGAGGAAAAAGCAAGAAACTAGGTCCTTTGAAGCTCCACAAGTTGCAACTTCCTTGAATCACCTTGTAAGCTTGAATGGGACTTGAAAAATGGATGAAGATGGTGGACTTATGGTGGTGATGGGGGCGGCATAAGTGAGCCGAGAGGAGGGAGTGGGGAGAGTGAAAGTGTGGTGTGATGATGAGAAGTGATGATGGTGATGCTAGTGCCATACTTATAGTCCTTTCTCACATATTTTGCTCACCTAAACAAGATAACAATCCCATAAAATATTGAATTAAATCTTGTAGGAGGATATGAAGCATGGGGGATGATTTGTGGGTCCCTTGGGGACCGATTTCGGTTGGGGGGGGGGGTTAAGGGTAAAATTTTGCAACTAAGTTGTAAAGGTTAAGTTAGTTTCCAAGTACATGCTTATACATGTTAGTTATTTGATATTTAGTGGGTGTTAGGGTGTTTGGGGATCATGACTAGCCAGGAAATAAATAAACAATGTGTTTGGCAAAAATTTAGTGTCCCGGGTAATGTCCGGTTATCCAGTTAGATACTGTTTCGTTAAAGTGTTTAATTAGCCCGTAAAGTGTTTTTCATATATATTTTTGCAACTCTTTTAATTCCCGGCACTTAGGAAAGCATACAGGACCATTCTGCCATATTTATGCACTTTACTAGTATGTTACAATGCTGAATTTTATTAATGAATGCAGAATTCTTCATTTAAAGTGTGTTTT
Source organism: Helianthus annuus (assembly GCF_002127325.2). Classification (NCBI taxonomy): domain Eukaryota; kingdom Viridiplantae; phylum Streptophyta; class Magnoliopsida; order Asterales; family Asteraceae; genus Helianthus; species Helianthus annuus. The sequence continues at coordinate 79,241,692 of NC_035437.2, forward strand.
AGGCACTTCCCGACACTATAACTAAAACCTAGTGACGCAGTTTTATGGTCCTCACTTCCCTACACTCCATACTAGTGCAGTACCCTGTCTCTGGCTCATACTAGCCTTAAAACATAGTCTGTCCATGTGCTGGCACTGTCAGCATATTTCTGAATTACCTGCTCAGTGTGCTAACTGTGCTTTGTGCATCAAGTATGTCACTAAAGTTTGTGTGTAATATGTGGAGTGCCTGTATGCAATATGATGCATATGTGTGTATGATGCATAATTCATAAAGCAATTCAAACCGTCAGTTGTAACCAAGCACAGTCATTAAGCACATAATTAAAATTAATTAATTGTACGGATACCTGTAATTATGAGGGTTGTCACATGTCGGCAGACAAATCCTCACGGATTGGCAAGAAATGCGCTGACTTTGTAAGACGATCAACGACTACCCAGATGGCATCGTGACCTTTCTTAGTGCGCGGAAGTTTGGTAATAAGATCTATAGCAATGTTTTCCCATTTCCAAACTGGGATCTCTGGTTGCTCTAATAAACCAGAAGGATGTTGGTGTTCAGCCTTAACCTTAAGACAAGTAAGGCATTTTGAAACGTATAAGGCAATGTCTTTCTTCATACCAGGCCACCAATACTAAGTACGAAGATCCTTATACATCTTGTCAGCACCAGGATGAATAGAATAACGAGACTTATGAGCTTCATCCATAAGCAAGGTGCGAAGATCATCTTGACTTGGGACTCACAAACGGTCCATGAAATAATATGACCCATCGTCTTTAAGTACAAGATCAGGCTTAATGTGACAGGGTAATTCCTTACCCATCAAACCTGGTGAAACACAAGTATGCTGAGCCTGAGAAATGCGGGCTTGGATATCAGATCGAGCTTGAATATCAGATTGAACACGAACACAATGAAGCTTGACACGTTCCTTGCGACTCAAAGCGTCAGCCACGACATTCGCCTTACCAGGATGGTAGCGGATTTCACAGTCATTGTCGTTTAGAAGTTCGACCCAACGTCGTTGCCTCATGTTGAGTTCTTTCTGATTGAAGATGTGCTGAAGACTTTTGTGGTTAGTGAAAACCACACATTTTGTACCATACAAATAGTGTCTCCAGATCTTAAGAGCGAACACAACTGCACCTAACTCAAGATCATGAGTGGTGTAGTTCTTCTCATGTACCTTCAACTGCCTTGATGCATATGCTATGACTTTGTTCCTTTGCATCAGAACACAGCCAAGACCCAAATTTGATGCATCACAATACATGACAAAATCTCATTGCCCTCAGGCAAAGTTAGAATAGGCGCATCACAAAGTTTCTACTTCAAGGTCTGAAACGCTTCCTCTTGTTTGGTTCCCCATTCAAAGGGTTTGTTCTTCTGAGTTAGAGCAGTTAGGGGAACTGCAATCTTCGAGAAGTTTTTGATGAAGCGGCGGTAATAACCCGAAAGACCAAGAAAAGAACGAACCTCAGTAGGAGTAGTAGGCATATCCCAATCTTTAATCGCACTTATCTTGGAGGGATCTACATGAATACCTTGTTCGTTGACAATATGTCCCAAAAATTGAACTTCCTTAAGCCAAAATTCACACTTGGAGAATTTGGCGAAAAGTTGCTCTTTCTTTAGGAGTTCCAGAGTAAGACGAAGATGTTGCTCATGATCAGCTTGCGTCTTAGAATAAATCAAGATGTCATCAATGAAAACGATGATGAACTTATCTAAATAAGGCTTGCAGACCCTATTCATCAAGTCCATTGAAACTGCAGGAGCATTAATTAAACCGAATGGCATAACTGTGAACTCATAATGCCCATATTGAGTGCGGAAAGATGTCTTGGGAATATCTTCTTCGTGAACACGAAGCTGATGATACCCAGAATGAAGGTCAATCTTCAAAAAACAAGTCGCACCCTGTAACTGATCAAAGAGATCATCAATGCGAGGTAGGGGATATCGATTCTTGATGGTAAGCTTGTTAAGCTCACGATAATCGATACACATCCTGAAAGATCCATCCTTCTTCTTGACAAAAAGAACGGGAGCACCCCAAGGTGAAAAGCTAGGACGAATAAAACCTTTGTCTGAAAGTTCCTGAAGTTGTTTAGACAACTCTTGCATCTCAGACGGTGCAAGACGATATGGAGATCTGGCAATAGAATTTGCACCAGGTACAAGATCAATACGGAACTCGACTTGGCACGCTGGGGGTAAACCGGGTAACTCTTCACGAAATAGTTCGGGATAATCCCGAACAACAGGGATATCCTGAATAGACTTACCTTTGCCTTTATCTACTACATCATGTGCCAAGAAGGCTACGTGGTTCTTTCGCAGATACTTCCGAGCTTGAAAACAAGACATGAGCTCGAGGCTACTAATAGGTTTCTCACCACGAACCTGTAGGATCTCACCTGACGAAAGCGGAACATGAACAATCTTCTCGAAACAAACTACCTCTGCGTGATGCTTGGCTAACCAATCCATACCCACTATAATGTCGAAACTCCCAAGTTGCATAGGCGTGAGGTCAATGGGAAAAAGATGGTTATTAAGGTTCAACTGGCAGTTACGAAGAACAGAATCAAGAACAACAGTTCACCACTAGCAACTTCTACTGTCAAAGGCTTTCCTAGTTTCGTTCTAGACACGCGAAGCAATGGCTCAAAAGGCAATGGCACAAAACTCTTATCGGCACCTAAATCAAAAAGAACAGAAGCAGGTTAATTGTTAACAAAGAACGTACTGTTGACCACTTCATTGTCTGCCTGCGCCTCTTGTGCATTCATATTAAGACTCGCCCACGAGCCTGAGCTTGATTCGGATTCGCATTAACCAGCCTTGGACACTGGTTTCTATAGTGAGTCAGGTCTCCACAATTATAGCACGAACCAGGAGGAAAATGAGGTCGTGCAGCTTGTGCTTGCTGTTGAGCAGGTGGTTGGGCAACCTGCTGAGCTGGATTACAGGCTGCCTGATTCTAAGCAAAACGACAGACCTCAGCAAGATGACCTGACTTTCCACAGTTAGTACAGAAACGGCACGGAAGTTGCGGCTGATGGTGACTATTGCATCTGTTGCACAAAGGTGCATTTCCCGCATACCGTTTCTTCGGTGGAGGCTGTGCGGGCTGATTGGGAGCTGCCTAGTTCGGTTGGGCAGTGACAGCAAAATTTTGTGAAGCCTTACGCTTCCTTGACCCCTTTGCAGAACCTGAATCCTTACCCTTCTTGTTTTTACCTTTCTTGCTATCCCCTTTGTCAGACGACTGCTTCTTACCCTTGTCGCCCTTCCTGTGTAACTTACCCTTCCGAACCTGCGACTCAGTCAATGTTGCTGCTAACTCAATTGCCTGACGAACTATGATAGGGTTACTACCAGTAACGATGTCTTGAACAGAGTCAGGTAAGCCATCAATACACCTCTCGATAGCTTTCTCGAGTGGGGTAACCATGGTAGGGCAAAGTAAACTCAACTCCTCATACCTGTCAGTGTATGCCTGGTGCTCACTACTATCCAGTTTTAAATCATCAAACTCCCTTTCTAAAGCCCCTAATTCATGACGAGGACAAAACTCCCTCATCATAAGAGCTCTAAGCTCAGCCCAAGTTTGTGCTAACGCAACCTCAGCACCACGGTCTCTCATAACCCCGTTCCACCATGTAAGAGCCCTCTTCTGAAATACACTTAAAGCAAACTCGACTTTCCGATTTTCAAGACACTGAACGTGATAAAACGTACTCTCAATGCTCTCGAACCACTGTAGGAGCCTAGTTGCCCCTTCAGAACCACTGAACTTGAGTGGTTTAGCCGAATTGAAACTTTTGAAGTCGCATGGAGCATTCTGGTTATTGTTGGCTTGGTTCACTTGAGCAATAATGTCTGGGAGTACAGCAGCCGTATGCTGCGCCATGATGTCTGCCATTTCGACATTAGATAGCGGATTTTCGCGTCGAGGAGGCATTCTAAAAGATGAAACAATGAGAGGAAACGAGTGAGATGATTAGATAAAAAGAATGAGATGAAACAAAATCGACAAAAGCAAAGATGGTGGTCATTCGTCCGTATCACAAAGCAAACAAATGACACACAGTGACTAATCAAAGTAAATGGGTCAAAAATAATGTATCGCGAATACATGCTCGCCTATAAGTGAACACTCACCCCAACAGTTCCCAGGTAAGAGTGACCGGTCCGATTATGTGGATTTGTATGAACACTCTAGCCTTAGACAGAAAACCCAGGGTACATGCATTCACTCTTCCAGTTTACACGTGTTCACACTATTTAGAACCCAAAACTGTGACGAGATTTTGAAAACTTGGAAGGCACAAGGCCAAAGGAATCATTCAAAAATGGATGATAAATTTCTAAAATCATTTTGAAAAATTGAAGGGTTCAAAACCATACAATAGATTATTTGAAAACAGATGATTGATTTTCGAAAAGTGTTTCGGAAAAATTGGGTTCTTGTTTTGATAATCACCTAAGGATAGGTGAAGTACATGTCTTAAGATCTAAACACAAGATAACTTGTGTTGGGGTCCTAGAAAGGTTATAGTCTAGGTCAAAGCATTACTAATAACCTAGTTGCCTATAACCATTGGCTCTGATACCAACTCTTCTGTCACACCCCGACCACGTAAAACATCAAATCATGGCGGAAACGTCGGGGAGTGTTGTAACAGAGTTATTGTTTCACAACCATGGCATTCAAAGTTATGTTTTATTTATCAAACATAAAAGTTACATTGTCTTAAACGAAAGGAAGCAAGAGTACATAACAAAATTAAACTACTTCTATCTTCATTTTTAAGTCACTAAGGCACAGGTTCGCCCTAGTGTGTCACGAACATCCTATGCAACAGCTCCTGAAAACACATGTGAAAATAGATACGTCAGTAGAAAAATGCCTGTGAAATACATAGGTTTTATGGAAATAGGATTCATGACTTAGGTTTAAAGAAATGTTTAATAAAAATTAGTCATAAATCTTGTTAGGTGTTTTCTTTTATAAATCATATGAAAATGCGATAAGAAAATCAGATTATATAAAAGAAAAGTGTATGGTTAATTAAATAACCAAGTAAAATGATTTGTATAAAACAAACTGTTTTGTAAAACAATGTCTTGTGAAAAATATGTTATCTTGCTTAAAATGTATATGTCCAAATTGAATGATTTAAATAACGCTACGATATGTTATATCATACAAGCACTTATATATAGGAAGTACCAGCGGCGTATCCACCACGCTTGTATCATATTACACACGCCTCGTTACCTAAATCACTTACCCAAACAAACCACCAATGTAAATTGCCCATGTCTAAACCCTTTGTCAAATGTCATTGTGTAAACCGTGTCAAAATGTTTATGTCAAAATGTAAATCATGAAATGTGTATATCAATGTCAAAATGTCTATGTCAAGTGTCAATCATGTAATGTGTAAACAAATGTCATGTATGGCAAGTGAAATATATATCAACTAAACCATAGGTTAAAATGCACAAAACAATGTATTGAAGTAAAACATGGTTTAAATCAAAGTTATGTTTTGTGGAAATGCATGCTATACTGATACAAACATCTATGCAGTATTGTGAAAATGCATACATTCAAGCCTTGTGACTGTGGTGATAAACCCTTAAACAAATTAAAGGTTTATCTGTAACACCCGGTCTTTTATTTCAAGGTTTAACGTAAATTTTACGTTAAACAATCATGTAATTAAGATTACATAAACATTTGGAAATACGGGGTTATTAAAACTTTTAATAAATCATAAGTTATTCTACATAACGTGATTGAATTCGGTGTTTAAAAATTACAACGTAGCAAAATGCGGAAGCGTGTATCATTATCGTGTTCGGTTCTTCGCTGAGCTTGATCGTCTTCCGGCATCCAAGGTGTACCTACATTTCATAAACATGAAATGCTTTAGTCATACGGGGTTTAAATCATGTCCGAACGATGTCCGGGAAACAATTGATTTTCAAATGAAAAACAAAATATATAAAAAAATATATCTCCACCGTAAATTACGGTGGGACCGTAATTTACGGTGGCACCTGGGTTCAAGCTTTTCTACCGTAATGTAACACCCCCAAAATTCCACCTGCGGAAACCCCGCGAGGCGTGTTACGCATCAGAGTTCGAGCCACCAATCACATTGAACAAATGATAACTATTTAAGTAAGTCATGACATTAATTACCAAAATAAGATATCAACATGATATCAATTCTCAAATGATATGTAGCGGAAGCATGTAATCGTTTAGCAATCATTTCATAATAATAATCAAAATCAATGTATTGTTTATAAGTGAATTTAAGAGTCTCGATCCATGACCACTCCAGCACTTCCAGATAGCAAGTCCATGATCCAAAGTTAACGACCTACAAGCATGCAAACAAGTGTGTCAGACTACGCTGGTGAGTTCAAGGTTTTGTTAACAAGTTATGTTACCATATGTATGTTAATGCGATTTAATGTTGCGTTACGATGTTGCTCATGTTAGATACCCTAGGGAGTGTGCCCATAAGTATCCGGGGAGTGGGTACCCCTTAACGACCGTTTGCTATGTTGCCGGTTAGATACCCTAGGGAGAGTGCCCATATGTATCCGAGGAGTGTGCCTCTAACAACCATAGCCATACCCAGATAATTAGTTCACGCCCGTCCTTACGGCCCGGTGTGAGGTTTCCCACCTAATAGCGCTATCAACTAATCACCCCCATTGCCCTCCAGGCAATAACCAAAACCGATTAAGTTATTTACCCAATGTTTCCCTTCCAAATGTTTACCAGTTGTCCCAAACCACCGGGACGCATGCTTGAGAAAAGTGCAGTGAACTCACCTTAGGTTGCTCGGTATGTTGCATTACTTGTTCAATAATTGCTCAACACATCCTAACATGGGTATTAGTTACAATCAGTTTTGAATTCTTTTATACCAGATCTTTCACATACAATTAATTCACATATTCCATAATCACATACCACATTATTTGATGTATAAGTAACATACACACTATCCAACACATTGTAACAGTTAATCATATAGTGAAATTAGGAACATACACCATCATATCACATAGCAACAGTTGTAGGCGTTTTAAACCTCACAATGTCCGTTTGTTCTCATGACCATATATATAATTCCTACTCGTCACAATGTGTGATCTTCATGGTCCATTCGCGGCCCATCCTGACTGGCCCAAACGAACACGGTGCAATGGGTTCAAAGTGTGCGGCCCAAAGTACTAGTCTAATACAAAGGTATGTGCAACCCAATGTGCATTCGGCCCAAATCTCAACTATACTCAGGTCCATATATGAATTAAGTATTCCTATGATGTTTTGCCAACACTAGTGCGGCCCAGCCCACTTCAACCATATTTACAACTCTATTCTTGAGTGGCCCAGTGGTACGTACAACCCAAATTGTTATTCCGATTGTTACCCTTCTTTGGTTTATGATTACACCTTAACCTCTTAATAAGAAACTTAAAGGTTTAACACTTTAACCTGCTCGTGTGGTCCAAGTGCAGCCCAGCTGCCTTACGAGGCCCAGTCCCCTTCTGTATAACCCAATTATTTAATCATGAAAATCTAACATATCATGTAAGCCCATTTATCCTTATGTACTAGCTAATATAGACCTGCTGTCAATATTCCTCGGCCCAATGTTATTCAACACAAAATTTTCCAAAACATGATAATAGTTCATCAAATAAACACATAATGTCAATATAAAATTCAAGAACAATCATAATACTAGTTACACACAACCATGTTAATCATGTTAATTATAGAACTCAGTTTCTTATAAAACTCAATCCACGTTTTACTCCTAATCATACCCATACAACTCAACATATGATCCCATAATTATTATTATCATACCATCAGAATTAACCCACATCCAAAAGATACCCTAAACCAAAACCCTACTGATTAAACCCACATGCATGCATAACATCGAATAGCCAAAAGACAACTGTTAGTCATAATTATCATATTACATACATCATCCTCCAATCAATAGAGTTGTTTCTCATCGAACTTGTGACACCAATGATTCACATAAAACAGTTACAAACTAGCATGCAATTCACGAAACACAATCATCACATAACACCAGATTATTCAAGAATCCTAACTAGCGTGCTAACATACTGACTTGAATTGAGAAGATACAACTACAGGCTTCGATGGAGAGAAGATTATTCACGAATCCTAACTAGCCTGCCGTCGAACGATCAAGAAGGAAAAATATAGGGTTTGCAACAAGTATCAAGAACCCAAACATAATATACGTAACTTAAAGGAAAGGTTGGGGATTGGGCTTGATTGGTTCGGCCTATGCTACATGTGGGGATTGGGCCGATTATCAATAGGAGAGGGATCAATCCAAATGGACCGATCTCATAAATATATTTTAGTTACATCTTTGGGCTCCAGGGAACTGGTTACACAAAAGATGAGTTGGGCGGCCCAATACGTGAACGGTTCCTAAACTAACTAAACATCTATGTTGACCCAAGTACGCTACCTTCGACAAGTTTATTGTAAAATGTACGGCAACACATTTAATGCAACAAGAATGTGAACAATAATTAACGAGACATCGGACGCACGAAATTAAGCAACACTAAACTTAAAAGTCCGGGTTGTCACATCATCCCCAACTTGAAAGAAATTTCGTCCCGAAATTTGACAAGTATGCACAGTGAAGTGAAGTGGTAAATCAAGATTGCTGCAGATTTTCCTCAGGTGTCACATCATCCCCAACTTGAAAGGGAATTTCGTCCCGAAATTCGCCAACCCTGTCAGAAGTTGATACAACCGTTTGAACAACTGATGATACTAAAGCTTACTGTGGTCATCGCGTTCCCACGCAAACTCAGGTCCACGTCTTGGGTTCCAACTAGTTCTCACGATTCGATTGGTTCTTTGATAACTGCAACTTGTCAAGTAAAGGTACCATAAATGTTTCATCAACACTGTCTTAGATTCTAGACATAAATGACACTGTGCACGTTACCCAATTCGTCGGGTAACTCGAGTTTGTAGGCCATGTGACAAAATCCATGGCTATCTGTTCCAATCTCCAAATAGGTGTTTCTAATTACTGACACAAACTAGAAGGTTTCTGATGTTCCACCTTGACTTCCGCACAAGTCAAACGTCGTTCACCTGCTTCGCTGTGTAGGCCTTCAAGTCCATTGTCAGTACAAGATCCTTAGATCCTAATATATTCCATCAAAGTCCCGATGGCGAGAATATCGAGGCCGGTGTGCTTTGCTCAACACAAGTTCTCTACAGTTGCTGTATAATGAGATCCACATTCGTTCCGTGAGGTAGCGAATATCGTCCGACTTGCCAAAGGTTGCTTCTCCATGCCCCGCATGGGCCAATCTTGAAAATCCTCTTCCTTCAATTCTCTAGTTCGAACAGAGAGAGTCTGATAAGGTAAGTTCGTTGATTATATGACCAAAAAGGTATCCCTCGCATCCAGAAGTTACATTTATCAAGACTACGCGCGGTGTGGCTCCTCCTTCAGGAGCTCTCAAATAAGATACAAAGCTGCCCATGGTGTTCCTTTCTCCTGGAAATGATTCAACATATCGTCAATAAGCACGGTCAATTCATGTGATTCATACAGCTGCTGGTGTGATGATTAGCTCGAAAGTCTTGGCACACAACGTCAAATTGACCGCACTGCGCTTGGTATGCCATTGCAGACACATTCTCCCCTTAGACTACCTTCTGACAATAGCTCGTTTAATATTTAAACCTCGAATGGAAGCTCGACCCCCCCACAACTGGTCGTCAGGTTGTCAATATATGGTCGTGGCAAACGGTTCTAACTGTCACCTTATTGAGTTCTTGAAAACCAGTACACATACGAAAAGGCTTATCTTCACGAATATAACCGGGGCTCCCCAAAGCGAAAAGCTAGGTCCGACAAAACTCTTGTCCAACAGTTCCTGCAGTCGATTAGGCAACTCTTGTAACACTCCTGGTGCAAGACGGTAAGAGTGTGTGTAGTCAGGGCTGCCTCTGGCGCGAGATCGGATTGAGATTTCGCCTAACAGTTGTGGAAGTAAACCTGAAAGTTCCTCGAGTAGCTCACCAAAAGAAATCATGAACAGTTGTTGGATCCTCAAGCAGGTAGCATACCCTGCAGTATAGACACACGCTAGGATCCTTAGATCCTACATTAACTCTTGTATTTAACTTCGTTCTATGCGTACACAATAGGTCAACACGCGCAGCAGCCTGTCTGCACTTTCAAGTACTTCATGGACTGCCGTCCAAGTACTTTCAGTGGCACCGAGGGGGCAGTGGGACTCCTCCATTGGTTTGAGAAGCTAGAATCAGTGTTTGAAATGTGAGAATGCCCTGAGGCTCGCAGGGTCAAGTATGCCACTGGCACGTTGGAAGGGATTGCGCTCACATGGTGGAACGCGCAAGTACAGATCCTAGGGTTGGCAGCTGCTAACGCCACACCTTGGGAGGATTTCAAGGAATTGATTAAGCGTGAGTACTGCACCCGAGACGACATTCACAAGCTGGAGAATGAGCTTTGGTACGAGTGCCAACATAGCAAGGTAATCCTTCCGTAGACACTTCTGTGCTTTCATAGCTGAAATGACGCTAACCTTTGCGCCACTCTGACGCTTTAGAACAGATAACGATCCTCTACGAAGGAGAGGATACCCAAAATTTTCGCCTCACAGCGTATATCTACGCGATATCTGGATAACCAATCCACACTACTTACCGCATCGAGACTATCAAGAATAACAGAAGGAAGGTCGATGTCGAACACTTGTCCCACAAGGTCAAGTTTGCATCCCAGCGAACATATGAGGTTTCATTTGACTTGCCATCTACCGATTCCATAGCAAGTTCGGTTTCGAGAAGCATCAGGGCTAAACGGAATCGAGCCGAAGCGATTTGCTATCCATCCAAACTACCATGTTGTTATTGTCCTGTCGTCGCCCACGTCAATCCTAAATATCCTTTCGCGAGCACCACTGCCGGTGTTATTGTTATCATCACACGGATTTCTACCATACCGTCATCGCTCCCTTGGTTGTTGTCGTCTTGAATTATCAACTCCCATTACATGCCGTAGGCACCTTCATTTCCATACAGTAAGCTACTATTACAAGTACCTTGATGTCACGATAGTTGTTGCTTCTAATGTTGTTGCTCAAAACAGGGCTCTACGATCCTTCACCAACGATGTCCATCTCTTCATATTTCGTGCTAAGTTCCAGGGTGCTACTCGTTGGGTTGGAAGTTACACAGTCCACATCCTGGTCGATTGTCATCGTTCTACGTTTCGATTGATTCATAAAAGTCGGCTCCCATAAGTTGCTGACTAGAATTAAGGATTCGTTTGGAGTCAAATCGTTGGTGTTCATTGTCAATAATTGGAGTCGTTCAAATGCTGAAGTCGGTAGAGTACTAAATTTACCCTTATGCCCATCGTTCTTACAAGTTGACTGGGTAAAACACGGTAGGTTTCCAGAGTGTTGCAGGTGTGACCGCCCTTCAGGGTCTGAGATGTGAGTATATTGAGTTCCAACAACAAAGAGGAGTGAGGGGGGAAGAAAAGAGGTATAAACCATTCATGGATGCTGCAACATCCACTCAGGGACGTTCGTACAAGCACCTAGCATTCTACTTAGTTCGCTAGGCGTTCAAAGGAACGTTCAGGTAATACTCGATAGCATTGCGATTTCAAAAGGATTCAAAGAGAGGTGAGAAAGTCACATTTGTGTAAGAGACGATCACTGTTATGACTCCTATTAGTTTGTTACGTTTCACACGGATCAATTAACAGAGCGGAACCCCTTCTTCACTTGTTAAGCCTTACTGGGACTCGCATGCACCCCACATTATTATTATGTGTGCACCCACAATAATATTGTGATTTGCATGCTCATCTCAGCTCCTCCTAACTCATGTCGAATGGTTCCCCCAACTCGAATAGTAAACAAAGAGCATCACATAACATAAGTCACGAATGTTTAGGGAGTTACCACCCTATTAGTCATATAACATGTGCAGGGGATACGTAAGTTCATACTATCGTGTTTAACGTGCACCAGCATGCAATATCATATGTAAGTGTCCACTAGTTACGTAGTACAATGAGTATACGAAAGACGAACCTTGCAATCTGGAGCTGAGTGTCATGATCGATTTTCGAAGGTGTTCGGTTATAGTCTGGTTTTACAAAAACGTTTTAAAACCTAGTTCGCTATAACCAGTGGCTCTGATACCAACTGTAACACCCCCAAAATTCCACCTGCGGAAACCCCGCGAGGCGTGTTACGCATCAGAGTTCGAGCCACCAATCACATTGAACAAATGATAACTATTTAAGTAAGTCATGACATTAATTACCAAAATAAGATATCAACATGATATCAATTCTCAAATGATATGTAGCGGAAGCATGTAATCGTTTAGCAATCATTTCATAATAATAATCAAAATCAATGTATTGTTTATAAGTGAATTTAAGAGTCTCGATCCATGACCACTCCAGCACTTCCAGATAGCAAGTCCATGATCCAAAGTTAACGACCTACAAGCATGCAAACAAGTGTGTCAGACTACGCTGGTGAGTTCAAGGTTTTGTTAACAAGTTATGTTACCATATGTATGTTAATGCGATTTAATGTTGCGTTACGATGTTGCTCATGTTAGATACCCTAGGGAGTGTGCCCATAAGTATCCGGGGAGTGGGTACCCCTTAACGACCGTTTGCTATGTTGCCGGTTAGATACCCTAGGGAGAGTGCCCATATGTATCCGAGGAGTGTGCCTCTAACAACCATAGCCATACCCAGATAATTAGTTCACGCCCGTCCTTACGGCCCGGTGTGAGGTTTCCCACCTAATAGCGCTATCAACTAATCACCCCCATTGCCCTCCAGGCAATAACCAAAACCGATTAAGTTATTTACCCAATGTTTCCCTTCCAAATGTTTACCAGTTGTCCCAAACCACCGGGACGCATGCTTGAGAAAAGTGCAGTGAACTCACCTTAGGTTGCTCGGTATGTTGCATTACTTGTTCAATAATTGCTCAACACATCCTAACATGGGTATTAGTTACAATCAGTTTTGAATTCTTTTATACCAGATCTTTCACATACAATTAATTCACATATTCCATAATCACATACCACATTATTTGATGTATAAGTAACATACACACTATCCAACACATTGTAACAGTTAATCATATAGTGAAATTAGGAACATACACCATCATATCACATAGCAACAGTTGTAGGCGTTTTAAACCTCACAATGTCCGTTTGTTCTCATGACCATATATATAATTCCTACTCGTCACAATGTGTGATCTTCATGGTCCATTCGCGGCCCATCCTGACTGGCCCAAACGAACACGGTGCAATGGGTTCAAAGTGTGCGGCCCAAAGTACTAGTCTAATACAAAGGTATGTGCAACCCAATGTGCATTCGGCCCAAATCTCAACTATACTCAGGTCCATATATGAATTAAGTATTCCTATGATGTTTTGCCAACACTAGTGCGGCCCAGCCCACTTCAACCATATTTACAACTCTATTCTTGAGTGGCCCAGTGGTACGTACAACCCAAATTGTTATTCCGATTGTTACCCTTCTTTGGTTTATGATTACACCTTAACCTCTTAATAAGAAACTTAAAGGTTTAACACTTTAACCTGCTCGTGTGGTCCAAGTGCAGCCCAGCTGCCTTACGAGGCCCAGTCCCCTTCTGTATAACCCAATTATTTAATCATGAAAATCTAACATATCATGTAAGCCCATTTATCCTTATGTACTAGCTAATATAGACCTGCTGTCAATATTCCTCGGCCCAATGTTATTCAACACAAAATTTTCCAAAACATGATAATAGTTCATCAAATAAACACATAATGTCAATATAAAATTCAAGAACAATCATAATACTAGTTACACACAACCATGTTAATCATGTTAATTATAGAACTCAGTTTCTTATAAAACTCAATCCACGTTTTACTCCTAATCATACCCATACAACTCAACATATGATCCCATAATTATTATTATCATACCATCAGAATTAACCCACATCCAAAAGATACCCTAAACCAAAACCCTACTGATTAAACCCACATGCATGCATAACATCGAATAGCCAAAAGACAACTGTTAGTCATAATTATCATATTACATACATCATCCTCCAATCAATAGAGTTGTTTCTCATCGAACTTGTGACACCAATGATTCACATAAAACAGTTACAAACTAGCATGCAATTCACGAAACACAATCATCACATAACACCAGATTATTCAAGAATCCTAACTAGCGTGCTAACATACTGACCTGAATTGAGAAGATACAACTACAGGCTTCGATGGAGAGAAGATTATTCACGAATCCTAACTAGCCTGCCGTCGAACGATCAAGAAGGAAAAATATAGGGTTTGCAACAAGTATCAAGAACCCAAACATAATATACGTAACTTAAAGGAAAGGTTGGGGATTGGGCTTGATTGGTTCGGCCTATGCTACATGTGGGGATTGGGCCGATTATCAATAGGAGAGGGATCAATCCAAATGGACCGATCTCATAAATATATTTTAGTTACATCTTTGGGCTCCAGGGAACTGGTTACACAAAAGATGAGTTGGGCGGCCCAATACGTGAACGGTTCCTAAACTAACTAAACATCTATGTTGACCCAAGTACGCTACCTTCGACAAGTTTATTGTAAAATGTACGGCAACACATTTAATGCAACAAGAATATGAACAATAATTAACGAGACATCGGACGCACGAAATTAAGCAACACTAAACTTAAAAGTCCGGGTTGTCACATCATCCCCAACTTGAAAGAAATTTCGTCCCGAAATTTGACAAGTATGCACAGTGAAGTGAAGTGGTAAATCAAGATTGCTGCAGATTTTCCTCAGGTGTCACACGTAAAACAGTAGACCTTCACCGTAAACAAATCATCTCCACCGTAAATTACGGTGGGACCGTAATTTACGGTGGACACTGGGTTCAGCCTTTCCATTTTGCCGTAATTTGACACGAAATCCTTCGTATCTTTTTTTTGGGTAAAGGGTTACCCCGATGAATTTTATAAATAACTGATTAAGTACAAGGGTGTATCAAAACGACACACCAACTAGACTTGACAGACCAAGCCTAGGCAAACAAGAAGAACAACCAATCAAACGACCAAAACAAATACAACCATAAAAAACACAACCAACGAAACCTAGACACAAACAAAGCTACGCTAGCCTGGCTTCGCTACATTATTCTCATTCTCTTCAATCTTCCACAACTTGAAAATCCTTTTCTTAGTTGACTCCAATCGAAACCTGAAACCCATGAGACGCATTCGAACCGTGTTCTTTATCACCTCAACTACTTGGGCTTCCGTCCTCTTAAGATTTTTAAACATTCTGTTATTCCTCTCTTGCCATATGTAGTACGCCGATGCCGCAATCAACAACTTACAAATGACATGATCCGCTTGTTTAGAGCTTGAATGATGATCCACCCAACCTAAAACCGATTCCCACGTATTGTTTACGCTTCTCAACTGACCTAACATCTTGATATTACTCCACACATGCTCCGCAAAAGAGCATCTGAAGAATAAATGATCCCGGCTATCACGGTCCGAGTAACATAGCGGACAACACATCAAATTTAAATTCGTAAGGCTCCCTGCTTCCCAAACTGTCAACCGGTCCTGAGTTTTTAATTTATTCCGAAACGCTAGCCACAAATGAAAAGAATGCCTCGGTATACATTGAGAAAACCAAACCATGTTCGCCCACATCGCCGGATTCTCCCTATTCCGAATTGTGTTCCACACCTGAGCCGATTGGAACTCACCAATTTTCCCATCCAAACCTTTCCACACCAAACGATCAAAAGAATTAGGGACAATATTCGGAACCGAAATCGTAAATAATACTGGAAACAGGTCCAACCACGCTTGCGGCCACTTCCAATTCCCATTTTGGTCAATAACGTCTGCAACCGTAGATTGTAACGAAAAACCTGCATTAGCAATGGCCCGAGGTGTTATAAAGGAACTAAGCGGACTTAGCGAGCACCACATATCACTCCAAACATTTGTTTGAGACCCACTCTGAATAGACGACCAAATGTGAGGCCGAATGATATGACGAATAGATAAGATCTTACGCCATCCCCAACTGATACTCCCACGACACGGAACATCCCAAAAATTTCGACCTTTAAGCTTATAATCGTGAATCCAACGCACCCAAATAGACTCCCGCTTCGTGATAATACTCCAAATATGGTTTGCCATGAGCGATTTATTGACATCAGCAATGCTTCTTATGCCCAATCCACCCTCATTCTTCGGCAAACACACATCATTCCAAGCCACCTTGGCACGAACTCTACCCTCCGATCCCGCATTCCACAAAAATCTGCGAATCCGCTTTTCAAGCTCATTAATGACCCTAGTCGGAATAATGAACACTGAAGCCCAATAGATATGCATCGATGAGAGGACCGAATTAATAAGCTGTAACCTACCAGCAAACGATAAAGCTTTGGTTGCCCAATTAACAATCTTATTCTCCATACGTTCAATAAGAATCGAGCAATCTTTATATAAAAGTCTTGTTGAAATCAGAGGAACCCCAAGATAGCGAACAGGAAGGATACCCTCCTGATACGGCATAATATTCAGAATTTCCTGCCGTACCGCAAGAGGCACATTGCAAAAGAACACCGTACTCTTAGCTGGACTAGGTGCAAGACCTGAAATGTTAGTAAAAGTCTCCAGCGCTTCTTTTACTTTCTTCACAGAAACCACATCACCATGCACAAAGATAAATAAATCATCAGCGAACGACAAATTAATTATCTTCTCCTTGGCGCATTGAGCATGATATTTAAATGGCATACTAGCAGCTCGCTTAAGCAGAAGCGATAGAACCTCCATAACTAGCGTAAATAAGTAAGGAGACATAGGATCACCTTGCCTTAAGCCCCGCTTACCCCTGAAATAACCATGCAGACTACCATTAATGCATAACGAGTACGAGACCGTGGACACGCACGTCATGATCCATTTCACCATTTTATGATGAAACCCAAACCGAACCAGCACATTCTCCAAAAAATTCCAGTTGACCGTGTCATATGCTTTCTGAATATCTATCTTAAAAGCACACCTGGACGGGCCCCTATTCAAATGATAATTGTGCATCAATTCCTGAGTGAGGAGGATATTATCAGAAATCTTCCGACCCGGCACAAAGGCTGATTGGTTAACACTAACAAGAGATCCCAAACTCCCTTTCAAACGATCAGTAATGATTTTGCTTATACATTTGTACAAAACATTGCAACATGATATCGGTCGATAGTCCAACACCGAATCCGGAATGTCTTTTTTCGGGAGCAAAGCAAGAATAGTATGATTAATCTGTTTAAGAAGTTTACCGTTTTCAAAAAACTGAAGAACCGCATTAGTAACTTCATTCCCTACAATCTCCCATGCTTTCTTGAAAAAACTCGACGTATACCCATCCGGACCAGGGGCCTTGTCCTCCCCAATACTAAACATAGCATTCTTCACCTCATCAGACGTAACAGGCCGAATCATAATCTCCGCATCTTCATTACTAAGTACATTCGAAAATAAGTTTCCCATGTTCGTTGTCTCGACCGGATGTTCCATGCCTAAAAAACTCGAGTAATGAAAAACCATAGCATCAGCCACACTCTCTCCTTCATGTCTAACACCCATAAGATCCGTAACACTGTAAATCCTTGCTCTAGCATTCCTAGATTTTACAATGTTATGAAAATATTTTGTGTTCGAATCCCCTGCGCAAAGCCATTCTACCTTAGACTTCTGTTTCAAAAAACATTCCTCGTCATAAGCAGCTGTTTGAAACTCTTTAAGGCATTTAGCTTCCCGTTGACGCAACTGGCCATTCCACGGGTTACTATCAACCTGACCTTGAATCTCATCTAGCTCCTTCCTCAGATTATTGACTTTTTCATGCAAGTTTCCCTGATTAAATAATAGCTTTCTCAACCTCGGTTTTAAGTTCCTCAACTTTTTTACAACCGAAAGCATAGCAATGCCCTCCACCGTCTTCATCCATTCAAGTTTGACAATCTCCTTAAATTCTGGCTTAGTGGCGATAAAATTTGGAAACTTAAAAGGCTTTGGCCGAAAACCACTAGATCCGAGAATTTTTAGTATGCAAGGCGTGTGATCCGAAACACGAAACGGATGAAATATCGCATAAGCAGAAGGAAACTGGTCCAAAAACGTAATATTACCCATTATACGATCTATCTTTTTCAACAAGCCAACTCCACTCTTAGGCTTTTGAGTCCAAGTATACTGCAGCCCATGCGCATTTATATCCATCAACTCAGTTTGTTGGATACAATCCTGAAATTCTCGCATGCCAATCGATTGCTTAGACACCCCACATAACGAATCTTCAGCATTGAGGGCTGAATTAAAGTCTCCCATCACCACCCATGGTTTATCACGACAAAACATCTTATGTTTACTTAAATCAGCCCAAAGCGATCTTCGATCTAAATACTTGTTCTCCGCATAAACAAAAAAGAACAAAAAAGAACTCTCTTGGTAGCCTTAAATATAACCTGAGTATGCATAATTTGATCCGATTGATGAAGGACCATAAAATCTAGATTATCCGCATTCCATCCCAAAATGATTCTTGTACCACGGCTGCATACACCCCCATTCGAAGTCCAGTTCCAATTCCGAAATACAAACTTACAGATTTAGCCAGATTCCCAACATTCACATGCGACTCAAGGATAGCACATAACTCTAACTTATTTTCCGCAACAATAGTACGAACCTACCGTTTATCCGTTTGACCTACCGTTTCTTCCTACATGTTTGTAATTTAATTCTCCATTATATGGAGTTAAGATCTGACATCCGGATTAAATAAAATTGAGACTTTTAAGCCTTCGGCTTATTATCTTTTCAACAATTTTCGACCCGACTATGTGATTATCAAACAAACATGTTTGTTTGACCTCCATTCATCATGAACCCTTAATTTCTAATATTGTCAATCATATTAAGTACTGAACACGGGTTTCTACACAATTATTTACCCGTTTTCGTTTAAAATCTTATTTTGACCCGTTAAGGGTACTTACAACCATTTTAGCACGAACGGTGCTCATTTCTCATGTAC
Organism: Helianthus annuus; assembly: GCF_002127325.2. Taxonomy (NCBI): domain Eukaryota; kingdom Viridiplantae; phylum Streptophyta; class Magnoliopsida; order Asterales; family Asteraceae; genus Helianthus; species Helianthus annuus. Next base: position 79,260,990 of record NC_035437.2, read on the forward strand.
CTCATAGTTCCACCAATTTGTTATTAGCTAGTCTTCCACCACAACTATGAATGTGGTGGATTTAACGAAATGGACTATTTATTCCGAGTTTAATCCTACGGATGTGTTATTTTGCGGCAACACACAATTTAAGCATTTAACTCTTGAAAGTTTATGTCTACAACTTTCATGCGCGTCTAAAGGTTACAAGATCGTAAGATAAGTTCCTAAACAACCTTTATAAGTTGTTTGCTCAAATTACCCTTCAAGGGCATTTTAGTCGACATTAGCCCCTCATTTACTACGAGGGGCTTTCACTACCTAATTGACCAAGTTTGTATGTTAACTATAATCGTATGCATGCGTACCTGGCTAGGGTCAACATATAGACCCAATTTATACCTTGCTTTTATCATCACACTTAGTGTGGGCGAAATTAACTGAATCGCTAATCGCTCCTGTTAACACAAGACTTGACAATCGCATTAGTCGATATTGTCAAATAGTGTTATCACCACCATTTGACCTGTTCGGCCTATATGCCCAACGTTGCCTATTAAATCAAAAACATGGTTTTTGACTTCTAATTCATACATCCATCCCGTCCCGGATTTCATTACCGAATCCCCTTTTTGCCATAAACATGGTTTTTAACATCTTTATATGTTCCGACTCGTATCAATCACGTCGGAAATCCATATTTTCAATATTAGCATTATTGCATCTATAACGTATAGAATGAACAAGTAATCTACACAATTATGTAAGTTTCACTTACCTTGCATCCGAGCTACGCTTTTCTTCCATGCTTGACTTGTTTGACCCGCTTTCACTCCAAGCTTCCACCTAGCTTGTGACGCGTCAAACTATCATCATCGTTTTCAAGGTGGTTAGTTTAATCATACTCTAATACGATTATTCCACCTTATGCATTTCATATCAAAATTGCTATTTATCGTATTATAGGTCAGTTTGACCTTTTTAATAGTCAAATGCCCATTAGTATACTAATTTGCATTTTCGAGTTGTCAACTAGTTTTAGCACTCATTAACTACTCGGTAGGCGTTATCTTTAGACCTCCGTTTTAACCAAGGTTCTAATCGCGTTTAACACATTTAGAACTCTCTTTAATCACTTTTTGCATAATAGTCGAAACATCACAACTAGGTGTTTTAACTACAAAATTCTAGTTTCGAGCCTTCTTTGAGGCATTTCAACGAACACCTTAAGGGCAGAATTTTACATGTTTATTTATCATGTCTCTAGCTTATCTCTTACCCCAAATTTCCCATAAATCAACCATCTTACAAGGTGGTTAACTTCTATAATTTCTGAATTCACTTCAAAATCGTCAATTTACACTAGATCAACAATCTATTTCCTAGTGTTCATCATATTAACATGAAACCCACTTATCACAATATAGGGTAATTACCAATTCCCTAGTTTTGACAACAATTCATCAAATTTTCTACTAGGGTTTGTTTCTACATCAAGATATAATCACAATAACACTCATAGATTCAAGATTCATTCCAGAATTTCGATTATGATTGTTCATCATAATCTGAACGTATCACCAACTCATATATTTCAACATACCTTGTAATCCCCATGATTAGGTGATCACGAATTTGTGTTCATGCAGTGATTTGGCTCTTGATTTGGGCTTCAATTTGATCAAGTTGTGGAAGTTAGGGTTTGAGCTCCCTGAGCTTTGTCCTGGTCGACCTCACACACGCACACACTAGGTGTGGTGGGTTTTTTTTATTTTTGTTTTTAGTAAATAAATCTTATTTCCAATTATCCAACTTTGGTCCTTCATGTTTCGTTAGTTATTAAGTTGATTATAACCTACTTATTTACAATCCATATTCCCTTTTATTAACCGGGTCAAGCATTCCTAGTTAGCTTAGCGGGTTCGGGAATATTTATGACTAAGTTTAATTTAGGTCCCGTTAACTCGGGCCTTCTAAGCTTTTATTTCCTAAAAGCTTTTATTGACTTTTTGTTTAATATTAGGATTAATTATTTAAATCCTAACATTTACCGGTTAAATTTTACCACTAACGGTATTTTACTCACTCTTTTGTATTAACGAGGTTTAATTACTAAACCCGTTTTCGGGGTGTTACAAGTCTACCCCCCTTAAAGAGGTTTCGTCCTCGAAACCTTTTCTTACATAGTTCATTGAGTTCTAAACTCAATGCGTTTTGACTTGAGTAATTTCTTAAGCATTACTCATACTCTAACCAATTGTTAGTATTACTAGAAAAATTATGGTAATGTCTTTCTGGTTACAGAACCTCTACGTACCTGATACGACATAATGTGACTTGAAATAACGTAATTCCGTTATTTTTACTTGTTTAGTTAACTTAGCGATTTCCATCGCTTTTAGATATTATCGAACTCTTGGTGAATCCGTTACCTTGACCCGTTTAAAGGTCTTTAGAGAAGTCTTTCACTTTTAGCAACAATTTCTTCTGTTTTCAAAATTCATTTATTCGGTTTAGTTATACCGAATCTACCGCTTACAAGCAACCAGATTACTTAAATGACCTTTACCGCTCGCTTGGTTATAATGTGATTCCGCTTCACATTGCATTTCTTGACCGTGATCGTGTCACACATGTTTAATTTATATCAACCTTTCATTTTCAAAAAGATCACTTTTCGAATATGTCGTCTTGCGCCTATCAGCGTCAAGACTTGAACCCTTTATGATTACTATTCAAATTCCTGTCAGAATTTAGATTTATAAAAATATTATTTCTTACTAAATCTGAATTTTAGTCTAACGTTTTTCTCTTAACTATGTCAATTACTCATGTCAAGGGAATTGACAACCCCTAATTTATTGTTTTTTCGTTCTCGTTTTACGCGAGGGATCGTAACAAGTTCCCTCACCTTACGCTATTGACCCGTAGGTTCTTTCACCTAACCTCGTAGGCTATTTTCTTAAGCTTTCGTCTCTTTAAGACGAGGCCCTTATGATCCCTTTGCTTTAGTTCATGACCCGTCGGTCATTTTGGCCCCTCCATTTTTCCTTAATTGACTCGTTTGACTCATTTTAGGTGAATTTTCATCACCTATGAATGTCAGACTTCGTTCTTTATTTGACCCGTCCAACTTTGAAATGGTTGAACGCAATTACCAAAATTTATATTTGCGAAGATTCTTATCATCTTTTAGTCATGACTCATATTCCGAGTCTTTTGACTTTCTATTTCGCCTTCCTGTTTCTCAGTCTACGCATGTGTTTAAATCCTTACCCACCAACTGGGTGTTTTACCGAAGTCGTTATTATTACAACCCTTACGGTATGTATTATGACTTCGTTTTACTTTTATATTCCTACCTCGTTCTCAAATTTGGTGTTTTACAAAATCGGCCTGTTAAGAGTCTTATTTGTATTCTTCGGGTTCGAGTGTAAGTACACTACCTCCTAATGCATATCTTGATCATTTTACATGTTTATATTCTTCGGGTTCGAGTGTAAGTATCACTCCCTCCCAATATTTGTCTAAATCTTTTTATATGCTTGATGTTTTCTGGGTTCGAGTGTAAGTACACTCCCTCCCAATAGCTTGATGTTTTCTGGGTTCGAGTGCAAGTACACTCCCTCCCAATAGCTTGATGTTTTCTGGGTTCGAGTGTAAGTACACTCCCTCCCAATAGCTTGATGTTTTCTGGGTTCGAGTGTAAGTACACTCCCTCCCAATAGCTTGATGTTTTCTGGGTTCGAGTGTAAGTACACTCCCTCCCAATAGCTTGATGTTTTCTGGGTTCGAGTGCAAGTACACTCCCTCCCAATACTTGTCTAAATCATTTTACATGCTTGTTTGTCCCTTCACTCGGGCTCATTATCCTAATGTAATACGCTCCCGTCACTTGGTTGTGCGTTTACATTATTATCAAATATTTTGTTTATCTGATTCATTTGGGCACTTTTTAATTAGTCCCATTCACCCTGCCCTTACTACATCGGATGTAAACGTGTCCGCCATAAGAAGTTCATGGTAACATATGCCACTACTTACTTGGCCAGAGTAAGCGTTTAACACATGACACGCATGACCTTTTTACAGTTTTCACATCACGCCCTATGTAAGTAATACCTCTATCTGTTTTTCTTGGAAACAATATCCCGGATAGGTTTTCTATTCAGGTCTTTCCAAGTTTTAAATTTTACATATGCAACTTTTAAGTTCCTACTTATTGTTGCATATTACTATTTATGCTATTATTTAAAATGTGCACCTGGTACTGTTTTCCCCGACGGGCGTTCTTTGCCATTAACTTTGTTCGCGGTCATTACGCGATTTAGTCCTCGGTGAGTATGCTCCTCTTGTCATACTTCGGACCGTTCCATCATCATATCCACAATTCGTTTGACTCTCGTCGTCTTCAAACGCGAGTGTCCTTCAATTAAAACATTCACAAAAGTTAGTAACGTCAACCTCAATAATCGCCCGTATTATGATACAAGGCTTTTTCTACTATACGCGTCAACGCGCGTATTTTCGTCAACTATTTCAATCATTTTAATTGGGGTAACGCGTATCACACGATAGCCCTATGTGTTGTTTACAACACTTTAGCATACTAACTATTCACGTACTTGTACTTACCGGATTTGCGATCAAGCCTCGAACCGAACACTATTCTTTATCAAGAGCATAAGGTTTAAGTCCAAGCATGGTTCCTCCCCACCATACTCGAATCTCTTAAACCAAGGCTCTGATACCAACTTGTAACACCCGGTCTTTTATTTCAAGGTTTAACGAAATTTTACGTTAAACAATCATGTAATTAAGATTACATAAACATTTGGAAATACGGGGTTATTAAAACTTTTAATAAATCATAAGTTATTCTACATAACGTGATTGAATTCGTTGTTTAAAAATTACAACGTAGCAAAATGCGGAAGCGTGTATCATTATCGTGTTCGGTTCTTCGCTGAGCTTGATCGTCTTCCGGCATCCAAGGTGTACCTACATTTCATAAACATGAAATGCTTTAGTCATACGGGGTTTAAATCATGTCCGAAAGATGTCCGGGAAACAATTGATTTTCAAATGAAAAACAAAATATATAAAAAAAATATATCTCCACCGTAAATTACGGTGGGACCGTAATTTACGGTGGCACCTGGGTTCAAGCTTTTCTACAGTAAAACAGTAGACCTTCACCGTAAACAAATCATCTCCACCGTAAATTACGGTGGGACCGTAATTTACGGTGGACACTGGGTTCAGCCTTTCCATTTTGCCGTAATTTGACACGAAATCCTTCGTATCTTTCAAACCGCTTATCCGTTTGACCTACCGTTTCTTCCTACATGTTTGTAATTTAATTCTCCATTATATGGAGTTAAGATCTGACATCCGGATTAAATAAAATTGAGACTTTTAAGCCTTCGGCTTATTATCTTTTCAACAATTTTCGACCCGACTATGTGATTATCAAACAAACATGTTTGTTTGACCTCCATTCATCATGAACCCTTAATTTCTAATATTGTCAATCATATTAAGTACTGAACACGGGTTTCTACACAATTATTTACCCGTTTTCGTTTAAAATCTTATTTTGACCCGTTAAGGGTACTTACGACCATTTTAGCACGAACGGTGCTCATTTCTCATGTACCTCATAGTTCCACCAATTTGTTATTAGCTAGTCTTCCACCACAACTATGAATGTGGTGGATTTAACGAAATGGACTATTTATTCCGAGTTTAATCCTACGGATGTGTTATTTTGCGGCAACACACAATTTAAGCATTTAACTCTTGAAAGTTTATGTCTACAACTTTCATGCGCGTCTAAAGGTTACAAGATCGTAAGATAAGTTCCTAAACAACCTTTATAAGTTGTTTGCTCAAATTACCCTTCAAGGGCATTTTAGTCGACATTAGCCCCTCATTTACTACGAGGGGCTTTCACTACCTAATTGACCAAGTTTGTATGTTAACTATAATCGTATGCATGCGTACCTGGCTAGGGTCAACATATAGACCCAATTTATACCTTGCTTTTATCATCACACTTAGTGTGGGCGAAATTAACTGAATCGCTAATCGCTCCTGTTAACACAAGACTTGACAATCGCATTAGTCGATATTGTCAAATAGTGTTATCACCACCATTTGACCCGTTCGGCCTATATGCCCAACGTTGCCTATTAAATCAAAAACATGGTTTTTGACTTCTAATTCATACATCCATCCCGTCCCGGATTTCATTACCGAATCCCCTTTTTGCCATAAACATGGTTTTTAACATCTTTATATGTTCCGACTCGTATCAATCACGTCGGAAATCCATATTTTCAATATTAGCATTATTGCATCTATAACGTATAGAATGAACAAGTAATCTACACAATTATGTAAGTTTCACTTACCTTGCATCCGAGCTACGCTTTTCTTCCATGCTTGACTTGTTTGACCCGCTTTCACTCCAAGCTTCCACCTAGCTTGTGACGCGTCAAACTATCATCATCGTTTTCAAGGTGGTTAGTTTAATCATACTCTAATACGATTATTCCACCTTATGCATTTCATATCAAAATTGCTATTTATCGTATTATAGGTCAGTTTGACCTTTTTAATAGTCAAATGCCCATTAGTATACTAATTTGCATTTTCGAGTTGTCAACTAGTTTTAGCACTCATTAACTACTCGGTAGGCGTTATCTTTAGACCTCCGTTTTAACCAAGGTTCTAATCGCGTTTAACACATTTAGTCGAAACATCACAACTAGGTGTTTTAACTACAAAATTCTAGTTTCGAGCCTTCTTTGAGGCATTTCAACGAACACCTTAAGGGCAGAATTTTACATGTTTATTTATCATGTCTCTAGCTTATCTCTTACCCCAAATTTCCCATAAATCAACCATCTTACAAGGTGGTTAACTTCTATAATTTCTGAATTCACTTCAAAATCGTCAATTTACGCTAGATCAACAATCTATTTCCTAGTGTTCATCATATTAACATGAAACCCACTTATCACAATATAGGGTAATTACCAATTCCCTAGTTTTGACAACAATTCATCAAATTTTCTACTAGGGTTTGTTTCTACATCAAGATATAATCACAATAACACTCATAGATTCAAGATTCATTCCAGAATTTCGATTATGATTGTTCATCATAATCTCAAGGTATCACCAAATCATATATTTCAACATACCTTGTAATCCCCATGATTAGGTGATCACGAATTTGTGTTCATGCAGTGATTTGGCTCTTGATTTGGGCTTCAATTTGATCAAGTTGTGGAAGTTAGGGTTTGAGCTCCCTGAGCTTTCTCCTGGTCGACCTCACACACGCACACACTAGGTGTGGTGGGTTTTTTTTTATTTTTGTTTTTAGTAAATAAATCTTATTTCCAATTATCCAACTTTGGTCCTTCATGTTTTGTTAGTTATTAAGTTGATTATAACCTACTTATTTACAATCCATATTCCCTTTTATTAACCGGGTCAAGCATTCCTAGTTAGCTTAGCGGGTTCGGGAATATTTATGACTAAGTTTAATTTAGGTCCCGTTAACTCGGGCCTTCTAAACTTTTATTTCCTAAAAGCTTTTATTGACTTTTTGTTTAATATTAGGATTAATTATTTAAATCCTAACATTTACCGGTTAAATTTTACCACTAACGGTATTTTACTCACTCTTTTGTATTAACGAGGTTTAATTACTAAACCCGTTTTCGGGGTGTTACATTATCTGTGTTATGTTTATCGAATTCGGTCATTCCTTCCATCCAAACATACCTAGGATGTCAGGAACAGGAGTTGTCAATTCCTATGGTACCACTACCTACTAACGAACGGCGTGATCAATGTTAATGAATGTATTTTGGTCCCATTTAAACAAACCAAATGTCATACCAAAATGTAAGCATGTGATGAAAACAAATGTACTAAATATGATGAACATACATAGCATGAAAAGATAATGTAAAACAATGCACTAGGTATGTACTAAATGGACATACATAGCGTGAAATGAAATGTAAATCAAATGTACTAAGTATGCAACAAAGGACATACATAGCAAAAACACAATGAAATCATGTACTATAAATGTACCAATGAACATAGCAAGCATATGGTATTTTTTTTGGGTAAAGGGTTACCCCGGTGAATCTATTAAAATGCAACCGCAAATAAGTACAAGTAGTGAGGATGTGTTCCACACTAATTCATATACAGGACATGCCCTATATATGTAGAACAAATAAAAACCAACGACCTATAACACCCCATAACCTAGTCTACTATACATCATGACACGACATCAGTAGACAAAAAATGCAAAAACACAAAAATAATCTCAACCACCATCATCAAATATAAAGTAGCCGCAAAACAGCAGCCCCTTCAGACGAAAAGCTGACAGCCTATCCATTATAGGACTTGGAAGAAGAGGTGCTTGCCCCTGCTTTCGAAGAGAAAAAAGAAGGAGGAATACCCGAAGTCATAAATTTACTAGTTTCATTGTAGACTTCCTCAACCACTTCCTCATCATCCGATTCTTGCTGATCATTATGAGCCCCACTACTAGACTGACCCGTATGAAGACTTCTATCCCGTAAAACTTCGAAAGAGTTCTTAGATAAGACCTTCGATTGCTGAGCCGATGGATTGGTACCCCCCTGAGGTTTGGGACCAATCGGCCTATACTCAAACTTTTGTTTCTGCTTGTTTACAGGAAAACCTGCTTTAGCCGCTTTCTTACGAACCACATCCGTAAACCCATCCTTGTCAACTACCGGCTGTTTCCTTTGCTGCCTATTATTCCCTTGCTGTTGTTTCTGAATGTTAACCGGCTCCTTAGGAACCCTCCTAGTCTGCCTCGGGCATGTATCATCAGAATGCCCAAACACTTTGCAATGAGCACACCTAGGAGGACTCCATTCATACTCCACATAAAGTTTCTGCTTGACAAAACCTTCACCTTCAAGGTCAGGAACCGCTATGACTATCTCCTCCTTAAAATCATTATCGGCCGAGATTTCTACTAACGCTCTAGCATAACTACTCCTTCCCCAAGTATCCATACACATGGACGAGGTATACGAGTCCAACATCTTCGGATCACCAATAGCCGAAGCTATCATACTCAACCCATCCTCCGTATACGCAGCAATCGGAACATCATGAATTTTGACCCACAATTGCAACTTCTTGACCTCCTTTTTTTCCAATTTTGAAGTGGCCGACCAAATATTAAGAAAAAGAGGCTGACCCCGAATAATCCATGGCCCTTCTTTCAGCACATTCATCATCCCGTCTTTATCAGCAAACTTGAAAAAGAAGTATCCATTAGCATTCATCATGGATTTTTGCACTCCATACTTCTTCCAGTTTGTCCGCACAAAATAATCCACCACCGGGTACGCAACTCGGTCCCCTAGGAAATAACCAAATAGAGTATTTGCTAGCTTCTCTTGCACTACTCTAACAGATTCACGAGGCAGCATCACATCACAACCCTCATGCACATCAGTACTTGCAAGAAACCTGAAGTTTACCTTAACTGAATTGGCTGCACAAACTGAATCTGCATAAGACATCGGCTTAGAACTAATGTTCAGATCGCTTCGGTTCCCCTGGGACCCTACACAACCTTCCAATGTATCCGAAAACCTAAGATCAGCCCGTAAATTCTCAACCGGAACTGGGTCAGATTCCTTGAACAGTTTATCCATTTGAACCGGTGAAGAAACTCTTGTGAGTTGTTCGATAATATTAATGCCACGTTTTGGCTGTATAGTATTCCCATTTACATCAAGGAGTCGATCAGCTATTTCTTTAAACGACAGTGGCGGCTTGCCACCAGGATGCCCGTGTTCATCCATTAAACCCTAAACTGAACAAACAGAAAGGGTATGACGGCTGAAAAACAACAGAAACCTGCAAACCCTAGTAGCCGTCAAGCTTAAAAAACAGTAAAACCCAAAACTTAACAACCGACGCAATCAATTAACGATTCAGAAAAGAGGCAGGAACCCTAAATCAAAAACGGAAATCAATAGCTTAGTCGTCTGAACGAAGTTGACAGAAATCCCACACTCGTGATACCCTAGACTGATTTCAATCGATTAGAAGCTAAGGAGCGAAATCAGTACTCCGTAGATGCTAAGAGATCGATCAGAACCAGGATTGAATAGAAGAGAGGATTAAAATTCAGAGAATCGCCCAATTCGCCCTAATCGCCCAGAGCCCCATTCGCCTAGCTAGGTTGTTGCAAGCATATGATATGAAAACATGGAAAGCACGAAAGTAACAAGTAGGCACATGTGTTTCACCCCAAAATGTTTGAAAAACAGGAAAAAGAGGGGACTATGTACTCAGTTGAGATTTCTCAATAGTCCTAGGATAACCACCAAGCAATGCTAGAAGATCACGGAATCAAATGGCACCTAATATAGGTATCTATGTTAATAAACGGACCTAATCGGAGGATCGGGTAGCATGAGGGCTCGTAAACCAAACAAGTGTAAGAACTCATGCAATAAGGTTTAACAAAGCCTACATACTAAAACGGAACCTATCCAAAGTGCTTTTGACCCGTTACGACCCGTTTAGGTAGCTTACGCTACTTTAACGTGTCGTTCGCATAAAACACGTTCAGATCGCGTAAAACACTTCAACTTAGAGAAATCTCAGAAATCAAGTGGGTTTGAGAATGAAAGGGGTGGGGTATTTATAGTTTTCAGAGAGCCGTTAAGATCGTTCCTCGTAAAACAAGCTTCAATCTCAGCCGTACACCTCGTGCCAACTGATTTACAAAATCATGGGAGCCCAAAATAGCCCATAGTATGTTCAAACACCGTTGGCAATGTATAAAAACCCAGCTGCTGTTTTAAACAGCTTGTTTTGCCGGTCTGATGGTAGCTCGCGGCCCGCGTAAGAGTCTAAGGGGGCTTACGCGGCCCGCCTGGACTCCCTGATTTGCACATATGTTTCAGAAATTGCTGTTTTGGTCCCTGCATGCTTCTAAGGCTCATTTTGACACGTCTAAGGCCTGTTAAGCCATTTTCAAGGCCCTACATTGATTCCCAAACATAGTGGACATGAAACATGCTCAAAAATATGCCGGATGTCGGTTCGTTTAGTCGTACGGACGCGTTATTCGCTTAATTACGACGAAATGGTCATGAACGCGAAAAACGATCCAAATTGCGCGACGAACGGATTTTTCTTATGCCAAACACTAAAATAAACTATTTTAATGCTCACATAAATTTTTGGATGTCCGGATGTATTCAGAACGTAAGATATGCGCGAATATATAAACTTATGCACTTTTTGACGCTTTTAGTCCCTGAATGACCAAAAAGTTTATTTTAGCACACCGAACCCCTCAAAGCCTATTTCTATGCCATGTAAAGGATATTTAGGGTATTTTTAACTTATATCTGTGTTCCGGAATGTTCATTACAGTTCAAATCGGCATACTTTCGCAGTTTGTCGAATTTAGTCCATGTAAGCGAATAAACTTGATTTTGCCATACCAAAGCCTTCAAAACTTATTTCTAATTATGTAAAGGTTATTTAAGGTATGTTAAGCATATGTTGATGTTCCAGAGTGTTTGTCGCATTAAACTGATTACGTTTATGCACCAGTTTGTGTATAACTCTCCAGAAAGCGATAAAGAGTTTGAAATTGAATAAAAATCAAAACACGAAAAATGTCAAACATAAACGAACAACACTGGGGTCAAATAACATTGTCTTATTGATAACTTGAAATGCTTACAATGATTATAGACACAGGTGTCACATAAGCTAATTATAAATAAGTAAGGATAGTTTTGGTTATATTAATATAAATAGTATGCTCGAAGGGCCAAACATGTAAAGTGGCAAAACTTGAAACATTAAAAGAAAACAAAAAATTAAAAACACACACATATGCGCGTGTGTATGTGTGCTGTGCGATCGAGCAGAGGCAGGAGAACAAGGTGAAACCCTAGTTTCACCAATTTCATCAAATTGGGCAGAAATCTTATGGATAATCAAATGCATGTGACCAATTCCTCAGTTATCTAAGGGTTTTCCATCATGGGGTAAGTTGAATTTTGTGAATTTATGCTAGATGATTATAAGGGTTTTGATTAATCCATGAGATAGTATGAAATTGAACTTGCTTGTGAGTTAAAATCATCAAATAGAGGATGTTGTATGAGTAATACCGATTTGTTTGAAAGTTTGAATAAAAACCCATTTGGTTTAGTTAAATAGTGAACTAGTAGTGAATTAATCAAGAGATTTGGATGGGTGATTGTTTGTGTGCAAATTATAGACATATTGTTAGGTTGTAGAATGAATAAGTGAGGTGAATTTAGTTGATTATGTGATTCATGAAGATTACTAGTGAGATTGTGCATTGTATACTTGTACATAGAGCTTACAATGTTATATGCACGCCAAGTGTTCGATTAAATGTTTGGATGGGTAATATTATAAATTTGAATGAATTAGGAAGTCTTGTGTTGTACGTAGAAATTATGGAATTGGTCTTTTTGTAAAGCGTTGTGGAATGCAAACTATATGTGAATGCAATAGCTATATAAGTGAACGGCGTAGTTAAATGAAAGTGGTTTATGTATAGGTATGAAGTTAAAAAGGTAAACATTGTATGCAAGAAACTATTGTGTTATGAACTCGCTAGTTAATGTGTTATGTGCGGTAGTAATAAAGTATGATGACACACATTCCTTATATGCGTTATTAAGCTAACGGAAGTCAAATATTGCATGATTTGAAAGTCGAATTAACGAATGTTCATAAGCTAATCGTGATACATTTATGATGACATGTATGGATAGGAGTCATGTCAATAGGGACACGAATATGGAAGCGCTTCGGGTCGAAGGTAAACACGGAAGCCACATGTAAATTGGACGTACGAGGTAAGTAAACTTCTGGACTCCCTCCTTAGTAGTAAAAAGTTTATTGTATGATAAAGATTAGAAATTATGTGAAATGCATTATTGTTATTGATAGTCAAGTAGGGAACATTAAGGAAGTGGTTCGTGATTTCCGAATCACTTCCTAGTCCATTTTAGCAAAATTATATGCGAGTCACTCTAGTGTGGCAACCTAAGTCTATTTAAGTTTTGGTTATTAAGAGAGGTGGTATTCGCTAAGAAGACCGAATGGGTCAAAGTGAGGGTATGCTTTATCACGGAATGTTTGTGCAAGTAATGACGATGGTATTTCATGTACCTGGTTAGTGTAAAGATATTATAGCATTATCATTATGTGAGTTTTAAGTGTAAACATATGAGTGCTTGATAAAGTCATATAGGTCGAATAATTGTACATAAATGATGTATTGTTAAAGAATTCGGATAGATTTGAGACCCGGGGCATGAACTTTTAGTTAGTTATATAAGGAATAGCTTTGCGAATAATTAGGATTAAGTTTCAAGTGGTTCGAATGCGAAATGAACAAGTTAAGAGAGTTTTTTTCCATAAAATAGGATGCAGGACTAGGCACCACCGTAGCTTACGATGCCCACCGTAGCTTACGGTGGGTGCTGGTCTTTTCTTTTCTGCCGTAAGGCAGTCCCTGGCCACTGTAAGAGTTTTGAGGGTCACCATAAGCTACGGTAACCACCGTAGTTTACGGTGGAGCCCTGGCGCCCCGCGAAAGATCAGACAAAGCCGTCGCGCCCCGCGATAGACCTTGCTACTGGCAATTATTTGTTGTTCGTGTGTAGGAATGGTTGTAAATGCTTATCGAGGCCACCGAATTAATGTTTATGCTAGTTCTAAATAACGTGAAGGTTACGGGCCTTTGATTCCCCACAAGGTACTCTAGAATCCCAATTAGGAGGCGTTTAGGAAGCGTGGTCACGAGTAATATGTGCGGGTAAGAATGTAAGGGATCGAACTAAGTTTGTGTTTATTTAATTATATTTACACATTTATGCTTATGGAATAATTTACCATCCAATGGTTGGAACTTATAGGTGTTTATGATTAGAAGTAAGAAGGCATGCTAGGTCGTATGTACATGGTTTAATTGTATGGAAGCTTGTGATTAGCATACCTTAGTAAACTTAGGAATGATTTAAGTGTTATAATGGAGTTGTAAGTTTGTATGGGAGTATGTAATCATGTGTGTAGGTTCACGTTTACGTATATACATATGTGTTTGTGCCTATGTTTGAAGTAAGATTCATTGTTTATGAGCAATATGTTTGTACAGTTTGACCAAGTTGAAGTGTTAAGTTATTAAACCATTGTCTTGAGTATGAAATGAGAATGAAGGTATTCTATTAATGTCGTTTTCAAGGTTAAAGGATTTTTGGAATGCTCGAATGCACACGGAAAGCATATTCATGAGGATTAGTATGGGAAGAAGGAATGTGGACTAGCTATTGACTATGTATGTCTAGTTTAGGAAAGATGTCATTAAATCTAACCGATGCATATGTATGTGGTGAATGCAGGTGGCGTAGACTTAGCATCATTATGAAGAAAAGATGGATTGAACACCGAGTCAAGAGCGAGGGTTGTACGGGAAGGATCGGTCACATAGTTTGACAAATATAGGTTCGAAGCATTAATGTAATAGAATGTGGTAAATCCTTTTTAATGAGTGTATGACATTTTGTATTTGAACCTTCCTGTAAGTATTATGTCTAATAAAGAATGAAATTTTGGGTTCATATTTTCCGCTGTGTCGTATTTTTAAGTTATTACAAGTTAGTCTTACAGGGAATTGTTCATAATACGAACGGGTCATGCCCGATTTTTGTTAAATAATAGTATGATAATATCACATTTTGGAAGGTGAAATCTGGGCGTAACAAGTTGGTATCAGAGCCCTGGTTTGAGGGAAATCAAGTATGAGGAGGTAAATACTTGAACTCAAACCTGTGTGCTCTTATAACAAGGAACCCGTACAATCCAAGACTCGATCAAGATCTAAGGGTATAAGCAAAGGTAAGTATGTACTTAAGTATATATTTGGAGAAAACTAACACTATGTTATGTGTAAGGTAAGCATAATTTCTTGGAGAGGATGATTCGTGAATGCGGTCTAGGACCGGCACCAAGGCATGTAATAAGACAAATTGACCCAGGTACGTAAATTTAACATGTGAGTGCATATAATGGTAAAGCCTATTAAGTGAATGAAAATTTTAAATAAAGGATAGTGATGGAATAGTAATGAAGTTTTGAAATGTTGCACGTGCTGAAACCTAATTCTTCGGACATAAGGCGATGATTACATGAAGGCACGAAACTAGTATGTGGATTGCGTACCTGGCCAGTGCGCAAGAAATATATGACGTTCGTGAGACCGTGATAAATGTGACAACCCTCACTAAACCAGGTATCCGTACTATTTAATTAATAATTAATTTCTGCTTAATTACTCTGCTTAACTGAAATTGCTGATGAACTGCTACTTGATTTCTGATACTTGTATATTCCTGCATCATACTTTACATACTGTCACTACATTATTTACATGCTGAACCTTAGTGACAAACATGATGCACAAAAGCACAGTAGCACTTTGAACGGATAACCTATTGAACATGCTGATAAAGCCAGCATCAGGCAGACACTGCCTCTAAGGCCTGCATGAGCCAAAAATATTTTTACTACACCCACAGTGAGTGTAGGGATACAAGGATTGAAGAACTGCGTCTCTAGGGATAAGATATAATGACCGGATGTGCCTAGGACATACACTAAGCACAAAACTCAGCACTTTAACTAAAATTCAGCATTTGGATAACAAATAAAGTGCCAAAACATGGGAAAAATATTACTAGACACTTTCCAAAGTATCGGGAATAAGTTGTGTCACTAAAAAGGGAATTAACGACACTTAAAAGCTTTGTTAAGCGCTTTAACGGATTACTATCCAACCGAACAACCGGACTTTACCCGGGATATAAAAATATTGTCATTTTCACTATTAATCTTTTTCTAAGCCAGTTAGGATCCCTGAGCACCCTAACACCCGCCATAAAGCACATCACACAACTAACCGAGTTAACTACTTAATAACTTATGTAACCTAACTATTAACCTAACTAATAGTTACAAATGGACCAAGACCCCCCCCCCTTGCCAACCGGCCCCAACTAGAGGGGAACACCCTTGTACCATTTTTGAATATTAAATTCCTCAATGTTTAATATCTAGATAACATACGATCCAATGGTCCATGATCTCACAAATTGTCTATAAGTTCAAGTCTTGAACCAACATCACACACACTTAACTTTGCACCACACACACTCTCTCTTTCCCTCTCTACAAGTCACGGCCGAACATCCCCTTGGTCATCCCACCATTTTTCGATTTTGATCTTCATATTCCAAGCATACACAAGAGTCAAGGGTCACGTATTAGGAAGCTTGGTGCACTCGGAGCTCGAAGGACCTCTCTATCTAGCTTTTATCCACCTCTTTTTCGAGGAGATTCTTCCCTAGCCTCGAGCTAGAGGTATAATGCTTAAAACACTCTCTCGAACTATTCTAAGGTGGTTAAAATGTGTTGTAACGGTTAAAAGTCAGAAACTTACAATTTGAAGCACAAAAGTCTACTAAAAATGCAAGTATTGTTGGTTAAAAGATCATAAGTTGTGTAAATGATGTAGTAATTGAAATTTGTGGTTATCTAGGCCCGATCTATGTTGTGGTAGCTCGGATCACCATTTAACCCGGTTTGGTTAAGACCATGGATCTTGACATAAGCTTGTTTTGAATGGTACAAGGGTTAAAAGGTGAAACTCTACCACACGAGAAACACGAACTTGTGTAAAAGTATTTTTACTTGTAAAATAGTGTTTAAAACGGGCGGATCTACGTATGTACAAATGGTATTTTCATAGAACCAAGCGTCAAGAAAATCATGTTTTCTAAAAGACGGATATCACACTAACAAGTATGATTTTTATAAACCACAAGTGTATAAAACACTTGTGAAATGAAAAGTTTCGACAAAATAACAATCTTTGTGAAAGATGACGGGAAGTTGTAAAGATGGGTTTACTCTAAAAACGAGGTTTTTACGAGATTAAGCTACTTTATATAAAAATCCACAAAATATAATGGGATTTACACTATAGTTTTCGGAAAAACTACAAGTTCATGCGATTATGCAATTTACATACTTGTCGACTAGTTTGATGTGTCAGAAATTGTTTGATTGAATCAAGAAGTTGTTGAAATGATTTTTGTAAAAGAAAATGATACGCTTGAAAGCGTGGCCACCTCCAGTTACAGGGGAAACTCTGGCGAACTTTTTCTAAAAACATAACACTTAGAATTATTTACAAGTGTTAGAATTATTTTTGATATGTTTTCAAAATATATTTCGCCATGACTTTATTTACAAATATTCGGAGGTGGGATTTTCACAAAATTAAACGTGATAAATATATATTTGGTAAATATAATTTTTCACAACACTGTTTATGATTATTTTGTGAAAATACACAAATATTATTTTTAGAGTAAAAATAATATTTACAAACGTTGACGAATCCAAAATAATACGAACGCTTTCACGATAAACATATAAGTTACAACGGTAATTATTATTACCACACGATTACTAAAACGTAACTTACGCATTATACGGAAATGATTATGAACGAGTATTTTACCAACGTATTATTTTTGGGGAAAAATTATGTGAAATGGAAATATAATATTTTTGAGAAAAATATTTATATTTGGAATTAGAAATGAAAATATATTAAGTGAGACTTAATATTATAAATTGAACGCACATGTATTAAATCCCCCATCCTTGGGAAGGAGATTAACTACCAAGTACATGCAAAATATAAACACGAAATAGTTGTCTAACTATTTCCCAAAAACCTAAACTATAAAGCTAAGGCACGGCCATCCGTCTAATAGAATTAGTACATGTAGGTCGTTGCACAACTGACATTTGGAGTACTTGGTAGAGACGCACTGACTGTGAGTTCATGTCCCCCTTTTCTCTTAACTGTTTTCAGTTTTCTAAACTGCGGGGGTGAAATACATGTTACAATGTTTATGATTACTTTATACATGGTATGGTTAGCGTAAGGAGGGTTACTTTTTAGATCATGTGAATGGGTAGGCGGAAACTTGAGGTCATTAATCCTCAGGGTAGGACCGAGGGGCAGGAGCGATAGATCTATTTGGGTGTAGCGAGCCCAGTCCCAGGCCCAGCATAACGGACCTTGCTATGACTTTGTACCCGACGCATAAATCTGCTAGGTTTGAGCCTTCCTACTTGCACTTCACACATATCAATGGCCTTGCAAACCATTGGTGATCTCTTTTTCCTTATCTGCTACATACCAGGATTTTTGATAAATACAAAGGTTTATTTACTCACTTGCACATGAACTCGCTCAACATTATTGTTGATTTTTCAACTTACATGTATTTCAGGGAATTAAAAGATCTGGCACGGTATGGCACGTTTTCCCGCTGCACTAGTTTCCAAGATCATCCGGGGTTTAGGGAATGTGACTCTTTCCTGGACAAGTCACAGTCCTTAAACTGTGTTTATGTTATGTTTAAGTTGTATTGTTTGTTGAACAAGGTTATGGTTGTTAGGGCGTGATCCCGTTTTAAAACAATGGTACTGTATTTGGTTTTAAAACTTAATGGATGATTCTTGCATGTTTTTAATTCATATAGCTTTGTTATGATTAAGCTATGGTATTAAGAAGTCACACACTCACACCAAATTAACCACGCTTCCGCAAAGCCAGGGTGTGACAGCTTGGTATCAGAGCTCTGATCATAGCGAACTAGGATTCCTTCTCGAGTCTAGACTATGATCACTAGGGCTCTCACGAAAACATTTTTTACTGTATACCACTTAAGTCCAGATCCAAAACGTTTTTATAAACACATGTTGAGCACATTTTATTATTTTTAGGCTCAGTCTTGGAGGCTGAGGCTCGGTCTTGGAGGCCGAGGCTCGATCTTAGAGATCGAGGTAGATGTTATTTATGTTAGGCTCAGTCTTGGAGGCTGAGGCTCGGTCTTGGAGGCCGAGGCTCGATCTTAGAGATCGAGGTAGATGGCTAGTAAGACTAGGAAGAGTAGGCTCAGTCATGAAGGCTGAGGCTCGGTCATGGAGGCCGAGGCTCGATCTAGGAGGTCGAGGTGGATGATAGAGCAGTCTTAGAGACTGGAAGGAATTTGGCTAGTGGGACTAGGAATGTCAGTCTTAGAGACTGGGAAGAATTTGGCTAGTGGGACTAGGAATGTCAGTCTAGGAGACTGGGAGGCTAGTGGGACTAGGAGAATTATTTGATTGTTTATTGTTGACTTACATGTTTATATGAATATATGATTGATTATTATACGTATGTGTGTTTGTGTTACAAACGTCATGCCTTCATCATGTACTAGAAAGATGGACACTACGAATCCCATGGCCATAGTATCAGACGACATAGTTTCATCGGAGCACGAGGAGTACATTTCCGATACTACCGGCACAGACAATGACGACTTTCAACCCTTTTGCGCTGCCTGAAGTCGTAGCAGAGCCTACTGATGGCCATCTTGTTGGGAATTTGTCACTCGCGGTGATCCCTGCTCCTGTGCCCCTTGCCGCTTATCCTGTTGTTGATATGCCCCCCCCCCCCGACGTGGCCTCTGACGACGATAACGATCTACTAGAGGAGGACCCATTCGAGGGCGAGACCCTATTGCTGCCGGTATTAGCCTACTGCTTGCGGACGCTCCTGCGGGGGAAACTCATGCCCATTCCCCTGTCCCAGACTCATTTGAGTTGCTGACATCCGCATTTTTGCATATACAGGGAGTGCAGCACCATTCACACAACGCCGACCCTGATACGGCATCATCGGCTGCACCGGTTCCCGCACATAGCTTTGAGTTTGATCACAGTATTGAGGGTAATCCTGTTCTTCCATCTGGTTTTGATCCAGACCATGACCTTGAGTTCATACGCTTAGGCCAGCCCTTGGAGGATCCTGTAACCCCCTGTGATGGTTGATCCAGCTGATTTTGAGATGGAGTTTGTTAATCCGGAGCCAGCCGTAGCCCCTGAGCCAGGCGTCACTCCTAACACCGCATTAGAGCATGACCTTGTTCATGCCGATGCACCTGCTGTTGCTCCTTGATTGATCATCTGCTTGGGCGAGAGAAAATTTGGGGTAACTGTGCAAGACAATTTATTATTACGGGGGCCCACGTAATAACGACTTGTAGTGCACAGAAATCCTGGTGGACTCTGCGGGTCAAGCTAATGAAAACCAATGTAGCAGGAAATAACTCGAACACGAATGACCAAGGCGATGAAGCCTCGAGTTCATTCTATTTCAAGCAACCAGCCAAATTGGCAAGCCTATGTGAAGGCTCAGAAAAATTTATTTCCCCACCCATACATTGAGTATATTTATGTGTAAAATTGGGTGAGTACATGATGGCTTATGGTGCTATGTATCTCCTAGACAATTGAGATGATGTCTAACCCGCTTCATGCCACTTCGGCAAAAGAGAATGCCACCCAGGCATGACACAAACACCAGTACGTTGCCAAGGATAGAAGCCGAGCTGCAAAAACGCAACTCACCGGCAATTGCACGACATGAAGCCCTCCGCTTTAAGCACAGTGATGGCACTAATGGAAATAACCCTCCAATTGACTGCACCTATGAGCAGCTCCTGAACTGCAAGCCCTTGAACTTCGACAGAACAGGAGGCGCCATTGCATTTGTTCGTGGTCCGAAAAGATTGACTCCATTCTAAGAATGACTTGCCCCAACAGAGTGTTACCTCTACCTCGGGGTCATTTCTGGATGGCACACTCTCATGGTGGGACCATCAGGTTCAGGCCCTTAGCACAGATGCTGCTTATGCACTGAGCTGGGACGAGCTCAAAGAAATGATTGAGAAGAAATGTTGTTCTAGGACTGGAATCCAGAAGCTTAAGGTGGAGTTCTGGAACTTGAAAATGGACGAACCAGAGATTCCTTAACATGTCCAGCAATCGCACGACTTGCCTAGGGCCGTCCCCTACTAAGTCATTGTTGTTGTATGATACAGTTATGTACGTGTAAGCTTTACATTGTGGTCTCGATTTGTGGTAATGCAATCGCAGTATTCTCATCACTTGTGATGTTTGATCTATGGTTTATGTTCTATGACATGAGATGTTATGTGGCTGATTTATTGATAGCATGAGATGTTATGTGCTGATATTGTTGAATACATACGTACATTTTACCTGCTACGACCTAACCTACGTGAAACATCTTTTAGAAGATGCCACCAAGACGCGAAATGCGCATGCCCACCTCAGAGGCGGAACTTCAAGAGATAATTGCTGCAGCTATATCACAGCACGAGGCCCTACGCTCCGAACCTAACAGAGGCACCTCAGAAAATAACGGTTGTTCCTACTGGTACTTCCTCAACTACAAGCCTCCGAAGTTCGACGGCACTGGGGGTGCCATAGCTTTTGTGAAATGGATTGAAAGTCTGGAATCCATCTTTCGAATGAGTGGTTGTACGCCAGAACAACAAGTCCCATACGTTTCTGAGTTGTTTCAAGATGGAGCTCGATTATGGTGGAATCTTCAGGTTCGAATAATGGGCCTAACTACAGCATACGCGTTAACTTGGGATGAGTTGAAAGGAATAATGCGTAAGAAGTATTGCACCCAAACAGAAACACCGTGGTTGGAAGGTGAATTCCAGAGCCTGATAATGGAAGGTCCGAAAATGTTGGAATACATGCAAAGACTTCATGATTTGGCACGAGTAGTTCCGTACTTGGTAGAACCAGAATTAAGGAAATTAGGACATTCCATTTGGGAATTGGCACCTCAAGTCCTGAGCTTAATGACAGCATCTACGCCACCAACAACTATGGCTGCAAGTAAGATGGGCTTGGCACTCGTTACGGAAGCCATTAGACTAGAAAAACTTGCAAACCCTGACAGGGAGACTCAGGTAGAGTCGGCTGGAAAGAACAAAAGGAAGCTCACCGAAGATACCCGAGCGAATAATGATGAACAAAGATCTATTCGAGGTTGTTTTGACTGCGGAGACAAAGGGCATTTCAAGAAAGATTGCCCTAACAACAGACAGGCCAATGATGTTACTTAGAAACTAAACCAAGACGTGCTGGGTGCAAGTATCACCATGAATGTGGATGTCGGAAGCCTAGGTGCGGGAGGAAAGGGCACAACAAGGATGGTTGTGGGATGAAGAGTCCCAGACAAGGGGAAAACCGTAACAACGCTCAAGGTGGAAGCAGGAAAGGAAATGGCCGAGTGCTAGGATGCTTCCATTGTGGGGACACTGGACATCTTAAGAGGGAATGCCCGAAGTTGAAACAAGACCGTGAAAGAACACCCAGCATCGGAGTTTGTGAAGCATGCCAGGATCCAGGCGTGATTACTGGTACGTTCTTTAACAACCAAAACTTTTGCATCTATTTTATTTGATACTGGTGCCGATCATAGCTTCGTGTCACTAGAATTTAAGAATATTCTTGGTTTGACGCCTAGTAAGTTAGACGTCCCATATTCGAGCGAATTAACAAATGGAAAACTAGTGGAGACCAGTGAAGTTGTCCAAGGATGTGTGATGGAATTCGGAGGGCACGGGTTTACGCTAGGCTTACTACCAGTCTAGTTGGGAAGCTACGACGTGGTAGTAGGAATGGATTGGTTGTCAGGAAACAAGGCCGAGATAGTTTGTCATGAAAAGGGTCGTTCGTATCCCGACCGAAGATGGCGAAACAATTGTGGTTCACGGAGAGAAGCGTGATACGCCGTTAAGAATTATCAGCTGCTTGAAGGCGCAAAAGTGTTTGCAGAAGGGATGTGCTGCCTTCCTGGCACACATTGTGGATAGGAAAGCTGAAGAACCAAAGATCGAAGACATCCCTGTCATAAGGAAATATCCAGAAGTCTTCCCAGAAGACTTGCCTGGATTGCCGCCTCAGAGGCAAGTGGAGTTTCGCATCGATTTAGTTCCAGGCGCCGCGCCTGTGGCTAAGGCACCGTACAGACTAGCTCCGTCTGAGATGCAGGAACTGTCGACACAACTTCAAGAGTTGTTAGACAAGGGATTCATCCGACCGAGCTTCTCGCCTTGGGGAGCCCCAGTACTATTTGTCAAAAAAAAGGACGGTAGTTTTCGTATATGTACCGACTACCGGGAGTTGGACAAGCTGACGGTCAAGAATAGGTATCCTCTGCCAAGGATTGATGATCTGTTTGACCAACTGCAAGGTTCAAGCTTTTACTCAAAGATCGATCTTCGATCTGAATACCATCAGTTAAGGATACAAGAGTAAAGTATCCTGAAGACAGCCTTCAGAACTCGTTATGGACACTACGAGTGTCAGGACCCCCGATCCCATCCTGGCCGGAATCGAAAGCCGCGAGCAGTCCAGTGGTACCGGTGATTATTTTGAAAAACATTGCAGCGGAAATTTCATCAGGACCGTGAGTTAGGAAAAATATCAGAGTTTAGAAACACCGGATTTTATTTAAATGGATGGAATAAATTCCAAGTTTTACAAAGGTAGCTTTTAATGAAAACAATATTTCTTAAGTTGATTTAATTAATAAAATAAGCCACTTCTTGAAGTCTTTTAGTGCCGGATCCAATCCTTACTCCAATCTACTGTAATTACCTGAAACGCGTTTTAAAAAGGTTTTGTCAGCGGGAAATACTGAGTGAGTTCATTCATTTTACTGAAAACAACACATTTGTTATAATTTACAGTATTAAGGGTTTTTACATATGTTTATTATCAACCAACATTTCAAGAATAGGTATTTGTCACAGACCAGCTCTGTGACTATGGTCATATCACCATTGGCTGGCCCAATGAGTGACGTATATCACTTACTTTTAGGCTCGCCCACCTAATGTGATTAAAACAATAATAATACTGTGCACAATACCCCACATACCGGCTGTAATTTGGTGATTACATAAACTTAATCACTGTAATTATAACTTTTGGAAAATGATTTGGAGTATTGTAAAACAGTTAATAAAAAGAGAATGACTCACAAATCAGCATGCAGTATTTGAATTTAATAAGCTTCATGGTTCAGATTCTTCTGAGAATTAGCATCTACTTTGATTGTAAGTGTATTAAGACTAATAATCCTAATTTAGGAAAGGATGCACACAAAACCGGGTTAATGATCAATACAGCTTTTACGATAACTCACGAGATCAAATTCTCACAATGAATGACAAAGTGCAATACTTCAACTCATTTATCGTATTAACGACAAACGACAAAGTATAATACTTCAACTCATTTATCGAATTATCGACAAACGACAAAGTATAATGCTTCAACTCATTTATCGAATTATCGACAAACGACAAAGCATAACCCAATGTGGGCGGCACTTAGACATTCTTTGGATATATTGATCCCGAAAATGAATCGTAATAGCGATCGAGTAATTACCCTGTTCCGCGGCAGCGATTCGATATTAGTGTGTGTGGTTGGTAGTATATGGATGATATTTCGAAGTGTAAGACGAATTTGTTCGTCGTTTTAACGCAGAATTTCATGTCCCACACCCTTCTATTTATAGCTGGAAAATGGTCCCTCTCGCGTGTCGCGAGAGGTTGCCTGGGCGGCGTCGCGTGGCGCGACGGGTTACTTTTCACCATAGGGTTGCCACGTTTGTGGGTAGGCTTGCTGCGTCGACGGAAATTGAGAATTATATTTTGACAACGAACTGTGATGATAATCATCAATGGGGAATACCCCCCTCTGAGTTTTAGGGGCTCTGATCCTGATTCTGATTGCTATGAAAATTTTAGGATTTGTGCAGGTTTACTTGGGTGTCTCAACTATGGTTCCCTATTGGGTAAATAAAATAATAGGCATGACTTTTGATGAAAGTTTGTTTACAAAAAAAAAATAATAAATAATAAATAATAGTTTTGGGTAACTCACAAAAAGAGAATAAAATGGTGGGAAAAAGGAATGGACCCACTATGTAACTTTAGGGTTCAACTAGAAGGATTCCTGGTATAAATTTTGGGTATAACCTTTGGAGCTATTAAAAATATATATTGCACTCGTGTTAAGTATAGTACCCCTAATTCAACCTTGTCCCGAAGTCCCGAGACCAAATCCCAACAACTTAGTCGCGCAGAGCCCTGAGGCTCAGATCAATCGGAAAGGGTAGCGGTGATCGGGAGTTTAAAATGAGACAGGGTTTTATTATTATAAAAAAAAATAATAACAATATATATAGAGAGAGAGTAGACAAAAGATATAGCAGAAGAAAGAAAAGAAGGTATGGAAATTTGTTTAAAAGACTACCTAGCTATTTATAGTTGACATATTGCTTCGAGATCACGCCAATATGGCCATCTAATTCATGGATGGTTCCACATACTGACACGTACTTCCTTTTAATTGATAGAGGTGTCAAATTTTTAATTTATTTTATTCTTTCAATGACACGTACATAACTAATTTATTTTAAAAATGAAAAAGCTTTATTTATTTAAAACAGATGGGACACGAATTGGAAAATGGAGACATGACATGTTTCTTTGAATTTGTGAAACTTCATTTGGCTATTATATTATTCTTATTATTATTATTTTTTTATTATGATTATTAATTTAACCACTTTATTCATTTGGTATGTATAACTTCTAAAATATAGCGTTTTGTAAAATAGTAAATATGTCATTAGAACCAGAATATTTTTGTCTACATTTGGGTCTAAGTTTTATTAAGAACAGAGTAGGTTCAAAATACAATATATTTTTATAATTTAAGTATTATACGGTTCCTAGGCCCGTTTAGATACTTCATATTTCTAATAATTAACTTACCCGTGATCTACGCGCCTAATAATATAAGTTATTATATACCTTTATTTTTATTAGAAAGGTCACCCATATACAATGGGTTGAATATTTATATTAAAAATAACTAGTTTCTAGTTACTAGTGGTTAATAAATTTAACCAAACCTTATAATTTATATGATAAAAATTGGTATGTTACAATGAGTTCCTAGTTATGCCGTTTGGGTTAACAAACGCACCTGCAGTATTCATGAATTTGATGAATAGAGTCTGCAAGCCGTATTTGGACAAGTTCGTGATAGTGATTATCGACGACATTTTGATTTATTCAAAGACGAAGGCTGAGCACGAGCAGCATCTTAGAGCTATTCTGGAGCTGCTAGAGAAGGAACAAGTTGTTTGCCAAGTTCTCTAAGTGTGAGTTTTGGCTGCGAGAAGTGCAATTTCTTGGACACGTGGTGAATAGAGATGGAATTCATGTTGATCCCACAAAGATCGAGGCGATCAAGGATTGGGAAACGCCAAAGACGCCAACTGAGATTCGGCAATTCTTGGGTTTGGCTGGCTATTACCGCAGATTCATTGAGGATTTTTCAAAGATCGTTCAACCATTGACGCTCCTCACTCAGAAGGACAAGAAGTTTGATTGGGGAATCAAACAGGAAGAAGCGTTCCAGATATTGAAAAGTAAACTTTGCAACGCGCCAATCTTAGCCCTACCAGAGGGTACAGATGATTTTGTGGTATACTGCGACGCATCGCGTCAAGGATTGGGTTGTGTGTTGATGCAACGCCAAAAGGTTATTGCCTACGCGTCACGCCAACTGAAGGTACATGAAAAGAACTATACCACACATGATTTGGAGCTAGGCGCCGTAATTTTTGCATTAAAGATCTGGAGACACTACCTTTATGGTACGAAGTGCACAATCTTCACAGATCACAAGAGCCTCCAACACATATTCAGCCAGAAGGAGTTGAATATGAGGCAAAGACGATGGGTAGAACTGTTGAATGACTACGACTGCGAGATTAAGTATCATCCAGGGAAGGCGAATGTGGTCGCCGATGCCCTAAGTCGAAAGGAGAGAATCAAGCCCATAAGGGTTAGGGCTTTGGAGATGGTTATTCGAATCGACTTTCCTCTGCGCATTCGTGCCGCGCAGAAGGAAGCTCTCAAAGAAAGAAACCTTGGAGAAGAGTATCTCCGTGGGATGGAGAAGTTATTGGTACCAAACAGGGAAGGAACGTTGTGTTTTGAGAAAAGGATTTGGGTTCCTCTGTTTGGTGGTTTAAGGAAAGTTATTTTCGATGAAGCTCACAAGTCGCGGTACTCTATCCATCCTGGAGCGGATAAGATGTACCAGGATCTTAAAGATTACTATTGGTGGCCTAGGATGAAAGGCGATGTTGCTATTTATGTGAGCAAATGTTTAACATGCGCCAAGGTTAAGGCGGAATATCAGAAGCCTTCGGGACTTCTGCAACAACCAGAAATTCCCAAGTGGAAGTGCGAATAAATCTCCATGGATTTTATTACGAGGTTGCCAAGAACGCCAAGAGGCCATGGCACTATTTGGGTAATAGTGGATCGCTTAACGAAGTCAGCGTACTTCTTACCTATCCGAGAGAAGGATAACACGAGCAAACTGGCCGAAATTTACATGAGAGAAATTGTTACACGCCATGGAGTACCTCTCTCAATCATCTCCGATAGAGACGGAAGGTTCGTATCAAGGATTTGGCAATCCTTCCAAGAAGCTTTTGGCTCAAAGTTGAATCTAAGCACTGCTTTTCACCCGCAGACCGACGGTCAAAGCGAGCGGACGATACAGACTTTGGAAGATATGTTGAGAGCATGTGTTATGGATTTGGGCGGTAGCTGGGATAAATATTTGCCATTGGTCGAATTCTCATACAACAACAGCTACCACACCAGTATTGGTGCCGCGCCATTCGAAGCTTTATATGGGCGCAAGTGCAGATCACCGCTCTGTTGGTCTGACGCAGGCGATAGACAGTTGGTTGGTCCTGATGGGGTCCAGGAAACCACAGACAAAATTGCACAGATCCGAGATCGCATCAGTGCGGCTCGTGATCGACAGAAGGCTTACGCGGGTCGAAATAGGAAGCCTCTAGAGTTTGAGGTAGGTGATATGTTTTGTTGAAGGTATCACCCTGGAAGGGTGTGGCACGCTTTGGGAAGCGTGGAAAGTTGAATCCGCGATATATTGCTCCGTTCAAGATCTTGGAAAGAATTGGGCTAGTAGCATACAAGTTGGACCTACCTGCTGAACTGAATGGAGTTCACGATACATTCCATGTATCCAACCTGAAGAGGAGTCCAACTCAAGTCACTGTTGCCATTCCCACTGACGAGATTCATGTTGACGACACGCTCCATTTCGTTGAAGAACCTGTTGAGGTTACGGATTGGGAAAGTGAACAAGACCCGCCGGAGCAGTGTCAAATCAAAGTTTGTGGAAACACCAAACATGGTCCTGAATTCACCTGGGAAAGTGAGGACCGAATGAAAAAGAAATACCCCCACTTATTTCCTAAGAACCCGACTTCTACAAGCAGAACCTAAAATTTCGGGACGAAATTTCTTTAACGGGGGGAGAATGTGACAACCCTCACTAAACCAGGTATCCGTACTATTTAATTAATAATTAATTTCTGCTTAATTACTGTGCTTAACTGAAATTGCTGATGAACTGCTACTTGATTTCTGATACTTGTATATTCCTGCATCATACTTTACATACTGTCACTACATTATTTACATGCTGAACCTTAGTGACAAACATGATGCACAAAAGCACAGTAGCACTTTGAACGGATAACCTATTGAACATGCTGATAAAGCCAGCATCAGGCAGACACTGCCTCTAAGGCCTGCATGAGCCAAAAATATTTTTACTACACCCACAGTGAGTGTAGGGATACAAGGATTGAAGAACTGCGTCTCTAGGGATAAGATATAATGACCGGATGTGCCTAGGACATACACTAAGCACAAAACTCAGCACTTTAACTAAAATTCAGCATTTGGATAACAAATAAAGTGCAAAAACATGGGAAAAATATTACTAGACACTTTCCAAAGTATCGGGAATAAGTTGTTTAATATCTAGATAACATACGATCCAATGGTCCATGATCTCACAAATTGTCTATAAGTTCAAGTCTTGAACCAACATCACACACACTTAACTTTGCACCACACACACTCTCTCTTTCCCTCTCTACAAGTCACGGCCGAACATCCCCTTGGTCATCCCACCATTTTTCGATTTTGATCTTCATATTCCAAGCATACACAAGAGTCAAGGGTCACGTATTAGGAAGCTTGGTGCACTCGGAGCTCGAAGGACCTCTCTATCTAGCTTTTATCCACCTCTTTTTCGCGGAGATTCTTCCCTAGCCTCGAGCTAGAGATATAATGCTTAAAACACTCTCTCGAACTATTCTAAGGTGGTTAAAATGTGTTGTAACGGTTAAAAGTCGGAAACTTACAATTTGAAGCACAAAAGTCTACTAAAAATGCAAGTATTGTTGGTTAAAAGATCATAAGTTGTGTAAATGATGTAGTAATTGAAATTTGTGGTTATCTAGGCCCGATCTATGTTGTGGTAGCTCGGATCACCATTTAACCCGGTTTGGTTAAGACCATGGATCTTGACATAAGCTTGTTTTGAATGGTACAAGGGTTAAAAGGTGAAACTCTACCACACGAGAAACACGAACTTGTGTAAAAGTATTTTTACTTGTAAAATAGTGTTTAAAACGGGCGGATCTACGTATGTACAAATGGTATTTTCATAGAACCAAGCGTCAAGAAAATCATGTTTTCTAAAAGACGGATATCACACTAAGTATGATTTTTATAAACCACAAGTGTATAAAACACTTGTGAAATGAAAAGTTTCGACAAAATAACAATCTTTGTGAAAGATGACGGGAAGTTGTAAAGATGGGTTTACTCTAAAAACGAGGTTTTTACGAGATTAAGCTACTTTATATAAAAATCCACAAAATATAATGGGATTTACACTATAGTTTTCGGAAAAACTACAAGTTCATGCGATTATGCAATTTACATACTTGTCGACTAGTTTGATGTGTCAGAAATTGTTTGATTGAATCAAGAAGTTGTTGAAATGATTTTTGTGACAACTCGAACTTTAGACCTATCTTTGTGTAACGTTTATGAACATGTTATGACTATATGAACTTGACTTACTAAGCGAATGATTATTTGATATGTGCTATGTTTAATATGTGTGTTTATTATGTGTGTATTAATCAAGCCCAATCCGAACCACACAACACCATCCGACCGCACAAGCCCAAATTGGGCCGCACCTCTTGTACTCGGAACATGGGCAACCCATTAGTGGGTTCGGCCCACTTCTCCTTAGCGAGTAAAACACCCGTAAGGGGTTTTGTTCTCTCATTTGTCACTGAACATAAGAAAGCACACAAAACCCTAGACAACTTTTGGCTCTCTCTCTTGTTTGCTTGGAACCCGATGGCACACACACCCTTACAACCGAAGATCATTCTCATCCGGATCATCCTTGTTCCTTCTCCAATTCGGTTAGTATGATTAAGTGTTTGTTGTTGTTGTTTGATGATGTGTTATAGCTAATCGACTTATATGTGTTTTGCAATAATAATCGGATTGTTGATATATGAAACTGAATGATTGTTAATCGGCTCACATGTATGGTTACCAGGATTGATTATGTTATTGCGTCATGATTAGGATGGAATAAATGTAATCGGCTGAGATGTGTTGAACTCGAATGATATACTTGGATGATATGATTGATCCGTATGAATGTTATAATGTTGTTCATGTTGATATGGATTAGGGTTCATAAGAGTTCTTGATGAAATTGCCTTGTTTGATCTATAGTTGGTTAACCGAATTGTAGGGATTGTGTTAATTGATTTGATAAACAAGGAAACCGATTAATTGGGATTGATTGTGTAAAACTTGGAAATTGTTAGCTGTTGTAACTGATAGCATGAATCACGGGATTTGTTTACTGATCGCACAAGCAGCACAACACGGGACTGAGGTTGCGAGTCTGGATTGCGACTCGAGACCACAACAGCACAAGCCGAAACCATGGTTGCGAGTCCCGTTGCGACTCGTAACCAGACCATGACGAGCCGAGACCATCCCTTGCGACTCGAAACCTCTCGTTGCGACTCGTAACCCCCTGTTGCGACTCGAGATCGCTGGTTGCGACTCGAGACCGGTTATGCACGAACACTGTATTGGACCCTGCCTGTCACGAGCCCAATCAGCTTGGGCCAAATAATTTGGACTTATGACTGTATGTTATTGGACTGCTTATCTGGTTGGGCCGATATGTTATTTGGTAGTATGTAATTGGGCTGATTCTCTTTTGGGCTTAGACATTGGATCGCACAAGTTTAATATGTGGTATATAATTGGGCCGGGTTATGTTGGGCCGAGATTAGAACGCACAAGTTATGCTCTTGACTGCTAAGTGTTACCATGTTCTATAAGTGCTCGAAACATGTTTACTTGTATGTTTTATACGTGCATTACGTGAAGTCAAAACCTGACTTGTATAAAAACCGTGATAGGACGTGGTTGACCATTTACTTGCTACCTGTACTCTTTGTGTATCTGCCGAGCAAACCAAGGTGAGTTCACACAGCCAAGGCATGGGATTCCCGGGTTGGGAATTGGGTTGGAATGTTGATATGATATGATTACTCGTACTTACGCAATCACTAGACTATAGACCATCGTCCTCAGGATAGTCAAGACACGTTACGTAAAGCCTACGTAACCCAGTAATTACCATTTGTCTCCCGGGTCGGGAGGACACGTTACGTAAAGCCTACGTAACCCAATACCATCTACTGTCTTCCGGTTCGGAAGGACACGCTGCGTAAAGCCTACGTAGCCCCCACGCGTACCACTGTCCTCGGGGAAGGGCACGTCACGTAAAGCCTACGTGACCCAGTACGTATTCCTGTTCTCGGTTTAAGAAGAACACATGGTTGCACTAGTCTAGTAAGTACCATAATGGGAATCCCCCATTATAAAGGATAAATGTGAGAATCCCTCACCAGTAGTATATACATGTATGGGAAGCCCCCACTAGATGAACTTACGCATTACTGTTATAAACTTACTTTCTGTGAACTCGCTCAACTAGTTGTTGATTATTTGCTGCATGCCTTGCAGGACCTTAGGTACATTATGGAGCTTGCACAGGGAGGAGCAGGTCGTTGTGGGATATGGATCATGAACGATATTTGAACTTATGACTATTTTGAGTTTACATTACTATGCTTCCGCTACTTAAACAATGTTTGGTTTTGAAACATCAATCATGTCATGATGAACTACCTTAACTACTTTTATGATTATTAAATGCTATGTTTGATATGATTGATGGCTTGATCCTGGTCATGTCACGCCTCCAAGCGGTGGTACTCCGCGTGTGGATTTTGGGGGTGTGACAGATTGGTATCAGAGCCATTGGTTATAGAGAACTTGGTTTTAATATGGGAAAACGTTTTTATTAAAACCAGACTATAACCGGAACAGTGCTCTCAACGATCCACAACGACGCTTCGCTCCACGTGCAAGACTCGACATCCTAGGTAATAAGGTTTATGTTTATTGCCTGTTTGCTAGAACTATGTAGAACTTTGCTCGCATTACGCTTAGATACACATGACTATACTATAGCATGAGAATCCCTACGTGCTTACACTTTTCTGTCATCGCCCTACTCGCGAACCACTCTCACTCACGTTACTTTTTACTGTGAAGATCATGTCTGGAAGAATTAACATGACACAAGCCCAGCTAGAGGCTCTCGTTCAAGCTCAAGTTGCTGCGGCACTTGCAGCTGCTCAAGCAGGTAGTATACCCTGCAGTATAGATTCATACTAGGATCCTTAGATCCTACATTAACTCTCGTATTTAACTTCGTCCTATTCGCACACAATAGGTCAACACGCGCAGCAGCCTTTCTGCACATTCAAGAACTTCATGGACTGCCGTCCAAGTACCTTTAGTGGCACTGAAGGAGCAGTTGGACTCCTCCATTGGTTTGAAAAGCTAGAATCAGTATTCGAAATGTGCGAGTGCCCTGAGGCTCGCAAGGTCAAGTATGCCACCGGCACCTTGGAAGGAATCGCGCTAACCTGGTGGAACGCGCAGGTGCAAATTCTGGGGTTGGCAGCTGCTAACGCCACACCTTGGAACGATTTTAAGGAACTTATCAAGAGGGAGTATTGTACGCGTGAAGATATTCACAAGTTGGAAGACGAGCTGTATAATTTAAAAATGGTTGGGTCAGAGATCGAAGCGTATACTAAACAGTCAAATGAGCTAGCCGTGCTGTGCCCAACTATGGTGGACCCGCCATACAAGCGCATTGAGATGTATCTCAAGGGATTGGCGCCAGAGATCCAGAGCCATGTTACCTCGGCTAATCTCGATAACATTCAGGAAATCCAACGCCTCGCTCATCGTATCACCGACCAGGCAGTGGATCAGAATAAACTGCCTAAGCGTGTCAGCGCTACTGCTACAGTCACTCCTTCAGCTACTCCCGCTACTACTAGTGACAGCAAAAGAAAGTGGGATGGAGATTCCAGTAAAGGTTCAGCATCTGTTCAGTCTCAAGCTCAGCAGCAGAAGACTGACCACTACCAGAGTCCTGGTCAGCAATCCTCTGGTGGTCATAGACGGGGAAGATATCAGGGATTTCACCCCAAGTGTCACAATGCAACAGGCACCATAGCGGCCCATGCAGCAAGGGTCGTTGCCAAAGGTGTCTCAAGATGGGGCACGAGGCCAAAGACTGTAGGAGCCCACGGCCTGCAAATCAAAACCAGCAACCTCAACTACCAGCTCCGCAGAACCAGAACCAGAACCAGCAACAGCAGCCACAGCGTGGAAACCGGGGATGTTTTCAGTGTGGGGCTGAAGGTCACTTCAAGCGTGATTGCCCTCAGTTGAACCAGAATCAGAACCGCAACAACAACCAGGGCAACGGGAATAACAACGGGGGAAACAACAACAATGGCAACGAGGCAAGGGGTCATGCATTTGTGCTAGGTCGAGGTGACGCAGTGAACGATCCCAACGTGGTTATGGGTAAGTTTCTCCTCGACAATATTTACGTTACTGTTTTATTTGATTCGGGTGCGGATACAAGCTATATGTCTGTGAAAATGAGTCAACTGTTAAAACGTGCACCAACACTTTTACCCACCAAGCATGTAGTAGAGTTAGCTAACGGTAAAAGTCTAGAAGCCACGCACGTAGTTCAGGGTTGTAATCTTATCCTAGCTGGTCAAGCTTTCTCTGTCGATCTCATTCCTATAGTTTTGGGTAGCTTCGACGTCGTGATTGGGATGGATTGGTTATCCCAACACCAGGCAGAAATCTTATGCAGTGAGAAGATAATTCGCATTCCTCGTTCTGGTCAAGAACCTCTCGAAGTTCAAGGTGACAAGAGTGGTGCAGTGGTCGGCATCATCTCTTTCTTGAAGGCTCAGAAATGCTTACGAAAGGGTCACACAGCCATTTTGGCTCTTGTTTCAGATGCATCAGCAAAAGAAAAGAGACTGGAGGATATACCGGTTGTACGTGACTTTCCTCAGGTATTTCCTGAAGACTTACCTGGATTACCGCCTCATCGTCAGGTCGAATTTCAGATCGAGCTCGCTCCAGGAGCAGCACCTATAGCTCGCGCACCATATCGTTTAGCTCCATCAGAATTGGAAGAACTGTCAAAACAGCTGCAAGAGCTCTTGGAAAAGGGCTTTATTCGTCCAAGCTCTTCGCCTTGGGGAGCTCCAGTGCTTTTTGTGAGAAAGAAAGACAGTACGTTCAGGATGTGCATCGACTACCGTGAACTCAACAAGGTGACGGTGAAGAACCGTTATCCTCTTCCGCGCATCGACGACTTATTCGACCAGTTGCAAGGGTCGAGTTACTACTCCAAGATAGACTTGAGGTCAGGATACCATCAGCTGAGAGTCCGAGATGAGGACGTCTCCAAGACAGCCTTCAGAACTCGTTACGGTCACTACGAGTTTCTCGTCATGCCATTTGGGTTAACGAACGCGCCTGCTGTATTTATGGATCTTATGAACAGGGTGTGCAAACCCTATCTCGACAAGTTCGTCATAGTATTCATCGACGACATTCTGATCTACTCCAAGAGTCAGGAGGAACACGAGCAGCATCTACGCCTCATTTTGGAACTCCTTCGGAAGGAACAGCTATACGCTAAGTTTTCGAAATGCGACTTCTGGCTTCGTGAAGTCCATTTCTTAGGCCACGTAGTGAACAAGGATGGGATCCATGTCGATCCATCCAAGGTAGACTCGATCAGAAACTGGCCTGCACCACGTACGCCAACGGAAATACGCCAATTCTTGGGTTTGGCAGGTTATTATCGGCGGTTCATCAAGGACTTTTCAAAGATTGCTCAGCCGCTCACGCTACTGACACAGAAGGGTGTCGTTTGTCGCTGGGGAGAGCCCCAGGAGACAGCTTTTCAGTACCTAAAGGATAGGCTTTGCAGCGCACCTATTCTCTCATTGCCAGAGGGCACAGATGACTTCGTAGTATATTGTGACGCATCAATACAGGGTCTGGGTTGCGTATTGATGCAGCGGGATAAAGTTATTGCCTACGCCTCTCGTCAGCTAAAGATTCATGAACGGAACTACACGACGCACGATTTAGAGCTGGGAGCTGTTGTTTTCGCGCTTAAGATATGGCGACACTACCTGTACGGTACCAAGTGCACGATTTACACCGATCACAGGAGTCTCGAGCATATTTTCAAGCAAAAGGAATTGAATATGCGTCAACGACGATGGGTCGAGTTGCTTAACGATTACGAATGCGCTATCAAGTATCATCCAGGCAAAGCCAATGTTGTGGCTGATGCCCTCAGTCGGAAAGACACTCTACCACGGCGCGTGCGAGCGCTACAGCTTACTATTCAGTCCGGTCTACCTGCTCAGATACGGAATGCTCAGATAGAAGCACTGAAACCTGAAAACGTCAAGGCTGAAGCCTTACGCGGCTTAAGGCAACGATTAGAACAGAAGGCAGACGGCGCCTACTATGTAACGGGGCGTATTTGGGTCCCACTTTATGGCGGTCTACGCGAACTTGTGATGGACGAAGCTCACAAGTCTCGCTACTCGGTACATCCAGGGTCGGACAAAATGTACCACGACATCAGCACTACTTATTGGTGGCCTAGCATGAAGGCCCACATCGCTATGTACGTTGGAAAATGCTTGACCTGTGCAAGAGTCAAGGTTGAATACCAGAAACCAGCGGGTCTACTTCAGCAGCCTAAGATACCTCAGTGGAAATGGGAAGAAATTTCCATGGATTTCGTTACAGGCCTACCTAGATGTAACAACTCTCGCTAAAATTAATACTTAGTATGATTAATTAATCAGTTAATCAATATTAATTAAGCTAACAAGATTAATTAAGCTAAGTAAGGTTTATTAAAAATAGATATATATGGGGTCGTATAAGAACGTTTAATATTAATAATTAAATATATTTTTTTCCCTTACTCCGTTTTTAATGAAACTTAGGTTAAAACGTAGATAAAAATATGCTCGTTCTAAAGACATATTCGTCGTTTTATAAAACGTTATATTTTAAAAGTTATGCAAGAAAAACGAGTGAAGCAGCTGAATTAATATATATAAGCAAGCTAGCTAGCACGTCAAGCAGGTAGGTAGGCACGTCAACTTATCCCACATCGACCAGAATTATGAATTGAGGTGCTTGCCTGCTTGCTATAAATAAGAAGCTTAGGATTCATTTTTCTTTGCTCATTTCTTTTCTTCTTCTCTCTATACGTTGGTGTTCTAACCAATAATCACCGATACGATATTCTGTTCGGTCGATTCAGGAACCAACTAACGGAATCCAAAGTACTATACTTTGTGAGTTCGTTAAACGGATGCCAAAGTACTGTCTGAATAAGACTACACTTTGTGAAGTTCGTTAAGGTTCGAATCTCGTAACTATCGTTGAGGTTTGATTTGGGTTTTACACAAATACGTATTCC
The DNA here is from genome assembly GCF_002127325.2 of Helianthus annuus. NCBI lineage: Eukaryota > Viridiplantae > Streptophyta > Magnoliopsida > Asterales > Asteraceae > Helianthus > Helianthus annuus. The sequence goes on from NC_035437.2 coordinate 79,297,971, forward strand.
ATTCTGTTAAGCTATATGTTTAACTACCGAAAATACTCCCCACCACACACACATGCGAATCACTAATTAGTATAGCAGGGTGCTGCTACGATACAGGGTATTAACTCGATCGCTATTACGATTCATTTTCCGACCGATCAATATATCCAGTGGATGTTTAAGTGCCACCCACATTAGGGTTATACTTTGTCGTTCGTCGTTAAATCGATGGATGTTTAAGTATCGCACTTTGTCGTTTGTTGTGAGAATTTGATCTCGTGAGTTATCGTAATTGTTGTATTAAGTTACCTACCTAGTTCGTGTGCACTCGGTTACAAGGCTAAATCAATAGGCTAAGCTTTGCCAGTATAAATCTGCAATATATCAAGGCTTATCTGTAGACTAAACTTTGGCCGTATGAATCTGCATGTTTATAATGTGAGTCATTCTTCTTTTTAACTGTTTTCTCACAGTTTGTGAGTAAGTATTACAATACCTCAAATTATTTTCAAAGGTTATAATTACAGGGATTAAGTCTTTGTAATCACCAAATTACAGCTGGTATGTGGGGTATTGTGCACATTACTATTTTTATCACTCTAGGTGAGTGAGTATCACTCTATGTGAGTGATTATTACTCTGTGTGAGTAAACCGTCACTATTGGGGCGACGGGACCCAATAGTGGTATGACCACAGTCACAGATCCGGTCGAGTGACAAATACCCATTCTTGATAATTGGTTGATAGAAACATTGTAATCGCTCTTAATACTGTAAATTATAAAAAATCTGTTTTTATAAAACCGGAATGAACTCACTCAGTATTTCCCGCTGACAAAACCTTTTTAAAACGCGTTTCAGGTAATTACAGTAGATTGGAGTAAGGATTAGATTCAGCACTGAAGGACTTCAAGAAGTGGCTTATTTCATTAATTAAATCAAATTAAGAAATATCGTTTTTATATTAAAAGCTACCTTTGTCAAACATGGGTTTATCCCATCCACTTAACAAATAAAATCCGGTGTTTCTAAACTCTGATATTTTTCCTAACTCACGGTCCTGATGAAATTTCCGCTGCAATGTTTTTCAAAATAAAAATAATCACCGGTACCACTGGACTGCTCACGGCACCCGATTCCGTCCAGGGTGGGTCGGGGGTCGTGACAGAAGGTGGCATTAGAGCCACTGCTTTAAGCCTATAAGTGTTGTGATAATAATACTTAAGCTTAAATAAAAAGAGTTAGGAGATTTCTATTAAATGGTAGCACAGCTGATAGCAGTTAGACTTGAACATAAGAAAAGATGCCTTAGTATAAGCTAAGCCACTGGTTTACATAATTAGGTATTATAATAATACCTAAGTAAAACGGAGAATTAGAAACTTAATATTATTTGATTGCACTCTGGATGGTATTTAGACTTGAACTTAAGAATTTTGCCTTAAAATAAACTTTAAGGTAAATTACTTATATAAGTATAATGTAATGGATACTGGTATAACGGTTAGCAGGCAATAGCACTTACTTGCTATTTATTCTTGCTTATTGATATTATTTGGTCTAGAATAAGATATGTTATGGGAATACAAATTTCCTTGATTCTGGATAAAAGCCCTAATAAAAGAGGCACTTTTTAAAAAGATACTATTTATGGGAAATAGAAAATTTTCTCCGGCAAAACTGGGTATAGAGTAGCAGACTCTCCAGCTTATCCGGACATATTGAGATTACCGCTCCGGCGCGAACCGGATAAGACGGGGTAAATGATATGTCAAATCAGTGACAAGATTTCCCTAAATAGTATCATGACCAAATACCTGACTGGTTCTTGGAAATATGAATCTGTTAAATACATTGACCTGATAAATGGTATGTTTATTTCAGCATGTGAAATATGTGATTATATAGATAGGTATATCTATAAGGAAATTCCAAAAAACCATAAGGATTGACAAATTGAAATAAAGCACAAGCATCCGTGTCTAGAATTCTTTGTCAGGAATCTCTTTTCCAATATCAAACATTATTTTGTTTGATCATTTACCTCGTAACTCATACAATGAGAACCCTTTAAAGATGGGATATCATCGAAAGTATAAAAATTTACAATGCACAAGTAAGAAACATATAAAGTTGTGCTAATTCACAAGAAAACACATGAAACTTAAAATATACGTCCACAGACGTTGAAATATATCACACACGACTTTTCAAGGCAAGACCTTTGAAAAGTATAAATTGGGCACGATGACACCAATACTAATTCTGTCAGTAGAAAACTACTAATCAAAACGAAGCACTTTGCCACGTGATCCTACAAACGATCTACATTTCGCTGAGGTACGTTGGAACAAGATTTCACAATCATCGGTGCACAGTCTAAACTAAGTCATAATTATTATCACTGAAAAAGGAGTCACATACCTTTGCAAATCCCCTATTCCATTTCAGTTCATTCGACATTCCTTGATAATGGCACTTAACAACGGGTATCACACAAAATTCCAGATAAAAGTTCTTATATTCCTTTCGTAGCAATTCTGACTTCTGCCTATAATAAGTTGACTTTCGTGTTCTTTTAATGGTCATCATACCATAAATAATTCTTTCATAATAGCAAATATTGATCCATTTCGTTTCTTGGTAAATCCATACGATACACATGCACTATTTGTTGCGCATGTGGTTCATTTGAGTTATAAGACCCTAGGAAGGCTTCATTCCAAAATTATTGTTTTATCCAACCTCAAATATCATTTCGCTATACTTGATCTTTGCATTGTAAACCGCGTTTTGCAAAATGATTACTCTTTGATATTTGATCGATAAATTTTTTTTTTTGAAAAACTCGATTTTCTTTTTGAAGGTTATACATGGTTTCCGTTGTGATCATGTCCGAACTTCCTTATTAAAACTCGTTTTATCCAAACCCAGTTAACTTGCTCTCAATACGTAATCAATTCGAAGTCCCATATGATGGATTGAAACCATCATATTCAAAATAGTCCCAACAAGCACTTCAATTCTCTTGAACCATAACATGCTTGTTTAGTCTTCGAATTCATCAAATCATTTCTTTGATCACGATCCCTTTGTGATGACATTTTCACAAATTTGAAGATTGCGCTAATCTAGGATTTAATTATTTATTTATTTATATTGAATCCACTTTGTTGATTTATTTTATGAAAGCAATCTTAACACAATTGTGTGCTAAGATAATGATCCACCATTTCATATCCTAATTCCTTAGTCCTTACAACCTAAATCGAGCCTTTCGTGATATTTCTTATCTTATCATCATTGATCGAAAAACATTATATAAATTTAATTGATTATATATAGAAACTTCCAATATAGTATTCCTGTATTTAAAATTTTTGTTAAAACCATTAAGGTAAAGAATTTATATTTTTACGTATAAAATTTTGTTTGAAGTATATTCTCATTTAAGTTTATGCATTTATTATTGGTAATTAATATTAGTTTTATTAGTAATAATATATTAATAATAGTGTTAGTATTATTTTTATATACTAGAGTTATTATCAAGGGCATGTATTGAATAGCCTAGCCTTAATTAGGCATGGACTGGCCACCTATGCTTAAACAAGGCAGCACTAACCAATACCCAACCATGATAATAACCAGTTAAGGAGAAGACATATTTTCATAAAACAAATACAAGAATTAGATGAACGAATAAAATTATTTAAATAACTATCCAAGTAGTCGTGGACAAGACATTTTATAAACAATTGTTCATCTTGATTAATATTTCACAACCATTAAAAATCTTCTTTTATATTAAAATATCAAATGTTATTTACGCAAGCCAATACTTAAATATGCTTGATATTAAAATAAACATTTATTATTCTACTTCTATGATTTAAAATACCATAATCTTATAGTTAAACACACTTGATTTTAAAAATAATAATCATAAGTTCTAAAATATTGGGTAAACCTATATCATTATATTGTCAAAATTACCACAGGTTTTGATATTTAAACCTATCTATATTTATTTATTATTCTACCTTATGATAACATAAAAGGAAAAAGGATTTTAATAAATCAAAATATCACCTATCTTTAATCAAACATTTTGATTAAAATCATCTGAATACAATTATAAGACAAAAATACACTAACTTTATTGTCTTTTCATGTATTCTTACAAATCACCCATCTCAGCACATTAATTTTCTCATATTCTAATTTAATATCTGACAAAACATTTTCATGTTTTCATTTTATTTTGACCCGGTCAATCTTAAGTCTTCCTTAATTACCAATCAAGGTAAGTTTTCTTCTGACAAAGAATTTTACTAATTTCAAAAAGTTCTTCACATTCATTTTAAGAATCTATAGATCATATATCTTTTGGCTTGAACCCAATCGCCTTGAAAAAAAAATATATACCATTTCATCTTATTCGTTTAAACATTTCATCTTTTGAAATATCCAGATTAACCTCCTTGAAACTCTCAAATTCGAAAACAATAAATTTATTCGGTCATCATTGAATTCTTTCAATCATTACAAACACTTTGTAGCGTCCGAATAGATTTGTAGCCTGTGCTAAACCCTATTCATATGCCATTCGTTTGATTTGTCATATTCTTGGTACAATTATGTACTCAGATTACGATACACTAAATTCTATTGTCCAGTACCATTTAAGTAAACGATATTGACTTTCGGATAATCATTGACAAATCATTTTCCATACTTCCATTCACAAATAGATATTTATCAATTCAGAATCTCCCCTAATTGATCAAAGTAAGTTCATTTCGGATATTGAATCCAATTGTTTCTATAAATCATTTCTATTTTTAAAATTCATACCCCTCAAAATATCTTTTGATTCCATTCCGCGATACATTGTTTCTCTTAATTAGAAGAAGAAACATAACCCAAGAAAATATCATAGTACAAATCTCGAGGACGAGATTTTATTAAGGTGGGGAGGATGTAACAACTCTCGCTAAAATTAATACTTAGTATGATTAATTAATCAGTTAATCAATATTAATTAAGCTAACAAGATTAATTAAGCTAAGTAAGGTTTATTAAAAATAGATATATATGGGGTCGTATAAGAACGTTTAATATTAATAATTAAATATATTATTTTTTTTCCCTTACTCCGTTTTTAATGAAACTTAGGTTAAAACGTAGATAATATGCTCGTTCTAAAGACATATTCGTCGTTTTATAAAACGTTATATTTTAAAAGTTATGCAAGAAAAACGAGTGAAGCAGCTGAATTAATATATATAAGCAAGCTAGCTAGCACGTCAAGCAGGTAGGTAGGCACGTCAACTTATCCCACATCGACCAGAATTATGAATTGAGGTGCTTGCCTGCTTGCTATAAATAAGAAGCTTAGGATTCATTTTTCTTTGCTCATTTCTTTTCTTCTTCTCTCTATACGTTGGTGTTCTAACCAATAATCACCGATACGATATTCTGTTCGGTAGACTCAGGAACCAACTAACGGAATCCAAAGTATTATACTTTGTGAGTTCGTTAAACGGAATCCAAAGTACTATACTTTGTGAGTTCGTTAAACGGATGCCAAAGTACTGTCTGAATAAGACTACACTTTGTGAAGTTCGTTAAGGTTCAAATCTCGTAACTATCGTTGAGGTTTGATTTGGGTTTTACACAAATACGTATTCCATTCTGTTAAGCTATATGTTTAACTACCGAAAATACTCCCCACCACACACACATGCGAATCACTAATTAGTATAGCAGGGTGCTGCTACGATACAGGGTATTAACTCGATCGCTATTACGATTCATTTTCCGACCGATCAATATATCCAATGGATGTTTAAGTGCCACCCACATTAGGGTTATACTTTGTCGTTCGTCGTTAAATCGATGGATGTTTAAGTATCGCACTTTGTCGTTTGTTGTGAGAATTTGATCTCGTGAGTTATCGTAATTGTTGTATTAAGTTACCTACCTAGTTCGTGTGCACTCGGTTACAAGGCTAAATCAATAGGCTAAGCTTTGCCAGTATAAATCTGCAATATATCAAGGCTTATCTGTAGACTAAACTTTGGCCGTATGAATCTGCATGTTTATAATGTGAGTCATTCTTCTTTTTAACTGTTTTCTCACAGTTTGTGAGTAAGTATTACAATACCTCAAATTATTTTCAAAGGTTATAATTACAGGGATTAAGTCTTTGTAATCACCAAATTACAGCTGGTATGTGGGGTATTGTGCACATTACTATTTTTATCACTCTAGGTGAGTGAGTATCACTCTATGTGAGTGATTATTACTCTGTGTGAGTAAACCGTCACTATTGGGGCGACGGGACCCAATAGTGGTATGACCACAGTCACAGATCCGGTCGAGTGACAAATACCCATTCTTGATAATTGGTTGATAGAAACATTGTAATCGCTCTTAATACTGTAAATTATAAAAAATCTGTTTTTATAAAACCGGAATGAACTCACTCAGTATTTCCCGCTGACAAAACCTTTTTAAAACGCGTTTCAGGTAATTACAGTAGATTGGAGTAAGGATTAGATTCAGCACTGAAGGACTTCAAGAAGTGGCTTATTTCATTAATTAAATCAAATTAAGAAATATCGTTTTTATATTAAAAGCTACCTTTGTCAAACATGGGTTTATCCCATCCACTTAACAAATAAAATCCGGTGTTTCTAAACTCTGATATTTTTCCTAACTCACGGTCCTGATGAAATTTCCGCTGCAATGTTTTTCAAAATAAAAATAATCACCAGTACCACTGGACTGCTCACGGCACCCGATTCCGTCCAGGGTGGGTCGGGGGGTCGTGACACTAGATCCCAGCGTGGGAATGATACCATATGGGTGATAGTGGATCGACTCACCAAGTCTGCACACTTCCTACCTATAAAGGAGACGGATAAGTTCTCCACTCTCGCAGACGTCTATCTTAAGGAAGTTGTTTCGAGGCACGGGGTGCCCACATCTATCATTTCGGATCGCGATGCACGATTCGCGTCAGAACTATGGCAAGCAATGGATAAATCCTTCGGCTCTCGATTAGACATGAGCACAGCATATCATCCTCAGACGGATGGGCAGTCTGAGCGAACGATCCAAACTCTAGAAGACATGCTTCGGGCATGTGTCATCGATTTCGGCAACGGCTGGGAAAAGCATCTCCCTTTGGTGGAGTTTTCGTACAATAACAGTTATCATACCAGCATTCAAGCCGCTCCATTCGAGGCATTGTACGGGCGTAAATGCCGGTCACCTCTCTGTTGGGCAGAGGTGGGAGATAGTCAGATCACGGGTCCAGAGATTGTAGTGGACGCCACAGAAAAGATAGCACAGATACGACAACGCATGGCGGCAGCACGCGACCGTCAGAAGGCCTACGCGGACAAGCGTAGAAAGCCATTGGAATTTCAGGTCGGGGACCGGGTTTTACTAAAAGTCTCACCCTGGAAGGGTGTGGTTCGTTTTGGTAAACGGGGCAAACTGAATCCGCGATACGTCGGACCATTCGAAATCATAGAAAAGTTTGGCAAAGTAGCATACAAGCTAAACCTACCAGCTGAACTCGGGGCAGTTCACAATGTCTTTCATGTGTCGAACCTAAAGAAGTGCCTATCAGATGAAACCCTCATCATTCCTTTTAAGGAACTCACTATCGACGAGAGGTTGCAGTTCGTCGAGGAACCAGTTGAAATCACGGACCGGGACGTGAAGGTCCTCAAACACAAGAGAATCCCTCTTGTTCGAGTTTGTTGGAACTCCCGACGTGGCCCAGAGTACACCTGGGAACGCGAAGATAGAATGACAGAAAAGTACCCCCAGTTATTCGGAACCAATGCAACCACTGCTGAGGATGAAGCTACTACTTCGGAATTTCGGGACGAAATTCCAGATCAACGGGGGGAGGATGTGACACCCCAGGAAAACCAGTGAACGTTATAACTTACCTAGCTTCCTCAGTGAGTGCATACCAAATTTCGGGACGAAATTTCCAATTAGTTGGGGATAATGTGACAACTCGAACTTTAGACCTATCTTTGTGTAACGTTTATGAACATGTTATGACTATATGAACTTGACTTACTAAGCGAATGATTATTTGATATGTGCTATGTTTAATATGTGTGTTTATTATGTGTGTATTAATCAAGCCCAATCCGAACCACACAACACCATCCGACCGCACAAGCCCAAATTGGGCCACACCTCTTGTACTCGGAACATGGGCAACCCATTAGTGGGTTCGGCCCACTTCTCCTTAGCGAGTAAAACACCCGTAAGGGGTTTTGTTCTCTCATTTGTCACTGAACACAAGAAAACACACAAAACCCTAGACAACTTTTGGCTCTCTCTCTTGTTTGCTTGGAACCCGACGGCACACACACCCTTACAACCGAAGATCATTCTCATCCGGATCATCCTTGTTCCTTCTCCAATTCGGTTAGTATGATTAAGCGTTTGTTGTTGTTGTTTGATGATGTGTTATAGCTAATCGACTTATATGTGTTTTGCAATAATAATCGGATTGTTGATATATGAAACTGAATGATTGTTAATCGGCTCACATGTATGGTTACCAGGATTGATTATGTTATTGCGTCATGATTAGGATGGAATAGATGTAATCGGCTGAGATGTGTTGAACTCGAATGATATACTTGGATGATATGATTGATCCGTATGAATGTTATAATGTTGTTCATGTTGATATGGATTAGGGTTCATAAGAGTTCTTGATGAAATTGCCTTGTTTGATCTATAGTTGGTTAACCGAATTGTAGGGATTGTGTTAATTGATTTGATAAACAAGGAAACCGATTAATTGGGATTGATTGTGTAAAACTTGGAAATTGTTAGCTGTTGTAACTGATAGCATGAATCACGGGATTTGTTTACTGATCGCACAAGCAGCACAACACGGGACTGAGGTTGCGAGTCCGGATTGCGACTCGAGACCACAACAGCACAAGCCGAAACCATGGTTGCGAGTCCCGTTGCGACTCGTAACCAGACCATGACGAGCCGAGACCATCCCTTGCGACTCGAAACCTCTCGTTGCGACTCGTAACCCCCTGTTGCGACTCGAGATCGCTGATTGCGACTCGAGACCGGTTATGCACGAACACTGTATTGGACCATGCCTGTCACGAGCCCAATCAGCTTGGGCCAAATAATTTGGACTTATGACTGTATGTTATTGGACTGCTTATCTGGTTGGGCCGATATGTTATTTGGTAGTATGTAATTGGGCTGATTGTCTTTTGGGCTTAGACATTGGATCGCACAAGTTTAATATGTGGTATATAATTGGGCCGGGTTATGTTGGGCCGAGATTAGAACGCACAAGTTATGCTCTTGACTGCTAAGTGTTACCATGTTCTATAAGTGCTCGAAACATGTTTACTTGTATGTTTTATACGTGCATTACGTGAAGTCAAAACCTGACTTGTATAAAAACCGTGATAGGACGTGGTTGACCATTTACTTGCTACCTGTACTCTTTGTGTATCTGCCGAGCAAACCAAGGTGAGTTCACACAGCCAAGGCATGGGATTCCCGGGTTGGGAATTGGGTTGGAATGTTGATATGATATGATTACTCGTACTTACGCAATCACTAGACTATAGACCATCGTCCTCAGGATAGTCAAGACACGTTACGTAAAGCCTACGTAACCCAGTAATTACCATTTGTCTCCCGGGTCGGGAGGACACGTTACGTAAAGCCTACGTAACCCAATACCATCTACTGTCTTCCGGGTCGGAAGGACACGCTGCGTAAAGCCTACGTAGCCCCCACGCGTACCACTGTCCTCGGGGAAGGGCACGTCACGTAAAGCCTACGTGACCCAGTACGTATTCCTGTTCTCGGTTTAAGAAGAACACATGGTTGCACTAGTCTAGTAAGTACCATAATGGGAATCCCCCATTATAAAGGATAAATGTGAGAATCCCTCACCAGTAGTATATACATGTATGGGAAGCCCCCACTAGATGAACTTACGCATTACTGTTATAAACTTACTTTCTGTGAACTCGCTCAACTAGTTGTTGATTATTTGCTGCATGCCTTGCAGGACCTTAGGTACATTATGGAGCTTGCACAGGGAGGAGCAGGTCGTTGTGGGATATGGATCATGAACGATATTTGAACTTATGACTATTTTGAGTTTACATTACTATGCTTCCGCTACTTAAACAATGTTTGGTTTTGAAACATCAATAATGTCATGATGAACTACCTTAACTACTTTTATTATTATTAAATGCTATGTTTGATATGATTGATGGCTTGATCCTGGTCATGTCACGCCTCCAAGCGGTGGTACTCCGCGTGTGGATTTTGGGGGTGTGACAATTTTTGTAAAAGAAAATGATACGCTTGAAAGCGTGGCCACCTCCAGTTACAGGGGAAACTCTGGCGAACTTTTTCTAAAAACATAACACTTAGAATTATTTACAAGTGTTAGAATTATTTTTGATATGTTTTCAAAATATATTTCGCCATGACTTTATTTACAAATATTCGGAGGTGGGATTTTCACAAAATTAAACGTGATAAATATATATTTGGTAAATATAATTTTTCACAACACTGTTTATGATTATTTTGTGAAAATACACAAATATTATTTTTAGAGTAAAAATAATATTTACAAACGTTGACGAATTCAAAATAATACGAACGCTTTCACGATAAACATATAAGTTACAACGGTAATTATTATTACCACACGATTACTAAAACGTAACTTACGCATTATACGGAAATGATTATGAACGAGTATTTTACCAACGTATTATTTTTGGGGAAAAATTATGTGAAATGGAAATATAATATTTTTGAGAAAAATATTTATATTTGGAATTAGAAATGAAAATATATTAAGTGAGACTTAATATTATAAATTGAACGCACATGTATTAAATCCCCCATCCTTGGGAAGGAGATTAACTACCAAGTACATGCAAAATATAAACACGCAATAGTTGTCTAACTATTTCCCAAAAACCTAAACTATAAAGCTAAGGCACGGCCATCCGTCTAATAGAATTAGTACATGTAGGTCGTCGCACCGCTGACATTCGGAGTACTTGGTAGAGACGCACTGACTGTGAGTTCATGTCCCCCTTTTCTCTTAACTGTTTTCAGTTTTCTAAACTGCGGGGGTGAAATACATGTTACAATGTTTATGATTACTTTATACATGGTATGGTTAGCGTAAGGAGGGTTACTTTTTAGATCATGTGAATGGGTAGGCGGAAACTTGAGGTCATTAATCCTCAGGGTAGGACCGAGGGGCAGGAGCGATAGATCTATTTGGGTGTAGCGAGCCCAGTCCCAGGCCCAGCATAACGGACCTTGGGATGACTTTGTACCCGACGCATAAATCTGCTAGGTTTGAGCCTTCCTACTTGCACTTCACACATATCAATGGCCTTGCAAACCATTGGTGATCTCTTTTTCCTTATCTGCTACATACCAGGATTTTTGATAAATACAAAGGTTTATTTACTCACTTGCACATGAACTCGCTCAACATTATTGTTGATTTTTCAACTTACATGTATTTCAGGGAATTAAAAGATCTGGCACGGTATGGCACGTTTTCCCGCTGCACTAGTTTCCAAGATCATCCGGGGTTTAGGGAATGTGACTCTTTCCTGGACAAGTCACAGTCCTTAAACTGTGTTTATGTTATGTTTAAGTTGTATTGTTTGTTGAACAAGGTTATGGTTGTTAGGGCGTGATCCCGTTTTAAAACAATGGTACTGTATTTGGTTTTAAAACTTAATGGATGATTCTTGCATGTTTTTAATTCATATAGCTTTGTTATGATTAAGCTATGGTATTAAGAAGTCACACCAAATTAACCACCCTTCCGCAAAGGCAGGGTGTGACAATAAATGTTGCAGGTATGTCCGAAAGGATTGAGTATTAGGTGGACGTGTGGGTGAGAATTACAAGACTCTCAAGAAAATTTAGAGCACCTCATATAAATGGAATGAAGGAATGATATGTCACACCCTGACCACGTAAAACAACAAATCGTGGCGGAAACATCGGGGAGTGTTGTAACAGAATCATTGTTTCATAACACATGGAAATTGAAAAATTTGTTTTATTGATTAAAAGTAGTTACAATGTCTTAACAAACAAGGAAACATAACATAATTAACTAGTCTTGCGTCTTTTAATGTCACTAAGGCCCAAGTCCGCCTAAGTGTATCGTGATCATTCATATGTATCATTTCCTGAAAACACATGTGAAAATAGGCACGTCAGCATAAAAATGCATGTGAGATACATAGGTTTTATTGATTTAGGATTCATGACTTATAAGTTTGAAGAAATGTTTAACAAAAGTAGTCATGAACCTTGTAAAATGTTTTGTTTTATAAATCATATGAAAACTTGATAAAAAAATCAGATGATATAAAAGAAATATGTATGGTTAAATAAATAACCAAGTAAAATGAGTTGTATAAAACAAACTGTTTGTAAAACATTGTCTTGTGAAAAATATGTCATTTGTGTAAAATGTTATATGTCTAAATTGAAATGATTTAAATAACGCTACGATATGTAATATCATACAAGCACTTATATACAGAAAGTACCAGCGGCGTATCCACCATGCTTGTATCATATTACATATGCCTCGTTACTTAAATCACTTACCCAAAGAAACCACCAATGTAAAAATGTTTATGTATAATCAAATGTCAAAACGTTTGTGTGAAAAACCATGTCTAATGTCAAATGTAAATCATGAAATGTGTAAACAAATGTCATGTATGATAAGCAAAAAGTGACTACTTAATCATATGTAAAAATGTACAAAACAAAGTATTTGAATAAATCAAGAGTTATGCTTTGTAAAATAATGCATGCTTTACTGATACAAACATCTACGTGGTATTGTGAAAATGCATACATTCAAGCCTTGTGACTGTGGTGATAAACCCTTAAATGAATTTAAAGGATTATCTGAGTTATGTTTATCGAATTCGGTCATTCCTTCCATCCAAACATACCTAGGATGTCAGGAACGGTGTTGTCAATTCCTATGGTACCACTACCTACTAACGAACGGCATGGCCAATGTTAATGAACGTATTTTGGTCCCATTTAAACAAACCAAATGTCATACCAAAATGTAAGCATGTGATGTAATGTAAATGTACTAAGTATGATGTACATACATAGCATGTGATGTAAAACAAATGTACTAAGTATGATGAATATACATAGCATGAAAAAGGTATGTAAAACAATGCACTAGGTATGCACTAAATGGACATACATAGCGTGAAATGTAATCTAAATCAAATGTACTAAGTATGCAACAAAGGACATACATAGCAAAAACACAATGAAATCATGTACGATAGGTGTACTAATGAACATAACAAGCATATAATATGAAAACATGAAAGCATGAAAGTAACAAGTAGGCACATGTGTTTCACCCCAAAACGTTTGAAAAACAGTAAAAGAGGGGTCTATGTACTCACTTGAGATTGCTTAATAGTATTTAGATAACCACCAAGCAAAGCTAGAGTGGCCACGGAATCAAACGACACCTAATATAGATAACTATGTAAATAAACGGACCTAATCGGAGGATCGGGTAGAATGAGGTTTCGTAAACCAAACGAGTGTAAGAACTCATGTAATATGGCTTAACAAAGCCTATATTCTAAAACGGAACTTATCCTAAGTGCGTTCGACCCATTACGACCCGTTTAGGTAGCTTATGCTACTTTAACGCGTCGTTCGCGTAAAACGCGTTTGGACCGCCTAACTAGTCCTATGACAAGTAAAATATGCCTTAACATGTCTAATACTATTGCCTAATCAGTTTAGATGTCAAAAATTATGTTATATATGCTTAAAATGAATTTTGGCGCAAAAAGGGCATTTTGGTCATTTACCTAAGGCATATAAACTACCTATCATACAACTACTTAAATGAAGTGACCATAAGGTATAACCTCGGAAGGTTATTCCCTATGCAACTATGGTCACCTAATATGTTTGGTGGGATCCTAATGATCGACCAAATGGGTCGGGTTCGAAAGTATAAGCGATTGTTTAGATCGCTTACCTTACGACCCTATATAAGCACAAATCTAAAAGTGACGAGTTAAACATGTTAAAATATGTTTAACTAGGTTTGAAAACAAGTTTGATATCAATACAAAGGGTCTTGATACCCAAAAGTAGTTTGCTTACAAAATACGCAAGAATACGCATTTTGGCCGAAACTACGACTCGTCACTAAGCCTAGATAACATGGTAATCAGTAGGTATAGTCACTAGGGACTATAACCATCGTGATTACGCTCACGTTATGAAGTTCAAACGAACTTCGTGTTGACCATAAACTGGTCAATGAAGAAAGTCAAACAAAGTTTGACTTTCATGCTAAAACGCGTAAAAGAACGAAAGAGGACTTAAAACGGGTCCAAGAACGGAAGTTTGATTCCAAATATCCTCAGGTATGAAGTGATAATCACCTCAACTTAGAGGAATTTTAGAATCAAATGTGGGTTTTGAAGCAAGGGGGAGGGGTTTATATAGTTTTTGCACAACCGTTAAGATCGTTCATCATAAAACGAGCTTCGATCTCGACCGTACAAGTGCACCCATGGTTTTGCAAAACTATAGTTTCATAAAATACCATGTGCACATGCCCAAAACTGCTGGAACAGCTGTAAACAGGCTGTAAAATGAATCTGTGCAGATCTGCTGCACCTACGCGCCCCGTGTAAGAGTCAGACATGGGCTACGCGGGCCACCTGGACTTCACAGATCAGCAACAACTTTTATTTGTTACAGTTTCAGTCCCTGCAGCGTTTTAAGCTCAATTCCGGCACATCTAAGGCCCGTTAAGCCAACTTTAAGGCCCTACAATGATATCTAAACATACTGGACATGAAACATGCCCAAAAATATGCCAGATGTCGGTTCGTTTGGTCGTACGGACGCGTTATTTGCTTAATTACGACGAAATACGCATGAATGCGAAAAACGATCCAAATTACGCGACGAATGGATTTTTCTCATGCCAATCACTAAAATAAAATATTTTAATGCTTACATAAATTTTTGGATGTCTGGATGTATTCAGAACGTAAGTTATGCGCGAAAATGCAAACTTATGCACTTTTTGACACCTTTAGCCCCTGAATAACCAAAAAGTTTATTTTAGCACACCGAACCCCTCAAAGCCTATTTCTAAGATATGTGAAGGATATTTAGGGTATGTTTAACATATGGTCATGTTCCGGAATGTCCGTTACAGTACGAATCAGCATACTTTCGCAATTTGTCGAAATTAGTCCCTGTAAGCGAATAAACTTGATTTTTGCCATACCAAAGCCTTCAAAACTTATTTCTAAGTTATGTAAAGGCTATTTAAGGTACGTTAAGCATATGTTGATGTTTTAGAGTGTTTTTCGCGTTAAACTGATTACGTTTACGCATCAGTGCGCTTATAACTTTCCAGAAAGCGATGTAGAGTTTGAAATCGAACGAAATTTGATATGTGCAAATGACTCACATATTTATACAAATCCCAAGTATGAAATTCAATTTTAATTCATTGATTTGGTATTTGTTTGATGGCTGTGGAGGCACAGGTGTCACAGTCTCCCCTATTTCAGGAAATTTCGTCCCGAAATTTATTTAGAGGAAACTTGTGAGAGCTTGAAACATGAAGTTGAAAAGATCAAACAATACTGGTTAGAATTTTGAACTTCTAGTAACTTTAATAACATCATGCTTGCAATGTAAGAGGGACACTTATATACAAGTATATAAAGCGTTGTTGGTGCGCCCACCATACCTTCATTACATTATTCGCGTTTTGTTATTGTTGCCACTATAGGTTCTTACACATGATAAATCTTACTGTGGTCTCCGTGCACTGAACTTCGTAATTATGTATGCATCCATAATTACGTAATTCCTTGCATAGTCACGCAATGCATCTTATAATGTGTAGGGGAAGAAAATAATGAACGAACTTGTGATGATTGTGACTAGACCACCATAGGGTCCTTTTAATTAAATCAATAAATGATTTAAATAGACTACCAAGGAGTCTGTTCAGTTATATCACCACGTGTCATTTTTAACCAGATTCTGAATCAATCTTTTAACTTAGACCACCCAAAGGGGTCTCTTTGAAAGATGGAATGGTACCATATAATCCAAGGGTCTTAACGATTACGTAGAAGCCCATTAAGGATTTAGGGTAGTACCTTTGGATATCCTGCTATGAATCTTTCACATGAAGATACGGAAGATTCTTCGGGGATTTGGATAATGAAAACAAAAACACAAAATGCATAAAAGAAAACACATAATCACATAATTGTTTATCTTGGTTTTTAATTTGTTATCATTTTGTTAATTTGTTTTGTTAATTGTGCACATGTATTTAAAGCACACCAGGTATCCAATCCGTGGATTTTGATTGGCACTTTAAATATTTCCAAGAATCTAACTATGATAGGAAGATCTTAAAAAGAAAATTCGATTTCGATTATAAGGAATCAAAATGTTCGAATTAAGGCATACAAGGAATCCAATGAAGAACTCTGATTTGAACGATAATCATCCACAAGGATCTAATTGTGAATGTAAGAAGATCTCATATGGATTTTGTGTCACACCCCGACCACGTAGGACAACAAACCGTGGCGGAAACGTCGGGGAGTGTTGCAACAGAATAATTGTTTCACAACCATGGATACAAAAATAGTTTTGTTTTATTGATAATATTAAATATTACATTGTCTTGACACAAAACAAACAAGTTAAATATCGACTATCATTGTTATTATGTTACTAAGGCCTTGTCCAGATCCTATATGACGCATGCATCCTAGAAATCACATCAAGCAACAACACCTGAAACATATGTAAAAACAAAGTCAACAAAGAAATGCTGGCGAGTACATAAGTTTTATAAGGGTATTGGAATCATGGCTCGTTTATATGTTGCAGTATTTATTAGACTACAAGAGTCAAAATACAAACCTTGTTTTAAAAAGTGTATTGCAACATATTTAACCAACTCAAATCAAGTGGGTTATAGTTTGTAAAATCTCGTAGCCATGCTTCTTAACCCCAAAAATATTTGTTTTAGAAAACCAACTTGTAAAACATCTTGTAAAAACTCGTTAAAAAACTCGTATGGTTTATATCTTTAAAAAACATCGTTGTGTGACATCGTTTCAAAATCGTTTACCCAAGTGAACTAAATAACGCCACGGTATGTAATATGATGAAAACACTTATATATAAGAAGTACCAGCGGCGTATCTACCATGCCTTCATCACATTACACCGTCCCGTTATCTAAACACTAACCAAAAACCCATTGTTTATCCAACTTGTTCATCTTGTTCAAAATTTTTTCAAATCGTTTCCAAATCGTTAACTCGTTTAAAATCGTTTAAATCATCCTCGTTTTAATTTGTGAGAACTATATGTGGTTGTCTCATTAATAACATTCAAACCTTTGTGACTCGACCACCTCGCGTCTCGCTTCTCGCGTTAACAAACCACCAAAGGGTAAATTAACTAACATCAGATTCAGTCGTTACCCACAACCCCCACACATAACCATGGGTGATGTAAAATAACGGGATTTGTCAGATCCTATGGTACCATAACCTAATACTGGTCGGCTTGATCAATGCTAATTAATGTCATTTGTTATGTAACTACAACCAACAAGTTTGTTCACTTTATTGAAATCGTTATTAGTTTTGTATAAACCATCTTAATTGTTTTTGAAAAACCATCATTTAAACCTTGAAAATCATTTTGTACATATGAATCACCCCAAAACAATTGAAAACAGTAAAATAGGGGAACTATGTACTCACATGTAGTGCAAAGTATCCTAAATCAATAGAACTTTAAACAACCTCAAGCAAACCAAAGGAATCAAGTAGCACCTAGTAATCGAACCACTAGTCAAACAATAGACGCCTAAATCGGACAATCGGATAGAATGAAGTCTCGTAAACCAAATGAGTGTTGGAACTCATGTGAGATGGTTTAACAAAGCTTACATCCTAAATTGAAACCTAACCTAAGTGCTTTCGACCCATCACGACCCATTAAGGTAGCTTACACTACTTTAACGCGTCGTGTGCGCAAAAGCGCGTTCAAGACGTCTAACTAGTCCTATGACAAGTATTATATGCCCATACATGTTTAATTATGTTACAAAATCAGTTACGTCTCAAAAGTTTAGGTTACATATGCTTAATTACCAATTATGTATGAAAAGGGTATTTTAGTAATTTACCAAAGGCATATAAACTACCTATCATGCGACTAATCAAACCTAAGTGACCATAAGGTATACCCTCGGAAGGTTATTCCCTACGCTACTATGGTCACTTAACATGTTTGGTCGGATCCTAATGATCGACTAAACGGGTCGTGTTCGAAAGTCTAAGCGGGTGTTTAGTCCGCTTGACTTTCGGCTGCACACAAGCACTAATCTAAAAAAAGTGACGAGCTAAACATGCTAGAACATGTTTAGTTAAGTTAGAAAACAGGTTTTGATATCAAAACAAACAGTTTTGATATCCTAGAGTAGTTTGGTTACAAAATACGTGAGAAAACACATTTTGGCTGAAACTACGACTCGTCACTGAGCCTAGATAACGTGGTAATCAGTAGGTATAGTCACTAGGGACTATAACCATCGTGATTATGCTCATGTTATGAATTTCAAGCGAACTTCGTGTTGACCATAAACTGGTCAAAGCAGAAAGTCAAATGCAGTTTGACTTTAACGACAAAAACGAATGAAAAGAACGAAAGAATACTTACAGAAGGTCCCCGCAAGCTCTTGATCCGATTTACTCTCAGGTATGAAGCATAAACTTCAACTTAGAGAGCCAAAATCAGATTCAAGTGTGCTTTGGGAGGAAGTGAGGGTGGGTATTTATAGGAATTCAAGAACCGTTAAGATCGTTCATCGAAAACTGAGCTTTGATCTAGACCTTACATGTGTGCCCATGGTTTTCTAAAACCATGGGAGCCCCTAATATGAGTCATAATGGACTAGGTTCATTGAATACCAGCCCATGGTTTTGCAAAACCATGGGTTAAAACCATCAACACTTCAAAATGGACTAGGTTCATTGAATCTGTCAGAAATTTCAAAAATGGTCCCTGCACTTGTAAAACTTGATTTTTTTTGCACTTTTAAGCCCCGTTAACCCCATTTCAAGGCTCTAAAATAAAGTTAAAGTATATAGGGAACTCAAAACATGCTCAAAAATATCTCGGATGTCGGTTCGTTTGGTCGTACGGTTGCGTTATTAGCTTAATTACGACGGAACTCATAACGAACGCAAGAACGATCCAAATTAAGCGACGAATGGAATTTTATCATGCCAAACATTAAAATAAAATATTTTAATGCTTACATAAATTTTTGGATGTCCGGATATATTCAGAACGTAAAATATGCGTGAAAATGCAAACTTGTGCACTTTTTTGACGCTTTTAGTCCCTATTGATCAATAAAGTTTATTTTAGCATACCGAACCCCTCAAAGCCTATTTCTAAGCTATGTAAAGGTTATTTAGGGTATGTTTAACTTATGATCAAGTTCCGGAATGTTCGTTACTTTACAAATCGGTATAGTTTCGCAGTTTGACACAAATAGTCCCTGCGATCGAACAAACTTGATTTCAACACACCAAACCATTCAAAACTTATTTCTAAGTTATGTGAAGGTTATTTATGGTATGTTAAGTCTATGTCACTATTCCGGAGTGTTTGTCGCATTATATTGACTGCGTTTACGCACCAGTTTGCGTATAACCTTCCAGAAAGCGATTTAAAGCTTGAAATTTGGAATTGAATTAAATTGTAAAATCACCAAACACAAATACACACATAATAACACTAAAACACATATAATAACACCAAAGCACATTGATAATCAACATTTTTTTACATTGTACAACGATTATAGAACACAGTTGTCACATTTTGGGAGGTGTTTCAAAACTTTGCACTAGATGTTCTTAAGTCGAAACATGAGATAAAAAATGCTCATGAGGTTGGGGCGCTAGATATGTCAAGGCGACATATGAAGTAGAATTTGAAGGTTAAGTTAATGTATGAGAAAATGTTTTTGAAAACTATGCATGGGGTTCTTTTAGAAATGTGTTTAATGTTTTTGAAACCTTACATAATACTTTTGAAATCATAAAGCAGGTGTACTAGATAAGTATAAATATGCTTTAAAATCATGCGAGATGAATTTTGAAATTATGTATAAGGTTTTTGAAAACATGTATGATGCTTTTGAGATCATGCACTTGATATATTAAGTAGATATTCTATGTTAAAAATGTTTTCAGACTGTATGGAATATTTTGAAGTCATGAAGGTTGCTTTTAAAAACATAGACAATGCTTTTGAAGTCATGCATTTAATAAATATACTATGTTAAAACTGTTTTCAAGTTATATGAAATATTTTGAAATCATGAAGGTTGTTTTCGAAAACTAACATATACTAGGTATATTGTTATGAAAACCAGAATGTGATGATACGGGTATAAGATCGAAAGATTACCCTTAGTTATCTGTGACAACTCGAGTTTCTGACTTTCACTTTCGCATTAAATGCGCGTTGACTTTGACTGTTTAGTTGTTTGGATTATGGACTTGTAATTGTACACGTTGTGTTTTGATGAAATGAATTGTCGTGTTGCACATATGTGATTACTTGCTGTGGTATTAAAGTTATTATTAGAATATTATTAAAACACTTAGTTTAGATCGAAACATGTTATGCCAATCGAAGGACCCCGAAAGATATCCTTCGGTTCGAAGGATCTCGAAACATATCCTTCGAACCAAGACCATATCCTTCGACTGGAACCCAGATCCTTCGGCCCAGTCTTTCAGATGGGCTTGGCCCATTTCTGTAATACGTATAAATACGTATCAGCATGTATCGGCTGTCATTTTCTATCATATTCCCAACCCTAGAGCTCTCCAAACTGTGACGGCAAGCTAGTAACCACAGGAGACCCTTGCGACCAAACCCTCATTTCGGTTAGTAAAATCTATTTGATTCGATCGTTCGTTTATATGCGTATGTGTTCACGTGTAGTGTGTTCTTGATTGTTGATGTAACCTGAACTGATACATGCCTGAATATTATGATTTTGAATACGATTGAATATCGATATAGATTTCACATAGGGTTTGATGATGTGTTAATGTGCGTTAACCGGTTTCGTGATACGTTTAAACTAGGTTCATGCTAGACAATGATTTCTGGATGATTGCGTTATGATTAGATGTGCTAAATGATTCTGATGTTTTGGTAATGATGATGACGGCTGTACAGATGATTAGGGTTGCTGTTCCTGTGAAAACGTAACTGATTGTGAAAACGTAACTGTTGATTGATCGAAAGATGCTTGTAGTCGAAACATAGCATTGACCGAAGGATAGATATGACCGAAACATAATTAAGTTGACCGAAAGATACCTTAGGTCGAAAGATGACTGATGGTACGAAACATACCAACTAGTCCGAAAGATAACTGTGAAAACTTGTAAGTGTCGAAAGATCACTGATGTGTCGAAAGTTAACAGTGGATCGAAGGATAGTAGCAATTATAAACATCCTTCGAAGGATGGAATGTATACATGAACTATTTGACATGCCATGCTTGATGATGAATGTTTACATTTGTAATTGTGTGCACTAGCTGATGAGTAACTAGGAAATGGTACGTGTTGCGCCGATGTACAAACTGACTGTTACGTGAACATTATATTGCATGCGAATCATTGTGAACATGAACTGATTTGTTATACGTGCGTACAGTAGGACGTGATTAATTACTAGTGAGCGCATAACTTAGCATACCGAGCAAACCAAGGTGAGTTCACACAGCCAAGGCATGGGTTCCCAGGGTGGGAATGGGTTGGATGATTAATTGTGCATACTTTGATACTGTAACGAACGATTAAACTGTTGATGCTTACGAACTACTCAACTGCCTTCGCACCCACCCTGGTCGGTAAAGACTATGGTCGCGAACGAACTGATAAATTGCCTTCGCACACACCCTGGTCGGTAAAGACTATGGTCGCGAACTAACAGGAAAACGTGGAACACCACCACAGGAAAACGTGGAACACCACCACAGGAAAACGTGGAACACCACCACAGGAAAACGTGGAACACCACCACAGGAAAACGTGGAACACCACCACAGGAAAACGTGGAACCCCACCACAGGAAAACGTGGAACACCACCACAGGAAAACGTGGAACCCCACCACAGGAAAACGTGGAACACCACCACAGGAAAACGTGGAACCCACCACAGTAAAATATACAAACGGCCCAGTAGAGCCACCTATTACAAATGAACTTACTATTACGCATTCTCTTTATGTGAACTCGCTCAACTAGTTTGTTGATCATTCTGTTGCATGCCTTGCAGATCGCTAGGTACTTGGAGCTTGCACTGGAGATGCGGGTCGTTGTGGACAAGGATCGTGGCTCTTCCGCTTTACTATTGTGATACTTAAAACTATTGATACTGGTTTATTTACTATGCTTCCGCAACACTTTTGAAACGATTTAATGTTTGAACACCTTTTGTATTGAATGGATGGTTTTCATTTACTTTATTTAATATTAAATGCATGTTCAATATGATTGGTGGCTTGATCCTGGTCAGTCACGCTCCCAAGCGGTGATACTCCGCAGGTGGATTTTGGGGGTGTGACAGATTGGTATCAGAGCCATTGGTTATAGAGAACTTGGTTTTAATATGGGAAAACGTTTTTATTAAAACCAGACTATAACCAGAACAGTGCTCTCAACGATCCACAACGACGCTTCGCTCCACGTGCAAGACTCGACATCCTAGGTAATAAGGTTTATGTTTATTGCCTACATGCTAGAATTGCATAGAACTTTGCTCGTAGTATGCTTACATTACTTTGCTCACAACTTGTCATTGCATGAGAATACTTATGTGCTTACACTTTTCTGTCATCGCCCTACTCGCGAACCATTCTCACTTACGTTACATTTGCCATAAAGGTCATGGCCGAATATATCAACATGACACAAGCCCAGTTGACGGCTCTCATTAACGAACGAATTGCTGCGGCACTTGCAGCCATACAAGCGGGAGGTCAACACGCTCAGTCCCCTGTTTACACCTTCAAAAATCTCAAGGATTGCCAGCTTTGTACCTTCAGCGGAACTGAGGGGGTTGAAGGCCTCCTCCATTGGTTCGAGAGACTCGAAACTGACTTCGAGGTGCATGATTGCCCTGAGTCACGTAGGGTAAAGTTTGCTGCTGGAGCACTCGAAGGTGCTGCATTTACCTGGTGGAAAGCACAGGTTCAGATGTTAGGGCTGGCAGCTGCTAATGCCACCCCCTGGAACGAGTTCAAGGAACTGATTAAGGAAGAGTTTTGTAGTCGTGAAGACATCCACAAACTAGAGGTAGAGTTCCTCAACCTACAGATGGTGGGGTCTGAAATTGAAGCTTATACGAGGAGATCGAATGAATTAGCCACATTTTGTCCTACTATGGTAGACCCTCCCACCAAACGCATCGAACTGTATCTCAAGGGTCTGGTGCCCGAAATTCAGAATCATATGACCACAGCTAACCTTGGCACTATCCAGCAAGCCACTCGATTGGCTCATCGTCTCACAGACCAGGCTGTAGAACAGAACAAACTACCGAAACGAGCTAAGACTGATACTGCATGTGCTTCTAGAGATAACAAACGCAAGTGGGATGAAAACCTGAGCACGGGATTAATTTTGGTCCAACCTCTGACGCAGCAGCAAGAGATAGATGACTACCAGAGCCCCAAACAGCAGTTTTCTAGTAGTCATGGGCAGAAAAGATATCGAGGAATTCACCCATGGTGCAACAAATGTAACAGACACCACGGTGGCCAGTGCAACAGGGGTCGTTGCCAGCGGTGTCTCAAGATTGGTCATGAAGCAAAGGATTGTCGAAACTCACGTCCTGTAACCCAAGAACAACAACGACTGCCTCAACCTTCACAGAACCAGCAACTGCAACTACCAGCTCCACAGAGCACACAGCAGCAGCCACAGCGTGGAAACGGGGGATGTTTCCAGTGTGGGGCTGAAGGTCATTTTAAACGCGATTGCCCTCAATTAAACCAGGATCAGACTCAAAACCACGACCATGGAAACAGGGATGACAACGGGGAAAGTGTTGGGGGAAGCAATGGAAACCATGACGCCGGGGCAGCGTGTACATGATTGGTCAGGGAGACGCAATGAACGATATTTGAACTTATAACTTCTTTTTGGGTTTTTCATTATTATGTTTCCGCTATTCGAACAAAGTTTGGTTTGAACATCAAATGTCTTGGGTTTTATGAATTATTTTAACTACTATATTTTATGTTTGATGTGATGGATGGGTTGATATTATTGAACACACCTGCCGTATTTACGGACTTTACGAACAGGGTGCGCAAACCTTATCTTGACAAGTTCGTTATTGTCTTTATCGACGACATTCTGATCTACTCCAAGAGTCAGGAGGAGCACGAGCAACACTTACGTCTTATCTTGGAACTTATTCGAAAGGAGCAACTGTACGCAAAGTTTTCAAAATGCGACTTCTGGCTTCGTGAAGTCCACTTCTTAGGCCACGTAGTGAACAAGGATGGGATACATGTCGATCCATCCAAGGTAGATTCGATCAGAAACTGGCCTGCACCGCGTACACCGACAGAAATACGTCAATTCTTGGGTCTGGCAGGTTACTACAGACGGTTTATTAGGGACTTTTCAAAGATCACGCAACCACTTACGCTACTGACACAGAAGGGTGTTACCTATCGCTGGGGAGAGCCCCAGGAGACTGCTTTTCAGCACCTAAAGGATAGACTTTGCAGTGCACCTATCCTCTCATTGCCAGAGGGCACAGACGACTTCGTGGTTTATTGTGATGCATCCATTCGGGGACTGGGATGTGTGTTAATGCAGCGCGACAAGGTTATCGCTTACGCCTCTCGTCAACTCAAGGTTCACGAGCGCAACTACACGACGCACGATTTAGAGCTGGGAGCTGTTGTTTTCGCGCTTAAGATATGGCGACACTACCTGTACGGTACCAGGTGCACGATTTACACCGATCACAGGAGTCTCGAGCATATCCTTAAGCAGAAGGATTTGAATATGCGTCAACGACGATGGGTCGAGTTACTTAACGATTACGAATGCGCTATCAAGTATCATCCAGGCAAAGCCAATGTTGTGGCGGATGCCCTTAGTCGAAAGGACACTTTACCACGGCGCGTGCGAGCGCTACAGCTTACGATTCAGTCTAGCCTTCCTGCTCAGATACGAGCTGCTCAGACAGAAGCCCTGAAGCCCGAAAACGTCAAGGCTGAAGCCTTACGCGGCTCACGACAACAAATGGAACAAAAGGCGGACGGCGCCTACTATGTCACGGGCCGGAGTTGGGTCCCTTTCTATGGCGGTTTACGCGAACTCGTAATAGACGAAGCACACAAGTCTCGTTACTCGGTACATCCAGGGTCGGATAAAATGTACCACGACATCAGCACTGCATATTGGTGGCCTAGTATGAAGGCCCACATTGCTACGTACGTTGGAAAATGCTTGACCTGTGCGAGAGTCAGGGTCAAATATCAGAAACCAGCTGGCCTACCTCAACAGTCTACGATACCACAGTGGAAATGGGAAGAAATTTCCATGGACTTTGTTACAGGCCTACCGAGATCTCAGCGTGGGAACGACACAATATGGGTGATCGTGGATCGACTCACCAAGTCTGCACACTTCTTAGCTATTAAGGAAACGGATAAGTTCTCCACTCTCGCAGATATCTACCTCAAGGAAGTTGTTTCGAGGCACGGGGTGCCCATTTCTATTATTTCGGATCGCGATGCACGATTCACGACAGAGCTTTGGCAAGCGATGCACAAATCCTTCGGCTCAGAATTAGACATGAGCACAGTATATCACCCTCAGACGGATGGGCAGTCTGAGCGAACTATTCAAACTCTAGAAGACACGCTTCGAGCGTATGTTATCGATTTCGGCAACGGCTGGGAAAAGCACCTCCCTTTGGTGGAGTTCTCGTACAATAATAGTTATCACACCAGCATTCAAGCCGCTCCATTCGAGGCATTGTACGGGCGTAAATGCCAGTCACCTCTCTGTTGGGCAGAGGTGGGGGATAGTCAAATCACGGGTCCAGAGATTGTAGTGGACGCCACAGAAAAGATTTCACAGATACAACAACGCATGGCGGCAGCACGCGACCGTCTGAAAGCCTACGCGGACCAGCGTAGAAAGCCATTGGAAATTTCGGGTCGGGGACCGGGTTTTACTAAAAGTTTCACCCTGGAAGGGTGTAGTACGTTTTGGCAAACGGGGCAAACTAAATTCACGGTATGTCGGACCATTCTAGATCATAGAACGAATAGGCAGGGTAGCCTATAGATTGAATCTACCAACTGAACTCGGGGCAGTTCACAATGTCTTTCATGTATCGAACTTACAGAAGTGCCTATCAGATGAAAACCTTATCTTTCCTTGTAAGGAACCCACTATCGACGAGCGGTTACAGTTCGTCAAGGAACCAGTAGAAATCACGGACCGGGATGTGAAGGTCCTCAAAAACAAGAGAATCCCTCTTGTTCGAGTTCGTTGGAACTCCAAACGTGGCCCAGTGTACACCTGGGAACGCGAAGATAGGATGACAGAAAAGTACCCCCAGTTATTCGGAACCAATGCAACCACTACTGAGGCTGAAGCTACTACTACTGAATTTCGGGACGAAATTCCAAATCAACGGGGGGATGATGTGACACCCCAGGAAAACCAGTAAACGATACAGCTTACCTAGCTTCCTCAGTGAGTGCATACCAAATTTCGGGACGAAATTTCCAATTAGTTGGGGATAATGTGACAACTCGAGTTTCTGACTTTCACTTTCGCATTAAATGCGCGTTGACTTTGACTGTTTAGTTGTTTGGATTATGGACTTGTAATTGTACACGTTGTGTTTTGATGAAATGAATTGTCGTGTTGCACATATGTGATTACTTGCTGTGGTATTAAAGTTATTATTAGAATATTATTAAAACACTTAGTTTAGATCGAAACATGTTATGCCAATCGAAGGACCCCGAAAGATATCCTTCGGTTCGAAGGATCTCGAAACATATCCTTCGAACCAAGACCATATCCTTCGACTGGAACCCAGATCCTTCGGCCCAGTCTTTCAGATGGGCTTGGCCCATTTCTGTAATACGTATAAATACGTATCAGCATGTATCGGCTGTCATTTTCTATCATATTCCCAACCCTAGAGCTCTCCAAACTGTGACGGCAAGCTAGTAACCACAGGAGACCCTTGCGACCAAACCCTCATTTCGGTTAGTAAAATCTATTTGATTCGATCGTTCGTTTATATGCGTATGTGTTCACGTGTAGTGTGTTCTTGATTGTTGATGTAACCTGAACTGATACATGCCTGAATATTATGATTTTGAATACGATTGAATATCGATATAGATTTCACATAGGGTTTGATGATGTGTTAATGTGCGTTAACCGGTTTCGTGATACGTTTAAACTAGGTTCATGCTAGACAATGATTTCTGGATGATTGCGTTATGATTAGATGTGCTAAATGATTCTGATGTTTTGGTAATGATGATGACGGCTGTACAGATGATTAGGGTTGCTGTTCCTGTGAAAACGTAACTGATTGTGAAAACGTAACTGTTGATTGATCGAAAGATGCTTGTAGTCGAAACATAGCATTGACCGAAGGATAGATATGACCGAAACATAATTAAGTTGACCGAAAGATACCTTAGGTCGAAAGATGACTGATGGTACGAAACATACCAACTAGTCCGAAAGATAACTGTGAAAACTTGTAAGTGTCGAAAGATCACTGATGTGTCGAAAGTTAACAGTGGATCGAAGGATAGTAGCAATTATAAACATCCTTCGAAGGATGGAATGTATACATGAACTATTTGACATGCCATGCTTGATGATGAATGTTTACATTTGTAATTGTGTGCACTAGCTGATGAGTAACTAGGAAATGGTACGTGTTGCGCCGATGTACAAACTGACTGTTACGTGAACATTATATTGCATGCGAATCATTGTGAACATGAACTGATTTGTTATACGTGCGTACAGTAGGACGTGATTAATTACTAGTGAGCGCATAACTTAGCATACCGAGCAAACCAAGGTGAGTTCACACAGCCAAGGCATGGGTTCCCAGGGTGGGAATGGGTTGGATGATTAATTGTGCATACTTTGATACTGTAACGAACGATTAAACTGTTGATGCTTACGAACTACTCAACTGCCTTCGCACCCACCCTGGTCGGTAAAGACTATGGTCGCGAACGAACTGATAAATTGCCTTCGCACACACCCTGGTCGGTAAAGACTATGGTCGCGAACTAACAGGAAAACGTGGAACACCACCACAGGAAAACGTGGAACACCACCACAGGAAAACGTGGAACACCACCACAGGAAAACGTGGAACACCACCACAGGAAAACGTGGAACACCACCACAGGAAAACGTGGAACCCCACCACAGGAAAACGTGGAACACCACCACAGGAAAACGTGGAACCCCACCACAGGAAAACGTGGAACACCACCACAGGAAAACGTGGAACCCACCACAGTAAAATATACAAACGGCCCAGTAGAGCCACCTATTACAAATGAACTTACTATTACGCATTCTCTTTATGTGAACTCGCTCAACTAGTTTGTTGATCATTCTGTTGCATGCCTTGCAGATCGCTAGGTACTTGGAGCTTGCACTGGAGATGCGGGTCGTTGTGGACAAGGATCGTGGCTCTTCCGCTTTACTATTGTGATACTTAAAACTATTGATACTGGTTTATTTACTATGCTTCCGCAACACTTTTGAAACGATTTAATGTTTGAACACCTTTTGTATTGAATGGATGGTTTTCATTTACTTTATTTAATATTAAATGCATGTTCAATATGATTGGTGGCTTGATCCTGGTCAGTCACGCTCCCAAGCGGTGATACTCCGCAGGTGGATTTTGGGGGTGTGACATTATCTAACCAAGGATTTAAAGGCGCAGATGTGCAAAAAGCACGATTACTCATAATGTCACTTTATTTTCTGTACTCCGTTTCTTAGAATGAACTGAGTACTTAGAATTTTCGAGGAAATTATGAGCGATTACTTGAATGGGAGAACCACAAGAGTAGTTTGTAAGAACACAGTTCCTTGTTGTAGGAACTGTTTAGTTAAGTTAAAAAACAGGTTTTGATATCAAAACAAACAGTTTTGATATACTAGAGTAGTTTGGTTACAAAATACGTGAGAAAACACATTTTGGCTGAAACTACGACTCGTCACTGAGCCTAGATAACGTGGTAATCAGTAGGTATAGTCACTAGGGACTATAACCATCGTGATTATGCTCATGTTATGAATTTCAAGAGAACTTCGTGTTGACCATAAACTGGTCAAAGCAGAAAGTCAAATGCAGTTTGACTTTAACGACAAAAACGAATGAAAAGAACGAAAGAATACTTACAGAAGGTCCCCGCAAGCTCTTGATCCGATTTACTCTCAGGTATGAAGCATAAACTTCAACTTAGAGAGCCAAAATCAGATTCAAGTGTGCTTTGGGAGGAAGTGAGGGTGGGTATTTATAGGAATTCAAGAACCGTTAAGATCGTTCATCGAAAACTGAGCTTTGATCTGGACCTTACATGTGTGCCCATGGTTTTCTAAAACCATGGGAGCCCCTAATATGAGTCATAATGGACTAGGTTCATTGAATACCAGCCAATGGTTTTGCAAAACCATGGGTTAAAACCATCAACACTTCAAAATGGACTAGGTTAATTGAATCTGGTCAGAAATTTCAAAAATGGTCTCTGCACTTGTAAAACTTGATTTTTTGCACTTTCAAGCCCCGTTAACCCCATTTCAAGGCTCTAAAATAAAGTTAAAGTATAGGGAACTCAAAACATGCTCAAAAATATCTCGGATGTCGGTTCGTTTGGTCGTATGGTTGCGTTATTAGCTTAATTACGACGGAAGTCATAACGAACGCAAAAACGATCCAAATTAAGCGACGAATGGAATTTTATCATGCCAAACACTAAAATAAAATATTTTAATGCTTACATAAATTTTTGGATGTCCGGATATATTCAGAACGTAAAATATGCGTGAAAATGCAAACTTGTGCACTTTTTTGACGCTTTTAGTCCCTATTGAACAATAAAGTTTATTTTAGCATACCGAACCCCTCAAAGCCTATTTCTAAGCTATGTAAAGGTTATTTAGGGTATGTTTAACTTATGGTCAAGTTCCTGAATGTTCGTTAAATTGTAAAATCACCAAACACAAATACACACATAATAACACCAAAACACATATAATAACACCAAAGCACATTGTTTTATTGATAATCAACATTGTTTTACATTGTACAACGATTCTAGAACACAGTTGTCACATTTTGGGAGGTGTTTCAAAACTTTGCACTAGATGTTCTTAAGTCGAAACATGAGATAAAAAAATGCTCATGAGGTTGGGGCGCTAGATATGTCAAGGCGACATATGAAGTAGAATTTGAAGGTTAATTTAATGTATGAGAAAATGTTTTTGAAAACTATGCATGGGGTTCTTTTAGAAATGTGTTTAATGTTTTTGAAACCTTACATAATACTTTTGAAATCATAAAGCAGGTGTACTAGATAAGTATAAATATGCTTTAAAATCATGCGAGATGAATTTTGAAATTATGTATAAGGTTTTTGAAAACATGTATGATGCTTTTGAAATCATGCACTTGATATATTAAGTAGATATTCTATGTTAAAAATGTTTTCAGACTGTATGGAATATTTTGAAGTCATGAAGGTTGTTCTTAAAAACATAGACAATGCTTTTGAAGTCATGCATTTGATAAATATACTGTGTTAAAACTGTTTTCAAGTTATATGAAATATTTTGAAATCATGAAGGTTGTTTTCGAAAACTAGCATATACTAGGTATATTGTTATGAAAACCAGGATGTGATGATACGGGTATAAGATCGAAAGATTACCCTTAGTTATCTAACCTAGGATTTAAAGGCACAGATGTACAAAAAGCACGATTACTCATAATGTCACTTTATTTTCTGTACTCCGTTTCTTAGAATGAACTGAGTACTTAGAACTTTCGAGGAAATTATGAGCGATTACTTGAATGGGAGAACCACAATAGAGGAATGCCATACACACATGTAACTACACTTGTATACCAGAATTGTGAACAACCATTTATTTATAATAAAACAAATTGTTTCAGGGTTCAACAAAAGATACAAAACATGAAAGTTCAGATTATCTAAAGCAGCACCTTCTTCTGATCAGCAAAATGCTCATTTGTGGGTTGGATTTGCATTGGCAATCTTTAGGCATTTGTTCCTAAAATGGCTCGTCTCGCCACAGTTGTAGCACGATCCAGGTGGAAAACGAGCTTGGATAGGGTTGGTATGTGGTTGATTTGGACAACCTTGGGTTGGGTTAGTTCGACAAGCACTTGCCAGGTGATCAATTCGCCCACATGATACACACACACGAAACTGTAGGTGAGCTTGGGGAATACTAGCAACACAAACCCTATGCTCTCTCTCCTATAGGCGATTTCTTGGTTCATCATGAATCCTATGTTTTTCTTCGTAATCTTGTGTATAACAGTCTGTGATTAGAGAATTGTTTCTTGCGAATCTCTATAACGAACTCGTTAGCACTAGAGATCGATTTAGAACTAGGGTTTTTTTTCGTTTTTTCTTTAATCGCCACTCTAGGTTTGCTTCAAGAACCCTGATTTATTAAACTGGTAGTCGTTGATTGCGGTTAACTGAGATTAATTTAGCTAGATTGATGCTCAGGTTTAATCGATTAAGGGTTCAGGTTTCAATCTAGGGTTTATAGGATTAGGGATTTGCTTCTTTGTCTTCGTTGTTGGTTGCGGCATTAGGGTTTTCGGTATACGGGTGCATGTTTGTTTAATCTTCTGGTTTCACGTGAGAGTTGTTACTTTTGTTATGGATGTTCGTTCTAAGCCTGGTGACACTGCCGCTAGTGTCCTGCATGATCGGGGTAAGCCGCCTAACTTGCTCAAGGATTTTTCCAATAAACCGATAAACTTAGATGGAGCTGATAACATGAATGAGCCTGTGGTTGAGGAGCTGTCTACACCTGGAACAACACCAGTTCGTGGGATCGGATTACGTGTAACTAATATTGAAGGTAACCCGCTGCTTCTGAGAAGAGGTATGTATTCTACGACGAATACTTCGATTTTGGATGGTTTAATGAGTATTTCAAAACCTGTGGACAACTTGTTCGCTGCTGGAGATTCGTCGTCGATGGCTAATAAGGGTGATACGGCTGGTAAGGTGGTAGAGTCTATGCAGGGTTCGGGTTCTACTCAGAATGGTGGGGAAAAGGGTGTGAACATGATGTCATATGCTGAACTATTGGCTAAGCCAAAGGGTAAGAATTTAAACTTCCGATCACTTACAAGTCTTGATCAACATGAGGGATGTGATGTAGTGCTTCCGAAGGAATCGATTCGAGTGGTTAAAGATAAGTTGGCTAACACAATTTATGGGTATTTTCTGGGAGACCGAATAGCCTATCCAGTTGTCGAGTATTTTGTGAAGAATCAATGGAAGAAGTATGGGTTACAAAAAACGATGATGAACGCCAACGGATATTTTTTCTTTAAGTTTGCGGACCAAGAAGGTATGAGGGCTGTTCTTAAAGAGGGACCATGGATCATTAGATCACAACCATTATTCTTATGCGAATGGTCTCCTACTACTAAGTTAGAAAAAAAAGGAAGTCAAGAGGGTTCAGTTATGGGTCAAGATTCATGAGGTCCCTATTGCTGCATATACAGAGGATGGGCTTAGCTTGATAGCAACTGCGGTTGGTGAGCCGAAACTACTTGACTCGTACACCACGTCAATGTGCATGGATTCATGGGGACGTAGTAGTTATGCTAGAGCTTTGGTTGAAGTTTCGGCTGAGAAGGATTTGAAGGAGGAAATTACAATGGCTATCCCGGATCTAGAGGGTGAGGGATATGTGAAACATACGATGTACGTTGAGTATGAGTGGAATCCTCTTAGGTGTTCCCATTGTTGTGTTTTTGGGCACTCGGATGATCAATGTCGAAGCAACCAAGGAATAAACATGTGAAGGATGACGGGAATCGGAATTATGGGAATAAGCCGAAAAATGTGGATCAAGGACGGAGACCGGATAAAAAGCCGATAGTTGATGCTGATGGGTATATGGGTGTGAATGCTAAGAAAGTGGCTAGGAAAACGGGATTTCCAATGAATAAACCAAAGCGGAAATTCGAGTATCGTCCTGTTGCTACTAAGCCGAAGGATATGGTGAAGAATGTGACGTCTTCTAGTAATGTTGTTTCTAACAATATGTTTGATGTTTTGAGGAATGAATGTGGGGATCAGGGGCAGAGTAGTAGGGATGCGGGAGGGGACCAGGATGAGTCGGAAGAGGAAGAGGTGCTTGAAGGTTATAATGAAACTGATGAATTTATTAGGGAAGGCACTCGGAATCCTATAAAAAAGGGGCAAGCACTCCTTCACCATTAGTTTCTGATGGTTAGTTTAGCTACATGGAATATAAGAGGGTTGAACCGTCCTCTTAAACAAAAAGAGGTTCGTCAGGTAGTTAAAGAAAATAATCTGAGTTTATGTGGTATTCTGGAGTCTCATGTGAATGTGGCGAATCTTAGTAAGGTTTGTTCTTCTGTTTTTCGTCGTTGGGATTGGACCTCTAATGGGGGTTGCTGTGATAAAGGAACTCGTATTATCATAGGGTGGAATCCGGAGGTTTTCGAGGTCATGGTTCTGTTCCAATCAGATCAGCTCATGCACCTTCAGCTTCTTTTTAAACCTGATAGGTGTATTTTATTTTGCTCTATTGTTTATGCTGCCAACTACTACATTACTCGGCGTTAGTTGTGGACTCAGTTATCTATGCATAAACATGTGGTGGCCGACAACCCTTGGGTGATTATGGGAGATTTTAACTCAGCATTGCACCTTGAAGACAAGTCTATGGGAGCGTCCTCGTCTTCAGCTGGTATGCGTGATTTTCAGCAATGTGTGGTAGAGTTAGAAGTCATGGATATTAATCGGTCGGGTCTCCACTTCACATGGAATCAAAAGCCGAAGAAAGGAATTGGTTTGCTTAAAAAGATTGATCGGGTTATGGGTAACTCTCAGT
Organism: Helianthus annuus; assembly: GCF_002127325.2. Taxonomy (NCBI): domain Eukaryota; kingdom Viridiplantae; phylum Streptophyta; class Magnoliopsida; order Asterales; family Asteraceae; genus Helianthus; species Helianthus annuus. Next base: position 79,332,405 of record NC_035437.2, read on the forward strand.
TCATTACTGATTTCCCGAATTCGGTAGCGTTTTTTCATCCTTATCGTTTATCGGATCATGCTCCGTGTATTCTTAAAATCCAGAACCAGATTAAAGTGAAACATAAGCCGTTCAAATTTGCTAACTTTCTGGTGCACAAAACGGGATTTATGAGTATTGTCAAGGAGAATTGGGAAGCGACCGTTAATGGGGTGCTTCAGTTCCAGATTGTGAAAAAGTTACGGCAATTAAAGTCTCCATTGAGAGCTTTATTATTCAGCCAGGGTAATCTTCATAAGAAAGTGCTAGATCTACGTGGTAAATTAGATGATATTCAGCATGTCATCGACAATGATCCCATGAATGCGGAATTCCGAGCTCGGGAAACTAAGTTATCTTCGGATTATCAGGAAGCATGTTTAGATGAGGAAAGATTCCTGAAGCAAAAGTAAAAAATGGAGTGGCTTAGGGCGGGTGATGCGAATACGGCGTATTTTCATTCAGCCGTTAAAAGTAGGGATCACTGGAATCGGATTCAAGTTATTTCAGATATGAATGGGGTTATGTATGAGGGTGAGGAGGTTACTTCTATTCTAGTTCAACATTATCAAAATTTTTTGGGATGTCAAGATGATCTATCTCTCCAACCTTCTCCTGAGTTGTTTACGAAACATGTGAATTCAATTGATGCGGCTAACATGGTTCGGCCGGTTACAATGTATGAGGTGAGAAAAGCTGTGTTTTCGATAGGTAATGACAAGGCGCCTGGCCCAGATGGGTACACGGCCGCTTTTTTCAAAGCAGCTTGGCCGATAATTGGTGAAGATATCTCCAACGCGATTATTGATTTTTTCAATACAGGCAAGCTCCTTCAGGAGCTGAATCACACTTTAATTGCTCTCGTCCCAAAGAAGTCGACGCCGATGATGGTGACGGATTACCGTCCTATTGCCTGCTGTAATGTGTTGTTTAAATGTATTACTAAGATAATTGCTGATCGATTAAAAGGGGTGCTTCATCAAGTGGTTAGTATCAACCAGTCTGCTTTTGTCCCCGGGAGGAAGATTTCGGATAACATCTTGTTGACCCAGGAGCTTTTACATAACTATCATAGAAATGCAGGTCCCCCTAGATGTGCGTTTAAGGTGGATATTCAGAAAGCATACGACACGGTTGACTGGAACTTTTTGAGGAGTGTGTTGATTGGTTTCGGGTTTGATTCTAAAATGGTGGAATGGATTATGACATGTGTATCGACGGCTTCTTATTCGATCTGTGTAAACGGAAATATTCATGGGTATTTTAAGGGAAAGAGGGGGCTTCATCAAGGTGATCCTTTATCCCCTTATTTATTCACTCTTGTTATGGGAGTGTTGACATGTATTCTTCAGCATTCTACCAGAATTGATGTGTCATTCAGATTTCATAATAAATGTGAAAGGCAACGGATTATTAACCTATGTTTTGCAGATGACCTATTTTTGTTTGCGAGAGGAGATATTAATTCGGTGAAATGTATTATGTCTTCTCTTACAAACTTCACTAAAATGTCTGGGTTAGTGCCGAGTATTCAGAAAAGTACAGGTTTCTTTTGCAACGTGCCTACTAATGTTAAAGCTCACATTCTTAATCTCATGCCGTTTGTAGAGGGATCGTTACCAGTTAGATACTTGGGAGTTCCCCTTATCTCTTCTAGGCTTTTATATAAAGACTGTAGCATCTTAGTGGAAAGGATGGATCAACGAATCATGAGTTGGAGAAATAAGTTCTTGTCGTTTGCTGGTCGATTGCAATTGATTAAGTCGGTGCTTTCTGCTATGCATGTGTATTGGGCTTCGGCTTTTATTCTTCCTTCAAGGGTCACTTTAGAGCTGGAAGCTAAAATGAGGAATTTTTTATGGTCTTCTGATGGTTCTTTTCAAAAGGGAAAGGCAAAGGTTTCTTGGAAATCAGTTTGTGTACCTAAATTTGAAGGTGGTTTGGGGATTCGTCGGATTGGTGAAGTGAATAAAGCTCTTATGGCCTCTCACATTTGGAGTATCTTGACCAGGCGTCAATCATTATGGGTGGATTGGATTCATTCATATAGGTTAAGGGGTAACAGCTTTTGGGTTTGCAAAGCTGTGTCTAATTGTTGTTGGAGTTGGCGGAAAATTCTTCAGCTTAGGCCGTTTATTAGGAGTTTTGTTTGGTCCAAGTTAGGAGATGGGAGTAGTACATCGGCTTGGTATGACACGTGGTGCCACTTGGGTCCGTTGGGTAGCTTCTTATCGCCCAGGACTATCACTTCAGCAGGTTTCAGTCTTAGTGCCACGGTTAAAGATGTTTATCATAATGGTGTTTGGCGTTGGCCGGCTGCCTGGAGAGACCTATTTCCAGTGCTTATTCAGATTGAACATATCCAAGTACACCCTAACCAGCGAGACAAATTGGTATGGAAAGAAGGTAACGATTTTTTTGAGCATTCGTCTTCCCAAGTTTGGCATTCAATTCGGCAGAGAGAGCTAGAGGTTGATTGGGTTAACATAATTTGGTTTACACAGTGTATTCCGAAGCATTCTTTTCTTATGTGGTTGGTTATGCGTCGTAAACTCTTGACACAAGACAAGATCCTACAATGGGATTTCTCGAGAAGAAGGAATATGAACATGATGTGCTGTCTCCTTTGTTATGCTAATATTGATTCTCATGGCCATCTTTTCTTTGAGTGTGCTTATTCGAAGCTGGTGTGGAACTCGGTTCGTAATAAAGGTGGTATGCATAATGTCGGTTCAGATTGGAGCTCTATTGTTGACTGGATGGTTACTAGGTCCCGGTCTAAGTCTGCGTCCATCTATGTAAGCAGATTAGTCCTGGAAGCTACTACCTATTTTATTTGGCAAGAGAGGAATGCAAGATTGTTCAAGAACAAGACAAGACCGCCAGAAGCACTAAGTGATGTGATTCTTGATACGGTTCGTTACAAACTTATGGGAGCAAAGCTGAAAGACACGTTGAAGGTGAAGGAGCTGCTTCGAGCATGGGAGATCTACGATACACGGGTGTTTGACGATGGCAGCTGATTATATTTAGAGTGTTTGTTAAGGGTGATGTCTAGTTTGGTGGTCTAGTTGTTTTATTTTTGGCGTTTTGTATGTCTGGTTTACTTTCATGGGTGTTCCATGTCTGAACTAGTATGGACTCTCCATACTACTTGTTTTGTTTTGTTTATGTTGATATATAGAATCACCGGGGTAACCCTTTACCCAAAAAAAAAACTGTAGGTGAGCTTGGTGATGCCCGTTACATTTGTTGCATAACGGTGCCGTTCCCTTATATTGCTTCTTAGCTGGTGGTGCTGCCACTTGGCTAGGTCTGGTCTGATTTGGTGCAATGACTGGAGAATTCTTTGAAGCTTTACGCTTCCTTGACCTTTTCGAAGGCTTGGCTTCTGCTTCCTTCGATGCTTCTTGAGTGGCTCTATTATTGAGACAAGACATGGCGATACCTAAATCCACAGACTTTAGGATTATTTCGCCTATTTGCTAGGCAAATTTGGCAGCTTGCTCAGACATTTGAGTGTTGCTGCGATGAAGAGACATTCTGGAGGAAGTGAAAGACACAGGAGGAAACAAGTGAAATGTCATCGGATAAACAAAACAAAATGGCAATGCATAAAAATTGCGATTATTTGTTTGTTACCTAAGGCAAACAAACGAGATGGTGACTAATCAAAGTAAGCGGGTCATAATAATGTATCGCGAAGACATGCTTTAGCCTATAAGTGGACACTCACCCCAAGAGTTCCCAGGTAAGAGTGACCGGTCTGATTATGTGGATTTGTACGAACACTCTAGCCTTAGACAGAAAACTCAGAGTACAGGCATCCACCCTTCCAGATTGCACGTGTTCACATTATAAGACCCAACTTTGATGAGATTTTTGAAAACTTAGAGGGTTCAAAACCTAGTAATCATTCATCCCAGAACAGATGATTGGTTTTTGAAGCGGATTCGAATTTGTGTTCTTGTTGTGGTTGTCGCCTAAGGATAGGTGACGGTATTGTTTTATGACTAAACGCAAGTGAACTCGCGTTGGGGTCCTAGGAAGGTTTTAGACTAGGTCAAAGCATTACTAATAACCTAATTCACTATAACCATGAGCTCTGATACCAACTCTCCTGTCACACCCCGACCACGTAAAGCAACGAATCGTGGTGGAAACGTCGGGGAGTGTTGTAACAGAATCATGGTTTCATAACACATGGAAATTGAAATTTTTGTTTTATTGATTAAAAGTAGTTACATTGTCTTAACAAACAAGGAAACATAACATAATTAAATAGTCTTGCATCTTTTAATGTCACTAAGGCCCAAGTCCACCTAAGTGTATCTTGATCATTCATATGCATCATTTCCTAAAAACACATGTGAAAATAGGTACGTCAGCATAAAAATGCCTGTGAGATACATAGGTTTTATTGATTTAGGATTCATGACTTTTAAGTTTGAAGAAATGTTTAACAAAAGTAGTCATGAACCTTGTAAAATGTTTTGTTTCATAAATCATATGAAAACTTGATAAAAATCAGATGATATAAAAGAAATATGTATGGTTAAATAAATAACCAAGTAAAATGAGTTGTATAAAACAAACTGTTTGTAAAACATTGTCTTGTGAAAAATATGTCATTTGTGTAAAATGTTATATGTCTAAATTGAAATGATTTAAATAACAATACGATATGTAATATCATACAAGCACTTATATACAGGAAGTACCAGCGGCGTATCCACCATGCTTGTATCATATTACACACGCCTCGTTACTTTAATCACTTACCCAAACAAACCACCAATGTAAAAATGTTTATGTATAATCAAATGTCAAAATGTTTGTGTGAAAAACCATGTCTAATGTCAAATGTAAATCATGAAATGTGTAAACAAATGTCATGTATGATAAGCAAAAAGTGACTACTTAATCATATGTAAAAATGTACAAAACAAAGTATTTGAATAAATCAAGAGTTATGCTTTGTAAAATAATGCATGCTTTACTGATACAAACATCTATGTGGTATTGTGAAAATGCATACATTCAAGCCTTGTGACTGTAGCGATAAACCCTTAAACGGATTTAAAGGATTATCTGAGTTATGTTTATCGAATTCGGTCATTCCTTCCATCAAAACATACCTAGGATGTCAGGATCGGGAGTTGTCAATTCCTATGGTACCACTACCTACTAACGAACGGCATGGCCAATGTTAATGAACGTATTTTGGTCCCATTTAAACAAACCAAATGTCATACCAAAATGTAAGCATGTGATGTAATGTAAATGTACTAAGTATGATGAACATACATAGCATGTGATGTAAAACAAATGTACTATGTATGATGAATATACATAGCATGAAAATGGTGTGTAAAACAATGCACTAGGCATGCACTAAATGGACATACATATCGTGAAATGTAATGTAAATCAAATGTACTAAGTATGCAACAAAGGACATACATAGCAAAAACACAATGAATTCATGTATTATAGGTGTACTAATGAACATAACAAGCATATAATATGAAAACATGAAAGCATGAAAGTAACAAGTAGGCACATGTGTTTCACCCCAAAACATTTGAAAAAACAGTAAAAGAGGGGTCTATGTACTCAATTGAGATTGCTCAATAGTCTTTAGATAACCACCAAGCAAACCTAGAGTGTCACACCCCGACCATGTGGAGCAATCAAACGTGGCGGAAACGTCGGGGAGTGTTGTAACAGAATTATTTGTTTCACAACCATGGCATACAAAGTTATATTTTATTTATCAACTGTAACATTTGTGCTTGAAATCTTTGTGAACAGTTCAATTATCAATAAAAAAATGTTATTTGATCCCAATGTTTGCTTTGGTTATGTTTTACATTTTTCATGTTTTGACTTTTGTTCAATTTTAAACTCTACATCGCTTTCTGGAGAATTATACGCAAACTGGTGTGTAAACGTACTCAGTTTAATGCGACAAATACTCCGGAACACCAACATATACTTAACATACCTTAAATAACCTTTATATAACTTAGAAATAAGTTTTGAAGGCTTTGGTATGGCAAAAACAAGTTAATTCGCCAACAGGGACTAAATTTGACAAACTACGAAAGTATGCCAATTTGAACTGTAACAGACATTCCGGAACATGACCATAAGTTAAACACACCTTAAATATCCTTTACATAGCTTAGAAATAGGCTTTGAGGTGTTCGGTGTGCTAAAATAAACTTTTGGATCATTCAGGGACTAAAAGTGTCAAAAAGTGCATAAGTTTGCACTTTCGCGCATAACTTACGTTCTGAATACATCCGGACTCCAAAAATTTATGTAAGCATTATAATATTATGCCTTAGTGTTTGGCATGAGAAAAATCCATTCGTCTCGCATTTTGGATCGTTTTTCGCGCTTATGCGCATTCCGTCGTAATTAAGCGAACATCGTAACTGTACGGCCAAACGAACTGACATCCGAGATATTTTTGAGCACATTTTAAGTTCCCTATACTTTAACTTCATTTTAGAGCTTTGAAATGGGGTTAACGGAGGCGAATGAAACCCTAGCAGAGGGGCGATTCTGGGCGATTTTGGGGAAAACCGTGAAACTTTCAATTTCTTTCATCAAATCCGAGTCTTGATTGATCTGATTAGCATCTAGGGATATCGATTATCATCAATCGATTCTCTAATTCTAACCAATTGAAATCAGATTAGGGTTATTATTTTTTCTAGGGTTTCGGTTTTTGTTATTTTTCTGTTCGGCGGCCAATTGATTACGGGGTTAACGAGCTGAAGCTTATCACATCTCGATTTGTGTTAGGGTTTCAGTCCTTTCAATCTTCAATCTTTGTCCGTTTCAGAGCAGGGTTGTGCGGCGATTCAGATTAGGGTTTGCGGCGCTGATTATACTCGTTCTTTCTGATTCGGTAATCAAGTGGTTTCGAATTAGGGTTTGTTGTCGGCATTGATTTCTTGGATTGCTGTCGGTGCTGATCACTGGTTTGCAAACGGAAGCTGATTCAGACTAGGGTTTTGCGGCTGATTAGTTTGTTTGTCGGCTGATCACTGATTAGTTTGTTCTTGTTTGACGACTAGGGTTTAGATGGATGATCTGAGCGGCTCCGGTGGAAATCAACAGGATGTCCGTGGGAAGCCGCGGGCATCATTTGAAGAAATTGCTGCACGTTTCAACATCATTGATAAACTCTCTAGGGTCACTACTCCGATTCAGTTGGATAACCCGTCCTCGCCAACAACGGGTGTTCGTGGAGTGTTGAATCCATTGGCTGGTAACTCGAACTCAAGATTTTCGGGGGCTGTGGAACCTTTATCTTTTGCTAGCGTTGTGAACACCGAAAAGGAGAAGGTAAAGGTTAATTTTCGGAAGATGGAATCTAGCGAGTCGGTTGATGGTGCTGATGTGGTTATTCCATTGTCTTCGGTCAAGCAAGTCTCAGACAGGTATGCTAACACGTTGTATGGATATTTTCTGGGCAAACGGCTGGCTTTTCCTGTGGTGGATTATTTCGCAAAGAACAACTGGGTTAAATATGGTCTCTCTAGATTAATGATGAATGCAAACGGGTTCTTTTTCTTTAAATTCAAAACAAAGGAAGGGATGGATAAATTGGTGGAGGATGGTCCGTGGTTGATCAGGAATGTTCCGATAATATTGAAGGAGTGGTCGGCCTCTGTCAAGTTGGAAAAAGAAGACATAAAGGCTATCCCTGTTTGGGTTAAGATGCATGAAGTGCCGTTAGCAGCATATACTGAGGACGGTCTTAGTTTGCTTGCTTCTAAAATAGGGGTGCCTAAGATGCTAGATTCATACACTGCTACAATGTGTGCTGAGTCATGGGGAAGAAGCAGTTATGCTAGAGCTCTCATTGAAATTCAAGCCGGGGCTGACTTAAAGAGGAGTGTTACAGTTGCAATCCCATCTTTACAGGGTAATGGTCACTCAATGGTGGAGGTGAGAATAGAATATGATTGGGAGCCTTTAAGGTGCTCTTCTTGTTGTGTGTTTGGTCATGAGGATAACTCGTGTCCAAAGAGGCCTCAGGTCGTTTCGAGTGGGGAGTCTAGTAAGAAAATTGATGATTTTCAGGTTGTGGGTGCAAAGAAGAAGAAATCTACGAATCAAGGTCTTCCCATGAAGAATCAGAAGCCTAAGGTAGTGTACAGACCAGTTGTAAACCCTAAACCAATCTCGTCCTTGAAGAAGCCGGTGAACAATCAGGTATCAACGTCCAACCCCTTTGATGCTCTTAAGGATGATGATGGTGGTCAGGGAGGTAGTACTGTGGGTCGTAGAGAGAAGAAGGAGAAAAAGTCGAGTGACAGGCAGGATTCGGATGAAGAGGAGGTCGAAGAAGTATACAATGAAACTAGTGCATTTATGACATCGGGTACTCATCCGTTCTCTTCGAAAGCAGGGGCAAGCACCTCTTCCACAAAATTCTCAAATGGATAGGCTGATTTTGGTTCGTTTGAAGGGGTTGCCGGTTTGTGGCAACTTTATTTTTGATGATGCCGGCTGAGGATTTTGTATTGTTTTTTCCATTGTTTGTCTACTAGATCATGATGTATAGTAGGCTAGGTTACGGGTTGTCATAGTTGTTTTGTTTTTGCTGGGTCATACATATATGGGGCATGTCCCATATATGAACTAGTGTGGAACACATCCTCACTACTTGTACTTATTTGCGGTTGCATTTTTAATAGATTCACCGGGGTAACCCTTTACCCAAAAAAAAATGGGGTTAACGGGCCTTAAACGCGTCGGAAATGGCCTTGTAGCACAACAGGGACCAAAACTGTAATTCTGCCAAAGTGATGGCTTACGGACCGTAAGCCATCACCCTTACGGTCCGTAAGGCGTCCCCAGAACAGCAGATTCAGCTTTAACTACTGTTGCCTCTTCAAGTTAGTGAAAGGCCAAATTTCACTTGCCTCTTCTGGACAATGAGGGGCAAATCTGATGCTCCATAAGTATTGCAACAAGTGTATGGACAAGATCAAAGCACGTAAATCGATAAACGATCCTAATGGTCTTGCATATCCTATAAATAACCCCCCCATTCTTGTTTAAAACCCACAAAACTGATCTAAAGCTCTAAGTTGAGGCCTTTGCTTCATACCTGAGCTCCTGGATCAAGATTAGTTTTCGGGGACCCTTCATAAGTGTTCTTTCGTTCTTTTATTCGCTTTTCGAGTCCGAAAGTCGAACTATGTTTGACTTTCTGCATTGACCAGTTTATGGTCGATGCGAAGTTCGTTTGAACTTCATAACGTGAGCGTGATCATGATGGTTATAGTCCTTAGTGACTACACCTACTGATTACCACGTTATCTAGGCTCAGTGGCGAGTCATAGTTTCGGCCAAAATGCGCATTCTTGCGTATTTTGTAACCAAACTACTCATAGGTATCAAAACCGTTTGTTTTGATACCAAACCTGTTTTCTAAACTTAGTTAAGCATGTTCAAACATGCTTAGCTCGTCACTTTTAGTATAGTGCTTATATAGGGTCGTAAGGTAAGCGATCTAAACAATCGCTTATACTTTCGAACCCGACCCATTTGGTCGATCATTAGGATCCGACCAAACACATTAGGTGACCATATTTGTATAGGGAATAACCTTCCGAGGTTATACCTTATGGTCACAATGTTAGGCGTTCCAAACGCGTTTTACGCGAACGACGCGTTAAGGTAGCATAAGCTACCTAAACGGGTCGTAATGGGTCATAAGCACTTAGGTTAGGTTTCATTTTAGTATTTAGGCTTTGTTAAACCATATTACACGAGTCTCCATACTCGTTTGGTTTACGAACCCGCATACTATCCGATCCTCCGATTTAGGTCCGGTACATTAACGTAGTTACCTATATTAGGTGCCGTTTGATATCCGTGATCTCTAGCAGTATTTGGTTGTTATAAAAGAACTTCAAAGCAATCTCAGGTGAGTACATAGACCCCTCTTTTACTGTTTTCCAAACTGTTTTGGGGTGGAACACATGTGTCTACTTGTACTTTCATGCTTTCCTGTTTTCACATCATATACTTGCTATGTTCATTAGTACATTTATAGTACATGATTTCATTATATTCTATGCTATGTATGCCCATTGTATGCGTACTTAGTACATTGTTTTACATTACACTTTATGCTATGTATGCCCATTGTGTGCGTGCTTAGTACATTATTTTACACTACACTTTATGCTATGTATGCCCATTGTGTGCGTACTTAGTACATTGTTTTACATTACATTTTATGCTATGTATGCCCATTGTGTGCGTATTTAGTACATTATTTTACATTACATTTTATGCTACATATGCCCATTGTGTGCGTACTTAGTACATTTGTTCATCACATGCTCACATTTTGGTATGACATTTGGTTTGTTTAAATTATACAATGTACATTCATTAACACCGATCATGCCGCTCGTTAGTAGGTAATGGTACCATAGGACTTGACAACTCCCATTCCTGAAATCTCGAGTTTGATTGGATTGGAAGGAATGACCGAATTCGATAAACAATAACACATATAGATCTTTAATTTGTTTAAAGGTCTATTACCACAGTCACAAAGGCTTGAATGTATGAATTTTCACAATACCGCATAAATGTTTGTATCAGTATAGCATGCAATTGTTCCACAAAACATAACTTTGAATTAAACTATGTTTAATTCAATACCCTGTTTTTGTGCATTTTACCTATGGCCCAATTGATATATTTTCACATGCCATACATGATATTTTGGATACACATTATATGATTTACAGTAAACATAAACAATTTGACAATTATATACACACTTGGTGGTTTACATTAGACATGGACATTTTGATATGGTTTACACAATAACACTTGACAATTGATTTATATATATGAACAATTTACATTGGTGGTTGGTTTGGGTAAATGGTTTGAGTAACGTGGCGTATGTAATATGATACAAACATGGTGGATACGCCGCTGGTACTTCCTATATATAAGTGTTTGTATAATATTACCTATCGTAGCATTATTTAAATCATTTCAGTTTAGACTTATTACGTTTTACACAAATAACATATTCTTCACAAGACATTATTTTTACAAACAACTTATCTTATACAAACTCATTTTAGTAGGTTATTCATTTAACCTTACATTTAATTATACATATCATCTGATCTTATCGTTTTCAAATGATTTACAAGACAAAGCAAATTACAAGGTTCATGACTAAACATTTTCTCAATCATAAGTCATGAATTCTATTTTCACAAAACCTATGTATCTCACAGGCATTTTTATGCTGACGTACCTACTTTCACATGTGTTTTCAGGAGCTGTCGCATAGGATGATGATTGTGATACTAGGGCGGACCTGTGCCTTAGAGACATAAAACGAAGATAGACTTAGTGTAATTATGTTATAAACTCTTTATTTCCTGTTTGAAGACAATGTAACACTTTTTTTGATAAATAAAATATAACTTTGTATGCCATGGTTGTGAAACAAATAATTCTGTCTCAACACTCCCCGACGTTTCCGCCGCGGTTGCATGTTATACGCGGTCGGGGTGTGACAGAAGAGTTGGTATCAGAGCCAATGGTTATAAGGAATTAGGTTATTAGTAATGCTTTGACCTAGACTATAACTTTCTAGGACCCTAACGCAAGTTATCTTGTGTTTAGATTTTAAAACATGCACTTCACCTATCCTTAGGTGATAACCACAACGAGAATAGCAATTCCGTATCCGCTTTGAAAATTAACCATCTGTTCTAGGATGATTGATTACTAGGTTTTGAACCCTCTGTTATAAGGTTTTGAACCCCTTTGAATTTTCAAAATCTCGTCAAAGTTTTGGGTCTTAATAGTGTGAACACGTGCAAACTAGAAGAGTGAATGCCTGTACCCTGAGTTTTCTGTCTAAGGCTAGAGTGTTCATACAAATCCACATAATCGGACCAGTCACTCTTACCTGGGAACTCTTGGGGTGAGTGTTCACTTATAGGCGAACATGTCTTCGCGATACATTATTTTTGACCCATTTACTTTTGATTAGACTTTGTGTGTCGCTTGTTTGCTTAGCGATGCATAACCACCATCTTTGCTTTTGTTGAAAGTGTTTCATCTCATTCTCTTCATCCAATCATCTCACTCGTTTCCCTTCATGTTTTCCTCTTTTAGAATGCCTCCTCGACGCAAAAACCAGATAGCGACTGCCGAACTGGCAGAAATTATTGCACAGCAAATGGCTGCTCAATTCCCAAATCTCTTTGCTCAATGGAACCAAGCCAACAACAACAACAATGCTCCATGCAATTTCAAGAATTTTAACTTGGCTAAACCACTCAAGTTTAGTGGTTCCGAAGGAGCAACTGGGCTTCTTCAATGGTTCGAGAGCATCGAGAATACATTCCGTTACGTGCAGTGTCCTGACAATCGCAAGGTCGAGTTTTCTTCGAGTGTGTTTCAGAAGAGGGCTCTTACGTGGTGGAACGGGGTTATGAGGGATCGCGGGGTAGAAGTTGCTCTAGCTCAGACATGGGCTGAACTTAGGGCACTAATGATGAGGGAGTTCTGTCCTCATCATGAACAGCGAGCTTTGGAGAAGGAGTTTGATGACTTAAAACAATACAGTGGCGAGCACCGGGCATATACTGATAGGTTTGAGGAGTTGAGTCTGCTTTGCCCGACAATGGTTGCCCCACTCGACAAAGCCATTGAAAGGTACACTGACGGCCTACCTAACTCGGTACAAGACATCATTACTGGTAGTAACCCTACAACACTCCGTCAGGCGATCGAGCTATCAGCGACACTGACTGAGTCGCAGATTCGAAAGGGAAAGCTGCACAAAAAGGGTGACAAGGGTAAGAAACAGGCAGCTGACAACGAAGATAGCAAGAAAGGTCAAAACAAGAAGGGAAAGGATTCTGGATCCTCAAGGGGGTCAAGGAAGCGTAAGGCTTCCCAAAATTTTGCTGTCACTGCCCAGGTTAACCAGGCAGCTCCCAACCAACCCGCACAGCCTCCAGCGAAGAAACCTTATGCAGGGAATGCACCTTTGTGCAATAGATGCAACGGTCACCATCAACCGCAGTTTCCGTGCCGTATCTGTACTAACTGTGGAAGAAATGGTCCTCTTGCTGCCACCTGCCACATTCCTGCTAACCAGAACCAAGCTCAACAAATTGCTCAGCCTCTTGCTCAGCAACAAGGTCAAGCTGCACGACCTCATTTTCCTCCTGGTTCGTGCTACAATTGTGGGGATCTGACCCACTACAGAAACTGGTGCCCAAGGCTAGCCAACCAGAATCAGAATCAGGCTCAGGCTCGATGTGACAACTCGTATTTCAAACCTACTTTTGTGTAACGTTAAACGATTATGTGAACACTATTTGAATAACATGTTATACGTGTCTGTATGTTTATATGTTGCATGACCCGATTGTACGTAGCCCACTTGACTACATAACCCATTCGGCTCATATACATCCAACTCGAGATCTAGAGGGCAGCCCGGTAAAGGGTCGGCCCACTCCCCTTGTTCGCAAACACAAACCCATTAGGGGGTTTTGATTCTCACAACTTAAAACATAAGGAAAGCACACAAACCCTACACACACACTCTCTCTCTCTTTTTCTTTGAAACCGACGGCAGACAAAACCCCATCGGAGCTCTTTATCTTCGAAACATCATCTCTCGGATCCTTGTATTTGATCGGACGTGGTTGATCACCATATAGCTTGATTTACTTTCTGTGTATCTGCCGAGCAAACCAAGGTGAGTTCACACAGCCAAGGCATGGGATTCCCGGGTAGGGAATTGGGTTGGAGGATTTGAATTGGATAATTACTCGTACTTACGCTATTGCTAGACTATATACCATCGTCCTCAAGTTTTTTTGGGTAAAGGGTTACCCCGGTGATTCTATTAAAATGCAACCGCAATTAAGTACAAGTAGTGAGGATGTATTCCACACTAGTTCATATACAGGACATGCCCCATATATGTAAATCAAAACAAAAACCAAAGACCTATAACACCCCATAACCTAGTCTACTATACATCATGACACGACATCTAGTAGACAAACAATGCAAAACACAAAACAAAATCCTCAACCACCATCATCAAAGATAAAGTAGCCACAAAACCGCAGCCCCTTCAGATGAAAAGCAGATAGCCTATCCATTAGAGAACTTGGTAGAAGAGGTGCTTGCCCCTGCTTTCGAAGAGAAAGGATGAGTACCCGATGTCATAAATGCACTAGTTTCATTGTAGACTTCTTCAACCTCCTCCTCATCCGATTCCTGCCTGTCATTCGACGGTTTCTTCTCCACTCGACCCATAGTGGTACCTCCCTGATTACCAGTATCATCCTTCAGAATGTCAAACGGGTTAGACGTTGAAACCTGATTCTGCATCAGACTTTTTGAGGACGATTTTGGTTTAGGGTTGACGACTGGCCTGTAGACTACCTTAGGCTTCTGATTTTTCATATGGATGCCTTGGTTGTTCACTTTCTTCTTCTTGGCCCCTACAACCTGAAATTCATCATTATTCTTATCAGCATCTCCACTAGAAGATACCTGAGGGTTCTTCGGGCACGAGCTGTCATCATGACCAAACACACAACAAGAGGAGCACCTTAGAGGCTCCCAATCATACTCAATCTTGACCTCCACCTTTGAATACTCACTACCATCCATAGATGGGATAGCAACTGTAACACTCTTTTTTAACTCAGCTCCCGCTTGCACTTCAATAAGCGCTCTAGCATAGCTGCTCCTTCCCCAAGATTCAGCACACATCGAGGCAGTATACGTATCCAACATCTTAGGTATCCCAATCATAGAGGCAACCAAGCTAAGCCCATCCTCAGTAAATGCCGCTAATGGCACATCATGCATCTTGACCCAAACTAGAACCACTTTGATGTCCTCTTTTTCCATCTTGATAGAGGGCGACCACTCCTTCAAAATTATGGGAACACTTCTGATTAGCCAAGGCCCATCCTCTAGCATTTGAGTCATCCCTTCCTTAGAAGTAAACTTAAAGAAAAATAACCCGTTTGCATTCATCATGATCCGGGAAAGCCCATATTTAGCCCAGTTGTTCTTAGCAAAGTGATCGACCACAGGAAATGCCAACCGTTTACCCAGAAAATATCCAAACAAAGTGTTAGCATACCTATCAGTAACTTGTTGAACCGACGACAAAGGAATAACAACATCAGCACCGTCAACTTTCTCGGCAGATTCCATCGCCCGAAAATTCACTTTAACCTTCTCCTTTGTATTCTTTACAATGTGAGCAAAGGAAACAGGATCTGCAGGCCCCGAATTACCTTGAGCAGCCCTGTTGTCAGCCGAGAAGGATGCACCAAAAAAGTCTGATTTTGGCGTATACTTGCTAGGGTAATCCCAAAAGTTGTCCGACTTTCCGACATCCCGTTTTTCCAAGCGAACCGGAACTGTGACCCTTGTTAGATCATCGATGATGTTAGAAGACTTAGGGTTATTATGTGTTCCAATCGTTATACCACGCTTTGGCAGCAAAGTGTTCCCATCAACATCAAGAAACCGTGCAGCAATTTGATCAAACGATAATCTCGGCTTTCCACGAGTATTCTGTTGGTTTCCACCAGAATTGTTCAGTTCATCCATTCCCATAATGTATGCCGGCTGAAAACCAACCGTGACAAACCCTAGCTGAACTCAAACAACCGAAAACAAATAAACCCTAGCCGCCGTCAAGCTTAAGTTCGATCAAAAACCCAACCAGAAGCCAAATTATCGACAAACCCTAGCTCAGATTTGCAGCCTCCAAAAAGATTTCTATCAGCAATCGGATAACACCCACTAGGCACTCCCAATCTGCCGAACAGATTGTAAAAACCCTAGCAACCGTACCCAAATAAGCAGAAAGAAACCTGAACAACCTTGGCGCCGTCAACCCTAATGCAATCAGGAGATGACGAATCAGCGAACAGCAATGATACTCTCTTGTAGTAAACCCAAACCTGATTAAACTTGAATCCAAATAACCGCAGCAGCCAAATGCACAGAGCCCAAGAACAGAAGAAAAAACGTAACCCTAATACCTAAAAACGGACCAAAGACGAATTATAATGAATTGCAAGGATAAACTAGAGATCATAAGACTCTAATCATACAAACAATCATCATAATCAGCATGAAATCACGAATTTTAGGTCACAGAAAGGTGGTCGCCGTTTTTCTCCATTAGAGAGAGAGAACTAGGGTTTTTTGTTCTAAGTATGTTACTTTGTAGTTTTCCATCGTCCTCAAGTTAGTCAGGACACTTACGTAAAACCTACGTAAACTAGTATCTACCACTGTCTCCCGGGTCGGGAGTACACTTACGTAAAACCTACGTAAACTCATACCTACTACTGTCTTCCGGGTCGGAAGGACACTTACGTAAAACCTACGTAAACCCCACGCGTACCATTGTCCTTGGGGAAGGGCACTCACGTAAAACCTACGTGACCTTGTACGTATTCCTGTTCTCGGGTTATGAAGAACACTCATGGTTACAATAGTCTAGTAAGGATAAACATGGGAAGCCCCCATTAGTAATAAATATAATCATGGGAAACCCCCACTAGAAGTACATACATACATGGGAAGCCCCCACTAAATGAACATGCGTTCTACTATTACGAACTTACTTTCTGTGAACTCGCTCAACTAGTTGTTGACTCTCTGCTGCATGCCTTGCAGGACCTTAGGTACTTACGGAGCTTGCACAGGGAGGAGCAGGTCGTTGTGGGACATGGATCGTGGATGCCATGTTAAACGTTTAAACAACTGAGCTTATGATTTACATTGGGTTTACATACTTATGCTTCCGCTACTCAAATTATGTTTTGTTGAACATCAATTATATTGTGATGGGTTTCATTGATTACTTTTAATACTTAATGTTATGTTCAATATAATTGGTGGCTTGATCCTGGTCATGTCACGCCTCCAAGCGGTGGTACTCCGCATGTGGATTTTGGGGGTGTGACAGATTGGTATCAGAGCCATTGGTTATAGAGAACTCGGTTTTAGTAAAGGGAAAACGTTTTTATTAAAACCAGACTATAACCAGTACAGTGCTCTCAACGATCCACAACGACGCTTCGCTCCACGTGCAAGACTCAACATCCTAGGTAATATGGTTCATGTTTATATTGCCTACTTGCTAGATTACATAGAACTTTGCTCGTAGTATGCTTAGATACACATGACACTATTGCATGAGAATACCTATGTGCTTACACTCTTCTGTCATCGCACTACTCGCGAACCATCCTCACTTATACTACTTTTACTATGAGGATCATGTCTGGACGTGTTAACATGACTCAAGCCCAGTTGACGGCTCTCACTAACGAACAAGTTGCTGCGGCACTTGCAGCCGCACAAGCAGGAGGTCAGCACGCACAGCAACCTGTCTGCACATTCAAGAACTTCATGGATTGTCGTCCAGGCACATTCAGTGGCACGGAAGGAGCAGTGGGACTACTCCATTGGTATGAGAAGCTCGAGTCAGTGTTCGAGATGTGTGAATGCCCTGAGGCTCGCAGGGTCAAGTACGCCACTGGCACGTTAGAAGGAATTGCGCTAACTTGGTGGAACGCGCAAGTTCAACTCCTAGGGTTGGCAGCTGCTAACGCCACCCCTTGGAACGATTTTAAGGAACTCATTAAAAGGGAATACTGCTCACGTGACGACATCCACAAGTTGGAGGTGGAGTTTTTCAATCTAAAGATGACGGGGTCGGAGATCGAGGCCTACACCAAGCGGTCGAATGAGCTGGCCGTTCTGTGTCCAACTATGGTGGACCCACCTATCAGGCGAATTGAGTTGTATCTCAAGGGATTAGCGCCAGAGATTCAGAGCCACGTGACATCGGCTAATCATAACAACATCCAGGATGTTCAACGCCTAGCTCATCGTCTCACTGATCAGGCAGTGGATCAGGACAAGCTACCGAAACGTATCAGCGCTACTACTGCTACCACATCAGCCGCTACTCCTGCTACCCCCAGTGACAACAAGAGAAAGTGGGAAGGGGATTCTAGCAAAGGTTCAGCAACAGTTCAGTCTCAGGCTCAGCAGCAGAAGACTGACCACTACCAGAGTCCCAGTCAGCAGTTTTCTGGTAGTCGTGGGCAGAGAAGGTATCAAGGAAATCTCCCTAAGTGCCACAACTATAACAGGCACCACAGCGGCCAGTGCAACAAGGGTCGTTGCCAAAGGTGTCTCAAGATGGGCCACGAGGCCAAAGACTGTAGGAGCCCACGGCCTGCGAATCAGAACCAGCAACCCAACTACCAGCTCCACAGAACCAGCAACAGCAGCAACAACGAGGCAACAGGGGATGCTTTCAGTGTGGTGCTGAAGGCCATTTCAAGCGTGATTGCCCTCAGTTAAACCAGAACCAAAATTGCAACAACAACAACAATCAGGGCAATGGATACAACGGTGGGAACAATAATGGCAATGAAGCTAGGGGTCGAGCTTTCGTGCTGGGTCAGGGCGACGCAAGGAATGATCCCAACGTAGTTATGGGTAAGTTTCTTCTTGACGACTTTTACGTTGCTGTTTTGTTTGATTCGGGTGCGGATACAAGTTATATGTCTTTGAAAGTTAGCCAAATGTTAAAACGTACACCCACACTCCTAGATACCAAGCATGTTGTAGAATTAGCTAACGGTAAGAGTCTAGAGGCCACATACATAGTTCAGGGTTGTAATCTTATCCTCGCGGGTCAGACTTTCTCGATCGATCTTATCCCCATAGTTTTGGGTAGTTTCGACATCGTCATTGGTATGGACTGGTTATCTCAACATCACGCAGAGATCCTATGCAAGGAAAAGATAGTTCGCATTCCTCGTTCTGGTCATGAACCTCTCGAAGTTCAAGGCGACAAGAGTGGTGTTGTGGTTGGTATCATCTCTTTCTTGAAGGCTCAGAAGTGTTTGCGAAAGGGCCACACTGCCATTCTGGCACATGTTACTGATGCATCAGCAAAGGAAAAGAATATGGAAGACATTCCAATAGTTCGCGACTTTCCTCAGGTGTTCCCTGAAGATTTACCTGGTCTACCGCCTCATCGCCAGGTCGAGTTTCAAATCGAGCTAGCACCAGGAGCAGCACTGATAGCTCGAGCACCGTATCGTTTAGCTCCAACTGAACTGGAAGAGCTGTCTAAGCAACTATAAGAGCTCTTGGATAAGGGCTATATTCGTCCTAGCTCTTCGCCTTGGGGAGCTCCAGTACTATTTGTGAAGAAGAAGGATGGTACCTTCCGTATGTGCATTGACTACCGTGAACTGAACAAGGTAACGGTGAAGAACCGTTATCCTCTTCCGCGTATTGACGACTTATTCGACCAGTTGCAAGGGTCGAGCTACTACTCCAAGATAGACTTGAGGTCAGGTTACCATCAGCTGAGAGTCCGGGATGAGGACGTCTCCAAAACAGCATTCAGAACTCGCTACGGCCACTACGAGTTCCTAGTCATACCATTCGGGCTAACGAGCGCACCGGCAGTCTTCATGGACCTTATGAACAGGGTGTGCAAACCCTACTTAGACAAGTTTGTGATTGTATTCATCGACGACATCCTGATCTACTCCAAGAGTCAGGAGGAACATGAGCAGCACCTACGGCTTATCTTAGAATTCCTTCGAAAGGAGCAACTGTACGCCAAGTTTTCAAAATGCGACTTCTGGCTTCGTGAAGTCCACTTTCTAGGCCATGTGGTAAATAAGGATGGGATCCATGTCGATCCATCCAAGGTAAATTCGATTATAAAAGCAAACACTTAAACTGGATTCATGACAAGTTTTTGGTTAAACATTTTCTTAAACCTAAGTCATGGATCCTATTTTTCATAAAACCTATTTTTCATAAGCACCCTCAAGTGAGTACATAGAACCCTCTTTTACTGTTTTCCAAACGTTTTGGGGTGGAACACATGTGCCTACTTGTTACTTTCATGATTTCATGCTTTTATATCATATACTTGCTATGTTCACTAGTACACTATTAGTACATGATTTTATTATGTTTTTGCTATGTATGCCCATTGTGTGCATACTTAGTACATCGTTTTACATAACATTTCATGCTATGTATGTTCATCATACTTAGTACATTTTACATCACATGCTATGTATGCCCAATGTGTGCATACTTAGTACATCGTTTTACATAACATTTCATGCTATGTATGTTCATCATACTTAGTACATCATTTTACAAGACATCTTATACTTGGTATCATGCTATGTATGTCCAACCGTCGCATACTTAGTACATTGTTTGTGCATTCTTACCTATGGTTTGGTTGTTACATATTTCACTTGCCATACATGACATTTTGTTTACACAATACTTGATTGACATTTGACAACGGTTTAGACATGGGCAATTTACATTGGTGGTTTATGTGGGTAAGTGATTTGAGTAACGAGACGTGTGTAATGTGATACAAGCATGGTGGATACGCCGCTGGTACTTCCTATATATAAGTGCTTGTATTATATTACATGGCGTAGCGTTATTTAAATCATTCATTTGGATTTATACATTTTTACACAAATAACATATTTTTCACAAGACATTGTTTTACAAAACAGTTTGTTTTATACAAACTCATTATTACTTGGTTATTCATTTAACCTTACATCATTCTTTTAACTATACATATCTATCATCGATTTTCAAACGTTTTATAAAAGCAAACACTTAAACTGGATTCATGACAAGTTTTTGGTTAAACATTTTCTTAAACCTAAGTCATGGATCCTTATTCGTTTAAACATTTCATCTTTTGAAATATCCAGATTCACCTCCTTGAAACTCTCAAATTCGAAAACAATAAATTTATTCGGTCATCATTGAATTCTTTCAATCATTACAAACACTTTGTAGCGTCCGAATAGATTTGTAGTCTGTGCTAAACCCTATTCATACGCCATTCGTTTGATTTGTCATATTCTTGGTACAATTATGTACTCAGATTACGATACACTAAATTCTATTGTCCAGTACCATTTAAGTAAACGATATTGACTTTCGGATAATCATTGACAAATCATTTTCCATACTTCCATTCACAAATAGATATTTATCAATTCAGAATCTCCCCTAATTGATCAAAGTAAGTTCATTTCGGATATTGAATCCAATTGTTTCTATAAATCATTTCTATTTTTAAAATTCATACCCCTCAAAATATCTTTTGATTCCATTCCGCGATACATTGTTTCTCTTAATTAGAAGAAGAAACATAACCCAAGAAAATATCATAGTACAAATCTCGAGGACGAGATTTTATTAAGGTGGGGAGGATGTAACAACTCTCGCTAAAATTAATACTTAGTATGATTAATTAATCAGTTAATCAATATTAATTAAGCTAACAAGATTAATTAAGCTAAGTAAGGTTTATTAAAAATAGATATATATGGGGTCGTATAAGAACGTTTAATATTAATAATTAAATATATTATTTTTTTCCCTTACTCCGTTTTTAATGAAACTTAGGTTAAAACGTAGATAAAAATATGCTCGTTCTAAAGACATATTCGTCGTTTTATAAAATGTTATATTTTAAAAGTTATGCAAGAAAAACGAGTGAAGCAGCTGAATTAATATATATAAGCAAGCTAGCTAGCACGACAAGCAGGTAGGTAGGCACGTCAACTTATCCCACATTGACCAGAATTATGAATTGAGGTGCTTGCCTGCTTGCTATAAATAAGAAGCTTAGGATTCATTTTTCTTTGCTCATTTCTTTTCTTCTTCTCTCTATACGTTGGTGTTCTAACCAATAATCACCGATACGATATTCTGTTCGGTCGATTCAGGAACCAACTAACGGAATCCAAAGTATTATACTTTGTGAGTTCGTTAAACGGAATCCAAAGTACTATACTTTGTGAGTTCGTTAAACGGATGCCAAAGTACTGTCTGAATAAGACTACACTTTGTGAAGTTCGTTAAGGTTCGAATCTCGTAACTATCGTTGAGGTTTGATTTGGGTTTTACACAAATACGTATTCCATTCTGTTAAGCTATATGTTTAACTACCGAAAATACTCCCCACCACACACACATGCGAATCACTAATTAGTATAGCAGGGTGCTGCTACGATACAGGGTATTAACTCGATCGCTATTACGATTCATTTTCCGACCGATCAATATATCCAATGGATGTTTAAGTGCCACCCACATTAGGGTTATACTTTGTCGTTCGTCGTTAAATCGATGGATGTTTAAGTATCGCACTTTGTCGTTTGTTGTGAGAATTTGATCTCGTGAGTTATCGTAATTGTTGTATTAAGTTACCTACCTAGTTCGTGTGCACTCGGTTACAAGGCTAAATCAATAGGCTAAGCTTTGCCAGTATAAATCTGCAATATATCAAGGCTTATCTGTAGACTAAACTTTGGCCGTATGAATCTGCATGTTTATAATGTGAGTCATTCTTCTTTTTAACTGTTTTCTCACAGTTTGTGAGTAAGTATTACAATACCTCAAATTATTTTCAAAGGTTATAATTACAGGGATTAAGTCTTTGTAATCACCAAATTACAGCTGGTATGTGGGGTATTGTGCACATTACTATTTTTATCACTCTAGGTGAGTGAGTATCACTCTATGTGAGTGATTATTACTCTGTGTGAGTAAACCGTCACTATTGGGGCGACGGGACCCAATAGTGGTATGACCACAGTCACAGATCCGGTCAAGTGACAAATACCCATTCTTGATAATTGGTTGATAGAAACATTGTAATCGCTCTTAATACTGTAAATTATAAAAAATCTGTTTTTATAAAACCGGAATGAACTCACTCAGTATTTCCCGCTGACAAAACCTTTTTAAAACGCGTTTCAGGTAATTACAGTAGATTGGAGTAAGGATTAGATTCAGCACTGAAGGACTTCAAGAAGTGGCTTATTTCATTAATTAAATCAAATTAAGAAATATCGTTTTTATATTAAAAGCTACCTTTGTCAAACATGGGTTTATCCCATCCACTTAACAAATAAAATCCGGTGTTTCTAAACTCTGATATTTTTCCTAACTCACGGTCCTGATGAAATTTCCGCTGCAATGTTTTTCAAAATAAAAATAATCACCGGTACCACTGGACTGCTCACGGCACCCGATTCCGTCCAGGGTGGGTCGGGGGTCGTGACACTAGATCCCAGCGTGGGAATGATACCATATGGGTGATAGTGGATCGACTCACCAAGTCTGCACACTTCCTACCTATAAAGGAGACGGATAAGTTCTCCACTCTCGCAGACGTCTATCTTAAGGAAGTTGTTTCGAGGCACGGGGTGCCCACATCTATCATTTCGGATCGCGATGCACGATTCGCGTCAGAACTATGGCAAGCAATGCATAAATCCTTCGGCTCTCGATTAGACATGAGCACAGCATATCATCCTCAGACGGATGGGCAGTCTGAGCGAACGATCCAAACTCTAGAAGACATGCTTCGGGCATGTGTCATCGATTTCGGCAACGGCTGGGAAAAGCATCTCCCTTTGGTGGAGTTTTCGTACAATAACAGTTATCATACCAGCATTCAAGCCGCTCCATTCGAGGCATTGTACGGGCGTAAATGCCGGTCACCTCTCTGTTGGGCAGAGGTGGGAGATAGTCAGATCACGGGTCCAGAGATTGTAGTGGACGCCACAGAAAAGATAGCACAGATACGACAACGCATGGCGGCAGCACGCGACCGTCAGAAGGCCTACACGGACAAGCGTAGAAAGCCATTGGAATTTCAGGTCGGGGACCGGGTTTTACTAAAAGTCTCACCCTGGAAGGGTGTGGTTCGTTTTGGCAAACGGGGCAAACTGAATCCGCGATACGTCGGACCATTCGAAATCATAGAAAAGATTGGCAAAGTAGCATACAAGCTAAACCTACCAGCTGAACTCGGGGCAGTTCACAATGTCTTTCATGTGTCGAACCTAAAGAAGTGCCTATCAGATGAAACCCTCATCATTCCTTTTAAGGAACTCACTATCGACGAGAGGTTGCAGTTCGTCGAGGAACCAGTTGAAATCACGGACCGGGACGTGAAGGTCCTCAAACACAAGAGAATACCTCTTGTTCGAGTTCGTTGGAACTCCCGACGTGGCCCAGAGTACACCTGGGAACGCGAAGACAGAATGACAGAAAAGTACCCCCAGTTATTCGGAACCAATGCAACCACTGCTGAGGATGAAGCTACTACTTCGGAATTTTGGGACGAAATTCCAGATCAACGGGGGGAGGATGTGACACCCCAGGAAAACCAGTGAACGTTATAACTTACCTAGCTTCCTCAGTGAGTGCATACCAAATTTCGGGACGAAATTTCCAATTAGTTGGGGATAATGTGACAACTCGAACTTTAGACCTATCTTTGTGTAACGTTTATGAACATGTTATGACTATATGAACTTGACTTACTAAGCGAATGATTATTTGATATGTGCTATGTTTAATATGTGTGTTTATTATGTGTGTATTAATCAAGCCCAATCCGAACCACACAACACCATCCGACCGCACAAGCCCAAATTGGGCCGCACCTCTTGTACTCGGAACATGGGCAACCCATTAGTGGGTTCGGCCCACTACTCCTTAGCGAGTAAAACACCCGTAAGGGGTTTTGTTCTCTCATTTGTCACTGAACACAAGAAAACACATAAAACCCTAGACAACTTTTGGCTCTCTCTCTTGTTTGCTTGGAACCCGACGGCACACACACCCTTACAACCGAAGATCATTCTCATCCGGATCATCCTTGTTCCTTCTCCAATTCGATTAGTATGATTAAGTGTTTGTTGTTGTTGTTTGATGATGTGTAATAGCTAATCGACTTATATGTGTTTTGCAATAATAATCGGATTGTTGATATATGAAACTGAATGATTGTTAATCGGCTCACATGTATGGTTACCAGGATTGATTATGTTATTGCGTCATGATTAGGATGGAATAGATGTAATCGGCTGAGATGTGTTGAACTCGAATGATATACTTGGATGATATGATTGATCCGTATGAATGTTATAATGTTGTTCATGTTGATATGGATTAGGGTTCATAAGAGTTCTTGATGAAATTGCCTTGTTTGATCTATAGTTGGTTAACCGAATTGTAGGGATTGTGTTAATTGATTTGATAAACAAGGAAACCGATTAATTGGGATTGATTGTGTAAAACTTGGAAATTGTTAGCTGTTGTAACTGATAGCATGAATCACGGGATTTGTTTACTGATCGCACAAGCAGCACAACACGGGACTGAGGTTGCGAGTCCGGATTGCGACTCGAGACCACAACAACACAAGCCGAAACCATGGTTGCGAGTCCCGTTGCGACTCGTAACCAGACCATGACGAGCCGAGACCATCCCTTGCGACTCGAAACCTCTCGTTACGACTCGTAACCCCCTGTTGCGACTCGAGATCGCTGGTTGCGACTCGAGACCGGTTATGCACGAACGCTGTATTGGACCCTGCCTGTCACGAGCCCAATCAGCTTGGGCCAAATAATTTGGACTTATGACTGTATGTTATTGGACTGCTTATCTGGTTGGGCCGATATGTTATTTGGTAGTATGTAATTGGGCTGATTGTCTTTTGGGCTTAGACATTGGATCGCACAAGTTTAATATGTGGTATATAATTGGGCCGGGTTATGTTGGGCCGAGATTAGAACGCACAAGTTATGCTCTTGACTGCTAAGTGTTACCATGTTCTATAAGTGCTCGAAACATGTTTACTTGTATGTTTTATACGTGCATTACGTGAAGTCAAAACCTGACTTGTATAAAAACCGTGATAGGACGTGGTTGACCATTTACTTGCTACCTGTACTCTTTGTGTATCTGCCGAGCAAACCAAGGTGAGTTCACACAGCCAAGGCATGGGATTCCCGGGTTGGGAATTGGGTTGGAATGTTGATATGATATGATTACTCGTACTTACGCAATCACTAGACTATAGACCATCGTCCTCAGGATAGTCAGGACACGTTACGTAAAGCCTACGTAACCCAGTAATTACCATTTGTCTCCCGGGTCGGGAGGACACGTTACGTAAAGCCTACGTAACCCAATACCATCTACTGTCTTCCGGGTCGGAAGGACACGCTGCGTAAAGCCTACGTAGCCCCCACGCGTACCACTGTCCTCGGGGAAGGGCACGTCACGTAAAGCCTACGTGACCCAGTACGTATTCCTGTTCTCGGTTTAAGAAGAACACATGGTTGCACTAGTCTAGTAAGTACCATAATGGGAATCCCCCATTATAAAGGATAAATGTGAGAATCCCTCACCAGTAGTATATACATGTATGGGAAGCCCCCACTAGATGAACTTACGCATTACTGTTATAAACTTACTTTCTGTGAACTCGCTCAACTAGTTGTTGATTATTTGCTGCATGCCTTGCAGGACCTTAGGTACATTATGGAGCTTGCACAGGGAGGAGCAGGTCGTTGTGGGATATGGATCATGAACGATATTTGAACTTATGACTATTTTGAGTTTACATTACTATGCTTCCGCTACTTAAACAATGTTTGGTTTTGAAACATCAATCATGTCATGATGAACTACCTTAACTACTTTTATTATTATTAAATGCTATGTTTGATATGATTGATGGCTTGATCCTGGTCATGTCACGCCTCCAAGCGGTGGTACTCCGCGTGTGGATTTTGGGGGTGTGACAATTTTTTGTAAAAGAAAATGATACGCTTGAAAGCGTGGCCACCTCCAGTTACAGGGGAAACTCTGGCGAACTTTTTCTAAAAACATAACACTTAGAATTATTTACAAGTGTTAGAATTATTTTTGATATGTTTTCAAAATATATTTCGCCATGACTTTATTTACAAATATTCGGAGGTGGGATTTTCACAAAATTAAACATGATAAATATATATTTGGTAAATATAATTTTTCACAACACTGTTTATGATTATTTTGTGAAAATACACAAATATTATTTTTAGAGTAAAAATAATATTTACAAACGTTGACGAATCCAAAATAATACGAACGCTTTCACGATAAACATATAAGTTACAACGGTAATTATTATTACCACACGATTACTAAAACGTAACTTACGCATTATACGGAAATGATTATGAACGAATATTTTACCAACATGTTATTTTTGGGGAAAAATTATGTGAAATGGAAATATAATATTTTTGAGAAAAATATTTATATTTGGAATTAGAAATGAAAATATATTAAGTGAGACTTAATATTATAAATTGAACGCACATGTATTAAATCCCCCATCCTTGGGAAGGAGATTAACTACCAAGTACATGCAAAATATAAACACGCAATAGTTGTCTAACTATTTCCCAAAAACCTAAATTATAAAGCTAAGGCACGGCCATCCGTCTAATAGAATTAGTACATGTAGGTCGTCGCACCGCTGACATTCGGAGTACTTGGTAGAGACGCACTGACTGTGAGTTCATGTCCCCCTTTTCTCTTAACTGTTTTCAGTTTTCTAAACTGCGGGGGTGAAATACATGTTACAATGTTTATGATTACTTTATACATGGTATGGTTAGCGTAAGGAGGGTTACTTTTTAGATCATGTGAATGGGTAGGCGGAAACTTGAGGTCATTAATCCTCAGGGTAGGACCGAGGGGCAGGAGCGATAGATCTATTTGGGTGTAGCGAGCCCAGTCCCAGGCCCAGCATAACGGACCTTGGGATGACTTTGTACCCGACGCATAAATCTGCTAGGTTTGAGCCTTCCTACTTGCACTTCACACATATCAATGGCCTTGCAAACCATTGGTGATCTCTTTTTCCTTATCTGCTACATACCAGGATTTTTGATAAATACAAAGGTTTATTTACTCACTTGCACATGAACTCGCTCAACATTATTGTTGATTTTTCAACTTACATGTATTTCAGGGAATTAAAAGATCTGGCACGGTATGGCACGTTTTTCCGCTGCACTAGTTTCCAAGATCATCCGGGGTTTAGGGAATGTGACTCTTTCCTGGACAAGTCACAGTCCTTAAACTATGTTTATGTTATGTTTAAGTTGTATTGTTTGTTGAACAAGGTTATGGTTGTTAGGGCGTGATCCCGTTTTAAAACAATGGTACTGTATTTGGTTTTAAAACTTAATGGATGATTCTTGCATGTTTTTAATTCATATAGCTTTGTTATGATTAAGCTATGGTATTAAGAAGTCACACCAAATTAACCACCCTTCCGCAAAGCCAGGGTGTGACAATAAATGTTGCAGGTATGTCCGAAAGGATTGAGTATTAGGTGGACGTGTGGGTGAGAATAACAAGACTCTCAAGAAAATTTAGAGCACCTCATATAAATGGAATGAAGGAATGATATGTCACACCCTGACCACGTAAAACAACAAATCGTGGCGGAAACATCGGGAGTGTTGTAACAGAATCATTGTTTCATAACACATGGAAATTGAAAATTTTGTTTTATTGATTAAAAGTAGTTACAATGTCTTAACAAACAAGGAAACATAACATAATTAACTAGTCTTGCGTCTTTTAATGTCACTAAGGCCCAAGTCCGCCTAAGTGTATCGTGATCATTCATATGTATCATTTCCTGAAAACACATGTGAAAATAGGCACGTCAGCATAAAAATGCATGTGAGATACATAGGTTTTATTGATTTAGGATTCATGACTTATAAGTTTGAAGAAATGTTTAACAAAAGTAGTCATGAACCTTGTAAAATGTTTTGTTTTATAAATCATATGAAAACTTGATAAAAAAATCAGATGATATAAAAGAAATATGTATGGTTAAATAAATAACCAAGTAAAATGAGTTGTATAAAACAAACTGTTTGTAAAACATTGTCTTGTGAAGAATATGTCATTTGTGTAAAATGTTATATGTCTAAATTGAAATGATTTAAATAACGCTACGATATGTAATATCATACAAGCACTTATATACAGAAAGTACCAGCGGCGTATCCACCATGCTTGTATCATATTACATATGCCTCGTTACTTAAATCACTTACCCAAAGAGACCACCAATGTAAAAATGTTTATGTATAATCAAATGTCAAAACGTTTGTGTGAAAAACCATGTCTAATGTCAAATGTAAATCATGAAATGTGTAAACAAATGTCATGTATGATAAGCAAAAAGTGACTACTTAATCATATGTAAAAATGTACAAAACAAAGTATTTGAATAAATCAAGAGTTATGCTTTGTAAAATAATGCATGCTTTACTGATACAAACATCTACGTGGTATTGTGAAAATGCATACATTCAAGCCTTGTGACTGTGGTGATAAACCCTTAAATGAATTTTAAAGGATTATCTGAGTTATGTTTATCGAATTCGGTCATTCCTTCCATCCAAACATACCTAGGATGTCAGGAACGGTGTTGTCAATTCCTATGGTACCACTACCTACTAACGAACGGCATGGCCAATGTTAATGAACGTATTTTGGTCCCATTTAAACAAACCAAATGTCATACCAAAATGTAAGCATGTGATGTAATGTAAATGTACTAAGTATGATGTACATACATAGCATGTGATGTAAAACAAATGTACTAAGTATGATGAATATACATAGCATGAAAAAGGTATGTAAAACAATGCACTAGGTATGCACTAAATGGACATACATAGCGTGAAATGTAATGTAAATCAAATGTACTAAGTATGCAACAAAGGACATACATAGCAAAAACACAATGAAATCATGTACGATAGGTGTACTAATGAACATAACAAGCATATAATATGAAAACATGAAAGCATGAAAGTAACAAGTAGGCACATGTGTTTCACCCCAAAACGTTTGAAAAACAGTAAAAGAGGGGTCTATGTACTCACTTGAGATTGCTTAATAGTATTTAGATACCCACCAAGCAAAGCTAGAGTGGCCACGGAATCAAACGACACCTAATATAGATAACTATGTAAATAAACGGACCTAATCGGAGGATCGGGTAGAATGAGGTTTCGTAAACCAAACGAGTGTAAGAACTCATGTAATATGGCTTAACAAAGCCTATATTCTAAAACGGAACTTATCCTAAGTGCGTTCGACCCATTACGACCCGTTTAGGTAGCTTATGCTACTTTAACGCGCCGTTCGCGTAAAACGCGTTTGGACCGCCTAACTAGTCCTATGACAAGTAAAATATGCCTTAACATGTCTAATACTGTTGCCTAATCAGTTTAGATGTCAAAAATTATGTTATATATGCTTAAAATGAATTTTGGCGCAAAAAGGGCATTTTGGTCATTTACCTAAGGCATATAAACTACCTATCATACAACTACTTAAATGAAGTGACCATAAGGTATAACCTCGGAAGGTTATTCCCTATGCAACTATGGTCACCTAATATGTTTGGTGGGATCCTAATGATCGACCAAATGGGTCGGGTTCGAAAGTATAAGCGATTGTTTAGATCGCTTACCTTACGACCCTATATAAGCACAAATCTAAAAGTGACGAGTTAAACATGTTAAAATATGTTTAACTAGGTTTGAAAACAAGTTTGATATCAATACAAAGGGTCTTGATACCCAAAAGTAGTTTGCTTACAAAATACGCAAGAATACGCATTTTGGCCGAAACTACGACTCGTCACTAAGCCTAGATAACATGGTAATCAGTAGGTATAGTCACTAGGGACTATAACCATCGTGATTACGCTCACGTTATGAAGTTCAAACGAACTTCGTGTTGACCATAAACTGGTCAATGAAGAAAGTCAAACAAAGTTTGACTTTCATGCTAAAACGCGTAAAAGAACGAAAGAGGACTTAAAACGGGTCCAAGAACGGAAGTTTGATTCCAAATATCCTCAGGTATGAAGTGATTATCACCTCAACTTAGAGGAATTTTAGAATCAAATGTGGGTTTTGAAGCAAGGGGGAGGGGTTTATATAGTTTTTGCACAACCGTTACGATCGTTCATCGTAAAACGAGCTTCGATCTCGACCGTACAAGTGCACCCATGGTTTTGCAAAACTATAGTTTCATAAAATACCATGTGCACATGCCCAAAACTGCTGGAACAGCTGTAAACAGGCTGTAAAATGAATCTGTGCAGATCTGCTGCACCTACGCGCCCCGTGTAAGAGTCAGACATGGGCTACACGGGCCACCTGGACTTCACAGATCAGCAACAACTTTTATTTGTTACAGTTTCAGTCCCTGCAGCGTTTTAAGCTCAATTCCGGCACATCTAAGGCCCGTTAAGCCAACTTTAAGGCCCTACAATGATGTCTAAACATACTGGACATGAAACATGCCCAAAAATATGCCAGATGTCGGTTCGTTTGGTCGTACGGACGCGTTATTTGCTTAATTACGACGAAATACGCATGAATGCGAAAAACGATCCAAATTACGCGACGAATGGATTTTTCTCATGCCAATCACTAAAATAAAATATTTTAATGCTTACATAAATTTTTGGATGTCTGGATGTATTCAGAACGTAAGTTATGCGCGAAAATGCAAACTTATGCACTTTTTGACGCCTTTAGCCCCTGAATAACCAAAAAGTTTATTTTAGCACACCGAACCCCTCAAAGCCTATTTCTAAGATATGTGAAGGATATTTAGGGTATGTTTAACATATGGTCATGTTCCGGAATGTCCGTTACAGTACGAATCAGCATACTTTCGCAATTTGTCGAAATTAGTCCCTGTAAGCGAATAAACTTGATTTTTGCCATACCAAAGCCTTCAAAACTTATTTCTAAGTTATGTAAAGGCTATTTAAGGTACGTTAAGCATATGTTGATGTTCTAGAGTGTTTTTCGCGTTAAACTGATTACGTTTACGCATCAGTGCGCTTATAACTTTCCAGAAAGCGATGTAGAGTTTGAAATCGAACGAAATTTGATATGTGCAAATGACTCACATATTTATACAAATCCCAAGTATGAAATTCAATTTTAATTCATTGATTTGGTATTTGTTTGATGGCTGTGGAGGCACAGGTGTCACAGTCTCCCCTATTTCAGGAAATTTCGTCCCGAAATTTATTTAGAGGAAACTTGTGAGAGCTTGAAACATGAAGTTGAAAAGATCAAACAATACTGGTTAGAATTTTGAACTTCTAGTAACTTTAATAACATCATGCTTGCAATGTAAGAGGGGCACTTATATACAAGTATATAAAGCGTTGTTGGTGCGTCCACCGTACCTTCATTACATTATTCGCGTTTTGTTATTGTTGCCACTATAGGTTCTTACACATGATAAATCTTACTGTGGTCTCCGTGCACTGAACTTCGTAATTATGTATGCATCCATAATTACGTAATTCCTTGCATAGTCACGCAGTGCATCTTATAATGTGTAGGGGAAGAAAATAATGAACGAACTTGTGATGATTGTGACTAGACCACCATAGGGTCCTTTTAATTAAATCAATAAATGATTTAAATAGACTACCAAGGAGTCTGTTCAGTTATATCACCACGTGTCATTTTAACCAGATTCTGAATCAATCTTTTAACTTAGACCACTCAAAGGGGTCTCTTTGAAAGATGGAATGGTACCATATAATCCAAGGGTCTTAACGATTACGTAGAAGCCCATTAAGGATTTAGGGTAGTACCTTTGGATATCCTGCTATGAATCTTTCACATGAAGATACGGAAGATTCTTCGAGGATTTGGATAATGAAAACAAAAACACAAAATGCATAAAAGAAAACACATAATCACATAATTGTTTATCTTGGTTTTTAATTTGTTATCATTTTGTTAATTTGTTTTGTTAATTGTGCACATGTATTTAAAGCACACCAGGTATCCAATCCGTGGATTTTGATTGGCACTTTAAATATTCCCAGGAATCTAACTATGATAGGAAGATCTTAAAAAGAAAATTCGATTTCGATTATAAGGAATCAAAATGTTCGAATTAAGGCATACAAGGAATCCAATGAAGAACTCTGATTTGAACGATAATCATCCACAAGGATCTAATTGTGAATGTAAGAAGATCTCATATGGATTTTGTGTCACACCCCGACCACGTAGGACAACAAACCGTGGCGGAAACGTCGGGGAGTGTTGCAACAGAATAATTGTTTCACAACCATGGATACAAAAATAGTTTTGTTTTATTGATAATATTAAATATTACATTGTCTTGACACAAAACAAACAAGTTAAATATCGACTATCATTGTTATTATGTTACTAAGGCCTTGTCCAGATCCTATATGACGCATGCATCCTAGAAATCACATCAAGCAACAACACCTGAAACATATGTAAAAACAAAGTCAACAAAGAAATGCTGGCGAGTACATAGGTTTTATAAGGGTATTGGAATCATGGCTCGTTTATATGTTGCAGTATTTATTAGACTACAAGAGTCAAAATACAAACCTTGTTTTAAAAAGTGTATTGCAACATATTTAACCAACTCAAATCAAGTGGGTTATAGTTTGTAAAATCTCGTAGCCATGCTTCTTAACCCCAAAAATATTTGTTTTAGAAAACCAACTTGTAAAACATCTTGTAAAAACTCGTTAAAAAACTCGTATGGTTTATATCTTTAAAAAACATCGTTGTGTGACATCGTTTCAAAATCGTTTACCCAAGTGAACTAAATAACGCCACGGTATGTAATATGATGAAAACACTTATATATAAGAAGTACCAGCGGCGTATCTACCATGCCTTCATCACATTACACCGTCCCGTTATCTAAACACTAACCAAAAACCCATTGTTTATCCAACTTGTTCATCTTGTTCAAAATTTTTTCAAATCGTTTCCAAATCGTTAACTCGTTTAAAATCGTTTAAATCATCCTCGTTTTAATTTGTGAGAACTATATGTGGTTGTCTCATTAATAACATTCAAACCTTTGTGACTCGACCACCTCGCGTCTCGCTTCTCGCGTTAACAAACCACCAAAGGGTAAATTAACTAACATCAGATTCAGTCGTTACCCACAACCCCCACACATAACCATGGGTGATGTAAAATAACGGGATTTGTCAGATCCTATGGTACCATAACCTAATACTGGTCAGCTTGATCAATGCTAATTAATGTCATTTGTTACGTAACTACAACCAACAAGTTTGTTCACTTTATTGAAATCGTTATTAGTTTTGTATAAACCATCTTAATTGTTTTTGAAAAACCATCGTTTAAACCTTGAAAATCATTTTGTACATATGAATCACCCCAAAACAATTGAAAACAGTAAAATAGGGGAACTATGTACTCACATGTAGTGCAAAGTATCCTAAATCAATAGAACTTTAAACAACCTCAAGCAAACCAAAGGAATCAAGTAGCACCTAGTAATCGAACCACTAGTCAAACAATAGACGCCTAAATCGGACAATCGGATATGAAGTCTCGTAAACCAAATGAGTGTTGGAACTCATGTGATATGGTTTAACAAAGCTTACATCCTAAATTGAAACCTAACCTAAGTGCTTTCGACCCATCACGACCCATTAAGGTAGCTTACACTACTTTAACGCGTCGTGTGCGCAAAAGCGCGTTCAAGACGTCTAACTAGTCCTATGACAAGTATTATATGCCCATACATGTTTAATTATGTTACAAAATCAGTTACGTCTCAAAAGTTTAGGTTACATATGCTTAATTACCAATTATGTATGAAAAGGGTATTTTAGTAATTTACCAAAGGCATATAAACTACCTATCATGCGACTAATCAAACCTAAGTGACCATAAGGTATACCCTCGGAAGGTTATTCCCTACGCTACTATGGTCACTTAACATGTTTGGTCGGATCCTAATGATCGACCAAACGGGTCGTGTTCGAAAGTCTAAGCGGGTGTTTAGTCCGCTTGACTTTCGGCTGCACACAAGCACTAATCTAAAAAAAGTGACGAGCTAAACATGCTAGAACATGTTTAGTTAAGTTAGAAAACAGGTTTTGATATCAAAACAAACAGTTTTGATATCCTAGAGTAGTTTGGTTACAAAATACGTGAGAAAACACATTTTGGCTGAAACTACGACTCGTCACTGAGCCTAGATAACGTGGTAATCAGTAGGTATAGTCACTAGCGACTATAACCATCGTGATTATGCTCATGTTATGAATTTCAAGCGAACTTCGTGTTGACCATAAACTGGTCAAAGCAGAAAGTCAAATGCAGTTTGACTTTAACGACAAAAACGAATGAAAAGAACGAAAGAATACTTACAGAAGGTCCCCGCAAGCTCTTGATCCGATTTACTCTCAGGTATGAAGCATAAACTTCAACTTAGAGAGCCAAAATCAGATTCAAGTGTGCTTTGGGAGGAAGTGAGGGTGGGTATTTATAGGAATTCAAGAACCGTTAAGATCGTTCATCGAAAACTGAGCTTTGATCTAGACCTTAAATGTGTGCCCATGGTTTTCTAAAACCATGGGAGCCCCTAATATGAGTCATAATGGACTAGGTTCATTGAATACCAGCCCATGGTTTTGCAAAACCATGGGTTAAAACCATCAACACTTCAAAATGGACTAGGTTCATTGAATCTGTCAGAAATTTCAAAAATGGTCCCTGCACTTGTAAAACTTGATTTTTTTTGCACTTTTAAGCCCCGTTAACCCCATTTGAAGGCTCTAAAATAAAGTTAAAGTATATAGGGAACTCAAAACATGCTCAAAAATATCTCGGATGTCGGTTCGTTTGGTCGTACGGTTGCGTTATTAGCTTAATTACGACGGAAGTCATAACGAACGCAAGAACGATCCAAATTAAGCGACGAATGGAATTTTATCATGCCAAACACTAAAATAAAATATTTTAATGCTTACATAAATTTTTGGATGTCCGGATATATTCAGAACGTAAAATATGCGTGAAAATGCAAACTTGTGCACTTTTTTGACGCTTTTAGTCCCTATTGATCAATAAAGTTTATTTTAGCATACCGAACCCCTCAAAGCCTATTTCTAAGCTATGTAAAGGTTATTTAGGGTATGTTTAACTTATGATCAAGTTCCGGAATGTTCGTTACTTTACAAATCGGTATAGTTTCGCAGTTTGACATAAATAGTCCCTGCGATCGAACAAACTTGATTTCAACACACCAAACCATTCAAAACTTATTTCTAAGTTATGTGAAGGTTATTTATGGTATGTTAAGTCTATGTCACTATTCCGGAGTATTTGTCGCATTATATTGACTGCGTTTACGCACCAGTTTGCGTATAACCTTCCAGAAAGCGATTTAAAGCTTGAAATTTGGAATTGAATTAAATTGTAAAATCACCAAACACAAATACACACATAATAACACTAAAACACATATAATAACACCAAAGCACATTGATTTATTGATAATCAACATTTTTTTACATTGTACAACGATTATAGAACACAGTTGTCACATTTTGGGAGGTGTTTCAAAACTTTGCACTAGATGTTCTTAAGTCGAAACATGAGATAAAAAAATGCTCATGAGGTTGGGGCGCTAGATATGTCAAGGCGACATATGAAGTAGAATTTGAAGGTTAAGTTAATGTATGAGAAAATGTTTTTGAAAACTATGCATGGGGTTCTTTTAGAAATGTGTTTAATGTTTTTGAAACCTTACATAATACTTTTGAAATCATAAAGCAGGTGTACTAGATAAGTATAAATATGCTTTAAAATCATGCGAGATGAATTTTGAAATTATGTATAAGGTTTTTGAAAACATGTATGATGCTTTTGTAATCATGCACTTGATATATTAAGTAGATATTCTATGTTAAAAATGTTTTCAGACTGTATGGAATATTTTGAAGTCATGAAGGTTGTTTTTAAAAACATAGACAATGCTTTTGAAGTCATGCATTTAATAAATATACTATGTTAAAACTGTTTTCAAGTTATATGAAATATTTTGAAATCATGAAGGTTGTTTTCGAAAACTAACATATACTAGGTATATTGTTATGAAAACCAGAATGTGATGATACGGGTATAAGATCGAAAGATTACCCTTAGTTATCTAACCAAGGATTTAAAGGCGCAGATGTGCAAAAAGCACGATTACTCATAATGTCACTTTATTTTCTGTACTCCGTTTCTTAGAATGAACTGAGTACTTAGAATTTTCGAGGAAATTATGAGCGATTACTTGAATGGGAGAACCACAAGAGTAGTTTGTAAGAACACAGTTCCTTGTTGTAGGAACTGTTTAGTTAAGTTAAAAAACAGGTTTTGATATCAAAACAAACAGTTTTGATATACTAGAGTAGTTTGGTTACAAAATACGCGAGAAAACACATTTTGGCTGAAACTACGACTCGTCACTGAGCCTAGATAACGTGGTAATCAGTAGGTATAGTCACTAGGGACTATAACCATCGTGATTATGCTCATGTTATGAATTTCAAGAGAACTTCGTGTTGACCATAAACTGGTCAAAGCAGAAAGTCAAATGCAGTTTGACTTTAACGACAAAAACGAATGAAAAGAACGAAAGAATACTTACAGAAGGTCCCCGCAAGCTCTTGATCCGATTTACTCTCAGGTATGAAGCATAAACTTCAACTTAGAGAGCCAAAATCAGATTCAAGTGTGCTTTGGGAGGAAGTGAGGGTGGGTATTTATAGGAATTCAAGAACCGTTAAGATCGTTCATCGAAAACTGAGCTTTGATCTGGACCTTACATGTGTGCCCATGGTTTTCTAAAACCATGGGAGCCCCTAATATGAGTCATAATGGACTAGGTTCATTGAATACCAGCCAATGGTTTTGCAAAACCATGGGTTAAAACCATCAACACTTCAAAATGGACTAGGTTAATTGAATCTGGTCAGAAATTTCAAAAATGGTCTCTGCACTTGTAAAACTTGATTTTTTGCACTTTCAAGCCCCGTTAACCCCATTTCAAGGCTCTAAAATAAAGTTAAAGTATAGGGAACTCAAAACATGCTCAAAAATATCTCGGATGTCGGTTCGTTTGGTCGTATGGTTGCGTTATTAGCTTAATTACGACGGAAGTCATAACGAACGCAAAAACGATCCAAATTAAGCGACGAATGGAATTTTATCATGCCAAACACTAAAATAAAATATTTTAATGCTTACATAAATTTTTGGATGTCCGGATATATTCAGAACGTAAAATATGCGTGAAAATGCAAACTTGTGCACTTTTTTGACGCTTTTAGTCCCTATTGATCAATAAAGTTTATTTTAGCATACCGAACCCCTCAAAGCCTATTTCTAAGCTATGTAAAGGTTATTTAGGGTATGTTTAACTTATGGTCAAGTTCCTGAATGTTCGTTACTTTACAAATCGGTATAGTTTCGCAGTTTGACACAAATAGTCCCTGCGATCGAACAAACTTGATTTCAACACACCACACCATTCAAAACTTATTTCTAAGTTATGTGAAGGTTATTTATGGTATGTTAAGTCTATGTCACTATTCCGGAGTGTTTGTCGCATTATATTAACTGCGTTTACGCACCAGTTTGCGTATAACCTTCCAGAAAGCGATTTAAAGCTTGAAATTTGGAATTGAATTAAATTGTAAAATCACCAAACACAAATACACACATAATAACACCAAAACACATATAATAACACCAAAGCACATTGTTTTATTGATAATCAACATTGTTTTACATTGTACAACGATTCTAGAACACAGTTGTCACATTTTGGGAGGTGTTTCAAAACTTTGCACTAGATGTTCTTAAGTCGAAACATGAGATAAAAAAATGCTCATGAGGTTGGGGCGCTAGATATGTCAAGGCGACATATGAAGTAGAATTTGAAGGTTAATTTAATGTATGAGAAAATGTTTTTGAAAACTATGCATGGGGTTCTTTTAGAAATGTGTTTAATGTTTTTGAAACCTTACATAATACTTTTGAAATCATAAAGCATGTGTACTAGATAAGTATAAATATGCTTTAAAATCATGCGAGATGAATTTTGAAATTATGTATAAGGTTTTTGAAAACATGTATGATGCTTTTGAAATCATGCACTTGATATATTAAGTAGATATTCTATGTTAAAAATGTTTTCAGACTGTATGGAATATTTTGAAGTCATGAAGGTTGTTTTTAAAAACATAGACAATGCTTTTGAAGTCATGCATTTGATAAATATACTGTGTTAAAACTGTTTTCAAGTTATATGAAATATTTTGAAATCATGAAGGTTGTTTTCGAAAACTAGCATATACTAGGTATATTGTTATGAAAACCAGGATGTGATGATACGGGTATAAGATCGAAAGATTACCCTTAGTTATCTAACCTAGGATTTAAAGGCACAGATGTACAAAAAGCACGATTACTCATAATGTCACTTTATTTTCTGTACTCCGTTTCTTAGAATGAACAGAGTACTTAGAATTTTCGAGGAAATTATGAGCGATTACTTGAATGGGAGAACCACAATAGAGGAATGCCATACACACATGTAACTACACTTGTATACCAGAATTGTGAACAACCATTTATTTATAATAAAACAAATTGTTTCAGGGTTCAACAAAAGATACAAAACATGAAAGTTCAGATTATCTAAAGCAGCACCTTCTTCTGATCAGCAAAATGCTCATTTGTGGGTTGGATTTGCATTGGCAATCTTTAGGCATTTGTTCCTAAAATGGCTCGTCTCGCCACAGTTGTAGCACGATCCAGGTGGAAAACGAGCTTGGATAGGGTTGGTATGTGGTTGATTTGGACAACCTTGGGTTGGGTTAGTTCGACAAGCACTTGCCAGGTGATCAATTCGCCCACATGATACACACACACGAAACTGTAGGTGAGCTTGGGGAATACTAGCAACACAAACCCTATGCTCTCTCTCCTATAGGCGATTTCTTGGTTCATCATGAATCCTATGTTTTTCTTCGTAATCTTGTGTATAACAGTCTGTGATTAGAGAATTGTTTCTTGCGAATCTCTATAACGAACTCGTTAGCACTAGAGATCGATTTAGAACTAGGGTTTTTTTTCGTTTTTTCTTTAATCGCCGCTCTAGGTTTGCTTCAAGAACCCTGATTTATTAAACTGGTAGTCGTTGATTGCGGTTAACTGAGATTAATTTAGCTAGATTGATGCTCAGGTTTAATCGATTAAGGGTTCAGGTTTCAATCTAGGGTTTATAGGATTAGGGTTTTGCTTCTTTGTCTTCGTTGTTGGTTGCGGCATTAGGGTTTTCGGTATACGGGTGCATGTTTGTTTAATCTTCTGGTTTCACGTGAGAGTTGTTACTTTTGTTATGGATGTTCGTTCTAAGCCTGGTGACACTGCCGCTAGTGTCCTGCATGATCGGGGTAAGCCGCCTAACTTGCTCAAGGATTTTTCCAATAAACCGATAAACTTAGATGGAGCTGATAACATGAATGAGCCTGTGGTTGAGGAGCTGTCTACACCTGGAACAACACCAGTTCGTGGGATCGGATTACGTGTAACTAATATTGAAGGTAACCCGCTGCTTCTGAGAAGAGGTATGTATTCTACGACGAATACTTCGATTTTGGATGGTTTAATGAGTATTTCAAAACCTGTGGACAACTTGTTCGCTGCTGGAGATTCGTCGTCGATGGCTAATAAGGGTGATACGGCTGGTAAGGTGGTAGAGTCTATGCAGGGTTCGGGTTCTACTCAGAATGGTGGGGAAAAGGGTGTGAACATGATGTCATATGCTGAACTATTGGCTAAGCCAAAGGGTAAGAATTTAAACTTCCGATCACTTACAAGTCTTGATCAACATGAGGGATGTGATGTAGTGCTTCCGAAGGAATCGATTCGAGTGGTTAAAGATAAGTTGGCTAACACAATTTATGGGTATTTTCTGGGAGACCGAATAGCCTATCCAGTTGTCGAGTATTTTGTGAAGAATCAATGGAAGAAGTATGGGTTACAAAAAACGATGATGAACGCCAACGGATATTTTTTCTTTAAGTTTGCGGACCAAGAAGGTATGAGGGCTGTTCTTAAAGAGGGACCATGGATCATTAGATCACAACCATTATTCTTATGCGAATGGTCTCCTACTACTAAGTTAGAAAAAAAAGGAAGTCAAGAGGGTTCAGTTATGGGTCAAGATTCATGAGGTCCCTATTGCTGCATATACAGAGGATGGGCTTAGCTTGATAGCAACTGCGGTTGGTGAGCCGAAACTACTTGACTCGTACACCACGTCAATGTGCATGGATTCATGGGGACGTAGTAGTTATGCTAGAGCTTTGGTTGAAGTTTCGGCTGAGAAGGATTTGAAGGAGGAAATTACAATGGCTATCCCGGATCTAGAGGGTGAGGGATATGTGAAACATACGATGTACGTTGAGTATGAGTGGAATCCTCTTAGGTGTTCCCATTGTTGTGTTTTTGGGCACTCGGATGATCAATGTCGAAGCAACCAAGGAATAAACATGTGAAGGATGACGGGAATCGGAATTATGGGAATAAGCCGAAAAATGTGGATCAAGGACGGAGACCGGATAAAAAGCCGATAGTTGATGCTGATGGGTATATGGGTGTGAATGCTAAGAAAGTGGCTAGGAAAACGGGATTTCCAATGAATAAACCAAAGCGGAAATTCGAGTATCGTCCTGTTGCTACTAAGCCGAAGGATATGGTGAAGAATGTGACGTCTTCTAGTAATGTTGTTTCTAACAATATGTTTGATGTTTTGAGGAATGAATGTGGGGATCAGGGGCAGAGTAGTAGGGATGCGGGAGGGGACCAGGATGAGTCGGAAGAGGAAGAGGTGCTTGAAGGTTATAATGAAACTGATGAATTTATTAGGGAAGGCACTCGGAATCCTATAAAAAAGGGGCAAGCACTCCTTCACCATTAGTTTCTGATGGTTAGTTTAGCTACATGGAATATAAGAGGGTTGAACCGTCCTCTTAAACAAAAAGAGGTTCGTCAGGTAGTTAAAGAAAATAATCTGAGTTTA
Source organism: Helianthus annuus (assembly GCF_002127325.2). Taxonomy (NCBI): domain Eukaryota; kingdom Viridiplantae; phylum Streptophyta; class Magnoliopsida; order Asterales; family Asteraceae; genus Helianthus; species Helianthus annuus. The sequence goes on from NC_035437.2 coordinate 79,374,435, forward strand.
TGTGGTATTCTGGAGTCTCCTGTGAATGTGGCGAATCTTAGTAAGGTTTGTTCTTCTGTTTTTCGTCGTTGGGATTGGACCTCTAATGGGGGTTGTTGTGATAAAGGAACTCGTATTATCATAGGGTGGAATCCGGAGGTTTTCGAGGTCATGGTTCTGTTCCAATCAGATCAGCTCATGCACCTTCAGCTTCTTTTTAAACCTGATAGGTGTATTTTATTTTGCTCTATTGTTTATGCTGCCAACTACTACATTACTCGGCGTTAGTTGTGGACTCAGTTATCTATGCATAAACATGTGGTGGCCGACAACCCTTGGGTGATTATGGGAGATTTTAACTCGGCATTGCACCTTGAAGACAAGTCTATGGGAGCGTCCTCGTCTTCAGCTGGTATGCGTGATTTTCAGCAATGTGTGGTAGAGTTAGAAGTCATGGATATTAATCGGTCGGGTCTCCACTTCACATGGAATCAAAAGCCGAAGAAAGGAATTGGTTTGCTTAAAAAGATTGATCGGGTTATGGGTAACTCTCAGTTCATTACTGATTTCCCGAATTCGGTAGCGTTTTTTCATCCTTATCGTTTATCGGATCATGCTCCGTGTATTCTTAAAATCCAGAACCAGATTAAAGTGAAACATAAGCCGTTCAAATTTGCTAACTTTCTGGTGCACAAAACGGGATTTATGAGTATTGTCAAGGAGAATTGGGAAGCGACCGTTAATGGGGTGCTTCAGTTCCAGATTGTGAAAAAGTTACGGCAATTAAAGTCTCCATTGAGAGCTTTATTATTCAGCCAGGGTAATCTTCATAAGAAAGTGCTAGATCTTCGTGGTAAATTAGATGATATTCAGCATGTCATCGACAATGATCCCATGAATGCGGAATTCCGAGCTCGGGAAACTAAGTTATCTTCGAATTATCAGGAAGCATGTTTAGATGAGGAAAGATTCCTGAAGCAAAAGTAAAAAATGGAGTGGCTTAGGGCGGGTGATGCGAATACGGCGTATTTTCATTCAGCCGTTAAAAGTAGGAATCACTGGAATCGGATTCAAGTTATTTCAGATATGAATGGGGTTATGTATGAGGGTGAGGAGGTTACTTCTATTCTAGTTCAACATTATCAAAATTTTTTGGGATGTCAAGATGATCTATCTCTCCAACCTTCTCCTGAGTTGTTTACGAAACATGTGAATTCAATTGATGCGGCTAACATGGTTCGGCCGGTTACAATGGATGAGGTGAGAAAAGCTGTGTTTTCGATAGGTAATGACAAGGCGCCTGGCCCAGATGGGTACACGGCCGCTTTTTTCAAAGCAGCTTGGTCGATAATTGGTGAAGATATCTCCAACGCGATTATTGATTTTTTCAATACAGGCAAGCTCCTTCAGGAGCTGAATCACACTTTAATTGCTCTCGTCCCAAAGAAGTCGACGCCGATGATGGTGACGGATTACCGTCCTATTGCCTGCTGTAATGTGTTGTTTAAATGTATTACTAAGATAATTGCTGATCGATTAAAAGGGGTGCTTCATCAAGTGGTTAGTATCAACCAGTCTGCTTTTGTCCCCGGGAGGAAGATTTCGGATAACATCTTGTTGACCCAGGAGCTTTTACATAACTATCATAGAAATGCAGGTCCCCCTAGATGTGCGTTTAAGGTGGATATTCAGAAAGCATACGACACGGTTGACTGGAACTTTTTGAGGAGTGTGTTGATTGGTTTCGGGTTTGATTCTAAAATGGTGGAATGGATTATGACATGTGTATCGACGGCTTCTTATTCGATCTGTGTAAACGGAAATATTCATGGGTATTTTAAGGGAAAGAGGGGGCTTCGTCAAGGTGATCCTTTATCCCCTTATTTATTCACTCTTGTTATGGGAGTGTTGACATGTATTCTTCAGCATTCTACCAGAATTGATGTGTCATTCAGATTTCATAATAAATGTGAAAGGCAACGGATTATTAACCTATGTTTTGCAGATGACCTATTTTTGTTTGCGAGAGGAGATATTAAATCGGTGAAATGTATTATGTCTTCTCTTACAAACTTCACTAAAATGTCTGGGTTAGTGCCGAGTATTCAGAAAAGTACAGGTTTCTTTTGCAACGTGCCTACTAATGTTAAAGCTCACATTCTTAATCTCATGCCGTTTGTAGAGGGATCGTTACCAGTTAGATACTTGGGAGTTCCCCTTATCTCTTCTAGGCTTTTATATAAAGACTGTAGCATCTTAGTGGAAAGGATGGATCAACGAATCATGAGTTGGAGAAATAAGTTCTTGTCGTTTGCTGGTCGATTGCAATTGATTAAGTCGGTGCTTTCTGCTATGCATGTGTATTGGGCTTCGGCTTTTATTCTTCCTTCAAGGGTCACTTTAGAGCTGGAAGCTAAAATGAGGAATTTTTTATGGTCTTCTGATGGTTCTTTTCAAAAGGGAAAGGCAAAGGTTTCTTGGAAATCAGTTTGTGTACCTAAATTTGAAGGTGGTTTGGGGATTCGTCGGATTGGTGAAGTGAATAAAGCTCTTATGGCCTCTCACATTTGGAGTATCTTGACCAGGCGTCAATCATTATGGGTGGATTGGATTCATTCATATAGGTTAAGGGGTAACAGCTTTTGGGTTTGCAAAGCTGTGTCTAATTGTTGTTGGAGTTGGCGGAAAATTCTTCAGCTTAGGCCGTTTATTAGGAGTTTTGTTTGGTCCAAGTTAGGAGATGGGAGTAGTACATCGGCTTGGTATGACACGTGGTGCCACTTGGGTCCGTTGGGTAGCTTCTTATCGCCCAGGACTATCACTTCAGCAGGTTTCAGTCTTAGTGCCACGGTTAAAGATGTTTATCATAATGGTGTTTGGCGTTGGCCGGCTGCCTGGAGAGACCTATTTCCAGTGCTTATTCAGATTGAATGTGACAACTCGAATTTCCAAGATTTCTATTTCGCATTTATTGCACGTTCAAGTATTGTTTAGCTGTTTAATTGCACAATTGATTACTATAAAATTGTATACGTTTTGGTATAATGAAGTGTATTGTGTGATTGTGCATGACTATGTGTTAATTATGATAAACTTGCCAAATGTGTAAACTTGGTGGTGAAACTGTGTAATTAATTGGAATAGTGCACTATTGTAAAATATAATACCTGAGGATGTAGAGGACAATTAGTGGAATTCTAGTGATACATAACCCTAAACTCTTTCACTAATCATTTGGCACAAAAACCAAAGCACGTACATTCATCTCTCTAGCAATCATCATCACCACCACCATTGGCACAAGGCATTCATCACTTTCGATTCCTCTATTTCGTTAGAATCATTCAAGGTAATTGTTAATGATTGCGCGTTGATTATTTGATTGTATCAATTCTTGACTAATTGTTGATTGATTGATGCTTATAAAACCCTAGTTCTTCATGTGATAGGTTGTGATTTTGATTTGATTCTGAATTATTGATGATAATGATTAGTCGTATGATTGATAGATGGTTCCTATAATGATATAGTTTGATCATTGTTGATCATGAGTGGATTGATTATGATTCTGCCGTCACTGTGTTTGATACTAGGGTTAGAATCCAAAAGAAACGTAACTGTTTTGATCGCACATGATTATTCACTAGACAGAAGTTATTGGATGATAGTTGTCTGAGTTTAATTCATCAAGCTTGATCCGAGGTTAATATATATATGATAGATGTCTGAGTTTGTTAAATGAAAACATGTCTGAGTATGGAATGAAAACATGGTCCGAGCTTAAAACATGCTTCATATCCGAGTTTATTGAACAACTGAAGGTCTGAGTTTAATTGAATTTGGTCCGAACTTAATGAGTGCACTTAGTCCGACTTTAATGAGCTTAACCATGTCCGAGTTTCTTTTAAACCCCAATACTTATGTCCGAGTTTAAAAGGGGGGATGTAGGTCCGAGTTTAATGCAAGGAAACCCCCCCCCCACCTAAATTGGTCCGAGTTTAAGTGGTTGATCATGTCCGAGTTTAATAAGTTGATCATGTCCGAGTATGTTAATGTATAAGTGGTCGGAGTATGTTAATAAAGGTGGTCCGAATTTGTTGAAAGAGAATGATCAGGTCCGAAGTTGTTATGTGAATGCTTATAGTCCGAGTTTAACAAATGGTATATTGTCTGAGTTTAATGAATACACATGGTCCGAGTTTATTGATTTGTCATGGGCCGACTTTAATGTGATTTGTGGTGACCGAGTTTATAGATGAATAATGGACCAAGTTTATATTTATTATGTGTGGACAGAGTTTATAACCCCTTTCATGTCCGAGTTTGTGTGTTTCATGTGTGATGAGTTTAGTTTGGTCCGAGGTTAATATGATCTATCATGCACGACTTTAATAAGTTTATAAGTAGCCCGACGTTTAAACAGGGGAAGCCCCCATACTTGTCTGAGTTATAGAAGGGCAAGGCCCTGTCTGTCTGTCTGTCTGTCTGATGTTATGTGATGTTTAAATTGAATCAATGAGCTGCATACTATATAATGATTAATCTGTTAAACTTATTAACGATAATAACATGTTCAGTATGTTATCAGTGGTAACCAGGTTAACAATTACGTTAGATTAAACTGTGTAATCAAGATGCGACGCATGAACTATATGAATATGATTAACTGTTTAAGTGATGTATGATTCTGTATATGATTGTATGATACTGAATGCAACAGTATAATCCTGCATGAATGAACGATCTATGCATACAATAAGCACACAAAACACAGTCTCTTGAATGTCAATGATTTGTAAACCGTAATTTGATGCAAACACTTACATCGTATCATATGCAACACATCCTAGGTCGTGTGTTACGGACTTAGAGATTTATAAACCCTAGAAGCAATAACATACCGAGCAAACCAAGGTGAGTTCACACAGCCAAGGCATGGGGTTCCCAGGGTGGGAATGGGATTGATTACTTACTGGTACTTATTTATACTGGAACGTAGTGATGTGAATTGATGAACTATGGTACATACTCAGCTGATTGAACTACGACTAGACTAGTAACACTTATTGAACTGATCTTCGCACACCTGCCAAGGGTTGGCCGCGATATTATGACTAACTTCGCATACCTGCCTTTGGAAGGCCGCGAACTGTAATTTACTAATCTTCGCACACCTGCCTGGTCGGCCGCGATACAGATAAACCTAGTCTAGAATACGTGGGATGAACATCCCCCTATTATCTTCGCATACCTGCCTGGGAGGCCGCGATGGAAACTATTACGATACACGACATAACGAACGAACATACTACTACTCACACTATACTATTACTGAACTGTTAAACTGTGAACTCGCTCAACTAGTTGTTGACTTTCTGCTGCATGCCTTGCAGGACATTAGGTACATATGGAGCTTGCACAGGGAGGAGCAGGTCGTTGTGGTACATGGATCGTGGATGTTTTGATAAACTTACAACACTTGAACTATTTACATACATTGGATATCATTATTACGCTTCCGCTACTTAAACTATGTTTTGTTGGAAACATCAATCGTATTGAATGATTGGTTTACATTTATTATAACTGACATTAATTGCATTGTTCGATATGATTGGTGGCTTGATCCTGGTCAGTCACGCTCCCAAGCGGTGATACTCCGCAGGTGGATTTTGGGAAAACGTATTTATTAAAACCAGACTATAACCAGAACAGTGCTCTCAACGATCCACAACGACGCTTCGCTCCACGTGCAAGACTCGACATCCTAGGTAATAAGGTTTATGTTTATTACCTGCTTGATAGAACTGCATAGAACTTTGCTCGTAGTATGCTTACATTACTTTGCTCACTACCTGTTATTGCTTGAGAACACCTACGTGCTTACACTTTTCTGTCATCGCCCTACTCGCGAACCACTCTCACTTACGTTACTTTTACTATGAAGATCATGTCTGGAAGAATTAGCATGACACAAGCCCAGCTAGAGGCTTTCGTTCAAGCTCAAGTTGCTGCGGCAGTTGCAGCAGCTCAAGCAGGTCAACACGCGCAGCAGCCTGTCTGCACTTTCAAGAACTTCATGGACTGTCGTCCAAATTCCTTTAGTGGCACCGAGGGGGCAGTGGGACTCCTCCATTGGTTTGAAAAGCTAGAGTCAGTATTCGAAATGTGCGAGTGCCCTGAGGCTCGCAAGGTCAAGTATGCAACTTGCACCTTGGAAGGAATAGCACTGACTTGGTGGAACGCCCAAGTCCAGATCTTAGGGTTGGCAGCTGCTAACGCCACACCCTGGAACGATTTCAAGGAACTTATCAAAAGGGAATATTGCACGCGTGAAGATATTCACAAGTTGGAAGACGAGCTGTACAATTTGAAAATGGTTGGATCTGAGATCGAAGCGTATACTAAACGGTCAAACGAGCTGGCCGTGCTGTGTCCAACTATGGTAGACCCTCCGTACAAGCGCATTGAGATGTATCTCAAGGGATTGGCGCCAGAGATCCAGAGCCATGTGACATCGGCCAATCTTGACAACATTCAGGCTATTCAGCGCCTCGCTCACCGTATTACAGATCAGGCAGTGGATCAGAACAAACTGCCAAAACGTGTCAAGGCTACCACTACTGCTGTCACCACTTCTGCTACTCCCAGTGACAACAAGAGGAAATGGGAGGGGGATTCCAGTAAGGGATCGGTTACTGTTCAGTCTCAGCAGCGCAAGACAAATGACTACCAGAATTCGACTCAGCAATCATCTGGCAGTCAGGGGCAGGGTGGATATCGGGGAATTCACCCATTGTGTAATAAGTGCAACCGACACCACAGCGGAAGATGTCGCAGGGAACAATGTCAAAGATGCCTCAAGATGGGTCATGAGGCTAAGGATTGTAGAAGCTCTCGGCCAGCAAATCAGAACCAGCAACTCCTACCACCAGCTCCACAGAACCAGCAGCAGCAACCACAGCGTGGAAACCGGGGATGTTTCCAGTGTGGGGCAGAAGGACATTACAAACGCGATTGCCCTCAGTTGAACCAGAATCAGAACCACAACAATAACCAGGGCAACGGGAACAACAACAACAACGGGGGAAACAACAATAACAATGGCAACGAGGCAAGAGGTCAAGCTTTCGTGTTAGGAGGAGGAGACGCAATGAACGCTAATTGAACTCATAACTTATCTTGGATTTTCATTATTATGTTTACGCTACTCAAACAAAGTTTGGTTTGAACATTAATCGTGTTGGGGTTTTATGAATTATTTTACCTATTATATTTTATGTTTGGTATGATGGATGTTTTGATATTATTGAGCGCACCTGCCGTATTTAGGGACCTTACGAACAGGGTGTGCAAACTCTACCTGGACAAATTGTCCTTGTCTCCATCGGCGACATTCTGATCTACTCCAAGAGTCAGGAGGAGCACGAGCAGCACCTACGTCTTATCTTGGAACTCCTCCGAAAGGAGCAATTTTTACGCAAGGTTTTCTAAATTCGACTTCTGGCTTCGTGAAGTCCACTTCTTAGGCCATGTGGTGAACAGGGATGGGATTCATGACAATCCATCCAAGATAGATTCGATCAGGAACTGGCCTGCACCGCGTACACCAACGGGAATACGCCAATTCTTGGGCTTGGCGGGGTATTTCAGACGATTCATTAAAGACTTTTCGAAGATCGCGCAACCGCTTACTATGCTGACACAGAAATGGTGTCACCTACCGTTAGGTCCCGGGTGCGTATTGATGCAGCGTGATAAGGTTATCGCCTACGCTTCGCGGCAACTCAAAGATTCATGAACGGAACTACACGACGCACGATTTAGAGCTGGGAGCTGTTGTTTTCGCACTTAAGATATGGCGACACTACCTGTACGGTACCTGGTGCACCATTTACACCGATCACAGGAGTCTCGAGCATATTCTTAAGCAAAAGGATTTGACCATGCGTAAATGAAGATGGGTTGAACTTCTGAACGATTACGAATGCGCCATCAAGTATCATCCAGGCAAGGTCAATGTTGTGGCCGACGCCCTCAGTCGAAAGGACACCCTACCTAAGCGCGTGCGAGCGCCACAGTTTACTACTCAGTCCAGTCTTCCTACACAGATACGTGATGCTAAGATAGAAGCATTGAAATCCGAGAACGTCATGGCTGAAGCCTTACGCGGTTCAAGGCAACGAATGGAACAAAAGGAAGACGGCGCCTACTATGTAACGGGACGTATTTGGGTCCCACTATACGACGGTTTACGAGAACTTGTGATGGGTGAAGCACGCAAGTCTCGCTACTCGGTACATCCAGGGTCGGATAAAATGTATCACGACATCAGAACTACATATTGGTGGCCTAGCATGAAGGCCCACGTTGCAATTTACGCCGGCAAATGTTTGACTTGTGCGAGAGTCAAGACAGAGTACCAGAAACCCTCAGGCCTACTTCAACAACCAAGGATACCACAGTGGAAATGGGAAGAGATTTCCATGGATTTTGTTACGGGCTTACCTAGATCCCAGCGTGGGAATGATACTATATGGGTGATCATGGATCGACTCACCAAGTCTGCACATTTCCTGGCTGTAAAGGAAACGGATAAGTTCTCCACTCCCGCAGACATCCATCTTAAAGAAGTTGTTTCTAGGCACGGGGTGCCCATCTCCATATCCTCCGATCGGGATGCATGATTCACGACAGAGCTATAACAGTTACCATACCAGCATTCAAACCGCTCCATTCGAGGCATTGTACGGACGTAAATGCCGGTCACCTCTCTGTTGGGTAGAGGTGGGGGATAGTCAGATTACGGGTCCAGAGATTGTAGTGGACGCCACAGAAAAGATTGCACAGATACGACAACGCATGGCGGCAGCACGCGACCGTCAGAAAGCCTACGCGGGCAAGCGTAGCAAGCCTTGGAATTTCAGGTCGGGGACCGGGTTTTATTAAAAGTCTCACCCTGGAAGGGTGTGGTTCGTTTAGGTAAACGAGGCAAACTCAATCCACGGTATGTTGGACCGTTCGAAATCACTGAAAGAATAGGCCCAGTAGCCTACAGACTGAACCTACCAGCTGAACTCGGTGCAGTTCACAACATATTCCACGTGTCGAATCTGAAGAAGTGTCTGTCAGATGAGACCCTCACAGTTCCTTTTAAGGAACTCACTATCGACGAGCGGTTGCAGTTCGTCGAGGAGCCAGTTGAAATCATGGACCGGGATGTAAGGTCCTCAAACACAAGAGAATCCCTCTTGTTCGAGTTCGTTGGAACTCCCGACGTGGCCCAGAGTACACCTGGGAACGCAAAGACCAGATGACAGAAAAGTACCCCAGTTATTCGAAACCAATGCAACCACTACTGAGGCTGAAGCTACTACTACTGAATTTCGGGACGAAATTCCAAATCAACGGGGGGATGATGTGACACCCCAGGAAAAACCAGTGAACGATATAACTTACCTAGCTTCCTCAGTGAGTGCGTACCAAATTTCGGGACGAAATTTCTTTTAAGTTGGGGATAATGTGACAACTCGAATTTCCAAGATTTCTATTTCGCATTTATTGCACGTTCAAGTATTGTTTAGCTGTTTAATTGCACAATTGATTACTATAAAATTGTATACGTTTTGGTATAATGAAGTGTATTGTGTGATTGTGCATGACTATGTGTTAATTATGATAAACTTGCCAAATGTGTAAACTTGGTGGTGAAACTGTGTAATTAATTGGAATAGTGCACTATTGTAAAATATAATACCTGAGGATGTAGAGGACAATTAGTGGAATTCTAGTGATACATAACCCTAAACTCTTTCACTAATCATTTGGCACAAAAACCAAAGCACGTACATTCATCTCTCTAGCAATCATCATCACCACCACCATTGGCACAAGGCATTCATCACTTTCGATTCCTCTATTTCGTTAGAATCATTCAAGGTAATTGTTAATGATTGCGCGTTGATTATTTGATTGTATCAATTCTTGACTAATTGTTGATTGATTGATGCTTATAAAACCCTAGTTCTTCATGTGATAGGTTGTGATTTTGATTTGATTCTGAATTATTGATGATAATGATTAGTCGTATGATTGATAGATGGTTCCTATAATGATATAGTTTGATCATTGTTGATCATGAGTGGATTGATTATGATTCTGCCGTCACTGTGTTTGATACTAGGGTTAGAATCCAAAAGAAACGTAACTGTTTTGATCGCACATGATTATTCACTAGACAGAAGTTATTGGATGATAGTTGTCTGAGTTTAATTCATCAAGCTTGATCCGAGGTTAATATATATATGATAGATGTCTGAGTTTGTTAAATGAAAACATGTCTGAGTATGGAATGAAAACATGGTCCGAGCTTAAAACATGCTTCATATCCGAGTTTATTGAACAACTGAAGGTCTGAGTTTAATTGAATTTGGTCCGAACTTAATGAGTGCACTTAGTCCGACTTTAATGAGCTTAACCATGTCCGAGTTTCTTTTAAACCCCAATACTTATGTCCGAGTTTAAAAGGGGGGATGTAGGTCCGAGTTTAATGCAAGGAAACCCCCCCCCCACCTAAATTGGTCCGAGTTTAAGTGGTTGATCATGTCCGAGTTTAATAAGTTGATCATGTCCGAGTATGTTAATGTATAAGTGGTCGGAGTATGTTAATAAAGGTGGTCCGAATTTGTTGAAAGAGAATGATCAGGTCCGAAGTTGTTATGTGAATGCTTATAGTCCGAGTTTAACAAATGGTATATTGTCTGAGTTTAATGAATACACATGGTCCGAGTTTATTGATTTGTCATGGGCCGACTTTAATGTGATTTGTGGTGACCGAGTTTATAGATGAATAATGGACCAAGTTTATATTTATTATGTGTGGACAGAGTTTATAACCCCTTTCATGTCCGAGTTTGTGTGTTTCATGTGTGATGAGTTTAGTTTGGTCCGAGGTTAATATGATCTATCATGCACGACTTTAATAAGTTTATAAGTAGCCCGACGTTTAAACAGGGGAAGCCCCCATACTTGTCTGAGTTATAGAAGGGCAAGGCCCTGTCTGTCTGTCTGTCTGTCTGATGTTATGTGATGTTTAAATTGAATCAATGAGCTGCATACTATATAATGATTAATCTGTTAAACTTATTAACGATAATAACATGTTCAGTATGTTATCAGTGGTAACCAGGTTAACAATTACGTTAGATTAAACTGTGTAATCAAGATGCGACGCATGAACTATATGAATATGATTAACTGTTTAAGTGATGTATGATTCTGTATATGATTGTATGATACTGAATGCAACAGTATAATCCTGCATGAATGAACGATCTATGCATACAATAAGCACACAAAACACAGTCTCTTGAATGTCAATGATTTGTAAACCGTAATTTGATGCAAACACTTACATCGTATCATATGCAACACATCCTAGGTCGTGTGTTACGGACTTAGAGATTTATAAACCCTAGAAGCAATAACATACCGAGCAAACCAAGGTGAGTTCACACAGCCAAGGCATGGGGTTCCCAGGGTGGGAATGGGATTGATTACTTACTGGTACTTATTTATACTGGAACGTAGTGATGTGAATTGATGAACTATGGTACATACTCAGCTGATTGAACTACGACTAGACTAGTAACACTTATTGAACTGATCTTCGCACACCTGCCAAGGGTTGGCCGCGATATTATGACTAACTTCGCATACCTGCCTTTGGAAGGCCGCGAACTGTAATTTACTAATCTTCGCACACCTGCCTGGTCGGCCGCGATACAGATAAACCTAGTCTAGAATACGTGGGATGAACATCCCCCTATTATCTTCGCATACCTGCCTGGGAGGCCGCGATGGAAACTATTACGATACACGACATAACGAACGAACATACTACTACTCACACTATACTATTACTGAACTGTTAAACTGTGAACTCGCTCAACTAGTTGTTGACTTTCTGCTGCATGCCTTGCAGGACATTAGGTACATATGGAGCTTGCACAGGGAGGAGCAGGTCGTTGTGGTACATGGATCGTGGATGTTTTGATAAACTTACAACACTTGAACTATTTACATACATTGGATATCATTATTACGCTTCCGCTACTTAAACTATGTTTTGTTGGAAACATCAATCGTATTGAATGATTGGTTTACATTTATTATAACTGACATTAATTGCATTGTTCGATATGATTGGTGGCTTGATCCTGGTCAGTCACGCTCCCAAGCGGTGATACTCCGCAGGTGGATTTTGGGGGTGTGACATTGAACATATCCAAGTACACCCTAACCAGCGAGACAAATTGGTATGGAAAGAAGGTAACGATTTTTTTGAGCATTCGTCTTCCCAAGTTTGGCATTCAATTCGGCAGAGAGAGCTAGAGGTTGATTGGGTGAACATAATTTGGTTTACACAGTGTATTCCGAAGCATTCTTTTCTTATGTGGTTGGTTATGCGTCGTAAACTCTTGACACAAGACAAGATCCTACAATGGGATTTCTCGAGAAGAAGGAATATGAACATGATGTGCTGTCTCCTTTGTTATGCTAATATTGATTCTCATGGCCATCTTTTCTTTGAGTGTGCTTATTCGAAGCTGGTGTGGAACTCGGTTCGTAATAAAGGTGGTATGCATAATGTCGGTTCAGATTGGAGCTCTATTGTTGACTGGATGGTTACTAGGTCCCGGTCTAAGTCTGCGTCCATCTATGTAAGCAGATTAGTCCTGGAAGCTACTACCTATTTTATTTGGCAAGAGAGGAATGCAAGATTGTTCAAGAACAAGACAAGACCGCCAGAAGCACTAAGTGATGTGATTCTTGATACGGTTCGTTACAAACTTATGGGAGCAAAGCTGAAAGACACGTTGAAGGTGAAGGAGCTGCTTCGAGCATGGGAGATCTACGATACACGGGTGTTTGACGATGGCAGCTGATTATATTTAGAGTGTTTGTTAAGGGTGATGTCTAGTTTGGTGGTCTAGTTGTTTTATTTTTGGCGTTTTGTATGTCTGGTTTACTTTCATGGGTGTTCCATGTCTGAACTAGTATGGACTCTCCATACTACTTGTTTTGTTTTGTTTATGTTGATATATAGAATCACCGGGGTAACCCTTTACCCAAAAAAAAACTGTAGGTGAGCTTGGTGATGCCCGTTACATTTGTTGCATAACGGTGCCGTTCCCTTATATTGCTTCTTAGCTGGTGATGCTGCCACTTGGCTAGGTCTGGTCTGATTTGGTGCAATGACTGGAGAATTCTTTGAAGCTTTACGCTTCCTTGACCTTTTCGAAGGCTTGGCTTCTGCTTCCTTCGATGCTTCTTGAGTGGCTCTATTATTGAGACAAGACATGGCGATACCTAAATCCACAGACTTTAGGATTATTTCGCCTATTTGCTAGGCAAATTTGGCAGCTTGCTCAGACATTTGAGTGTTGCTGCGATGAAGAGACATTCTGGAGGAAGTGAAAGACACAGGAGGAAACAAGTGAAATGTCATCGGATAAACAAAACAAAATGGCAATGCATAAAAATTGCGATTATTTGTTTGTTACCTAAGGCAAACAAACGAGATGGTGACTAATCAAAGTAAGCGGGTCATAATAATGTATCGCGAAGACATGCTTTAGCCTATAAGTGGACACTCACCCCAAGAGTTCCCAGGTAAGAGTGACCGGTCTGATTATGTGGATTTGTACGAACACTCTAGCCTTAGACAGAAAACTCAGAGTACAGGCATCCACCCTTCCAGATTGCACGTGTTCACATTATAAGACCCAACTTTGACGAGATTTTTGAAAACTTAGAGGGTTCAAAATCTAGTAATCATTCATCCCAGAACAGATGATTGGTTTTTGAAGCGGATTCGAATTTGTGTTCTTGTTGTGGTTGTCGCCTAAGGATAGGTGACGGTATCGTTTTATGACTAAACGCAAGTGAACTCGCGTTGGGGTCCTAGGAAGGTTTTAGACTAGGTCAAAGCATTACTAATAACCTAATTCACTATAACCATGAGCTCTGATACCAACTCTCCTGTCACACCCCGACCACGTAAAGCAACGAATCGTGGTGGAAACGTCGGGGAGTGTTGTAACAGAATCATGGTTTCATAACACATGGAAATTGAAATTTTTGTTTTATTGATTAAAAGTAGTTACATTGTCTTAACAAACAAGGAAACATAACATAATTAAATAGTCTTGCGTCTTTTAATGTCACTAAGGCCCAAGTCCACCTAAGTGTATCTTGATCATTCATATGCATCATTTCCTAAAAACACATGTGAAAATAGGTACGTCAGCATAAAAATGCCTGTGAGATACATAGGTTTTATTGATTTAGGATTCATGACTTTTAAGTTTGAAGAAATGTTTAACAAAAGTAGTCATGAACCTTGTAAAATGTTTTGTTTCATAAATCATATGAAAACTTGATAAAAAATCAGATGATATAAAAGAAATATGTATGGTTAAATAAATAACCAAGTAAAATGAGTTGTATAAAACAAATTGTTTGTAAAACATTGTCTTGTGAAAAATATGTCATTTGTGTAAAATGTTATATGTCTAAATTGAAATGATTTAAATAACAATACGATATGTAATATCATACAAGCACTTATATACAGGAAGTACCAGCGGCGTATCCACCATGCTTGTATCATATTACACACGCCTCGTTACTTTAATCACTTACCCAAACAAACCACCAATGTAAAAATGTTTATGTATAATCAAATGTCAAAATGTTTGTGTGAAAAACCATGTCTAATGTCAAATGTAAATCATGAAATGTGTAAACAAATGTCATGTATGATAAGCAAAAAGTGACTACTTAATCATATGTAAAAATGTACAAAACAAAGTATTTGAATAAATCAAGAGTTATGCTTTGTAAAATAATGCATACTTTACTGATACAAACATCTATGTGGTATTGTGAAAATGCATACATTCAAGCCTTGTGACTGTAGCGATAAACCCTTAAACGGATTTAAAGGATTATCTGAGTTATGTTTATCGAATTCGGTCATTCCTTCCATCAAAACATACCTAGGATGTCAGGATCGGGAGTTGTCAATTCCTATGGTACCACTACCTACTAACGAACGGCATGGCCAATGTTAATGAACGTATTTTGGTCCCATTTAAACAAACCAAATGTCATACCAAAATGTAAGCATGTGATGTAATGTAAATGTACTAAGTATGATGAACATACATAGCATGTGATGTAAAACAAATGTACTATGTATGATGAATATACATAGCATGAAAATGGTGTGTAAAACAATGCACTAGGCATGCACTAAATGGACATACATATCGTGAAATGTAATGTAAATCAAATGTACTAAGTATGCAACAAAGGACATACATAGCAAAAACACAATGAATTCATGTATTATAGGTGTACTAATGAACATAACAAGCATATAATATGAAAACATGAAAGCATGAAAGTAACAAGTAGGCACATGTGTTTCA
Organism: Helianthus annuus; assembly: GCF_002127325.2. Taxonomy (NCBI): domain Eukaryota; kingdom Viridiplantae; phylum Streptophyta; class Magnoliopsida; order Asterales; family Asteraceae; genus Helianthus; species Helianthus annuus. Next base: position 79,389,911 of record NC_035437.2, read on the forward strand.
CCCCAAAACATTTGAAAAAACAGTAAAAGAGGGGTCTATGTACTCAATTGAGATTGCTCAATAGTCTTTAGATAACCACCAAGCAAACCTAGAGTGTCACACCCCGACCATGTGGAGCAATCAAACGTGGCGGAAACGTCGGGGAGTGTTGTAACAGAATTAATTGTTTCACAACCATGGCATACAAAGTTATATTTTATTTATCAACTGTAACATTTGTGCTTGAAATCTTTGTGAACAGTTCAGTTATCAATAAAAAAATGTTATTTGATCCCAATGTTTGCTTTGGTTATGTTTTACATTTTTCATGTTTTGACTTTTGTTCAATTTTAAACTCTACATCGCTTTTTGGAGAATTATACGCAAACTGGTGCGTAAACGTACTCAGTTTAATGCGACAAATACTCCGGAACACCAACATATACTTAACATACCTTAAATAACCTTTATATAACTTAGAAATAAGTTTTGAAGGCTTTGGTATGGCAAAAACAAGTTAATTCGCCAACAGGGACTAAATTTGACAAACTACGAAAGTATGCCAATTTGAACTGTAACAGACATTCCGGAACATGACCATAAGTTAAACACACCTTAAATATCCTTTACATAGCTTAGAAATAGGCTTTGAGGTGTTCGGTGTGCTAAAATAAACTTTTGGATCATTCAGGGACTAAAAGTGTCAAAAAGTGCATAAGTTTGCACTTTCACGCATAACTTACGTTCTGAATACATCCGGACTCCAAAAATTTATGTAAGCATTATAATATTATGCCTTAGTGTTTGGCATGAGAAAAATCCATTCGTCTCGCATTTTGGATCGTTTTTCGCGCTTATGCGCATTCCGTCGTAATTAAGCGAACATCGTAACTGTACGGCCAAACGAACTGACATCCGAGATATTTTTGAGCACATTTTAAGTTCCTATACTTTAACTTCATTTTAGAGCTTTGAAATGGGGTTAACGGGCCTTAAACGCGTCGGAAATGGCCTTGTAGCACAACAGGGACCAAAACTGTAATTCTGCCAAAGTGATGGCTTACGGACCGTAAGCCATCACCCTTACGGTCCGTAAGGCGTCCCCAGAACAGCAGATTCAGCTTTAACTACTGTTGCCTCTTCAAGTTAGTGAAAGGCCAAATTTCACTTGCCTCTTCTGGACAATGAGGGGCAAATCTGATGCTCCATAAGTATTGCAACAAGTGTATGGACAAGATCAAAGCACGTAAATCGATAAACGATCCTAATGGTCTTGCATATCCTATAAATAACCCCCCCATTCTTGTTTAAAACCCACAAAACTGATCTAAAGCTCTAAGTTGAGGCCTTTGCTTCATACCTGAGCTCCTGGATCAAGATTAGTTTTCGGGGACCCTTCATAAGTGTTCTTTCGTTCTTTTATTCGCTTTTCGAGTCCGAAAGTCGAACTATGTTTGACTTTCTGCATTGACCAGTTTATGGTCGATGCGAAGTTCGTTTGAACTTCATAACGTGAGCGTGATCATGATGGTTATAGTCCTTAGTGACTACACCTACTGATTACCACGTTATCTAGGCTCAGTGGCGAGTCATAGTTTCGGCCAAAATGCGCATTCTTGCGTATTTTGTAACCAAACTACTCATAGGTATCAAAACCGTTTGTTTTGATACCAAACCTGTTTTCTAAACTTAGTTAAGCATGTTCAAACATGCTTAGCTCGTCACTTTTAGTATAGTGCTTATATAGGGTCGTAAGGTAAGCGATCTAAACAATCGCTTATACTTTCGAACCCGACCCATTTGGTCGATCATTAGGATCCGACCAAACACATTAGGTGACCATATTTGTATAGGGAATAACCTTCCGAGGTTATACCTTATGGTCACAATGTTAGGCGTTCCAAACGCGTTTTACGCGAACGACGCGTTAAGGTAGCATAAGCTACCTAAACGGGTCGTAATGGGTCATAAGCACTTAGGTTAGGTTTCATTTTAGTATTTAGGCTTTGTTAAACCATATTACACGAGTCTCCATACTCGTTTGGTTTACGAACCCGCATACTATCCGATCCTCCGATTTAGGTCCGGTACATTAACGTAGTTACCTATATTAGGTGCCGTTTGATATCCGTGATCTCTAGCAGTATTTGGTTGTTATAAAAGAACTTCAAAGCAATCTCAGGTGAGTACATAGACCCCTCTTTTACTGTTTTCCAAACTGTTTTGGGGTGGAACACATGTGTCTACTTGTACTTTCATGCTTTCCTGTTTTCACATCATATACTTGCTATGTTCATTAGTACATTTATAGTACATGATTTCATTATATTCTATGCTATGTATGCCCATTGTATGCGTACTTAGTACATTGTTTTACATTACACTTTATGCTATGTATGCCCATTGTGTGCGTGCTTAGTACATTATTTTACACTACACTTTATGCTATGTATGCCCATTGTGTGCGTACTTAGTACATTGTTTTACATTACATTTTATGCTATGTATGCCCATTGTGTGCGTATTTAGTACATTATTTTACATTACATTTTATGCTACATATGCCCATTGTGTGCGTACTTAGTACATTTGTTCATCACATGCTCACATTTTGGTATGACATTTGGTTTGTTTAAATTATACAATGTACATTCATTAACACCGATCATGCCGCTCGTTAGTAGGTAATGGTACCATAGGACTTGACAACTCCCATTCCTGAAATCTCGAGTTTGATTGGATTGGAAGGAATGACCGAATTCGATAAACAATAACACATATAGATCTTTAATTTGTTTAAAGGTCTATTACCACAGTCACAAAGGCTTGAATGTATGAATTTTCACAATACCGCATAAATGTTTGTATCAATATAGCATGCAATTGTTCCACAAAACATAACTTTGAATTAAACATTTAATTCAATACCCTGTTTTTGTGCATTTTACCTATGGCCCAATTGATATATTTTCACATGCCATACATGATATTTTGGATACACATTATATGATTTACAGTAAACATAAACAATTTGACAATTATATACACACTTGGTGGTTTACATTAGACATGGACATTTTGATATGGTTTACACAATAACACTTGACAATTGATTTATATATATGAACAATTTACATTGGTGGTTGGTTTGGGTAAATGGTTTGAGTAACGTGGCGTATGTAATATGATACAAACATGGTGGATACGCCGCTGGTACTTCCTATATATAAGTGTTTGTATAATATTACCTATCGTAGCATTATTTAAATCATTTCAGTTTAGACTTATTACGTTTTACACAAATAACATATTCTTCACAAGACATTATTTTTACAAACAACTTATCTTATACAAACTCATTTTACTAGGTTATTCATTTAACCTTACATTTAATTATACATATCATCTGATCTTATCGTTTTCAAATGATTTACAAGACAAAGCAAATTACAAGGTTCATGACTAAACATTTTCTCAATCATAAGTCATGAATTCTATTTTCACAAAACCTATGTATCTCACAGGCATTTTTATGCTGACGTACCTACTTTCACATGTGTTTTCAGGAGCTGTCGCATAGGATGATGATTGTGATACTAGGGCGGACCTGTGCCTTAGAGACATAAAACGAAGATAGACTTAGTGTAATTATGTTATAAACTCTTTATTTCCTGTTTGAAGACAATGTAACACTTTTTTTGATAAATAAAATATAACTTTGTATGCCATGGTTGTGAAACAAATAATTCTGCCTGTTCAACATGTTTGTTATTAGTGATTGTTCTTCAATCTCTAGTGCATATTCTGTTTTCAGTTGTATTCGATTTTAAATTAGGGTTTCTGTTTTCATTCGTTCATTATTGCCGACTAGATTAGGGTTTCTGTTTTGGTTGCGGTCGTTTGTTTGATTGGTTTCTGTTGCATGCTCGTTGCTTTCTGGTTGATTATAGGAGAGAGTTGCCTGGTTTGTTCATTCAAATTGGATTTCTGGTCGGTTCTGTCGAATTCAGTCTCTTGGCGGCTAGGGTTTGATACACGTTAATTGTAGGTTCCGGCTAGGGTTTGTCTCGGCTGCTGTTTTCAGCCGGCAATCCTGTTTGCTTAATCTCTGTTGACGGCTACTAGGGGTTCAATATGGATATGGATAAACGTAATAGTTCTGGTGTAAATCAACAGGATCCTCGTGGGAAGCCGCGATTATCCTTTGATGAAATTGCTGCTCGGTTCATTGAAGTTGATGGGAATACTTTCAGGCCAAAGCGTGGTTCTTCTAATATCATCGATGATCTCAATAAGGTAACTGTTCCAATTAGTTTGGAGACAAGAGAGTGTCGAAAGGCTGATAATGTTTGGGAATTTCCTGGCAAGTTTACGCAAAAACCTGATGATACATGCCCAGTTCAAATGGATAAACTATTCAAGGAGTCTGACCCAGTTCCGGATGAGAATGTACGGGCTGATCTTAGGTTTTCGGATATATTGCAAGGGTGTGCTGATTCAGTTTGTGCAGCCAACCAGGGGAACCGAAGTCCTAAGCAGATGTCTTATGCAGATTCAGTTTGTGCAGCCAATTCAGCTAAAGTAAACTTCAGGTTTCTTGCAAGTACTGATGTGCATGAGGGTTGTGATGTGGTGCTGCCTCGTGACTCTGTTAGAGTAGTGCAAGAGAAGCTAGCAAATACTCTTTTTGGTTATTTTCTAGGGGATCGAATTGCGTACCCGGTGGTGGATTATTTTGTGCGGACAAATTGGAAGAAGTATGGAGTGCAAAAATCCATGATGAATGCTAATGGATACTTCTTTTTCAAGTTTGCGGATAAAGACGGGATGATGAATGTGCTGAAAGATGGACCATGGATTATTCGGGGTCAGCCTTTTTTTCTTAATATTTGGTCGGCCACTTCAAAATTAGAGAAAAAGGAGGTCAAGAAGTTGCAATTGTGGGTCAAAATCCATGATGTTCCGATTGCTGCGTATACGGAGGATGGGTTGAGTATGATAGCTTCGGCTATTGGTGATCCGAAGATGTTGGATTCGTATACCTCGTCCATGTGTTTGGATACTTGGGGAAGGAGTAGTTATGCTAGAGCGTTAGTAGAAATCTCGGCCGATAATGATTTTAAGGAGGAGATAGTCATAGCGGTTCCTGACCTTGAAGGTGAAGGTTTTGTCAAGCTAAAACTTTATGTGGAGTATGAATGGAGTCCTCCTAGGTGTGTTCATTGCAAAGTGTTTGGGCATTCTGATGATACATGCCCGAGGCAACCTAGGAGGGTTCCTAAGGAGCCGGTTAACATTCCGAAGCAACAACAAGGAAATAATAGGCAGCAAAGGAAACAGCCGGTAGTTGATAAGGATGGGTTTACAGATGTGGTTCGTAAGAAAGCGGCTAAAGCAGGTTTTCCTGTAAACAAACAGAAACAAAAGTTTGAATACAGGCCGATTGGTCCCAAACCGCAGGGGGCTCAGCAATCAAAGGTTTTATCCAAGAACTCTTTTGAAGTTTTACGGGATAGTAGTCTTCATACGGGTCAGTCTAGTAGTGGGGCTCATAATGATCAGCAAGATTCGGATGAGGAGGAGGTTGAAGAAGTCTACAACGAAACTAGTGCTTTCATGACATCGGGTACTCAACCTTTTTATTCAAAAGCAGGGGCAAGCACCTCTTCTTCCAAGCCTTCGAATGGATAGATTGTCTGCGTTTTGTCTGAAGGGGCTGCGGTTTTGTGGCCACTTTATTTTTGATGATGGTGGTTGAGTTTAGGAGTTTGTGGTTTGCATTGTTTGTCTACTAGATGTCGAGTCATGATGTATAGTAGACTAGGATATGGGGTTTTATAGGTTGTTGGTTTGTTTTTGTTTTACATATATGGGGCATGTCCTGTATATGAACTAGTGTGGAACACATCCTCACTACTTGTACTTAATTGCGGTTGCATTTTAATAGAATCACCGGGGTAACCCTTTACCCAAAAAAAAAAAAAAAAAAAAAACAAATAATTCTGTCTCAACACTCCCCGACGTTTCCGCCGCGGTTGCATGTTATACGCGGTCGGGGTGTGACAGAAGAGTTGGTATCAGAGCCAATGGTTATAAGGAATTAGGTTATTAGTAATGCTTTGACCTAGACTATAACTTTCTAGGACCCTAACGCAAGTTATCTTGTGTTTAGATTTTAAAACATGCACTTCACCTATCCTTAGGTGATAACCACAACGAGAATAGCAATTCCGTATCCGCTTTGAAAATTAACCATCTGTTCTAGGATGATTGATTACTAGGTTTTGAACCCTCTGTTATAAGGTTTTGAACCCCTTTGAATTTTCAAAATCTCGTCAAAGTTTTGGGTCTTAATAGTGTGAACACGTGCAAACTAGAAGAGTGAATGCCTGTACCCTGAGTTTTCTGTCTAAGGCTAGAGTGTTCATACAAATCCACATAATCGGACCAGTCACTCTTACCTGGGAACTCTTGGGGTGAGTGTTCACTTATAGGCGAACATGTCTTCGCGATACATTATTTTTGACCCATTTACTTTTGATTAGACTTTGTGTGTCGCTTGTTTGCTTAGCGATGCATAACCACCATCTTTGCTTTTGTTGAAAGTGTTTCATCTCATTCTCTTCATCCAATCATCTCACTCGTTTCCCTTCATGTTTTCCTCTTTTAGAATGCCTCCTCGACGCAAAAACCAGATAGCGACTGCCGAACTGGCAGAAATTATTGCACAGCAAATGGCTGCTCAATTCCCAAATCTCTTTGCTCAATGGAACCAAGCCAACAACAACAACAATGCTCCATGCAATTTCAAGAATTTTAACTTGGCTAAACCACTCAAGTTTAGTGGTTCCGAAGGAGCAACTGGGCTTCTTCAATGGTTCGAGAGCATCGAGAATACATTCCGTTACGTGCAGTGTCCTGACAATCGCAAGGTCGAGTTTTCTTCGAGTGTGTTTCAGAAGAGGGCTCTTACGTGGTGGAACGGGGTTATGAGGGATCGCGGGGTAGAAGTTGCTCTAGCTCAGACATGGGCTGAACTTAGGGCACTAATGATGAGTGAGTTCTGTCCTCATCATGAACAGCGAGCTTTGGAGAAGGAGTTTGATGACTTAAAACAATACAGTGGCGAGCACCGGGCATATACTGATAGGTTTGAGGAGTTGAGTCTGCTTTGCCCGACAATGGTTGCCCCACTCGACAAAGCCATCGAAAGGTACACCGACGGCCTACCTAACTCGGTACAAGACATCATTACTGGTAGTAACCCTACAACACTCCGTCAGGCGATCGAGCTATCAGCGACACTGACTGAGTCGCAGATTCGAAAGGGAAAGCTGCACAAAAAGGGTGACAAGGGTAAGAAACAGGCAGCTGACAACGAAGATAGCAAGAAAGGTCAAAACAAGAAGGGAAAGGATTCTGGATCCTCAAGGGGGTCAAGGAAGCGTAAGGCTTCCCAAAATTTTGCTGTCACTGCCCAGGTTAACCAGGCAGCTCCCAACCAACCCGCACAGCCTCCAGCGAAGAAACCTTATGCAGGGAATGCACCTTTGTGCAATAGATGCAACGGTCACCATCAACCGCAGTTTCCGTGCCGTATCTGTACTAACTGTGGAAGAAATGGTCCTCTTGCTGCCACCTGCCACATTCCTGCTAACCAGAACCAAGCTCAACAAATTGCTCAGCCTCTTGCTCAGCAACAAGGTCAAGCTGCACGACCTCATTTTCCTCCTGGTTCGTGCTACAATTGTGGGGATCTGACCCACTACAGAAACTGGTGCCCAAGGCTAGCCAACCAGAATCAGAATCAGGCTCAGGCTCGATGTGACAACTCGTATTTCAAACCTACTTTTGTGTAACGTTAAACGATTATGTGAACACTATTTGAATAACATGTTATACGTGTCTGTATGTTTATATGTTGCATGACCCGATTGTACGTAGCCCACTTGACTACATAACCCATTCGGCTCATATACATCCAACTCGAGATCTAGAGGGCAGCCCGGTAAAGGGTCGGCCCACTCCCCTTGTTCGCAAACACAAACCCATTAGGGGGTTTTGATTCTCACAACTTAAAACATAAGGAAAGCACACAAACCCTACACACACACACTCTCTCTCTTTTTCTTTGAAACCGACGGCAGACAAAACCCCATCGGAGCTCTTTTTCTTAATGTTATGTTCAATATAATTGGTGGCTTGATCCTGGTCATGTCACGCCTCCAAGCGGTGGTACTCCGCATGTGGATTTTGGGGGTGTGACAGATTGGTATCAGAGCCATTGGTTATAGAGAACTCGGTTTTAGTAAAGGGAAAACGTTTTTATTAAAACCAGACTATAACCAGTACAATGCTCTCAACGATCCACAACGACGCTTCGCTCCACGTGCAAGACTCAACATCCTAGGTAATATGGTTCATGTTTATATTGCCTACTTGCTAGATTACATAGAACTTTGCTCGTAGTATGCTTAGATACACATGACACTATTGCATGAGAATACCTATGTGCTTACACTCTTCTGTCATCGCACTACTCGCGAACCATCCTCACTTATACTACTTTTACTATGAGGATCATGTCTGGACGTGTTAACATGACTCAAGCCCAGTTGACGGCTCTCACTAACGAACAAGTTGCTGCGGCACTTGCAGCCGCACAAGCAGGAGGTTAGCACGCACAGCAACCTGTCTGCACATTCAAGAACTTCATGGATTGTCGTCCAGGCACATTCAGTGGCACGGAAGGAGCAGTGGGACTACTCCATTGGTATGAGAAGCTCGAGTCAGTGTTCGAGATGTGTGAATGCCCTGAGGCTCGCAGGGTCAAGTACGCCACTGGCACGTTAGAAGGAATTGCGCTAACTTGGTGGAACGCGCAAGTTCAACTCCTAGGGTTGGCAGCTGCTAACGCCACCCCTTGGAACGATTTTAAGGAACTCATTAAAAGGGAATACTGCTCACGTGACGACATCCACAAGTTGGAGGTGGAGTTTTTCAATCTAAAGATGACGGGGTCGGAGATCGAGGCCTACACCAAGCGGTCGAATGAGCTGGCCGTTCTGTGTCCAACTATGGTGGACCCACCTATCAGGCGAATTGAGTTGTATCTCAAGGGATTAGCGCCAGAGATTCAGAGCCACGTGACATCGGCTAATCATAACAACATCCAGGATGTTCAACGCCTAGCTCATCGTCTCACTGATCAGGCAGTGGATCAGGACAAGCTACCGAAACGTATCAGCGCTACTACTGCTACCACATCAGCCGCTACTCCTGCTACCCCCAGTGACAACAAGAGAAAGTGGGAAGGGGATTCTAGCAAAGGTTCAGCAACAGTTCAGTCTCAGGCTCAGCAGCAGAAGACTGACCACTACCAGAGTCCCAGTCAGCAGTTTTCTGGTAGTCGTGGGCAGAGAAGGTATCAAGGAAATCTCCCTAAGTGCCACAACTATAACAGGCACCACAGCGGCCAGTGCAACAAGGGTCGTTGCCAAAGGTGTCTCAAGATGGGCCACGAGGCCAAAGACTGTAGGAGCCCACGGCCTGCGAATCAGAACCAGCAACCCAACTACCAGCTCCACAGAACCAGCAACAGCAGCAACAACGAGGCAACACGGGATGCTTTCAGTGTGGTGCTGAAGGCCATTTCAAGCGTGATTGCCCTCAGTTAAACCAGAACCAAAATCGCAACAACAACAACAATCAGGGCAATGGCAACAACGGTGGGAACAATAATGGCAATGAAGCTAGGGGTCGAGCTTTCGTGCTGGGTCAGGGCGACGCAAGGAATGATCCCAACGTAGTTATGGGTAAGTTTCTTCTTGACGACTTTTACGTTGCTGTTTTGTTTGATTCGGGTGCGGATACAAGTTATATGTCTTTGAAAGTTAGCCAAATGTTAAAACGTACACCCACACTCCTAGATACCAAGCATGTTGTAGAATTAGCTAACGGTAAGAGTCTAGAGGCCACATACATAGTTCAGGGTTGTAATCTTATCCTCGCGGGTCAGACTTTCTCGATCGATCTTATCCCCATAGTTTTGGGTAGTTTCGACATCGTCATTGGTATGGACTGGTTATCTCAACATCACGCAGAGATCCTATGCAAGGAAAAGATAGTTCGCATTCCTCGTTCTGGTCATGAACCTCTCGAAGTTCAAGGCGACAAGAGTGGTGTTGTGGTTGGTATCATCTCTTTCTTGAAGGCTCAGAAGTGTTTGCGAAAGGGCCACACTGCCATTCTGGCACATGTTACTGATGCATCAGCAAAGGAAAAGAATATGGAAGACATTCCAATAGTTCGCGACTTTCCTCAGGTGTTCCCTGAAGATTTACCTGGTCTACCGCCTCATCGCCAGGTCGAGTTTCAAATCGAGCTAGCACCAGGAGCAGCACTGATAGCTCGAGCACCGTATCGTTTAGCTCCAACTAAACTGGAAGAGCTGTCTAAGCAACTACAAGAGCTCTTGGATAAGGGCTATATTCGTCCTAGCTCTTCGCCTTGGGGAGCTCCAGTACTATTTGTGAAGAAGAAGGATGGTACCTTTTTTTTTTTTTGGGTAAAGGGTTACCCCGGTGATTCTATTATAAACCGCAAATAAGTACAAGTAGTGAGGATGAATTCCACACTAGTTCATATACAGGACATGCCCCGTATATGTAAGCCAACAAATAAAAAACACCTAAGACATTCACATCAAACCTAGCCTACTACACATCATGCAAGATATCTAGTAGACAAAACAAAACAAAACCAAAGTCTTCAACCGCCATCATCGAAAATGAAGTTCCCACAAAGGGGCAGCCCCTTTAAACGAACCGAATGCAAACTAACCATTGAATCTCTTTGTCGAAGAGGTGCTTGCCCCTGTTCTAGAATGCGAAGTATACGTACCCGCATCTTTGGTTTCGTCATAAACAACTTCAACCCCGTCCTCATCTAAATCCACATGAATCTGACTACCCCTTTTGGCTCTCTCTTGCGTTGCGGCCCCACGTTCTCCAACACACTCAAGAGCAGAAAACGGATTATGAGTTTGGACTTTATGGGAATTAGAAACCTGCTGAGACGCAACGGCCTTTTTCTTCCTATCCACCGGTCTGTATTCAAATTTTGGCTTTTGGTTATTAACTTGAAAGCCATTCTTCTTTGCACTTTTCTTAACCGGAACATCAGTGAAACCATCCTCGTCTACTGTTGGCCTCGATGTTGTGCCAATACGAGTAGGACATTCCACAGAGTCATGCCCAAACACACAGCAGTGAGCACATCTCGGAGGTTCCCATTCATACTCCACCCGAATAGTCATCGTAACATAATTGTTCCCATCCAAATCAGGAATAGCCATGGTTATAGTATTTTTCAACTCCTGATCAGCTGGTATTTCAATGAGAGCCCTAGCATAGCTGCTCCGACCCCAAGCATCATTACACATATCAACAGTATACGAATCCAGCCGCACAGGAGAACCAATTTTTGAAGCCAGCATACTTAACCCATCATCAGAATATGCCACTAGAGGGACGTCATGCAATTTCACCCAAACCGCAACGTTCTTAAACTCTTCTTTTTTAAGGCTGTTTGTAGGGGACCAAATGTTGAGAAACAAGGGTTTGTTACGGATCATCCAAGGGCCCCCTTCAAGAACAGCGTCCATTCCCTTCCTATCTTCAAACTTGAAGAAGAAGAAGAACCCATTTGAATTCATCATCGTCTTCACAAGACCATGTTTCTTCCAGTTTGTTCTCACAAAGTAATCAACAACCGGAAATGCAATTCTATCCCCCAGGAAGTAACCATAAAGAGTGTTAGCTAACCTGTTGTTAACTTGGCGAACTGAGTCAATCGGAAGCACTACATCCACACCATCCAAAGAGGTATCTGATATTAGCTTCCGAAAATTTACTTTCGGTACTTGGTTAGCCGTAACATTGGACTTCCCAGCACTTTCCTCCTCACTTTGATTCTGATTACCAACCCGCTTAGGACCACTCTGCTCACCCTGCTTGTTTAGTAACACATCAGCATACAATTGTTGTTGGACTCGAGCATTATCACCCTGTTCCTGCTTTCGGACACGAGCAGGACTGACATCATTTAGCGGTAGCACAAAAGATACCTTTCGCTTATCAAAAACCATTGCATAATCCTCATCCGGTTAGCCAAGAACATAATCAGTATCATTCAACGGTACCATGAACCGAACCTTCTTATTACCCACTTCTGAAACCGTAGGGATTTGTGAATTCTGTCTTGGCTCAAAAGGTTTCCCATCGATACTTCGGATTTTCCTTGCAAAAACGTTTGAATTATCCTCAGTTTGATCCTCCTTTTCAACAGCCATATCAGAAGAAAAATCTGCAATTAAATCGGCCAAACCCTAGTGACGGCTGAAAATGAGTTCGCTGAAATTGAAGTGCCGTTGAACAGCAATTGAAACAAAATCGGAATCGGACAAAAACAGATGACCGATTAGAGAGCTTCTGCCAAATCCAAAACCCTAACTTCAAGTGCCGTTGAAATAAGGATTGCCGAACCCCTTCAACGAACAGCAAAAAGACAAATCCTAAAACTGACTGATTAAGTAGATCGAACAGCAGCTTGATTCCCACAATCGCCGGAACTAACACCTTATTCTGATCAATAATACTATTAACAATGGACAGCAAACCGAAATCAAAAGTAATTAACCTGATCGGATCAAGAACACGAGATCAAACACTAGCGAAGAAACCCTAAGCCGATCCTTCAGATGAATTGAAAACCTAGAGTTGAGTAGGATCGCCTAGAATCGCCCAGAATCGCCCAGAGCCCCCCATTCTCTTACAATTTGTTGTTTAACTTGAGCCAGAAGGATGGTACCTTCCGTATGTGCATTGACTACCGTGAACTGAACAAGGTAACGGTGAAGAACCGTTATCCTCTTCCGCGTATTGACGACTTATTCGACCAGTTGCAAGGGTCGAGCTACTACTCCAAGATAGACTTGAGGTCAGGTTACCATCAGCTGAGAGTCCGGGATGAGGACGTCTCCAAAACAGCATTCAGAACTCGCTACGGCCACTACGAGTTCCTAGTCATACCATTCGGGCTAACGAGCGCACCGGCAGTCTTCATGGACCTTATGAACAGGGTGTGCAAACCCTACTTAGACAAGTTTGTGATTGTATTCATCGACGACATCCTGATCTACTCCAAGAGTCAGGAGGAACATGAGCAGCACCTACGGCTTATCTTAGAATTCCTTCGAAAGGAGCAACTGTACGCCAAGTTTTCAAAATGTGACTTCTGGCTTCGTGAAGTCCACTTTCTAGGCCATGTGGTAAATAAGGATGGGATCCATGTCGATCCATCCAAGGTAAATTCGATTAGGAACTGGCCTGCGCCGCGTACACCAACGGAAATACGCCAATTCTTGGGTTTGGCGGGATACTACAGACGGTTTATCAAGGACTTTTCAAAGATCGCACAGCCGCTTACGCTACTAACACAGAAGGGTGTCACCTACCGTTGGGGTAATACTCAGGAATCCGCTTTTCAGCACTTAAAGGATAGACTTTGCAGTGCACCTATCCTCTCATTGCCAGAGGGCACAGACGACTTCGTGGTTTACTGTGATGCATCCATCCAAGGTCTTAGATGTGTGTTAATGCAGCGCGACAAGGTCATTGCTTACGCTTCGCGCCAACTCAAAGTTCATGAACGGAACTACACGACGCACGACTTAGAGCTGGGAGCTGTTGTTTTCGCGCTTAAGATATGGCGACACTACCTGTACGGTACCAAGTGCACTATCTACACCGATCACAGGAGTCTCGAGCATATCTTCAAGCAAAAGGATTTGAACATGCGTCAACGAAGATGGGTCGAACTTTTGAATGATTATGAATGCGCTATCAAGTACCATCCAGGCAAAGCCAACGTTGTGGCTGACGCTCTCAGTCGAAAGGACACTCCACCTAAGCGCGTACGAGCATTGCAACTCACTATTCAGTCTAGTCTTCCTGCACAGATACGAGATGCTCAGGTAGAAGCATTGAAACCAGAAAACGTCAGGGCTGAAGCCCTACGCGGCTCAAGGCAACGATTAGAACAGAAGGAAGACGGCGCCTTCTATGTAACGGGGCGTATTTGGGTCCCACTATATGGCGGTTTACGAGAACTCGTGATGGATGAAGCACACAAGTCTCGCTACTCGGTACATCCAGGGTCGGATAAAATGTACCACGATATCAGGACGACGTATTGTGGGAGCATGAAGGCCCACATCGCTACCTATGTCAGCAAGTGCTTGACCTATGCAAGAGTCAAGGCAGAGTATCAGAAACCAGCAGGTCTACTCCAGCAACCAAAGATACCACAGTGGAAATGGGAGGAAATTTCCATGGATTTCGTTACTAGCCTGCCTAGGTCCCAGCGTGGGAACGATACGATTTGGGTGATCGTGGATCGACTCACCAAGTCTGCTCATTTCCTGGCAATCAAAGAAACAGACAAGTTTTCCACACTAGCAGACATATACGTGAAGGAAGTAGTCTCAAGGCACGGGGTGCCCACCTCTATCATTTCGGATCGCGATGCATGATTCACTTCAGAACTATGGCAAGCAATGCACAAAGCTTTTGGCTCACAGCTAGACATGAACACAGCATATCACCCTCAGACGGATGGGCAGTCTGAGCGCACGATTCAAACCCTCGAAGACATGCTTCGGGCGTGTGTTATCGATTTCGGCAACAGCTGGGAAAAGCATCTCCCTTTAGTGGAATTTTCATATAATAACAGTTATCACACCAGCATTCAAGCCGCTCCATTCGAGGCATTATACGGACGTAAATGCCGGTCACCTCTCTGTTGGGCAGAGGTGGGGGATAGTCAGATCACGGGTCCAGAACTTATAGTGGACACCACGGAAAAGATTGCACAGATACGACAACGTATGGCGGCAGCTCGCGACCGTCAGAAAAGCTACGCGGATAAGCGTAGGAAGCCATGGAATTTCAGGTTGGAGACCGGGTTTTACTTAAAGTCTCACCCTGGAAGGGTGTGGTTCGTTTTGGCAAACGGGGCAAGCTCAATCCGCGGTATGTCGGACCGTTTGAGATAGTAGAAAGAATAGGCCAAGTAGCCTACAGATTAAACCTACCAGCTGAACTCGGTGCAGTTCACAACGTCTTTCACGTGTCGAATCTGAAGAAGTGCCTATCAGATGAGACCCTCATAGTTCCCTTGAAGGAGCTCACTATCGACGAGCAGTTGCGATTCGTCGAGGAACCAGTAGAAATCACAGACCGGGATGTTAAGGTCCTCAAAAACAAGAGAATCCCTCTTGTTCGAGTTCGTTGGAACTCCCGTCGTGGCCCAGAGTACACCTGGGAACGCGAAGATCAGATGAAAGAAAAGTACCCTCAATTGTTCGCGAACAGTACAACCACTACTGAGGCTGAAGCTACCTCGGAATTTCGGGACGAAATTCCAGATCAACGGGGGGAGGATGTGACACCCTAGGAAAACCAGTAAACGATACAACTTACCTAGCTTCCTTAGTGAGTACGTACCAAATTTCGGGACGAAATTTCTTTTAAGTTGAGGATAATGTGACAACTCGTATTTCAAACCTACTTTTGTGTAACGTTAAACGATTATGTGAACACTATTTGAATAACATGTTATACGTGTCTGTATGTTTATATGTTGCATGACCTGATTGTACGTAGCCCACTTGACTACATAACCCATTCGGCTCATATACATCCAACTCGAGACCTAGAGGGCAGCCCGGTAAAGGGTCGGCCCACTCCCCTTGTTCGCAAACACAAACCCATTAGGGGGTTTTGATTCTCACAACTTAAAACATAAGGAAAGCACACAAACCCTACACACACTCTCTCTCTCTCTCTCTCTCGTTTTCTTTGAAACCGACGACAGACAAAACCCCATCGGAGCTCTTTATCTTCGAAACATCATCTCTCGGATCCTTGTATTTGATCGGACGTGGTTGATCACCATATAGCTTGATTTACTTTCTGTGTATCTGCCGAGCAAACCAAGGTGAGTTCACACAGCCAAGGCATGGGATTCCCGGGTTGGGAATTGGGTTGGAGGATTTGAATTGGATAATTACTCGTACTTACGCTATTGCTAGACTATATACCATCGTCCTCAGGTTAGTCAGGACACTTACGTAAAACCTACGTAAACTAGTATCTACCACTGTCTCCCGGGTCGGGAGTACACTTACGTAAAACCTACGTAAACTCATACCTACTACTGTCTTCCGGGTCGGAAGGACACTTACGTAAAACCTACGTAAACCCCACGCGTACCACTGTCCTCGGGGAAGGGCACTCACGTAAAACCTACGTGACCTTGTACGTATTCCTGTTCTCGGGTTATGAAGAACACTCATGGTTACAATAGTCTAGTAAGGATAAACATGGGAAGCCCCCATTAGTAATAAATATAATCATGGGAAACCCCCACTTAAATACATACATACATGGGAAGCCCCCACTAAATGAACATGCGTTCTACTATTACAAACTTACTTTCTGTGAACTCGCTCAACTAGTTGTTGACTCTCTGCTGCATGCCTTGCAGGACCTTAGGTACTTATGGAGCTTGCACAGGGAGGAGCAGGTCGTTGTGGGACATGGATCGTGGATGCCATGTTAAACGTTTAAACAACTGAGCTTATGATTTACATTGGGTTTACATACTTATGCTTCCGCTACTCAAATTATGTTTTGTTGAACATCAATTATATTGTGATGGGTTTCATTGATTACTTTTAATACTTAATGTTATGTTCAATATAATTGGTGGCTTGATCCTGGTCATGTCACGCCTCCAAGCGGTGGTACTCCGCGTGTGGATTTTGGGGGTGTGACACTCAAGGTCGAGCCTTCAACATGAACGCACCAGAGGCACAAGCAGATGATAATGTGGTGAACGGTACGTTCTTTATTAATAATCAGCCAGCATCTGTTCTTTTTGATTCGGGTGCCGATAAGAGTTTTGTGTCGTTATCTTTTGAACCATTGCTTCGCGTGTCTAGAACGAAACTAGGTAAACCATTGACAGTAGAAGTGGCGAACGGTGAGCCCATTGTTCTTAATTCTGTTCTCCGCAATTGCCAGTTGAACCTTAACGACCATCTTTTTGCCATTGACCTCACGCCTATGCAACTTGGAAGCTTCGACATTATTGTGGGAATGGATTGGTTAGCCAAGTATCACGCAGAGATAGTTTGTTTTGAGAAGATCATTCGCATGCCGCTTTTGTCAGGTGAGATCCTACAGGTTCGTGGTGAGAAACCTGCTGGTGGTCTCAAACTCATGTCTTGTTTTAAAGCTCGGAAGTATCTGCGGAAGAACTATGTGGCATTTTTGGCACATGTAGTAGCAGATAAGGGCAAAGGTAAATCTATTCAAGATATTCCTGTTGTTCGAGATTATTCTGAGGTATTCCCTGAAGATTTACCTGGTCTACCCCCAGCACGCCAAGTCGAGTTCCGTATTGATCTCGTACCTGGTGCAAATCCCATTGCCAGAGCTCCATATCGTCTTACACCGTCTGAAATGCAAGAGTTGTCTAAGCAGCTTCAGGAACTCTCCGACAAAGGTTTTATCCATCCTAGCTTTTCACCTTGGGGTGCTCCCGTTCTTTTTGTCAAGAAGAAGGATGGATCTTTTAGGATGTGTATCGATTATCGTGAGCTTAACAAGCTTACCATCAAGAATCGATATCCCCTACCTCGCATTGATGATCTCTTTGATCAATTGCAAGGCGCTTCTTATTTTTCAAAGATTGATCTGCGATATGGATATCATCAACTCCGTGTGCATGAAGAAGATATTCCCAAGACAGCGTTCCGCACCCGTTATGGGCATTATGAGTTCACAGTCATGCCATTCGGTTTGACTAATGCTCCTGCTGTTTTCATGGACTTGATGAATAGGGTCTGCAAACCTTATTTTGATAAGTTCATCATCGTTTTCATTGATGACATTTTGATATGTTCTAAGATGCAAGCCGATCATGAGCAACATCTTCGTCTTACTCTGGAACTCCTAAAGAAAGAACAACTTTTCGCCAAATTCTCCAAGTGCGAATTCTGGCTTAAAGAGGTTCAATTCTTAGGACATATCGTCAACGAACAAGGTATTCATGTAGATCCCTAAAAGATCAGTGCGATTAAGGATTGGGATACGCCTACTACTCCTACTGAAGTTCGTTCTTTTCTTGGTCTAGCGGGTTATTATCGCCGCTTCATTGAAAATTTCTCGAAGATTGCAGTTCCTCTAACTGCTCTAACTCAGAAGAACAAGCCTTTTGATTGGGGATTCAAGCAAGAGGAAGCATTCCTAACTTTGAAGCAAAAACTTTGCGACGCGCCTGTCCTAACTTTGCCCGAGGGCAATAATGATTTCGTCGTTTATTGCGATGCATCTAAATTAGGTCTTGGCTGTGTCCTGATGCAAAGGAACAAAGTCATAGCATAAGCATCAAGGCAGTTGAAGATACATGAGAAGAACTACACCACTCATGATCTTGAGTTGGGTGTAGTTGTCTTCGCTCTTAAGATCTGGAGACACTACTTGTACGCTACAAAATGTGTGGTTTTCACGGACCACAAAATTCTCCAGCATATCTTCAATCAGAAAGAACTCAACATGAGGCAAAGACGTTGGGTGGAGCTTCTAAACGACTATGACTGCGAAATTCGCTACCATCCTGGTAAGGCGAATGTCGTAGCCGATGCTTTGAGTCACAAGGAACGTACTAAGCTTCATTGTGTTCGTTTTCAATCTGATATTCAAGCTCAATCCGATATCCAAGCACGTATTTCTCAGGCTCAACAATCTTGTGTTTCACATGGTTTGATGGATAAGGAATTTCCTTATCATATAACACCTGCTCTGGAACTAAAGAACGATGGATCGTATTACTTCATGGACCGTTTGTGGGTCCCAAGCCAAGATAATCTTCGTACCTTGCTTATGGATGAAGCCCATAAGTCTCGTTATTCTATTCATCCTGGCTCAGATAAGATGTATAAGGATCTTCGTATTCAGTATTGGTGGCCTGGTATGAAGAAAGACATCGCCTTATATGTATCAAAATGCCTTACTTGTCTTAAAGTTAAGGCTGAACATCAGCATCCTTCTGGATTATTAGATCAACCAGAGATCCCAGTTTGGAAATGGGAAAACATTACTATGGATCTCATTACTAAACTCCCACGCACAAAGAAAGGTCATGATGCCATCTGGGTAGTTGTTGATCGTCTTACTAAATCAGCGCATTTCTTGCCAATCCGTGAGGATTTTTCTGCTGACAAACTTGCTAAAATCTATGTGGATGAAATTGTAGCTCGACATGGTGTTCCTTTGAACATCATTTCTGACAGAGATGCTCGTTTCACTTCTCATTTTTGGAGAACCATGCAATCTGCTATGGGGACCCAACTTAATCTGAGCACAGCTTATTATCTGCAAACGGATGGTCAGTCTGAAAGAACAATCCAGACTCTAGAGGATATGCTTAGAGCTTGTGTGATCGATTTTGGTGGTAGTTGGGATTCACATATGCCGTTGATTGAATTCTCCTACAACAACAGTTATCACTCCAGCATCAACATGGCTCCTTTCGAGGCTCTCTATGGTCGAAAATGTCGTTCACCAGTCTGCTGGAATGAGATCGGTGAGGCTCAATGTGACAACTCGAGTTTCCGAGATTCCACTTTCGCATTTATTGCACATTCACCGTTTGTTTAGTTGTTTACTTGCACAATTAGTTTGCTATGAAACTGTATACATTTTGATTCAATAAAGTGTATTGTGTTTGTGCATGGTTATGTGTTAAAGATTTGACAAATATATGAACTTGGTGATGAAACTGTAAATTGTATGTCTTGTGCATGTATTATGTAATAGATAATACTTAAGGGTGTTTAGTGTTAATAGTGAAAATAAAACAAACCCCTTAACCCTAATCATTCTCACAATCATCATACGTATCTTCAAGACTTCTCTACAACCCTCTCTTGCAATCATCTTTTTTCTCATTGGCACAAGTCTCCTGCATCAATCTTGATCTTTCAATCCATTTAGAATCAATCCAAGGTAATTGTTTAATGATTGTTTGTTGTTATTAATTCTTGATTATGTGATTCATGTAAACCCTAGTTCTTCACATAATAGCTCTGTGTTTATTGATTGAATTCTGATTATTGTGAAATGGTTTTGATTAGTTGTGTAATCACATGCCTGACAATAGGATGCTTGATATGCTAGAATTGTTTGATTTTGATTTGATTACAGCATTGCCAAAGTATGAAGATTAGGGTTTTTGATCGTAGTATGTAACTGTTCCATCGATTCTGTAGTATGGTTTTGGAAATCACGTATGTTGAAACTCAGAGTTAACAGTCAGGGTTTTGTGAAGCCACAAAAGTATGAGTTTTGATCATGATCTGAGTTTTGATTAACATGCTTGTCCGAATTTTTGTATGTAATACTTGAGGTCCGAGTTTTCGATTATATGCATATGATCCGAATTTGTAAGGGACTTGAGGTCCGAATTTTTGAGATTTACATGTTGTTTTATATAAGGGACACAATGGTCTGAGTTTCATGGGGTGTTGCATAGGTCCGAAATTGTGATGGGAATCATGGTCAGAGTTTTAAAAACTCTATGTTGGTCCGACTTTTGTATGCCAAGGGGGGAAGTCCGACTTTTGAATGTAAGGGGGGGAGTCCGACTTTTATGTTGTATGTAGGGGTCCGAATTTGTGAAGGGGAAACCACTTGTCCGAATTTTATGAGGAAAGAGCACATGGTCCGAATTTTAAAGCAAAGGGGTCCGAATTTTTGTGATACACACTTAAGGTCCGAACTTTTGTTAACATGTATATGATCCGAACTTTGTGAATGCCTGTTGGCCCGAGTTTGTTAATTCAGTTAAGTGTGTTAACTCTGATTAAGTGTGTTATTTGATGTTGATATTAGAACAAACTGTGAAAGACTCTGATGTGAAGTATGAATGACATGAAATCGATTAACTGCTCATACGATACATGAGATTAACTATCAAGCATTATGTTTTTTTTTTGGGTAAAGGGTTACCCCGGTGAATTTTATATATCAACAGAAAAAACAGGGTGTGACAAGAAACTGGCACACACTACTAGACTTGGCATACCAAGCCTAGGCAATCCAAAAAACAAACACAACCAAAGACAAAAAAAAAGCCCAGAACTACAAAGGACGACAAACCAAACACGGCCACAACTAAACTAGACACCCAAGACTCAGATTAACTCGTTTAGCCTGGATCATTAACTTGATTCTCTGTGGAGATCTTCCATTTCTCTAAAACTCTTCTGTTTTCACCGGATTGTTGTCCTCTTTGAACCCCATCACTCTTAACCGGACCGTATGAACAATCACCTGGGCCACCTGTTCGGGAGTTCAGCAATTTTGAGAGAATAAGCGATTATTTCTCTCTTGCCAAACAAAGTACGAAGATGCTGCTATAAGAATCTTGCAAATAACATGAACCAACTTCTTCGAATCAGCATATTGAGCCATCCATATCATAATAGAACTCCAATTGTCAGTTACACTATCCAAATCCACCATTGTCTTCACACTGTTCCAAATTTTAGACGCGAAAGAACATTGAAAGAAGAGATGATCACGCGAGTCCCGGCCGTACCTACAAAGAGGACAACACATTAACCTTAAGTTAGTTTCGCTTCCTGCTTCCCAGGCAGCCAATCTGTCTTGCGTCTTTAGCTTATCTTTGCAAACAAGCCACATATGAAACGAGTGTCTCGGGATACATTGAGTGAACCAAACCATGTTTGCCCACGAAACGATACCATCCCTGTTGCGTATTGAATCCCACACCACCCCGGATCCGAAGCTACAAGTGTTTCCTTCCAGGTCCTTCCAACTGAGTCTATCCTCCATATTTTGCTCTAGAATCGGAACAGGTAAGTTAATTAAAACCGGGTATAAATCATTCCAAGCTTGAGGCCATTTCCATTGAGAATGATCATCAATCAGATCCGCAACACAAGACTGGAGGTTAAAACCTGCATTGGCAATGTGCCTCGGCGTAATAAACGATCTGAGCGGGCTGCATTCACACCAATTATCGCTCCACGCATTTGTTTGAGACCCACTTCGAATAGAAAACCAGACATGAGGACGAACCAGCTCGCGAATGGAGAGAATTTTCCTCCATCCCCAGCTCATGCTTCCACAACTCGGAATATCCCAAAAAGACTTTCCTTTCAGCTTATATGAGTGAATCCAATTGACCCATAAAGATTTCCGTTTGGTAATAATACTCCATATATGATTGGTGATCAAAGCTTTATTGACATCAGCAATACTTCGAATGCCTAATCCACCTTCCTTTTTGGGTAAACAAACGTCTTTCCAAGCCACTTTCTCTCGAACTCTACCATCAGTTCCCGCATTCCATAAAAATCTTCGGATTCTTTTCTCAAGATCATGAATGATACGAACAGGAATTATAAAGACGGACGCCCAGTATATATGCATAGAGGAGAGGACCGAATTTATAAGTTGAAGCCGACCCGCAAACGACAAAGATTTATTCATCCAGCTCGTAATTTTATGCTCCAACCGATCAACAAGGATCTTACAATCCTTAAAATTTAGCTTAGTGGTAATAAGCGGAACCCCAAGATACCGAACAGGGAGAACACCTTGTTGAAAGGGCATTACACTCAGAATCTGTTGACGAATCGATGGAGGGACGTTACACAAGAATACCGTGCTCTTTGAAGGGCTCGGAACTAAACCGGAAATACTAGTGAACAACTCAAGAGCATTTTTAACCTTCTTAACCGAGCTGATGTCACCATTAACAAAAATAAACAAATCATCCGCGAATGAGACGTTAATGATTTTCTGCTTAGCGCAATGAGCATGATATTTAAACGAAGATTCAGCCGCCTTATGAAGCAATAAAGAGAGCACCTCCATGATAAGCGTGAATAAGTAAGGCGACATGGGGTCCCCTTGGCGCAGGCCACGTTTTCCTGGGAAATATCCATGGATATCACCATTAATACTGACCGAATAAGAAGCAGTGGTTACACAGGTCATGATCCACTTAACCATCTTATTATGAAAGCCAAAACGCTGAAGCACCACCTCCAAAAAACTCCAATTCACCGTGTCATATGCT
This sequence comes from Helianthus annuus, assembly GCF_002127325.2. NCBI lineage: Eukaryota > Viridiplantae > Streptophyta > Magnoliopsida > Asterales > Asteraceae > Helianthus > Helianthus annuus. The sequence goes on from NC_035437.2 coordinate 79,413,128, forward strand.
TTCTGAATATCAATCTTAAAGGCACATCTCGGGTGACCTCTATTGAGATGGTAGTTGTGCATGAGCTCCTGAGTGAGAAGGATATTATCAGATATTTTCCTACCCGGCACAAAAGCGGATTGGTTAATCCCCACAAGCGACTCCAGGCTACCCTTTATTCTCTCCGTGATAATCTTACTTATGCACTTGTATAGAACATTGCAACAAGAAATTGGACGATAGTCCAATACTGAATCCGCCGTATCTTTCTTTGGAATCAATGACAGAATCGTGTGATTTATTTGTTTCAACAGCTGACCATTATCAAAGAAATCCAACACCGCATTAGTGACCTCCTCACCCACTATATCCCACGCATGTTTAAAAAAGGCTGATGTGTACCCATCAGGACCTGGGGCTTTATTTTCACTAATACTGAACATGGCCTGCTTAATCTCCTCACGAGTAACCTGACGAACCATGTAATCCGCAACATTAGCCGAGAGAACATTGGTAAAGACATCCTCCAAGTTCACCGATTCAACCGGGTAATCTACCCCCAAGAAGTTTGAATAATGAGAAACCAACGCATCCACAACTCCATCTCCATCATGACGATTACCCGAAGCATCCACAATACTATGAATTTTACATCTTGCATTCCTGCTTTTCACCATATTATGAAAAAAACTTGTATGTGAAACTTAACTAGTATGAACTGACGGTGTGTAAATGCATTACCTTAGGCCTTGATTGATTTATGTGACATAGATTGTATGTGAAACTTAACTAGTATGAACTGACGGTGTGTAAATGCATTACCTTAGGCCTTGATTGATTGATTGATTGTTTTCGAGCACATAGTTTAGCATACCGAGCAAACCAAGGTGAGTTCACACTCTTACCAAGGCATGGGATTCCCGTGTTTTGGGAATGGGATTGAAGGAATGAGATTGAATAGATACCTGTACTTACACTGTTACTAGATGTGACACTTGTGTCACCACCACCATCAAACAAATACCAAACCAATGAAATATTGTATTTCATACCTGGGATTTGTATAAATATGTGTATCGTTTGCACATATTGATTCTTGTTCGATTTCGGGCCTTAAATCGCTTTCTGGAAGGTTATACGCGATCTGATGCGTAAATATAACCAGTTTAATGCAACAAACACTCCGGAATAGTGAAATAGGCTTAACATACCTTAAATAACCCTTACATAACTTAGAAATAAGTTTTGAAGGGTTCGGTATGCTAAAATAAACTTTATTGATCAATAAAGACTAAAAGCGTCAAAAGTGCATAAGTTTGCATTTTTGCGCATATCTTACGTCCTGAATATATCCGGACATCCAAAAATTTATGTAATCATTAAAATATTTTATTTTAGTGATTGGCATGATAAAATTCCATTCGTCGCTTAATTTGGATCCTTTTTGCGTTCGTTACGACTTCCGTCGTAATTAACCGAATAACGCAACCGTACGGCCAAACGAACCGACATCCGTGATGTCTGTGAGCACATTTTAAGTTCCCTATACTTTAGTATCATTTTAGAGCCTTGAAATGAGGTTAAAGGGGTTTAAAAGTGCCAAAAAAATCAAGTTTTACAAGTGTAGGGACCATTTTTGAAATTTCTGGCAGATTCAATGAACCTAGTCCATTTTGAAGTGTTAATGGTTTTCACCCATGGTTTTGCAAAACCATGGGATGGTATTCAATGAACATAGTCCACATTAGGGGCTCCCATGGTTTTTGAAAACCATGTGCCCACATGTAAGGTCTAGATCAAATCATGTTTTTCGACGAACGATCTTAACGGTTCAAGGAAATCTATAAATACCCCTCACCCATTTCATTCTTCCTCACATTTGAATCTGATTCTACACTCTCTAAGTGGAAGTATATGCTTCCTACCTGAGAGTGAATCGGGTTCAAATCTTGCGGGGACCTTCTGTAAGTATTCTTTCGCGTTTTTCGTTCGTTTTAGCGTTAAAGTCAAACTGCGTTTGAACTTCATAACGTGAGCGTAATCACGATGGTCATAGTCCCCAGTGACTATACCTACTGATTACCACGTTATCTAGGCTCAGTGACGAGCCGCAGTTTCGGCCAAAATGCGTTTTCTCGCGTATTTTGTAACCAAACTACTCTAGGGTATTAAAACCGTTTGTTTTAATACCAAACCTGTTTTCTAACTCTACTAAACATGTTCTAGCATGTTTAGCTCGTCGCTTTTAGATTTGTGCTTGTTTAGGGTCGTAAAGGTAAGCGATCTAATCAATCGCTTTTACTTACGAACCCGACCCAATTGTTCGATCTTAGGATCCGACCAAACACTTTAGGTGACCATAGTTGTATAGGGAACAACCTTCTGAGGTTGTACCTTATGGTCACATCGTTTAAGTAGTTGTATGATAAGTAGTTCTTATGCCTTAGGTAAATTACCAAAATACCCTTTTTGCGCCAAAATTCATTTTAAGCCTATGTAACGTAATTTTTGATATCTAAACTGATTTAGCAACAATATTAGACATGTTAAGGCATATAATACTTGTCATAGGACTAGTTAGGCTTTCCGAACGCGTTTTACGCAAACGACGCGTTAAAGTAGCATTAGCTACCTAAACGGGTCGTAATGGGTCGTAAGCACTTAGGATAGGTTTCGTTTTAGTACGTAAGCTTTGTTAAACCATATTACATAAGTTCCCATACTTATTTGGTTTACGAACCCTCATACTACCCGATCCTCCGATAGGTCCGGTTATTAATGTAGATACCTATATAGGTGCCGTTTGATTCCGTGATCTTCTAGCTTTGCTTGGTGGTTATCCTAAGACTTCTAAGCACCCTCAAGTGAGTACATAGTCCCCTCTTTTACTGTTTTCCAAACGTTTTGGGGTGGAACACATGTGCCTACTTGTTACTTTCATGATTTCATGCTTTTATATCATATACTTGCTATGTTCACTAGTACACTATTAGTACATGATTTTATTATGTTTTTGCTATGTATGCCCATTGTGTGCATACTTAGTACATCGTTTTACATAACATTTCATGCTATGTATGTTCATCATACTTAGTACATTTTACATCACATGCTATGTATGCCCAATGTGTGCATACTTAGTACATCGTTTTACATAACGTTTCATGCTATGTATGTTCATCATACTTAGTACATCATTTTACAAGACATCTTATACTTGGTATCATGCTATGTATGTCCAACCGTCGCATACTTAGTACATTGTTTGTGCATTCTTACCTATGGTTTGGTTGTTACATATTTCACTTGCCATACATGACATTTTGTTTACACAATACTTGATTGACATTTGACAACGGTTTAGACATGGGCAATTTACATTGGTGGTTTATGTGGGTAAGTGATTTGAGTAACGAGACGTGTGTAATGTGATACAAGCATGGTGGATACGCCGCTGGTACTTCCTATATATAAGTGCTTGTATTATATTACATGGCGTAGCGTTATTTAAATCATTCATTTGGATTTATACATTTTTACACAAATAACATATTTTTCACAAGACATTGTTTTACAAAACAGTTTGTTTTATACAAACTCATTATTACTTGGTTATTCATTTAACCTTACATCATTCTTTTAACTATACATATCTATCATCGATTTTCAAACGTTTTATAAAAGCAAACACTTAAACTGGATTCATGACAAGTTTTTGGTTAAACATTTTCTTAAACCTAAGTCATGGATCCTATTTTTCATAAAACCTATGTATTCGCCGGCATTTTTATGCTGACGTATTTTCACATGTGTTTCAGGTACAATAGTTGATGATATTTGATGATGATATTGATGCATGCTCACATAGGATTGGACGAGACCTTAGTGACATTAAAAGATGCAAGACTAGTTAATTTTTGTTATGTTTCTTTATTGTTAAGACATTGTAACTCATTTAATTCAATAAAACGAAATTTGTTTAATCCATGGTTGTGAAACAATGATTCTGTTACAACACTCCTCGACGTTTCCGCCACGTTTTGTTGTTTTACGTGGTCGGGGTGTGACAGAAAAGTTGGTATCAGAGCCAATGGTTATAGAGAATTAGGTTATTAGTAATGCTTTGACCTAGACTATAACCTTCCTAGGACCCTAACGCGAGTTTACTTGCGTTTAGTCATAAAACAATACCGTCACTTATCCTTAGGTGACAACCACAACAAGAACATAAATTTGATCTGCTTTGAAAACTAATCATCTGTTCTAGGATGATTGATTACTAGGTTTTGAACCCTTTGTTATAAGGTTTCGAACCCTTTAAGTTTTCAAAATCTCGTCAAAGTTTGGGTCTAAATAATGTGAACACGTGCAAACTGGAAGAGTGGGTGCCTGTACCCTGGGTCTTCTGTCTAAGGCTAGAGTGTTCGTACAAATCCGCAGTATCGGACCAGTCACTCTTAGCTGGGAACTCTTGGGGTGAGTGTCCACTTATAGGCGAGCATGTCTTCGCGATACATTATATTGACCCGCTTACTTTGATTAGTCACCATCTCATTTGTTTGCCTTTGGTAACAAACAAATGGTCATAATCTTCATGTGTTGTCATTCTCTTTTGGCTATCGTTCGCTTGTTTCCTCCTATGCCTTTCATTTTCTTCAAGATGCCTCTTCATTGCAACAACACCCAAATGTCCGAACCTGGTGCTGCAACTACCCAGCAAATAGGCGTCGTACTCCAGAGGACCGTTGATTTAGCTATCACCATGACTCGCCTCAGGGATGAATCCGTATAAGGGAACTGCTCCTTGGTGCAACCAATGCCACCGTCATCATCCGAATCAAATACCATGTTTCAAATGTACCCACAGTGGACGATGGGGACATTTGGTTAACATGTGCCACTTTGCAATCCAAAGCAAAGCTGTTACAAACCCTGCTGCTGCTTAACCTTCAATTTCTGCTTCATATTTCGCCTTGGCATATCTAGCGCCTTAACCTCATGAACTTTCTACCTTGTGTATCGACGTAAGCACGCCTAGTGCAAGGTGTCGGAACACCTCTCGTTACACAAACTCCAAAATCCATATAGGATCTTTCTATCCTCAGAATTAGATCCTTGTGGGTGAGTAACATTCATCGGAGTCCTTAATTAAATTCTCTGTATGATTCAATACGTACATTACAATTCAATAAGGACAAAGCCGAATTCCTATTAAGATTTTTCTATCTTCATAGATAGATTCTTGAAAATGATTAAAGTGCCAAATGAAATCCACGGATTGGATTCCTGGTGTACTTTAAGTATCCGCGTCCAAAGATAACAAATTAATAACTGAGTTAAGCAACTATGTGATTATGTGCTTATGTGTTCCCTTTTATGCTTTTGGTGTAATCCAAGTTTTTGTTATCCAAATCCTCGTAGAATCGTCCATATCATTCGTATAAGGGATTCATAGTAGGATATCCAAAGGTACTATATTAAATCCTCAATGGGCTTTTATGTAATAGTAAAGACCCTTGGATTATATTGTACTATTCCATAATTAGACCCCTTGAGTGGTCTAGTTAAACAGATTGATCCAAAAATCTAGTTAGGAATATCATGTGATGATATAGCTGAAAGGACTCCTTGGCGGCCTAGTTAAAAAGATCATCTGTCGAACTAATTAAAAGGACCCTATGGTAGTCTAGTCACCCTCATCACAAGTTTGATATTCTTCCCCAAAACATTACAAAACAAACTGTGCGGACTGTGCAAGGAATTACGTAATTATAGATGCATACATAATTATGGAATTTAGTGCACAGAAACCACAGCAAGTTTTGTCGTGTATCTAGAGTTAACCCTGTTCATTTTCGTATCTGAAGAAATTGTAGAAAATGACTCATTCCGTTCATTTTCGTTTCTGAAGAAATTATGGAAAATGACTCATTCCGTTCATTTTCGTTTCTGAAGAAATCGTAGAAAATGACTCATTCCGTTCATTTTCGTTTCTGAAGAAATTGTGGAAAATGACTCATTCCGTTCATTTTCGTATCTGAAGAAATTGTGGAAAATGACTCATTCCGTTCATTTTCGTATCTGAAGAAATTGTGGAAAATGACTCATTCCGTTCATTTTCGTATCTGAAGAAATTGTGGAAAATGACTCATTCCGTTCATTTTCGTATCTGAAGAAATTGTAGAAAATGACTCATTCCGTTCATTTTCGTTTCTGAAGAAATCGTAGAAAATGACTCATTCCGTTCATTTTCGTTTCTGAAGAAATCGTAGAAAATGACTCATTCCGTTCATTTTCGTTTCTGAAGAAATTATGGAAAATGACTCATTCCGTTCATTTTCGTTTCTGAAGAAATTATGGAAAATGACTCATTCCGTTCATTTTCGTTTCTGAAGAAATCATAGAAAATGACTCATTCCGTTCATTTTCGTTTCTGAAGAAATTATGGAAAATGATTCATTCCGTTCATTTTCGTTTCTGAAGAATACCCATTAAGGAAAATGACTCATTCCATGCATTTTCATTTCTAAAGGATACCCATTAAGGAAAATGACTCATTTCGTGCATTTTCGTTTCTAAAGGATACCCATTAAGGAAAATGACCCATTCCGTGCATTTTCATTTCTAAAGGATACCCATTAAGGAAAATGACTCATTCCGTGCATTTTCGTTTCTAAAGGATACCCATTAAGGAAAATGACTCATTCCGTGCATTTTCGTTTCTAAAGGATACCCATTAAGGAAAATGACTCATTCCGTGCATTTTCATTTCTAAAGGATACCCATTAAGAAAAATGACTCATTCCGTGCATTTTCGTTTCTAAAGGACACCCATTAAGGAAAATGACTCATTCCGTGCATTTTCGTTTCTAAAGGATACCCATTAAGGAAAACGACTCATTCTGTGCATTTTTCGTTTCTGAAAATTTTCCCTCGATGGGAAATGAATATCCCTGATTTTTTCCTTCATTTCCATTTCTGAAAAGTCTCCGTTAAGGAAATGACAGGATATTGCCTTGCATATCTTTGGTGGCTTTTGACACAAAGTCACAGATAGACTCCTACGAATAAATTTCGGGACGAAATTTCCTAAAGTAGGGGAGACTGTGACACCTGTGTCACCACCACCATCAAACAAATACAAAACCAATGAAATATTGTATTTCATACCTGGGATTTGTATAAATATGTGTATCGTTTGCACATATTGATTATTGTTCGATTTCGGGCCTTAAATCGCTTTCTGGAAGGTTATACGCGATCTGATGCGTAAATATAACCAGTTTAATGCAACAAACACTCCGGAATAGTGAAATAGGCTTAACATACCTTAAATAACCCTTACATAACTTAGAAATAAGTTTTGAAGGGTTCGGTATGCTAAAATAAACTTTATTGATCAATAAAGACTAAAAGCGTCAAAAGTGCATAAGTTTGCATTTTTGCGCATATCTTACGTCCTGAATATATCCGGACATCCAAAAATTTATGTAATCATTAAAATATTTTATTTTAGTGATTGGCATGATAAAATTCCATTCGTCGCTTAATTTGGATCGTTTTTGCGTTCGTTACGACTTCCGTCGTAATTAACCGAATAACGCAACCGTACGGCCAAACGAACCGACATCCGTGATGTCTGTGAGCACATTTTAAGTTCCCTATAATTTAGTATCATTTTAGAGCCTTGAATTGAGGTTAAAGGGGTTTAAAAGTGCCAAAAAATCAAGTTTTACAAGTGTAGGGACCATTTTTGAAATTTCTGGCAGATTCAATGACCCTAGTCCATTTTGAAGTGTTAATGGTTTTCACCCATGGTTTTGCAAAACCATGGGATGGTACTCAATGAACATAGTCCACATTAGGGGCTCCCATGGTTTTTGAAAACCATGTGCCCACATGTAAGGTCTAGATCAAATCACGTTTTTCGACGAACGATCTTCACGGTTCAAGGAAATCTATAAATACCCCTCACCCATTTCATTCTTCCTCACATTTGTATCTGATACTACACTCTCTAAGTGGAAGTATATGCTTCCTACCTGAGAGTGAATCGGGTTCGAATCTTGCGGGGACCTTCTGTAAGTATTCTTTCGCGTTTTTCGTTCGTTTTAGCGTTAAAGTCAAACTGCGTTTGACTTTCTGCATTAACCAGTTTATGGTCAATGCGAAGTTCGTTTGAACTTCATAACGTGAGCGTAATCACGATGGTCATAGTCCCCAGTGACTATACCTACTGATTACCACGTTATCTTGGCTTAGTGACGAGTCGCAGTTTCGGCCAAAATGCGTTTTCTCGCGTATTTTGTAACCAAACTACTCTAGGGTATTAAAACCGTTTGTTTTAATACCAAACCTGTTTTCTAACTCTACTAAACATGTTCTAGCATGTTTAGCTCGTCGCTTTTAGATTTGTGCTTGTTTAGGGTCGTAAAGGTAAGCGATCTAATCAATCGCTTATACTTACGAACCCGACCCAATTGGTCGATCTTAGGATCCGACCAAACACTTTAGGTAACCATAGTTGTATAGGGAATAACCTTCTGAGGTTATACCTTATGGTCACATCGTTTAAGTAGTTGTATGATAAGTAGTTCTTATGCCTTAGGTAAATTACCAAAATACCCTTTTTGCGCCAAAATTCATTTTAAGCCTATGTAACGTAATTTTTGATATCTAAACTGATTTAGCAACAATATTAGACATGTTAAGGCATATAATACTTGTCATAGGACTAGTTAGGCTTTCCGAACGCGTTTTACGCAAACGACGCGTTAAAGTAGCATAAGCTACCTAAACGGGTCGTAATGGGTCGTAAGCACTTAGGATAGGTTTCGTTTTAGTACGTAAGCTTTGTTAAACCATATTACATAAGTTCCCATACTTATTTGGTTTACGAACCCTCATACTACCCGATCCTCCGATAGGTCCGGTTATTAATGTAGATACCTATATAGGTGCCGTTTGATTCCGTGATCTTCTAGCTTTGCTTGGTGGTTATCCTAAGACTTCTAAGCACCCTCAAGTGAGTACATAGTCCCCTCTTTTACTGTTTTCCAAATGTTTTGGGGTGGAACACATGTGCCTACTTGTTACTTTCATGATTTCATGCTTTTATATCATATACTTGCTATGTTCACTAGTACACTATTAGTACATGATTTTATTATGTTTTTGCTATGTATGCCCATTGTGTGCATACTTAGTACATCGTTTTACATAACATTTCATGCTATGTATGTTCATCATACTTAGTACATTTTACATCACATGCTATGTATGCCCATTGTGTGCATACTTAGTACATCGTTTTACATAACATTTCATGCTATGTATGTTCATCATACTTAGTACATCATTTTACAAGACATCTTATACTTGGTATCATGCTATGTATGTCCAACCGTCGCATACTTAGTACATTGTTTGTGCATTCTTACCTATGGTTTGGTTGTTACATATTTCACTTGCCATACATGACATTTTGTTTACACAATACTTGATTGACATTTGACAACGGTTTAGACATGGGCAATTTACATTGGTGGTTTATGTGGGTAAGTGATTTGAGTAACGAGACGTGTGTAATGTGATACAAGCATGGTGGATACGCCGCTGGTACTTCCTATATATAAGTGCTTGTATTATATTACATGGCGTAGCGTTATTTAAATCATTCATTTGGATTTATACATTTTTACACAAATAACATATTTTTCACAAGACATTGTTTTACAAAACAGTTTGTTTTATACAAACTCATTATTACTTGGTTATTCATTTAACCTTACATCATTCTTTTAACTATACATATCTATCATCGATTTTCAAACGTTTTATAAAAGCAAACACTTAAACTGGATTCATGACAAGTTTTTGGTTAAACATTTTCTTAAACCTAAGTCATGGATCCTATTTTTCATAAAACCTATGTACTCGCCGGCATTTTTATGCTGACGTATTTTCACATGTGTTTCAGGTACAATAGTTGATGATATTTGATGATGATATTGATGCATGCTCACATAGGATTGGACGAGACCTTAGTGACATTAAAAGATGCAAGACTAGTTAATTTTTGTTATGTTTCTTTATTGTTAAGACATTGTAACTCATTTAATTCAATAAAACGAAATTTGTTTAATCCATGGTTGTGAAACAATGATTCTGTTACAACACTCCTCGACGTTTCCGCCACGTTTTGTTGTTTTACGTGGTCGGGGTGTGACACTAGACTATCTACCTTCGTCCTCGGATGCGCAGGACACATACGTAAAACCTACGTATACTTGTACTCATCACTGTCTTCAGGTTGCGAAGGACACTCACGTAAAACCTACGTGAACTTATACTTATTACTGCCTCGGTTGTGTCAGGCACTTACGTAAAACCTACGTAAACCCCCGCGTACCCCTGTCCTCGGTTGTGAAGGACACTTATGTAAAACCTACATAAACTTGTACGTGCTACTGTTCTCGGTAAGAAGAACACTTATGGTTACAAATAGTCTACTATATATGCAACTATGGGAAGCCCCCACTATTAGAACATACTATCGGCCCAGTAGAGCCATACGTTACATACGAACTTACTATCATGAACTTACTTTCTGTGAACTCGCTCAACTAGTTGTTGACTCTCTGTTACATGCCTTGCAGGTCGTTAGGTATACATGGAGCTTGCACTGGGAGGCGCGGTCGTTGTGGACAAGGATCGTGAATGCTTTGATTTAAACATTATGACATTACATACTTTAATTATGATTGGGCTTTTACTCATTTGCTTCCGCTAAACTTTGTTATCATACTTATGTTTTTGGAACACCATTCATATTGATTGGTTTGGTTAAATTACAATTGCTTTTACTATTTGCATTCTTCTATATGATTGGTGGCTTGATCCTGGTCAGTAACGCCTCCAAGCGGTGATACTCCGCGTGTGGATTTTGGGGGTGTGACAGATTGGTATCAGAGCCATTGGTTATAGAGAACTCGGTTTTAATAAGGGAAAAACGTTTTTATTAAAACTAGACTATAACCAGTACAGTGCTCAACGATCCACAACGACGCCTCGCTCCACGTGCAAGACTCAACATCCTAGGTAATAAGGTTTATGTTTATTGCCTACATGCTATAATTACATAGAACTTTGCTCGTGGTATGCTTAGATTACATTGCCTACTATTCATTATTGCTTGAGAACACTTGTGTGCTTACTCTCTTCTGTCATCGCATTATTCACGAACCTCTCTCACTTATGTTACATTTGCTATGAAGATCATGGTCGGACGTATTAACTTGACTCAGGCCCAGTTGATGGCTCTTATCAACGAACAAGTTGTTGCGGCACTTGCAGCTGCACAAGCAGGAGGTATACCCTGTAGTCGTAACTCACACTAGGATCTTTAGATCCTACATTCCTAAACCAACTCTTGTGCTTAACCTTGTTCTGTTCTTACACATTAGGTCAACCCGCTCAGCAACCTGTTTGTACTTTCAAGAACTTCATGGATTGTCGTCCTAGCACGTTTAGTGGCACTGAAGGGGCGGTTGGACTCCTCCGTTGGTTCGAAAAGCTCAAGTCGGTATTTGAAATGTGTGAATGCCCTGAGGCTCGCAGGGTGAAATACGCTACTGGTACTCTGGAAGGAATTGCGCTGACTTGGTGGAATGCGCAAGTTCAACTTTTGGGATTGGCAGCTGCTAACGCCACTCCTTGGAATGATTTCAAGGAGCTGATTAAAAGGGAATATTACACACGCGACGACATCCACAAGTTAGAAGTGGAGTTCTTTCATTTGAAGATGACTGGGTCGGAAATCGAAGCTTATACTAAAAGGTCAAATGAGCTGGCAGTTCTGTGTCCAACTATGGTGGACCCTCCTATTAGACGTATTGAGTTGTATCTCAAAGGGTTGGCACCAGAAATTCAGAGTCATGTGACATCGGCTAATCTTGACAATATCCAGGCTATTCAACGCCTTGCTCATTGCCTCACGGATCAGGCAGTGGAGCAGAACAAGCTGCCTAAACGTATCAGCGCTATTGCCACCGCTACCACTTCTACTACTCTTGCTACTCCCAGTGACAACAAGAGAAAATGGGATGGGGATTCCAGCAAGGGATCAACTTCAGTGCAGTCACAGGTTCAGCAACGAAAGACTGACAACTATCAGAGCCCTGGTCAGCAATCTTCGGGTAGTCACAGGCAGGGTGGATATCGAGGGAACCTTCCAAGGTGTAACAACTGCAACAGACATCACAGTGGCCAGTGTAACAAGGGTCGCTGTCAGAGGTGCCTCAAGATGGGTCATGAGGCCAAGGATTGTAGGAGCCCACGGCCTGCGAATCAGAATCAGAATCAGCAACAGCAGCAAACACCACAGAATCAGCAACAGGGCAACAAGGGATGTTTTCATTGTGGCGCTGAAGGTCACTTCAAAAGACACTGCCCTCAGTTAAACCGAAATCAGAACAACAACAACAACAATAACAACAATCAGGGCAATGGCAACAACAACAACGGTGGGAACAACAACGGAAACGAAGTAAGGGGTCGTGTATTTGTGCTGGGGCAGGGTGAAGCGAGAAATGATCCCAACGTAGTCATGGGTAAGTTTCTTCTTGACGACTTTTATGTTACTGTATTGTTTGATTCGGGTGCGGATACAAGTTATGTGTCTTTGAAAGTTAGCCAAATGTTAAAACGTGCACCAACTCCCCTAAACACCAAACATGTCGTAGAATTAGCTAATGGTAAAAGTCTAGAGGCCACACACATAGTTTAGGGTTGTAATCTTATCCTCGCTGGTCAGACTTTCTCCATCGAACTCATTCCTATAGTTCTGGGTAGTTTTGACATCGTCATTGGTATGGATTGGTTATCAGCAGCAAGCAGAGATCCTATGTAAGGAGTGTCACACCCCGACCACGTAAAACAACAAAACGTGGCGGAAACGTCGGGGAGTGTTGTAACAGAATCATTGTTTCACAACCATGGATTAAACAAATTTCGTTTAATTGAATTAAATGAGTTACAATGTCTTAACAATAAAGAAACATAACAAAAATTAACTAGTCATGCATCTTTTAATGTCACTAAGGCCTCGTCCAATCCTATGTGAGCATGCATCAATATCATCATCAAATATCATCAACTATCGTACCTGAAATACATGTGAAAATACATCAGCATAAAAATGCCGGCGAGTACATAGGTTTTGTGAAAATAGGATTCATGACTTAGGTTTACAAAAATGTTTAATGAAAACTTGTCATGAATCCAGTTTAAGTGTTTGCTTTTATAAAATGTTTGAAAATCGATAATAGATATGTATAGTTAAATAGAATGATGTAAGGTTAAATGAATAACCAAGTAAAAATGAGTTTGTATAAAACAAACTGTTTTGTAAAACAATGTCTTGTGAAAATACGTTATTTGTGTAAAAATGTATAAATCCAAATGAATTATTTAAATAACGCTACGCCATGTAATATAATACAAGCACTTATATATAGGAAGTACCAGCGGCGTATCCACCATGCTTGTATCACATTACACACGTCTCGTTACTCAAATCACTTACCCACATAAACTACCAATGTAAATTGCCCATGTCTAAACCGTTGTCAAATGTTAATCAAGTAATGTGTAAACATAATGTCATGTATTTTGGGTAAAGGGTTACCCCGGTTAAGATTTTATTTCACACAACCACAAAAAAACAAGTGAGGGCCTTACATGAACCCCTAGTTCTCAAATATGACATGCCACATTTGAGTTCAACAAGCAACAAAGCAAAACAAATAAAACCAGTCACACAGGACTAAACTATGCCAAACAACACGACTAAGAAACCCTTAGCCGCAGTCATCATCATCTATCAACAGCCCACGAGGTAAGCTCCATAAATGTAACACTCTCATCGCTTGAACTGATCTCTTGAACTTCATGGAGTGTAGCTTCATCCGGACAGTGTTTAGAATCACCTCTACTAGCTGGCTCTCACTCCTCTTCTTACTAGAGAACAACCGCTGATTTCGCTCTTGCCATACAAAATAGACCGCCGCACCAACCACTAGACGTCCAACAATATGAATAACCTTCTTCGAATCCGCATGTTGAAGTAATTGATTATATATCGCGTCCCAAGTTGAGTCAATAGTTCCCATATCCACTAGGTCTCGCACACCATGCCATATGCAACAAGCATATGAACACTCAAAGAAAAGATGCTCATGAGAATCTGGCCCAGACGTACACAAGGAACAGCACATAAGATTAAAATTCATATTCCCCGAAGAACACCATTTCCTCATAACATCCTGTGTCTTTAATTTCTTTTTTATAAGCAGCCACAAGACAAACGAATGCCGAGGAATAGCTTGAGAAAACCACACAATATTAGCCCAAGGAACCACACTCTGACTAATCCGAATCTCCTCCCATACCATCGAAGTCCCATAGTCTACAATTGAACCCAAACTAGACCTCCACACAACCCTATCCTGCACATTAGGATTCAAGTTAATGGCCCTCGTGTTTTGTAAGCCTGGAAATCCCTGAACCCAAGCATTCGGCCACCTCCATCCTCCAAATTCCCACAACTCAGCAACCTTAGTTTGCATACCAAACCCAGCATTAGCTATCATCCTAGGGGTCAGAAAAGAACTCAACGGGCAGGCATCATCTCAGATATCAAACCATGCAACATTATTTCTGACCGGAATATCCCAGAAGCTCCTATCACGTAAATGGTACAAATGAATCCATTTAACCTACAAGGATTCTCTACATGTTAGGATACTCCATAAACATAATGTCATGTATGGCAAGTGAAATATGTAACAACCAAACCATAGGTAAGAATGCAGAAACAATGTACTAAGTATGCGACGGATGGACATACATAGCATGATACCAAGCATAAAATGTCTTGTAAAACGATGTACTAAGTATGCACACAATGGGCATACATAGCATGTGATGTAAAATGTACTAAGTATGATGAACATACATAGCATGAAATGTTATGTAAAACGATGTACTAAGTATGCACACAATGGACATACATAGCAAAAACATAATGAAATCATGTACTAATAATGTACTAATGAACATAGCAAGTATACGATGTGAAAACACGAAAAACATGAAAGTAACAAGTAGGCACATGTGTTTCACCCCAAAATGTTTGGAAAACAGTAAAAGAGGGGACTATGTACTCACTTGAGGGTGCTTAGAAGTCTTGAACAACAACCAAGCAAAGCTAGAGGGATCACGGAAATCAAACGGCACCCTATATAGATAACTACATAAATAACCGGACCTAAATCGGGAGATTGGATAGTATGAGGTTTCGTAAACCAAATGAGTATGGGAACTCACATGATATGGTTTAACAAAGCCTACATACTAAAATGAAACCTAACCTAAGTGCTTTTGACCCGTTACGACCCGTTTATGTAGCTTATGCCACTTTAACGCGTCGTTCGCGTAAAACGCGTTCGGACCGCCTAACTAGTCCTATGACAAGTAGAATATGCCTTAACATGTCTAATACAGTTTCCTAATCGGTTTAGATGTCAAAATTTAGGTCACATATGCATAAAATGAATTTATGCGTAAAAAGGGTATTTTGGTAATTTACCTAAGGCATATAAACTACCTATCATACAACTACTTAAACGACGGGACCATAAGGTATAACCTCGGAAGGTTATTCCCTATACAACTATGGTCACCTAATGTGTTTGGTCGGACCCTAATGGTCGACCAAATGGGTCGGGTTCGAAAGTATAAGCGATTGTTTAGATCGTTTACCTTTACGACCCTAGACAAGCATAAATCTAAAAGCGACGAGCTAAACATGCTAGAACATGTTTAGTAAAGTTAGAAAACAGGTTTGGTATTAAAACAAACGGCTTTAATACTCTAGAGTAGTTTGGTTACAAAATACGTGAGAAAACGCATTTTGGCCGAAACTACGACTCGTCACTGAGCCTAGAGAACGTGGAAATCAGTATAGTCACTAGGGACTATAACCATCGTGATTACGCTCACGTTATGAAGTTCAAACGAACTTCGCATTGACCATAAACTGGTCAATGCAGAAAGTCAAACGCAGTTTGACTTTAACGCTAAAACGAATGAAAAACGCGAAAGAATACTTACAGAAGGTCCCCGCATGCTCTTGATCCGATTTACTCTCAGGTATACTTCAACTTAGAGAGCCAAAATCAGATCAAGTGTGAGTTGGAGGAATGAATGAGGGTGGGTATTTTTAGGAATTCAAGAGCCGTTAAGATCGTTTCTCGAAGATTGAGCTTCGATCTAAGCCGTACAAGTGGGCACATGGTATTTGGATACCATAGGCACTTAAAAACCATCAAAAATAGCCCATAGATTGATGAAAAACCATTAGCAAAGGTGTGGAACAGCTGGAACAAGCTGGAAACCAATTCTGCTGATCTGGGACATGCTTACGAACCGTAAGCAAAGGTCCATACGGACCGTAAGGACCTTGCAGGTCAGCAACTTTCAAAATTGGCAGTTTTGGTCCCTGCAGCCCCAAACCTTGGTATTTGATGCATTTTTGACACGTTTAAGCCCCGTTAACCCTATTTCAAAGCTCTAAAATGAAGTTAAAGTATAGGGAACTTAAAATGTGCTCAAAAATATCTTGGATGTCGATTCGTTTGGTCGTACGGTTGCGTTGTTCGGTTAATTACGACGGAATGCGCATAAACGCGAAAAACAATCCAAATTGCACGACGAATGGATTTTTCTTATGCCAAACACTAAAATAAAATATTTTAATGCTTAGATAAATTTTTGGAAGTCCGGAAGTATTCAGAACGTAAACTATGCGCGAAAATGCAAACTTATGCACTTTTTGACGCTTTTAGTCCCTGAATGAGTATAAAGTTTATTTTTGCGCACCAAACACCTCAACGCCTATTTCTAAGCTATGTAAAGGATATTTAGGGCATATTTAACTTATGATCAAGTTCCGGAAGGTCTGTTACAGTACAAATTGACATACTTTCGTAGTTTGTCGAATTTAGTCCCTGTAAGCGAATAAACTTGATTTCGGCATGTTGACATACTTTCGCATATTTAACTTATGATCAAGTTCCGGAAGGTCTGTTACAGTACAAATTGACATACTTTAACACAGCTCTTAATATGGAAGACTCTTTATATGGGCCGTCTAATCATACTATAGGAATGAGAGACTTTTTTGACTGTGTTCAACATGTTGAGCTTATGGATGTTCCAAGTCATGGTTTGCATTTTACTTGGAACCAGAAGCCGAAAGAGGGGATAGGAGTTCTTAAAAAGATTGATCGTGTTATGAGTAATGTTAAGTTCATGGATCTATTTCCGGATACTTATGCTTTGTTTAAACCAGCTCGGGTTTCTGATCACTCTCCTTGTGTTATGAAATTAGTCTCTTGTACTCGTAAGAAGCTGAAGCCTTTTAAGTTTCCGAATTTCTTGACCACGAAGGAGGAGTTTAGGAGGTTTGTCTCTACTGAATGGGCGAAGGATATTGAGGGATTTGCTATGTTCTCTGTTGTTAAGAAGATGAGGAACCTCAAACCAAGTTTCCGTAAGCTGCTTTATCAACAAGGGAACCTCCATGAGAAGGTTATTCGGCTGCGTAAGGAGCTGGATGATATCCAGCAACTTGTTGATGTAAATCCGTTGGATGTGACCTTACGTGACACGGCTGCAAAATGTCTTCGGGATTATCAGGTGGCAGCTTATGATGAAGAGTGTTTCCTTAAACAGAAGTCCAAGGTTGAATGGCTTTGTGCTGGGGATTCTAATACTTCCTTCTTTCACAAGTGTGTGAAAAGTAGGAACGCTAGAAACAAGATTAGTTGTATAAAAGATGTTCATGGTAATCGATTTGAAGGTGAAGATATTCCCGGTGCTCTAGTTGATCATTACTCGTCATTCTTGGGTACGGCTCACTTGGTATCTTTGGATGATGATGACTTGTTTCTCAATACCCTTAGTACTCACTCGGCTGATCATATGATTAGGCAAGTGACCCGTGAAGAAGTTAAACAAGCTATGTTTGGTATTGGTGAAAATAAGGCCCCTGGTCCCGATGGTTTCACATCGGCGTTCTTTAAGCAAGCTTGGGATATTGTGGGTGATGAGGTAACAAATGCTGTGCTTGATTTTTTTGAGAATGGTAAATTGTTAAAGCAAGTCAATCACACTATTCTTGCTCTGGTTCCTAAGGTGGATACTCCCAATTCTGTTCTTGATTACCGGCCCATCTCTTGCTGTAATGTTATTATAAGTGCATTAGCAAGATAATCACGGACCGAATTAAGGGGAGCTTGGATAAATTGGTTAGCATTAACCAGTCGGCGTTTGTTCCAGGCAGGAAAATCACAGATAATATTCTTCTCACTCAAGAATTGATGCACAACTATCATCTTAACAAAGGTCAGCCTAGATGTGCTTTTAAGATTGATATTCAGAAGGCGTATGATACTGTTAGCTGGTCGTTCCTTGAGTCTATTCTAAACAAGTTTGGATTTCACCACAAAATGGTTAATTGGATTATGACGTGTGTTACTTCGGTATCCTATTCATTGAGTATCAATGGGGAGCTCCACGGTTATTTTGAGGGTAAGCGTGGCCTTAGACAAGGGGATCCGATGTCCCCGTACCTGTTTACTCTAGTCATGGAGGTTTTGACTCTTATTCTTCAGCAAGTTGCCTCGAATACTTCTTTTAAGTTTCATGGTAAGTGCTTTAAGCAGAAGATAATAAATATTTTGTTTGCTGATGACTTGTTCCTATTCTCTCATGGTGATAGTGTCTCGGTGAAGCACTTGAAATTGGCCCTTGATAAGTTTACGCAGATATCGGGCCTGGTCCCTAGCATGCCGAAGAGTACTGTTTACTTCAGCAATGTTACTTCGGCTATGAAAAATCAGATTTTGAATCTTTTGCCGTTTAAAGAAGGCTCGTTGCCTGTGCGTTACCTTGGTGTTCCGTTAATTTCAACGAGATTAGCTGCTAGAGATTGTAAAATTCTGCTTGAACGTACTCAAAGAAGAATAGATAACTGGGTTACTAAATCCCTGTCGTTTGCAGGGAGACTTCAGTTAATCAACTCGGTTCTTGCTGCCATGTATTCCTATTGGGCTTCGGTTTTCTTGCTTCCTATTGGTATTATAAAGGACCTGGAGAAAAGGTTACGTAGATTTTTATGGAATGGGGGGAATCAGGGATCGGTTCGAGCTAAAGTGGCTTGGAAGGAGGTTTGTACTCCGAAAGATGAGGGCGGTTTGGGTATTCGCAGTATTATGGATGCTAATAAAGCTTTTCTGACAACTCATATTTGGAGCATAATTACTAATCGTCCTTCGCTTTGGGTTCAATGGATTCATTCGTACCGGTTAAAAGGTAATAACTTTTGGGAGGTTCAATGCCGAGGTCAAGTTAGTTGGGGGTGGCGGAAGTTGCTTTCTATCCGTCCTAGTATCCGGCCCTTTGTTTGGAGTTCTATTTATAGTGGCCGTCAAACCAATGTATGGAGTGACAATTGGTGTGTATACAGCCCTCTTCGTTCGTTTATCTCTCCTCGTAATATTGCTAGAGCTGGTTTCTCGCTTAGCACAACGGTGGCTGATGTTGTCTCTGAAGATGGCCAATGGCGATGGCCTCAGGCTTGGTATGATACATTTCCGGTTCTCATTAATATTGCTACTATTCAGATTACCCCTGATACGGAGGACCGGTTTCGTTGGAAAGATTGGGAAGGCCAATTACAGTGTTTTTGTTCATGGGAGGCATGGAATAACTTGCGGTACAGAGAGAATAAGGTAATCTGGGTTAACTCGGTCTGGTTCAGTCAGTGCATCCCAAGGCATTCCTTTCATTTGTGGTTGGTTATTAAGAATAAGTTGAGGACACAGGACAGAATGGCTGAGTGGGAAGCGGGAAGTGCAACTAACCTTCGGCTGATGTGTTGTCCCTTGTGTAGATATGACCGTGATTCTCGGGATCACTTATTTTTTGAATGTTCCTATGCTTCAGAAGTTTGGAGACTAGTTAGGAATATGGTTGATATGGGGAGTGTTAATGACACATGGGCTTCGGTTATGCAGTGGATGGAGCTCAATGCTAATTCGAGTTCTCTGGATTACATTGTTTGCAATCTTCTGTTGGCGGCTTCCACGTATTTTATATGGCAGGAAAGAAACAATCGTCTTTTCACTCAGGTGCAGAGGAGTGCTAGTGTTCTTTCCAAGGTTATTATAGATACAGTTCGGCTCAGGATTATGGGATTCAGAACCGGTAGAGACCCGAATCAAAGGAAGCTTTTGGATAGGTGGCTGATCGTGAAGACAAACATGGATATAGACCCGGGCTAGGGTGATGTAGTATCCTAGTTTTGTTTCGGGTTTTGGGTTGTGTTGGTTTGGTTTTTTGTTTTTGTTTGGTTGTTCTGGTTGTTGAATTTTGTTTGTTTTTCCTAGGCTTGGTATGCCAAGTCTAGTAGTGTGTATCGGTGTCTCGATACACCCTGTTTATTATTGTTTGGTTGATATATAAAATTCACCGGGGTAAACCCATTTACCCAAAAAAAAAAACTTGATTTCGGCATACCAAACCATCCAAAACTTATTTCTAAGTTATGTAAGGGTTATTTAAGGTATGTTAAGCCTGTTTCACTATTCCGAAGTGTTTGTTGCATTGAACTGGTTATATTTACGCATCAGATCGCGTATAACCTTCTAGAAAGCGATTTAAGGCCCGAAATCGAACAAGAATCAATATGTGCAAACGATACACATATTTATACAAATCCCAAGTATGAAATACAATATTTCATTGGTTTGGTATTTGTTTGATGGTTGAAGTGACACAGGTGTCACAGTCTCCCCTACTTCAGGAAATTTCGTCCCGAAATTTATTTAGAGGAAACTTGTGAGGGCTTGAAACATGAAGTTGAAAAGATCAAACGAGTAATCCTGTGGTGATTTAACTAGACTTCAATAGAGTCCCTTTAACTAGGTCACCAAAGGATCTTTTAACTAGATTAACAAACAATCTCTTGAACTAGACCACCAGAGGGCCTCTTTAACTATATCAACGCATGATATCTTTAACTAGATTGCCGAACCAATCTCTTTAACTAGACCACCAGAGGGCCTCTTTAACTATATCAACGCATGATATCTTTAACTAGATTGCCGAACCAATCTCTTTAACTAGATCAATGAATGATCTCTTTAACTAGACCACCAGAGGGCCTCTTTAACTATATCAACGCATGATATCTTTAACTAGATTGCCGAACCAATCTCTTTAACTAGATCAACAAATGATCTCTTTAACTAAACTACCCAAGAGGAATCTTTAATTACATCAGTACATGATGTCTTTAAATATTGGAATAGTACTTTATAATCCAAGGGTTTTAACTATAACGTTGAAGCCCATTAAGGATTGAGGTAATACCTTTTGATATCCTACTATGAATCCCTTATACGAAGATATGGAAGATTCTACGAGGATTTGGATAACAAAATTTGGATCACACCAAGAACATAAAGGGAGAACATAAGCATATAATCACAAAATTGTTTGACTTTTAATTTGTTATCTTTGGACGCGGATACTTAAAGTACACCAGGAATCCAATTCGTGGATTTCATTTGGCACTTTAATCATTTTCAAGAATCTATCTATAGAGATAGAATGATCTACCAAAAATTCGATTTCGTTTTCAAGAAAACACAATATTCGAATTAAGGTACGAAAATTTTAGGATATACGGAAACACCCTTGGGTACCCTATTAAGAATTTATAGTGGTATTTTGGGTATCCGTACAGAGTTGTAACTTGCGCCTTGTACTTCATTTCCTTGGGAGAAACGAGTACTTAGGGTTTTCGTGGGAAAACGCAAGAGATTATAAAATAGAAAGATTTTGGGGGTAGTATGTTCTTCAAGGAATACGGCTCCTTGATTGTCGGTATTTGTAGGGGATACGTTGTTTATACATGCCATCACATTTGTACATTGCAATGTAAAATAAAAAGATTTTATTTATAAACAACAACAATTGTTTCATGGACCTTGACAATAAAAGAAAATAATACATAATGCTTGATTATTTCTATACAATATTGTCTTCTAGTCGGTCCGATGCTCATCCTTGCGCTGGATTCGCATTTGCAATCTTTGGGCAATTTCTTCGGAAATGGCCCATTTCGCCACAGTTGAAGCAAGAACCTGGGGGAAAACGAGCTTGAGCAGTATTTTCTTGAGGTTGGTTTGGACCACCTTGTCTTGGGGTAAATCGACAAGCATTTGCCAGGTGACCGAGTCGCCCACATGATGCACACAAACGACACTGTAGGTGAGCTAAGTGGTGTGCATTACATTTGTTGCATATCGGTGCAGTACCGACATAAGGTTTCCTCGCAGGAGGTGGAACTGGTTGGTTAAGGGTATTTTGGTTGGGTTGTGCAGCAATTGCACAATTTTGCGAAGCCTTACACTTCTTAGAGGGTTCGGTTTTGCTTTCCTTGGTTTCCTCCTGAACATTAGCTGCTTGTTTCTTGTCACCTTTCCGGAAAAGTTTGCGCTTTCTGATCTGAGATTCGGTTAGGGTAGCAGATAATTCAATGGCCTGTCTAACTGTGGTAGGATTACTACCAGTAACAATGTCCTGAACTGGGTCAGGGAGACCATCAATGTATTTCTCGATCGCCTTTTCCAAAGGCGTAACCATGGAAGGACACAACAGGCTCAGCTCCTCATAACGATCCGTGTAGGCTCGATGCTCACCGCTATCTTGCTTAAGATCGTCGAATTCCCTTTCCAAGGCCCTGATCTCGTGACGAGGACAGAATTCCTTCATCATCAGAGCTCGAAGCTCTTCCCACGTTTGAGCCAGTGCCACATCGGCACCCCTATCTCTCATTACACCATTCCACCATGTTAAAGCCCGCTTTTCAAAGACACTAGATGCGAAATCTACCTTTCGCTCGTTTGGGCATTGAACATGTCTGAAGGTGCTCTCTAGACTCTCGAACCATTGCAGAAGTGCAGTCGCTCCTTGAGACCCATAAAACTTTGATGGCTTAGCTGAGTTGAACGTCTTGAAGTTGCAGGGGGCATTATTGTTGTTGAGAGCTTGGTTGCATTGAGCAACGATGTTCGGGATTGCAGCAGTCATTTGCTGCGTAATAATAGCTGCCAGTTCTTCATTACGTATCTGATTGTCGCGTCGTGGAGGCATTCTAAAAGGGAAACAAGAGAGAGAAACAAGTGAAATGGCATTGGGTAAGAATAGGAAATTACCGACCAAAAGCATGGGTGATGGTCATTTGTTTGAACCACGAAGCAAACAAACGACACACAAAGGCTGAATCAAAGTAAATAGGTCCCCATAATGTATCGCGAAGACATGCTCGCCTATAAGTGGACACTCACCCCAAGAGTTCCCAGGTAAGAGTGACTGGTCCGATACTGCGGATTTGTACGAACACTCTAGCCTTAGACAGAAAACTCAGGGTACAGGCACCCACTCTTCCAGTTTGCACGTGTTCACATTATTTAGACCCAAACTTTGACGGAATTTTGAAAACTTAAAGGGTTCGAAACCTTATAACAAAGGGTTCAAAACCTAGTAATCAATCATCCTAGAACAGATGATTAGTTTTCAAGGCAGATTTAAATTTATGTTCTCGTTGTGGTTGTCACTTAAGGATAAGTGACGGTATTGTTTTATGACTAAACGCAAGTAAATTCGCGTTAGGGTCCTAGGAAGGTTATAGTCTAGGTCAAAGCATTACTAATAACCTAATTCCCTATAACTATTGGCTCTGATACCAACTTTTCTGTCACACCCCTACCACGTAAAACAACAAAACGTGGCGGAAACGTCAGGGAGTGTTGTAACAGAATCATTGTTTCACAACCATGGATTAAACAAATTTCGTTTTATTGAATTAAATGAGTTACAATGTCTTAACAATAAAGAAACATAACAAAAATTAACTAGTCTTGCATCTTTTAATGTCACTAAGGCCTCGTCCAATCCTATGTGAGCATGCATCAATATCATCATAAAATATCATCAACTATCGTACCTGAAATACATGTGAAAATACATCAGCATAAAAATGCCGGCGAGTACATAGGTTTTGTGAAAATAGGACTCATGACTTAGGTTTACAAAAATGTTTAATGAAAACTTGTCATGAATCCAGTTTAAGTGTTTGCTTTTATAAAATGTTTGAAAATCGATGATAGATATGTATAGTTAAAAAGAATGATGTAAGGTTAAATGAATAACCAAGTAAAAATGAGTTTGTATAAAACAAACTGTTTTGTAAAACAATGTCTTGTGAAAAATATGTTATTTGTGTAAAAATGTATAAATCCAAATGAATGATTTAAATAACGCTACGCCATGTAATATAATACAAGCACTTATATATAGGAAGTACCAGCGGCGTATCCACCATGCTTGTATCACATTACACACGTCTCGTTACTCAAATCACTTACCCACATAAACTACCAATGTAAATTGCCCATGTCTAAACCGTTGTCAAATGTTAATCAAGTAATGTGTAAACATAATGTCATGTATGGCAAGTGAAATATGTAACAACCAAACCATAGGTAAGAATGCAGAAACAATGTACTAAGTATGCGACGGATGGACATACATAGCATGATACCAAGCATAAAATGTCTTGTAAAACGATGTACTAAGTATGCACACAATGGGCATACATAGCATGTGATGTAAAATGTACTAAGTATGATGAACATACATAGCATGAAATGTTATGTAAAACGATGTACTAAGTATGCACACAATGGACATACATAGCAAAAACATAATGAAATCATGTACTAATAATGTACTAATGAACATAGCATGTATACGATGTGAAAACACGAAAAACATGAAAGTAACAAGTAGGCACATGTGTTTCACCCCAAAATGTTTGGAAAACAGTAAAAGAGGGGACTATGTACTCACTTGAGGGTGCTTAGAAGTCTTGAACAACAACCAAGCAAAGCTAGAGGGATCATGGAAATCAAACGGCACCCTATATAGATAACTACATAAATAACCGGACCTAAATCGGGAGATTGGATAGTATGAGGTTTCGTAAACCAAATGAGTATGGGAACTCACATGATATGGTTTAACAAAGCCTACATACTAAAATGAAACCTAACCTAAGTGCTTTTGACCCGTTACGACCCGTTTATGTAGCTTATGCCACTTTAACGCGTCGTTCGCGTAAAACGCGTTCGGACCGCCTAACTAGTCCTATGACAAGTAGAATATGCCTTAACATGTCTAATATAGTTTCCTAATCAGTTTAGATGTCAAAATTTAGGTCATATATGCTTAAAATGAATTTATGCGTAAAAAGGGTATTTTGGTAATTTACCTAAGGCATATAAACTACCTATCATACAACTACTTAAACGACGGGACCATAAGGTATAACCTCGGAAGGTTATTCCCTATACAACTATGGTCCCCTAATGTGTTTGGTCGGACCCTAATGGTCGACCAAATGGGTCGGGTTCGAAAGTATAAGCGATTGTTTAGATCGTTTACCTTTACGACCCTAGACAAGCATAAATCTAAAAGCGACGAGCTAAACATGCTAGAACATGTTTAGTAAAGTTAGAAAACAGGTTTGGTATTAAAACAAACGGCTTTAATACTCTAGAGTAGTTTGGTTACAAAATACGTGAGAAAACGCATTTTGGCCGAAACTACGACTCGTCACTGAGCCTAGAGAACGTGGAAATCAGTAGGTATAGTCACTAGGGACTATAACCATCGTGATTACGCTCACGTTATGAAGTTCAAACGAACTTCGCATTGACCATAAACTGGTCAATGCAGAAAGTCAAACACAGTTTGACTTTAACGCTAAAACGAATGAAAAACGCGAAAGAATACTTACAGAAGGTCCCCACAAGCTCTTGATCCGATTTACTCTCAGGTATGAAGCATAAACTTCAACTTAGAGAGCCAAAATCAGATCAAGTGTGAGTTGGAGGAATGAATGAGGGTGGGTATTTATAGGAATTCAAGAGCCGTTAAGATCGTTTCTCGAAGATTGAGCTTCGATCTAAGCCGTACAAGTGGGCACATGGTATTTGGATACCATGGGCACTTAAAAACCATAAAAAATAGCCCATAGATTGATGAAAAACCATTAGCAAAGGTGTGGAACAGCTGGAACAAGCTGGAAACCAATTCTGCTGATCTGGGACATGCTTACGGAGCGTAAGCAAAGGTCCATACGGACCGTAAGGACCTTGCAGGTCAGCAACTTTCAAAATTGGCAGTTTTGGTCCCTGCAGCCCCAAAACTTGGTATTTGATGCATTTTTGACACGTTTAAGCCCCGTTAACCCCATTTCAAAGCTCTAAAATGAAGTTAAAGTATAGGGAACTTAAAATGTGCTCAAAAATATCTTGGATGTCGGTTCGTTTGGTCGTACGGTTGCGTTGTTCGGTTAATTACGACGGAATGCGCATAAACGCGAAAAACGATCCAAATTGCGCAACGAATGGATTTTTCTTATGCCAAACACTAAAATAAAATATTTTAATGCTTAGATAATTTTTTTGAAGTCCGGAAGTATTCAGAACGTAAACTATGCGCGAAAATGCAAACTTATGCACTTTTTGACGCTTTTAGTCCCTGAATGAGTATAAAGTTTATTTTTGCGCACCAAACACCTCAACGCCTATTTCTAAAATATGTAAAGGATATTTAGAGCATATTTAACTTATGATCAAGTTCCGGAAGGTCTGTTACAGTACAAATTGACATACTTTCGCAGTTTGTCGAATTTAGTCCCTGTAAGCGAATAAACTTGATTTCGGCATACCAAACCATCCAAAACTTATTTCTAAGTTATGTAAGGGTTATTTAAGGTATGTTAAGCCTATTTCACTATTCCGAAGTGTTTGTTGCATTGAACTGGTTATATTTACGCATCAGATCGCGTATAACCTTCCAGAAAGCGATTTAAGGCCCGAAATCGAACAAGAATCAATATGTGCAAACGATACACATATTTATACAAATCCCAAGTATAAAATACAATATTTCATTGGTTTGGTATTTGTTTGGTGGTTGAAGTGACACAGGTGTCACAAGGAGAAGATCATTCGTATTCCCCGTTCTGGTCAAGAACCTCTCGAAGTTCAAGGCGACAAGAGTGGTGCTGTGGTTGGCATCATCTCCTTCCTGAAGGCTCAGAAATGTTTACGAAAGGGTCACACTGCCATTTTGGCACTTGTTACTGATGCCTCAGCGAAAGAGAAAAGAATAGAGGATATCCCTGTTGTACGCGAATTTCCTCAAGTGTTTCCTGAAGATTTACCTGGTCTACGGCCTCATCGCCAGGTCGAGTTTCAAGTCGAGCTAGCTCCAGGAGCAACACCTATAGCTCGCGCACCGTATCGTTTAGCTCCAACTGAACTGGAAGAACTGTCTAAGCAACTACAAGAGCTCTTGGATAAGGGCTTTATTCATCCTAGCTCTTCGCCTTGGGGAGCTCCAGTACTGTTTGTGAAGAAGAAAGATGGAACTTTCAGGATGTGCATAGATTACCGCGAACTGAACAAGGTCACAGTGAAGAACCGCTACCCTTTACCACGTATTGACGACTTATTCGACCAGTTGCAAGGGTCGAGCTACTACTCCAAGATTGATCTAAGGTCAGGTTACCATCAGCTGAGAGTCCGGGATGAGGACGTCTCTAAGACAGCATTCAGAAGTCGCTACGGCCACTACGAGTTTCTAGTCATGCCATTCGGGCTAACGAACGCACCTGCAGTCTTCATGGATCTTATGAACAGGGTGTGCAAACCCTATCTAGATAAGTTTGTAATTGTTTTTATCGATGACATCCTGATCTACTCCAAGAGTCAGGAGGAACATGAGCAGCACCTGCGTCTTATCTTGGAACTTCTTCGAAAGGAACAACTGTATGCCAAGTTTTCAAAATGCGACTTCTGGCTTCGTGAAGTTCACTTTCTAGGCCATGTGGTAAACAAGGATAGGATTCATGTTGATCCATCCAAGGTAGATTCAATCAGGAACTGTCCTGCACCGCGTACACCAACGGAAATACGCCAATTCTTGGGTTTGGGGGGTTACTACAGGCGATTCATCAAAGACTTCTCCAAGATCGCACAGCCGCTTACATTGCTGACACAGAAAGGCGTTACCTATCATTGGGGTAATACACAAGAAACGGCTTTTCAGTACCTAAAGGATAGGCTCTGCAGCGCACCTATTCTCTCATTGCCAGAGGGCACAGATGATTTTGTGGTCTATTGCGACGCGTCGATTCAGGGTCTTGGTTGTGTATTGATGCAAAGGGATAAGGTCATTGCCTACGCTTCGTGACAGCTTAAAGTACATGAACGGAACTACACGACGCACGATTTAGAGCTGGGAGCTGTTGTTTTCGCGCTCAAGATATGGCGACACTACCTGTACGGTACCAAGTGCACTATTTACACCGATCACAGGAGTCTCGATCATATCTTCAAGCAGAAGGAATTGAACATGCGTCAACGACGATGGGTTGAACTACTGAATGATTACGAATGTGCCATCAAGTACCATCCGGGCAAAGCCAATGTTGTGGCTGATGCTCTCAGTCGAAAAGATACTTTACCTAGGCGCGTGCGAGCACTGCAGCTTACTATTTAGTCTAGTCTTCCTACACAGATACGAAATGCTCAGGTAGAAGCATTGAAACCAGAAAATGTCAAGGCTGAAGCCTTACGCGGCTCAAGGCAACGGTTAGAACAAAGGGAAGACGGCGCCTACTATGTAACAGGACGCATTTGGGTTCCACATTATGGCAATTTACGTGTGCTTGTAATGGATGAAGCTCACAAGTCTCGCTACTCGGTACATCCAGGTTCGGATAAAATGTATCATGATCTCAGAACTACATATTGGTGGCCTAGCATGAAGGCCCACATAGCAACTTACGCCGGCAAGTGCTTGACCTGTGCGAGGGTCAAGACGGAGTACCAGAAACCCTGAGGCCTACTTCAGCAACCCAGGATACCATAGTGGAAATGGGAAGAAATTTCCATGGATTTTGTTACTGGTCTGCCTAGATCCCAGCATGGGAATGATACTATTTGGGTGATCGTAGATCGACTCACAAAGTCTGCTCATTTCTTGGCTATCAAAGAAACAGATAAGTTCTCTACCTTAGCAGACATCTACTTGAAGGAAGTTGTTTCGAGGCACGGAGTACCAACTTCTATTATTTCGGATCGGGATGCACGATTCACTTCAGAACTATGGCAAGCAATGCACAAATCTTTTGGCTCTCGGTTAGATATGAGCACAGCTTATCACCCTCAGACGGATGGGCAGTCTGAGCGCACTATTCAAACCCTAGAAGACATGCTTCGGGCATGTGTTATCGATTTCGGCAACAGCTGGGAAAAACATCTTCCGTTAGTGGAGTTTTCGTACAATAACAGTTACCACACCAGCATACAAGCCGCTCCATTCGAGGCATTGTACGGACGTAAATGCCGGTCACCTCTCTGTTGGGCAGAGGTGGGGGATAATCAGATCACAGGTCCAGAAATGGTAGTTGATGCTACTGAACGAATAGCACAGATACGACAACGCATGGCGGCAGCTCGTGACCGTCAGAAAAGTTACGCTGATAAGCGCAGGAAACCGCTCGAGTTCCAAGTTGGGGATCGTGAGATCATTGAAAGAATAGGCAAAGTAGCCTACAGACTAAACCTACCAGCTGAACTCGGTGCAGTTCACAACGTCTTCCATGTGTCGAATCTGAAGAAATGTCTGTCAGATGAGACCCTCATAGTTCCTTTGAAGGAACTCACTATCGATGAACAGTTGCATTTCGTCGAGGAACCTGTTGAAATCACGGACCGGGATGTCAAGGTCCTCAAGAACACTAGAATACCTCTTGTACGAGTTCGTTGGAACTCCCGTCGTGGCCCAGAGTTCACCTGGGAACGAGAAGACCAAATGAAACTCAAGTATCCCCAGTTATTCGAAAACCGTGCAACCACTACTGAGGCTGAAGCTACTACAGAATTTCAGGACGAATTTCCAAATCAACGGGGGGATGATGTGACACCCCAGGAAAACTAGTAAATGATGCAACTTACCTAGCTTCCTCAGTAACCGCATGCTAAATTTCGAGATGGAATTTCTTTCAAGTTGGGGATAATGTGACAACTCGAGTTTCCGAGATTCCACTTTCGCATTCATTGCACATTCACTGTTTGTTTAGTTGTTTACTTGCACAATTAGTTTGCTATGAAACTGTATACATTTTGATTCAATAAAGTGTATTGTGTTTGTGCATGGTTATGTGTTAAAGATTTGACAAACATATGAACTTGGTGATGAAACTATAAATTGTATGTCTTGTGCATGTATTATGTAATAGATAATACTTAAGGGTGTTTAGTGTTAATAGTGAAAATAAAACAAAACCCTTAACCCTAATCATTCTCACAATCATCATACGTATCTTCAAGACTTCTCTACAACCCTCTCTTGCAATCATCTTTTTTCTCATTGGCACAAGTCTCCTGCATCAATCTTGATCTTTCAATCCATTTAGAATTAATCCAAGGTAATTGTTTAAAGATTGTTTGTTGTTATTAATTCTTGATTATGTGATTCATGTAAACCCTAGTTCTTCACATAATAGCTCTGTGTTTATTGATTGAATTCTGATTATTGTGAAATGGTTTTGATTAGTTGTGTAATCACATGCCTGACAACAGGATGCTTGATATGCTAGAATTGTTTGATTTTGATTTGATTACAGCATTGCCAAAGTATGAAGATTAGGGTTTTTGATCGTAGTATGTAACTGTTCCATCGATTCTGTAGTATGGTTTTGGAAATCACGTATGTTGAAACTCGGAGTTAACAGTCAGGGTTTTGTGAAGCCACAAAAGTCTGAGTTTTGATCATGATCTGAGTTTTGATTAACATGCTTGTCCGAATTTTTGTATGTAATACTTGAGGTCCGAGTTTTCGATTATATGCATATGATCCGAATTTGTAAGGGACTTGATGTTCGAATTTTTGAGCATTTACATGTTGTCCGAATTTTATATAAGGGACACAATGGTCCGAGTTTCATGGGGTGTTGCATAGGTCCGAAATTGTGATGGGAATCATGGTCAGAGTTTTAGAAACTCTATGTTGGTCCGACTTTTGTATGCCAAGGGGGGAAGTCCGACTTTTGTATGTAAGGGGGGGGGGAGTCCGACTTTTATGTTGTATGTAGGGGTCCGAATTTGTGAAGGGGAAACCACTTGTCCGAATTTTATGAGGAAAGAGCACATGGTCCGAATTTTAAAGCAAAGGGGTCCGAATTTTTGTGATACACACTTAAGGTCCGAACTTTTGTTAACATGTATATGATCCGAACTTTGTGAATGCTTGTTGGCCCGAGTTTGTTAATTCAGTTAAGTGTGTTAACTCTGATTAAGTGTGTTATTTGATGTTGATATTAGATCAAACTGTGAAAGACTCTGATGTGAAGTATGAATGACATGAAATCGATTAACTGCTCATACGGTACATGAGATTAACTGTCAAGCATTATGTGACATAGATTGTATGTGAAACTTAACCAATATGAACTGACGGTGTGTAAATGCATTACCTTAGGCCTTGATTGATTGATTGATTGTTTTCGAGCACATAGTTTAGCATACCGAGTAAACCAAGGTGAGTTCACACTCTTACCAAGGCATGGGATTCCCGGGGTTTGGGAATGGGATTGAAGGA
The DNA here is from genome assembly GCF_002127325.2 of Helianthus annuus. Taxonomy (NCBI): domain Eukaryota; kingdom Viridiplantae; phylum Streptophyta; class Magnoliopsida; order Asterales; family Asteraceae; genus Helianthus; species Helianthus annuus. The sequence continues at coordinate 79,444,979 of NC_035437.2, forward strand.
ATGAGATTGAATAAATACCTGTACTTACACTGTTACTAGACTATCTACCATCGTCCTCGGATGCGCGGGACACATACGTAAAACCTACGTATACTTGTACTCATCACTGTCCTCAGGTTGCGAAGGACACTCACGTAAAATCTATGTGAACTTATACTCATTACTGCCTCGGTTGTGTCAGGCACTTACGTAAAACCTACGTAAACCCCCGCTTGTGACAACCCTCACAATTACAGGTATTGTACAAATTAATTAATTTTAATTATGTGCTTAATGGCTGTGCTTGATTACAACTGACATTTTAAACTGCTTACTGATTTATGTTACATACATACATGTGCATCACTTTACATACAGTCACTTCAATTATTTCATACAGACTCTTAGTAACAAACTTGATGCACAAAGCACAGTTAGTACAGTGAGCGAATAACTCAGACACATGCTGACAATGCCAGCACTTAGACAGATACTATTTTTAGGCCAGTATGGGCCAGGGATAAAACACTACACTAGTATGGAGTGTAGGGAAGTGAGGACCATAAGACTATGTCACTAGGTGATAGTTTGAGTGCCGGAAAGTGCCTAAAACGCAATTTAATTACAGAATTCTGCATTTTAGTAACAATTCAGCTTTTAACACACTCATATTATACAGAGTATTGACTAAATGGTCCTAGACACTTTCCTAAGTATTGGAATTAATTTTGTTACAAAAAGATTCACAAAAGACGTTATACGGGACAATTAAACGCTTTAACGGAACGATACGAAACCGAACAACCAGACATTACCCGAGACACGAGAATATTGTCAGAAATATTATTTTATCATTTTTAATTATTTATGGTCACAAAAATCCCCATACACCATGTAAACATGCCATACACCCACTATACTTGTAAATACCCTTAACCTTCTAATAATTACCTACTAATTACCAAAAATTTACACTTTAACCCCCCCCCAACCGATTTTTCTGCCATGATTAATGAAAATATTTTGTTTAGATTATGTAAAAAGAGAATCTTGGTTCTATTGGCCAAAATTATTGGTATGATTACCCTATGAGCTAGTTGTGCATATTTCCAAGAACTTCCATCATTACAAAGATCACACCCAATCTCCTCCCTCCTCTCTCTAAATTTCGGCTCACACCCCCCCCCCTCTCTCCATAACCGAATTCACCACCACCATTCTTCACATCGTCCATTTTCTTCTCCAACAAGCTCTCTTTCAATTGTGAAGTTCCTCCATAGAAGTGTAAGATTGAAGGGCTTCCAAGGAAGCTTGATTCAAGCTTTGTCACCAACATTTCACCATCATCTTGTTCTAAGATTACAACCCTAGCCTTGTGCTAGTAGTAAGTCTCTTCACACTCTTGTTCCACCTTGATTCTTGTTATGTTTGTTTGAATGTTCATCACACGCAAACGCTTAAACACTAAAATGTGAACTTAAATTTCTTCCTGAAAACCATATATAAAAAGGTTGTGTGAGGTTGAAATCTGAATGGTTTAGGGTGGGTTAAAGCATGATTGAAGTTTTAACATTTGTTCATCAATAAATCATGGTTAGGATCTTCGTTTATGCACTTTTAGTCACTTCTACAATGTAAACAGCCAACTTCAACAGGCTATAACGGGATCATTTTAAATCGAAAAACGGATTTTCTGAAGCCTAAAATATGTATTTCGGAATAACTAAGCAAATGGCACTGGAATCGTAATTTTTCGAGACCGTTTACTATTTTTAAAAGACTATTTTTGGACAGCAGCTCAAGCTGCATTTTTACTACAGAAAAAGTGTGTTGTTTTCAAAGTCATAACCTGAAACCTGAGTGAAACCGACTCATAGAATTTTTACAGTAGATGGACACCATTGTCAGGACGACCCTCCAACTGGAATTTCGTCAAACGGACTTACGGTTAATTTTTAGTGAATATTCCCGTAAAATGCAATCAGAAAGTAACAAATCTGATTGCAGTCGAGAAAATGTTTTTCTATAAAATATGGGCAACGAACTGGACTTTGATATTTTTACACAATAAATTTTGGAACATATGTGTCATTCTGTAAAAATTTGGTAATTTCTAGAGAAGGTTAACTATTTTATGAAAATCCTCGAAAACAGTCCGGTTTTGAGTAACGAAGCTGAAATAAAGTAAGTAACGTTTTGTTTGCCGATATGTCGGTTGGGTTATTGAAAATGAACTATTGGATATATGTAAAATAAAATGATATGCTATTTAAGCATGGACACCTCCGTTTACAAAGGAGACTATGATGAAATTTTCCGAAAATCCTAACACTTAATAAATATTTTTGAGACGGGTGTTTACTAGTATACTTTAGATTTTGTTTTCAAAAATAAAACTCGTCATAATATTTATCACAAAATACAAAGTATCGGAGGTTGGTTTCATACATGAATATGGTTAAATATATATTTCCGGCATCCCATCCTTGGGAAGGAAACGCGTATATAAGACACTTTAGGAGTATTGATACTAAAATATGGAACGAACAAATATTCCAACACGACATATGATTAAGTTGAAATACAAATTATTTTGACAAATAATTATCACTCGAAATAATGTAAGAAACGTAACTCAAAGACATAAATACTAAGACTAGGCACGACCCGTTCGTCTAATAGACGTTAGAACATTTTAGGTAGTCGTGTTTGCTGAAGAGATTTGGGTTACGAGTACCGAAGACGCAATACTGTGAGTTCATGTCCCCCTTTTCTCTTAACTATTTTCAGTTTTACACCTCGGGGGTGAAATACATGTTACAGACATTTACAGATATTACAAACATTTATTTACGTGGTATGGTTAGCTTAAGGAGGGTTTTTATTACGCGAACATGTGAGTGGTGGGCATGACACTTAAGGCCATTAATCCTCGTTGTAGGACTGAGGGACATTAGTGATAGATCTATTTGGGTGTAGCGAGCCCCACTCCTGAGTCCGCTGAGTGGACCATGAGATGACTAAGTGCCCGACGCACAAATCCGCTAGGGTTGAGTCTTCCTGCATCACTTCACACTTATCATTGGCTTTGCAACCCAATGATGGTTTTAAAAGTGTTTATGGTATTGAATTCTGAATGAATCTATTGAACAATAAACAACCCTTTAAATAGGGAGAATACAATAAGCCCTACCACTAATTTAGGAACTATTTTAGGACTAGATAAACATAAATATTACAAAGAATATCTCTAATAATAATAATAATAATAATATCGGCTAAGACACCCCCACAGTTTGAGCGGGCATAGGACAGACGTTCAAACTGGAACGAAAGGATTGAAACAGCTGTCTGGAGATCCCTTTGGTGAAGATATCTGCATACTGCAAAGACGAGGGAACATGAAGAACGCGAACATGGCCAATTCGAACTTTCTCCCGGACAAAATGAATATCAATTTCAATATGCTTCGTACGTTGGTGCTGAACAGGATTATCTGACATATAAACTGCAGAAACGTTGTCACAATACACAATGGATGCATGGCGTAATGGAGTATGTAATTCAAGCAAGAGGTTTCGAATCCAAGTGGCTTCAGCCACCGCATTAGCTACGCCACGATACTCAGCTTCGGCACTGGATCGTGAGATCGTTGGTTGGCGTTTAGAGGACCACGAAAGAAGATTGTCACCCAAGAAAACACAATAGCCACTCGTGGACCTGCGAGAATCCGGGCAACCACCCCAATCAGCATCAGAATAAGTTATCAATGCCTTGGTACCAGATTTAACTACCCGTAAACCATAATCCAAAGTACCCTGTAAATACCGTATGATCCGTTTTAAAAAAAGCAAAATGAGTATCACGAGGATCATGCATAAATAAACAAATTTGTTGCACGGCGTATGAGATGTCAGGTCGGGTGAACGTCAGATTGCTGAAGATGCATGGTAGCAAAAGCTGCTTGAAGGTCAGAAGGATTTAATGCATCATACCCTTGAGGTGGAGGCTGAAACCGAGGAGCCATGGGTGGATAACCAGCAAAGTGAGCCTGTTGAGTGCTATCCATGGGCTGCTGAGGTCCAGTAGCCTGGCCCGAAGGCTGAGAGGCTGGGTTGAAATTGGGCCTCCATTGGGTTTGTGTAGGGTATGGACAAGGGGGAGTGTTCCACCAAGCCCATTGAGGGTAACCTGAGTTCTGATAGTTCTGGTAGGCCCAATTTTGCTGCTGTTGGTTCCTGCCAGATCCCCGTCCACGTCCCCCACGTCCCCGGTATCCCTGTCCGCGACCACGGCCACGACCCCGCTGCGTAGCCTGGTTTGACTGTTGGTTCAGGTTCTGATTCGGGTTGGGGTTCGAGTTATGTGGAGGCTGTGGCGATGATTGTTGTGGAGCAGTGGGTGCTACAAGAACCGAAGATGAGGAATTCTGACGTGCCTCAAGGCGAATTACTTCATCGTGCAGCATGCTGCATGCGAGATCCCAATCTGCATCCTGTTGGTTGATGAGAGAGGCTGTTGTATCGTACTCCGCTGGTAACCCACGAACAAGTTGTAATAATAGTCGAGACTCGGTAACCGGGTGATCCACATCACTCAGTTGATTAGCAAGTTCCTTCAGACGTTGACAGTAATCGTCTAGGGATGAACAAGCGGCAAGGGTAAGATTGCAGAATTTTGTTTCAAGTGCAGCAGCTCGAGCTTTCTTATTGCTGAGATAGATTTTCTCAATCTTAACCCAAGCAGCACGTGCAGTAGAATCGGTATCCAGAATATGCACCAGTAAGTCATCTGAGATGGTGCTATATATCCATTGCAGAACTAGTGCATCGATCTCCTTCCAATCAGCATAGTTATCAGCAGTTTTTGGGGGCGGTGGAGTGTCATCAATATGACTGAGAACCTTATAGGCCACCGCATGAAGTTTGAACAGCTTTATCCAGGATGAATATGTGACTTTGGTGCCGTCTAGGGTACGAATTTTCGTCTGGATATTCGTTACAGAATATGCGGGATGGAGGGCAGTTGGTGGAGTGGGTTTTTGAGAGGTATCACCATCATCAGGTTTTGTCATGATGAAGGAGACGACGTGAACTCAGCGACGGCTAGGGTTAGGAGAAACGAAGAAGATGAGGTATGACAGAACCGAAGCTCTGATACCATAAAAGTGTTTATGGTATTGAATTCTGAATGAATCTATTGAACAATAAACAACCCTTTAAATAGGGAGAATACAATAAGCCCTACCACTAATTTAGGAACTATTTTAGGACTAGATAAACATAAATATTACAAAGAATATCTCTAATAATAATAATAATAATAATAATAATAATAATAATAATAATAATAATAATAATAATAATAATAATAATAATAATATCGGCTAAGAGGTTTTTCCTTATTGCTACATACCAGGGATTTTCATACATACAGGCATTTTTACAAAGGTTTATACATACTTACTTACACATGAACTCGCTCAACTTTTGTTGATTTTTCAAATTACATGTATTTCAGGGAATTAGTAAATGGATCTGGCGGGCGTTGGAGTTTTTAAGCTGCGTTGTGAATAAAGATGTCATCCAAGTCATTAGGGCTTAGGAGGCGTATCTTAATCCTGGACGAGATACGTGGTCCTAAACTCGGGGTTGTTTTAAAATCTTTTGTTGAGTCTTTTTGAACTCCTTAAAACATGTTGTGGTTGGTAACTTGAATTTAGTCTCGTCTTTTCGGAAAAATTATGTTGTACTACTTTTAAACTTAAATTAATGGATGTACATCTACTGGTTTTATCATATAGTGTTGTTATGATCATATGCAATGGTATTAAGAAGTCACACCAAATAACCCACGCTTCCACAAAAGTCAGGGTGTGACAGCTTGGTATCAGAGCTTCGATCGTAGCGAACTAGGATTCATTCTCGAGTCTAGACTACGATCAATAGGGCTCTCACGAAAACGCTTTTACAAACATGTTTTTCATTGCATACACAAAACGCCTAGATCCAGAGAACAAACATTTTTACAAACAAAAGGCACAAATACACATTCCAAAATATATGTTTATAATTCAGCCTTAGAGGCTGAGGGAGGTTCAGTCTTAGAGACCGAGGGATTCAATCTTAGAGATTGAGGGAGGTTCGGCCTTAGAGGCTGGGGAGGTCCAGTCTTAGAGACTGAGGGGATTCAATCTGAGAGATTGGGGAGGTTCAATCTTAGAGACTGAGGGGTTCAATCTGAGAGATTGGGGAGGTTCAGTCTTAGAGTTGGCATGGTGTTAGAGGGAAGGTGGATATGGGATCGATCAATTCTTCATGGGATGAGATTTACACGTACTTGTTGCTGTTTGCGGATTCTAAGAAGTCCACGCATGTGATTATGAAACTCGTGGTTGGGGCGTCCGCATACTTTGTCTGGCAGGAATGGAATCAACGTCTTTTCTCAAGTAAGAAAAGGAGTGCGAGTCAACTTATTGAAATGATTTTAAATACGGTTCGAATGAAGCTGCATACTATGAAGTTTAAGTGCACAAATCAGGCTAATAGAGTTTTGCAAGATTGGAGGCTTCCAAGAGGGTTACTAATTCAGGATGACGACTGCGGCTAGTGTTTTTATGTTTTGTCTGTAGTCGGTTGTTTAGTTGTTTGTTTGCAGTGTTGCTTGTTTACTCAAATATGGCATGTCATATTTGAGAACTGGGGGTTCGTCTCTGGCTCCCACTTGTTTTGGTTTGCCTGAGTGATATAAAATTTGACCGGGGTAACCCTTTACCCAAAAAAAAAGGTTCAGTCTTAGAGGCTGGTGAAAAACTTAGTCTTAGAGACTGGGAGGTTTGGTCTCAGAGACCAGGGATTTAGTCTTAGAGACTGGGAGGTTTGGTCTTAGAGACCAGGGATTTAGTCCTAGAGACTGGGGAAGTTGGTCTTAGAGACCAGGGAGTTGGTCTTAGAGACAAGGGAGTTAGTCTGAGAGACTAGGGAGTTCAGTCTAAGAGACTGGGTGGGATTGTCTAGGGAAGACTAGGATGATTACTTGCTTACATTGTTATCACATACATGCTTAATTGCTGATTATTGATAAACGTGCATATGTGGAAACTGTTTGCATACGCTAACTGATAGTAATTACTATGGAAATACATACTATGACTACCATGTACCGATACACATGTCGCCTTGATCAAAAAGCGGGTTGTCAAGCATTGATGACCCTATGGCCACCACCACAAATGATGAGACTGCACTTGCGCCAGAGATATTTACGTCAGACACTGAGAGTGATCCTGATATGCTGACCAAGGGCAAGGACGACTTACAACAGTCCGCGCTACCAGATTTTGGGATGATTTATCCTTGCCGAAGGCTTCTCCGACAAAAATCCTCCTACTACTCTTGTTTCAGTCCATGACCACTTCATCACTGGTCACCCCGATGGTGAACACACCATGGTTTCGAACCTCGACAATACGCCCCCTGTAGACATTCCTTCCGAAGGTAGGCTACTCGACGAATAGCCGATGACGTCGACATGACTATTGATGGTCCTCTTGACGACATCCATGGTGATGGAAAGTTAGACGAGAACGTTATTACAAATTTCACATTTGAGACCTCTGTTATCAGGCTATCCTCTGCGCCTGGAATACACACGATTTCAGACTCCTCTGAGTCCGTGACATTTACAGCCTTATAGATGGCCGGATTGCAACCTTCTACTACTGACATAGACGACGACGCCGTTATGACTGCTGCACTATCACTTGCTCGAGGCGCCACACCGTTACATGACCTAGGGACTGCCCCTGAGCTAGCCTCTGCACCTTTGTGGGACAGCTTGATGTTGCACCGGCTGATCCTGCACTCTTGATTGATCATAACCCTGTTTCCTTTTTGGTTTACCAGACATTGCACCTCTTATATCTGACCCAGTACCTGCACCTGACGATCCCCTTATTGGTTGAGACGTTGTTTTTGCACCCACAACCGATGATGATTGCTCCTTCTCTCCTATGGAGACCGACGTCCATTGCATCAGCATGCCTATCCCTTCCTCTTAGGACTTACCCACACCACAGAGAGGTACTCCAGGACGGCACCCGCCTAACGATCCCTATTGCTGCTACAACATTTTCTATGACCTCACAGCCGCGCTGTTGCTACTTTCAACCCTACAGCGCTGGACGAGCCATTTCGATGGTCCCTATAATACACTATGCTAATTTTAGACCCTCACACTATGGAGACTACACAGTTACAGTTTGAGGATATGAGTCGCAGAACGTTGGAGCTTGAGCTGACACCACGTCCTCCACCCTGTTTATTGCCAGTATACTTAAACTCCACATTCATCACTGTCTCCTTTGGCACACTCACCTGCTGCTATTACACCTTCTTGGTTATTAAGGCTCGTTTCTTTTCTGTCGAGCGGCAGATCGGTTAATTACTTCGACGTATATACAAGCTTGAGGAGGAGTTCACGCATGTTAACGTTTTACTTTTCTTTCCCACTCCACCTCAGTCACAAATATAATTGATTTCTGGATTTTGCGGATTGCATTACATTTGGGTAAAGACACTAATGATAAGCCGGGATTGTGGAGACTTTTAAAGACCACTTCAGACTACGTGATTTTGATACACTGATATACTTGTTGGGCAAGGGTAGGGTGACCCTGTTTCCCCCTTTGATGTGATACATTTTGAAAGATGATACAATTGTGGTCGGAGAATAATGAGAGCCCAATTATCATAAAACATGCGACAATACGTTGTGGCCAATGACCAGCGAAAGCTCAGACGCTATGTCTTCGTTAAGCACGTTATTGATCCATTTGTGTGTGCTATAATTTTAACGCTACGTGCTTACTTGCTATGCTCTCGTTAAACATCATTACCAAATTGCTTGGTTATGCTGTGATTATGTTGTTGCTTGATTGGTTGGTATGATAACCTATTGTGTGTATGTACATATGACCACTAAACAACTAAACGCGTCCCCTGAACAAATATAACCTGACTTAACTAATCTTCTTCTGAGAAGATGTCGGCACAAGGGAACGTCGATGCCAACAACCTTCTGCCAACAACAGCGGCAGAACTACAAGTGCGCATCTCACGGGCCATTGCACAGCTCGAGGCCCTTCGCTCTGAACACAGCGAAGGCTGCACCTACAAGCAGTTCTTAGACCACAAACCTCGGGAATTTGACGGCACTGGGGGTGCCTTAGCCTTCATACGCTGGGTTGAGAAGACGGATTCTGTCTTAAGATTGAGCAAATGTGCCCCAGGGCACATGTCACGTACATAGCTGGGCTATTTGTAGATGGGGCTCTGTCATGGTGGAACCTTCAGGTTCAGACAATGGGCGAGACTGCTGTGAACACTTTGACGTGGGACGAACTGAAAGAACTAATGTGAAAAAGATATTGCTCGAGGGCAGAAGTCCAGAAGTTGGAGACGGAATTGTGGAACTTGAAAATGGAAGGTCCAAAGATAGCCGAATATGTGCAGAGATTTGGCGAATTATCACAAGTTGCTTCGCGTTTGGTGGAACCGGAACCTAGGAAGATTGAACGTTTCATAGGAGGATTGGCACCTCAGATTCTAAGCCTGGTAACAACATCTAAACCTTCAACAATCACCGAGGCTATCAACACAAGCGTGGCACTCAGTGAAGAAGCGATTAGACTAGGAAAATTTTCCACTACGGACGAGAAAAAGGAGACTCCTATAGAGTCATCTTGGGATAATAAGAGAAAGATCGCAAATTTCAAGAAGGTTACTCAGGCAAGTAACAAGAAAAAGGCCAAAAAGGGAAAGGACTACATGGGTATTCTCCCTAAGTGCGACAATTGTCTACGCTATCATATCGGGCGATGTAAATATGGGAAATGTGATAACTGTGGCAAGAGAGGGCATCCTAAGGAAACTTGTAGGCAAGTTACTGAAAGTAGGAATGGAGGCCAAGATGGAAGCAAGAATCACGGAGGGAGCAACGAAAGTGACGATTATCCAGGCAGGACAAGTGACAGACAAAAACATGCTCAAGGTTGTCTTAGCTGTGGGAGCAAGAAGCATTTCAGAAGGTACTGCCCTAAGAAGAATCAGGCACGAGGATAAAAGCTCAGTAGCAGAGCTAGGGGAGTACACCAGGAATCCAAGCATGGATATCGGTACGTCCAATATCACTCAACGTTATGCATCTGTGTTGCCAAATACTGTTGCAAATTTTCGGTTTCGCATCTCTAGAGTTCGAGAGTGTACTGATATAGTAGCACGTAAGTTAGATAACTTGCACTCGATGGGACTAGCTTGGTGAAGCTAGTGGAATTTAACGCAGTGACTAGAAACGGCAAGATAGAACCCGGAGAGCGTGAATTTACGCTTGATCTACTGCCAGTTGAGTTGGAAAGCTTCGACAAGGTAATTGGAATGGATCAACGGCCGAGCGTTCGAGCGGAGATTGATAACCGCTTCACAATGGCAAACGAAGAAACGACCGTGGCTCATGAAGCATGATACGCCCCTACAAATTACTAATTGCGGGGAGGCCCAAAAGTTATTGCGTAAAGGATGTGTTGTTTTCTTGGCTCATGTCGGGGACAAGGGAGCCGAAGGACCAAAACTCGAAGATATTCCTGTGATAAGGAAATATCTTGAAGTCTACCCTGAGGACTTGCCAGAATTATCCCCTCAACGACAAGACGAATCTTCGCATCGATTTGATTCCAGGCATTGCGCCTGTAGTCGATGCGCTTTAGCGACTTACACCTCGGAGATGCAAGAATTGGCAGTGCGACCTCAGAAGTTGATGGAGAAGGAAGATAACAGACCAAAAATTCCCTTTTGGGTAACCCAGATTTCTGCTCATCAAAAAGGAGGACGTAATTTTCAAATAGGCATCGACTATCAAGAGCCGAACGAACTAACCCACAAGAGTCAGTAACTCTTGCTGAGAATTAACAAATTTCTTACTTAACTAACTGTGAGGATCCAACTACTATTACATGACTGATTGATGATCGAGAGTCGTTAACGATGAATTCAGGAAGAAAGTATACTGGGGAAATCGTGGGACGATAACTTGTTTTAGACGCACACCAGATGGTGTTTCCTACTCAATGCACAAAACCGAGTTACACAGAATATGAAACCTTGAGGATCTAGAAAACATATGCTTAGGACCCTTGGGAACCCAGGTCCAAACTTGTAAAGGTTGTTACTTAGACACCATATCTGTTAACTCAATCGAACACTATTAACCTGACATATATGCCATTTCAGTTAACAGAACAGAAAGTACTTGAAATTCTTTCGTTAAAATCTTCACTTTTGCTTCTAGCCGAGTAGATGTTTGCATCTCTACTCCCCTTAAAGTAGTTGCATCGTTTTGATTTTCTTCGCTAAGAGCGAACACACATTTGCTTCGATACATGGTCATTACCTCATACTCATTGTTTCATCACCTGGAAACTCACATATTACGCGTGCACCATCTGCTACGCATACGGTTTCATTTCGAACGCTTCATTGAAATTCGAATATTATGTTGCTAAATCTAACTACTGGTTTGTGATTCGAATGGCCTACATTATTGTAACGGTTGACTCTTTTTCTATCAAGTCAACACACTTTCTCGAAAACTTCTTTTGTTTCAAGATACATTCATGATTTATTTTTGTAACCATGCTGAGATTTCCCTTATTGGTACATACGTTTATTGTCGGGTTGCTGAAAAGAAGTTCAATTGCTTGAATTTATCCATTTCACATGTTTTGATTTGAGACGCCATGTGATATATTGGGAACATCACATTCAAATATTCTTGCAAAGGTTCTTTTGTTCCGAGACATAGTGGACTCGATTGGCCTACGACTCCACTAAATCATTTGTTGATTTCGATACCTTGCGGTGATACTTTCACAGAATTGAGGCTTGCGCTAAGTTCGTTACGCACCTCATACACGAATTTGATTATTTATTGACTTGCACTAAATCCGTTTTGTTTATCATGATTAAAGCAGTCTCAACACAGTTGTGTGTTAAGGCAATGGTACATAGATTCATTTCATAAGCCCAATGTACCTCCTGACGATACTTTCATTGACTAATCGAATACCTTGTGGTATTTAATACTTTTTCACCTTCGATCAAAAACAGTGACTCTTTGATATTCTTTGTTCAACTGAAACTTTACAACATTGTGTAAATCAAACCTTCGGGTTGTCTTTGTACACTTTCATTTGATTTCAGGCACGGTAAACTTGTTTAGTCACCACCATTATTGAATCTCGTCATTTCAACACCCTGTGGTGTCATTATCTTGTGCTAATCATGGTCAACTGTTTCACCCAAAACTACATATACTTTTGTTGACTTGTCATTTAAACATTTCTGATGCAACTACGAATCAAGACCGTGATACACCAAAAATTCGCTTGTATTCCATTCGGTGTACCTACGAAACTTAAGAGTGCCAACACACTAAACCTTTCTGTTCATTTAGTCGGGAGATTTACAGATCACTTTGCTACTACTTTTGAGTTATTGATTTTGAGTTCATATAGCGGATGCTACGGTTGCGAAAACTCGTTGGCAAAAATTGTGACCGACTATCTAAGTATCCTAATGGACAAGACTCCTCTTTTGTGGAACCCCTGTAACTGGATTACACTGGACTACACGTCAATACGACTTATGCCTTTGACATTAAATGCTAAAAGCACATACCTTTTAACCATTGGATTCGTGTTGTTATATATTCTTGGACTCACTTGATGTGAATAAGGTTTGATTCGGTTTGGTGATTATCTACCTCGGTGTTGGACCGTTGTTTTGACCCGAAAAGTCAGCCGAGACAGTTCATCATCACATATAAAGGCGGAATCAGTATATATGATGTTACAACAGCTTGTCCTTTCAATTCCACTGCTTTTATAGCTTTCTAAGTAAATTTTGACAGAGTTTCGCTCCAGAGCACATACACCATTACTAGATCCGCTCAAAATGACCTGCTATATATAGGCAAGGCTGGTTCGCTCATATGGACACCATATGAGCGGACCTAACACATTGACTAAAGAGCGGACCTACACAAATGCCTAATAAGCGAACCTATAACTTCCCTATGAGCGGATCTACTCATATATTGTACATATAAGCGAATCTACAACATAACTTTCTAATATTGACAATCTAGACCCTCTGTTGACCTATCTTGACCTAAGACTTCATGTAGACGCAGTCAACAGACATCCTATGCATCAACAGACTCCCCCTTGGATGTTGACGTAGTCTTTATCAGTCTTCAGATCCAGAGTCTTTGGTCTTGGTCTATTTTCCAACTCTGTCTCCTCTTCGTAAGCATTCTTCACAGGTTCCAGTATTAACACCTGGCTCTAACTTCCATCTTCCCTTTAGCAGTTGTTCCAGACTCCCCCTTTCACAGACTCCCCCTCTCAGTATGTTGGGATCTTGAGATATCTGGTTCAAGCTTTGACAATTTGCCTCCTTTGGGAATAACGAAGTCCAAACCTGTTACTCAACCAATAACATTACGATCTATCTCTTCTAACAATAAACACAAATTCAATCAGCTTTAGAAATCCACTCAAGTCTTCAAGTTCAAATTAACGACCCTGATCACTTGATTAATCTACCAAGTTCAATTTAATGACCCTGGTTGATCATTTTACGAAACAAACTGATTTAGTAAAAACATTTTCAACTTTTACTGAAAATAACAAGTATCAACTTAATGAACTTGTTTGTGACTTAGAATACAATCAAACTTCCAACAAAGTAAGCTCTCCTCATTCTTCAGCTCAGAATCTCCTGCATCTGCTTCATCTTCCTAGAATCCGACAATCAACTTTCCACTCTGGTTTGTCTAAAATAAAGCAGAAATAAAATCTTTTTGGATTTTTAATGTGATCTAAACTAAGAAATGAAATAACAGAAAACTTAAATTGCAGAAAGTAAACTATTTACAAGTTTATTTTTGGCGAGCGTGTCAGGGAATCATATCAGCTTTTCAGACAGATTACAAGTACCGTTAAGCTACATTACATTCTCAGACTTAAACAATTCACCTCGATTGTCGATATACTGATCCATCTTAAATTCTCACACAAACTTCAATCTATTCAGGATACCGTTTAAGTGTCTTAAGAACTTAGTTCAATTCATGTGTCCCACCTCTTGAATATACTCCCGTATCCAGAATCCCAGATATTCAGTCTTACAGGTGAGTATACCACAGATGATATCTGTAAGGGGTTAGGTGCGAAACCGTGAGAGCTCAGGTCAGAACTTCCGTTCAGCAGAGAGATGACGGCTCGACTTTTGGTGTGTCCTCTTTAGAGGATCTTTTAATTACAACAGCAACGACTATCAATTTTATTGTTTCATCAGCTTACTGAGGGCGATGCTATGTTTCAAGCATTTTGCAGAAAGTATTATTCGGGGACTAGGTCAGTACTTCCATACAGCAGAAGTCCCGGAATAATACCCCAGATATCACTGAGTATAAAGACCTAGTATCTCAAAATATGGGACCTTTCAAACGAGATTTCAGGGGTTACCTATATATCCAAGTAGTGTTCCCCACGAATTTCACAAGTTTGAAATTTTAGGTTTATATCCCGAATAAATTTACTAAATGTATGAAAACCTATCGACACATCGTTAGTGAGATTGTTTAACTCATTTTGTCTTTCCAAATCTTTAGCATACTGTAATTGTCTAGCTGATGTACTATCATTTTCCCTATATACACAAGCTCTTTTTCAATTTTATCGTGTTTTTGGATTTTTCATTTTTTAATGTTTTTGTATTTTCTGAAAATAAACTATGTACAACTATCCATCTCCCCCTAAATACCAAAACACGTAAAAAATCGACAAACCATCGCAGATTGTTTCTCGTCTTCATCCGCAACAGTACTCTCATCAACACTCACAATTCCATCCGACACCGAAAGCAATTTCATACCATTAATTTTAACAAATATTGAAACCGATTTTTATCAAAAGCTTTGGTATGCAAATCAGCTTTTTGTTCATCAGTGTGGATTTTCTCAATTCGTATCAACTTTTTCTCGAAACAATCGCGAATAAAGTGATGACGAATCTCTATATGTTTAGTTTTAGCGTGATGTACTGGATTTTTAGTTATATTTATTGCGGCCTCATTATCAACAAACAGAGATGTGTTAAGAAACTGCAAACCGTAGTCGCGCATCTGTTGCTGTATCCACAGGATCTGAGAGCAGCAACTGCTAGCAGAAACATACTCCGCTTCACATGTAGATAGCGCCACAGATGTTTGTTTCTTACACTGCCAGGTAACCAATCTAGGACCAAAGAACTGGCATCCTGCAGTTGTTGATTTCGCGTTGACTTTGCAGCATCCGAAATCCGAATCGGAATACCCTTCGAGCGTAAAATCGCCTTTCCTAGGATACCATAACCCCAATGACGGAGTACCTTTCAGGTAACGTAATATCCTCTTGACAATAATCATGTGCGATGCTCTCGGGTTAGACTGAAATCTTGCTGCGAGGCACGTTGGGTACATGATGTCAGGACGTGAAGCAGTCAGATACATCAAAGAACCTATCATGGAACGGTAGAACGTTTCATCAGCCCTATCTCCGGTGAGATCTGGGTGAATCCCATGATTAGTCGCAAGTGGGGTAGCAGCTGGAGTAGAACTTGACATTCCAAATTTCTCTAGAATATCATGCACATACTTCGTTTGATGAATGAAAATTCCCTCAGGTAGTTGTTCAACTTGTAGACCCTGACTTTAAACGCAATAGTACCCCTCCCTCTCTCCTGGGCGATTTCTTGCTCAACATGAACCCTAATTTTCATTGAGATTCGTTGTATAACAGTCTGTGATTAGGGATTGTTCATGCAATCTCTATAACGTACTCGTTAGCAATAGTAATCGATTTGTTTAGTAGGGTTTTTTTTCGTTTCTTTTCAAATCGCCGCCATAGTTGCTGCGTAGAGATCCTGACGTATTACTCTGGGTGTTATTGGTCGCGGTTAACTGAGTTTAATTTAGCTAGATTGATACACTGGATTAATGCGTTAAGGTTTGACATTCGGCACTAGGGTTACAGGATTAGGGTTTTTCGGATTTCGTTTGTGGGTGGCTGAAGTTGAGGTTTCTTCTGGATTTACGTGTGCATGGAGGGTAGGAGTGATGGTAACAATATGACGGAGGATGGTGGCACTCCAGGGACGGAACCAGTACGTGGTATAGGATTGCGGGTGACGAACATTGAGGGTAACAATCTGTTCCCCAGGCGTGGTATTTACTCTTCCAATAATCATTCGGTTATTGACGGGTTATTGGAAATCTCTAAACCGGTGGAATTGAATACTAATTCGGATTCTGGAGGAAGGTTTACGGCGGCAATGGACTCTCATGCAAACCCTAGTGCGGCTGTTCTAGATTCCATGAGCAACCAGGTTGGGGTACAAGGTAACCAGAATGCTGGAAGGGATCCAGGTAAATTTCCTGTTTCGTATGCTGATACTGTTGGGGCTTCCACGACCAGGAAGGTCAACTTTAGAAACCTTGCTAGCCCGGAAGCTCACGAGGGATGCGATGTTGTCTTGCCTAAGGAATCGATTAGAGTTGTCAAAGATAAGCTGATTAACACGCTATATGGCTACTTCCTTGGTGACCGTGTGGCTTACCCGGTAGTCGATTACTTCGTGAAAAATAACTGGAAGAAATTTGGCCTGCAAAGAACTATGATGAATGCCAATGGATTTTTCTTTTTTAAGTTTGCCGATGAGACTGGTATGATGAATGCGATGAGAGAGGGGCCGTGGATTATTCGTTCCCAACCACTTTTTCTTAATGTTTGGTCACCATCGGCAAAGTTGGAAAAAAAGGAGGTTAAAAATGTGCAACTTTGGGTTAAAATTCACGATGTCCCTATTGTGGCGTATACAGAGGATGGGTTAAGCATGATTGCAACGGCTATAGGTAATCCTGTAGCATTAGACTCGTATACTACTGCAATGTGTTTAGATTCGTGGGGTAGGAGCAGTTTTGCTAGAGCATTGGTTGAGATCTCGGCTGAAAATGAGTTCAAAGAGGAAATTGTGATAGCAGTTCCAAAGTTGGAAGGGGATGGTTTTACTAAGGAGAAAGTTTATGTGGAGTATGAATGGAGCCCTCATCGTTGTGCTTTATGTAAGGTGTTTGGACATCATGATGGGGATTGCCCGAAACAAACTAAGCAGATCAAGAAGGTTCCGGTGGCAACTTTTCAGACGTCAAAGCCTAAAGGGCCATCGAAACAACCAGTGGTAGACAAAGATGGCTTCATGGTGGATGCTAGGAAAGTGGCAAGGAGATCGGGAATTCCAGTTAATAAGCAAAAGCAGAAGTTTGCATACAGACCGGTTGGCTTAAAACCTGGGGGTGGGGGGAGTAAACCTACGAAAGGGGATGGGAATAAAGCTTCAACATCGAGTGGTATCTTCACTTCCAACCCGTTTTCTGTTTTAAACGATACTGATGCGGATGGTACGGAGCGTAGTAAACACTCGGGATATGACTATGAAGACCTTGACGATGAGGAGGTTGAGGAAGTGTATAGTGAAATGGATCCGTTTATCCTTCAAGGCACAAAGAAACAGAATGATAAACAAGGGGCAAGCACTCCTTCTACGGCGGGTTACAATGGTTAGTCTTGCGTCTTGGAACATAAGGGGGTTGAACCGCCCTCTCAAGCAAATGGAGGTTCGTCAGATTATAAAGGATTCGAAGCTTAGTTTGTGTGCAGTTTTGGAGTCTCACGTGAGTATTGATAAGTTGGGTATGGTATGCAAATCGGTCTTTAGGTCTTGGGATTGGACCTCCAATGGTGCTTGTTGTAACAAGGGGACAAGGATTATTGTGGGTTGGAATCCAAGAGTGCTCGATGTCATGGTGCTTTTTCAGTCTTCCCAGGTTATGCATATTCAGATTTCTTTCAAGTTGGATAAGCGGGTTGTTTTCTGTTCGATAGTGTATGCGGCTAATTACTATGTGACTCGGAGAGAACTATGGCATCAGTTATCTATGCATAAAGCTTTTGTTGGTAATCGGCCTTGGGCTATTATGGGAGACTTTAATTCAGCATTGAACCTGGAGGATTGTTCGTTGGGTTCCTCTTCTCTTTCAGTGGGAATGAGAGAATTTCGGGAATGTATTGACTCGCTGGAGATGTTTGACATCAATAAATCTGGTCTTCATTTTACGTGGTCCCAAAAGCCGAAGGAGGGAATAGGTTTATTGAAGAAGATTGATCGTGTGCTAGGGAATACCCCTCTTGTCACAGCTTTTCCGAATTCTGTTGCTATGTTCCACCCTTATAGGATTTCGGACCATTGCCCGTGTATCCTAAAGCTTCCTGAAGCTGGTAGTTCTAAACCCCGGTCTTTTAAATTTGCTAATTTTCTAGTGCATAAGCCGGAATTTATTGAGATTGTTAAAAAGGCTTGGGAGTCTAGAGTGGATGGTGTGTTCCAGTTTCAAGTTGTTAAGCGGCTTCGTATGCTTAAAAGTCCTCTGCGAGCTTTGTTGTATAAGCAAGGTAATCTACATAAGAAAGTGGAAGTGATTCGTGAAAGCTTGGACCGTATTCAGCTTTGTATTGATGTGGACCCTTTGAACTCGGATCTTCGGGCTGAAGAAGCGGTTTTAAACCGAGATTTTCAAGTTGCTGCTCTAGATGAGGAGCGTTTCCTCAAGCAAAAATCCAAAGTCGATTGGTTGACAGCTGGGGATATGAACTCAGCTTATTTTCACTCGTCTTTAAAGGTTCGGAATCACTACAGCCGTATTGATATTATAAAGGACTCTCAAGGAGTTCTCCATGAAAACGATGATGTTCCTCATGCCTTTGTCTCCCATTACGAAAATTTTTTGGGCTCCCAAGGTGTTACATCGCTTAGTCCTGGTCCGGATCTTTTCTCTATGGGTTTGAATCCTACCACTGCTGCTCACATGGTCAGATCGGTTACACATGATGAGGTAAAAGCTGCTATGTTTTCTATTGGTATTGATAAAGCCCCTGGCCCAGATGGGTTTACGGCTGCGTTTTTCAAATCTGCTTGGCCTGTTATTGGGGATGATATCTCGAATGCTATTATTGATTTTTTCGATTCTGGCAAGCTCCTGCGAGAGCTAAATCACACGCTGGTTGTTCTGGTTCCTAAAATCCCTACTCCATTAGCTGTCACTGATTACCGGCCTATTGCGTGTTGTAATGTTCTTTACAAGTGCATCAGTAAAATCATAGCAGACAGGATAAAGAAGGGGCTGAATGAGATAGTTAGTGTTAACCAGTCTGCTTTTGTGCCAGGTAGAAAGATTTCGGATAATATTCTGTTAACCCAAGAGCTCATGCATAATTATCATAGGAATGTGGGTCCTCCTAGGTGTGCGTTCAAAGTTGATATTCAAAAGGCTTATGATACTGTGGATTGGAATTTTCTCCGAAGTGTTCTGATTGGGTTTGGTTTTAATGTGAAGATGGTTGAATGGATTATGGTTTGCGTCTCTACAACCACTTATTCGGTATGTGTGAATGGTGTCGTGCATGGCTTTTTCAAGGGTAACCGGGGTCTCAGACAAGGGGATCCAATGTCCCCATATCTTTTTACATTGGTGATGGAGGTCTTGACCCGCATCCTTCACGAGACGATCCGTATTGACTCCTCGTTTAGATTTCACAACAAATGTGAGCGGCAACAAATTGTAAACCTTTGCTTTGCGGATGACCTTTTCCTCTTTGCTAGAGGTGATGTTAATTCTGCAAAATGCATAATGAGTTCTCTAAATAAATTTACGAAGATGTCGGGGCTGGCTCCTAACTCGAGTAAGAGCACGGTTTTCTTTTGTAATGTGCCGATTTCTGCTAAAAATGCGATCTTAGACGTGCTGCCGTTTGTGGAGGGTAAGCTTCCTGTGAGGTATCTGGGGGTTCCTCTGATATGCTCAAAGCTTAGTTATAAAGATTGTAGTAGTTTAGTGGAGAATCTAGAGAAACGGATTACGCACTGGAGGAATAAACTTCTGTCGTTTGCTGGGAGATTGCAGTTGATTAGCTCTGTTTTGTCTTCGATGCATGTGTACTGGTCTTCTGTTTTTCTCCTTCCGAGCCGTGTAATAAAAGATTTGGAGTCTAGAATGCGAAATTTTTTATGGTCTCAAGATGCGTCATTCCATAGAGGTAAGGCCAAAGTCTCTTGGAAAACTGTTTGTACTCCGAAGTTTGAAGGTGGTTTGGGTATTAGGCGCATTGGGGACATGAATGTGGCCCTTATGACTTCTCATGTGGGTAGTCTTCTTTCTAGAAGGAACTCGTTATGGGTCGACTGGGTGCACGATCATAGATTGAAAGATAAAAATTTCTGGATGTGTAAGATTCCTTCGAACTGCTCGTGGTCTTGGAGGAAACTCTTGCAGTTGCGGCAGTCCCTAAGACCTTATATGTGGATTAAAATTGGCAATGGGGAGGACACTTCAGCTTGGTATGATAATTGGTGTAATATTGGGCCGTTAGGTAACTTTCTGACGCCTCGCACTATCACTAATGCGGGTTTTCGTTTGGATAATAAGGTTGTTGAAGTTCAAGCTAATGGTGTATGGTCTTGGCCGGTTGCTTGGAGGGATCTTTTTCCAGTCCTTAACCAGCTTGATAACGTCCATATTGAGCTGAACAAGCAGGACAAGCTATTATGGCGGGACGGTGATGATTTTGACGAGGTAACGACTTCGGGGGTGTGGAATTCCATTCGTTACCGAAGTCCGGAGGTAGAATGGGGTAGTCTAGTGTGGTTTGCGCAATGTATTCCAAGGCATGCTTTCTTGATGTGGTTAATTATGAGGGGTAAACTGCTGACTCAAGATAAGATTTTGCAATGGGGGATAGAGCGAAGAAAGAATATGAATATGATGTGCTGCTTGTTATGTTATCAGGATAATGATTCTCACAGTCATTTGTTTTTTGAATGCCCTTTCTCGGCTCAGGTTTGGCTATCGGTTAGACAAAAGGTTGATATGGTCTCTGTTCAGCCTAAGTGGACAGATATAGTAGATTGGTTATTGCCCCGGGCTAGGTCGAGGTCGGTGGCTAACTATGCGGCTCGTCTTCTGGTTGCGGCTAGTGCTTACATTATTTGGCAGGAGCGTAATGCGAGAATATTCAAGAATCAAATGAGACCACCGGAAGTGATAAGTGAAGTCATTCTTAATACGGTTCGGTACAAGCTCATGGGTGCGAAGATGCGAAAGACTGCTAAGGTGCAGCGGTTGCTTGGGGAGTGGAAGATCGGCTCAAACACAATCAGTGATGACGGTGGCTAGTGTGTTTTAAATTTGTGTTTGTGTTTTGTTTCCTAGATTGGTTGGCTAGGTGGTTTCCTTTGATTGTATTTGTTTTGATTTGATGTACTTTCATGAGGTATGCCTCATGTTAGAACTAGTGTAGGCTTCTCTACACTACTTGGTTTTTTCGTTGTGAATATATAGAATCACCGGGGTAACCCTTTACCCAAAAAAAAAAAAAAAACTTGTAGACCCAGAAAGAATTTCATCTCCCCCATTGATGACATTTCGAATTTCTGCTTCATCACCTGTTAGAAATCTTTGCATAATTTCTCATTCGTTGACCCAAAAATTATATCGTCCACATAAATTTGTACTATCAGAAGATGACCATCAACGACTTTAGTGAAGAGAGTGGCATCCACTTTTCCACGAATGAACTGATTAGCGAGTAGGTGTTGAGACAAAGTCTCGTACCAGGCTCTCGGCGCCTGATGTAGACCATACAACGCTTTGTCTAGCAGATAAACTTTGTTCTTGCGGATTGGGTCAGTAAAACCCGGCGGCTGACCAACATAAACCTCCTCTTTGACTTTCCCATAAAGAAACGCTGACTTTACATCCAACTGATATACTTTGAAATTCTTCCAAGACGCAAATGTTAGGAAAATTCTGATAGCCTCTAGTCGTGCAACAGGAGCATATACTTCGGTAAAATCAATCCCCTCCTGTTGACTAAAGCCCTGAACAACGAGTCGAGCTTTGTTCCTTACAACCACTCCTCTATCGTCCCTCTTACATTTGAAAACCCATTTTGTATTGATTTTCCTTTGACCATCCGGCAAATCAACTAACTTCCACACCCCCAACTTTTCAAACTGACTTAACTCTTCTTGCATCGCTATGACCCAAGAGTCTTCAGTAAGCGCCTCTTTGTAAGTTCTCGGTTCGACCTGCGAGATAAAACAACTTAATGAAAATTCAGTTTGTAAAGGTGCTACTGTAGAATAAAAACATGTTAAGCCCTGGTCAATTTGACGTCTCGTGCGAACGCCCGATTGCAATTCTCCTATGATCAACTCCTCTGGATGATAAGAAAGAGTTCGCGGCATCACTTCGCTTGGAACTTCTACATTTCCCTCCAGATTAGTAACATTCTGCTCTGCATCTTGTTCACCAACTTGGTTTGTTTGACTTGATAACTGGATCTGCTCCCCCTCAAGATCTGAATCACCATGGTCAAATACTGGCATGTTATCAGCTTCTTGATCATCATTCACCTCCGACTGATTACCAGGAGCAACTTCATCATGATGTTCACCAGCATTACTAGGACCCGCTTCATCGTCATTTGAAGTTTCCCGAGGTCTTCCAGAATAGTTTGCTGGGAACCTGAGCTGCGACTCATACTCACGCAAAATATCCAGCTCATCAAAGAAATCTTCATCTTCCTCTGATTCTTCTCTCATGTCAAACGAATCCCAAAGTTTGTCATAATGATAATGCCATGAATCACCAGGATTCTGTGGCGGCATAGTGTAACCTTGACATTCAACATTCGCTGCTTCAATAATCCGCTTTTCACTTGGAACGAAGACACGTCGTGTAGGACTTGAATAGCCAACAAAGATACCCTCAATGCTCTTCGGACCAAACTTTACATTAGGCTCTATCACCGTACAGGGTGACCCAAACGGTTCTAGATACTTCAAATTCGGCTTGCGGTTATTGATTAGCTCAAAACACGTCTTGTTGAACTTCTTTACAGTAAGAACTCTGTTGAGAGTATAGCATGCAGCAGAAACAACTTCAGCCCAGAAATTAATTGGTAACTTAGAGTCTGCAAGCATCGTTCTGGCTGTCTCGATTAGCGTCTGGTTTTTGCGTTCTGCAACTCCATTCTGCTGCAGAGTGTACGGAGCACTAAACTCATGCAGTATACCTCTTTCATCACAAAATTCTTCCATCTTACTGTTTTTGAACTCAGTACCATTATCACTTCGAATTCTACAAATCGGCCTTTGGTACAAATTCTCAATTCTCTTAAACAACACCATCAAGCTGTCAAACGTTTCGTCTTTCGATTTCAAAAATGAAACCCACGAAAATCTGGAATAATTATCAGTTACGACCAAACAGTAGTAATCTCATGTTATACTCTTGACGTTCACCGGACCAAACAAATCCATGTGAAGTCGTTCCAAAGGTCTTGAAACTGAATTAACTTGCTTTGTAGGGTGTGAGTTTTTCTTCTGTTTGCCTTTGACACAACTTATGCACTCCCCTTCCAGATGAAAACCTTTGACATGCACTCCTGTCACCAAACCGTTATGCACCAAGTGATTCATCTTCCTTAGGTGAATATGCCCCATCTTTCGGTGCCATAATCTTGATTCCTTTTCAGTTGCTCTCGACACAAAACAATGAGCCTGACCCGTGGTTGTAGTAGCGACGCTCATGTCCAACACGTACAGATCGTTGACTCTTGGTGCCCTCATGATGATCCATTCCTCAGGTATCACAAATCCCGGTTTCAAAATCAAACATTCTTTGTCGGTGAAATGAGTAGTATACATCCTGTCACAGATCTGGGAGATACTCAGCAGGTTGTTCTCCAGCTCAGCGATGTAGTTAACCCTCTCAAACGTTACGATGCCGGTCGATAACGTTCCTTCACCTATGATCTTTCCTCCTTGATTACCCGCAAAACCCACGTAACCACCGTTAATGTTATTCACATCATACAGCAACGCAGTCTTCCCTGTCATATGTCTCGATGCTCCACTATCCATGATCCACCTGGATACAAGTTTTGGAAGATCCTGCACATAACAAATCATCACTTAAACAACTTCAAGAAGGATGCCGATTCATGCTTCGCAAACCAGGAAGCTTCGGCAATTCAAACTGTTTAGTCAAACATGGTGTCCACCCAGGCCTCATCAGCCTTAGGTGTAACCTTGACTCTCGCAATTTGAATTTTGAAATTTTCAGCCTTGAGAGGTGGAAAATTTGCATCATAATCAACCGTAATTGATTCTTTAGCCTTTTTCACCTCAGAAGTTGAAACTTTCTTCTCAACTTTTGATTCAATTTTAGGTTTCCACACCTGTTGAGTTACTGCAACCCTTTTGTAAAATTTATCATTTTGAGTTACCAACTTCTTTACGGGTTCATTTTTCACTTTGAAGTTGTCAATTTTAACATTTTTCTTCTCAACAAACATCGGTGCTTTACCCTTCACATCAACCTTCTTCTGTTGAACTTTCACAGCTTCAGTCTTAGGCTTCACATAAGTACACTTTCGTGCAATGTGACCAACCTTATCACACCTAAAACAAGTACGAGTATCAGCTACCCGACTCGTGCCTTCAGACTGAGCCTGTGAAGCTCTCTTCTCAAAGAACTCTTTATTAGATTTCGAAAAAATTTGTTTCTCTTCATCAGCTAGTGAACTCGAACTATTCACAAACGTTTTCTTCTTGACAAACCTCTTGTTTGGAACATTTCTTTTCTGATACTGTTTACCCCCCATGATAACCACCCGACCAGTTGTTTCTGTTGTTATTGTAAAAACGCGGTGGATAAACAGATTTCTTGTTATAAACCCTATCGTTCTTTCGACTCAGATTACTCACTGCTGACAACTCGACTTCAACAAGTTTGAAAACATTTGTCAATTTGCTCATGTTGACATTCTCGATCGGAAACTCTGAATCCGAAAACAACTTATCCGAAACCATCATCTTGTACATAACAAGGTATGATTCTTCATTTAAGTTGTTTTTGGACTGTTGTTTCAGAATGTATTTGTCCAGAAAACACCCATCCTCCTCAGAAGTGTCACAATCCGGTTTTAGCACTTTGTCAACCACACTTTTTACCACATCATTCTGGACACTATCGTCATTGGAAGACGTGAACATGACATCAATGTTCTCAGGAAGTTGCACTTCACTTCCCTCCTCAAGTTCAACCAACCCAGATTCCTTTTTAGTGTAATTATGCAAAATCGGCGGTGGAACTTTGTGAAACCCTACACCGGTACCGTCAGAAAACACATCTTCGCCAGCTTTGTTTTTCCCTATAGGTTTAGGAACAATGTTCTGCAATACAAAGCTTGCGGAGCTATAACTGTTAAGTTTCAACTGAATTCGCTCGTTCTCAATTTCAGCTTCTTGAACTTTAAGTTTCAATTTAGCGATTTCATCCAGTTGTTTATTAATTGATTCTTCTTTTATTCTTACCACAGCTCTCAGATGTTCGTTTTCTTTAAACGTTTTACCATTTCGATCATCACTTTCTTTAACAGTGCTTTTGAGTTTTTCAAATTTTTCAGAAATCTTACGGTTTTCAAGAATTAACTTTTCATTTTCATTTTTAACTTTTTCATGATCAATTTTATCTTTTTCAATTTGACCAGTTAATTCTCTAATCCATTCAGTTGAAGCTTTCACAGTTTTGTCACGACCAAGTATTTGATCCTCAACACTTCTGACCTTCGCTGTCAGATTTTTAATTTTCTCACTGTTGAGGTACGTGACAGTGCTACAAAAATTGCATTCTTTGGTGCAATTTTTGCAGTCAGCATTTCCATCGATCTTTTTACCTGACGCATTTGTTGACGCACTTGGACTGACTTGGCCCTTAGACTCAGTCACAGAATTAGAGTCTACCTCAAGTGCTTTCGCAGCTAGCACTTTGTCAGCCATTTTTCCTAGGTTCTCTTCCGTCAACTCCTGCGTAGTATCGATGATGCCCGTATCAACCTTCTTTGATTTTTCGATTTCTTCTTTTTCTATCTTCTCTTTCTGCTCTTTTTCCTTTCTCTCTTTCTCTTTCTCTTCTTCAATCATTTTCTTGGTTGGCGTTCCCCACCATTTGTGTTGCCAATACTCATCCTCTTCTTGGTACTCCTTGACGATGGCTTCTATATCAAGTGTCTTGTCATCAATTGCAATGTTGCCATACGGATCAAGGTAGCATTCTCTGTCCGGATCCCATCTTTTCGCTCTTCCAGCTTCCAGAAAGATACCAGATATTCTAATGATTTTGTTTTGGGCAATCATTTTCCTATAGTTATACTTCTGCTCTTCTGTTCGATTATCTTTCCACGAAATGGGTTCATTCTTTGCCATGAAAGCATAACCGACTGCGTCTTCTTCCGGTAGAACCTCTTTGCTCCAATCGTACCCCTCATCATCGTAAATCACAGCCAGAGCCCTTGATTTGTCTCTGTTATCTTCAGACTGCTTCAATCTAGGCGGCTCGGATTTATTCTGATGATAGATTGCCTTTTTGTAATAATCATCTCGAAACGGATTCTCTGTCTCATCAGCATATGCATTCCTGCATTCCCGCTTGAAGTGACCCTTCTGCTTACACTTAAAGCATGTCACCTTTGACTTATCGAACCCTAGCTTTGTAGACGGACCACCGATCGTCTTCCTCCCGGTAATTTCCATGAAACGCTGAGCACGTCGAACAACACTCGCCATCGCCCAACGATTGTCTATAAGCTCCATTTCTTCGGGGTCTATCTGATCGTAATCTTCTTTCATCAGATTTGTGTTCCCGATTTTACCAGCCACCAACCCTTCATAAGACTCTAGCACAGATGCCAAAAAGACCATCTGTTGCTTAGCCGACTCCTCATCAAAATTCTGTGCGTTCTTCAGATCTATCGCGATGTTGCAAGAAAACTTCGCATCAGAACGATTTGCAGAAGATGAAGATCCACTGTGATAACCACTGTGACTTCCGCTTCTTGAACTGCTTTGACTTTCGTTTCTTGTTGGAGATACATTCTCAGCTGAAAATACAGTCTTTGGAGAAGTTGCTTTTGGCATCATGCTTTTTGGATAATAGAGATCCAAATTCTGCTGATAAGAAGAGTGATTGACTTTGTAAGTTTTCTTCAGTTCCAGCTCGTGACTTTTAAGTCTCTCAATCACCAAATCTGGAGTCAATTTTTCAGGAGCAATAGTGTTCTTCAACATAAGCGCATAATATCTCCATCAACCTCATCTGGTAATGAATCGAACAGTTTGTCAACTAGTTCTTCATCAGAAAACTTGATTTCATGTCTTGCTAATTCCAGGTTCAGATGACCGAACCTTTCTATCATTTTACAAACCGATTCATTCTTTAGACATCCAAAAAGATCAAATTCTTTTCTAAGAAGCTTTCGTTTGTTTTTCACTATTTCCAAACTTCCTAGACATTTCTTTTCAAGCTTATTCCACAAATCTTTCGCATTTGAATAGTCTATTAAAGAAATAATATCCTCCCGAACTGATTGGAACAACAAGGCTACACATTTCTGTTTGGCTACAAAAAATTCAATTTCTTCAGCTGATGATAAATTTTCTCCAGTTTTGTCTCCAAGTATGTACCCATTTTTCAGGCTTTTCCAACTTGCATACGCAAATGCCATCAACCAATCTTCAAATTTTCTTGACCAACGACTGTACTCCTCGATTGCCATAAGCTTCGGAGGTTTGTTGAATGTTCCGAATGCACTCTCGGACTCCCAAGCTTCTTTCTTTTTCTCTTTCGGTTGATTCTCATTCGTATTGCTCGACGACGTATCATTGTTTCCGGAACTTCCCGTGAATGCGTACATGTCGCTGAACGGATTCATGAAAATATCATCCATTTTGATTGGACCTGCAAAATCAACCGACACTTAGAAAAATTTTTCGAAATTTTTGAACAACAGGACACAAAAGCGGATCTATCTGTGAATGACAGATAAGCGAATCTATGTGGTTTCAGGTAAGCGAACCAAATAAACGAATCACTGTTCGAGCGAACCAACAATTGTATGTATGAGCGAACCCAAGTTTGTCCGAATAAGCAGACCAGATGAGCGATTCTATCTCTTGAACAAAAGAGCGAACCAGAAATGTTCGTTCGAGCGGACCTGAATGTGTTCGTTCGAGCGAACCTGTCAGTGAAAATGTCTGAAAGAGCGAACCAAACCGGTTATTTCGAGCGAACCTCTTGTGAATTACGAGCGAATCTAATTCAAATTCTTGTCCGAAAAAGCGAATCTACTATGTTCGAAAAAGCGAATCACAGTTTTTACCCTGTTTTAACCATTTTTAGTTCGAATTTTAACCTAAAACTTTCTAGGGTTTGTTATTAGTGTGTTTTACACGTTATACTCAATTTTCAGACAATTTCAACCGTAGGAACCACTGTAAATCAAAAAAATATGAGAGAAAGTGAGTAGAAAAGAGAGATTTCTGCAGATATAAGCTGTACTAGTATGAACTCCTCGTCCTGAGCTCTGATACCACTTGTTGGACCGTTGTTTTGACCCGAAAAGTCAGCCGAGACAGTTCATCATCACAGATAAAGGCGGAATCAGTATATATGATGTTACAACAGCTTGTCCTTTCAATTCCACTGCTTTTTTTTGGGTAAAGGGTTACCCCGGTGAATCTATTAAAATGCAACCGCAAATAAGTACAAGTAGTGTGGATGAGTTCCACACTAGTTCATATACAGGACATGCCCCATATATGTAAAACAAAACAAACACCAAAAACCAAAGACCAAAAACACCCCATACCCTAGTCTACTATACATCATGACACGACATCTAGTAGACAAAAATGCAAAAATAAAATATAATCCTCAGCCACCATCATCGAAAATAAAGAAGCCACAAAACAGCAGCCCCTTCAGACGAAAAGCAGACAGCCTATCCATTAAAGAACTTGGTAGAAGAGGTGCTTGCCCCTGCTTTCGAAGAAGAAGGATGAGTACCCGATGTCATAAATGCACTAGTTTCATTATAAACTTCTTCAACCTCCTCCTCATCCGATTCCTGCCTGTTACCCGACGATTTCTTCTCCACGCGACCCACAGTGGTTCCTCCCTGATTACCAGTATCATCCCTCAGAATGTCAAACGGGTTAGACGTTAAAACCTGATTCTGCATGGGGCTCTTTAAGGACGATTTTGGTTTAGGGTTAACAACTGGCCTGTAAACTACCTTAGGCTTCTGATTTTTCATGTGGATGCCTTGGTTGTTCATTTTCTTCTTCTTTCCCCCTACAACCTGAAATTCATCAATATTCTTTTCAGCTACCCCATTAGAAGATACCTGAATGTTCTTCGGGCACGAGCTGTCATCATGACCAAACACACAACACGAGGAGCACCTTAGACGCTCCCAATCATAATCAATCTTGACTTCCACCTTTGAATACCCACTTCCATCCATAGATGGGATAGCAACAGTGACACTCTTTTTTAACTCAGCCCCCGCTTGCACTTCAATAAGCGCTCTAGCATAGCTGCTCCTACCCCAAGATTCAGCACACATCGAGGCAGTATACGTATCCAACATCTTCGGTGTCCCAATCATAGAGGCAACCAAGCTAAGCCCATCCTCCGTAAATGCCTCTAACGGCACATCATGCATTTTGACCCAAACTGGAACCACTTTAATGTCCTCTTTTTCCATCTTGATAGAGGGCGACCACTCCTTCAAAATTATGGGAACACTTCTGATTAACCAAGGCCCATCCTCTAGCATTTGATTCATCCCTTCCTTAGTCGTAAACTTAAAGAAAAAAAACCCGTTTGCATTCATCATGAGCCGGGAAAGACCATATTTGCCCCAATTGTTTTTAGCAAAGTAATCGACCACAGGAAATGCCAACCGTTTACCCAAAAAATATCCAAACAAAGTGTTAGCATACCTATCAGTAACTTGCTGAACCGATGACAATGGAATAACAACATCAGCACCATCAACTTTCTCTGCAGATTCCATAGCCCGAAAATTCACTTTAACCTTCTCCTTTGTATTCTTTACAATGTGAGCGAAAGAAACCGGATTTGCAGACCCCGAAGTTCCACTTTGGGCAGCCCTGTTGTCGGCCGATACAGATGCACCAAATAGGTCTGATTTTGGCGTATACTTGCTAGGGAAATCCCAAAAATTGTCTGATTTTTGGACATCCCGTTTTTCCAAGCTAACCGGACCTGTGACCTTTGTGAGATCATCGATGATGTTTGATCCAATCGTTACACCACGCTTCGGCTGCAAAGTGTTACCATCAACATCAAGGAAACGTGCAGCAATTTCGTCAAACGATAATCGCGGCTTCCCAAAATTCGGTGGATTACCACCAGAACCGTTACAATCATCCATACCAAAATCGATCAAACCCTAGCTGCCGTCACCCAAAAATCGTTTAAAATCAACCACTAATCAGATGTCACGCAAGAATTCAATCAATAAGCAAGTTGCCTGACTAAACCAGCCGCAATAAAACCCTAATCTGAATAAGCAGAAACAGAATACCAAATCGGCGGCCACAGGTCAAAAAACCCTAGCCGATGAAGAAATCTGATTCAAACCCTAATCTGATAAATCGCCAATCTTAGGGTTTCACGAGCATCTGGAGAATGGTTAGCCAATGAAGAACGTATGCAGAAACCCTAGCCGCACCTCTATGCTAATCCGCAAAAAACAGATAAAAAAGAAACCCTAAGAACAGAAATCGAACCTGATTTCAACTGATTATCTTCTAAGGATCTAATAGAGAAACCCTAAGATGATAACCAATATCAATCGAGATGAGGAGCAGCACGAATCTGCTAGGGTTACACGATGATGCCCAAGTCGCCAAAGTCGCCCAGAGAGCCACTTTGCAGCCGAAGCGTGGTGTGCATAAATGTTCAATTCCACTGCTTTTATAGCTTTCTAAGTAAATTTTGACAGAGTTTCGCTCCAGAGCACATACACCATTACTAGATCCGCTCAAAATGACCTGCTATATATAGGCAAGGCTGGTTCGCTCATATGGACACCATATGAGCGGACCTAACACATTGACTAAAGAGCGGACCTACACAAATGCCTAATAAGCGAACCTATAACTTCCCTATGAGCGGATCTACTCATATACTGTACATATAAGCGAATCTACAACATAACTTTCTAATATTGACAATCTAGACCCTCTGTTGACCTATCTTGACCTAAGACTTCATGTAGACGCAGTCAACAGACATCCTATGCATCAACACTCGGTACTATTCATATACATACATGCATAATGAAACCCTAAGGAGTTAAGGTAGTACAAATTTCGAGGACGAAATTTTCTTAACGGGGGGAGAATGTGACAACCCTCACAATTACAGGTATTGTACAAATTAATTAATTTTAATTATGGGCTTAATGGCTGTGCTTGATTACAACTGACATTTTAAACTGCTTATTGATTTATGTTACATACATACATGTGCATCACTTTACATACAGTCACTTCAATTATTTCATACAGACTCTTAGTAACAAACCTGATGCACAAAGCACAGTTAGTACAGTGAGCGAATAACTCAGACACATGCTGACAATGCCAGCACTTAGACAGATAC
The DNA here is from genome assembly GCF_002127325.2 of Helianthus annuus. NCBI lineage: Eukaryota > Viridiplantae > Streptophyta > Magnoliopsida > Asterales > Asteraceae > Helianthus > Helianthus annuus. The sequence continues at coordinate 79,476,709 of NC_035437.2, forward strand.
TATTTTTAGGCCAGTATGGGCCAGGGATAAAACACTACACCAGTATGGAGTGTAGGGAAGTGAGGACCATAAGACTATGTCACTAGGTGATAGTTTGAGTGCCGGAAAGTGCCTAAAACGCAATTTAATTACAGAATTCCGCATTTTAGTAACAATTCAGCTTTTAACACACTCATATTATACAGAGTATTGACTAAATGGTCCTGGACACTTTCCTAAGTGTTGGAATTAATTTCGTTACAAAAAGATGCACAAAAGACGCTATACGGGACAATTAAACGCTTTAACGGAACGATACGAAACCGAACAACCAGACATTACCCGAGACACGAGAATATTGTCAGAAATATTATTTTATCATTTTTAATTATTTATGGTCACAAAAATCCCCATACACCATGTAAACATGATATACACCCACTATACTTGTAAATACCCTTAACCTTCTAATAATTACCTACTAATTACCAAAAATTTACACTTTACCCCCCCCCAACCGATTTTTCTGCCATGATTAACGAAAATATTTTGTTTAGATTATGTAAAAAGAGAATCTTGGTTCTATTGGCCAAAATTATTGGTATGATTAGCCTATGCGCTAGTTGTGCATATTTCCAAGAACTTCCATCATTACAAAGATCACACCCAATCTCCTCCCTCCTCTCTCTAAATTTCGGCTCACACCCCCCCTCTCTCTCCTTAACCGAATTCACCACCACCATTCTTCACATCCTCCATTTTCTTCTCCAACAAGCTCTCTTTCAAGGGTGAAGTTCCTCCATAGAAGTGTAAGATTGAAGGGCTTCCAAGGAAGCTTGATTCAAGCTTTGTCACCAACATTTCACCATCATCTTGTTCTAAGATTACAACCCTAGCCTTGTGCTAGTAGTAAGTCTCTTCACACTCTTGTTCCACCTTGATTCTTGTTATGTTTCTTTGAATGTTCACCACATGCAAAAGCTTAAACACTAAAATGTGAACTTAAATTTCTGCTTGAAAACCATATATAAAAAGGTTGTGTGAGGTTGAAATCTGAATGGTTTAGGGTGGGTTAAAGCATGATTGAAGTTTTAACATTTGTTCATCAATAAACCATGGTTAGGATCTTCGTTTATACACTTTTAGTCACTTCTACAATGTAAACAGCTTGCTGAGTTGAATTTTCAGCCAATTTCAACAGGCTGTAACGGGATCATTTTAAATCGAAAAACGGATTTTCTGAAGCCTAAAATATGTATTTCGGAATAACTAAGCAAATGGCACTGGAATCGTAATTTTTCGAGACCGTTTACTATTTTTAAAAGACTATTTTGGACAGCAGCTCAAGCTGCATTTTTACTGCAGAAAAAGTGTGTTGTTTTCAAAGTCATAACCTGAAACCTGAGTGAAACCGACTCATGGAATTTTTACAGTAGATGGACACCATTGTCAGGACGACCCTCCAACTGGAATTTCGTCAAACGGACTTACGGTTAATTTTTAGTGAATATTCCCATAAACTGCAATCAGAAAGTAACAAATCTGATTGCAGTCGAGAAAATGTTTTTCTATAAAATATGGGTAACGAACTGGATTTTGATATTTTTACACAATAAATTTTGGAACATATGTGACATTCTATAAAAAATTTGGTAATTTTTAGAAAAGGTTAACTATTTTATAAAAATCCTCGAAAACAGTCCGGTTTTTAGTAACGAAGCTGAAATAAAGTAAGTAACGTTTTGTTTGCCGATATGTCGGTTGGGTTATTGAAAATGAACTATTGGATATATGTAAAAGAAAATGATATGCTATTTAAGCATGGACACCTCCGTTTACAAAGGAGACTATGACGAAATTTTCCGAAAATCCTAACACTTAATAAATATTTTTGAGACGGGTGTTTACTAGTATACTTTAGATTTTGTTTTCAAAAATAAAACTCGTCATAATATTTATCACAAAATACAAAGTATCGGAGGTTGGTTTCATACATGAATATGGTTAAATATAATTTCCGGCATCCCATCCTTGGGAAGGAAACGCGTATATAAGACACTTTAGGAGTATTGATACTAAAATATGGAACGAACAAATATTCCAACACGACATATGATTAAGTTGAAATACAAATTATTTTGACAAATAATTATCACTCGAAATAATGTAAGAAACGTAACTCAAAGACATAAATACTAAGACTAGGCACGACCCGTTCGTCTAATAGACGTTAGAACATTGTAGGTAGTCGTGTTTGCTGAAGAGATTTGGGTTACGAGTACCGAAGACGCAATACTGTGAGTTCATGTCCCCCTTTTCTCTTAACTATTTTCAGTTTTACACCTCGGGGGTGAAATACATGTTACAAACATTTACAGACATTACAGAAATTTATTTACATGGTATGGTTAGCTTAAGGAGGGTTTTTATTACGCGAACATGTGAGTGGTGGGCATGACACTTAAGGCCATTAATCCTCGTTGTAGGACCGAGGGACATTAGTGATAGATCTATTTGGGTGTAGCGAGCCCCACTCCTGAGTCCGCTGAGTGGACCATGAGATGACTAAGTGCCCAACGCACAAATCCGCTAGGGTTGAGTCTTCCTGCATCACTTCACACTTATCATTGGCTTTGCAACCCAATGATGGTTTTTCCTTATTGCTACATACCAGGGATTTTCATACATACAGACATTTTTACAAAGGTTTATACATACTTACTTACACATGAACTCGCTCAACTTTTGTTGATTTTTCAAATTACATGTATTTCAGGGAATTGGTAAATGGATCTGGCGGGCGTTGGAGTTTTTAAGCTGCGTTGTGAATAAAGATGTCATCCAAGTCATTAGGGCTTAGGAGGCGTATGTTAATCCTAGACGAGATACGTGGTCCTAAACTCGGGGTTGTTTTAAAATCTTTTGTTGAGTCTTTTTGAACTCCTTAAAACATGTTGTGGTTGGTAACTTGAATTTAGTCTCGTCTTTTCGGAAAAATTATGTTGTACTACTTTTAAACTTAAATTAATGGATGTACATCTACTGGTTTTTTCATATAGTGTTGTTATGATCATATGCAATGGTATTAAGAAGTCACACCAAATAACCCTCGCTTCCGCAAAAGTCAGGGTGTGACACCGCGTACCCCTGTCCTCGGTTGTGAAGGACACTTACGTAAAACCTACGTAAACTTGTACGTGCTACTGTTCTCGGTAAGAAGAACACTTATGGTTACAAATAGTCTAGTGTATATGCAACTATGGGAAGCCCCCACCATTAGAACATACTATCGGCCCAGTAGAGCCATACGTTACAAACGAACTTACTATCATGAACTTACTTTCTGTGAACTCGCTCAACTAGTTGTTGACTCTCTGTTACATGCCTTGCAGGTCGTTAGGTATAAACGGAGCTTGCACTGGGAGGCGCGATCGTTGTGGACAAGGATCGTGAATGCTTTGATTTAAACATTATGACATTACATACTTTAATTATGATTGGGCTTTTACTCATTTGCTTCCGCTAAACTTTGTTATCAAACTTATGTTTTTGGAACACCATTCATATGAATTGGTTTCGTTAAATTACAATTGCTTTTACTATTTGCATTGTTCTATATGATTGGTGGCTTGATCCTGGTCCGTCACGCCTCCAAGCGGTGATACTCCGCCTGTGGATTTTGGGGGTGTGACACTCAACTTACTGGACCTGCCCTCATTTTAGAGACAACAGATAAGGTTAAGAAAGTTCGTGATAATCTTCAGACAGCTATAGAAGCCGTCAAAAGAGTTACGCGGACCTAAAATGCAAGCCCTTGGAGTTTTAAGTCGGTGATCGTGTATTACTTAAGGTCTCACCTTGGAAAGGTGTGATCAGGTTTGGAAAGAAAGGAAAACTTGCACCTAGATACGTTGGACCATTCAAGATCGTCGAAAGAATCGGTAAGGTAGCCTACAGACTTGAGTTACCCCCTGAACTTGGAAATGTTCATCCAACCTTTCACGTGTCCAGTCTCAAGAGGTGTTTAGCTGATGAGAACCTCCACATACCGCTTGACGAAATTCGTGTTGATAAAACACTGAAATTTGTTGAGAAACCGGTGGAAATCATGGAACGTGAAGTCAAGTGGCTTAAACGCAAGCGCATTCCTTTGGTCAAGGTTCGCTGGGAATCTAAACATGGACCCGAGTTTACTTGGGAACGTGAAGATCAAATGAAGGCAAAGTATCCGCATCTTTTTCCACGAGTTTACTCTAAATAAATTTCGGGACGAAATTTCCACAAGTAGGGGAGACAGTAACATTTGTGCTTGAAATCTTTGTGAACAGTTCAGTTATCAATAAAACAATGTTATTTGATCCCAATGTTTGCTTTGGTTATGTTTTACATTTTTCATGTTTTGACTTTTGTTCAATTTTAAACTCTACATCGCTTTCTTGAGAATTATACGCAAACTGGTGCGTAAACGTACTCAGTTTAATGCGACAAATACTCCGGAACACCAACATATACTTAACATACCTTAAATAACCTTTACATAACTTAGTAATAAGTTTTGAAGGCTTTGGTATGGCAAAAACAAGTTAATTCGCCTACAGGGACTAAATTTGACAAACTACGAAAGTGTGCCAATTTGAACTGTAACAGACATTCCGAAACATGACCATAAGTTAAACACACCTTAAATATCCTACACATAGCTTAGAAATAGGCTTTGAGGTGTTCAGTGTGCTAAAATAAACTTTTGGATCATTCAGGGACTAAAAGTGTCAAAAAGTGCATAAGTTTGCACTTTCGCGCATAACTTACGTTCTGAATACATCCGGACATCCAAAAATTTATGTAAGCATTATAATATTATGCCTTAGTGTTTGGCATGAGAAAAATCCATTCGTCTCGCATTTTGGATCGTTTTTCGCGCTTATGCGCATTCCGTCGTAATTAAGCGAACATCGTAACCGTACGGCCAAACGAACCGACATCCGAGATATTTTTGAGCACATTTTAAGTTCCCTATACTTTAACTTCATTTTAGAGCTTTGAAATGGGGTTAACGGGCCTTAAACGCGTCGGAAATGGCCTTGTAGCACAACAGGGACCAAAACTGTAATTCTGCCAAAGTGATGGCTTACGGACCGTAAGCCATCACCCTTACGGTCCGTAAGGCGTCCCCAGAACAGCAGATTCAGCTTTAACTGCTGTTGCCTCTTCAAGTTAGTGAAAGGCCAAATTTCACTTGCCTCTTCTGGACAATGAGGGGCAAATCTGATGCTCCATAAGTATTGCAACAAGTGTATGGACAAGATCAAAGCACGTAAATCGATAAACAATCCTAATGGTCTTGCATATCCTATAAATACTCCCCCCCCCAAACCCACAAAATCTGATCTAAAGCTCTAAGTGGAGGCCTTTGCTTCATACCTGAGCTCCTGGATCAAGATTAGCTTTCGGGGACCCTTCGTAAGTGTTCTTTCGTTCTTTTATTCGCTTTTCGTGTCCGAAAGTCGAACTATGTTTGACTTTCTGCATTGACCAGTTTATGGTCGATGCGAAGTTCGTTTGAACTTCATAACGTGAGCGTGATCACAATGGTTATAGTCCTTAGTGACTACACCTACTGATTACCACGTTATCTAGGCTCAGAGACGAGTCATAGTTTCGGCCAAAATGCGCATTCTTGCGTATTTTGTAACCAAACTACTCATAGGTATCAAAACCGTTTGTTTTGATACCAAACCTGTTTTCTAAACTTAGTTAAGCATGTTCAAACATGCTTAGCTCGTCACTTTAGTATAGTGCTTATATAGGGTCGTAAGGTAAGCGATCTAAACAATCGCTTATACTTTCGAACCCGACCCATTTGGTCGATCATTAGGATCCGACCAAACACATTAGGTGACCATAGTTGTATAGGGAATAACCTTCCGAGGTTATACCTTATGGTCACAATGTTAGGCGTTCCAAACGCGTTTTACGCGAACGACGCGTTAAGGTAGCATAAGCTACCTAAACGGGTCGTAATGGGTCATAAGCACTTAGGTTAGGTTTCATTTTAGTATGTAGGCTTTGTTAAACCATATTACACGAGTCTCCATACTCGTTTGGTTTACGAACCCGCATACTATCCGATCCTCCGATTTAGGTCCGGTATATTAACGTAGTTACCTATATTAGGTGTCATTTGATATCCGTGATCTCTAGCAGTATTTGGTTGTTATACAAGAACTTCAAAGCAATCTCAGGTGAGTACATAGACCCCTCTTTTACTGTTTTCCAAACTGTTTTGGGGTGGAACACATGTGCCTACTTGTACTTTCATGCTTTCCTGTTTTCACATCATATACTTGCTATGTTCATTAGTACATTTATAGTACATGATTTCATTACATTCTATGCTATGTATGCCCATTGTGTGCGTACTTACTACATTGTTTTACATTACACTTTATGCTATGTATGCCCATTGTGTGCGTACTTAGTACATTATTTTACACTACACTTTATGCTATATATGCCCATTGTATGCGTACTTAGTACATTGTTTTACATTACATTTTATGCTATGTATGCCCATTGTGTGCGTATTTAGTACATTATTTTACATTACATTTTATGCTACATATGCCCATTGTGTGCGTACTTAGTACATTGGTTCATCACATGCTCACATTTTGGTATGACATTTGGTTTGTTTAAATTATACAATGTACATTCATTAACACCGATCATGCCGCTCGTTAGTAGGTAATGGTACCATAGGACTTGACAACTCCCATTCCTGAAATCTCGGGTTTGTTTGGATTGGAAGGAATGACCGAATTCGATAAACAATAACACATATAGATCTTTAATTTGTTTAAAGGTCTATTACCACAGTCACAAAGGCTTTAATGTATGAATTTTCACAATACCGCATAAATGTTTGTATCAGTATAGCATGCAATTGTTCCACAAAACATAACTTTGAATTAAACTATGTTTAATTCAATACCCTGTTTTTGTGCATCTTACCTATGGCCCAATTGATATATTTTCACATGCCATACATGATATTTTGGATACACATTATATGATTTACAGTAAACATAAACAATTTGACAATTATATACACACTTGGTGGTTTGCATTAGACATGGACATTTTGATATGGTTTACACAATAACACTTGACAATTGATTTATATATATGAACAATTTACATTGGTGGTTGGTTTGGGTAAATGGTTTGAGTAACGTGGCGTATGTAATATGATACGAACATGGTGGATACGCCGCTGGTACTTCCTATGTATAAGTGTTTGTATAATATTACCTATCGTAGCATTATTTAAATCATTTCAGTTTAGACTTATTACGTTTTACACAAATAACATATTCTTCACAAGACATTATTTTTACAAATAACTTATCTTATACAAACTCATTTTACTAGGTTATTCATTTAACCTTACATTTAATTATACATATCATCTGATCTTATCGTTTTCAAATGATTTACAAGACAAAGCAAATTACAAGGTTCATGACTAAACATTTTCTCAATCATAAGTCATGAATTCTATTTTCACAAAACCTATGTATCTCACAGGCATTTTTATGCTGACGTACCTACTTTCACATGTGTTTTCAGGAGCTGTCGCATAGGATGATGATTGTGATACTAGGGCGGACCTGTGCCTTAGAGACATAAAACGAAAATAGACTTAGTTTAATTATGTTATAAACTCTTTATTTCCTGTTTGAAGACAATGTAACACTTTTCTTTGATAAATAAAATATAACTTTGTATGCGATGGTTGTGAAACAAATAATTCTGTCTCAACACTCCCCGACGTTTCCGCCGCGGTTGCATGTTATACGCGGTCGGGGTGTGACATCAACAAGAGTGTTACATTGTCTCAAAAACAGGAAATAAAGAGTTCAGAACATAATTAAACTTAGTTCTATCTTCATTTTAAGTCTCTAAGGCACAGGTCCGCCCTAGTGTCGTGATCATCATCCTAAGCGATAGCTCCTGAAAACACATGTGAAAATAGGTACGTCAGCATAAAAATGCCTGTGAGATACATAGGTTTTTGAAGATAAGATTCATGACTTGGATTTTTGAAGAAAGGTTTAATAAAAATTAGTCACGAATCTTGTTAAATGTTTTCTTTTATAAATCGTATGAAAACTCGATAAGAAATCGAATTATATAAAAGAAAGGTGTATGGTTAATGAAATAACCAAGTAAAATGAGTTGTATAAACTAGACAGTTCTGTAAAACAATGTCTTGTAAAGAATATGTTATTCGTGTAAAATGTAATATATCTATACTGAAATGAATTAAATAACGCTACGATATGTAATATTATACAAACATTTATATATAGGAAGTACCAGCAGCGTATCCACCATGTTTGTATCATATTACACACGCCTCGTTACTCAAATCATTTACCCAAACCAACCACCAATGTAAATTTGTTCATGTATAAATCAATTGTCAAGTGTTATTGTGTAAACCATATTAAAATGTCCATGTCTAATGTAAACCACCAATTGTGTATATCCATGTCAAAAGTTTATGTTTAGTGTAAATCATATGATGTGTACCCAAAATATCATGTATGGCATGTGAAATATATCAACTAAGCGATAGGTAAAATGCACAAAAACAGGGTATTGAATTAAACATAGTTTTAAGTCAAAGTTATGTTTTGTGGAACAAATGCATGCTGTACTGATACAAACATCTATGCGGTGTTGTGAAAATGCATACATTCAAGCCTCGTGACTGTGGTGATAGACCTTTAAACAAATTAAAGGTCTATCTGTATAATGTTCATCGAATTCGGTCATTCCTTCCACCCAAACAAACCTAGGGTTCAGGAACGGGAGTTGTCAAGTCCTATGGTACCACTACCTACTAACGAACGGCGTAGCCAATGTTAATAATGAATGTAAATTGTCCCATTTGAACAAACCAAATGTCATACCACAAATGTAAGCATGTGAAAACACTGCACTAAGTATGTAATCAAATGAACGTACATAGCATGAAATGTAATGTAAAACAAGGTACTAAGTATGCACACGATGGACATACATAGCATAGAATGTAATGAAAGCATGTACTATAATGTACTAATGAACATAACAAGCATATGATATGAAAGCATGATAAGCATGGAAGTAGTAAGTAGGCACATGTGTTTCACCCCAAAACAGTTTGGAAAACGGTAAAAGAGGGGTATATGTACTCACTTGAGATTGCTTAGAAGTCTTTGTGTAATAACCAAACAATGCTAGAGATCACGGATATCAAACGGCACCTAATATAGGTAACTATGTTTATATACCGGACCTAAATAGGAGGATTGGATAGAATGAGGGTTCATAAACCATACGAGTATGGAGACTCGTGTAATATGGTTTAACAAAGCCTACATACTAAAATGAAACCTAACCTAAGTGCGTACGACCCGTTTAGATAGCTTATGCTACTTTAACGTGTCGTTCGCGTAAAACTCGTTCGGAACGCCTAATTAGCCCTATGATAAGTAAAATATGCCTTAACATATCTAATATTGTTTCCAAATCAGTTTAGATATCAAAAGTTATGTTACATATGCTTAATATGATTTTTGGCGTAAAAAAGGGCATTTTGGTAATTTACCTAAGGCATATAAACTACCTATCATACAACTAACTAAACGTTGTGACCATAAGGTATAACCTCGAAAGGCTATTCCCTATATACTATGGTCACCTAATGTGTTTGGTCGGATCCTAATGATCGACCAAATGGGTCGGGTTCGATAGTATAAGCGATTGTTTAGATCGCTTACTTACGACCCTATATAAGCACTAAACTAAAAGTGACGAGCTAAGCATGTTAAAACATGCTTAACTAAGTTTAGAAAACAGGTTTGGTATCAAAACAAACGGTTTTGATACCTATGAGTAGTTTGGTTACAAAATACGCAAGAATGCGCATTTTGGCCGAAACTGTGACTCGTCACTGAGCCTAGATAACGTGGTAATCAGTAGGTATAGTCACTAGGGACTATAATCATCATGATCACGCTCACGTTATGAAGTTCAAACGAACTTCGCATTGACCATAAACTGGTCAATGCAGAAAGTCAAACAAAGTTTGACTTTCGGACTCGAAAAGCGATAAAAGAACGAAAGAACACTTACGAAGGGTCCCCGAAAGCTAATCTTGATCCAGGAGCTCAGGTATGAAGCAATGGCATCAACTTAGAGCTTTTAGATCAGATTTGTGGGTTTTTGCAAGAATTGGGGGGGGGGGTATTTATAGATATGGAAGACCGTTAGGATCTTTTATCGATTTACGTGCTCGAATCTCATCCGTACAAGTGTCAAAATGCTTTGGTAGCACAATATGACCCCAACCCTAGAGATTTGCAAGAGGCATTGCCCTTTGGAGTGTTGAAAGGCTGCTAACAGCTGGAAAAACGAGTTTCTGCATATCTAGGGGAGCCTAGCGGCCCGCGTAAGATTCAGATAGGGCTTACGCGGCCCGCCTGGATGCTCTGATCTGCAGCCAACTTTGCAAAATGACAGTTTAGGTCCCTGTTGTGGTTTAAGGCCATTTCTGACATGTTTAAGGCCTGTTAAGCCATCTTTAAGGCCCTAAAATGATGCTAAACATTATGGACATGAAACATGCTAAAAAATATGCCGGATGTTGGTTCGTTTGGCCGTACGATCGCGATGTTCGGTTAATTACGACGGAATGCGCATAAGCGCGAAAAACGATCCAAACGACGCGACGAATGGATTTTCTCATGCCAAAAACTAAGGCATAATATTATGATGCTTACATAAATTTTTGGATGTCCGGATGTATTCAGAACGTAAGTTATGCGCGTAAGTGCAAACTTATGCGCTTTTTGATACTTTTAGTCCCTGAATGATCCAAAAGTTTATTTTAGCACACCGAACCCTTCAAAGCCTATTTTTAAGCTATATGAAGGATATTTATGGTATGTTTAACTTATGGTCATGTTCCGGAATGTCTGTTACAGTTCAAATTGGCATACTTTCGCAGTTTGTCAAGTTTAGTCCCTGTAAGCGAATTAACTTGTTTTTGCCATACCAAAGCCTTCAAAACTTATTTCTAAGTTACGTAAAGGTTATTTAAGGTATGTTAAGTATATGTTGATGTTCCGGAGTATTTGTCGCATTAAACTGAGTACGTTTACGCACCAGTTTGCGTATAATTCTCCAGAAAGTGATGTAGAGTTTAAAATTGAACAAAAGTCAAAACATGAAAAATGTAAAACATAACCAAACAAACATTGGGATCAAATAACTTTGTTTTTATTGATAACTGAACTGTTCACAATGATTTCAAGCACAAATGTTACAGTCTCCCCTACTTGTGGAAACAGATGCGGATATTTCGCCTTCATTTGATCTTCGCGTTCCCAAGTAAACATCGGGTCCACGTTTAGATTCCCAGCGAACCTTGACCAAAGGAATGCGCTTGCGTTTAAGCCACTTGACTTCACGTTCCATGATTTCCACCGGTTTCTCAACAAATTTCAGTGTTTTATCGACACGAATTTCGTCAAGCGGTATGTGGAGGTTCTCATCAGCTAAACACTTCTTGAGATTGGACACGTGAAAGGTTGGATGAACATTTCCAAGTTCAGGAGGTAACTCAAGTCTGTAGGCTACCTTACCGATTCTTTCGACGATCTTGAATGGTCCAACGTATCTAGGTGCAAGTTTTCCTTTTTTTCCAAATCCGATCACACCTTTCCAAGGTGAGACCTTAAGTAATACACGATCACCGACTTGAAAATCCAAGGGCTTGCGTTTTAGGTCCGCGTAACTCTTTTGATGGCTTCTAGCTGTCTGAAGGTTATCACGAACTCTCTTTACCTTATCTGTTGTCTCTAGGATGAGGGCAGGTCCAGTAAGCTGAGCCTCGCCGATCTCATTCCAGCAGACTGGTGAACGACATTTTTGACCATAGAGAGCCTCGAAAGGAGCCATGTTGATGCTGGAGTGATAACTGTTGTTGTAGGAGAATTCAATTAACGGAAGATGTGAATCCCAACTTCCACCAAAATCGATCACACAAGCTCTAAGCATATCCTCCAAAGTCTGGATTGTTCTTTCAGATTGACTATACGTTTGTGGATGATAAGCTGTGCTCAGATTAAGTTGGGTCCCCATAGCAGATTGCATGGTTCTCCAAAAATGAGAAGTGAAACGAGCGTCTTTGTCAAAAATGATGTTCAAAGGAACACCATGTCGAGCTACAATTTCATCCACATAGATTTTAGCAAGTTTGTCAGCAGAAAAATCCTCACGGATTGGCAAGAAATGCGCTGACTTAGTAAGACGATCAACAACTACCCAGATGGCATCATGACCTTTCTTTGTGCGCGGAAGTTTGGTAATGAGATCCATAGTAACGTTTTCCCATTTCCAAACTGAGATCTCTGGTTGTTCCAATAAACCAGAAGGACGCTGATGTTCAGCCTTAACCTTAAGACAAGTAAGGCATTTTGATACATATAAGGCAATGTCTTTCTTCATACCAGGCCACCAATACTGAATACGAAGATCCTTATACATCTTATCTGAGCCCGGATGAACAGAATAACGAGATTTATGGGCTTCATCCATAAGCAAGGTACGAAGATTATCTTGGCTTGGGACCCACAACCGGTCCATGAAGTAATACGATCCATTGTCCTTCAGTTCCAGATCAGGTGTTATGTGATAGGGAAATTCCTTATCCATCAAACCTTGTGAAACACAAGATTGTTGAGCCTGAGAAATACGTGCTTGGATATCGGATTGAGCTTGAATATCAGATTGAACACGAACACAATGAAGCTTAGTACGTTCCTTGCGACTCAAAGCATCGGCTACGACATTTTCCTTACCAGGATGGTAGCGAATTTCGCAGTCATAGTCGTTTAGAAGCTCCACCCAACGTCGTTGCCTCATGTTGAGTTCTTTCTGATTGAAGATATGCTGAAGACTTTTGTGGTCAGTAAAAACCACACATTTTGTACCGTACAAATAGTGTCTCCAAATTTTAAGAGCGAAGACAACTGCACCCAACTCAAGATCATAAGTGGTGTAGTTCTTCTCATGCATCTTCAACTGCCTCGATGCGTATGCTATGACTTTGTGTCTTTGCATCAGGACGCAGCCAAGACCTAATTTAGATGCATCGCAATAAACGACGAAATCATCATTGCCGTCGGGCAAAGTTAGAACAGGCGCGTCGCAAAGTTTTTGTTTCAAAGTCAGAAACGCTTCCTCTTGCTTGAATCCCCAATCAAAGGGTTTGTTCTTCTGAGTTAGAGCAGTTAGAGGAACTGCAATCTTCGAGAAATTTTCAATGAAGCGGCGATAATAACCCGCTAGACTGAGAAAAGAACGAACTTCAGTAGGAGTAGTAGGCGTATCCCAATCCTTAATCGCACTGATCTTGGATGGATCTACATGAATACCTTGTTCGTTGACAATATGTCCTAAGAATTGAACTTCTTTAAGCCAGAATTCACACTTGGAGAATTTGGCGAAAAGTTGCTCTTTCTTTAGAAGTTCCAAAGTAAGACGAAGATGTTGCTCATGATCAACTTGCGTCTTAGAATAAATCAAGATGTCATCAATGAAAACGATTATGAACTTATCCAAATAAGGCTTGCAGACCCTATTCATCAAGTCCATGAAAACAGCAGGAGCATTAGTCAAACCGAATGGCATGACTGTGAATTCATAATGCCCATAACGAGTGCGGAACGCTGTCTTGGGAATATCTTCTTCATGCACACGAAGTTGATGATATCCAGATCGCAGATCAATCTTTGAAAAATAAGAAGCGCCCTGCAATTGATCAAATAGATCATCGATGCGAGGTAGGGGATATCGATTCTTGATGGTGAGCTTGTTAAGCTCACGATAATCGATACACATCCTAAAAGATCCATCCTTCTTCTTGACAAAAAGAATGGGAGCACCCCAAGGTGAAAAGCTAGGACGGATAAAGCCTTTGTCAGAGAGCTCCTGAAGCTGCTTAGACAATTCTTGCATCTCAGACGGTGCTAGACGATAGGGAGCTCTGGCAATGGGATTTGCACCAAGTACGAGATCAATACGGAACTCGACTTGGCGTGCTGGGGGTAGACCAGGTAATTCCTCAGGGAATACCTCAGAATAATCCCAAACAACAGGAATATCTTGAATAGATTTACCCTTGCCCTTATCTGCTACAACATGTACCAAAAAGGCCACATAGTTCTTTCGCAGATACTTCCGAGCTTTAAAACAAGACATGAGTCTGAGACCACCAGCAGGTTTCTCACCACGAACCTGTAGGATCTCACCTATCGAAAGCAGCACACGAACGATCTTCTCAAAACAAACTACCTCTGCGCGATGCTTGGCTAACCATTCCATACCCACAATAACGTCGAAGCTTCCAAGTTGCATAGGCGTGAGGTCAATAGGAAAAAGATGGTTGTTAAGGTTCAACTGGCAATTGCGGAGAACAGAATCAAGAACAATGGGTTCACCACTAGCCACTTCTACTGTCAAAGGTTTTCCTAATTTCGTTCTAGACATGCGAAGAAATGGCTCAAAAGATAATGACACAAAACTATTATCGGCACATGAATCAAAAAGAATAGATGCAGGCTGTTTATTAATAAAGAACGTACCGTTCACCACTTCATTGTCCTCTTGTGCCTCTTGTGTATTCATGTTGAAGACTCGACCTCGAGCCTGAGCCTGATTCTGATTTGGATTTGCATTGACCAATCTTGGACACTGATTACGGTAGTGGGTCAGATACCCACAATTGTAGCACGAACCAGAAGGAAAATGAGGTCGTGCAGCTTGACCTTGTTGCTGAACAGGAGGTTGAGCAACTCGTTGAGCTGGGTTCTGAACTGCCTGATTCTGAGCAAAACGACAAACACCAGCAAGATGACCTGACTTCCCGCAGTTAGTACAGAAACGGCACGGAAGTTGCGGCTGATGGTGATTGTTGCATCTATTGCACAATGGTGCATTTCCTGCATATGGTTTCTTCGCTGGAGGCTGTGCGGGTTGGTTGGGGGCTGCCTGGTTAACTTGGGCAGTGACAACAAAATTTTGGGAAGCCTTACGCTTCCTTGACCCCCTTGAGGAACCAGAATCCTTTCCCTTCTTGTTTTGACCTTTCTTGCTATCTTCTCTGTCAGACGCCTGCTTCTTACCCTTGTCACCCTTTTTGTGCAGCTTTCCCTTTCGAATCTGCGACTCAGTCAGTGTCGCTGCTAACTCGATCGCCTGACGGAGTGTGGTAGGGTTACTACCAGTAATGATGTCTTGTACCGAGTCAGGTAGGCCGTCAGTGTACCTTTCGATAGCCTTGTCGAGTGTGGCAACCATTGTTGGGCAAAGCAGACTCAACTCTTCAAACCTATCAGTATACGCCCGGTGCTCGCCACTGTATTGTTTTAAGTCATAAAACTCTTTCTCCAAAGCTCGCTGTTCATGACGAGGACAGAACTCCCTCATAATAAGGGCCCTAAGTTCAGCCCATGTTTGTGCTAGAGCAACTTCTGCACCACGGTCTCTCATTACCCGTTCCACCACGTAAGAGCCCTCTTCTGAAACACACTCGAAGAAAACTCGACCTTGCGATTGTCAGGACACTACATGTGACGGAAAGTATTCTCAATGCTCTCGAACCATTGAAGAAGCCCCGTTGCTCCCTCAGAACCACTAAACTTGAGTGGTTTAGTCGAGTTAAAATTTTTGAAATTGCATGGAGCATTGTTGTTGTTATTGGCTTGGTTCCATTGAGCAAAGAGGTTTGGGAATTGAGCAGCCATTTGCTGCGCAATAATTTATGCCAGCTCGGCAGTTGCTATCTGGTTTTCGCGTCGAGGAGGCATTCTAAAAGAGGAAAACATGAAAGGAAACGAGTGAGATGATTGGATGAAGAGAATGAGATGAAACAAAATCAACAAAAGCAAGGATCGTGGTCATGCATCTCTAAGCAAACAAGCGACACACAATGTCTAATCAAAGTAAATGGGCCAAAAATAATGTGTCGCGAAGACATGTTCGCCTATAAGTGAACACTCACCCCAAGAGTTCCCAGGTAAGAGTGACTGGTCCGATTATGTGGATTTGTATGAACACTCTAGCCTTAGACAGAAAACCCAGGGTACAGGCATTCACTCTTCCAGTTTGCATGTGTTCACACTATTAAAAACCCAAAACTTTGACGAGATTTTTGAAAACTCAAAGGGGTTCAAAACCTTATAACAGAGGGTTCAAAACCTAGTAATCAATCATCCTAGATCAGATGATTAATTTTCAAAGCGGATTCGGAATCGATGTTCTCGTTGCGGTTATCACCTAAGGATAGGTGAAGTGCATGTTTTAAAATCTAAACACAAGATAACTTGTGTTAGTGTCCTAAAAAGTTATAGTCTAGGTCAAAGTATTACTAATAACCTAATTCCCTATAACCATTGGCTCTGATACCAACACTTCTGTCACACCCCGACCACGTGGAGCAATCAAACGTGGCGGAAACGTCGGGGAGTGTTGTAACAGAATTATTTGTTTCACAACCATGGCATACAAAGTTATATTTTATTTATCAACAAGAGTGTTACATTATCTCAAAAACAGGAAATAAAGAGTTCAGAACATAATTAAACTTAGTTCTATCTTCATTTTAAGTCTCTAAGGCACAGGTCCGCCCTAGTGTCGTGATCATCATCCTAAGCGATAGCTCCTGAAAACACATGTGAAAATAGGTACGTCAGCATAAAAATGCCTGTGAGATACATAGGTTTTTGAAGATAAGATTCATGACTTGGATTTTTGAAGAAAGGTTTAATAAAAATTAGTCACGAATCTTGTTAAATGTTTTCTTTTATAAATCGTATGAAAACTCGATAAGAAATCGGATTATATAAAAGAAAAGTGTATGGTTAATGAAATAACCAAGTAAAATGAGTTGTATAAACTAGACTGTTATGTAAAACAATGTCTTGTAAAGAATATGTTATTCGTGTAAAATGTAATATATCCATACTGAAATGAATTAAATAACGCTACGATATGTAATATTATACAAACACTTATATATAGGAAGTACCAGCGGCGTATCCACCATGTTTGTATCATATTACACACGCCTCGTTACTCAAATCATTTACCCAAACCAACCACCAATGTAAATTTGTTCATGTATAAATCAATTGTCAAGTGTTATTGTGTAAACCATATTAAAATGTCCATGTCTAATGTAAACCACCAATTGTGTATATCCATGTCAAAAGTTTATGTTTAGTGTAAATCATATGATGTGTACCCAAAATATCATGTATGGCATGTGAAATATATCAACTAAGCGATATGTAAAATGCACAAAAACAGCGTATTGAATTAAACATAGTTTTAAGTCAAAGTTATGTTTTGTGGAACAAATGCATGCTGTACTGATACAAACATCTATGCGGTGTTGTGAAAATGCATACATTCAAGCCTTGTGACTGTGATGATAAACCTTTAAACAAATTAAAGGTCTATTTGTATTATGTTTATCGAATTCGGTCATTCCTTCCACCCAAACAAACCTAGGGTTCAGGAAAAGGAGTTGTCAAGTCCTATGGCACCACAACCTACTAACGAACGGCGCAGCCAATGTTAATGAATGTAAATTGTCCGATTTGAACAAACCAAATGTCATACCACAAATGTAAGCATGTGAAAACACTGCACTAAGTATGTAATCAAATGAATATACATAGCATGAAATGTAATGTAAAACAAGGTACTAAGTATGCACACGATGGACATACATAGCATAGAATGTAATGAAAGCATGTACTATAATGTACTAATGAACATAACAAGCATATGATATGAAAGCATGAAAAGCATGGAAGTAGCAAGTAGGCACATGTGTTTCACCCCAAAACAGTTTGGAAAACGGTAAAAGAGGGGTATATGTACTCACTTGAGATTGCTTAGAAGTCTTTGTGTAATAACCAAACAATGCTAGAGATCACGGATATCAAACGACACCTAATATAGGTAACTATGTTACCGAACCTAAATAGGAGGATTGAATAGAATGAGGGTTTGTAAACCATACGAGTATGGAGACTCGTGTAATATGGTTTAACAAAGCCTACATACTAAAACGAAACCTAACCATCAGGAGGGTTATACCGGTGTCTAATGACATTGAAGTTGTGGATATTAATCGTACAGGTATTCATTTTACGTGGAGCCAAAAGCCTAAAAAAGGTGTGGGATTACTAAAGAAAATTGATCGGGTAATGGGAAACACTCCGTTTCTTACTGAATACCCGAACTCGGTTGCCATTTTCAAGCCTTATAGACTTTCGGACCATTGCCCTTGTATCTTGTCTATTCCGGAAGCTTTGAAACTCAAACCGAGGCCGTTTAAGTTTGCTAATTTTCTGGTTTTTAAACCAGAATTTTTGGAGATTGTTAATAAGCATTGGCTAATTAATGTTGATGGGGTTCACCAATTTCGAGTTGTCAAGAAGTTAAGGTCTCTTAAACACCCTCTTCGTTCGTTGCTGTTCAGACAGGGAAATCTCCACAAGAAAGTTGAAACTATTCGTTTGAAGTTAGATGCTATTCAGCAAAGGATTGATCAAGAGCCGCAAAATGCTGATTTTCGGACTGAGGAAGCTTCGGTTAGCCGTGATCTTCAAGATGCTTTGTTGGATGAAGAGCGTTTTCTGAAACAAAAAGCTAAAGTTGATTGGTTGAGTGCGGGTGACATGAATACTGCTTTTTTTCATTCCTCTTTGAAAATTCGAAATCATTGTAGTAGGATTGATGTCATTAAAGATATTCAAGGGAATCTCTATGAAGGTGATAGTGTGTATAAAGCTTTTGTTCAACACTATGAGAAATTTTTTGGCAACAAAGGTGAAATCTCGTTACAACCAACTCCAGATTTATTTCCGAAAATTTTATCTCACAATGTTGCTACGAATATGGTTCGGCCTGTTACGGAGGAGGAGGTTAAAAAGGCGATGTTCTCTATTGGCAATGATAAAGCTCCGGGACCGGATGGTTTTACGGCTGCGTTTTTCAAGAGTGCCTGGCCGCTGGTTGGTAATGATATCGTTAATGCTATTAAAGATTTTTTTGACACTGGTAATTTGCTTCGGGAGCTGAATCATACGCTTATAGTTCTTATTCCAAAGGTGTCAACTCCTATGGTTGTTACTGATTTTCGCCCGATTGCTTGTTGTAACGTTCTTTACAAGTGTATCAGTAAGATTATTGCTGATAGGATAAAGGGAGGTTTGAATGAGATTGTTAGTATAAATCAATCGGCCTTTGTTCCGGGTAGGAAAATTTCGGATAACATCTTATTAACGCAAGAGTTAATGCATAACTATCATCGGAATGTGGGGCCTCCAAGATGTGCTTTTAAGGTTGATATTCAGAAAGCATACGATACGGTGGACTGGAGTTTTCTGAAAAGTGTGCTTCTTGGGTTTGGTTTTAACAATAACATGGTGAAGTGGATCATGATCTGTGTCTCTTCTACTTCATTTTCGGTATGTGTTAATGGCATGGTTCATGGGTTTTTCAGAGGTAAACGGGGGTTAAGGCAAGGGGATCCTATTTCTCCTTATTTATTCACTCTTGTCATGGAGGTTTTGATGGGTATTCTTCAGCACTCTGTTCGGATAGATTCCTCTTTTAAATTTCATAACAGATGTGAAAAACAGCAGATAATGAATCTCTGCTTTACGGATGATCTTTTCCTTTTTTTTGGGTAAAGGGTTACCCCGGTGATTCTATTAAAATGCAACCGCAATTAAGTACAAGTAGTGAGGATGTGTTCCACACTAGTTCATATACAGGACATGCCCCATATATGTAAAACAAAACAAAAACCAAATACCTATAATCTCCCATAACCTAGTCTACTATACATCATGACACGACATCTAGTAGACAAAATAATGCAAAACACAAACACATAATCTCAACCACCATCATCAAAAATAAAGTGGCCACAAAACCGCAGCCCCTTCAGACGAAAAGCAGACAACCTATCCATTTGAGAACTTGGAAGAAGAGGTGCTTGCCCCTGCTTTCGAAGAAAAAGGATGAGTACCCGATGTCATGAATGCACTAGTTTCGTTGTAGACTTCTTCGACCTCCTCCTCATCCGAATCCTGCCTATCACTCGAAGGTTTCTTCTCAACTCGACCCACGGTTGTACCTCCCTGATTACCAGCCACTCGGCCCCCCATGGTACCATTACCATCGTCATCTTTAAGACTATCAAAAGGGTTCGGCGTTGAAACCTGATTCGAATTTTTCACAGCCGAATTCGGTTTAGGTTTGGCAACTGGACGATAGACTACCTTAGGTTTTTGATTTTTTATATGAAGCCCTTGAGTAGTAGCTTTCTTCTTTTTAGCACCCACAACCTGAAAATCATCACCATTCTTTCCATAATCCCCATTCGGAACAACCTAAGGGTTCTTTGGGCACGAACTATCATCATGACCAAAAACGCAGCAAGACGAACACCTTAAAGGCTCCCAATCATATTCAATTTTGACTTCCACTTTAGAATAACCATTACCATCTAAAGATGGAATGGCAACAGTGACACTTCTTTTTAATTCAGCCCCCGCCTGCACTTCAATAAGAGCTCTAGCGTAACTACTTCTTCCCCAAGATTCAGCACACATCGTAGCAGTATACGTATCCAACATCTTAGGCACCCCTATCTTTGATGCAATCAAACTAAGACCATCCTCAGTATATGCTGTTAACGGCACATCGTGCATCTTTACCCACGCCGGAATAGCTTTAATATCCTCTTTTTCTAGTTTGACAGAGGCCGACCACATCTTCAAGATAATCGGAACATTTCTTATCATCCATGGCCCATCCTCTAACATTTTATCCATCCCTTCCTTAGTTTTAAACTTAAAGAAAAAGAAGCCGTTCACATTCATCATCAATCTAGCCAGACCATACTTAACCCAATTGTTCTTAGCAAAGTAATCCACCACCGGAAACGCTAGCCGTTTACCCAAGAAATACCCATAGAGAGTGTTTGCATACCTGTCCGTGACTTGCTTAACCGAAGCCAACGGAATAACAACATCAGCTCCATCGACAACCTCAGAAGACTCCATCTCCCTAAAGTTCACCTTCACCTTATCCTTAGAGTTCTTTACTGCATTTGCAAATGATACCGGTTCCATCGTCGCTGAAGTTTGCGAATTCCCATGACCTGCCAATGCGGCTACATTGGATTCTAATTTTTGCGCATATCTCTTGGTAGCTTGCTTAATCCCTTCCCAATCAGAAACCCTAGTTGCTGACCGCAAGTTTTCAGCTTCAATTGGAACTGAATTCTTTATCAATTCATCAATTATGTTAACGTTACGGGGTTCAGTTTGAGCCGAGAGATCGTCAATGATGTTAAACCTTGCTGCAATTTCTTCAAACGTTGCCCTCGGTGTCGCACGAAGATCCTGTTGATTTCCATCAGAACTACTAACATGTCCACCAGAGCCGTTTAAATCATCCATCCCAGATTCGACAAACCCTAACAGCCGTCACAAACCAGAATTATTGCCGACAAGAACTATTCAGCCGCCAAGACCCTAGTTCGCAAACCAGGAGGTAGCCGACCACAAACCCTAATCCAGTATTATTGCCGACAAGAACTAATCATCCCCTAGTTCGCAATCCCTATTGACCAGGCTGCGCAAAATCCTAATCAAATCAGCCGCCGCAAACCCTAATCTTGATTCTACCGAAAACAATCTGCCAAATCAATTGGGTTTTTGCCGTCACTCCAAGCACCAAACAGAAAAACGAATTCGGGAAAAACAGAACCCTAGACCACCAGATAGTGAGGAGGTTGTGGAGGTATATAACAATAAGAGCAAGAGTTTGTCCAAGAGTTTGTCCAAGAGAATTGTAACGAGCACATGATCTTTTCCTTTTTGCTAGAGGGGAAGTGAATTCGGCTAATTGTATTATGTCCTCTCTTTCAAAATTCTCTAAGATGTCGGGGTTAGTGCCTAACAACCAGAAAAGTACGGTTTTCTTTTGTAATGTGAAAGATCATGTTAAACAGGCGATTCTGGACATTATGCCTTTTGTGGAAGGTAAGTTACCTGTCAAGTACTTGGGAGTCCCTCTTATTTCTTCTACGCTTAGATATAATGATTGCCGGGTGCTTGTGGAGAAATTAGAGAAGCGTATTATGCACTGTAAGAACAAATTGTTATCGTTTGCGGGGCGGCTTCAACTGATTATCTCAGTCCTGTCTTCAATGCATATTTATTGGTCCTCAGTGTTTATGCTTCCGTCTCGGGTTGTTAAGGAGCTTGAAGCTAGAATGAGAAATTTCTTATGGTCTCAAGATGCGTCGTTTAGTAGAGGTAAAGCTAAAGTTTCGTGGAAAGTGGTTTGTACTCCTAAGTATGAAGGTGGTTTAGGCATTAGACGAATTGGGGACATGAACAAAGCCCTGATGGCGTCTCATATTTGGAGTATTGTGATGAAGCGGGATTCCCTCTCGGTCGAGTGGGTTCATTCTTATCGGCTTAAAGGAAAGAATTTTTGGGTTTGTAAAGCAACATCAAATTCTACTTGGTCATGGAGGAAGATTATTCAGTTGAGGCATATTATTCGAAAACATGTTTGGTCCGATGTAGGTAATGGCCGCAATACTTCAGCTTGGTTTGATCTTTGGAGTGATTTAGGTCCTCTTGGTGATTTTCTGTCGCCAAGGACTATTACAGATGCTGATTTTCGGTTAGATGACACTGTTTTCAATATTTTCTCTAACGGAACTTGGAATTGGCCTGTGGCGTGGAGGGATCTTTTCCCTGTTCTTATTCAGCTGGATCACTTTCAATTAGATCCGACAAAATCTGACCGATTGCTATGGAAAGATGGTAGTGATTGTCAGGGTTTTTCTTCGTCAGCCGTGTGGCACTCGATTCGGCATAGAGAATCAGAGGTGGATTGGAGTGGTATTGTTTGGTTTGCGCAATGTATTCCTAGGCACGCGTTTATGATGTGGCTGATTATGAAGAGAAAGCTTCTTACTCAAGACAAAATTCTACAGTGGGATCTTTCAAGGCGAAAAAACATGAATATGATGTTTATTGTGCTATGAGAACTATGATTCTCATCATCATCTATTTTTTGAGTGTAAATTCTCTGATGAAGTTTGGAATATGATTCGAGGTAAAGTGGGGATGGCGGCCGTGAGTTCGAGATGGGTGGATATCATCGAATGGTTATGTGCTCGTCTTCGGTCAAAGAGAGTTGAGGTTTATGTTGCGAAGATTCTAGTTGCGGCTGCTGCGTATACTATTTGGCAAGAGCGGAATGCAAGATTATTTAGAAACCAACTGCGTCCACCCGAAATGGTAAAAGATACTATTCTGAAAACTGTGAGATACAAGTTGATGGGAGCTAAGCTAAAGAACAATGCTAGGGTGCGGAAGCTGCTTGGGGATTGGGAGATTGCAACCGAAACTAAAGATGATGGAGGCTAATTAGTTTTGTAGCTTTCTGTTTTTTTGTCTAGATGAGTGTCTAGGTGTTTATGACCTGGTTTTTTCGGTTCTTTGTTTTGTTTCCTGGTTTTACTTTCATGGGGCATGTCTCATGATTGAACTGGTGTAGGCTCTCTACTCCACTTGTTCTTTTTGGCTGTGAATATATAGAATCACCGGGGTAACCCTTTACCCAAAAAAAAAACCTAACCTAAGTGCTTACGACCCATTACGACCCGTTTAGGTAGCTTATGCTACTTTAACGTGTCGTTCGCGTAAAACGCATTCGGAACTCCTAATTAGCCCTATGATAAGTAAAATATGCCTTAACATATCTAATATTGTTGCCAAATCAGTTTAGATATCAAAAGTTATGTTACATATGCTTAATATGAATTTTGGCGTAAAAAAGGGCATTTTGGTAATTTACCTAATGCATATAAACTACCTATCATACAACTAACTAAACGGTGACCATAAGGTATAACCTCGGAAGGCTATTCCCTATTACTATGGTCACCTAATGTGTTTGGTCGGATCCTAATGATCGACCAAATGGGTCGGGTTCGAAAGTATAAGCGATTGTTTAGATCGCTTACCTTACGACCCTATATAAGCACTAAACTAAAAGTGACGAGCTAAGCATGTTAAAACATACTTAACTAAGTTTAGAAAACAGGTTTGGTATCAAAACAAAAGGTTTTGAAACCTATAAGTAGTTTGGTTACAAAATACGCAAGAATGCGCATTTTGGCCGAAACTGTGACTCGTCACTGAGCCTAGATAACGTGGTAATCAGTAGGTATAGTCACTAGGGACTATAACCATCGTGATCATGCTCACGTTATGAAGTTCAAACGAACTACGCATTGACCATAAACTCGTCAATGCAGAAAGTCAAACAAAGTTTGATTTTCGGACTCGAAAAGCGATAAAAGAACGAAAGAACACTTACGAAGGGTCCCCGAAAGCTAATCTTGATCCAGGAGCTCAGGTATGAAGCAATGGCATCAACTTAGAGCTTTTAGATCAGATTTGTGGGTTTTTGCAAGAATGGGGGGTATTTATAGGATATGCAAGACCGTTAGGATCGTTTATCGATTTACGTGCTCGAATCTCATCCGTACAAGTGTCAAAATGCTATGGTAGCACAATATGACCCCAACCCCCAGAGATTTGCAAGAGGCATTGCCCTTTGGAGTGTTGAAAGGCTGCTAATAGCTGGAAAAATGAGTTTCTGCATATCTGGAGGAGCCTAGCGGCCCGCGTAAGATTCTGATAGGGCTTACGCGGCCCGCCTGGATGCTCAGATCTGCAGCCAACTTTGGAAAATGACAGTTTAGGTCCCTGTTGTGGTTTAAGGCCATTTCCGACATGTTTAAGGCCTGTTAAGCCATCTTTAAGGCCCTAAAATGATGCTTAAACATTGTGGACATGATACATGCTCAAAAATATGCCAGATGTTGGTTCGTTTGGCCGTACGATCGCGATGTTCGGTTAATTACGACGGAATGCACATAAGCGCGAAAAACGATCCAAACGACGCGATGAATGGATTTTTCTCATGCCAAACACTAAGGCATAATATTATGATGCTTACATAAATTTTTGGATGTCCGGATGTATTCAGAACGTAAGTTATGCGCGAAAGTGCAAACTTATGCGCTTTTTGACACTTTTAGTCCCTGAATGATCCAAAAGTTTATTTTAGCACACCGAACTCTTCAAAGCCTATTTCTAAGCTATGTGAAGGATATTTATGGTATGTTTAACTTATGGTCATGTTCCGGAATGTCTGTTACAGTTCAAATTGGCATACTTTTGCAGTTTGTCAAGTTTAGTCCCTGTAAGCGAATTAACTTGTTTTTGCCATACCAAAGCCTTCAAAACTTATTTCTAAGTTACGTAAAGGTTATTTAAGGTATGTTAAGTATATGTTGATGTTCCGGAGTATTTTTCGCATTAAACCGAGTACGTTTACGCACCAGTTTGCGTATAATTCTCCAGAAAGTGATGTAGAGTTTAAAATTGAACAAAAGTCAAAACATGAAAAATGTAAAACATAACCAAACAAACATTGGGATCAAATAACTTTGTTTTTATTGATAACTGAACTGTTCACAATGATTTCAAGCACAAATGTTACATAGAGGGATCACGGAACCAAACGACACCTAATATAGATAACTATGTAAATAAACGGACCTATTTCGGAGGATCGGGTAGAATGAGGTTTCGTAAACCAAACGAGTGTAGGAACTCATGTAATATGGTTTAACAAAGCCTATATTCTGTCACACCCCTTTCTACGGCGGAAGCACGAGGTGTGATCATGAAAGGTTCTCATTGCATACGAAGAGTAAACATACTACATGCTCAAAAGTAACTTCAAACATTACATTACTGAAAACATAAGCCAAGTGTTCACAACACGAGATAGCATATTGTTATAAAAGTTACAACTTTATTTAACGATAAACATAGCGACATCCACGAGCATGAGTAAGACCACATGCACATCAATCCTAGTTACCGGAAATACATGTGAGTTTTGGAAAAACGACGTCAACATAAAGTTGGTGTGAATTCATGCAGTTTTTGTATTTCATGTTTGTATACTTTGTATGAAAACATAGTTTGTGTCATGTATAAATCAAGTTTTCATATATAAATCAAGTATTCATGTGTACACCACGTACTCATGTATAATTCAAGTTTTTCTTGAGTACCCCACGTACTCAAGTATAATTCTCGTTTTCTTGACTACCCCACGTACTCAAGTATAATTCAAGTTTTCTTGAGTACCCCACGTACTCAAGTATAAATCAAGTTTTAGTATGGTATGAATCTTATGTAAATAAAGTATTCCTGTAAGTATCAGGATTGTTAATGGGTTGCAAAGTCATTAACATGTGACACGACATAGGAAGTCACCAAACCTTAGGCATTTCTCTATTTGGCATATACTGAGACACAAAAGCACTACTCGATTCTCGCCCTCACCGAGAGTGTGGCTGCCCGGAACCCGTTAGATCTAACCTTTTGTTCTGCGGTCTAGGTATATAGTTGATTAATGGTGCTTATGGTACCCTATTCGTGACACGATTTCTCGTATCATTTCTCATATCACATCATACTTGGTTCTCATCCTCACCAAGTGTGTTTCTTGTTATCATACCATTTATAAACATAGTAATATTTGTACATGTATTTTACCCCCGAAGTTATAAAACTGAAAACAGTTAAAAAAACGGGGGAGCATGAACTCACAACTTTGCGTTCCTTGCGTCGTAAACTCCACCGGATTTGCTTAATTAACGTCGTGACCTATACGCGTTTTCTTAACGTTAGTCAATAGACTTGTGTCGCACAAGTACAGTCACTCTCTTTTGTATTTGTATTGTCGTGTTAAAAATATTTTATATTTTTAACTAAGTATTTTACTTATGTCACACCCCGACCGCGTATAACACGCAACCGCGACGGAAACGTCAGGGAGTGTTGAGACAGAATTAATTGTTTCATAACTATGGCATACAAAGTTATATTTTATTTATTAAACACGAGTGTTACATTGTTTCAAAACAGGAAATAAAGTGTTCAGAACATATTCAAACTAAGTCTATCTTCTTTTTATGTCTCTAAGGCACAGGTCCGCCCTAGTGTCACAATCGTCATCCTAAGCGATAGCTCCTGAAAACACATGTGAAAGTAGGTATGTCAGCATAAAAATGCCTGTGAGATACATAGGTTTTGTGAAAATGGGATTCATGACTTAAGTTTAAAGAAAACGTTTAATAACAGTCAGTCATGAACCTTGTAAATTGTTTTGTTTTGTAAATTATATGAAAAACGATAAGATCAGATGATATGTATAAATAAAATGTAAGGTTAAATGAATAACCTAGTAAAATGAGTTTTTATAAGATAAGTTGTTTGTAAAAATAATGTCTTGTGAAGAATATGTTATTTTTGTAAAACGTAATATGTGTAAACTGAAATGATTTAAATAATGCTACGATAGGTAATATTATACAACCATTTATATATAGGAAGTACCAGCGGCGTATCCACCATGTTTGTATCATATTACATACGCCACGTTACTCAAACCATTTACCCAAACCAACCACCATGTAAATTGTTCATGTATAAATCAATTGTCAAGTGTTATTGTGTAAACCATATCAAAATGTTCATGTCTAATGTAAACCACCAAATGTGTATATCAATGTCAAATTGTTTATGTTTAATGTAAATCATATAATGTGTATCCAAAATATCATGTATGGCATGTGAAATATAGCAACCAGGCCATAGGTAAAAATGCACAAAAACAGGGTATTGAATTAAACATAGTTTAAGTGAAAGTTATGTTTTGTGGAACAATTGCATGCTATACTGATACAAACATTTATGCGGTATTGTGAAAATGCATACATTCAAGCCTTTGTGACTGTGGTGATAGACCTTTACACAAATTAAAGGTCTATATGTGTTATGTTTATCGTAATCGGTCATTCCTTCCAATCCAAACAAACCCGAGATTTCAGGAATTGGAGTTGTCAAGTCCTATGGTACCATTACCTACTAACGGGCGACATGATCGGTGTTAATGAATGTACATTGTATAATTTGAACAAACCAAATGTCATACCAAAATGTGATGAATAAATGTACAAGTACGCACACAATGGGCATACATAGCATAAAATGTAGTGTAAAATATTGTACTAAGTACGCACACAATGGGCATACATAGCATAAAAGTCATGTAAATCAATGTGCTAGCATGCTATCAGTCAACACACGTAGCAGAAATGTAACGTAAATCAATGTACTAAGTATGCTAAGTAAACATACATAGCGAAACAATGTAATGTAAATCATGTACTAATAGTGGACTAATGAGCATAGCAAGTATATGATGTGAAAACAGGAAAGCATGAAAGTAACAAGTAGGCACACGTGTTTCTCCCCAAAACAGTATGGAAAACAGTAAAAGAGAGGACTATGTACTCACCTGAGATTGCTTTGAAGTTCTTGTGTAATAATCACACAATGCTAGAGATCACGGAAAATCAATCGGCACCTAATAGGTAGCTATATTAATATACCGGACCAAATTCGAAAGATTGGATAGAATGAGGGTTCGTAAACCAAACGAGTATAGAGACTCGTGTAATATGGTTTAACAAGGCCTACATTCTAAAATGAAACCTATCCTAAGTGCTTACGACCCATTACGACCCGTTTAGGTAGCTTATGCTATCTTAACGCGTCGTTTGCGTAAAACGTGTTTGGAACGCCTAACGTCGTGACCATAAGGTATAACCTCGGAAGGTTATTCCCTATACAACTATGGTCACCTAATGTGTTTGGTCGGATCCTAATGATCGACCAAATGGGTCGGGTCCGAAAGTATAAGCGATTGTTTAGATCGCTTACCTTAAATAAGCACTAAACTAAAAGTGACGAGCTAAGCATGTTAGAACATGCTTAACTAAGTTTAGAAAACATGTTTGGTATCAAAACAAACGGTTTTGATACCCACGAGTAGTGTGGTTACAAAATACGCAAGAATGCGCATTTTGGTCGAAACTACGACTCGTCACTGAGCCTAGATAACGTGGTAATCAGTAGGTGTAGTCATTAGAGACTATAACCATCGTGATCACGCTCACGTTATGAAGTTCAAACGAACTTCGTGTTGACCATAGGCTGGTCAATGCAGAAAGTCAAACATAGTTTGACTTTAGGACTAGAAAGCGATTAAAAGAACGAAAGAACACTTACGAAGGGTCCCCGAAAGCTAATATCGATCCAGGAGCTCAGGTATGAAGCAAAGGCCTCAACTTAGAGCTTTAGATCAGATTTTGTGGGTTTTAACACAAATATGGGGGGGGGTATTTATAGGAAAGGCAAGACCGTTAGGATCGTTTCTTGAATATCGTGCCTTGATCTCATTCGTACACTTGTCAAGATGTTGTGGTATCAATATGTGACCCTAACCCCAGAGATTGTGAAGAGGCATTGCCCCTTGGATGCTTGAAAGACCAATTTTTGCAAGAAAAACGAGTTTCTGCATCTGCAGGGCTGACGCGGCCCGCGTAAGCATTAGACAGGGCTTACGCGCCCCGCCTGGGAGTCCAGATCAGAAAATAAGTTTCAGAAATGACAGTTTAGGTCCCTGTTGTGGTTTAAGGCTATTTCCGACACGTTTAAGGCCCGTTAAGCCATCTTTAAGGCCCTAAAATGATGCTTTAACATTGAGGACATGAAACATGCTCAAAAATATGCCGGGTGTTGGTTCGTTTGACCGTACGATCGCGATGTTCGGTTAATTACGACGGAATGCGCATAAGCGCGTGAAACGATCCAAATTGCGCGACGAATGGATTTTCTCATGCCAAACACTAAGGCATAATATTAGGATACTTACATAAACTTTTGGATGTCCGGATGTATTCAGAACGTAAGTTATGCGCGAAAGTGCAAACTTATGCACTTTTTGACACTTTTAGTCCCTGAATGATCCAAAACTTAATTTAAGCATACCGAACCCCTCAAAGCCTATTTCTAAGCTATTTAAAGGATATTTATGGTATGTTTAACTTATGGACATGTTCCGGAATGTCTGTTTTAGTATGAATCGTCATTCTTTCGCAGTTTGTCGGATTTAGTCCCTGTAAGCGAATTAACTTGTTTTTGCCATACCAAGGCCTTCAAAACTTATTTCTATGTTATGTAAAGGTTATTTAAGGTATGTTGAGTATATGTTGATTTTCCGGAGTATTTTTCGCATTAAACTGAGTACGTTTACGCATTAGTTTGCGTATAATTCTCCAGAAAGCGATGTAGAGTTTAAAATCGAACAAAAGTCAAAACATGAAAAATGTAAAACACAACCAAACAAACATTGGGATCAAATAACTTTGTTTTATTGATAATTGAACTGTTCACAATGATTTCAAACACAAATGTTACAGTCTCCCCTACTTGTGGAAATTTCGTCCCGAAATTTTTTTTTGGGTAAAGGGTTACCCCGGTGATTCTATTAAAATGCAACCGCAATTAAGTACAAGTAGTGAGGATGTGTTCCACACTAGTTCATATACAGGACATGCCCCATATATGTAGAACATAACAAAAACCAACGACCTATAACACCCCATAACCTAGTCTACTATACATCAAGTCACGACATCTAGTAGACAAAACAATGCAAAAACACAAAACATAGTCTCAACCACCATCATCAAAAATAAAATGGCCACAAAACAGCAGCCCCTTCAGACGAAAAGAGGACAACCTATCCATTAGAGAACTTGGTAGAAGAGGTGCTTGCCCCTGCTTTCGAAGAAAAAGGATGAGTACCCGATGTCATAAATGCACTAGTTTCATTGTAGACTTCTTCAACCTCTTCCTCATCCGATTCCTGCCTGTCATTCGACGGTTTCTTCTCAACTCGACCCACCGTGATACCTCCCTGATTACCAGTATCATCCTTTAGAATGTCAAACGGGTTAGACGTTGAAACCTGATTCTGCATCGGACTCTTTGAGGACGATTTTGGTTTAGGGTTGGCAACTGGCCTGTACACTAACTTAGGGTTCTGATTTTTCATATGGATGCCTTGGTTGTTCACTTTCTTCTTCTTGCCCTCTACAACCTGAAAATCATCATTATTTTTTTCAGCATCCCCACTTGGAGTTACCTGAGGGTTCTTCGGGCACGAGCTGTCATCATGGCCAAATACACAACAAGAGGAGCACCTAAGAGGCTCCCAATCATATTCAATCTTGACCTCCACCTTAGAATACCCACTACCATCCATAGATGGGATAGCAACAGTAACACTCTTTTTTAATTCAGCCCCCGCTTGCACTTCAATAAGCGCTCTAGCATAGCTGCTCCTTCCCCAAGATTCAGCACATATCGAGGCAGTATACGTATTCAACATCTTAGGTGTCCCAATCATAGAGGCAACCAAGCTAAGTCCATCCTCAGTAAATGCCGCTAACGGCACATCATGCATCTTGACCCAAACTGGAACCACATTAATATCCTCTTTTTCCATCTTTATAGAGGGCGACCACTCCTTCAAAATTATGGGAACACTTCTGATTAACCAAGGCCCATCCTCTAGCATTTTATTCATCCCTTCCTTAGAAGTAAACTTAAAGAAAAAGAACCCGTTTGCATTCATCATGAGACGGAAAAGACCATATTTCGCCCAGTTGTTTTTTGCAAAGTAATCGACCACAGGAAATGCCAACCGTTTACCCAGAAAATATCCAAACAAAGTGTTAGCATACCTATCAGTAACTTGTTGAACCGATGACAATGGAATAACAACATCAGCCCCATCAACTTTCTCAGCAGATTCCATCGCCCGAAAATTCACTTTAACCTTCTCCTTTGTATTCTTTACAATGTGAGCGAAGGAAACAGGACTTGCAGTTCCCGAAGTACGTGCTTTACCGTGAGCAGCCCTGTTGTCAGCCGAAAAAGATGCACCAAGTAGATCTGATTTTGGCGAAAACTTGCTAGGGTAATCCCAAAAATTGTCAGACTTATCAACATCACGTTTTTCCAAACGAACCGGAACTGTGGCCTTGGTGAGATCATCAATGATATTTGAAGACTTAGGGTCACTTTGTGTTCCAATCGTTACACCACGCTTTGGCTGCAAAGTGTTCCCATCAACATCAAGAAACCGTGCAGCAATTTCTTCAAACGATAATCGCGGCTTCCCACGAATATCTTGTTGGTTTCCACCAGAACAATTAAGATCATCCATTACAATATTGACAAACCCTAATCGCCGTCAACAGAAATTCAGCAAAAGGCAGCCGTGACAAACACCGAATCAGAACCCTAACTGCCGTCAAGCTGAAAAAAACGAAGAGTGTTGCAATCAGAAGTGTGTTGAATACGAATAAACCCTAGTTTAAAGCTGCAATGAAACCCTAAACCAAGGTTGCCGCACTTCAAGAGTCCACTCCTTACTTCAGCCCCTAATCTGATCACGAACGTATGAAACTAATCCCTTAGAGATGTCGGCCAACAATTATGTGAAAAGGCTGAAAAACCCTAGCCGCCAACCCTATTTCAAACAAAAGAAACCTGAAAAAACCCTAGCAGCCGTCAAGTACAAAATCGATCAAGAAAAGATGAATCAGATTGTAAATGCAGCAAGCACAATCTCTCTTTGTATACCCAGTCCAGATTAACAACGAAATCAAACAACCAGCGGCAGCCAAGTGTAGAAAAAATGAAAAACGAACCCTAATCTTGAACAAAAACGAATCAAAGAATGACTATATTGAATCGTAAGTGTAAATCAGAATTGATGAGACTCTAATCACACAAAACAATCCCTATAATCATCAAGAAAAACGAATTTTAGGTCAAGGAAGCAAGAGGGTCGATTTTCTCCATTAGAGAGAGAGAGAACTAGGGTTTTTTACAATCGACACTCCGACCCGTCCCGAAATTTATTTAGAGGAAACTCGTGGAAAAAGATGCGGGTACTTTGCCTTCATTTGATCTTCGCGTTCCCAAGGAAACTCGGGTCCACGTTTAGATTCCCAGCGAACCTTGACCAAAGGAATGCGCTTGCGTTTGAGCCACTTGACTTCACGCTCCATGATTTCCACTGGTTTCTCAACAAATTTCAGTGTTTGATCAACACGAATTTCGTCAGGCGGTATGTGGAGGTTCTCATCAGCTAAACACCTCTTGAGATTGGACACGTGAAAGGTTGGATGAACATTTCCAAGTTCAGGAGGTAACTCAAGTCTGTAGGCTACCTTACCGATTCTTTCGACGATCTTGAATGGTCCAACGTATCTAGTTGCAAGTCTTCCTTTCTTCCCAAATCTGATCACACCTTTCCAAGGTGAGACCTTAAGTAATACACGATCACTGACTTGAAAATCCAAGGGCTTGCGTTTTAGGTCCGCGTAACTCTTTTGATGGCTTCCAGCTGTCTGGAGGTTATCACAAACTTTCTTAACCTTATCAGTTGTCTCTAAAATGAGGGCAGGTCCAGTAAGCTGAGCCTCACTGATCTCATTCCAGCAGACTGGTGAACGACATTTTCGACCATAGAGAGCCTCGAAATGAGCCATGTTGATGCTGGAGTGATAACTGTCGTTGTAGGAGAATTCGATCAACGGAAGATGTGAATCCCAACTACCACCAAAATCGATCACACAAGCTCTAAGCATATCCTCCAGAGTCTGGATTGTTCTTTCAGACTGACCGTACGTTTGCGGATGATAAGCTGTGCTCAGATTAAGTTGGGTCCCCATAGCAGATTGCATGGTTCTCCAAAAATGAGAAGTGAAACGAGCATCTCTGTCAGAAATGATGTTCAAAGGAACACCATGTCGAGCTACAATTTCATCCACGTAGATTTGAGCAAGTTTGTCAGCCGAAAAATCCTCACGGATCGGCAAGAAATGCGCTGATTTAGTAAGACGATCAACAACTACCCAGATGGCATCGTGACCTTTCTTTGTGCGCGGGAGTTTAGTAATGAGATCCATAGTAATGTTTTTTTTTTTTTTTTTGGGTAAAGGGTTACCCCGGTGAATCTATTAAAAATGCAACCGCAAATAAGTACAAGTAGTGAGGATGTGTTCCACACTAGTTCATATACAGGACATGCCCCATATATGTAGAATAAATAAAAACCAAAAACCTATGACACCCCATTACCTAGTCTACTATACATCATGACACGACATCTAGTAGACAAAATAATGCATAGTAATGTTTTCCCATTTCCAAACTGGGATTTCTGGTTGCTCCAATAAACCGGAAGGACGCTGATGTTCAGCCTTAACCTTAAGACAAATAAGACATTTTGATACATATAAGGCAATGTCTTTCTTCATACCAGGCCACCAATACTGAGTACGAAGATCCTTATACATCTTATCTGAGCCAGGATGAATAGAATAACGAGACTTATGGGCTTCATCCAACAGCAAGGTACGAAGATTATCTTGGCTTGGGACCCACAAACGGTCCATGAAGTAATACGATCCATTGTCCTTCAGTTCTAGAGCAGGTGTTATGTGATAAGGAAATTCCTTATCCATGAAGCCTTGTGAAACGCAAGATTGTTGAGCTTGAGAAATACGGGCTTGGATATCGGATTGAGCTTGAATATCCGATTGAATACGAACACAATGAAGCTTAGTACGTTCCTTGCGACTCAAAGTGTCGGCTACGACGTTCGCCTTACCAGGATGGTAGCGAATCTCGCAGTCATAGTCGTTTAGAAGCTCTACCCAACGTCGTTGCCTCATGTTGAGTTCTTTCTGATTGAAGATATGCTGAAGACTTTTGTGGTCCGTGAAAACCACACATTTTGTACCGTACAAATAGTGTCTCCAAATCTTAAGAGCCAAGACAACTGCACCCAACTCAAGATCATGAGTGGTGTAGTTCTTCTCATGTATCTTCAACTGCCTCGATGCGTATGCTATGTCTTTGTTTCTTTGCATCAGGTAACAACCAAGACCTAATTTAGATGCATCGCAATAAATGACGAAATCATTATTGCCCTCGGGCAAAGTTAGGACAGGCGCGTCGCAAAGTTTTTGTTTTAAAGTCAGAAACGCTTCCTCTTGCTTGAATCCCCAATCAAATGGCTTGTTCTTCTGAGTTAGAGCAGTTAGAGGAACTGCAATCTTCGAGAAATTTTCAATGAAGCGGCGATAATAACCCGCTAGACCAAGAAAATAACGAACTTCAGTAGGAGTAGTAGGCGTATCCCAATACTTAATCGCACTGATCTTGGAGGGATCTACATGAATACCTTGTTCGTTGACAATATGTCCTAAGAATTGAACTTCTTTAAGCCAGAATTCACACTTGGAGAATTTGGCGAAAAGTTGCTCTTTCTTTAGGAGTTCTAGAGTAAGACGAAGATGCTGCTCATGATCAGCTCGTGTCTTAGAATATATCTTGATGTCATCAATGAAAACGATGATGAACTTATCCATATAAGGTTTGCAGACCCTATTCACCAAGTCCATGAAAACAGCAGGAGCATTAGTCAAACCGAATGGCATGACTGTGAACTCATAATGCCCATAACGAGTGCGGAACACTGTCTT
This sequence comes from Helianthus annuus, assembly GCF_002127325.2. Lineage (NCBI taxonomy): Eukaryota > Viridiplantae > Streptophyta > Magnoliopsida > Asterales > Asteraceae > Helianthus > Helianthus annuus. The sequence continues at coordinate 79,512,416 of NC_035437.2, forward strand.
GGGAATATCTTCTTCATGCACACGAAGTTGATGATATCCAGATAGCAGATCAATCTTTGAAAAATAAGAAGCGCCCTGTAACTGATTAAAGAGATCATCGATGCGAGGTAGGGGATATCGATTCTTGATGGTGAGCTTGTTAAGCTCACGATAATCGATACACATCCTGAAAGATCCATCCTTCTTCTTGACAAAAAGAACGGGAGCACCCCAAGGTGAAAACCTAGGACGGATGAAACCTTTGTCAGAGAGCTCCTGAAGCTGCTTAGACAACTCTTGCATTTCAGACGGTGCAAGACGATATGGAGCTCTGGCAATGGGATTTGCACTAGGTACGAGATCAATGCGGAACTCGACTTGGCGTGCTGGGGGTTGACCAGGTAATTCTTCAGGAAAAACTTCAGAATAATCCCGTACAACAGGAATATCTTGAATAGACTTACCTTTGCCCTTATCTGCTGCAACATGTGCCAAGAATGCCACATAGTTCTTTCGCAGATACGTCCGAGCTTTAAAACAAGACATGAGTTTGAGACCACCAGCAGGTTTCTCACCAAGAATGATCTTCTCAAAACAAACTATCTCTGCGCGATACTTGGCTAACCAATCCATACCCACAATAACGTCAAAGCTTCCAAGTTGCATAGGCGTGAGGTCAATAGGAAAAAGATGGTTGTTAAGGTTCAACTGGCAGTTGCGGAGAACAGAATCAAGAACAATGGGTTCACCACTAGCCACTTCTACTGTCAATGGTTTACCTAGTTTCGTTCTAGACACGCGAAGCAATGGTTCAAAAGATAACGACACAAAGCTCTTATCGGCACCCGAATCAAAAAGAACAGATGCTGGCTGATTATTAATAAAGAACGTACCGTTCACCACATTATCATCTGCTTGTGCCTCTTGTGCGTTCATGTTGAAGAGTCGACCTCGAGCCTGGGCCTGATTTTGATTCTGGTTGTCTAGCCTTGGGCACCGGTTTCTGTAGTGGGTCAGATCCCCACAATTGTAGCACGAACCAGGAGGAAAATGAGGTCGTGCAGCTTAACCTTGTTGATGAGCAAGAGGCTGAGCAATTTGTTGAGCTTGGTTCTGGTTAGCAGGAATGCGGCAGGTGGCAGCAAGATGGCCATTTCTTCCACAGTTGGTGCATTGACGACACTGCACATGTGGTGGGTGATGGCCGTTACACCTGTTGCACAAAGGTGCATTGCCAAGATAAGGCTTCTTGGCCAGTGGTTGCGCAGGCTGATTTGGTGCAGTCTGAGCCTGTGCAGTAACGGCATAGTTTTGGGAAGCCTTCCGCTTCCTAGACCCCCTTGTAGAACCAGAATCCTTTCCTTTCTTGTTTTGACCTTTCTTGCTATCTTCTTGGTCAGCTGCCTGCTTCTTACCCTTGTCACCCTTTTTGTGCAGCTTTCCCTTTCGAATCTGCGACTCAGTCAGTGTCGCTGATAGCTCGATCACCTGACGGAGTGTGGTAGGGTTACTACCAGTAATGATGTCTTGCACCGAGTCAGGTAGGCCGTCGGTGTACCTTTCGATGACCTTGTCGAGTGGGGCAACCATTGTCGGGCAAAGCAGACTCAATTCTTCAAACCTATCAGTATATGCCCGGTGGTCGCCACTGTATTGTTTTAAGTCATCGAATTCCTTCTCCAAAGCTCGCTGCTCATGACGAGGACAGAACTCCCTCATCATCAGTTCCCTAAGTTTAGCCCATGTCTGAGCTAGAGCAACTTCTGCACAGCGATCCCTCATAACCCCGTTCCACCACGTAAGAGCCCTCTTCTGAAACACACTCGAAGAAAACTCGACCTTGCGATTGTCAGGACACTGCACGTGCCGGAATGTATTCTCAATGCTCTCGAACCATTGAAGAAGCCCAGTTGCTCCCCAGAACCACTAAACTTGAGTGGTTTAGCCGAGTTAAAATTTTTGAAATTGCATGGAGCATTGTTGTTGTTGGCTTGATTCCATTGAGCAAACAGGTTTGGGAGTGCAGCAGCCATTTGCTGTGCAATAATTTCTGCCAGTTCGGCGTTTGCTACCTGATTGTCGCGTCGAGGAGGCATTCTAAAAGAGGAAAACATGCAAGGAACGAGTGAGATGATTGGATAAAGAGAATGAGATGAAACAATTTCAACAAAAGCAAAGATGGTGGTTATGCATCGCTAAGCAAACAAGCGATACACAATGTCTAATCAAAGTAAATGGGTCGATAATAATGTATCGCGAAGACATTTTCGCCTATAAGTGAACACTCACCCCAAGAGGTCCCAGGTAAGAGTGACTGGTCCGATTATGTGGATTTGTATTAACACTCTAGCCTTAGACATAAAACTCAGGGTACAGGCATTCACTCTTCCAGTTCGCACGTGTTCACACTATTAAAACCCGAAAACCTTGACGAGATTTTGAAAATTCCAAAAGGGTTCAAAACCATATAACAGAGGGTTCAAAACCTAGTAATCAATCATCCTAGAACAGATGATTAATTTTCAAAGCGGATTCGGAATCGAAGTTCTCGTTGTGGTTATCACCTAAGGATAGGTGAAATGCATGTTTTTAAAAAAATCTAAACACAAGATAACTTGTGTTAGGGTCCTAGAAAGTTATAGTCTAGGTCAAAGCATTACTAATAACCTAATTCCCTATAACCATTTGCTCTGATACCAACTTTTCTGTCACACCCCTACCGCGTATAACATGCAACCGCGGCGAAAACGTCTGGGAGTGTTGAGACAGAATTAATTGTTTCATAACTATGGCATACAAAGTTATATTTTATTTATTAAACACGAGTGTTACATTGTTTCAAAACAGGAAAAAAAGTGTTCAGAACATATTCAAACTAAGTCTATCTTCTTTTTATGTCTCTAAGGCACAGGTCCGCCCTAGTGTCACAATCGTCATCCTAAGCGACAGCTCCTGAAAACACATGTGAAAGTAGGTATGTCAGCATAAAAATGCCTGTGAGATACATAGGTTTTGTGAAAATGGGATTCATGACTTAAGTTTAAAGAAAACGTTTAATAACAGTCTGAATAAGATGGAGATAGTGCTGCAGCGGTTTGGATTTCATAATAAGATGGTTAAGTGGATCATGACATGTGTAACCACGGCCTCGTATTCGGTTAGTATTAATGGTGATATCCACGGGTACTTCCCAGGGAAACGTGGCCTTCGTCAAGGGGATCCCATGTCGCCTTACTTATTCACGCTTATCATGGAGGTGCTCTCTTTATTGCTTCAAAAGGCGGCTGAATCCTCGTTTAAATTTCATGCTCATTGTGCTAAGCAGAAAATCATTAATGTCTCATTTGCGGACGATTTGTTTATCTTTGTCAATGGTGACATCAGTTCGGTTAAGAAGGTTAAAAATGCTCTTGAATTGTTCACTAGTATATCCGGTTTAGTTCCGAGCCCTTCAAAGAGCACGGTTTTCATGTGCAACGTTCCTCCATCGGTTCGTCAGCAGATTCTGAGTGTTATGCCCTTTCAACAAGGTATTCTTCCTGTTCGGTATCTTGGAGTTCCGCTTATTACCACTAAGCTGAATTTTAAGGATTGCAAGATCCTTGTTGATCGGTTGGAATATAAAATCACGAGCTGGATGAATAAATCTTTGTCTTTTGCGGGTCGGCTCCAACTTATAAATTCGGTCCTATCCTCTATGCACATATACTGGGCGTCCGTATTTATTATTCCTGTTCGTATCATTCATGATCTTGAGAAAAGAATCCGAAGATTTTTATGGAATGCGGGAACTGATAGTAGAGTTCGAGCGAAAGTGGCCTGGAAAGATGTTTGTTTACCCAAAAAGGAAGGTGGTTTAGGCATTCGTAGTATTGCCGATGTCAATAAAGCTTTAATTACCAATCATATTTGGAGTATTATCACCAAACGGAAATCTTTATGGGTAAGTTGGATTCACTCTTATAAGCTGAAAGGCAAGTCTTTTTGGGATATCCCGAGTCGAGGAAGCATGAGCTGGGGGTGGAGGAAAATCCTCTCCATTCGTGAGCTGGTTCGGCCGCATGTTTGGGTTTCTATTCGAAGTGGGACTCAAACAAATGCATGGAGCGATAATTGGAGTGAATACAGCCCGCTCAGATCGTTTATCACGCCGAGACACATTGCCAATGCAGGTTTTAACCTCCAGTCTTCTGTTGCGGATCTGATTGATGATCACTCTCAATGGAAATGGCCTCAAGCTTGGAATGATTTGTACCCGGTTTTAATTAACTTACCGGTTCCGACTCTGGAACAAAATATGGAGGATAGAATCAGCTGGAAGGACCGGGAAGGAAACAAGTGTAGCTTCGGATCCGGGGTGGTGTGGGATTCTATACGCAACAGGGATGGAATTGTTTCGTGGGCAAACATGGTGTGGTTCGCTCAATGTATCCCGAGACATTCGTTTCATATGTGGCTTGTTTGCAAAGATAAGCTAAAGACGCAAGACAGATTGGCGGCATGGGAAGCAGGAAGCGAAACTAACTTAAGGTTAATGTGTTGTCCTCTTTGCAGGTACGGCCGGGACTCGCGTGATCATCTTTTCTTTCAATGTTCCTTTGCGTCTAAAATTTGGAACAATGTGAAGACTATGGTGGATTTGGATAGTGTTTCTGACCAGTGGAGTTCTATTATGGTATGGATGGCTCAATATGCGGATTCGAAGATGTTGGTTCATGTAATTTGCAAGATTCTTATAGCAGCATCTTCGTATTTTGTTTGGCAAGAGAGAAACAACCGATTATTCTCTCAAAATTGCCGAACTCCCGAACAGGTGGCGCAGGTGATAGTCCATACGGTCCGGTTAAAAGTGATGGGGTTCAAAAAGGACAGCAATCCGGTGAACAGGAGAGTTTTAGAGAAATGGAAGATCTCTACAGAGAATCAGCTTAATGATCCAGGCTAAATGAGTTAACTAGAGTCTTGGGTGTCTAGTTTAGTTGTGGCCGTTTTTGATTTGTTGTTCTGGGTTGTTTTTGAAGTTGGTTGTGTTTGTTTTTGGATTGCCTAGGCTTGGTATGCCAAGTCTAGAAGTGTGTGCCAATTCTTGTCACACCCTGTTTTGTTTGTTGATATATAAAATTCACCGGGGTAACCCTTTACCCAAAAAACGTTTAATAACAGTCAGTCATGAACCTTGTAAATTGTTTTGTTTTGTAAATTATATGAAAAACGATAAGATCAGATGATATGTATAAATAGAATATAAGGTTAAATGAATAACCTAGTAAAATGAGTTTGTATAAGATAAGTTGTTTGTAAAAATAATGTCTTGTGAAGAATATGTTATTTTTGTAAAACGTAATATGTCTAAACTGAAATGATTTAAATAATGCTACGATAGGTAATATTATACAACCATTTATATATAGGAAGTACCAGCGGCGTATCCACCATGTTTGTATCATATTACATACGCCACGTTACTCAAACCATTTACCTAAACCAACCACCATGTAAATTGTTCATGTATAAATCAATTGTCAAGTGTTATTGTGTAAACCATATCAAAATGTTCATGTCTAATGTAAACCACCAAATGTGTATATCAATGTCAAATTGTTTATGTTTAATGTAAATCATATAATGTTTATCCAAAATATCATGTATGGCATGTGAAATATATCAACCAGGCCATAGGTAAAAATGCACAAAAACAGGGTATTGAATTAAACATAGTTTAAGTCAAAGTTATGTTTTATGGAACAATTGCATGCTATACTGATACAAACATTTATGTGTTATTGTGAAAATGCATACATTCAAGCCTTTGTGACTGTGGTGATAGACCTTTAAACAAATTAAAGGTCTATATGTGTTATGTTTATCGTATTCGGTCATTCCTTCCAATCCAAACAAACCCGAGATTTCAGGAATGGTTGTTGTCAAGTCCTATGGTACCATTACCTTCTAACGGGCGGCATGATCGGTGTTAATGAATGTACATTGTATAATTTGAACAAACCAAATGTCATACCAAAATGTGAGCATGTGATGAATAAATGTACTAAGTACGCACACAATGGGCATACATAGCATAAAAGTCATGTAAATCAATGTGCTAGCATGCTATCAGTCAACACACGTAGCAGAAATGTAACGTAAATCAATGTACTAAGTATGCTAAGTAAACATACATAGCGAAACAATGTAATGTAAATCATGTACTAATAGTGTACTAATGAGCATAGCAAGTATATGATGTGAAAACATGAAAGCATGAAAGTAACAAGTAGGCACATGTGTTTCTCCCCAAAACAATATGGAAAACTTGCAACTGAAACGAAAGATGACGGAGGCTAATTAGTTAGTTTATTTGTAGTTTCGGTTCTGTCTAGATGAGTGTCTAGGTGTTTATGTCCGGTTGTTGCGTTCGGTTTCTTTTGGTTTTGTTTTACTGGCTTTACTTTCATGGGGCATGTCTCATGATTGAACTGGTGTAGGCTTTCTACACCACTTGTTCTTTTTTGGTTGTGAATATATAGAATCACCGGGGTAACCCTTTACCCAAAAAAATATGGAAAATAGCAAAAGAGGGGACTATGTACTCACCTGAGATTGATTTGAAGTTCTTGTGTAATAATCACACAATGCTAGAGATCACGGAAAATCAATCGGCACCTAATAGGTAGCTATATTAATCTACCGGACCAAATTCGGAAGATTGGATAGAATGAGGGTTCGTAAACCAAACGAGTATAGAGACTCATGTAAGATGGTTTAACAAGGCCTACATTCTAAAATGAAACCTATCCTAAGTGCTTACGACCCATTACGACCCGTTTAGGTAGCTTATGCTATCTTAACGCGTCGTTTGCGTAAAACGCGTTTGGAACGCCTAACGTCGTGACCATAAGGTATAACCTCGGAAGGTTATTCCCTATACAACTATGGTCACCTAATGTGTTTGGTCGGATCCTAATGATCGACCAAATGGGTCGGGTCCGAAAGTATAAGCGATTATTTAGATCGCTTACCTTACGACCCTAAATAAGCACTAAACTTTTAGATCGCTTACCTTACGACCCTAAATAAGCACTAAACTAAAAGTGACGAGCTAAGCATGTTAGAACATGCTTAACTAAGTTTAGAAAACGGGTTTGGTATCAAAACAAACGGTTTTCATACCCACGAGTAGTTTGGTTACAAAATACGCAAGAATGCGCATTTTGGCCGAAACTACGACTCGTCACTGAGCCTAGATAACGTGGTAATCAGTAGGTGTAGTCATTAGAGACTATAACCATCGTGATCACGCTCATGTTATGAAGTTCAAACGAACTTCGTGTTGACCATAGGCTGGTCAACGCAGAAAGTCAAACATAGTTTGACTTTAGGACTAGAAAGCGATTAAAAGAACGAAAGAACACAAAGGGTCCCCGAAAGCTAATCTCGATCCAGGAGCTCAGGTATGAAGCAAAGGCCTCAACTTAGAGCATTAGATCAGATTTTGTGTGTTTTAACACAAATGGGGGGGGGGTATTTATAGGAAAAGCAAGACCGTTAGGATCGTTTCTTGAATATCGTGCCTTGATCTCATTCGTACACTTGTCAAGATGTTGTGGTATCAATATGTGACCCTAACCCCAGAGATTGTGAAGAGGCATTGCCCCTTGGATGCTTGAAAGGCCAATTTTTGCAAGAAAAACGAGTTTCTGCATCTGCAGGGCTGACACGGCCCACGTAAGATTTAGACAGGGCTTACGCGCCCCGCCTGGGAGTCCAGATCAGAAAATAAATTTCAGAAATGATAGTTTAGGTCCCTATTGTGGTTTAAGGCCATTTCCAACACGTTTAAGGCCCGTTAAGGCATCTTTAAGGCCCTAAAATGATGCTTTAACATTGAGGACATGAAACATGCTCAAAAATATGCCGGATGTTTGTTCGTTTGGCCGTACGATCGCGATGTTCGGTTAATTACGACGGAATGCGCATAAGCGCGAGAAACGATCCAAATTGCGCGACGAATGGATTTTTCTCATGCCAAACACTAAGGCATAATATTAGGATGCTTACATAAACTTTTGGATGTCCGAATGTGTTCAGAACGTAAGTTATGCGCGAAAGTGCAAACTTATGCACTTTTTGACACTTTTAGTCCCTGAATGATCCAGAAGTTTATTTTAGCATACCGAACCCCTCAAAGCCTATTTCCAAGCTATTTAAAGGATATTTATGGTATGTTTAACTTATGGACATGTTCAGGAATTCTGTTTTAGTATGAATCGTCATATTTTCGCAGTTTGTCGGATTTAGTCCCTGTAAGCGAATGAACTTGTTTTTGCCATACCAAGGCCTTCAAAACTTATTTCTAAGTTATGTAAAGGTTATTTAAGGTATGTTGAGTATATGTTGATGTTCCGGAGTATTTGTCGCATTAAACTGAGTACGTTTACGCATCAGTTTGCGTATAATTCTCCAAAAAGCGATGTAGAGTTTAAAATCGAACAAAAGTCAAAACATGAAAAATGTAAAACACAACCAAACGAACATTGGGATCAAATAACTTTGTTTTATTGATAATTGAACTGTTCACAATGATTTCAAGCACAAATGTTACAACTTATAATATTTTCTCAAAAAAATTAATATAAGTATCTCGTGTTTTGCACTTTGCACCCGAATTATGTATCTTGTATGTTGCATGTGTGTTTTTGTGTTTATACTTCTCATGAGTGTTTTTAAGTCTTAATACACTAGCACGTATAACACGTACTATATACACTTAGCACAAAAGTTGGTGATCAAATAATATATATATTTTTCTCAAAAATATATACATACTTACTATCCATTTTTATTCTTGAAGAAATCCTCATTTCTTATCACCAAAAATTAGGGAAACCTTGGTAATACTTTTAAATACATTTTTAGGGAATAAGTTTCTCAAAAACTTATATTTTTCTAAGTGTCAAAATTTATAAGAATTTTGACAGAGTTTCCCCTAAAAATGGAGGTTTCCCATGTTTTCAAAACATGTGTTTATTTTCTTTTAATTCATCAACAATATCAACAACACAATCTTTATTTACCAAACTTGTCAAAACAAGCATATACCACAAACTTATGAACTTGAAAGTTTGTAAAAATATGTAGTAAGTTACTAACATATTTAATAGGTCTTGTTATCCTCAAAAATAAGTTTAATTTCTTAAAAACTTTATTTTTAAAGAATATGTATTTTCACAACTTCAAGTCATGAATTTCAAAATATTTCTTTGTGGAATTTTCTTTCAACACAAGTGTTTATACACTTGTTTACTTTCTAAAAAAATGATTTTAGTTTATACAGGATCCGGGTTTTTAACAATCTAGTATTTTCCACTTGGTTCTTCCGAAAAACCACTTGTAGATCTTTAGATCTACAAGTTTACAACTTCATTTTACAAGAAAACTCATGTTTATTCTAGTTCAAGTTCATGTATGGATGGTTTCATCATCCTTTAAAACTCAAACATTTACATCTTACTAGTTCATGTTCTTAAACATGAAGTAGTATGTCTAGATGATGATCCATCCTACTTCTACCAACAAACATCATCAAATAATTATAACTAGACAAGATTCACGTGATTTACACACATATCTACTCTTTATCCACCATTAATCACTTATGTTCAAAACTTTATGTTATGTTCATTAGAGTTTTCATCATTTAAGCATCCTATCATCTATTAACCACTAAAAATAGGAACAAGATGAAGATTTAAAGCACTTACTACTAGCACAAGGCTAGGGAAGTTCAAGAAGAGAAAAGTGGTGGTTAATAGCAAACGAAGAAGGTCCTTCAAGATCCGCTTGCACCGAGCTTCGTTAGTGACCTTCTTACACCTCAAGATAACCTTGGATTGCTTGAATGATGATCGAAAATGAGTGTGTGTGTGTGTGTGTGTAGTTGAGGCCGTAGCCAAAGAAGGAGGAAGGAGAGAGTTCTTGGGGTTGAGTGATGAATGAAATGAAGACTTGAACTCCATGTGCAATCTTATAGCCCATGTTTAAGTATTAACCCAAGTGTAATGTGCTTCTAAAGGACCAACAAGATCAATTAAAATAATCAACAAATCAAAGGGTGGGTCACCCTTGTCTCCTAACCGTAAGTGGGGGGGGGGGTGCATGGTTGGTTTTCAACTTTAGTTACATGCTTCTAGTTAGCTTTCAAGTATAATAAGTCTAGTGTTAAGAGTGTTATTAAATATATAGTGTGTTAGGGTGTTCGGAGACCCTAACCTGCTCAGAAAAATAAAAACAATGCTTCCAGCATTATTTTGGTGTTCCGGGCAATATCCGGTTGTTCGGTTATATACCGGTTCGTTAATAGTGCTACATTACACCTTTTAGTGTCTTTTAAGTATCTTTTCATACCCTTTCAATTCCCTACACTTGGGGAAGTATTCTGGATTATAAAACGTAATTTCTGCATAATATTTATGTGCTAAGAGCTGATTTATTGCTGAATTATATAAAATTATGCACTTAAAGTGCGTTTCGGGTGCTTTTTTAGTGCTTATTTTAGCTTCCGGAGAGTATAAATATTAACCCTTGTATGCACTCTTGGGTTTTAATGTATTCTTGTTGTTGGACCTACACCTAGGCTCCAGTTTTATTGTCTGACTGCTTTCTACAGTTCTGTTGACACAGTGTGTCTTATCGGTGAGTTTACTAGTATTTCTGACGCAACGCTCTCGTTAATGCATAAAGCAATATTTTGTAGTATACAACGTGCATGAATTCAGTTGTTTAGCATGTAATCAGTCAATGCTGACATTTAAGCACATAATTGCAGTCATTAAATAATAATTAAAGTGTACGGAAATTACCGGTTTATGCCAGTTGTCACAGTCTCCCCCCGTTAAAAGAATTTCGTCCCGAAATTCAGGCTGAACTAACTCTCGAAGGAGTCTTCTTGAATAGGTGGGGATACTTTTCTTTGAACTGGTCTTCACGTTCCCATGTGTACTCGGGTCCGTGCTTAGAGCTCCAACGTGCTTTGACAAGTTTAACAGTGCTCCTCCTGGTCTTGTTGACTTTCCAGTCAGTAACCTCCACGGGTTGTTCCGTATTCAGAGGGCATCATCAATATGCACTTCATCCACTGTGATGATCACGTTTTCTTGTGTTGGGCTCTTCTTGAGATTGGATACATGGAACGTATCATGTACTCCATTAAGTTCTTCCGGTAACTCCAACTTGTATGCCACGGTACCAATTTTTTTTCTAGAATCTTGAATGGTCCGATGTATCGTGGATTCAACTTTCCACGTTTTCCAAATCTTACTACGCCCTTCCAAGGTGAGACCTTTAACAACACTTTGTCTCCCACCTCGAATTCTACTGGTTTTCTTTTCAGATCAACGTAGCTCTTTTGTCGATCTCGAGTCGCCTTAATGCGCTCTCGGATCTGCGCAATCTTGTCGGTTGTCTCTTGTACAAGTTCAGGACCAACCATACGTTTATCTCCAACGTCTGCCCAACATAAGGGCGATCGGCACTTGCGGCCATACAGTGCTTCGAACGGCGCGACCTTTATGCTTGTATGGTAACTGTTATTGTAGGAAAACTCAACTAAAGGTAGGTGAGTATCCCAGCTGCCGCCTAGATCCATGACACATGCGTGAAGCATATCTTCTAATGTTTGTATAGTCCGTTCGCTCTGGCCGTCTGTTTGAGGATGGAATGCCGTGCTTAGATCTAACTGGGATCCAAAGGCTTCCTTAAATGATTGCCAGATTCTTGAGACAAAGCGTCCATCTCTGTCTGAAATAATTGAGATTGGCACTCCATGTCGTGCCACAATTTCTCTTAAGTATATCTCTGCAAGCTTTCCAGTGCTGTCTTTTTCTCGGATCGGTAGGAAGTGCGCAGACTTCGTTAACCGATCGACTATCACCCATATCATATCGTGCCCTCTCGGGGTCCTGGGTAACTTCGTTATGAAATCCATCGAGATTTGTTCCCACTTCCACATGGATATCTCTGGTTGTTGTAGTAGGCCGGACGGTTTCTGATATTCAGCCTTAACCTTAGCACAGGTTAGGCATTTTCCAACATAGACAGCAACGTCGCTCTTGAGTCTCGGCCACCAATAGTATTTTTTCAAATCTTGATACATTTTATCTGATCCTGGATGGATCGAGTATCTCGATTTGCCGCTTCGTCAAGAATGACTTCTCGTATGCCACCATAGAGTGGAACCCAAATATGCTTCTCAAAGTATAAGGCTCCCTCTTCGTTTGGCACCATGTGTTTCAACATACCCCGGAGGTATTCAACTCTACGATTTTCTTCCTTAAGGGCTTCTTGTTGTGCGTCACGAATACGTGCAGTGAGGTTCGTTCGAATCGTCATTTCCAAAGCTCGAACCCTTAGGGTCTTAACCCTTTCTTTTCGACTTAGCGCGTCTGCTACAACGTTTGCCTTTCCAGGATGGTACTTAATCTCACAGTCATAGTCATTCAGCAGCTCGACCCATCGTCATTGTCGCATGTTTAATTCTTTCTGATCGAATATGTGTTGTAGACTTTTGTGATCTGTGAAGATTGTACAACGAGTACCATATAGATAGTGTCGCCAGATCTTCAAGGAGAATACCACTGCGCCCAGCTCCAGGTCGTGAGTGGTATAGTTTCTTTCATGAACCTTCAATTGTCTTGAAGCGTAAGCGATGACTTTTTGGCGTTGCATGAGCACGCAACCCAAGTCTTGTCGTGAGGCGTCGCAGTATACCACGAAGTCTTCAGTGCCTTCGGGTAATGATAGTATCGGTGCATCACATAGCTTGTTTTTAAGTAACTGGTAGGCTTCTTCTAATTTGTGACCCCATTCGTATTTCTTGTCTTTCTGAGTAAGGGTCGTTAGCGGTTGGCTATCCTTGAGAAATTCTCGATGAATCGCCGATAATAGCCCGCTAAGCCCAAAAATTGTCGAACTTCAGTTGGGGTTTTGGGAGCTTCCCAATTCTTTATTGCTTCTATCTTGGACGGGTCTACATGAATGCCCTTCTCATTCACAACGTGACCAAGAAATTGTACTTCGCAAATCCAGAATTTGGATTTTGAGAACTTCGCATAAAGTTTCTCTTTCTTCAGTAGTTCCAAGATGGTTCTGAGATGTTGCTCGTGCTCTTCTTTCGTTCGCGAGTAAATCAGGATATCATCAATAAATACAATCACGAATTTATCGAGATATGGTTTGCATACACGGTTCATCAGATCCATAAAGTCCGGTGGTGCATTCGTCAGCCCAAATGGCATCACAAGGAACTCGTAGTGTCCATAACGCGTTCGGAATGCGGTCTTTGGTATGCTTTCTTCTTGGATTCTTAGCTAATGGTATCCAGATCGAAGGTCGATCCTGGAATAGTAGCTTGATCCTTGCAATTGATCAAATAAGTCGTCAATCCTCGGTAGTGGATACCGATTCTTGATCGTGAGCTTGTTCAGTTCTCTGTAATCGATACACATCTGCAGTGTTCCATCCTTATTTTTCACGAATAATACTGGAGCTCCCTAGGGCGAGAAGCTTGGCCTTATGAATCCTTTATCCAACAACTCCTGGAGTTGTGTAGATAATTCTTGTATTTCGGATGGCGCAAGTCGATAGGGAGCCTTGGCCACAGGAGCGGCTCCTGGAACCAAGTCTATATGAAATTCGACTTGTCGTTGCGGAGGTAGTCCTGGCAGATCTTCGGGAAAAACATTAGGGAATTCCTTCACCACCAGAATGTCCTCGAGCTTCGGCTCTACAGCCTTCTTATCGACAACATGTGCTAGGAAGGCAACACATCCTTTCCTTAAGCACTTCTGTGCCTTCATACAACTGATGATTCATAGAGGCGCGTTTCGTCTTTCTCCATGTACGATGAGAGTTTCATCATTTGCCAAAGGGATGCGAATGATTTTCTCATGATAAATAACCTCAGCTTTGTTCTTGGACAACCAGTCCATTCCGACTACTACACCGGAGCTACCCAATTGAATAGGTAAGAGGTCGATGCTAAATCTTCGTTCACCAAGTTCTAGTGTGCAGCCTCTAACAACTTCGCCCGATTCAACAAGTTTACCATTGGCTAGTTCTATGGAATAAGGAATTTCTAATCTACTAGATTCTATTCCAAGTATGCGTTTAAATTCCACAGACATGAAGCTTTAATCGGCAACAATGTCAAATAATATGGATGCAAAGTGATTGTTAATGAGAACGTACTGGTGACCACGTTAGAGTTTGAACGTTGTTTCCCCTTGGGCAATTTTTCTTGAAATGATCCATGCTTCCACAACCAAAGCATCCTTGGTTTTGCCCAGCTCCATGGCCATTCCGGTTACCATTCTTGTTGCCAGCACCATTGCGGTTTCCATTCCTGTTCTTTCCTTTTCCCCAACAGTCCTCGGTACGGTGACCCAGGTTTCCACACTTGTCGCATTTTGGAATGCGACAAACTCCTCCGTGATGACGCTTGCATTGGTTGCAGAAAGGCATAGTGCCCAGGTACCTTTTGGTATGAGCGTCATTCATGGTTGAAAGAGTTTCCGTTTCCTGAGGCGGTTCAGGGTCGCACTTCTTGTTGTTGAAGCCCTTGTTGTTGTTGTGAGTTGTTTCATTCAGATTCGAATGCTTCCTCTTCTTGTCACCAAACGACTTAGCATGCGTCTCGGTCCTTCCAGTTGAGGTTAGTGTTAACCTCTTCCTCCGAACACAATCTTCAATAAGGTTGGCAGCCAGAGTTACCGCCTCAGTGATTGTTTGAGGTTTGGCCGAAGTTACCATGCCGCGAAACTCGGGAGCCAGTCCCCAAATGTGGCGTTCAACGCGCTTGAATTCGGGAGTCACCATGTAGAGAAGCACTCTAGTCAGATCGTGGAACGTTCGAGTATAACCATTAATATCCGCACCTTCCATGGTCAAGTGCCAGAACTCCGTTTCCAGTCTTTGGAGTTCAGCATGAGAGCAATACTTCTCTCTCATTCTTTCCTTCAGCTCATCCCAAGTTAGGCCATAAGCGGCATCATCGCCCAAAGTTTGGGCTTGCAAGTTCCACCAAGTCAGAGCTTCATCGACAAACAATCCAGTAGCAAAGGCAACTTGTTGATCCGCGGTACGCTTGCTCATGCGGATAGTAGCTTCAGTCTTCTCCGTCCAGCGCACAAATTCTACTGCACCTCCTATGCCGTCATAGTTCATCGGCTTGCAGTCGAGGAACTGCTTGAAAGTGCAGCCTTGAACTGCGTTTCCTCCAGATGAATCTCCATGCCCGTTACGTCTAGCATCGCTTGGTCTTGCACTGTCTTGAGTACGGTTTGCCTCGTAATGGGCGATAGCAGCGGAGATCTTTTCTTCCAGTAGAGCTTCCAGCTCTTCGGCAATTCTTGGCAGTGGGGGAGGAGGAGGTTGGTCACGAGCGTTCACAGCTCTTCTGGGCGCCATGTTCTGAAGAACACAACCCAATAGGGTTAGACATTTGTTTGATGTCGTCATACGAGACAGTAGTAGTATATATATATAAATATATATATATATATATATATACACAGGTATATACCACATAAGTGACATCAAACAATTATTACTCTAGCAGAGTATTTAGTAGGCTTGCACTGAGGGAATCTATACGTGACAAGACTAGTTGTGGTTTCTGTGCACTGAATTCCATAATTATGTATGCATCCATAATTACGTAATTCCTTGCACAGTCCGCATAGTTCGTTTCATCCGCGTATTTCTTCCTTCAGATAAGCCATTGCTTTCAGGTAAAGTCACGTATACTTGTGACATTCTACTTCTAGTATATGCTAATTATCACACATAGTTGCAAGTAATTTCTCAGTTAAAGACAAGTGCTACTTCGGTGCACCCTAAGTCTCGTAGTGTCTTTTCTAGACTCATGTAAACAGTTTCAGGTAGTGGATGTCGCGAGACGTTTTATGCAATGAAAACTCTTTGAAAAATTGTTTTTGTGAAAGGATCCTAGAGATTGTAGACTAGACTCGAGAAGGAATCCTGGTTCACTACAATCGCAACTCTGATACCAATCTGTCACACCCCTTTCTGCGGCGGAAGCACGAGGTGTTATCATGAAAGGTTCTCATTGCATACGAAGAGTAAACATACTACATGCTCAAAAGTAACTTCAAACATTACATTACTGAAAACATAAGTCAAGTGTTCACAACACGAGATAGCATATTGTTTTAAAAGTTACAACTTTATTTAACGATAAACATAGCGACATCCACGAGCATGAGTAAGACCACGCGCACATCCATCGTAGTTACCTGAAATACATGTGAGTTTTGGAAAAAACGACATCAACATAAAGTTGGTGTGAATTCATGCAGTTTTTATATTTCACGTTTGTATACTTTGTATGAAAACATAGTTTGTGTCATGTATAAATCAAGTTTTCATATATAAATCAAGTATTCATGTGTACACCACGTACTCATGTATAATTCAAGTTTTTCTTGAGTACCCCACGTACTCAAGTATAATTCTCGTTTTCTTGAGTACCCCACGTACTCAAGTATAATTCAAGTTTTCTTGAGTACCCCACGTACTCAAGTATAAATCAAGTTTTAGTATGGTATGAATCTTATGTAAATAAAGTATTCCTGTAAGTATCAGGATTGTTAATGGGTTGCAAAGTCATTAACATGTGACACGGCATAGGAAGTCACCAAACCTTAGGCATTTCTCTATTTGGCATATACTGAGACACAAAAGCACTACTCGATTCTCGCCCTCACCGAGAGTGTGGCTGCCCGGCACCCGTTAGATCTAACCTTTTGTTCTGCTGTCTAGAAATATAGTTGATTAATGGTGCTTATGGTACCCTATTCGTGACACGATTTCTCGTATCATTTCTCATATCACATCATACTTGGTTCTCGTCCTCACCAAGTGTGTTTCTTGTTATCATACCATACCATTTATAAACATAGTAATATTTGTACATGTATTTCACCCCCGAAGTTATAAAACTGAAAACAGTTAAAGAAACGGGGGAGCATGAACTCACAACTTTGCGTTCCTTGCGTCGTAAACTCCACCGAATTTGCTTAATTAACGTCGTGACCTATACGCGTTTTCTTAACATTAGTCACTAGACTTGTGTCGCACAAGTACAATCACTCTCTTTTGTATTTGTATTGTCGTGTTAATATTTTTAACTAAGTATTTTACTTATATTATTTTCTCAAAAAAATTAATATAAGTATCTCGTGTTTTGCACTTTGCACCCGAATTATGTATCTTGTATGTTGCATGTGTATTTTTGTGTTTATACTTCTCATGAGTATTTAGTGTATTTTTAAGTCTTAATAGACTAGCACGTATAACACGTACTATATACACTTAGCACAAAAGTTGGTGATCAAATAATATATATATTTTTCTCAAAAATATATACATACTTACTATCCATTTTTATTCTTGAAGAAATCCTCATTTCATATCACCAAAAATTAGGGAAACCTTGGTAATACTTTTAAATACATTTTTAGGGAATAAGTTTCTCAAAAACTTATATTTTTCTAAGTGTCAAAATTTATAAGAATTTTGACAGAATTTCCCCTAAAAATGGAGGTTTCCCATGTTTTCAAAACATGTGTTTATTTTCTTTTAATTCATCAACAATATCAACAACACAATCTTTATTTACCAAACTTGTCAAAACAAGCATATACCACAAACTTATGAACTTGAAAGTTTGTAAAAATATGTAGTAAGTTACTAACATATTTAATAGGTCTTGTTATCCTCAAAAATAAGTTTAATTTCTTAAAAACTTTATTTTTAAAATATGTATTTTTAAAACTTCAAGTCATGAATTTCAAGATATTTCTTTGTGGAATTTTCTTTCTACACAAGTGTTTATACACTTGTTTACTTTCTAAAAAAAAATGATTTTAGTTTATACAAGATTCGGATTTTTAACAATCTAGTATTTTCCACTTGGTTCTTCCGAAAAACCACTTGTAGATCTTTAGATCTACAAGTTTACAACTTCATTTTACAAGAAAACTCATGTTTATTCAAGTTCAAGTTCATGTATGGATGGTTTCATCATCCTTTAAAACTCTAACATTTACATCTTACTAGTTCATGTTCTTAAACAAATTTAGTATGTCTAGATGATGATCCATCCTACTTCTACCAACAAACATCATCAAATAATTATAACTAGACAAGATTCACGTGATTTACACACATATCTACTCTTTATCCACCATTAATCACTTATGTTCAAAACTTTATGTTATGTTCATTAGAGTTTTCATCATTTAATCATCCTATCATCTATTAACCACTAAAAATAGGAACAAGATGAAGATTTAAAGCACTTACTACTAGCACAAGGCTAGGGAAGTTCAAGAAGAGAAAAGTGGTGGTTAATAGCAAACGAAGAAGGTCCTTCAAGATCCACTTGCACCGAGCTTCGTTAGTGACCTTCTTACACCTCAAGATAACCTTGGATTGCTTGAATGATGATCGAAAATGAGTGTGTGTGTGTGTGTGTGTGTGTAGTTGAGGCCGTAGCCAAAGAAGGAGGAAGGAGAGAGTTCTTGGGGTTGAGTGATGAATGAAATGAAGACTTAAACTCTATGTGCAATCTTATAACCCATGTTTAAGTATTAACCCGAGTGTAATGTGCTTCTAAAGGACCAACAAGATCAATTAAAATAATCAACAAATCAAAGGGTGGGTCACCCTTGTCTCCTAACCGTAAGTGGGGGGGGGGTGCATGGTTGGTTTTCAACTTTAGTTACATGCTTCTAGTTAGCTTTCAAGTATAATAAATCTAGTGTTAAGAGTGTTATTAAATATATAGTGTGTTAGGGTGTTCGGAGACCCTAACCTGCTCAGAAAAATAAAAACAATGCTTCCAGCATTATTTTGGTGTTCCGGGTAATATCCGGTTGTTCGGTTATATACCGGTTCGTTAATAGTGCTACATTACACCTTTTAGTGTCTTTTAAGTATCTTTTCATACCCTTTCAATTCCCTACACTTGGGGAAGTATTCTGGATTATAAAACGTAATTTCTGCATAATATCTATGTGCTAAGAGCTGATTTATTGCTGAATTATATAAAATTATGCACTTAAAGTGCGTTTCGGGTGCTTTTTTAGTGCTTATTTTAGCTTCCGGAGAGTATATATATTAACCCTTGTATGTACTCTTGGGTTTTAATGTATTCTTGTTGTTGGACCTACACCTAGGCTCCAATTTTATTGTCTAACTGCTTTCTGCAGTTCTGTTGACACAGTGTGTCTTGTCGGTGAGTTTACTAGTATTTCTGACGCAACGATCTCGTTAATGCATAAAGCAATATTTTGTAGTATACAACGTGCATGAATTCACTTGTTTAGCATGTAATCAGTCAATGCAGACATTTAAGCATATAATTGCAGTCATTAAATAATAATTAAAGTGTACGGAAATTACCGGTTTGTGCCAGTTGTCATATATTCTAAAACGTAACTTATCCTAAGTGCGTTCGACCCATTACGATCCGTTTAGGTAGCTTATGCTACTTTAACGCGTCATTCGCGTAAAACGCGTTTGGACCGCCTAACTTGTCCTATGACAAGTAAAATATGCCTTAACATGTCTAATATTGTTGCCTAATCAATTTAGATGTCAAAAATTATGTTATATATGCTTAAAATGAATTTTGGCGCAAAAAGGGCATTTTGGTCATTTACCTAAGGCATATAAACTACCTATCATACAACTACTTAAACGAAGTGACCATAAGGTATAACCTCGGAAGGTTATTCCCTATGCAACTATGGTCACCTAATGTGTTTCGTCGGATCCTAATGATTGACCAAAGGGGTCGGGTTCGAAAGTATAAGCGATTGTTTAGATCGCTTACCTTACGACCCTATATAAGCACAAATCTAAAAGTGACGAGTTAAACATGTTAAAATATGTTTAACGAGGTTTGAAAACAAGTTTGATATCAAGACAAAGGGTCTTGATACTCAAAAGTAGTTTGGTTACAAAATACGCAAGAATACGCATTTTGGCCGAAATACGACTCGTCACTAAGCCTAGAAAACGTGGTAATCAGTATGTATAGTCACTAGGGACTATAACCATCGTGATTATGCTCACGTAATGAAGTTCAAACGAACTTCGTGTTGACCATAAACTGGTCAATGTAGAAAGTCAAACAAAGTTTGACTTTCATGCTAAAACGCGTAAAAGAACGAAAGAGGACTTACAACGGGTCCAAGAACGGAAGTTTGATTCCAAATATCCTCAGGTATGAAGTGATAATCACCTCAACTTAGAGGAATTTCAGAATCAAATGTGGGTTTTGAAGCAACGGGGTGGGGTTTATATAGTTTTTGCACAACCGTTAAGATCGTTCATCGTAAAACGAGCTTCGATCTCAACCGTACAAGTGCACCCATTCTTTTGCAAAACCATGGGCACCTAAAAATGGCCCCTAGTTTCATAAAATACCATGTGCACATGCTAAAAATTCTGGAACATAAATTTTAATGCTTACATAAATTTTTGGATGTCCGGATGTATTCAGAACGTAAGTTATGCGCGAAAATGCAAACTTATGAACTTTTTGACGCTTTTAGTCCCTGAATAACCAAAAAGTTTGTTTTAGCACACCGAACCCTCAAAGCCTATTTCTAAGCTATGTGAAGGATATTTAGGGTATGTTTAACTTATGGTCATGTTCCGGAATGTCCGTTACAGTACGAATCGGCATACTTTCGCAGTTTGTCGAAATTAGTCTCTGTAAGCGAATAAACTTGATTTTTGCCATACCAAAGCCTTCAAAACTTATTTCTAAGTTATATAAAGGCTATTTAAGGTACGTTAAGCATATGTTGATGTTCCAGAGTGTTTGTTGTGTTAAACTGATTACGTTTACGCATCACTGCGCGTATAACTTTCCAGAAAGCGGTATAGAGTTTGAAATCGAACGAAATTTGATATGTGCAAATGACTCACATATTTATACAAATCCCGAGTATGAAATTCAATATTTCATTGATTTTGTATTTGTTTGATGGCCGTGGAGGCACAGGTGTCATATGATATGTTTGAACCGCGAGACGGATTCAAACATAGAAGTAGTGGAATTTACGAATGATATGTTTGAACCCGCGAGACGGATTCAAACATAAAAGTTATGGAATGTATGAATGGTATGTTAGAATGCGTGAGACGGATTCGAAACATGAAAGGAATGAAAGATATGAATGATATGTTAGAATCCGCGAGACGGATTCGAAACATGAGAGGAATGAAAGATACGAATGATATGTTAGAAACCGCGAGACGGATTCGAAACATAGAAATGAATGAATGATAGAATGAAGAAGGTTGAAATTCGTAAATAAGTACGAATCAAATAAGTAAGAATGAATGACAAGAATGAAAGGGTTAAAATTGTAAGAAATTACAGATCGAACGAGTAAATATTCTTTAAGAAGCGGATATTTTCTAAGTTATGTTTTGGAATTATATATATATATATATATATATATATATATATATATATATATATATATATATATATATATATATATATATATATATATATATATATATATATATATATATATATATATATATATATATATATATATATATATATATATATATAGGGGGCTGCTAGAATGAGAACCACCCCGAGTTGTAAGAACCGCGAGAACTACACCCCACGGAGCGCCGTTCGCCATGATTTTTTTTTACAAGTAGATGTGTGTATTATAAACACAGCCGTAAAAAATCATGGCGAACGGCGCTCCGTGGGGTGTAGTTTTTTACACCACAAGTTTGGTGTTTTTTAATTTTTTTTCTTTTTTCTTTTTTTTTCACCAAACTTGTGGTGTAAAAAACTACACCCCACGGAGCGCCGTTCGCCATGATTTTTTACGGCTGTGTTTATAATATACACATCTACTTGTAAAAAAAAATCATGGCGAACGGCGCTACGTGGGGTGTAGTTCTCGCGGTTCTTACAACTCGGGGTGGTTCTCATTCTAGCGGCTCCCTATATATATATGTATATATATATATATATATATATATATATATATATATATATATATATATATATATATATATATATATATAGGGGGAAGTTTAAATGAGAACGCTAAATATTGTGAGAACCGTGAGAACAAATGAAAAAATCGCGACAACTTGGTCAAAAACAATTCAAATTCAAAAATTTTTTCTACACTTATCATTATTATTCGAATACAATGTTAGAAATTTAATTTACACGTTTAAATTTACGTGAATTCGTAAATAAAGAAAATTTACACATGTGTAAGTTTGCCATTTACACATGTGTAAATTTGTTATATTTACACATGTGTAAAAAATCTAAAAAGAGTGATTTTGAAAGGAGAAATGAATTATTTAATGTTGTAAATTGTTTTTTTGATGTTGTATTTTAATTACAATGAGATTTGTATTAAAAAAATTGGTTTTGATTAGTTTTTTCATTCGTTTTCACGGTTCTCACAATATTTAGCGTTCTCAAGATAACCCTCCCCTATATATATATATATACATATGAATATTGTCACACCCCGACCACGTAAAACAACAAAACGTGGCGGAAACGTCGGGGAGTGTTGTAACAGAATCATTGTTTCACAACCATGGATTAAACAGTTTCGTTTTATTGAATTAAATGTATTACGTTACATTGGAATTAGAAACAAAACATGAACAAATAGACTTCCATTGTTATTAAGTCACTAAGGCCTCGTCCTTTCCTAAGTGAGCGTACACAAATATCATCATCAAACATCATCAACTATGGTACCTGAAACACATGTGAAAATACGTCAGCATAAAAATGTCGGCGAGTACATAGGTTTTATGTGAGTGTCAGATTCTTGGCTCATTTTACATGTTGCAATACTTATTTAAAAAAAAACATTATTTTGAAAAGTATAGTATTGCGACATAATTAACCAACTCAAATCAAGTTGGATATGATATATAAAATCTCGTAGCCATGATTCTTAACGGCAAAACATTTGTTTTATTAAATCAAATTGTAAAACATATCGTAGAAACTTGTTAATAAAACTCGTATGGTTTATATTATTCAGAAAACATCATTTGTGTGACATCGTTTCAAAATCGTTTACCCAAGTGATCTAGATAACGCAACGATATATAATGTGTTAAAAGCACTTATATATAGGAAGTGCCATCGGCGTATCCACCATGCTTTTAACACATTACACCCGCTCCGTTACCTAATCACTTCCCTAACCCAACGGTTCCAACAGTTACAAATGTTTCACACATATCAAATGGTTACAAATGGTTCACATATATCAAATGGTTACAAATGGTTCACATATATCAAATGGATACAAATGGTTCACATATATCAAATGGTTACAAATGGTTCATATATATCAAATGGTTACAAATGGTTCACATATAACAAAGTATCACCAATGGTTCACATGCATCAAATGGTTACAAATGGTTCGAACAGTTCAAAATGTAAAACAATGGGCTAGCATGTTAAGTGAACATACATAGCAAAACATAATGAAATCATGTACTAATAGTGTACTAATGAACATAGCAAGTATATGATATGAAAATATGGAAAGCATGAAAGTAACAAGTAGGCACATGTGTTTCACCCCAAAACGTTTGAAAAACAGTAAAAGAGGGGACTATGTACTCACATGAGAATGCTTAGAAGTCTTGAATAACTACCAAGCAATGCTAGAGGGATCACGGAAATCAATCGGCACCTAATATAAGTAACTACGTAAATAAATCGGACCTAAATCGGAAGATCGGATAGGATGAGGTTTCGTAAACCAAATGAGTATTGGAACTCATATGATATGGTTTAACAAAGCCAAATGAGTATTGGAACTCATATGATATGTGTTTTGCATTATTTTGTCTACTAGATGTCGTGTCATGATGTATAGTAGACTAGGTAATGGGGTATCATAGGTTTTTGGTTTTTTATTTGTTCTACATATATAGGGCATGTCCTGTATATGAATTAGTGTGGAACACATCCTCACTACTTGTACTTATTTGCGGTTGCATTTTAATAGATTCACCGGGGTAACCCTTTACCCAAAAAAAAAAAAACCTAACTTAAGTGCTTACGACCCATTACGACCCGTTTTTTTTTTTTTTTTTTGGGTAAAGGGTTACCCCGGTGAATTTTATAAATCAACAATAAGAACAACAGTGTGGCTGAAGTACCACACCCAAACTAGCGTTGGCATACCAACACTAGAAACAAACAACCCAAAACACACGACCAGGCACACATGCCACAACTAGAATCCAAAACAACACAGCCAAACTAAACAAAATGACTACAAAAAAATGACAACTACACTAGCCGGGATTAAGCTCCAAGTTGTTATCAGGAATCTTCCATTTATCCACCAAGCTCCCATTTTCAAATCGCCGTTTGAACTTAAGAGACAGAAGCCGCAATCGGACCGTAGTAATAATTTCGTGAGACACCACCATAGCCGTCCGATGGTTCCTTGAAAACAGCCTGCTGTTGCGTTCTTGCCAAATAAAGTAGGTTGCAGCCGCAACTACCAACCTACTAATCACATTATCAGGTTTCTGAAGGGACGAATTATGATTCATCCAAGCCATGATATCACTCCAACCACCATTGATATCTTCCATATTAGTGAAGCTCCTAACTTTGTTCCAAACCTGCAAAGCAAAAGAGCATTCAAAGAATAGATGGTCCCTCGAATCCCTGTTGTAGCAGCATAAAGGGCAACACATAAGATTCAAATTTGTTTCACTTCCCGCTTCCCAAACAGAGAGCCGATCCTGTGTCTTCAATTTATTCTGAATAACAAGCCATATATGAAACGCATGCCTAGGAATGCACTGTTTGTACCAAACCATATTCCCCCATTGCACTTTACTTGCATGATGCCGAATATTATTCCAAACCTCCCAAGAAGAAAATGGTCGATTATTACCTTCCAAATCTTTCAAAACCAACTAATCACGGGAATTACTACATAAAGTAGGCACCACTATATTAATTAAGACTGGAAACAGGTTATACCAAGCAGTCGGCCAGTTCCACTGACCATCATGAGACACCAGCTCAGCTAACGACGACTGCAAACTGAATCCTGCATTCGCAATACGCCTAGGAGTGATAAACGCACGAAGAGGACCGATGTTGCACCAAGTATCACTCCAAGCATTTGTATCAGCACCATTCCCAATAGATTTCCACATCAAAGGACGAATAAGGCTCCTACTCGCAAGAAGTTTCCTCCATCCCCATGTCATTCGGCCTCTACTAGGGATTTCCCAGAAACTACGACCCTTAAGCTTATAAGTATGTATCCAACGAACCCATAAAGAATTCCGATTGGATAAAATGCTCCGAACATGAGAAGATAAAAGGGCTTTATTAACAGCCGATAAGCTACGAATGCCCAATCCACCCTCATCCTTCGGAAGACAAACAACCTTCCATGCAACTTTAGGCTTCACGGTCTTATGGTAGTTGCCAGACCATAGAAAATCACGCATACGTTTTTCCAGATCTGTAACTATTCTAGCTGGTAATAAGAATACCGTAGCCCTTTCCCCAAAAAAAAGAATACCGTAGCCTAATAAATATGCATCGCCGGAAGGACCGAATTAACCAGCTGTAACCTACCTGCAAAAGAGAGAGATTTGGTCGTCCAGTTATCAATCTTCTTTTCCATTTTCTCAACCAGCACCTTACAATCCTTATACGAGAGCTTAGAAGAAATTAGAGGAACTCCCAAGTAACGAACTGGAAGCGCACCCTCTTGGAAAGGCATAATTCTCAGGATTTCTCTTTTAGTAACTTTGTCACACCCCCAAAATCCACCCGCGGAGTATCACCGCTTGGGAGCGTGACTGACCAGGATCAAGCCACCAATCATATTGAACATGTAATTAATATTAAGTAAAATAAATGTAAACCATCCATCCAATACGATAGGTGTTCAAAACATAATCATAGTTTCAAAGTGTAGCGGAAGCATAGTAAATAATCCAACAATAGTTAATAGTTTTAAATGTCATAATAGTTCAACGTAGAAACCACGATCCTTGCACACAACGACCCGCTTCTCCAGTGCAAGCTCCAAGTACCTAACGATCTGCAAGGCATGTAACAGAATGATCAACAAACTAGTTGAGCGAGTTCACAGTAAGTAAATGCGTAACAGTAAGTAACGGGTGGCTCTACTGGGCCAATAGTAAGTTATACAGGTGGGGGCTTCCCATGTTATGTGACCACTAGACTATTCGTATTATCCCTGTTCTTCGTCCGAGAACAGTAGCGCGTATGAGGTGTGCGTAGGTTTTACGCACGTATCCTTCATAACCGAGGATAGAAGTAAGTAATGCGTACACGTAGGTTTTACGTACGTATCCTTTGTATCGAGGATAGTAATTGGCATGTGACCACGTAGGTGTTATCCCAACCTACGGAAGAAGTAAGTAATGCGTACACGTAGGTTTTACGTGCGTATCCTTTGTAACGAGGATAGTAATTGGCATGTGACCACGTAGGTGTTATCCCAACCTACGGAACCGTCCTGACATCCGAGGACCATGATAGGTGATAGTCTAGGAAAGCATATGTACGTTCTTAGTCAATGATAACCTTTAACCCATTCCCACGACCCGGGAATCCCATGCCTTAGTAGGAGTGTGAACTCACCTTGGTTTGCTCGGTATGCTATGCTCTAGGGTTTATCAAACGTCTAAGTCCGTTACACACGACCTAGAATATGTTGCATATGATATGATGTAAGTGTTTGCATCAAACTAGGGTTTACAAATCGTTGGCATTCAAGCAGTTGTGTCTTGTGTGTTTATCGTGTACATGATGATATCACATAGAATGTTCACGCATGTAGAATCATACAGTTGCATTCCGTATCGTACAATTATACATATAAAGAATCACACATCACACAAACAGTTAATCATATTCACATAACTCACGCGTCACGTCTTTGATTTCGTAGTTTAGCCTAACATATTCTTTGTTCATATAACGCACATTATCGTACATGTAACACACACATGCAATCCCATCCATGATAGCTCATCTATTCCACTAGTGTCGTCTAATAACCGTATAATATGTGTCTAGCTCAAATAGTCAGTATACAGACACACATGATGTACTCGCACACTTCAAGTCTAGTTAATAAACACGTGCAGCCCATTGTCTAGGCAAGGCCCAATTAGATAAAGCTTAACCCAATCAGCCCAACTAACTCAGACCCCAAGCTTACCATCTATCGAAATTCGGACAAGGATTGAGGGGGTGAAACTCAGACCAAAGGTGATTAAACTCGGATAAAGGCTGCCCCCCATTTAAACTCGGGCTAAAGGGGATCCTTGACAAACTCGGGCATCTTGGCTCTTAAATGAAACTCAGACATCACATTAAATTCGGACCAAATGGTGTTGTTTATGTAGGTCGGACTAAGGGGTGATATATTAAACTCGGACTAGGTGTTATGCATTAAACTCGGTCTAGATGTTATCATATCAAACTCGGACAAGAATCAATTGTTTAAACTTGGACACTTGTGTTGCTTATTAAACTCGGGCAAAGAAAATCAAATTATACTCGGACATCACCTGATAACTTAAACTCGGACCATACATAAATAATTAAACTCGGACCATACCTGAGTAATTAAACTCGGACCATACCTGAGTAATTAAACTCGGACCATACATTGATTCACACAAACTCGGGCTTTATTCATCACATAAACTCAGACTCTTTACTTCTTTTAAAACTCAGACAATATGACAACAAGCTCGGGCATAACCAACAATTAAACCACGGACATATACGACCTGTTGAAGCTCGGACTAACACAATCACAAAGCACTAAAGTAAATCACAATTGCATCAATTACGTTTCCATACGACTCAAAACCCTAGTTCATACATTTTCACAGTGAACTGTTCGATTATCAAACAACAATTCTACATATCTTGCATCTTAATCATCAGCCAATGATTCCACATCAACCACACCCACTTCATAACAATCAACCATCAATCAATCACAGAACTATCATATGAAAACTAGGGTTTGCACATACAACACGAACCAAGAATAGATGATAATCAAACAATCAATAAACAATGATTAAGCAATTACCTTGATTGATTCTAGATGGATTGAAGGATCAAACTTTGATGCAAAAGACTTGTGAATCCAAGATTGATGAAAATATGGTTGTAGAGAGGATTAGAGGAGGTGAAAGTACGTGTTTTGGTTTCTTGTGATGATTAGGGAATGATTAGTGAAAGAGATTAGGGTTTTAAGTTGTTAAAGTTTCACTATTCGCACAAAACACCCTAAGGAATTATCTATCACATATTCCATGCACAAGATATACAATTTACAGTTTCACCACCACCTTTAAGTATTTGACAAATTATTCACCAGCAATACATAACTATGCATACTCACACAATACAATTCATCGTATTTAAAACGCATACAATTTCGTAGCAATTTAATTGTGCAATCAATCAACTAAGCAATACAAGAACGTGCAATAAATGCGAAACAGAAATCTTGGAAATTCGAGTTGTCACATTATCCCCAACTTGAAAGAAATTTCGTCCCGAAATTTGGTACGCACTCACTGAGGAAGCTAGGTAAGTTATATCGTTCACTGGTTTTTCCTGGGGTGTCACATCATCCCCCCGTTGATTTGGAATTTCGTCCCGAAATTCAGTAGTAGTAGCTTCAGCCTCAGTAGTGGTTGCATTGGTTTCGAATAACTGGGGATACTTTTCTTTCATCTGGTCTTCGCGTTCCCAGGTATACTCTGGGCCACGCTGGGAGTTCCAACGAACTCGAACAAGAGGGATTCTCTTGTGTTTGAGGACCTTAACATCCCGGTCCGTGATTTCAACTGGTTCCTCGACGAACTGCAACCGCTCGTCGATAGTGAGTTCCTTAAAAGGAACTATGAGGGTCTCATCTGATAGGCATTTCTTCAGATTCGACACGTGAAATACATTGTGAACTGCACCGAGTTCAGCTGGTAGGTTTAATCTGTAGGCTACTTTGCCAATCTTTTCTAAGATTTCGAATGGTCCGACGTACCGCGGATTCAGTTTGCCTCGTTTACCAAATCGAACCACACCCTTCCAGGGTGAAACTTTCAATAAAACCCGGTCCCCGACCTCAAATTCCAATGGCTTTCTACGCTTGTCCGCGTAGGCTTTCTGACGGTCGCGTGCTGCCGCCATGCGTTGTCGTATCTGCGCAATCTTTTCTGTGGCGTCCACTACAATCTCTGGACCCGTAATTTGACTATCCCCCACCTCTGCCCAACAGAGAGGTGACCGGCATTTACGTCCGTACAATGCCTCGAATGGAGCGGCTTGAATGCTGGTATGATAGCTGTTATTGTATGAAAACTCCACGAAAGGGAGGTGCTTTTCCCAGCCGTTGCCGAAATCGATGACACACGCTCGAAGCATGTCTTCTAGAGTTTGGATAGTTCGCTCAGACTGCCCATCCGTCTGAGGATGATATGCTGTGCTCATGTCTAATCGTGAGCCGAAGGATTTGTGCATCGCTTGCCAAAGCTCTGACGTGAATCGTGCATCGCGATCCGAAATAATAGAGGTGGGCACTCCGTGCCTCGAAACAACTTCTTTAAGATAGACGTCTGCGAGAGTGGAGAACTTGTCCGTTTCCTTGATCGGCAGGAAGTGTGCAGACTTGGTGAGTCGATCAACTATGACCCATATTGTATCGTTCCCACGCTGAGATCTAGGTAGACCTGTAACAAAATCCATGGAAATTTCTTCCCATTTCCATTGCGGTATCTTAGGCTGCTGAAGTAGACCAGCTGGTTTCTGATATTCAACCTTGACTCTCGCACAGGTTAAGCATTTTCCAACGTACGTAGCGATGTGAGCCTTCATACTAGGCCACCAATAAGTTGTTTTGATATCGTGGTACATTTTATCCGCACCTGGATGTACCGAGTAGCGAGACTTGTGCGCTTCATCCATCACAAGTTCGCGTAAACCGCCATAAAGTGGGACCCAAATACGCCCCGTTACATAGTAGGCGCCGTCTTCCTTTTGTTCCATTTGTTGTCGTGAGCCGCGTAAGGCTTCAGCCTTGACGTTTTCGGGCTTCAGTGCTTTTGTCTGAGCAGCTCGTATCTGTGCAGGAAGGCTAGACTGAATCGTAAGCTGTAGCGCTCGCACGCGCTTAGGTAGAGTGTCTTTCCGACTGAGGGCATCAGCCACAACATTGGCCTTGCCTGGATGATACTTGATGGCGCATTCGTAGTCGTTCAGAAGTTCAACCCATCTCCGTTGACGCATATTCAAATCCTTTTGCTTAAGAATATGCTCGAGACTCCTGTGATCGGTGTAAATCGTGCACCTGGTACCGTACAGGTAGTGTCGCCATATCTTAAGCGCGAAAACAACAGCTCCCAGCTCTAGATCGTGCGTCGTGTAGTTTCGTTCATGAACCTTGAGTTGCCGCGAAGCGTATGCAATAACTTTATCCCGCTGCATCAATACACAACCAAGCCCCTGTATCGATGCGTCACAATAAACCACGAAGTCATCCGTGCCCTCAGGCAGTGAGAGAATAGGTGCGCTGCAAAGCCTATCCTTTAAGTACTGAAAAGCGGTTTCCTGCGTATTACCCCATCTGTAAACGACACCTTTCTGTGTTAGCATAGTAAGCGGCTGCGCGATCTTGGAGAAGTCTTTGATAAACCGTCTGTAGTATCCCGCCAAACCCAAGAATTGGCGTATTTCTGTTGGTGTACGCGGTGCTGGCCAATTCCTGATCGAATCTACCTTGGATGGATCGACGTGAATCCCATCCTTGTTCACCACATGGCCTAAGAAGTGGACTTCACGAAGCCAGAAGTCGCATTTTGAAAACTTTGCGTACAGTTGCTCCTTTCGAAGAAGTTCCAAGATAAGACGTAAGTGCTGCTCGTGTTCCTCCTGACTCTTTGAGTAAATCAAAATGTCGTCGATGAATACGATAACGAACTTGTCTAGATAGGGTTTACACACCCTGTTCATAAGATCCATGAAGACTGCAGGCGCGTTCGTAAGCCCGAATGGCATGACCAGAAACTCGTAATGACCGTAGCGAGTTCTGAAAGCGGTTTTGGAGACGTCCTCATCCCGGACTCTCAGCTGATGATAACCTGACCTCAAGTCTATCTTGGAGTAATAACACGACCCTTGCAACTGGTCGAATAGGTCATCTATGCGCGGAAGAGGATAACGGTTCTTCACCGTCACCTTATTGAGTTCGCGGTAGTCGATGCACATCCTGAACGTACCGTCTTTCTTCTTCACAAATAACACTGGAGCTCCCCAAGGCGAAGAGCTTGGACGAATAAAGCCCTTTTCCAAGAGCTCTTGTAGCTGCTTCGACAGTTCTTCCAGTTCGGTTGGAGCCAAACGATACGGTGCGCGGGCTATTGGTGCTGCTCCAGGAGCTAACTCAATCTGAAACTCGACTTGACGATGAGGAGGTAAACCAGGTAAATCTTCAGGAAACACTTGAGGAAAATCACGCACAACTGGTATATCCTCCAGCTTCTTTACCTTTGCTGATGCGTCAGTGACAAGTGCCAGAATGGCAGTATGTCCCTTTCGTAAACATTTCTGCGCCTTTAAGAAAGAGATGATGCCAACCACAGCACCACTCTTGTCACCTTGTACTTCGAGAGGTTCTTGACTGGAGCGAGGAATACGAATAACTTTTTCTTTGCATAAGATCTCCGCGTGATGTTGGGATAACCAATCCATACCGATGACGACGTCGAAACTACCCAAAACTATGGGTATGAGATCAATCGAGAAAGTCTGACCCGCTAGAACAATACTACAACCCTTGACTACCTGTGCGGCTTCTACACTTTTACCATTGGCTAGTTCTACGACGTGTTTGGTGTCTAGGGGTGTTGGTGTACGTTTTAATAATTTACTCATTTTCAATGACATATAGCTTGTATCAGCACCCGAATCAAATAAGACAGTAACATAAATATCGTCGAGAAGAAACTTACCCATAACCACATTGGGATCATTCACTGCGTCACCCCGACCTAGCACAAAAGCACGACCCCGAGCTTCGTTGCCATTGTTGTTGTTGTTTCCCCCGTTATTGTTGTTATTGTTCCCGTTGCCCTGATTGTTGTTGTTGTTCTGGTTCCTGTTTAGCTGAGGGCAGTGTCTCTTGATGTGACCTTCAGCACCACAATTATAGCACCCCTTGTTGCCCTGTTGCTGATTCTGCTGTGCCGGTGGCTGCTGCTGATCCTGATTCGCAGGACGAGGGCTTCTACAGTCTTTGGCCTCGTGACCCATCTTGAGGCATCTTTGACAACGGCCCTTGTTACACTGACCGTTGTGGTGCCTGTTGCAGTTGTTACACTTTGGAAGGTTTCCTCGGTATCCACCCTGCCTGTGGCTACCTGACGACTGCTGGTTAGGGCTTTGATAGTTGCCAGTCTTTCGCTGCTGATTCTGGGACTGAACCGAAATTGATGCTTTGCTTGAATCCCCCTCCCATTTCCTCTTGTTGTCACTGAGGATAACGGGAGTAGCTGAAGGAGTGACTGTAGCAGTAGCGCTGACGCGCTTAGGCAGTTTATTCTGATCCACTGCCTGATCGGTGATGCGATGAGCGAGACGCTGGATTTCCTGGATGTTGTTGAGGTTAGCCGAGGTAACGTGGCTCTATATTTCTGGTGCCAAACCTTTGAGATACAACTCAATACGCTTGTATGGAGGGTCCACCATAGTTGGACATAACACAGCCAACTCATTCGATCTCTTGGTGTAAGCTTCGATTTCCGAACCAACCATTTTCAAGTTATACAACTCGTCCTCCAACTTGTGAATGTCTTCTCTAGTGCAGTATTCCCTCTTGATCAGTTCTTTGAAATCATTCCAGGGTGTGGCGTTAGCAGCTGCCAACCCTAAGATCTGCACTTGTGCGTTCCACCAAGTGAGCGCAATCCCTTCAAGTGTGCCAGTGGCGAACTTCACCCTGCGAGCCTCAGGGCATTCACACATTTCGAAAACCGACTCGAGCTTTTCAAACCAGTGGAGGAGTCCAACTGCTCCCTCCGTGCCACTAAACGAGCTAGGACGACAATCCATGAAATTCTTGAAGGTGCACCCAGGTTGTTGCTGAGCGGGTTGACCTATTGTGTACGAATAGGGCAAAGTTAAGTACGAGAATTAATGTAGGATCTAAAGATCCTAGTGTCTATACTGCAGGGTATACTACCTGCTTGGGCGGCTGCAACTGCCGCAGCAATGAGAGCCTCTAGCTGGGCTTGAGTCATGTTAATTCGTGCGGCCATTGATCTTCACATCAAAGGCAACATAAGTGAGAAAGGTTCGCGAATAGTGCGATGACAGAAGAGTGTAAGCACATAAGTATTCTCATGCAATAACAAGTAGTGAGCAAAGTAATGTAAGCATACTACGAGCAAAGTTCTATGCAGTTCTAGCAAGCAGGTAACAAACATAAACCTTATTACCTAGGATGTCGAGTCTTGCACGTGGAGCGAAGCGTCGTTGTGGATCGTTGAGAGCACTGTTCTGGTTATAGTCTGGTTTTAATAAAAACGTTTTTCCATATTAAAACCAAGTTCTCTATAACCAATGGCTCTGATACCAATCTGTCACACCCCCAAAATCCACCCGCGGAGTATCACCGCTTGGGAGCGTGACTGACCAGGATCAAGCCACCAATCATATTGAACATGTAATTAATATTAAGTAAAATAAATGTAAACCATCCATCCAATACGATAGGTGTTCAAAACATAATCATAGTTTCAAAGTGTAGCGGAAGCATAGTAAATAATCCAACAATAGTTAATAGTTTTAAATGTCATAATAGTTCAACGTAGAAACCACGATCCTTGCACACAACGACCCGCTTCTCCAGTGCAAGCTCCAAGTACCTAACGATCTGCAAGGCATGTAACAGAATGATCAACAAACTAGTTGAGCGAGTTCACAGTAAGTAAATGCGTAACAGTAAGTAACGGGTGGCTCTACTGGGCCAATAGTAAGTTATACAGGTGGGGGCTTCCCATGTTATGTGACCACTAGACTATTCGTATTATCCCTGTTCTTCGTCCGAGAACAGTAGCGCGTATGAGGTGTGCGTAGGTTTTACGCACGTATCCTTCATAACCGAGGATAGAAGTAAGTAATGCGTACACGTAGGTTTTACGTACGTATCCTTTGTATCGAGGATAGTAATTGGCATGTGACCACGTAGGTGTTATCCCAACCTACGGAAGAAGTAAGTAATGCGTACACGTAGGTTTTACGTGCGTATCCTTTGTAACGAGGATAGTAATTGGCATGTGACCACGTAGGTGTTATCCCAACCTACGGAACCGTCCTGACATCCGAGGACCATGATAGGTGATAGTCTAGGAAAGCATATGTACGTTCTTAGTCAATGATAACCTTTAACCCATTCCCACGACCCGGGAATCCCATGCCTTAGTAGGAGTGTGAACTCACCTTGGTTTGCTCGGTATGCTATGCTCTAGGGTTTATCAAACGTCTAAGTCCGTTACACACGACCTAGAATATGTTGCATATGATATGATGTAAGTGTTTGCATCAAACTAGGGTTTACAAATCGTTGGCATTCAAGCAGTTGTGTCTTGTGTGTTTATCGTGTACATGATGATATCACATAGAATGTTCACGCATGTAGAATCATACAGTTGCATTCCGTATCGTACAATTATACATATAAAGAATCACACATCACACAAACAGTTAATCATATTCACATAACTCACGCGTCACGTCTTTGATTTCGTAGTTTAGCCTAACATATTCTTTGTTCATATAACGCACATTATCGTACATGTAACACACACATGCAATCCCATCCATGATAGCTCATCTATTCCACTAGTGTCGTCTAATAACCGTATAATATGTGTCTAGCTCAAATAGTCAGTATACAGACACACATGATGTACTCGCACACTTCAAGTCTAGTTAATAAACACGTGCAGCCCATTGTCTAGGCAAGGCCCAATTAGATAAAGCTTAACCCAATCAGCCCAACTAACTCAGACCCCAAGCTTACCATCTATCGAAATTCGGACAAGGATTGAGGGGGTGAAACTCAGACCAAAGGTGATTAAACTCGGATAAAGGCTGCCCCCCATTTAAACTCGGGCTAAAGGGGATCCTTGACAAACTCGGGCATCTTGGCTCTTAAATGAAACTCAGACATCACATTAAATTCGGACCAAATGGTGTTGTTTATGTAGGTCGGACTAAGGGGTGATATATTAAACTCGGACTAGGTGTTATGCATTAAACTCGGTCTAGATGTTATCATATCAAACTCGGACAAGAATCAATTGTTTAAACTTGGACACTTGTGTTGCTTATTAAACTCGGGCAAAGAAAATCAAATTATACTCGGACATCACCTGATAACTTAAACTCGGACCATACATAAATAATTAAACTCGGACCATACCTGAGTAATTAAACTCGGACCATACCTGAGTAATTAAACTCGGACCATACATTGATTCACACAAACTCGGGCTTTATTCATCACATAAACTCAGACTCTTTACTTCTTTTAAAACTCAGACAATATGACAACAAGCTCGGGCATAACCAACAATTAAACCACGGACATATACGACCTGTTGAAGCTCGGACTAACACAATCACAAAGCACTAAAGTAAATCACAATTGCATCAATTACGTTTCCATACGACTCAAAACCCTAGTTCATACATTTTCACAGTGAACTGTTCGATTATCAAACAACAATTCTACATATCTTGCATCTTAATCATCAGCCAATGATTCCACATCAACCACACCCACTTCATAACAATCAACCATCAATCAATCACAGAACTATCATATGAAAACTAGGGTTTGCACATACAACACGAACCAAGAATAGATGATAATCAAACAATCAATAAACAATGATTAAGCAATTACCTTGATTGATTCTAGATGGATTGAAGGATCAAACTTTGATGCAAAAGACTTGTGAATCCAAGATTGATGAAAATATGGTTGTAGAGAGGATTAGAGGAGGTGAAAGTACGTGTTTTGGTTTCTTGTGATGATTAGGGAATGATTAGTGAAAGAGATTAGGGTTTTAAGTTGTTAAAGTTTCACTATTCGCACAAAACACCCTAAGGAATTATCTATCACATATTCCATGCACAAGATATACAATTTACAGTTTCACCACCACCTTTAAGTATTTGACAAATTATTCACCAGCAATACATAACTATGCATACTCACACAATACAATTCATCGTATTTAAAACGCATACAATTTCGTAGCAATTTAATTGTGCAATCAATCAACTAAGCAATACAAGAACGTGCAATAAATGCGAAACAGAAATCTTGGAAATTCGAGTTGTCACAAACTTGAGGAACATTACCAAAAAAGGTCGTGCTTTTCATCATTTTGGGAATAAGGCCCGACACCTTGGAAAACCGATTAAGGGCATCTTTGATTATCTTAGTCGACACAACATCCGCATTCACAAAGATGAACAAATCATCCGCAAATGTAACATTTATGATCTTCTGCTTTTTACAATTGATGTGGTATCTAAATGCATCACTAGAGGCCGCTGCATTGTGTAACAAAAGCGAAAGAGCCTCCATAACCAAGGTAAATAAGTAAGGAGAGATTGGGTCCCCCTGTCTCAGTCCCCTTTTACCCTTGAAAAACCCGTGAAGATTACCATTAATGCTCAGAGAGTATGAAACCGTGCTAACACACGTCATAATCCAACTAACCATTTTGGGAGGGAAACCAAACCCAAACAAGATATCCTCCAGAAAAGTCCAGCTGACTGTATCATACGCCTTTTGAATATCGATCTTAAATGCACATCTAGGAGGCCCAACATTCAAGTGATAATTATGCATTAGTTCCTGAGTAAGAAGGATATTATCTGAAATCTTTCTACCCGGAACAAAAGCAGACTGACTAATATTCACCAAAAAATCCAAGCTACCTTTGATTCTTTCAGTGATTATTTTGCTGATACACTTGTAAAGCACATTGCAACACGAGATCGGTCGATAGTCAATAACCGAATTTGGAGTTGTAACTTTAGGAACCAACGCTATAATGGTGTGATTAATTTGTTGTAGCAGCTTCCCATTATTAAAGAATTCCAAAATAGCTTTTGTTACCTCATCCCCGACAATTTCCCAAGAATTTTTAAAGAACGCCGAAGTGTAACCATCAGGACCTGGAGCCTTATTTTCGCCAATCGAGAACATAGCACTTTTTACCTCCTCCCGAGTAACCTGACGGATCATAAAAGCTGCAACATTCAAATCCAGAGTATTGCTGAACAAGCCATTAACATCTAATTTTTCCACCTTATGCACCTTACCCAAGAACTCAGTATAGTGATCAACCAACACTGCATAAACTTCATCCCCCGTGAACTGAATACCATTAGTATCTCTGATTTGGAGGATCTTATTGCATGCATTCCTAGTTTTCACACAGTTGTGAAAAAATTTTGTATTAGAATCACCTGCCGCCAACCACTCAGCCTTGGCTTTTTGCTTGAGAAAGCACTCTTCATCATAAGAAGCTGAACGAAATTCTTTAAGGCGAATAGACTCTTCCTCTCTAAGGCCAGCATCAAACGGATTAACATCTATAGCCTTTTGGACTTCATCCAACTTCAACCTCAGCAAATTGACTCTTTCATGAAGATTACCTTGCTTATAAAGAAGCCGTCTAAGAGGAGACTTCAAAAAGGTGAGCTTCTTCACCACCGAAAACATGGTAACCCCTTGAACCTCCTGACTCCACGCATTCAAGACACATTGGCTGAACCCCTCCTTGGTTGCTAAAAAATTAGCAAACTTAAATGGCTTAGGCCGGCTATGTTTAAAGCTGGAAAGGAAGAGAATGCACGGTGTATGATCCGAAATACGAAACGGGTGAAACAGCGCATAAGCATTAGGATACATATCCAAGAAATGGATATTCCCCATGATCCTATCAATCTTCTTAACTACACCTATTCCTTGTTTCGGTTTTTGATTCCAGGTAAAATGCATACCATGGCTCTTAATGTCAACCAACTCATTACTTTGAACACACTCATAGAACTCTCGCATGCCAATAGTAGTAGTAGAAGAGCCAACTATACAATCTTCCATAGATAACGCCGAGTTAAAATCCCCCAACACGACCCACGGCCTGTCTCTAACAAAGCTTTTATGCATACATAAGTTTTCCCAAAGGTGTCTTCTATCTTGGTACTTATTCTCAGCATACACGAACGAACAAAAAAGGATCTTATCATCCGACTTAAGACGGGATTGCACATGAATAACCTGATCAGTTTGATGGACCACCATAAGATCCACTATATCCTTATTCCAACCCACAATAATCCTAGTTCCCCTTGAACAACTACTACTATTGGAATACCAATCCCAGTTCCTGAACACCCCTTTGCAAACTCTATCTAAATTAGAAGTGTTAACATGCGACTCCAAAACAGCACAAATATTAAGATGATTTTCAGTGATTAGTTTCCGAACCTCACGTTGTTTCAGGGGATGGTTCAAGCCCCTAACATTCCAAACCATTAAGCTACCCATTAACACCCTTTAGACCGGGAGTGCTTGCCCCCTCAGCTGGTTTTGAATTCCTATCCGCTGCCATAAAATCGGACATTTCAGTGTGAAGATCATCTATAACCCCTTCCTCATCATACGGACTTCTAATCGGCTCATTCTCATAGCTCCGGTTCACAACAGGAACCCCTTCCAACTTATCAGCACTAGAAAGCGCCTCAAACGAGTTCTGGATCTTTATAGTGCTGTTATTTTTACCATTACCTCCATTTACCCCCGTACTCATGCCTCCTTTATTAATAATCTCATCATCTTTTGTTCCAGACGTACTAGCTCCAGGAGTACCGTTACCTCCATTAAAACCCTTCTGCATACCAGCCCCAGACGGATTGGTTTTTTGTTTATATACAAATTTCGCCTTTTGCTTCTTCTGAGGAAAGACATGTTTGGCCGTTTTGCGTTTATCAGTCACAAATCCATCCTGATCAATAGAAACTTTCTTTTGCAGCTCCGGTTCACTCTTCGGACACGACGAGACATCATGGCCAAAAAGGCAGCAAGTAGAACATCTTTTCGGTCTCCACTCATATTCAACCTTGACTTCCTCCAGAACATACCCCTCTTCAACCAACTTAGGAACGGCTACAACAATATGATCTTTCAATTCCTTATCAGCTGAAATTTCAACCATAGACTCAGGCCATCATCCGTGTAGACCGCAATAGGCACATTATGAAACTTAACCCACACAGGGACCGATTTGATCCAATCCTTCCTAAGTGTGACTGCCGGGGTCCAAACATTGAGAAATAACGGGACTTTCCTGATAAGCAAAGGACCACCTTCAAGAACCTTATTCATACCTTCAGACGAATCAAACTTAAAAAAGAAAAACCCATTGGAGTTCATCATAGCCTTAGAGAATCCATACTTATTCCAGACATTCTTTGCATAATACTCTACCACCGGAAACGGAAGTCTACTACCCAAAAAATAACCATACAAGACATTATTAAACCTATCCTGCACTTTCTGCACCGCTTCTTTCGGGATAACAATATCAGCATTCTCCATTACCTCCTGTGCCTCTACCAGCCTAAAGTTAACCACCCTTTTAATTCCACCAGAAGACTGAAACTTTTCAGCATAAGAGACAGGTTTCGTCACATTCATACTAGGATCTGCTTGGCAATAAGCTTTGTCAGCAGGTGTCTGCACAGGCACCGTGACCTTCTCCAATTCATCAATAATGTTAATAACCCTTTGCTCATTACGTACCATACCACGTCTAGGCAACAACGGGTTCCCATCAATATTCAGAGGCTTAGCAAACAAGGAAGCTTTATCTCTCAAATCCTGAACACCCATCGGTTTTGAGCTAATGAACACATCCCCATACATTTTTTCAGAAAAAGACTTAAACCCTAAATCCTCCAATCCATTATCTTTACTAGGGTTTTCCGCAGCACTACTGTTAACAGGTAATGGCGGCTTACCCCTATCATCTTTCGGAACATTATCTTTCGGGTCCATACTAAAAGGTAGCTTACGCTACTTTAACGTGTCGTTTGCGTAAAACGCGTTCGGACCCCTAACTAGTCCTATGACAAGTATTATATGCCTTAGCATGTCTAATAATGTTACCTAATCAGTTTAGATATAAAAATTTAGGTTACATATGCTTAAAATGAATTTATACGTAAAAAGGGCATTTTGGTCATTTTCCTAAGGCATATAAACTACCTATCATACAACTAACTAAACGAAGTGACCATAAGGTGTAACCTCGGAAGGTTATTCCCTATACAACTACGGTAACTAAACATGCTTGGTCGGATTCACACATATCAAATGGTTACAAATGGTTCACATATATCAAATGGTTACAAATGGTTCACATATATCAAATGGTTACAAATGGTTCACATATATCAAATGGTTACAAATGGTTCACATATATCAAATGGTTACAAATGGTTCACATATATCAAATGGTTACAAATGGTTCACATATATCAAATGGTTACAAATGGTTCACATATATCAAATGGTTACAAATGGTTCACATATAACAAATGATCACCAATGGTTCACATGCATCAAATGGTTACAAATGGTTCGAACAGTTCAAAATGTAAAACAATGGGCTAGCATGTTAAGTGAACATACATAGCAAAACATAATGAAATCATGTACTAATAGTGTACTAATGAACATAGCAAGTATATGATATGAAAATACGGAAAGCATGAAAGTAACAAGTAGGCACATGTGTTTCACCCCAAAACGTTTGAAAAATAGTAAAAGAGGAGACTATGTACTCACATGAGAATGCTTAGAAGTCTTGAATAACTACCAAGCAATGCTAGAGGGATCACGGAAATCAATCGGCACCTAATATAAGTAACTACGTAAATAAACCGGACCTAAATCGGAAGATCGGATAGGATGAGGTTTCGTAAACCAAATGAGTATTGGAACTCATATGATATGGTTTAACAAAGCCTACATACTAAATCGAAACCTAACTTAAGTGCTTACGACCCATTACGACCCGTTTAGGTAGCTTACGCTACTTTAACGCGTCGTTTGCGTAAAACGCGTTCGGAACGCCTAACTAGTCCTATGACAAGTATTATATGCCTTAACATGTCTAATAATGTTACCTAATCAGTTTAGATATAAAAATTTAGGTTACATATGCTTAAAATGAATTTATGCGTAAAAAGGGCATTTTGGTCATTTTCCTAAGGCATATAAACTACCTATCATACAACTAACTAAACGAAGTGACCATAAGGTATAACCTCGGAAGGTTATTCCCTATACAACTACGGTAACTAAACATGTTTGGTCGGATCCTAATGATCGACCAAACGGGTCTAGTTCGAAAGTCTAAGCGGTTGATAAGACCGCTTGACTTACGACTCTATACAAGCACTATACTAAAAGTGACGAGCTAAACATGTTAAAACATGTTTAGTTAAGTTAGAAAACAGGTTTTGATATCAAAACAAAGGGTTTTGATACCCAAGAGTAGTTTGGTTACAAAATACGCATGAATACGCATTTTGGCCGAAACTACGACTCGTCACTACGCCTAATCAACGTGGTAATCAGTAGGTTTAGTCACACGGGACTAAAACCATCGTGATTACGCTCACGTTGCGAAGTTCAACGAACTTCGTGTTGACCAACTCGTGGTTAAAGCAGAAAGTCAAACACTGTTTGACTTTCGTGCTAAAAACGAATAAAAAGCATGAAAGAGACTTACAAAGGGTCCAAGCTAGGAAGTTTTGATTCAAACAACTCAGGTATGAAGTAATAACTTCAACTTAGAGCTGATTGAACCAAAGTGTGAGTTGAAATGAAGTGAAGGCATGGGTTTATATAGGATTCGGTAAACCGTTAGGATCGTTCCTCGCATTTCGTGCTTTGATCTTGGCCCTCCACTTGCGATCATGGTGTTCAAAACCATAGGAATGTTTAAAACCAACAAATTTGAGCCCATAGCATCCAAAACCAGTCATTAAAACCATCAACACTTCAAAATTGGACTAGGTTCATTGAATCTGGTCAGAAATTTAAAAAATGGTCCCTGCTCTTGTAAAACTTGATTTTTGGCACTTTTAAGCCCCGTTAACCCCATTTCAAAGCTCTAAAATGATGTTAAAGTATAGGGAACTTAAAATATGCTCAAAAACATCTCAGATGTCCGTTCGTTTGGTCGTACGGTTGCGTTGTTCGGTTAATTACGACGGAAGTCGTAACGAACGCA
Source organism: Helianthus annuus (assembly GCF_002127325.2). Lineage (NCBI taxonomy): Eukaryota > Viridiplantae > Streptophyta > Magnoliopsida > Asterales > Asteraceae > Helianthus > Helianthus annuus. Next base: position 79,554,932 of record NC_035437.2, read on the forward strand.
AAAACGATCCAAATTAAGCGACGAATGGAATTTTATCATGCCAATCACTAAAATAAAATATTTTAATGATTACATAAATTTTTGGATGTCCGGATGTATTCAGAATGTAAGATATGCGCGAAAATGCAAACTTATGCACTTTTTGACGCTTTTAGTCCCTATTGATCAAGAAAGTTTATTTTTGCGCACCAAACACCTTAAAGCCTATTTCTAAGCTATGTAAAGGATATTTAGGGCATATTTAACTTATGATCAAGTTCCGGAATATTCGTTACAGTACAAATCGGCATACTTTCGCAGTTTGTCGAAATTAGTCCCTGTAAGCGAATAAACTTGATTTCGCCATACCAAACCTTCCAAAACTTATTTATAAGTTGTGTAAAGGTTATTTAAGGTATGTTAAGCCTATGTCGTTGTTCTGAAGTGTTTGTTGCATTAAACTGGTTATCTTTACACATCAGATTGCGTATAACCTTCTCGAAAGAGATTTAAAGCTCGAAATCGAACAAGAACTGATATGTGCAAACGATACAAATATTTTTACAAATCCCAAGTATGAAACACAATATTTCATTAATTTGGTATTTGTTTGATGGTCGCAGAGGCACAGGTGTCACAATCTCCCCTACTTTAGGAAATTTCGTCCCGAAATTTCTTCGTAGGAGTCTGTCTGTGACGCTGTGTTAAATAATTGTCTTGCATGGAATCTAGGGTGTTTATCTATTTGCGTAGAATAACCCATTAAAGATATGCAAGGCATAATCCTGTTATTTCTCTCAATGGACATTCTTCAGAAACAAAAATGAACGGAGTTATTTTTAACATGCATTCTTCAGAAAATGGAAAATGAAGGAAAAATCAAGGATATTCATTTCCCTCGATGGATATTCTTTAGAAACGAAAATGAACGGAATGAGTCACTTTCCTCAATGGGTATTCTTCAGAAACGGAAATTAAGGAAGAATCAAGGATATTCATTTCCCTCGATGGATATTCTCCAGAAACGAAAATGAACGGAATGAGTCACTTTCCTCAATGGGTATTCTTTAGAAACGGAAATGAAGGAAGAATCAAGGATATTCATTTCCCTCGATGGATGAAAATGAACGGAATGAGTCATTTTTCTCAATGGGTATTCTTCAGAAATGGAAATGAATAGGGTTAACTCTAAACACATGACAAAACCTCCTGTGGTTTCTGTGCACTAAATTCCATAATTATGTACGCGTCCATAATTAGGTAATTCCTTGCACAGTCCGCACAGTGAATTTCATAATGTGTAGGGAAGAAAAAAATCAAACCTGTGATGAGTGTGACTAGACTACCATAGGGTCCTTTTAATTAGATCGACAAATGATCTCTTTAATTAGACCACCAAGGAGTCTTTTCAGATATATCATCACATGATATTCCTAACCAGATTTTTGGATCAATCTGTTTAAGTAGACCACTCAAGTGGTCCAATTATAGAATAGTACTTCATAACCCAAGGGACTTAACTACAAAGTAGAAGTCCATTAAGGATTTAAGGTAGTACCTTTGGATATCCTACTATGTATCCCTTATACGAAGATATGGAAGATTCTACGAGGATTTGTATAACAAAAATTTGGATCACACAAAAACATAAAAAGGGAACACATAAGCACATAATCACATAATTATTTAACTTGACCTTTAATTTGTTATCTTTGGACACGGATATTTAAAGCATCCCAGGAATCCAATCCATGGATTTCATTTGGCACTTTAATCATTTTCAAGAATCTATCTATGAAGATAGGAAAATCTTAATAGGAATTCGGCTTTGTTCTTATTGAATCATACAAAGAATTCAATTAAGGGCTCCGATGAATGATACCCATCCACAAGGATCTAATTATGAGGATAGAAAGATCCTATATGGATTTTGGAATTTGTGTAACGAGAGGTGTTTCGACACCTTGCACTAGGAGTGCTTAAGTCGATACACAAGGTAGAAAGTTCAGGAGGTTAGGCGCTAGATATGCCGAGGCGACATATGAAGCAGAATTTGAAGGTTGAGCAGCAGCATGATTAGTGCATTTCATAATGTGTAGGGGAAGAAAAAAATCAAACCTGTGATGAGTGTGACTAGACTACCATAGGGTCCTTTTAATTAGATCGACAAATGATCTCTTTAATTAGACCACCAAGGAGTCTTTTCAGCTATATCATCACATGATATTCCTAACCAGATTTTTGGATCAATCTGTTTAACTAGACCACTCAAGTGGTCCAATTATAGAATAGTACTTCATAACCCAAGGGACTTAACTACAAAGTAGAAGTCCATTAAGGATTTAATGTAGTACCTTTGGATATCCTACTATGTATCCCTTATACGAAGATATGGAAGATTCTACAAGGATTTGGATAACAAAAATTTGGATCACACAAAAACATAAAAAGGGAACACATAAGCACATAGTGTGACACTCTAGGTTTTTCCGAACAAACACCTTGTAATATTTTGTGTATATATAAATATTATTAAATGGAAACGTAACTTTTACATGATATGTGTGATATGTACGTAATATATATATATGAGAGTCGAGACCACGACCCGAGACCATGACTCGCAACCACCCGGTTGCGAGTGGGCCGTAACCGGTTTGGGCCGAAACCCCAAGCCCAACCCGAAAACCCCCCCTTGTATAAATTCCAACCTTCTCCTCATTTCCCTCATTTGTTACACAAACATACCCACACTTCTCCTATTTCTCTCCCACTAGAAAACCCCAAAACAACATTCCATCTCTTCCAACTTTCGGACCAAGCAAGGATCTCGGACAAGGACTCGGTCAAGACCATCACTCGGACACTTCATCTTCTCTCATTTTCTTCCTTTATTTCGGCTCATTCTTCTTCTTCACAACCGGTTAGTGTTGTTACTATGTGCATGAGATTTATGTATGTTGTATGAACTAGAAATGCTTGGTTAGTAGTGTTACACATGATTTTTGGGTGAATTGTGAAGTTGGATTATGTGTGTTAAACCTTAAGTATGAATATTTGCTAAACATGTTTAAAATAACTAGAAATGGTAGTTTAAGAGAGTTCATGGCCAACCAAACTATACTTCTTTATTTCTTGCAAAAATGATGATGTTAAACATAAGATTTCGGCTACAAACATGTATGTTTCTTGTCCTTGCATGATTGATGAATATGTAAGTCTTAGTTCATAAAATGAATGGTTATGTTGGACATAAAAACCCTAGGATGTTGAATATGGATGAACTTGTTATGAACATGTTGAATAATGGTTGAGTATTTGAAAACCCTTGTGATTTGATCCATATTTGGTTGATAGACAGTTTGGGTAAGTTGTTAGTTAAACCCTATTGGTTGTTTCCTGATTTGGGGACTGATGTCTTGTACCAACTAACCTGACTTAGTCTGCATCATCACGTGTACATGAAAGGGACATTTTACGACTCGCAACCACAACATTCCGACTCGAGACCACGCAGTTGCGACTCGCAACCATAGCATGACAAGTCGAAACCACACGATTACGACTCGAGACTACGACGGTTGCGACTCGCAACCACAACATGACAACTCGAGACCACGGTTGCGACTCGCAACCACAGCGTGACAAGCCGAGACCACCTGGTTGCGACTCGAGACCAGCCGGTTGCGACTGGGCTGTCCATTTTGGTTATTGGGCCAATATGTGTTTAACTTGGACTATCTGTTGACTGGATTATGTATTACTGTTGACTGCTTAAATGTTTAGGCCGGCCCAATAACCCCATGACTGTTTACTTGTATGCATGTTACGTACCTGTATGTGTTTTACGTGAATGCTTGTACACCGAATCTGACCTATACCGGTAACCATGTTAGGACGTGGTGACCAACGTGATTGACAAGTAACCTAAACCTACCGAGCAACCCAAGGTGAGTTCACGACTTAAAAGCATGCGTCCCGGTGGTTTGGGACACGAGACTATAACAACCCTATCCCCTTGTAAAGGGGATACCATTCACATTCTTTCCCTAGTTATTGGGAACAAACTTACTTTTTCTTCCCTGGTATTGGGAAACCTATTGGTTAATTACTGTTTATACAGACTGCAACTAACGGCACTAAACGAAACTCTATCACTCAAGTCCCTACTACATAATACCGATTAGTCGCCGGGGCCAGGCGAACGGGTTATTAGTTGATAGCGCTATTTAGGTTTTACCAGCCTCACACCGTGCCCTGGTTTGGGATCGGTCGTGAACTAATGTACTCTGGCATCCGTCAATGATGATAGAACATTGACATCGGGGCATCCTGCGGAAACGCAAACGGTTACCTAGTGTTCGGTATTGGAAAAACAGTTTAGTCGCTAACTTTTGGGGTAGCTCCCCATGGCATGTATAAACGGATAAATTAACTGGTGAAACAAGTTTTTGGTAATTAAAACTGGGCAACTAGTGAACTCACTCAGCATTATTGTTGACCCCTTGCTGCATGCTTTGCAGGTAACCAGTGACGAAGGAGCTTGCAGCTTGGGAACGAGTAGTGTCTGTTCACCCTTGTGTTGGGTGTTACCTTATTTTGAACTATGAACTTTGTTTAAACTGCTTTACTTATGCTTCCGCTACTTATTACCGTTTGAACTTAAAACTTTAAACTCTGAACTTGATATTTGCTAAACTTATGGTTAGTAAGTATTACTTTTGTTATCAATTTTAACTATTCAGTATAATTGGTGGCTGGATCCTGGTCAGTCACGCCCTCGAAGCGGGTGTTATCCGCAGGTGGATTTTGGGGGTGTGACAGATTGGTATCAGAGCCATTGGTTATAGTGAACTTGGTTTTAAAAAGGGGAAAATCTTTTTGGAGAAAAACCAGACTATAACCCGTGACTCGTAACGACACTACACTCCAAGTGCAAGGCTCGACACATTTGACCTCATAGCTCGGACCAGTGTTTACTTGTTTGCTTATGTTTCCTGATTTGCTATACGTACTAGTATGCCTAAATCAGATAGATACACCTCTCTCTTCTATCTCATTCTCGCTACACTACGACATCACACTCATACTGTGTTTTCTGGTTATGAAGACAATGAGTGGACGCGGAAGGGGAAACATCAACATGACTCAGGCTCAGTTCACTAACCTACTCAACACAGTGGCTGCAGCTTTCGCAGCTCACCCTATAGGTAAGCTCGTTGTTTTAGGATGTTTAGATCCTACCGCCACATCGACTTTTCGCCTCTAAACCTATACGTTTCGCTTCTCACCCTATAGGTCAGCATGCACCTGCGCAACCACCCGTGTGTACTTTCAAAACTTTCATGGATTGCAAGCCTCTCCCTTTTAACGGCACTGAGGGTGCCATAGGTCTTCTGCATTGGATTGAGAAAATTGAAGCTGTTTTTGCTGTTTGCGAATGTCCCCCTGCGAATTGGGTGAAATTTGCTACTGCTACGCTTGAAGGAAGCGCGCTTTCTTGGTGGAAGGCGCAGATTCAGATGTTTGGATTGGAAACTGCAAATGCTACTGCATGGGAGGATTTCAAGGATATGATTAAGGATGAATACTGTCACCGGGATGACATCCACAAGCTCGAGAATGAGTACTATGAGCTCAAGATGGTTGGGTCGGAAATTGAAACTTACACCAAGATGTCCAATGACTATGCTGCTCTTTGCCCAAACATGTCTCGACCTATGTATCGAAGAATCGAACTGTACATCAAGGGTTTGGCTCCAGAAATTCGAAGCCACGTAACTTCAGCCAACCACGCTACCATTCAGCCGATCGTTCGACTTGCTCACAAATTCACTGATCAGGCCGTAGAGGAGGGCAGGTTGCCCAAAAGGATTAGTGCTACTGTCGGAACTTCTAGTGACAGCAAGCGTAAGTGGGAAGGAAGTCAGGGCAAGGATGCTAACCCCACTCAGGCCCCAGCACAGCAAAGGAAAACTGAAAGCAACAAGGGCACTCAGCAGCAGGGTGGCTACCGGGGAAGCTACCCTAAGTGCAACAAGTGTAACAGACACCATAATGGGGCATGTAACAAGGGCCAGTGTCAGCGATGCCACAAGATGGGGCATGAAGCCAAGGATTGTAGAAGTCAGTTCCCAGCAAGACAGAATCAGCAACAACCCCAACAGCAACAGCAGCAGGGAAACGACCGAGCATGTTTTAAATGTGGGGCGACAGGGCACTTTAAGAAGGATTGCCCCGAACTGAATCAGAACCGCAACAATAATCAGGGAGCTGGAAACAACAATCAAAACAACAATGCCGGGAATGGTGCTAGAGGAAGGGCTTTCGTGATTGGAGCTGGTGAAGCAAGGAATGACCCCAATGTCGTGGCGGGTAAGTTCCTACTTGATGATCGTTATGTTTCTGTGTTATTTGATTCCGGTGCCGATGCTAGTTATGTATCCCTACGTATTAGTAAGAAGCTTAAGCGTCCGCTTTCGTTACTAAGTTCTCCTCATATCGTCGAGTTAGCTAATGGTAGAAACATCGAGGCCTCACATGTTATCAAAGGCTGCAAACTAGAGTTGTCTGGTCAGACATTTAGTATCGACCTTTTCCCTGTTACTCTTGGAAGCTTCGACGTCGTTATTGGTATGGATTGGTTATCCAAGCATCGCGCTGAGATCCTCTGTCAAGAGAAAGCAGTTCGTATTCCTCGTCGTTCTGGCAAACCCCTCATTGTACAAGGTGGCAAAGGTGGAGAAATCTCCGGCGTTATCTCGTTCTTGAAGGCCCAGAAGTGTTTACAAAAAGGGCACACCGCTATCTTAGCACTTGTTACCAACACACAGGAAAAGGAAAAGAGGATTGAAGACTTTCCAGTAGTGCGTGACTACCCCGAGGTATTTCCTGAGGAACTACCTGGACTCCCTCCCCATCGTCAGGTCGAATTCCAAATCGAGCTAGTTCCCGGAGCAGCGCCTATAGCTCGTGCGCCTTATCGACTAGCCCCCGCAGAATTGAAGGAACTCTCTACTCAACTACAGGAACTTTTGGATAAAGGGTTTATTCGCCCTAGTTCGTCACCCTGGGGAGCACCGGTACTCTTTGTTAAGAAGAAGGATGGCACGTTCCGAATGTGCATTGACTATCGTGAGTTGAACAAGGTTACCATCAAGAATCGTTACCCTCTCCCGCGAATCGATGACCTATTCGATCAATTGCAAGGATCAAGCTACTACTCTAAGATTGACCTGCGATCAGGCTATCATCAGTTAAGGGTCCGTAATGAAGACATCTCCAAAACTGCATTCAGAACTCGTTATGATCATTATGAATTCCTCGTTATGCCCTTCGGAATGACCAACGCCCCTGCAGTGTTCATGGATCTCATGAACCGGGTATGCAAACCCTACCTCGACAAGTTTGTAATCGTGTTTATAGACGACATCCTGATCTACTCGAAAAGTCAAGAAGAGCATGAACAGCACCTACGCCTTATCCTCGAACTCCTTCGCAATGAACAGCTGTACGCCAAATTCTCGAAATGTGACTTCTGGCTTCGAGAAGTCCATTTCCTTGGGCACGTGGTTAACAAGGATGGAATCCACGTCGACCCTGCAAAGATCGACTCTATAAAGAATTGGCCTACCCCTAAGACTCCGACCGAAGTTCGCCAATTCTTAGGACTAGCAGGATACTATCGAAGATTTATCATGGGATTTTCAAAGATCGCTCAGCCTCTCACGGCTCTTACTCAGAAGGGTATGGTTTATAAGTGGGGTGAAGCTCAGGAAACCGCGTTTCAGAAACTAAAGGATAACCTCTGCAGTGCTCCTATTCTCTCGTTACCTGAAGGAACGGATGACTTTGTGGTTTACTGCGATGCGTCTATTCATGGACTCGGTTGCGTGTTGATGCAACGCGACAAAGTTATTGCTTACGCCTCTCGACAACTTAAGACGCACGAAAGGAACTACACAACGCATGATTTAGAACTAGGAGCAGTGATGTTCGCGCTTAAGATATGGAGACATTACCTGTACGGTACCAAGTGCACCATTTACACCGATCACAGGAGTCTCGAACATATTTTCAAGCAAAAGGAATTAAACATGCGACAACGTCGATGGGTCGAACTTTTGAATGATTATGAATGCGCCATAAAGTATCATCCGGGCAAGGCCAATGTTGTGGCAGACGCCCTCAGCCGAAAGGACACTATACCAAAGCGCGTGCGAGCATTACAACTTACCATCCAGTCTAGTCTCCCTACCCAGATTTGAAATGCTCAGATTGAAGCTCTGAAACCGGAAAACATCAGGGCTGAGTCCCTGCGAGGATCGAGGCAGCAACTAGAACAGAAAGAAGACGGCGCCTACTATGTGGCAGGGCGCATTTGGGTCCCACTTTACGGAGATCTACGAGAGCTTGTGATGGACGAAGCCCATAAGTCCCGTTATTCAGTACATCCTGGTTCAGATAAGATGTACCACGACTTAAGAACCACATACTGGTGGCCTGGCATGAAAGCCCACATAGCAGCCTATGTTGGCAAATGTTTGACCTGCGCAAGAGTCAAGATCGAGTATCAGAAACCAGCAGGCCTACTACAGCAACCGGAAATCCCGAAGTGGAAATGGGAGCAAATTTCCATGGATTTTGTTACAGGGCTACCTAGATCCCAACGCGGGAATGATACTATTTGGGTAATAGTAGATCGATTGACTAAGTCTGCACACTTTTTGGCCATTAAGGAAACAGACAAGTTTTCTACCTTAGCAGAAATCTATTTAAAGGAAGTAGTCTCCAGACACGGGGTGCCAACTTCTATTATTTCCGACCGAGACGCTCGTTTTACTTCCGAGTTGTGGCAAGCTATGCACAAATCCTTTGGCTCACGTTTGGACATGAGCACCGCTTATCACCCACAAACGGATGGGCAGTCTGAACGCACCATCCAAACCCTGGAAGACATGCTTAGAGCATGTGTGATCGACTTTGGCAAGAACTGGGAAAAGCATCTACCGCTGGTGGAATTCTCCTACAACAACAGCTACCACACTAGCATTCAGGCGGCACCTTTTGAGGCATTGTACGGTCGTAAATGCCGATCACCTCTTTGCTGGGCGGAAGTAGGTGACAGTCAACTCACAGGCCCAGAACTAGTGGTAGATACAACGGAAAAGATTTCCCAGATCAGGCAACGCATGGCGGCAGCTCGTGACCGTCAGAAAAGCTACGCTGACAAGCGTAGGAAACCGTTAGAATTCCAGGTCGGGGACCGGGTTCTACTTAAAGTCTCACCCTGGAAGGGTGTGGTCCGTTTCGGTAAACGAGGCAAGCTGAATCCACGATATGTTGGACCATTCGAAATTACCGAGAAAATCGGTAAGGTCGCTTATAGATTGAACCTGCCTGCGGAGCTGAGTGCAGTGCACAATGTTTTTCACGTGTCTAATCTGAAGAAGTGTCTGTCAGATGAAACGCTCATAATTCCTTTCAAGGAACTCACTATTGATGAACAGCTACATTTTACTGAGGAACCGATTGAGATCACGGATCGAGAGATCAAAACCCTCAAACGTAGCCAGATACCCCTTGTGCGAGTTCGTTGGAACTCACGACGCGGCCCAGAGTTTACCTGGGAGCGGGAAGACCAGATGAAGTCCAAGTACCCCCAGTTGTTCCCTAACGAAAACCCCAGCACTGAAGCTACAACCGAATTTCGGGACGAAATTCCAAACTAACGGGGGGATGATGTGACACCCCGTTGAAACACACTAGCTTGACAGTGGCTGCCTTAACTTTCGGGACGAAAGTTCTTAAAACTTGGGGATAATGTGACACTCTAGGTTTTTCCGAACAAACACCTTGTAATATTTTGTGTATATATAAATATTATTAAATGGAAACGTAACTTTTACATGATATGTGTGATATGTATGTAATATATATATATGAGAGTCGAGACCACGACCCGAGACCATGACTCGCAACCACCCGGTTGCGAGTGGGCCGTAACCGGTTTGGGCCGAAACCCCAAGCCCAACCCGAAAACCCCCCCTTGTATAAATTCCAACCTTCTCCTCATTTCCCTCATTTGTTACACAAACATACCCACACTTCTCCTATTTCTCTCCCACTAGAAAACCCCAAAACAACATTCCATCTCTTCCAACTTTCGGACCAAGCAAGGATCTCGGACAAGGACTCGGTCAAGACCATCACTCGGACACTTCATCTTCTCTCATTTTCTTCCTTTATTTCGGCTCATTCTTCTTCTTCACAACCGGTTAGTGTTGTTACTATGTGCATGAGATTTATGTATGTTGTATGAACTAGAAATGCTTGGTTAGTAGTGTTACACATGATTTTTGGGTGAATTGTGAAGTTGGATTATGTGTGTTAAACCTTAAGTATGAATATTTGCTAAACATGTTTAAAATAACTAGAAATGGTAGTTTAAGAGAGTTCATGGCCAACCAAACTATACTTCTTTATTTCTTGCAAAAATGATGATGTTAAACATAAGATTTCGGCTACAAACATGTATGTTTCTTGTCCTTGCATGATTGATGAATATGTAAGTCTTAGTTCATAAAATGAATGGTTATGTTGGACATAAAAACCCTAGGATGTTGAATATGGATGAACTTGTTATGAACATGTTGAATAATGGTTGAGTATTTGAAAACCCTTGTGATTTGATCCATATTTGGTTGATAGACAGTTTGGGTAAGTTGTTAGTTAAACCCTATTGGTTGTTTCCTGATTTGGGGACTGATGTCTTGTACCAACTAACCTGACTTAGTCTGCATCATCACGTGTACATGAAAGGGACATTTTACGACTCGCAACCACAGCATTCCGACTCGAGACCACGCAGTTGCGACTCGCAACCATAGCATGACAAGTCGAAACCACACGATTACGACTCGAGACTACGACGGTTGCGACTCGCAACCACAACATGACAACTCGAGACCACGGTTGCGACTCGCAACCACAGCGTGACAAGCCGAGACCACCTGGTTGCGACTCGAGACCAGCCGGTTGCGACTGGGCTGTCCATTTTGGTTATTGGGCCAATATGTGTTTAACTTGGACTATCTGTTGACTGGATTATGTATTACTGTTGACTGCTTAAATGTTTAGGCCGGCCCAATAACCCCATGACTGTTTACTTGTATGCATGTTACGTACCTGTATGTGTTTTACGTGAATGCTTGTACACCGAATCTGACCTATACCGGTAACCATGTTAGGACGTGGTGACCAACGTGATTGACAAGTAACCTAAACCTACCGAGCAACCCAAGGTGAGTTCACGACTTAAAAGCATGCGTCCCGGTGGTTTGGGACACGAGACTATAACAACCCTATCCCCTTGTAAAGGGGATACCATTCACATTCTTTCCCTAGTTATTGGGAACAAACTTACTTTTTCTTCCCTGGTATTGGGAAACCTATTGGTTAATTACTGTTTATACAGATTGCAACTAACGGCACTAAACGAAACTCTATCACTCAAGTCCCTACTACATAATACCGATTAGTCGCCGGGGCCAGGCGAACGGGTTATTAGTTGATAGCGCTATTTAGGTTTTACCAGCTCACACCGTGCCCTGGTTTGGGATCGGTCGTGAACTAATGTACTCTGGCATCCGTCAATGATGATAGAACATTGACATCGGGGCATCCTGCGGAAACGCAAACGGTTACCTAGTGTTCGGTATTGGAAAAACAGTTTAGTCGCTAACTTTTGGGGTAGCTCCCCATGGCATGTATAAACGGATAAATTAACTGGTGAAACAAGTTTTTGGTAATTAAAACTGGGCAACTAGTGAACTCACTCAGCATTATTGTTGACCCCTTGCTGCATGCTTTGCAGGTAACCAGTGACGAAGGAGCTTGCAGCTTGGGAACGAGTAGTGTCTGTTCACCCTTGTGTTGGGTGTTACCTTATTTTGAACTATGAACTTTGTTTAAACTGCTTTACTTATGCTTCCGCTACTTATTACCGTTTGAACTTAAAACTTTAAACTCTGAACTTGATATTTGCTAAACTTATGGTTAGTAAGTATTACTTTTGTTATCAATTTTAACTATTCAGTATAATTGGTGGCTGGATCCTGGTCAGTCACGCCCTCGAAGCGGGTGTTATCCGCAGGTGGATTTTGGGGGTGTGACACATAGTCACATAATTATTTAACTTGACCCTTAATTTGTTATCTTTGGGCACGGATATTTAAAACATCCCAGGAATCCAATCCGTGGATTTCATTTGGCACTTTAATCATTTTCAAGAATCTATCTATGAAGATAGGAAAATCTTAATAGGAATTCGGCTTTGTTCTTATTGAATCGTAATATACGTATTAAATCATACAAAGAATTCAATTAAGGGCGCCGATGAATGATACCCATCCACAAGGATCTAATTATGAGGATAGAAAGATCCTATATGGATTTTGGAATTTGAGTAACGAGAGGTGTTTCGACACCTTGCATTAGGCGTGCTTAAGTCGATACACAAGGTAGAAGTTCATGAGGTTGAGGCGCTAGATATGCCGAGGCGACATATGAAGCAGAATTTGAAGGTTGAGCAGCAGCAGGATTTGTAACAGCTTTGCTTTGGATTGCAAAGCGGTACATGTTAACCAAATGTCTCCATCGTCCACCGTGGGTACATTTGAAACAGGGTATTTGATTCGGACGATGACAGTGGCATTGATTGCACCAAGGAGCAGTTCCCTTATACGGCTTCATCCCTGAGGCGAGTCATGGTAATAGCTAAATCAACAGTCCTCTGGAGTACGACGCCTATTCGCTGGGTAATTGCAGCACCTGGTTCGGACATTTAAGTGTTGTTGCGAGAAGAGGCATCTTGAAAATAATGGAAGGCATAGGAGGAAACAAGCGAAAGATGGTCAAAAGAAAATGCCAACACATGAAGATTGTGACCATTTGTTTGTTACCAAAGGCAAACAAATGAGACGGTGACTGATGTGCTGAAAGTGGTTTAACTAAATTAACTAAATTAAACCCTAAACTAGACTCTCTAAGTTTTAAATTTATAAAACTAAGACTCTCTAAAACCTAAACCACACGACCGGCAAGTGTACCGATCGATGCAATATAGCCTAAGGAAGTCCGAGTATCGAACCCAAGAGACTCTACTAAATTACGCTAATGATTCTATCTAGACTTAGACTGACACGGACTTTAACTAATTGTTTATTGATTGGGGGGGTTTCTAAAAATCCTAAATAAAATATTAAATTAATACTAAATAACTAGACACGAACTTGGACGAAGACTAGAACCAGTGGCAATGAAGACTACCTAGGCTAGACGCAAGTTTAACTCAGAATGGATTTCTTATTCGATAGTTTTGTGGTATGGAACCGGGATCTTTAAATGCTAAACCTATTAAGATACCAAATAAGCCCTCAATCCCTCTCAAGGTGATTCTTGTGGCACTACCTAGGCTGTTATGATTACCGGTTTTCTAGATTTCCTCGCAGTCCTCTAGTTTCTTGAAAGTGCCTAAATAAGACAATCTACCTCACAGCGCGAAAGTCTAAGGCAACTATGGATTTTAATCTTGGTTTAATAGACAAGAGAATGTTTAAGGACTAGACCAATTTCTTAGACCTAGCTATAAACCAAACCGAGACCTATTAATAACCTCGAGACTCACAGCGACAAGATTAGCATAACACTTGATTTTATTAAATTACCGATTATTACTTCTAAGGTTAGTTACGTAATTTCACCTTAAAGAGTTAAAGATTTATTATGTGATATAGACACTCACCTAAATCAAGAACTCTAGCACAACTCTATTATGTGATATAGACCGTCACCAAGGATTATACGAAGCAATAAATAGCGATAAAACAAATATCAAGCATGCATATACACCAAGTTAAAATTCCATAGCCTTTACAATACAAGAAAATCCATAAACCACGCCAAAAACCGAATAAAAATCCAAACTTTATTTAAACTATTGTCATGCCTAGGTAGTTAAAGAAGTCTAGCCGAATATCATAGTCAAGAACAAGAAGCAAATCTCAAATAACAAACAATTCATAATTATGAGTTCGAATAACATAAAGTATATCAAGCGAATAAATTAATTATTTGCAAACCCGAGATTGAATCTTGATCGTGGCTTGAACCCTCGAACCCTCCTTCTTCTCCCTGTCGAACTCCACAGCCGTCGCCCCAAAAAATAGTCGTCCAGTGCGTCTGATCTTTCTTGTCTTCCCTTTACTGTCGTGATGATTTTTCTCTGATATTCGTGCGTCCCCCCTTTTCTTGTTTAATATAGAGTAAATTACAAGTTTTTTCCTTTATGTTTACATCAAATTTCAGGCGTTGTCCTTTAAACCAAAACTTGACACGCGGTGTCCTTTATGTTTTCAAAATCTTGCACGTTTTGTCCTTTAGGCCAAACCCAGTTAGATTTTTTGGTTAAATCTGGTCATGTGCCTTGCACATGAGGGTATTATTGTCATTTCACCTTTTCAGGGACTGTTATATAAAACAACTTGTGGTTTAGGGACTACTTTGCAATAAAATGAAAAATAAAATAAATATAATCTATCTTCCTCTCTCAAACTGAAAGTCCCTCTCTCTTTCTCTAAACTTACGATTCCTCTCTCTCTCCTCTCTCTCTCTCTAACACAATCTAAAGTTGCGAGGACAATGAAGGTCCCTCTCTCTCTTCTCTTCTCTTTCTCTCTAAAATAATCTGAATGGATGACGGCCGTGAAGGGTGGTTGTGGTGGTGGGTTAGGGGCGGCGGTGGGTGATTTGGTGGTGGGTGAAGGTGTAGGGGTGGTTGTGGTGGTGGGTTAGGTGCGGTGACGGTGATGGTCGTGATGATGGATGAAGATGAAGGGGTGGATGTGGTGGTGGGTTAGTTCGACGACGGTGATGGTGGTGATCCGATGTGACAGTGATGATGGTGATCCGGCGGATGGATGGCAGTCACACCTTCAGGTAATAGAACCCTAGCCCCTTTATCATTTCCTCTCTCTTTCCCTCTCTAAAACCAGTCACCGGAGATGAAATTCCGGCGACGTGGTGACGATGATAATGTTGACTGAGATGATGATGACGATGGAGAATGGCAGTGGTTGAGGTGGGAAGACGGTGACAGCAGGTGGAGATTTGGTTGAGACGGTGGTGGGAACTTCGGTTCACGGTCATAACAATGACTTTTATGTGTTTGATGATATTCTTGTAACAAGCTATTTGATTAGATCTGGACATTCGTCTGTTGATTTATTAGAATTGGGATTTTTGATTTAAGTCATGGTGGTGAGTTGGGGGTTTTGTTTATGAACAATGGTTGAATTTGGGGGTTTTATTTATAAACGAGATAAACTGGTGGTGGTGGTGGTGGTGGCGACGGTGGAGGATGGTGGTGATGGTGATGAAGGGTGGGGGTGATGGTGGTCAGTAATTTACTCTATATAATAATAATAATAATAATAATAATAATAATAATAATAATAATAATAATAATAATAATAATAATAATAATAATAATAAAATAATAATAATAATAATTTAATTTTTTTGTTTTATTTTTAGATAATATTAAATAAATGGGGTAGAAAGACTAAAATGCCCTTGAGTGACCAGATTTAACGAAAAAATCTAACTAGGTTTGGCCTAAAGGACAAAACGTGCAAGATTTTGAAAACATAAAGGACACCTCCTGTCAAGTTTTGATTTAAAGGACACCGCCTGAAATTTGATGTAAACATAAAGGACAAAACTTGTAATTGACTCTTTAATATATCTCTCAATAAATAGGTCTGCCTCTTCTAATTAATTGCCACCTCCACGGTCCAAAATTATGCGGTGCGGCCCAAACTTATTTTACACTGAACGACCCAATTCAAAATAATGCAGCAGATCTCCTTTTTATTAATTTCTATCACTTGTCATCCAACTCTATTTCTTTTCTTTTCCAATTCGTTGAACAACGAAGGCCCAGCCCAAAAATTAAAAGAGCTTGGTCAACAAATCTTAGGATTCGGTCAACATGTATTCAGGATTTTGTTTGTTTGGAATTAATTTCATCTTTTAACCATATTGCAAGAATAGTCCCTCAAGTTTCAATGACTATTTTTAAATAATCACTTTTAGCTTTTTGTATTTTAGTCCTTCAACTTATAAACTAGAGATAGAGGCATCGGCCCACTCACAGAAAATAGCTGCAATTTTACTTCGGTCTCTGGCACCCCACTCTGTCCAACTGGCTGGTTATTTCCATATTACTCGTTTTTTGCTCCATTTGCACCAGGACCTGCCAAAACACAATATAATGTAATATAATACTAAAACTAAATAAAAACAAATAAAACCTATACAAAAATTATACACTTTACACGAGACAAATATGTGTATTTTATCCTATATCAAATATCCCCCACACTTAACCTTTTTTCGTCCCCAAAAAAGAATTATGCAAAACGGAATCATTGTCGGAATAATCATTCGGGCCAAAAAGCTTAAATTCCTTATTAAAAACTGAAACTTGTGTTAGCCGCGATTGCAAGTATTCGTGTCCTCTTAAACCCAAACTCGATTCCAAGCCCGTATCATGCAATTTAGTTCAATTATGGTCAATCCACCTAAGGTCTCACACTAAAAATCGCAAGTCCAACTAATCTCCCCTCAAGCTTATAGGACAAAAGGAACAAACACTGGGTTATTTCCTAACCGCCTTATACCAAGATCAAGAGAGTTTAAAACCAAATCTATTCTTTCCATTTTTTTTTCCTTTTCATTTTTTTTCTTTTTTTCGAGCGTAGACGTTGCTTTCCCTAACCCAGAGGCATTCCGGCTGTAGAGTCGCTATCCCCAACTCGGATTACTTAGGCTTCGGTATTTTTTATTTTCTTTGCAAGGTCGATTTCACACACCCTAGCGGTAATCCGGCTGTAGAGTCACTATCCCCAACCCAGACTACATAGAAATGCGCTACTTTCATTTAGTTTCTAGCTCTTTTTTTTTCTATTTATATTTTTCTTTTCTAAACGATATAATGACAAGAAACTCTAACGATCTTAGCTTATAATGGCATCCCTTATACTATTATTGGCGGTTTCAATTTCCCCAATTTACCTAGATGAGAACCCACTAGTAGACCGACAATTAGGTATATTTAAGATCAAAGGAACCTAGAACCGAATCGAGCCTACCCGTACATCCCAAACTAGACACAAGCTCAATTATTTTATCTCATATTATTATAATTTGAACCCGAACAAAAATCCGACTTTTCTATCATTTTCCATTTTATTTTTGCAAACTTCTTATTTCAAAGGACATTTTCTGATTTTTTTTTAATTTTTTTGGATTTTTGAAATTTTTTTTATTTTTTTTGTATTTTTCAATTTTTTTATGACTCAAGACTCTACTAACTAGACACTAAACGATAGTTCCCATCCCCACACTTAAACTCTACATTGCCCTTAATGTAGGATGGAAACCGACTCAAAAACTAAAAATAAATAAGAAATAAAAAACCAAGGGTAAATCAGAAAGGACTTAGCTGGTTTAATTCGTGCGTAAGCTAATCTCGTCCAATCCAGCTCGATCGTATAGCATTTCGTTCGCGATCGGCTTTGACACTGACTGGTACACTTGATAAATGCCTGAAATTCGAACAGCAACTCCAAAATCACCCGAATGGAGATTGAGTACGGGTGGTACATATTTAAACCTACATAAACAAAAACAAGCAAAAACCAAAGCAGTACCGACTCTAAAAAACGACTCAAAAACTACTAGCTAAGACTCAATATACAAAAACTACGACTCAAAATACAAACTCTACAAAACCTCCCCACACTTGAATTTAATCAGGAGGTTTTTCTTTGATCTGGACCCTATCCAACCTGTTTAATTCCACCCGTTCCTCGTAAACAATTAAAACTTTAATGGCGGAATTATTAAAAAATTTAAAAATTAGAAACGGGTAGGACCACCAGAATTTAAATTTACCTAGCATGAACCGAATGCGTGGCATGTAATGAGAAGACTGATTGTGCGTGAACGACTCATTCATCTCCATCTCGCCCCGACCTCCGATCCTCTTCCGGTTTCGATCTCTTCTTTTTTGTTTCTTTGCCCTTTCCTGCGGTTTTATTGATTCTGAAGTTTCATCTATCACTAACACCAGGGGCCAGTTGTGGTGTTCTTCTTCCTCTACCACTTTCAAAAAACGATCCCCACACTTAGTCTCTTCGTCTGGGGCAGGTTCGATCACCTCTGTTGATTCACCTTCAAGAAGAGCATCAAAGTATGCTATATCCCCATCAGGATCCAACACTCCTACCTCTTCATAGACCGGTAAGCCATCTAATTCTAACTCTAAAACTTCATCCTCCCCAGAAGACTTAATTTCAACCTCTTCAATTTCTTCCTCTTCACCAAACATTAACCCAAGGGAGTCTCCTAAATCCACACTTCCTCCTCCATCACTTTTTCTTTTTCCACTTCATCAAACATCCAACCAGTGGAATCCCCCAATTCCACTTCTTCTTCAATTACTTCTTTCTTCACTAACAACCTCTGATACGCCGCCCATTCTTCTTCGTTTATTTCATCATCAGAGTCACTCCAGTAATTAATAATTGGAACCTGTGGAACCGGAGGTGGGACTTCGTTGTCCATTTTCGTCTCCGTAACTGAAGTGATCTCTTCATCTGACCAATCCTCATATGGCAGCTCTTTCCCCAGTTCTGGAAATGTTGGGATTAATTCCCCAGTAGAAAGCATGTAACCGAGGTAGTTCCCTTCCGCATCATATGTATAACCAGTCGTTGGTTGTTCTGGTTGGACTTTTTGCGCTTGTTCCTCTTCTTTCAATCTCCTAGCAATGTCATCTACTGTACATTGAAGATCTAATAGAGCAGACTGTTGATGTGTTATGTGTTATAGTATACATGTAAGAAGGTTATAAAGGAATGGTGGATGCTTAAAAACGCCGGATGGAATAAGCACTTGAAAGGAAACGTATTTGTGGCAAGTACCGTCAGAAAATGTAAGCCTTGATGCTGGGATAGTTGGCCATGTTCATTTGAATGAGACAATTGCTGAAGGAATACGCCTAGGTGGAAGCTCAACAAGAGAACGGATGTGATCAATCTAGGTATTACGTGGACTCATAAAGGAACGGACTGATTCTGGCCACATACCGTTGGTTTACCTAACGAGATTAAGGTTAGTAAAATGTTTAGCTAGCTATTATGAATAAGAAAGTGATTATATAAACGATAGTATGGAATGATGGGGTTTGCTCATGGCGATAATTATGAAAGAAATTTGCTTAATTTAAGAACGTAGGGACAATGTGTAAAATGATGTTTATGCAGGAATAGAACTCTTGCCAAGATCCTGAATGTATTTAAGTTGTAGTAAACCTCGTGAATGAATAAGACGAAAAAGTAAGAGTGGAATGGGTTTAGTAGGAATGAGAAAGGTTCCGGGGATGAAACCTTCTTTAAGGGGGGGTAGATTTGTAACACCCCAATTCCATGAGGTTTTTAGTTTAAGCTAATTATAAATAAGTAAGGATAGTTTTGGTTATATTAATATAAATAGTATTCTCGAAGGGCCAAATATGTAAAGTGGCAAAACTTGAAACATTAAAAGAAAACAAAAAATTAAAAACACACACATATGCGTGTGTGTGTGTGTATTGTGTGATCAAGCAGAGGCAGGAGAACAAGGTGAAACCCTAGTTTCACCAATTTCATCAAATTGGGCAGAAATCTTATGGATAATCAAATGCATGTGATCAATTCCTCAGTTATCTAAGGGTTTTCCATCATGGGGTAAGGTCGAATTTTGTGAATTTATGCTAGATGATGATACGGGTTTTGATGAATCCATGAGATAGTATGAAATTGAACTTGCTTGTGAGTTAGAATCACCAAATAGAGGATGTTTTATGAGTAATATTGATTTGTTTGAAAGTTAGAATAAAAACCCATTTGGTTTAGTTGAATGGTGAACTAGTAGTGAATTAATCAAGAGATTTAGATGGGTGATTGTTTGTGTGCAATTTATAGACAGATTGTTAGGTTGTAGAATGAATAAGTGAGGTGAATTTAGTTGATTATGTGATTCATGAAGATTACTAGTGAGATTGTGCATTGTATACTTGTTCATAGAGCTTACAATGTTATATGCACGCCAAGTGTTTGATTAAATGCTTGGATGGGTAATATTATAAATTTGAATGAATTAGGAAGTCTTGTGTTGTATGTAGAAATTATGGAATTGGTCTTTTATGTAAAGCGTTATGGAATGCAAACTATATGTGAATGCAATAGCTATATAAGTGAACGGCGTAGTTAAATGAAAGTGGTTTATGTATAGGTATGAAGTTAAAAAGGTAAACATTGTATGCAAGAAACTATTGCGTTATGAACTCGCTAGTTAATGTGCTATGTGCGGTAGTAATAAAGTATGATGATACACATTCTTTATATGGGTTAATAAGCTAACGAAAGTCAAAATATTGCATGATTTGAAAGTCGAATGAACGAATGTTCGTAAGTTAATCGTGTTACATTTATGATGACATGTATGGATAGGAGTCATGTCAATAGGGACACGAATATGGAAGCGCTTCGGGTCGAAGGAAAACACGGAAGCCACATGTAAATTGGACGTACGAGGTAAGTAAACTTCCGGACTCCCTCCTTAGTAGTAAAAAGTTTATTGTATGATAAAGATTAGAAATTATGTGAAATGCGTTATTGTTATTGATAGTCAAGTAGGGAACATTAAGGAAGTGATTTCCGAATCACTTCCTAGTCCATTTTTATGACAACTGGCACCAAACCGGTAATTTCCATACACTTTAATTATTATTTAATGACAGCAATTATGTGCTTAAATGTCAACATTGTCTGATTACATACCAAACAAGTGAATTCATGCACGTTTCATACTACAAAATATTGTTTTATGCATTAACGAGAGCGTTGCGTCAGAAATACTAGTAAACTCACCGGAAGGACACAATATGCCAGCAACTCTGCAGAAAGCAGTCAGACAATAGAATTGGAGCCTAGGTGTAGGTCCAATGACAAGAATACATTAAAACCCAAGAGTACCTATAAGGGTTAACATATAGACTTTCCGGAGACTAAAATACGCACTAAAAAGCACCCGAAACGCACTTTAAGTGCAGAATTTTATTAAATTCAGCTATAATCAGCTTTTTGACACATAAATATTGTGCAGAATTCATGTTTTATTATCCAGAATACCCTCCTAAGTGTTGGGAATTAAAAGGGGTACAAAAGGATACATAAAGGACATTAAACGATGCAATTTAGCACCTTAACAAACCGGTATCTAACCGAACAACCGGACATTACCCGGAAGACAAAAATATTATTAGAAGCATTGTTTTTATGTTCCTAAACTAGTTATGGTTCCCAAACATCATAACACACTATATTGTGACATAACACATAAGCACCTAACTAGTTCACTTAACTTCTAACTAGACTAAACTAACTACCATTACAAACCAACTAGATTACCCCCCTCCCCCAACCGGTTATGAACATGTGGGACCCTCCTTGATTTTCTTTTAATTTTTAACTAGATCATGTTTAGTCCTTTTGAGACACATTACCCATAAGTTAAAACCTTGAAATGGTTTATAAGTATACACATTATGTTCTAGCTTCATTTTTGTAGGATCATTGTCGGACCCGAAATGAGTCGATCAGAGGCGCTCTACACAATATGAAAGGCGGAAACAGACATATTGTGCTAGATTCAGCAAGAATATCACTTTAAACTGTCTTGTATATTGATTCTGATATGATTACAGATCTGTAGACACTTCGACAGCGCTCCGCCGTCGGAAACAACCTTCCTAATTCCGTACCAACTGAAAGGGAATCACACATATATACAGGCATGGTAATTCCGCTTGAACAAGCTCATGCGGAATTACCTTTTCACACGAAATTAGTCGACACACGAAATTACAATGTTCAAACGAAAATACAATGTAATTCTGTGCGGAATTACATGTTGATCTTTCATGCGGAATTAGCCTTCGTGCGGAATTAGCTTTTTTGACATTATCTCGAACTTCGTGCCACTAGCAATGTAAGACTCGATACAAGACGAAGTCGACAGACGTATGCACCAACAGACTCCCCTCGGATGTTGACGAGTCTACTGTGTCGAGTCTTCGCATCTTTAGTCTTTATCAGTCTGATAGTTCTCTTTCCATCAGCACCAACGTACTCTCCTTGGATGTCTTCAGACTCCCTCTCTCAATGTGCTGGGATCGTAGACTGGTTTTTTGACAACACAGAGTCCTCAGGTATCGGAACCTGGCTCTCTATCACTCAAAATCAGGATCATGATCTGGCTCTATTCTCTGTTTCAGAATCCAATCTATCCTGCACATCCTCTACCTCACAATAAATTTCACAAATTTAACATTTTACAAAGTTTTACATATTCAGACTCCCTTTCAACTTTATCTAGAATGATTTTTCAATGTTAATCACTGATGAACCACTTGTAAGTAATTGTTCAAACATTCTTAGATTAAACCGACTCCCCCTCAAATTGATCATCATGTTCAGCACTTGGAATTTTGAAACTCAGCATTTCAACACTAGTTGTCGAAAATCTTTTTGGATTTTTTAAAAATTTATGCTAAAACACACTGAAAATCTTTTTGGATTTTTGAATAAAATAAAATGCAGTAAAGAAATATTTACAAACATTATTTTTGTGAGTTTGTGTAAGAGGATCATATCAGTTTTTGAGACAAATCACTAACACCGTTAAGCTTTAAACATTTTAAGTTCTAAACAATTCACATAGATTGTCAGTATACTGGTCCACTTAAATTTTAACACAAAGTTCAACTGTTCCGAGATACTAGATTAATGTCTTAAGAACTTAAACTTATTCGCGTGTCCCACCACTTGAATATACTCCCGTATCCAGATCCCAATATTCAGTCTTACAGGTGAGTATACCTAGATGATATCTGTAAAGGGGTTAAATGCTAAACCGTGAGAGCTCAGGTCAGAACTTCCGTTCAGCAGAGAGATGACGGCTCGACTTTTGGTGTGTTCCCTTTAGAGAATCTTTTCTTCAACAGCACATGATTAGCATTTTTCAATGTTTCATCATTTTTTGTACTGAGGGTGACGCTATAATTCAAGCAAATGCAAAGTATTATACGGGGACTAGGCCATTGCTTCCGCAAAATCAGAAGTACCGGGATAATACCCCAGATATCACTGAGTATAAAGACCTAGTATCTCAGAAAGAGGGACCTTTCAAACAAGATTTCGGGGGTTACCCATATATCCAACAAATGTTCCCCACAAGATAAGCAAGTTTGAAATTTAGGTTTATATCTCGAAAACAATCTACTAAATGTATAAAAATCTACTGGCACATCCGCAGTGAGATTGTTTATCACATTTATACTTTCCATTTCTTTAGCATGTTGTGACAGTCCGCTGATGTACTATCATTTCCTCTTTTCACAACAAAACTCATTTTTGATTTTATCATGTTTTTGACTTTTTCAATTTTTCTAATGTTTTTGGATTTTCTGAAATTTCTTACTCCCCATAAAATTCAAAACACATTTAAAGAAATTTGAAAACAAACTATATAAGAAAATTGACAACTGTTGTGAATTGCTTCAATTCGCCATTCACTTGGCATAAACAATCAGAACTCCCCCTTTCAACAAACTATTTTCCCATTAAGATTTCAAAACACTTAAGTTTGTTTTAATCAAAATGGTTTTTCCGGAAATTAGTTTTGTTAAAACCACTTGTAGGTTTGGGGTTCATCATCTTGTTTTTCAGAAATACCACATGTATGAAAATTACATCAAGTTCAACCTAATGACCTTGACGAATCACTTGTAAAGTCAAACCTCTGAACCACTTGAAGAACTAAATCACTTCTGATGAATTTCTCAAGAAAAATGCCGATTCCTACTCCCCAATAACCAATCTGGGAGTTCCGGCAAATCACACTTAACCTTTGTTCAAAAACATTTTTAATAAAGATGCCGATTCATGCTCCACGATAACCATCTTGGGAGCTCCGGCAAGTCAGGTTTTTCAATCAAAGAAAATGTCCACCCAACCCTGACCAGCCTTGGGTGATACTAACTCATTTGCAGTTGAGATGTAAGTTGCTTTCTTTGTAGCATAAAAATCTTTTACTCCTTTTTGCCTTACCTTCGATCATCTTCCCAAAAATTTTCTTCACATTCCCATTAAAAGCTTTATCAACATCAAATTTATTCTTTTCAGAATAAAATTGATTTGATATTTCAACTTTCCAACTTTTGATTTTAAACTCTCAGCTCGCAATGGTGGAAAATTCTCATCATCCATTGGAGGAACTGAGTTTTCAGCATTTTTAACTACATGTGGCTCCTCTGATTTTGTGGAATCAGATTCATCGCCAGGTTTTACATCTGATTTCTTAACAACCCAAGCTTGATTGTCAAGATTTCCCCTTTTCTTGTAAAACCTTTTCGAACACTCACCAACTTCATATGTTGAATTTTTAAACACTTTAAACCTTTTAGTTGGTGGTTCGCTTTTATCAACAACTATTTCTTTGAGTTTTTTTGAGACTCCATGTTTTGTGTTGGTTGCTTTAGGACAGTTCCAAGCGATGTGACCAACTTCTTGACACCTGTAACAGGTTCTTGTCTCTTTTCTCTGATGAGCTTCATTTTTCTTCTTCTCAACAAGAAATTCTTGATTTGATTGTCTCCAGAATGAGGTCTTCTTTTCATCCTCAGCAAATGTACTTGACACAAATTTTGTATTTTTAGAAATTTTCTCATTTTTATAATTTTCTGGAGGAATAAAACCAAGACCTTTCTTTTTGAAATTACCATTATGATTTGGTTTCTTTCGAAAATCCGAACCATAACTGTAACCCATTTTCTTGTTTATCCTTTGTTTAATTCTTGAGTGTAAGGCTTAGGTTTTCCAGAAAGATTTACATCTTTTATTTCAGAAATATTAATTTCTGTCAATTTGAAAACCTTTTTGATTATTTCAGTTTTAACACCTCTTATTGGAAATTCTTTATGAAAATATAATTTGTCAGAATCATTCAAAGTATATGCAACTTCAAATGTTTCATAATTCAAATTTGATTTTGATAACAAAAATTATTTGCTATAAACCCGTTTTCCCGACGATTTTGAACTCCTGACCGACGAACTTGAAATCCCGACTGACAAACATGAACTTTCGGACTCGGACTTTGACTCAGACTCCTCATCCTTATCCAACACCTGATAGACCACCCTTTTTATTAATTCGGACTCATGATCTGTGTCGGATGTTGTGAACGTGATGTCAATATTGTCTGGTAATACATCGGTTATCTCGGACTCTAACTTTATATTGACTGCCTTTTTTACTTGTTCCTCATTCGATTTTCTAGGCGAATACCCTTCCCAAATCGGAGGCGGACACTTGTTATAATTAACACTCTGTTTCTTACCAGTATCCTTTTTCTTTGGCTTCTTGTCGTCAAATGCTTCAAAACCTGCAACAGTTGGATAAATTCTGTCAATTAAATAATCAGAACTTGAATAACTTCGCAGTAATCATCTGATTCTTTCATTTTCAGCTTTCTCAGTTTCCAACTCTTGCTTCCATTAGAACATGTTTAGTTAAGTTAGAAAACAGGTTTGGTATTAAATCAAATGGTTTTAATACCCTAGAGTAGTTTGGTTACAAAATACGCAAGAAAACACATTTTGGACGAAACTACGACTCGTCACTGAGCCTAGATAACGTGGTAATCAGTAGGTATAGTCACTAGCGACTATAACCATCGTGATTACGCTCACGTTATGAAGTTCAAACGAACTTCGCATTGACCATAAACTGGTCAATGCAGAAAGTCAAACGCGGTTTGACTTTAACGATAAAAACGAATGAAAAACGCGAAAGAATGCTTACAGAAGGTTCCCGCAAGATTTGAACCCGATTCTCTCTCAGGTAGGAAGCATATACTTCCACTTAGAGAGCTTGAATCAGATTCAAATGTGAGGAATGAATGAAAACATGGTGGGTAGTTATAGGAAATCTAGAACCATTAGGATCGTTCATTGTAAAACGAGTTTCGATCTCATCCGTACACATGTGCCCATGGTTTTGTGAAACCATGGGAGTCCATAGTTACATTAAAACCATGTGCAAATGAGGGGAACAGCTGGAAAAAGCTGGAATTTAGATTTTTCATTTTGGTCCCTTCCTAAGATAACTATGGCAGAATGTCAATTTTGGTCCCTGAACTTCAGAATCTTGCATTTCGGCTCATTTTGACACGTTTAAGCCCCGTTAACCTCATTTCAAGGCTCTAAAATGAAGTTAAAGTATAGGGAACTTGAAATGTGCTCAAAAATATCCCGGGTGTCGGCTCGTTTGGTCGTACGGTTGCGTTGTTCGGTAAATTACGACGGAAGTCGTAACGAACGCAAAAACGATCCAAATTTAGCGACGAATGGAATTTTATCATGCCAATCACTAAAATAAAGTATTTTAAAGATTACATAAATTTTTGGATGTCCGGATGTATTCAGAACGTAAGATATGAGCGAAAATGCAAACTTGTGCACTTTTTGACGCTTTTAGTCCCTGAATGACCAAAAGTTTATTTTTACACGCCAAACACCTCAAAGCCTATTTATAAGCTATGTAAGGGATATTTAGGGCATATTTAACTTATGATCAAGTTCCGGAAGGTTCGTTACTATACAAATCGGTATAGTTTCGCAGTTTGACACAATTAGTCCCTGCGATCGAACAAACTTGATTTCAACACACCAAACCCTCCAAAACTTGTTTCTAAGTTATGTGAAGGTTACTTAAGGTATGTTAAGCCTATTTCACTATTCCAGACTGTTTGTTGCATTAAACTGGTTATATTTTTTTTTGGGTAAAGGGTTTACCCCGGTGATTCTATATATCAACAACCAAACAAGCACAAGTAGCGTGGCAATGCCCATACTAATTCTCTCATGGGACAACCCCCACGAGAGTAAAACCCAAACAACCACAAACTAAACCATGTCAAACAAAAACGACAACTAGACTACAATCTAGGAAAACATAAAAACAACTCAATCAGCCTCCATCATCTTCCATTCGTGTTGAGTGAATCCCCCAAGCTTCCAGCAATCTCCGAACATTATAGCTCTCCTTAAACTTAACTCCCATTAGCTTATATCGAACTGTCTGCACAATTAAGTCACTCAGGACATCTGGAGGTCTCGTTTGGTTCTTGAATATTCTTGCATTTCGTTCCTGCCAGACAAAATAGATCGAAGCTGCAACTATTAGCCGACTGATGTAGTTAATAGCTGACTTTGACGATGCACGGGCCGCTAACCAACTAACTATATGATCCCATTCTGGCGAGACAGTTTTCATACCCCCCTTATCACGCACATTGATCCAAACTTGAGTACAATAATTGCAATCAAAGAACAGATGATTATGAGAATCATTGTTCTCATAACACATAAGACAGCACATCATATTCATATTTTTCCTTCTCGACCAATCCCATTGCAGAATTATATCTTGAGTTAGTAACTTACGACGAAAGACTAACCACATGAAAAAAGCATGCTTGGGAATACATTGGTTAAACCATACTAGCTTTGTCCAATTTACTTCCTCAGCACGTTCTCTAATAGAATGCCAAGCCCGAGATGAAGAGTAGTCATCTAAGTCATTACCATCGTTCCACAAGAGCTTATCAGAATGGCTAGGATCTGGCTGAATATTATCAAGCTGGATTAAAACAGGATAAGAATCCCTCCACGCCTCCGGCCACCTCCAAGAACCATTATCACGAATATCCTGAACTGTGGATTTAATAGAAAACCCTGCATTTGAGATGATTCTTGGAGTCAAGAAATTACCAAGCGGACCTAGATGGCTCCACCAATCAAACCAAGCCGAGGTATTGCTTCCATTACCCAATCTAGACCAAATATAACTTCTAATTAAAGGCCTAAGCTGTAATAACTTCCTCCAACTGCAACATGTGGTCGGTACGGCCTTGCACGTCCAAAAACTATGCCCTTTTAGCCTATACGAATGGACCCACTCCACCCAAAGGGATTCACGTTTAACCAGAATACTCCAAATATGAGAGATCATAAGCGCTTTATTAACATCACCAATCCTGCGAATGCCTAAGCCGCCCTCATATTTCGGAACACAAATAGACTTCCAAGAGGCTTTAGCCTTCCCCTTATGAAACAAACCATCCGAGGACCATAAGAAATTACGCATCTTAGCTTCCAAATCGAGAATTATCCGACTAGGGAGGATAAAAACGGACGACCAGAAAACATGCATGGACGAGAGGACCGAATTAACAAGCTGAAGTCTACCCGCGAAGGATAAAAGCTTGTTCTTCCAGTTGGAGATCCTTTGATCCAGTCTTTCAACAAGAATCTTGCAATCTTTATAAAGAAGACCTGAAGAAATAAGAGGAACTCCCAGATATCTCACCGGCAAAGACCCTTCAACAAACGGCATAATACTCAAAAGATGGTTTTTGACGTGAGAAGGCACATTACAAAAGAACCCCGTGCTCTTTGAAATACTCGGGACTAATCCAGACATATTAGTGAAGTTTGACAAAGACGTCAATAAACATTGAACTGATCTTATATCACCTCTAGCAAACAAGAATAGATCATCCGCAAAGCATAAATTGATAATCCGTTGCTTCTCGCATTTATTATGGAACTTAAAAGACTTATCAATACGAGCAGCCTGCTGAAGAATACTAGTCAAAATTTCCATCACCAACGTAAAGAGATAAGGCGAAAGAGGATCACCCTGTCGAAGACCACGTTTGCCCTTGAAGTAGCCGTGCACATTACCATTAACGCATAAGGAATAAGATGTTGTAGTGACACACATCATAATCCACTCGACCATCTTTGCATTAAATCCGAACCCAATTAACACATTCTTCAAGAAATTCCAATCAACCGTATCGTATGCTTTTTGGATATCGATCTTAAATGCACACCGCGGGGGACCCGATTGTCTATGATAGTTATGCAAAAGCTCTTGGGTGAGAAGAATGTTATCCGATATCTTTCTGCCAGGAACAAAGGCAGACTGATTTATACTAACCACTTGGTTCAGAGCATCCTTTATACGGTTCACAATAATCTTACTCACGCATTTGAAGAGGACATTACAACAGGCGATAGGCCGATAATCAGTGACTAATCCAGGGGATGAGTTTTTTGGAATAAGGGCAATAAGAGTATGATTAATCTGACCAAGCAATCTACCTGTATTGAAAAAATCAATAATAGCCAACGAGACATCACCTCCTACAATATGCCATGCCGCCTTAAAAAACGCAGCAGAGAAGCCATCTGGCCCTGGTGCTTTGTCGCTGCCTATAGAAAACACGGCCGTTTTTACCTCCTCAACCGTGACCGGTCGGGTCATATAAGAAGCATCATCCGGATTCAGCCGCTTCGTAAAGAGATCAGGAGTAGGACATAAAGACAGATTATCTTTACATCCCAAAAAGTTTTCATAATAATTAACGAAGGCCTCTTGAACCGCGTCCCCCTCATGTTCAACCCCATTCACGTCCCGAACCACTTGAATTCTGCACCGATGGTTCCTGCTTTTAACCGTAGCGTGAAAGAAAGCAGTGTTAGCGTCTCCAGCTCTAAGCCACTCCATCTTAGCTTTTTGCTTTAGAAATCTTTCTTCATCAAGGGAGGCAATTAGAAATTCAGAATTCAACTTTGTTTCTATCGCTCTAAGCTCAGCATTCAAAGGGTCTTGATCGATTTTAGTTTGAATGTCATTAAGGCTCTCTCTAAGATCAGCCACTTTCTTATGAAGATTGCCCTGCTTAAAGAGTAGAGCACGCAGCGGGCACTTTAACAATCTAAGCTTCTTCACCACCCGGAACTGATGAACTCCACTAACATCCTCCTCCCAAGTATCCTTCACAATTTTGAGAAAATCCGGTTTGTGTATCAAGAAATTTGCAAATTTAAACGGCTTACGCTTGTTAGGATTTGGTCGGGTCATAGTAAGGACACACGGTGAGTGGTCCGACAACCCAAACGGGTGAAAAACCGCCCCTGAGTTCGGAAATTCAGCTAGAAACGGAAGATTACCCATGATACGATCAATTTTCTTGAGAAGACCTACACCCTTTTTTGGCTTTTGGTTCCATGTAAAGTGGAGACCCGACTGATTGATATCCATCACCTGAATATTAGCGACACATGTTTGAAAGTCCTTCATACCCGTGGAAATAGAAGACACACCGGTAGACTTATCATCTAGGTGAAGAGCGGAATTAAAATCCCCCATTATAAGCCACGGCTTATCACCTACCAACTGCTTGTGATACAAAAGATGGGACCAAAGATCACGACGAGTAACATAGTAGTTCGCCGCATAGACCACCGAACAATAAAGCCACTTCTTGTCCTCTTTGAGAAATAATTGAATATGCATAACTTGCGCAGTTTGAGATAAAACCATAACATCAAAGACCTCCGGATCCCAACCTATAATTATACGGGTACCTCTATCACAAACACCCCCATTTGAAGTCCAATCCCAATGGCGAAAAACCGACTTACATACCTTACTAAGATTATGAACTTCAACATGCGACTCAAGAACAGCACAGAGACTAAGTTTTTTATCTTTGACTATAGCTCGAACCTCTTTTTGTTTCAGAGGGCGGTTCAACCCCCTAATGTTCCAGAAGGCGAGACTAACCATTAGTAACCCCGGAATAAGGAGTGCTTGCCCCTTTTTTTGCGTTAGGATTAAGAGTACCCTCCATCATAAATTCATTCGTTTCATTGAACCCCTCCATAACCTCTTCCTCATCCGAGATTTGTTGATCACCTCCAGCCGATACACTTCTATGGCCTTGCCCCTCATTCACTTCATTCAAAACATCAAACGGATTTCGAGTCACCACATTAGTTGGTTCCGATTTAGACTTCCCATTATCTTTCCGATTATTAGAAAGTGGACGATATTCAAATTTTGGCTTCGGTTTATTGACATTAAATCCCACCTTTTTCGCTGCCTTCTTCCCTAGAACAGTAGTATACCCATCGTCGTCCACAGAAGGTTGCCTCTTTGACGGACCAGGATCCTGAACCGGCTGCTTCATCTTTCTATCATAATCCGGACCCTTATGTTGTTGTTTTTTATCTTTTGACACTCTAGGAACCCGCAGAGGACAATTCTCATGGGTGTGCCCGAAAACACAGCATCGGCCACACCTATGAGGACACCATTCATATTCAACGTAGACCTTCTCCTTTACAAACCCCTCCCCATCAAGACAAGGAACCGCAATCGTTAATTCTTCTTTCAGTTCAGAATCTGCTGAAATTTCAACCAGAGCCCGAGCGTAGCTGCTTCTACCCCACACATCAACGCACATAGACGTGGTGAAAGAATCCAAAGCCTTTGGCACACCAATAGTGGTAGCAATTAGACTTAAACCATCCTCAGTATATGCTGCTAGAGGAACCTCATGGAATTTTACCCAAACCTGAACCTTTTTCACTTCTTTTTTCTCAAGTTTTAACGATGGCGACCACACTTCTAAGAATAATGGTTGTGAACGAATAATCCATGGCCCCTCAGTAAGAACCTTTTGCATACCTGCTTGATCAGCAAACTTGAAGAAGAAAAAGCCGTTGGCATTCATCATCGACTTCTGCAATCCATACCGCTTCCAATTATTTCTAACAAAATAGTCCACCACGGGGAAAGCAACCCGATCCCCCAAGAAGTACCCATATAACGTGTTAGCAAGCTTGTCATGCACTACTCTGACCGATTCCCTAGAAAGGACCACATCACACCCATCCTGTTTCTCACTCGTCTCTAAGGCACGAAAATTCACTTTGACATCCGCCTTATTGCTTTGGACCACCTTAGCAAATGAAAGAGTCTCATGGCACTGACCAGCAGTTTCATCCTTACTAGTCGTCGACGAAGATGCTCCAGCAGCAAACAAGTTTTCCACAGGTTTAGAAATTCCCATTAACCCATCCAAAACCGATGCATTCGACGTGGAAAACATACCTCTTCTAGGAAGCAAAGGGTTACCTTCAATATTAGTTACACGTAGGCCAATACCACGAATTGGAGCTGTACCAGGTGTAGATAATTCCTCAACCACCGGTTCATTCAAGTATTCAGCACCATCTACATTTAACGGATCATTCGTAACATCGTTGAGCGACTCCGGCGGTTTACCACGATCATGCAGGACACCATCAGCAATTCCACCCGGCTTGGAACGATCATCCATGACTAGTCAATCACCTCTCACTTGAAACCAGAATATCCAAGAAGCATGCACACGTAAACAAAAACCCTACTGCCGCCGACAAGAAGAACAAAGACAAAAACCCTAAATCCTATAAACCCTAGGATGAAACCTGATCCCTTAATCAATTAAACCTGAGCACCAATCTAGCTAAAATAAACTCAGTTATCCGCAATCAGTGACTACCAGTTTAATAGATCAGGGTTCTTGAGTCAAAACTAGGGCGGCGAATGCAAGAAAAAACGAAAAATCCTAGTTCTAGATCGATCCCTAGTGCTAACGAGTTCGTTATAGAGAATTGGAAGAACAATCCTCTAATCACAGACTGTTATACACAAGATCACGAAGAAAAACTTTGGATTCATGAGGAACAAAATTCGCCAATAGGAGAGAGAGAATTAGGGTTCTGTCGCACTAGTGTAGGTTTCTCTTAAAACTGGTTATATTTACGCATCAGTGTGCGTATAACCTTCCAGAAAGCGATTTAAAGCTTGAAATCGAACAAGAATTGATATGTGCAAACGATACACATATTTTTACAAATCCCAGGTATGAAATACAGTATTTCATTGGTTTGGTATTTGTTTGATGGTTGAAGTGGCACAGGTGTCACATGACGCGAGGGTACCTAGTCGTCATGCGAGGCCCCCATCTGGGCAAAAAGTGGTTTCCAGCTATTTTCCAGCTATTTCCCAAATTTGCACATGGTTTTGGGCAATTCTAGGGGCTATTTTGGGCTCCCATGGTTTTGTAAATCAGTGGGCTTGATGTGTACGGCTTAGATCAAAGCTCAATCTCCGAGAAACGATCCTAACGGTTCTTGATTCTCTATAAATATCCCTCAGTTATTTCACTCATTTCTTCACATTTGATCTGATTCAAGCTCTCTAAGTAGAAGTATATGCTTCCTACCTAAGACAGAATCAGAATCAAATCTTGCGGGGACCTTCTGTAAGTATTCTTTCGCGTTTTTAATTCGTTTTAGCATTAAAGTCAAACTGCGTTTAACTTTCTGCATTGACCAGTTTATGGTCAACGCGAAGTTCGTTTGAACTTCGTAACGTGAGCGTAATCACGATGGTTATAGTCCCTAGTGACTATACCTACTGATTACCACGTTATCTAGGCTCAGTGACGAGTCATAGTTTCGGCCAAAATGCGTTTTCTCACGTATTTTATAACCAAACTACTCTAGGGTATTAAAACCGTTTGTTTTAATACCAAACCTGTTTTCTAACTTTACTAAACATGTTCTAGCATGTTTAGCTCGTCACTTTTAGAATTGTGCTTGTTTAGGGTCGTAAAGGTAAGCGATCTAAACAATCGCTTATGCTTTCGAACCCGACCCATTTGGTCGATCATTAGGATCCGACCAAGTACTTTAGGTGACCATAGTTGTATAGGGAATAACCTTCCGAGGTTATACCTTATGGTCACGTCGTTTAAGTAGTTTCTATGCCTTAGGAAAATTACCAAAATACCCTTTTCGCGCCAAAATTCACTTTAAGCCTATGTAACGTAATTTTTGACATCTAAACTGATTTGGCAACAATATTAAACATGTTAAGGCATATTTCACTTGTCATAGGACTAGTTAGGCGTTTCAAACGCGTTTTACGCAAACGACGCGTTAAAGTAGCATAAGCTACCTAAACGGGTCGTATCGGGTCAAAAGCACTTAGGAAAGGTTTCGTTTTAGTATGTAGGCTTTGTCAAACCATATTACATAAGTTCCCACACTTATTTGGTTTACGAAACCTCGTACTACCCGATCCTTCAATAGGTCCGTTTATTAATGTAGATACCTATATTAGGTGCCGTTTGAATCCGTGATCTTCTAGCTTGCTTGGTGGATATCTAAAGTCTATTGAGCAATCTCAAGTGAGTACATAGACCCATCTTTTACTGTTTTCCAAACATTTTGGGGGTGAAACACATGTGCTTACTTGTTACTTTCGTGCTTTCTTGTTTTCACATCATATGTTGCTATGTTCTCTAGTACACTTATAGTACATGATTTCATTACATTGTTTTGCTATGTATGTTAACTCGGCATGCTAGAACATTGATTTACATTACATCGTTTTGCTACATATATTTACTTGGCATATTAGCACATTGTTTTATATCACATTTTCTGCTATGTATGTAGACTGAGCATGCTAGCACATTGATTTACATGACTAACCTGCTTTGTATGTTAACTTAGCATACTTAGAACATTGTTTTCATATAACATGTTTACATTTGGTATAACATTTGGTTTGCATAAACGGGACTTATATACATTCATTAACATTAGCTACGCTGCTCGGTAGTAAGTAATGGTACCATAGGACTTGACAAATCCCGTTCCTGACATCCTAGGTTTGTTTGGATGAAAGGAATGACTGAATCCGATAACATTTCTTTTGATAACCTTGACTTAGGGTTATCCGTCTGTCTCAAGGCTTGAATGTATGCGTTAACTTACCACATAAATGTTTGTATCATTAAAACATGCTTTTACTATGCAAAACATAACTTTTTGATATACTCAAAATACTTTGTTTTGTACATTTATACATTTGGTTTAAGTGAACACATTTTACTTAACATACGTAACATTTGTTACACATACATGACTACATGACTACATTTTGGACTTTTAAACATATGACAATGGTTTATACAAGAACATTTGATGGTTGGTTTAAACATGGACTTTATACATTGGTGGTTTGTTTAAGTGATTTAAGTAACGATATGTGTGTAGTATGATACAAGCATGGTGGATACGCCGCTGGTACTTCCTATATATAAGTGCTTGTATTGTATAACATGTCGTAGCGTTATTTAAATCATTCAGTTCGGACTTATACATTTTTACACAAATAACATATTTTTCACAAGACTTTGTTTTATAAAACAGTTTATTTTATACAACTTATTTTACTTGGTTATTCATTTAACCATACATTATTCTTTATTTATATATATCAACTGATTTTATCACTTTTCAAATGATTTACATAACAAAACATTTTACAAGGTTCATGACTAAATTTTATTAAACACTTTTCTTAAACCTAAGTCATGAATCCTATTTTCACAAAACCTATGTATCTCATAGGAATTTTTATGCTGACGTACCTATTTTCACATGTGTTTCAGGAGCTAATGCATAGGACGTTCATAACACGCTAGGGTGGACTTGGGCCTTAGTGACATAAAATGAAGATGGAACTAGTTTAAATTATGTTATGTACTTTTGGTTCTTGTTTTGAGACAATGTAATTCCACCTTTGGTTATGAATAAAATGTTATTTTAATTACCATGGTTGTGGAACAATAATTCTGTTACAACACTCCCCGAAGTTTCCGCCACGATTTGATGTTTTACGTGGTCGGGGTGTGACAGAAGAGTTGGTATCAGAGCCAATGGTTATAGGGAATTAGGTTATTAGAAATGCTTTGACCTAGACTATAACCTTTCTAGGACCCCAACACAATTTATCTTGTGTTTAGATTTTAAAACATGCACTTCACCTATCCTTAGGTGATCACCAAAACATGAACCTAGTTTTCTAAAACGATTTTTTTTTTTGGAAAACAATCTTCTGTTTTCAAATGATTTATTATATGGTTTTGAACCCTTTTGATTTTTCAAATTGGTTTTGAAATTTTATCATTTGTTTTTGAATGATTCTTTTGTCCTTGTGCCTTCCAAGTTTTCAAAATCTCGTCAAAGTTTTGGGTTCTAAATAGTGTGAACACGTGCAAACTGGAAGGGTGAATGCCTATACCCTGGGTTTTCTGTCTAAGGCTAGAGTGTTCATACAAATCCACATAATCAGACCAGTCACTCTTACCTGCGAACTCCTGGGGTGAGTGTTCACTTATAGGCGAGCATGTCTTCGCTAAGCATTATTTATGGATCCATTTACTTTGATTAGTCATTGTGTGTCGTTTGTTTGCTTTGTGATACGGACAAATGACCACCATCTTTGCCTTTGTTGATTTTGTTTCCTCTCGTTCTTTTCATCTAATCATCTCACTCGTTTCCTGTGACAACTCGAATTTCCAAGACTTCTATTTCGCATTTATTGCACGTTCATTTATTGTTTAGTTGTGTTTGCACAATTAGTTGCTATGGAATTATATACGTTTTGATGCAATGAATCGTATTGTGTGATTGTGCATGGTTGTTGTTAATTGTGAAAGACTTGGTAAATATATGAACTTGGTGGTGAAACTATGAAATTGTTATGAGATGGTGTGCATGTGTAAAATATGATACTTAGGGAGGTAGAGGGTAATTAGTGAAATCCTAGAGATTCTTAACCCTAATCCCCTGTTCACTAATCATTTTCACAAGAAACCAAAGCACGTACTTCACATTCTCTGGTAATCATCACCATCATCATTGGCAAGACATTCATCACTTTTGTTTCCACATTTTCTCTAGAATCATTCAAGGTAATTGTTCATTGATCATTGTAACACTTGTAAACCCTAATTGACTTCTTGATTATTGTCAATCTTTAATTCTTGATGATGTGTTCATGAAAACCCTAGTTCTTCATATAATATTCTGTGGTTTTTGATTTGATTCTGATTATGATGATAATGATATTGAATAGTGGTTTAGTCGATTGCCTGGTGATTAGGAATACATGATTGATTGGATGATTGGATAATGGAATTGAGGCTAGACAGATACTATATAATTAGGGTTTTCTTAGTCAAGAAATATGAAAACGTAACTGTTTCGATGCAAAGAACGAATGATTGAGATGCTTCTCGGAGTTTTGTGAATGAATGTAATTGTCTGAGTTTTGTTATAAGATGTGCTTAGTCCGAGTTTTATAACACAATGAAGTCCGACCTTTTAAGAAGCTTTGTATCCGAGTTTTGTTGCTTATATACATGTTGCCCGATGATTATTATAAGAACTCAATGACCGAGTTTTGTATGGGGTGTGATGTCTGAGTTTTAACCCTGGCCACATTGTCCGAGTTTGTGGGATAACCACTTTGTCCGAACTTTAAAACAAACACAAGGGGGTCCGAGTTTAATGCCACACTTTGTGTCCGACTTTTAGTGATATGTAGAGTGGTCCGAGTTTTTGGATAAGGGACCACCTTGTCCGAATTTTATGAAGGGGAAACCCCCCCCCCCACATGGTCCGAGTTTAGTAGGGCTTCTTCTTGGTCCGACTTTGTGACCCTTGCCCTATGTGGTC
Source organism: Helianthus annuus (assembly GCF_002127325.2). Classification (NCBI taxonomy): domain Eukaryota; kingdom Viridiplantae; phylum Streptophyta; class Magnoliopsida; order Asterales; family Asteraceae; genus Helianthus; species Helianthus annuus. Next base: position 79,592,583 of record NC_035437.2, read on the forward strand.
CGACTTTCAAAACAGGGAAGCCCCCCCATCTCTTGTCCGACTTTTGTGAAGGGATACCCCCTTGGTCCGAATTCTTGCATGCTTTGTATCTAATGTCTGAGTTTACTGTTTTTTTTGGGTAAAGGGTTACCCCGGTGAATCTATTAAAATGCAACCGCAAATAAGTACAAGTAGTGAGGATGTGTTCCACACTAATTCATATACAGGACATGCCCTATATATGTAGAACAAATAAAAACCAAAGACCTATATCACCCCATAACCTAGTCTACTATACATCATGACACGACATCTAGTAGACAAAACAATGCAAAAATACAACCATAATCTTCAACCACCATCATCAAATATAAAGAAGCCGCAAAACAGCAGCCCCTTCAGAGGGAAAGCAGACAGCCTATCCATTCGAGAACTTGGAAGAAGAGGTGCTTGCCCTTGCTTTCGAAGATGAAGAGGAATGATGAATACCCGATGTCATAAATTTACTAGTTTCATTGTAGACTTCCTCAACCACTTCTTCATCCGAATCCTCCCTGTCCCTTGACAGTTTCTTCTCCACTCTACCCACAGTAGTACCTCCCTGATTACCATTATCATCCTTTAGAATGTCAAACGGGTTAGACGTTGAAACCTGATTCTGAACCGGACTCTTTGAGGACGATTTCGGCTTAGGGTTGACAACTGGCCTGTAAACTACCTTTGGCTTCTGGTTTTTCATATGAAGCCCTTGATTATTTGGTTTCTTCTTTTTGGCTCCTACAACCTGAAAGTCATCCTTTTCCTTCTTTTCAGTATCCCCATTCAAATTTACCTGCGGGTTCTTAGGACACCAGCTATCCTCATGACCGAAGACACAACAAGAAGGACATCTTAACGGCTCCCAATCATACTCAATTTTAACCTCCACCTTTGAATGACTAAGACCGTCCAAAGAAGGGATTGCTACCGTAACACTCTTCTTTAACTCAACTCCTGCCTGAACTTCAATAAGAGCTCTAGCATAGCTGCTTCTTCCCCAAGATTCCGCACACATTGTAGCCGTATACGAATCTAACATTATAGGCACCCCAATCTTAGAAGCAAGTAAGCTGAGCCCATCCTCAGTAAATGCCGCTAACGGCACATCATACATCTTGACCCAAACTGGAATCGCTTTTAAGTCCTCTTTTTCCAACTTGATAGAGGCCGACCACTCTTTCAAAATGATTGGAACGTTTCTAATCATCCACGGTCCATCCTCTAACATTTGATTCATCCCTTCTTTCGATGTGAACTTAAAGAAAAAGAACCCATGAGCATTCATCATAATTCTTGACAATCCATACTTTGCCCAATTGTTCTTTGCATAGAACTCAACAACAGGAAACGCCAGCCGTTTACCCAGAAAATAACCATACAAGGTGTTCGCATACCTGTCGGTGACTTGTTGAACTGAAGACACTGGAATGACAACGTCAGCTCCTTCAACAACCTCATTCGATTCCATCACCCTAAAGTTTACCTTAACCTTCTCTTTAGAATCCTTCACAACATTTGCAGAGGATAATTGTTCCGCAGAACCAGAACCTGTTTGTTTCCTCTTGTCAGCCGATATAGGTGCACCAAATAGGTCAGATTTTTGCGTAAACTTGCTAGAGAAATCCTAAACATTATCAGCCTTTTCAACCTCTCGTGTTTTCAAACTAATCGGAACTGTTACCTTTGTGAGATCATCGATGATGTTTGAAGAACCACGCTTTGGCTTGAATGTGTTCCCATCAACTTCAATAAACCGTGCAGCAATTTCATCAAAGGATAATCGCGGCTTCCCACGAGTATCCTGTTGATTTCCACCAGAACTGTTAAGTTTATCCATATCCATATTGAAAAACCCTAGTTGCCGTCAACAGAGATTCAGCAAACAGGATTGCCGGCTGAAAACAAGGCAGCCGTGACAAACCCTAGCCGAAACCTACAATTGAAGTAGATCAAACCCTAGCCGCCAAGAAGCTGAATTCGACCAAACCCAACCAGAATCCAATCGGAACGAACAAACCAGGCAACTCTCTCCTATAATCAAACAGAAAACAACGAACATGCAACAGAAATCCAATCAAAACAACGACAGCAACCAACAGCAAACCCTAATCTAGTCGGCAATAAAGAACGAAAGAAAACAGAAACCCTAATTTTAAAATCGATCACTACTGGTAACAGAATCTGCACTAGAGATTGGAGAACAATCGCTAATATCAAACATGTTAATCAGAAGATTACGAAGAAGAAAATAGGGTTACATGAGGAACGATAATCGCCAGGCTAGAGAGAGAGATTCGGGTTTTACCAAATCAGTAGGTTAAACATGCCTGTATGACACATTAGTGGTGTCTAGATAACATGTCAATGTCTGAGTTTACTGTTTGCACACAAGATCCTACTTTTTGTTGATGAGTTGTCTGAGCTCTTGATTCCATGTGTGATTTGAATTATAGTATTATTGCATGCTCTGAACTCTAATAATACTTGAAAAGACAGAGTGCATTAGGATGCCAAGATCAGAATCCTGTATGATTATATGTGATTATATGATAATGTACATTACTGGATGGTATTGTATGCATGAACAACCTTTATTATAACATTCGGTACACGATAATCACACCGAACACGGTTGCTTGAAAATCAAAGACTCGTAAACCCTAATTTGGATGCAAACACTTACATCGTATCATGTGCAATATATCATAGGTCGTGTGTAACGGACTTAGACATTTACTAAACCTTAGAAGCAATAACATACCGAGCAAACCAAGGTGAGTTCACACCCTTACTAAGGCATGGGATTCCCAGGGTTGGGAATGGGATTGAAGGAATAAGGTTGAATAGATTCATACTGACACTACCACTAGACTACCATACCAGCGTCCTCGGTTGTGCAGGACACATACGTAAACCTACGTATGCTTATACTACTTACTGTCCTCGGTTGTGCAGGACACATGCGTAAAGCCCACATATGCATATGCTTCTTACTGTCCTCGGTTGTGCAGGACCCCTACGTAAAATCTACGTATACTTATACTTACTACTATCCTCGGTTGTGAAGGATACTCACGTAAAACCTACGTGTATTTATACTTACTACTATCCTCGGTTGTGAAGGATACTTACGTAAACCTACGTAAAGCTTGTACGTACTACTGTTCTCGGTTGTGAAGAACACTTATGGTTACGAATAGTCTAGTGGTTATACAACATGGGAAGCCCCCACCAATAGAACATACTATCGGCCCAGTAGAGCCACATGTTACAAACAAACTTACTATTACGCATTTACTTTCTGTGAACTCGCTCAACTAGTTGTTGATCCTCTGTTACATGCCTTGCAGGTCGTTAGATACATGGAGCTTGCACAGGGAGGAGCTGGTCGTTGTGGGCTTGGATCGTTATCATCTTGTTAAACACTTATGACATTTGATACTTTATTATGATCGGTTTTATTCATACGCTTCCGCTAAACAGTGATAACTTACTTATGTTTTGGTATACCTTTCATATGGATTTGGTTTGGTTTAATGGCAATTACTTTTACTATATATATATTGTTCTATATGATTGGTGGCTTGATTCTGGTCAGTCACGCTCCCAAGCGGTGATACTCCGCAGGTGGATTTTGGGGGTGTGACAGATTGGTATCAGAGCCATTGGTTATAGAGAACTTGGTTTTAATATGGGAAAACGTTTTTATTAAAACCAGACTATAACCAGAACAGTGCTCTCAACGATCCACAACGACGCTTCGCTCCACGTGCAAGACTCAACATCCTAGGTAATAAGGTTTATGTTTATTACCTGCTTGCTAGAACTGCATAGAACTTTGCTCGTAGTATGCTTAGATTTCAATGCTCGTTACTTGTTATTGCTTGAGAACACTTGCATGCTTACTCTCTTCTGTCATCGCACTATTCGCGAACCACTCTAACTTATGACACTTTTGCTATGAATATCATGGCTGGACGTATTAACATGACACAAGCCCAGTTGACGGCTTTCGTTACTGAACAAGTTGCTGCGACACTTGCAGCTGCAAACGCAGGAGGTACACCCTGCAGTCGTAACTCATCCTAGGATCTTTAGAATTCTATTCTTACACATTAGGTCAACACGTTCAGCAACCTGTGTGTACCTTCAAGAACTTCATGGATTGTCGTCCTAGCACGTTCAGTGGCACGGAGGGAGCGGTTGGACTCCTCCACTGGTTTGAAAAGCTCGAGTCTGTGTTGGAGATGTGTGAATGCCCTGAGGCTCGCAGGGTGAAATACGCCACTGGTACATTGGAAGGAATCGCGTTAACTTGGTGGAACGCGCAAGTGCAGATCTTAGGGTTGGCAGCTGCTAACGCCACCCCTTGGAATGATTTCAAGGAATTGATCAAAAGGGAATACTGCACTCGGGAAGACATTCATAAGCTGGAAGATGAACTTTATCATTTGAAAATGACTGGGTTAGAAATCGAAGCTTATACCAAAAGGTCAAATGAGCTGGCCGTGCTATGTCCAACTATGGTGGACCCTCCAATCAAGCGCATTGAGTTGTACCTCAAGGGATTAGCGCCAGAGATACAGAGCCATGTGACATCGGCTAATCTTGATAATATCCAGGCTATTCATCGCCTCGCTCATCGCATCACAGATCAGGCAGTGGATCAGAACAGACTGCCTAAACGTATCAGCGCTACTGCTACCGCTACTACGTCTGCTACACTTGCTACTCCCAGTGACAACAAGAGAAAATGGGATGGGGATTCCAGCAAGGGATCAGCTTCAGTTCAGTCACAGGTTCAGCAGCGAAAGACTGACAGTTATCAGAGTCCTAGTCAGCACTCTTCAGGCAGTCACAGGCAGGGCGGATATCGAGGGAATCTTCCAAGGTGTAACAACTGTAACAGACACCACAGTGGCCAGTGTAACAAGGGTCGCTGTCAAAGATGCCTCAAGATGGGTCATGAGGCCAAGGATTGTAGGAGCCCACGGCCCGCGAACCAGAATCAGCAGCAGCCAGAAGCGCAGCAGAATCAGCAACAGGGCAACAAGGGGTGTTTTCATTGCGGCGCAGAAGGGCACTTCAAAAGGCACTGTCCTTAGCTAAACAGGAACCAGAACAACAACAACAATAACAACAATCAGGAAAATGGCAACAACAACAACAACGGTGGGAACTACAACGGCAACGAAGCAAGGGGTCGTGCATTTGTGTTGGGGCAGGGTGATGCCAGAAATGATCCCAACGTAGTTATGGGTAAGTTTCTTCTCGACGATATTTATGTTACTGTTTTGTTTGATTCGGGTGCGGATACGAGTTATATGTCTTTGAAAATGAGTAAATTGTTAAAACGTGCACCAACACCCCTAAACACCAAACATGTCGTAGAACTAGCAAATGGTAAGAGTGTAGAAGCCACGCATGTAGTCAAGGGTTGTAACATCGTTCTAGCGGGCCAGATCTTCTCGATTGATCTTATTCCAATAGTTCTGGGTAGTTTCGACATCGTCATTGGTATGGATTGGTTATCCAAGCAACAGGCAGAGATTCTATGTAAAGAGAAGATTATTCGCATTCCTCGTTCGGGTAAGGAACCTCTCGAAGTTCAAGGCGACAAGAGTGGTGCTGTGGTTGGCATCATCTCTTTCTTGAAGGCTCAGAAATGTTTACGAAAGAGTCATACTGCCATTTTGGCACTTGTTACTGATGCATCGGCGAAAGAGAAAAGAATAGAGGATATTCCAGTTGTACGCGAATTTCCTCAAGTGTTTCCTGAAGATTTACCTGGTCTACCGCCTCATCGCCAGGTCAAATTTCAAGTCGAGCTAGCTCCAGGAGCAGCACCTATAGCTCGCGCACCGTATCGTTTGGCTCCAACTGAACTGGAAGAACTGTCAAAGCAACTACAAGAGCTCTTGGATAAGGGCTTCATTCGTCCAAGCTCTTCACCTTGGGGAGCTCCAGTACTATTTGTGAAAAGAAGGATGGCACTTTCAGAATGTGCATAGACTACCGCGAACTGAACAAGGTCACAGTGAAGAACCGTTATCCTCTTCCTCGTATTGACGACTTGTTCGACCAGTTGCAAGGGTCGAGCTACTACTCCAAGATTGATCTGAGGTCAGGGTATCATCAGCTGAGAGTCCGGGATGAGGACGTCTCCAAGACAGCATTCAGAACTCGCTACGGACACTACGAGTTTCTAGTCATGCCATTTGGGCTGACGAACGCGCCTGCAGTTTTCATGGATCTTATGAACAGGGTGTGCAAACCCTATCTTGACAAGTTCGTCATTGTCTTCATCGACGACATTCTGATCTACTCCAAGAGTCAGGAGGAACACGAGCAGCACTTACGTCTTATCTTGGAACTTCTTCGAAAGGAACAACTGTACGCCAAGTTTTCAAAATGCGACTTCTGGCTTCGTGAAGTCCACTTCTTAGGCCATGTGGTGAACAGGGATGGGATTCATGTCGATCCATCCAAGGTAGATTCGATCAGGAACTGGCCTGCACCGCGTACACCAACAGAAATACGCCAATTCTTGGGTTTGGCGGGGTATTACAGACGATTCATTAAAGACTTCTCCAAGATTGCACAACCGCTTACTCTACTGACACAGAAGGGTGTCACCTACCGTTGGGGAGATTCCCAGGAAACGGCTTTTCAGTACCTGAAGGATAGACTATGCAGCGCACCTATCCTCTCATTTCCAGAAGGCACGGATGATTTTGTGGTTTATTGTGACGCATTGATACAGGGGCTTGGTTGTGTATTGATGCAGCGGGATAAAGTTATTGCCTACGCTTCTCGACAACTCAAAGTTCATGAACGGAACTACACGACGCACGATTTAGAGCTGGGAGCTGTTGTTTTTGCGCTTAAAATATGGCGACACTACCTGTACGGTACCAAGTGCACTATTTACACCGATCACAGGAGTCTCGAGCATATCTTCAAGCAGAAGGAATTGAACATGCGTCAACGACGATGGGTCGAGTTACTTAATGATTATGAATGCGCCATCAAGTACCATCCAGGCAAGGCCAATGTTGTGGCTGACGCCCTCAGTCGGAAAGACACCTTACCTAGGCGTGTACGAGCCTTGCAGCTTACCATTCAGTCTAGTCTTCCTGCACAAATACGAACTGCTCAGATGGAAGCATTAAAGCCCGAAAACGTCAAAGCTGAAGCTTTACGTGGCTCAAGGCAACGATTAGAACAAAAGGAAGACGGCGCCTACTATGTAACGGGACGTATTTGGGTTCCACTATATGGTGGTTTACGAGAACTTGTGATGGATGAAGCTCATAAGTCTCGCTATTCGGTACATCCAGGTTCGGATAAAATGTACCACGGCATCAAAACTACATATTGGTGGCCTAGCATGAAGGCCCACATTGCTACTTACGTCGGCAAGTGTTTGACATGTGCAAAAGTCAAAGTGGAGTATCAGAAACCAGCGGGCCTACTTCAGTAACCCAAGATACCGCAATGGAAATGAGAAGAAATCTCCATGGATTTTGTTACAGGCCTACCCAGATCCCAGCGCGGGAACGATACTATTTGGGTGATCGTTGATCGACTCACGAAGTCTGCTCATTTCTTGGCTATCAAAGAAACGGATAAGTTCTCCACTCTAGCAGACATATATCTCAAAGAAGTTGTTTCTAGGCACGGGGTGCCAACCTCTATTATTTCGGATCGGGATGCACGATTCACCTCAGAACTGTGGCAAGCGATGCACAAATCTTTTGGCTCTCGGTTAGACATGAGCACAGCATATCATCCTCAGACGGATGGGCAGTCTGAGCGAACGATCCAGACTCTTGAAGACATGCTTCGGGCATGTGTTATTGATTTTGGCAACGGCTGGGAAAAGCATCTCCCTTTGGTGGAGTTTTCGTAAAATAACAGTTATCACACCAGCATACAAGCCGCTCCATTCGAGGCATTGTACGGACGTAAATGCCGGTCACCTCTCTGTTGGGCAGAGGTGGGGGATAGTCAGATCACGGGTCCAGAGATTGTAGTGGACGCCATGGAAAAGATTGCACAGATACGACAACGCATGACGGCAGCACACGACCGTCAGAAAGCCTACGCGGACAAGCGTAGGAAGCCTTTGGAATTTCAGGTCGGGGACCGGGTTTTACTTAAAGTCTCACCCTGGAAGGGTGTGGTTCGTTTTGGCATACGGGGCAAACTAAATCCGCGGTATGTCGGACCGTTTGAGATCATTGAGAAAATAGGCAAAGTGGCCTACAAGCTAAACCTACCAGCTGAACTCGGTGCAGTTCACAACGTATTTCACGTGTCGAATCTGAAGAAGTGCCTGTCAGATGAGACCCTCATAGTTCCTTTTAAGGAACTCACTATCGACGAGCGGTTGCAGTTCGTCGAGGAGCCAGTTGAAATCACGGACCGGGATGTTAAGGTCCTCAAAAGCAAGAGAATCCCTCTTGTTCGAGTTTGTTGGAACACCCGACGTGGCCCAGAGTACACCTGGGAACGCGAAGACCAAATGAAAGAAAAGTACCCCCAGTTATTCGGAACCAATGCAACCACTACTGAGACTGAAGCTACTACTGCGGAATTTCGGGACAAAATTCCAAATCAACGGGGGGATGATGTGACACCCCAGGAAAACCAGTAAATGATACAACTCACCTAGCTTCCTCAGTAACCGCATGGTAAATTTCGGGACGAAATTTCTTTCAAGTTGGGGATAATGTGACAACTCGAATTTCCAAGACTTCTATTTCGCATTTATTGCACGTTCATTTATTGTTTAGTTGTGTTTGCACAATTAGTTGCTATGGAATTATATACGTTTTGATGCAATGAATCGTATTGTGTGATTGTGCATGGTTGTTGTTAATTGTGAAAGACTTGGTAAATATATGAACTTGGTGGTGAAACTATGAAATTGTTATGAGACGGTGTGCATGTGTAAAATATGATACTTAGGGAGGTAGAGGGTAATTAGTGAAATCCTAGAGATTCTTAACCCTAATCCCTTGTTCACTAATCATTTTCACAAGAAACCAAAGCACGTACTTCACATTCTCTGGCAATCATCACCATCATCATTGGCAAGACATTCATCACTTTTGTTTCCACATTTTCTCTAGAATCATTCAAGGTAATTGTTCATTGATCATTGTAACACTTGTAAACCCTAATTGATTTCTTGATTATTGTCAATCTTTAATTCTTGATGATGTGTTCATGAAAACCCTAGTTCTTCATATAATATTCTGTGGTTTTTGATTTGATTCTGATTATGATGATAATGATATTGAATAGTGGTTTAGTCGATTGCCTGGTGATTAGGAATACATGATTGATTGGATGATTGGATAATGGAATTGAGGCTAGACAGATACTATATAATTAGGGTTTTCTTAGTCAAGAAATATGAAAACGCAACTGTTTCGATGCAAAGAACGAATGATTGAGATGCTTCTCGGAGTTTTGTGAATGAATGTAATTGTCTGAGTTTTGTTATAAGATGTGCTTAGTCGAGTTTTATAACACAATGAAGTCCGACCTTTTAAGAAGCTTTGTATCCGAGTTTTGTTGCTTATATACATGTTGCCCAATGATCATTATAAGAACTCAATGACCGACTTTTGTATGGGGTGTGATGTCTGAGTTTTAACCCTGGCCACATTGTCCGAGTTTGTGGGATAACCACTTTGTCCGAATTTAAAACAAACACAAGGTGGTCCGAGTTTAATGCCACACTTTGTGTCCGACTTTTAGTGATATGTAGAGTGGTCCGAGTTTTTGGATAAGGGACCACCTTGTCCGAATTTTATGAAGGGGAAACCCCCCCCCCACATGGTCCGAGTTTAGTAGGGCTTCCCCTTGGTCCGACTTTGTGACCCTTGCCCTATGTGGTCCGACTTTCAAAACATGGAAGCCCCCCCCCCCTCATCTCTTGTCCGACTTTTGTGAAGGGATACCCCCTTGGTCCGAATTCTTGCATGCTTTGTATCTAATGTCTGAGTTTACTGTTTGCACACAAGATCCTACTTTTTGTTGATGAGTTGTCTGAGCTCTTGATTCCATGTGTGATTTGAATTATAGTATTATTGCATGCTCTGAACTCTGATAATACTTGAAAAGACAGAGTGCATTAGGATGCCAAGATCAGAATCCTGTATGATTATATGTGATTATATGATAATGTACATTACTGGATGGTATTGTATGCATGAACAACCTTTATTATAACATTCGGTACACGATAATCACACCGAACACGGTTGCTTGAAAATCAAAGACTCGTAAACCCTAATTTGGATGCAAACACTTACATCGTATCATGTGCAATATATCATAGGTCGTGTGTAACGGACTTAGACATTTACTAAACCTTAGAAGCAATAACATACCGAGCAAACCAAGGTGAGTTCACACCCTTACTAAGGCATGGGATTCCCAGGGTTGGGAATGGGATTGAAGGAATAAGGTTGAATAGATTCATACTGACACTACCACTAGACTACCATACCAGCGTCCTCGGTTGTGCAGGACACATACGTAAACCTACTTATGCTTATACTACTTATTGTCCTCGGTTGTGCAGGACACATGCGTAAAGCCCACATATGCATATGCTTCTTACTGTCCTCGGTTGTGCAGGACCCCTACGTAAAATCTACGTATACTTATACTTACTACTATCCTCGGTTGTGAAGGATACTCACGTAAAACCTACGTGTATTTATACTTACTACTATCCTCGGTTGTGAAGGATACTTACGTAAACCTACGTAAAGCTTGTACGTACTACTGTTCTCGGTTGTGAAGAACACTTATGGTTACGAATAGTCTAGTGGTTATACAACATGGGAAGCCCCCACCAATAGAACATACTATCGGCCCAGTAGAGCCACATGTTACAAACAAACTTACTATTACGCATTTACTTTCTGTGAACTCGCTCAACTAGTTGTTGATCCTCTGTTACATGCCTTGCAGTTCGTTAGATACATGGAGCTTGCACAGGGAGGAGCTGGTCATTGTGGGCTTGGATCGTTATCATCTTGTTAAACACTTATGACATTTGATACTTTATTATGATCGGTTTTATTCATACGCTTCCGCTAAACAGTGATAACTTACTTATGTTTTGGTACACCTTTCATATGGATTTGGTTTGGTTTAATGGCAATTACTTTTACTATATTTATATTGTTCTATATGATTGGTGGCTTGATCCTGGTCAGTCACGCTCCCAAGCGGTGATACTCCGCAGGTGGATTTTGGGGGTGTGACATTTCCTCTCATGTTTCCTCTTTTTAGCATGCCTCCTCGACGTGAAAACCCGTTAACAAATGCCGAGATGGCAGATATTCTGGCACAGCACATGGCTGCCGCTCTCCTAAGCATTATAGCTCAAGTGAACCAAGCCAATAACAATCAGAATGCTCCTTGTAACTTCAAGAGTTTTAATTCGGCTAAACCACTCAAGTTCAGTGGTACCGAAGGGGCAACTGGGCTCCTTCAATGGTTCGAGAGCATCGAGAGTACATTCCGCCACGTTTTGTGTCCTGAGAATCGGAAGGTCGAGTTTGCTTCGAGCGTGTTTCAGAAGAGGGCGCTTACATGGTGGAACGGGGTTATGAGAGACCGTGGTGCTGAAGTTGCTTTGGCACAAACATGGGCTGAACTAAGAACTCTTATGATGAGGGAGTTTTGTCCTCGTCATGAGCTGCGAGCGTTGGAGAGGGAGTTTGAAGATTTAAAACAGGAAAGTGGTGAGCACAGGGCATATACTGACAGATATGAGGAGTTAAGCTTACTTTGCCCAACAATGGTTACCCCACTCGATAAGGCTATCGAGAGATACATCGATGGTCTACCTGACTCCGTGCAAGACATCGTAACTGGTAGTAATCCTACCACTATCCGTCAGGCGATCGAGCTATCTGCGACGTTGACTGAGTCGCAAATTCGAAAGGGTAAGTTGCACAGAAAGGGTGACAAGAAGGGTAAGAAGCAGGAATCTGACAAGAAGGATAGCAAGAAAGGTAAAAACAAGAAGGGAAATGATGCGGGTTCCTCAAAGGGTTCTAGGAAGCGAAAGGCTTACCAAAACTATGCCGTTACTGCACAGGCTCAAGCTGCACAAAATCATCCTGCGCAACAACCTGCCAAGAGGCCTTATCTTGGCAATGCACCTTTGTGCAACAGGTGTAACGGCCATCACGTACCACACCTTCAGTGTCGTCATTGCACCAACTGTGGAGAAATGGTCATCTTGCTGCTACATGCCGTATTCCGGTCAACCAGAATCAGGCAGTTCAGAACCCAGCTCAACAAGTTGCTCAGCCTCCTGATCAGCAACAAGGTCAGGCTGCACGACCTCACTTCCCACCAGGATCTTATTATAACTGTGGGGATCTGACCCACTACCGTAACCAGGGTCCAAGATTGGTGAATGCGAATCCAGTTTAGGCTCAGGCTCGTGGACGAGCTTTCAACATGAATGCACAAGAGGCGCAAGCAGACAATGATGTGGTGAACGGTACGTTCTTTGTTAATAATCAACCTGCATCTGTTCTTTTTGATTCAGGGGCCGATAAGAGTTTTGTGTCGTTGTCTTTTGAGCCATTGCTTCGCGTGTCTAGAACGAAACTAGGTAACCCTTTGACAGTCGAAGTTGCGAGTGGTGAACCCATTGTTCTTGATTCTGTTCTTCGCAACTGCCAGTTGAACCTTAACGACTACCTCTTTCCTATTGACCTCACGCCTATGCAACTTGGAAGCTTCGACATTATTGTGGGTATGGATTGGTTAGCCAAGCATCGCGCAGAGGTAGTTTGTTTTGAGAAGATCGTTCGTGTGCTGCTTTCGTCAGGTGAGATACTACAGGTTCATGGTGAAAAACCTGCTAGTAGCCTCAAGCTTATATCTTGTTTTCAAGCTCGGAAGTATCTGCGAAAGAATTATGTTGCCTTCTTGGCACATGTTACAACAGATAAGGGCAAAGGTAAGTCTATTCAAGATATCCCAGTTGTTCGGGATTATCCGGAGCTGTTTCCTGAAGAGTTACCTGGTCTACCCCCATCATGCCAAGTCAAGTTCCGTATTGATCTTGTACCTGGTGCAAATCCTATTGCCAGAGCTCCATATCGTCTTGCACTGTCTGAGATGCAAGAGTTGTCTAAGCAACTTCAGGAGCTTTCTGATAAAGGTTTCATTCGTCCTAGCTTTTCACCTTGGGGTCCTCCCGTTCTTTTTGTCAAGAAGAAGGATGGATCTTTCAGAATGTGCATCGATTATCGTGAGTTGAATAAGCTTACCATCAAGAATCGATACCCCCTACCTCGCATTGATGATCTCTTTGACCAGTTACAGGGTGCTACTTGCTTTTCGAAGATCGATCTTCGTTCTGGGTATCATCAACTTCGTGTGCATGAAGAAGATATTCCCAAGACAGCATTCCGCACTCGATATGGGCATTATGAGTTCACAGTCATGCCATTCGGTTTGACCAATGCTCCTGCTGTTTTCATGGACTTGATGAATAGGGCCTGCAACCCTTATCTGGATAAGTTCATCATCGTTTTTATTGATGACATCTTGATTTACTCTAAGACGCAAGCTGATCACGAGCAACATCTTCGTCTTACCCTGGAACTCCTAAAGAAAGAGCAACTTTTTGCCAAATTCTCCAAGTGCGAATTTTGGCTTAAGGAAGTTCAATTTTTAGGACATATTGTCAACGAACAAGGTATTCATGTAGATCCCTCCAAGATCAGTGCGATTAAGGATTGGGATATGTTTGTGTTTTGCATTGTTTGTCTACTAGATGTCGAGTCATGATGTATAGTAGACTAGGTCTTTGGGGTTTTATAGGTCTTTGGATTTGTTTTGTTTTACATATATGGGGCATGTCCTGTATATGAACTAGTGTGGAACACATCCTCACTACTTGTACTTTATTGCGGTTGCATTTTAATAGAATCACCGGGGTAACCCTTTACCCAAAAAAGATTAAGAATTGGGATACGCCTACTACTCCTACTGAGGTTCGTTCCATTCTTGGTCTTGCGGGTTATTACCGCCGCTTCATTGAGAACTTCTCGAAGATTGTAGTTCCTCTAACTGCTCTAACTCAGAAGAACAAACCCTTTGAATGGGGATTTAAGCAAGAAGAAGCGTTTCAGACCTTGAAGCAGAAGTTTTGTGACGCACCTATTCTGACTTTGCCTGAGGGCAATGATGATTTCGTCGTTTATTGCGATGCATCAAAATTAGGTCTTGGCTGTGTTCTGATGCAAAGGAACAAAGTCATAGCCTACGCATCAAGGCAGTTGAAGGTGCATGAGAGAAACTACACCACTCATGATCTTGAGTTGGGTGTAGTTGTTTTCGCTCTCAAAATCTGGAGACACTATTTGTATGGCACAAAATGTGTGGTTTTCGCTGACCACAAGAGTCTTCAGCATATCTTCAATCAGAAAGAACTCAACATGAGGCAAAGACGTTGGGTCGAACTTCTAAACGACTATGACTGCGAAATTCGCTACCACCCAGGTAAAGCGAATGTTGTGGCTGACGCATTGAGTCGTAAGGAACGTACTAAGCTTCATTGTGTTCATGTTCAATCTGATATTCAAGCTCGATCTGATATTCAAGCACGCATTTCTCAGGCTCAACATGCTTGTGTTTCACAAGACTTGATGGGTAAGGAATTACCCTATCACATTAAGCCTGATCTTGTGTTGAAAGATGATGGATCATATTACTTCATGGACCGTTTGTGGGTCCCAAGCCAAGATGATCTTCGCACTTTGATTATTGACCGATTTTGCTGGAAAGATTTGGAAGGTAACCTTCAAGACTTTAGTTCTTGGGAAGTGTGGAATTATTTACGAAATTGATGTCAAAGGGTAACATGGGCCTCCTCAGTTTGGTTCAGTCAATGTATCCCCCGACACTCTTTTCACTTGTGGTTGGTTGTAAAGAATAAGTTGAAAACTCAAGACAGGATGGCCGTTTGGGAAGCGGGTAGTGAAACTAATCTACGGCTTATGTGCTGCCCGCTTTGCAAGTATGATCGTGACTCAAGGAACCACCTCTTCTTTCAATGTGTATATGCTTCAGAAGTTTGGAGGAAGGTCAAAAGCTTGGTTGATATGGAAGATGTTACGGACTCATGGGATTCTATCTTACAATGGATGGATCTTAATGCTCATTCTAGAACTGCGGAGAGTATTATTTGCAGGATTGTGGTTGCGGCCTCAACTTACTTTGTTTGGCAGGAAAGGAACAGTAGATTATTTAATCAGAATCAGCGAAGTGCTTCTGTACTTGCAAAGGTTATCATAGACACTGTTCGGCTCAAAATAATGGGGTTCCGGTTTGGTAGATGTCCGAAGCAGCAGAAGATCTTGGACAGGTGGCTGATCTCGAAGAAGAACATGGTTGCTGATCCCGGCTAGAGCGTCTTTCCTAGTTTTTGGCATTTTGGCGTGTTTGTTGTTAGGCTGTGATTGTTTCTCTTGTTTTCTGGTTTTGGTTGTGACTGTAGTCGTGTTTGGTTTGTTTGTTGTCCTAGTCTTGGTTTGTCAAGACTAGTAGTGTGTATCGGTGTCATGATGCACCCTGTTTCTTTATTTGATTGATATAAAATTTCACCGGGGTAACCCTTTACCCAAAAAAAAAAAAAAAAAAAAATGGATGAAGCCCATAACTCTCGTTACTCTATTCATCCTGGCTCAGACAAGATGTATAAGAATCTTCGTACTCAGTATTAGTGGCCTGGTATGAAGAAGGATATTGCCTTGTACGTTTCAAAATGCCTTACTTGTCTTAAGGTTAAGGCTGAACACCAACATCCTTCCGGTCTTTTGGAGCAACCAGAGATTCCAGTTTGGAAATGGGAAAACATCGCTATGGATCTGTGACATCTGTGCTTGTGATATCATTGTACAAACTCTGAACAATACATTATTAATAAAACAATGTGTTTTGATCCAAATGTTTGTCATTTATGTTTGATTTTATGCACATGTTGATTTTTGATCGATTTTAAGCTCTATATCGCTTTCTGGAGAGTTATACGCAAACTGATGCGTAAACGCGACAAACACTCCGGAACAGCATCATAAACTCAACATACCTTAAATAACCTTTAAATAACTTAGAAATAAGTTTTGAAGGCTTTGGTATGGCAAAAACAAGTTTATTCGCTCGTAGGGACTATTTACGTCAATTTGCAAAAGTCTGCCTTTTCATAAGGAAACATACAGTCCGGAACTTGATCATAAGTTAAACATACCATATATAACCTAAACATGGCTTAGAAATAAGCTTTGATAGGTTCGGTGTGCGAAAACATGCTTATATGATCTTACAGGGGCTAAAAGTGTCAAAAACGGCGTAAGTTTGCATTTTCGCGCATATCTTACATTCTGACCACATCTGGACATCCAAAATTTTTGTACACACTAAAATATTTTTATTTTAGTGATCAGCATGCAAAAATTCCATTCGTCGCTTAATTTGGTTCGTTTTCACGTCCGTTTAAGTTTCGTCGTAATTTAACGAACAACGCGACGGTACGACCAAACAAGCCGACATCCGAGAGTGTTCCAAGCATATTTTGAGTCCTCTAAACCTTATTGACCTTGTAGAGCCTTGAAAATGGCTTAACGGGTGTCAAAAGTGCCAAAAATGGACTCGAATGCATGCAGGGACCTAAACTGCCAAATTTGAAACTATGGCTGATCTGGGAGGCCTAGGCGGGGCGCGTAAGGATGCCCCTACACCTTACGCGGGCCGTGTGGACATGCCAGCGACCAGAAAGATGATTTCAGCAATCTGTTGCTAATTCAGGGGCTGTTTATGCAATTTTCTTGTGTGATGAGCAAGTTTAAGTGTTAACCACGACTTCTAATCATCTCCTAACAAGTGTATGGATGAGATTTAATGCTTGGAGGTTACACAAAACTTGGCATGATCCTATGAACTCACCACAACTATAAATAGCCAACTCCTTTCACTCATTCTTTGCTCATTCCTCATTCTTCTCCTCTCATATCTGCTTTGGAGCTCTCTCAACTGAGTTTGGGACTTGTCTTCTTTGTAGAAAAGATAGCATGGACTTGGGTGAGCACTCTTTCATTCTTTTATTTGCTTTCTAGTTTAAAAAGTCAAACAAGTGTTTGACTTTCTGTTTGACCAGCCTTTGGTCAACGCAAAGTTCGGTTGGACTTTGCAACGTGATTGTAATCACGTTGGTTATAATCCTTAGTGATTATACCCGCTGATTACCACGTTAACTAGGTGTAGTGACGAGTCAAAGTTTCGGTCAAAATGCGTGTTAGCACGAATTTTGAAACGGAACTACTTTTAGGTATCAAAACACTTTGTTTTGATACCAAATCAGTAGGTTAAACATGTTTTGACATGTTTAACTCGTCATTATTAGTTTAGTGCTTGTTTAGGGTCGTAAGGTAAGCGGTCTAAACAACCGCTTAGACTTTCGAACCCGACCCGTTGGTCGATCTTTAGGATCCGACCAAGCTTAGTTAGTGATCATAATTGCATAGGGAATAACCACTGAGGTTATACCTTATGATCACATAGGATTGGTTAGTCATTTGCTAGTTAGCTTGTATGCCCATAGGAAATTACCAAAATGCCCTTTTGAAGCATAAATCCGTATTTTGACTATGTGAACTTATTTTTGA
Organism: Helianthus annuus; assembly: GCF_002127325.2. Classification (NCBI taxonomy): domain Eukaryota; kingdom Viridiplantae; phylum Streptophyta; class Magnoliopsida; order Asterales; family Asteraceae; genus Helianthus; species Helianthus annuus. Next base: position 79,610,321 of record NC_035437.2, read on the forward strand.
CATATAATCTGATTTAGTAACATGTTTAGGGATAATTGGGCATGTAAGACTTGGCATAGCACATAGTTAACCATCCGAACATATTTTTACGCTAACGACGCCTTATTGTAGCTTATGTTACCATAATGTGTCGAAACGGGTCAAAAGCACATAGGTAGACTTTCCAATCAGAATGTAGGGCCTATTAAATCATACCATATGAGTTCAAATACTCATTTGATTTATAGAACCTCATTCTATCCTATCTCCCGATTTAGGATCCGTTTATTAACATAGTTACCTATACTAGGTGCCGGTTGATTCCGTGATACTTGGAGCTTTAATTGGTCTTATTTTCAAGACTAATTAGCAATCCCAAGTGAGTACATAGTTCCCCTCTTTTACCGTTTTCAAATACTTTGGGGTGATACACATGTACATACGTGTTACTTTTGTGCATTTCATGCTTTTATGACATAACCATGCTAGTTTCACCTAGTACACTTATAGTACATGCTTTCAATTGTGTTTTGCTGTGTATGTTAAGCATGCTAGCACATTGATTTGTTACACATTTGATGCATATGTTTACTTAGCATATGTACACATTGTTTTACATGACATTTCTGCTATGTATGTTTACTGAGCATGCTAGCACATTGTTTTACATGAACATTTCTACTAGGCATGTTTACTTAGCATTCCTAGTACATGGTTTTTATAGCATGCTTACATTGGTTATGACATTTGGTGTGTTAAATCGGGACAATAATACACTCATTAACATTGATCACGCCGCTCGGACTTATGTAATGGTACCATAGGAATTGACAACTCCCGTTTCCGACTTCCTAGGTTTGTTTGGAAGTTGGGAATGACAGAATCCGACTACATAATTGAGATAAACCTTTAATTCGTTTAAGGGTTTGTGGCCACAGTCGCAAGGCTTGAATGTATGCGATCAACATTACTGCATAAATGTTTGTAATCATAAAGCATTGTTTTTCTGCAAAACATAACATTTGATTTAAACTTAGGTTTATTCAAAAACATTATTTTGTACATTTTCTATGGGGTTGAGTAGCTTCTAGTTATTCACCATACATGACATTTGTTTCACATTGGCATCATCACATAGTTTAAGTAGATGATTTCCTACTTACTATGCATTACATTGGTTATTCATGATACATGTTATACATGACATTTAACATGGTTTTCACATGAACATTTTGACATTGAACATTACATTTTGAATGGTTATTGATAAGTGACTTATGTAACGGGGGCTATGTGTTATATGATAAAGCATGGTGGATACGCCGCTGGTACTTCCTATATATAAGTGCTTTTATCATATCATACATTGTTGCGTTATCTAAATCACTTGGGGCAAGACATGAAACATTTTATACAAGAACAAGACATCGTTTTACATAGTACATGTTTTACACAAATTCATTTTCACTTGGTTATTCATTTAACCATGCATTTTCCTTTCATTATCATTTGATTTTCATATCGATTTTCACATGGTTTTACAAAGGAAAATATTTTTTACAAGGTTCATGACTACATTTTTTTTTTTGGGTAAAGGGTTACCCCGGTAAATTTTATAAATCACCAAACCAAATAAAACAGGGTGTGCCAAGACACTGACACACACTACTAGTCAAGACAAACCAAGACTAGAACATCCAAGAACACAACCAACGACAAAAAAACAAACAACCAAAAACAAAAAAAGGCCAACACTACACAAATAACAACTAAACGAAAAAATCAGCTAGCCCGGATCATTTGTCTCATCATTTAACCCGATCTTCCACGTCCTAAGGAGACTCTCCATACTCGATTGTCTTCGGAACTTGAACCCCATTAACCGTAAACGCACAGCTTCCTTAATCTTCTGAATCACCACTTTCTGATCAGCAAAAGCATTGGAAAATAGGCAATTGTTTCTCTCTTGCCAGATGAAGTAAGTCGAGGCCGCAATAACCAACTTGCATATAATATGATCCGTCTTCTTTGAACTTGCATTACGTTCCATCCACGTCATAATGGATTGCCAAGAGCTATCAACATTACCCATTTGAACCATAGTCTTAACTTCATTCCACACTTTAGAAGCAAACGAGCACTGGAAGAACAAATGAATTAAACACTTCTTACAAATACAAGTCATGAATCTGCATAAACAAAACCTATGTATCTCACAGGCATTTTTATGCTGACATACCTATTTTTACATGTGTTTTCAGGTGCTAATGCATGATGTTGATTGTGCTTCACTTAGTGGACTCGGCCTTAGTGACTTAAAAGACAGTTAATTATGTTATTTTAGTTTGAACTTACAGACAATGTAAACTCTTTATTCAGTAATACATAACTTAAATTGCCATGGTTGTTGAAACAATAATTCTGTCGCAATTCACTCCCCGGCGTTTCCGCCGCGGTTTTGTTGTTTTGACGCGGCCGGGGTGTGACAGAAGAGTTGGTATCAGAGCCAATGGTTATAGGGAATTAGGTTATTAGTAATGCTTTGACCTAGACTATAACTTTCTAGGAACCTAACACAAGTTTACTTGTGTTTAGATCTTAAAACAATACACGTCACCTATCCTTAGGTGATTACCAAAACTTGAACACAACTTTCCAAAATGATTTTTGAAAACCAATCATCTATCCTTAGATGATTTCTTTTGGCCTCGTGCCTTCCAAATTTTCAAAATCTCGTCAAAGTTTGGGTCTAAATAATGTGAACACGTGCAAACTGGAAGAGTGAATACCTGTACCCAGAGTTTTCTGTCTAAGGCTAGAGTGTTCGTACAAATCCGCATTATCGGACCAGTCACTCTTACCTGGGAACTCTTGGGGTGAGTGCTCACTTATAGGCGAGCATGTCTTCAGTGATACATTATTATGACTCATTTACTTTGATTTGTCACTGTGTGTTGTTTGTTTGCTTTGTGGTAACAAACAAATGACCACCATCTTTGCTTTTTGTCGATTTTATTGATATCTCATTTTTCATCACATCATCTCACTCGTTTTCTCTCATGTTTCCTCTTTTAGAATGCCTCCTCGACGTAACGTTCCACAACCTGATGCCGAACTGGCGGCTATTATAGCACAGCAGATGGCTGCTGTGCTACCTGGTCTCATATCTCAAATAAACAAAGCCACCAATAACAATGTTAATGCACCTGCTCCGTGTAACTTCAAAAGTTTTAACTCGGCTAAACCACTCAAGTTTAGTGGTACTGAAGGAGCAACAGGGCTTCTCCAGTGGTTTGAGAGTCTTGAGAGCACCTTTCGCCATGTTCAGTGTCCGAACAATCGTAAGGCCGAGTTTGCTTCAAGTGTATTTCAAAAGAGGGCTCTTACCTGGTGGAATGGGGTAATGAGAGACCGAGGTGCTGATGTTGCTTTGGGTCAGACTTGGGAGGAACTTAGAGCTCTCATGATGAGAGAATTTTGTCCTCGTCACGAGCAGAGGGCACTAGAAGATGAGTTCCATGATCTGAAGCAAGACAATGGTGAACACCGGGCATATACAGATAGATTTGAGGAGTTAAGCTTGCTCTGTCCTACAATGGTCACGCCTTAGGATAAGGCAATCGAGAGTTACATAGACGGTTTGCCAGATCATGTTCAGGATATTGTCACTGGCAGCAACCCTACTACCATCCGACAGACCGTAGAGCTAGCTGCAACCCTTACTGAATCGCAAATCAAAAAGGGTAAACTTCACAGAAAAGGTGACAAAAAGCAGAAACAGTCTGATAGCACCACTGAGAAAAAGGGCAAGAAGGCTGCTGAGTCTTCAAAGAAATTGAGGAAGTGTAAGGCTTCCAAGAACTTCGCTGTCACTGCTCAGACTAACCAGGCTGCTCCTAATCAGGCAGCACATAATCAGGCTGCACAACCTGCTGCCAAAAGGCAGTATGCGGGAAATGCACCTCTGTGCAACAGATGTAACAGCCATCACCAGCCACTGTTGCAATGTCCTATCTGCACGAATTGTGGCAAGTCTGGTCATCTTGCGAATACCTGCCATTTTGCTCCAAACCAAAATCAGGCAGCTCAAAACCAAGCTGTGCAAAACCCTGCCCAGAATCCTGCACGACCTCACTTTCCGCCTGGTTCGTGTTACAATTGTGGGGATCTGACCCACTACAGGAACAACTGCCCGAGGTTGGCAAATGCGAATCAAGCGCAGGCTCGTGGTAGAGCTTTCAATCTGAATGCAAATGAGGCGCGTGCGGATAACGAAGTGGTGAATGGTACGTTCCTTGTTAACAACCATCCTGCTTCTGTTCTATTTGATTCGGGTGCCGATAAGAGTTTTGTGTCCATAGCATTTGAGCCTTTGCTTGCGATGACTATAACAAGACTAGGAAAGCCCTTGACAGTAGAAGTAGCTAGTGGTGAACCTGTTGTTCTCGACTCGGTTCTTCGAAATTGCCAGTTGAATCTCAATAACCATCTTTTTCCCATTGACCTCACACCGATGCAACTCGGCAGCTTTGATGTTATAGTAGGAATGGATTGGTTATCGAAGTACCATGTTGAGGTAGTATGTTTTGAGAAGTTGGTCCGTATACCGCTTTCGACTGGTGAGATCTTAGAAGTTCGTGGGGAGAAACCCGTCAGTGGTCTTAAGCTTATGTCTTGTACCCAAGCTCAAAAATACCTACGCAAGAAGTATGTTGCTTTCTTAGCACATGTCGTAGAGGCAAAAGGCAAGGGTAAGACAATCCAAGATATCCCTGTTGTTCGGGATTATCCAGAGGTATTTCCCGAAGAATTACCTGGTTTACCCCCCTGTACGCCAAGTTGAGTTTCGCATTGATCTTGTGCCTGGCGCAAATCCCATTGCTAAGTCACCTTATCGCCTTGCACCGTCTGAGATGCAAGAATTGTCTAAGCAGCTTCAGGAGCTATCTGACAAAGGATTCATCCGTCCAAGCTTTTCACCTTGGGGCGCTCCTGTCCTATTCGTGAAAAAGAAAGATGGATCTTTTAGGATGTGTATCGATTATCGTGAGCTAAACAAGCTTACCATCAAGAATCGATATCCCCTACCTCGCATTGATGATCTCTTTGATCAGCTACAGGGTGCTACTTGCTTTTCGAAGATTGATCTACGTTCTGGGTATCATCAACTTCGAGTTTTCGAAGAAAATATTCCCAGGATAGCTTTTCGCTCCAGATATGGTCATTATGAGTTCACTGTTATGCCTTTCGGTTTAACTAATGCTCCTGCTGTTTTCATGGACTTGATGAATAGGGTTTGTAAGCCTTATTTGGACAAGTTCATCATTGTTTTCATTGATGATATTTTGATCTATTCTAAAACTCGAGCTGATCATGAACAGCATCTTCGTCTTACAATGGAGCTTCTAAAGAAAGAACAGCTTTTCGCCAAATTCTCCAAGTGCGAATTATGGCTAAAGGAAGTTCAATTTTTGGGGCACATCGTCAACGAACAAGGTATACATGTAGATCCTGCCAAAATCAGTGCGATTAAGGATTGGGATACTCCTACTACTCCTACCGAGGTTCGTTCATTTCTTGGTCTAGCGGGTTATTACCGCCGTTTCATTGAAAACTTCTCCAAGATTGCGGTTCCTCTCACTGCTTTAACTCAGAAGAGTAAATCTTTTGAGTGGGGATCCAAACAGGAAGAAGCTTTCCAGACCTTGAAACAGAAACTCTGTGATGCACCTATTTTATCTTTGCCCGAGGGTAACGACGACTTTGTCGTGTACTGTGATGCATCTAATTTAGGCCTTGGCTGCGTTCTTATGCCAAGAAACAAAGTTATAGCCTATGCATCAAGACAGCTGAAAGTGCACGAGAAGAACTACACCACTCATGATCTTGAGTTAGGTGCAGTAGTCTTTGCTCTCAAAATCTGGAGACACTACCTTTACGGTACAGAGTGTGTAGTGTTTACTGACCACAAGAGTCTCCAGCACATCTTCAATCTGAAAGAACTTAACATAAGGCAACGGCGTTGGGTTGAACTCCTAAACCACTACGATTGTGAAATTCGCTACCATCCTGGTAAGGCGAATGTCGTGGCTGATGCATTGAGTCGTAAGGAACGTGTCAAGCTTCACTGTGTTCAGGTTCGATCTGACATTCAAACCCGGATAATTCAGGCTCAACATACTTGTGTTACACAAGACTTGATAGGTAAAGAGATACCGTGTCATACTAATCCTGAGCTTGAACTGAGATACTTTGGGATGTTCTATTACATGGGCCATTTGTGGATCCCAAGTATTGACGATCTTCGCACCTTGCTTATGGATGAAGTCACAAGTCTCGTTATTCTATTCATCCTGGTGCAGACAAAATGTATAAGGATCTTCGAACCCAGTATTGGTGGCCGGGTATGAAGAAAGACATTGCCTTATATGTTTCCAAATGCCTTACTTGTCTTAAGGTTAAAGCAGAACATCAACATCCCTCTGGATTATTGAAGGAGCCAGAGATTCTGGTTTGGAAATGGGAAAACATTGCTATGGATCTCATTACCAAGCTACCGCGCACTAAAAGAGGTCATGATGCCATATGGGTTATTGTTGATCGTCTAACAAAGTCAGCACATTTCTTGCCGATCTGTGAGGATCTATCTGCTGACAAGTTGGCCAAAATCTATGTTGTTGAGATTGTATCTCGACAAGGTGTTCCTTTGAACATTATATCTGACAGAGATGCTCGATTCTCGTCTCGCTTTTGGAGAACCATGCAATCTGCCATGGGTACTCAACTTCATTTTAGCTCAGCGTACCATCCGCAGACAGATGGTCAATCTTAGAGAACAATCCAGACATTGGAGGATATGCTTAGAGTGTGTGTGATTGACTTTGGTGGTAGTTGGGATTCGCATCTTCCGTTGATCGAATTCTCCTACAACAACAGTTATCACTCTAGCATCAATATGGCTCCTTTCGAAGCTTTATACGGTCGAAAATGTCGTTCACCAGTCTGCTGGAATGAGATAGGTGAAGCTCAGCTTACTGGACCTGAACTCATTCTAGAGACTACAGATAAGGTCAAGAAGATTCGTGATAACCTACAGACAGCTAGAAGCCGTCAGAAGTGTTACGCGGATCGACGACGCAAGCCCTTAGAATTTCAAGTCGGTGATCACGTCCTACTCAAGGTATCCCCTTGGAAAGGTGTGATTAGATTTGGAAAGAAAGGAAAACTTGCACCACGTTATGTTGGACCATTTAAGATCGTTGAAAGAGTCAGAAAAGTAGCCTACAGACTTGAGCTACCTCCTGAACTTGGAAATGTTCATCCAACATTCCACGTGTCCAATCTCAGAAAGTGTTTAGCTGATGAGAACCTCCACATACCACTTGATGAAATTCGTGTTGATAACACAATGCACTTTGTCGAGAAACCTGTGGAGATAGTGGACCGTACATTCAGACAGTTAAAGAACAAACGGATTCGGTTGGTCAAAGTTCGCTGGGAATCTAAACGTGGCCCAGAGTTTACTTGGGAATGTGAAGATCAGATGAAAGCGAAATATCCGCACCTATTCTCACAAGTTTCCTCTAAATAAATTTCGGGAAGAAATTTCCTGAAGTAGGGGAGACTGTGACATATGTGCTTGTGATATCATTGTACAAACTCTGAACAATACATTATTAATAAAACAATGTGTTTTGATCCAAATGTTTGTCATTTATGTTTGATTTTATGCACATGTTGATTTTTGATTGATTTTGAGCTCTATATCGCTTTCTGGAGAGTTATACGCAAACTGATGCGTAAACGCGGTCAGCTTAATGCGACAAACACTTCGGAATAGCATCATAAACTCAACATACCTTAAATAACCTTTACATAACTTAGAAATAAGTTTTGAAGACTTTGGTATGGCAAAAACAAGTTTATTCGCTCGCAGGGACTATTTGCGTCAATTTGCAAAAGTCTGCCTTTTCGTAAGGAAACATACAGTCCGGAACCTGATCATAAGTTAAACATACCATATATAACCTAAAAATGGCTTAGAAATAAGCTTTTATAGGTTCGGTGTGCGAAAACATGCTTATATGATCTTACAGGGGCTAAAAGTGTCAAAAACGGCGTAAGTTTGCATTTTCGCGCATATCTTACGTTCTGACCACATCTGGACATCCAAAATTTTTGTACACACTAAAATATTTTTATTTTAGTGATCGGCATGCATAAATTCCATTCGTCGCTTAATTTGGTTCGTTTTCACGTCCGTTTAAGTTTCGTCGTAATTTAACGAACAACGCGACCGTACGACCAAACGAGCCGACATCCGAGAGAGTTCCAAGCATATTTTGAGTCCTTTAAACCTTACTGACCTTGTAGAGCCTTGAAAGTGGCTTAACGGGTGTCAAAAGTGCCAAAAATGGACTCGAATGCATGCAGGGACCTAAACTGCCAAATTTGAAACTATGGCTGATCTGGGAGGCCTAGGCGGGGCGCGTAAGGATGCCCCTACACCTTACGCGGGCCGTGTGGACATGCTAGTGAACATAAAGTTGATTTCAGCAATCTGTTGCTAATTCAGGGGCTGTTTATGCAATTTTCTTGTGTGATGAGCAAGTTTAAGTGTTAACCAAGGCTTCTAATCATCTCCTAACAAGTGTATGGATGAGATTTAATGCTTGTAGGTTACACAAAACTTGGCATGATCCTATGAACTCACCACAACTATAAATAGCCAACTCCTTTCACTCATTCTTTGCTCATTCCTCATTCTTCTCCTCTCATATCTGCTTTGGAGCTCTCTCAACTGAGTTTGGGACTTGTCTTCTTTGTAGAAAAGATAGCAAGGACTTGGGTGAGCACTCTTTCATTCTTTTATTTGCTTTCTAGTTTAAAAAGTCAAACAAGTGTTTGACTTTCCATTTGACCAGCCTTTGGTCAATGCAAAGTTCGGTTGGACTTTGCAACGTGATTGTAATCACGTTGGTTATAATGCTTAGTGATTATACCCGCTGATTACCACGTTAACTAGGTGTAGTGACGAGTCAAAGTTTCGGTCAAAATGAGTTTTAGCACGAATTTTGAAACAGAACTACTTTTAGGTATCAAAACACTTTGTTTTGATACCAAATCAGTAGGTCAAACATGTTTTGACATGTTTAACTCGTCACTATTAGTTTAGTGCTTGTTTAGGGTCATAAGGTAAGCGGTCTAAACAACCGCTTAGACTTTCGAACCCGACCCGTTTGGTCGATCTTTAGGATCCGACCAAGCTTAGTTAGTGATCATAGTTGCATAGGGAATAACCACTGAGGTTATACCTTATGATCACATAGGATTGGTTAGTCATTTGCTAGTTAGCTTGTATGCCCATAGGAAATGACCCAAATGCCCTTTTGAAGCATAAATCCGTATTTTGACTATGTGAACATATTTTTGACATATAATCTGATTTAGTAACATGTTTAGGGATAATTGGGCATGTAAGACTTGGCATAGCACATACTTAACCATCCGAACATAGTTTTACGCTAACGACGCCTTATTGTAGCTTATATTACCATAATGTGTCGAAACGGGTCAAAAGCACTTAGGTAGACTTTCCAATCAGAATGTAGGGCCTATTAAGTCATACCATATGAGTTCAAATACTCATTTGATTTATAGAACCTCATTCTATCCTATCTCCCGATTTAGGATCCGTTTATTAACATAGTTATGTATACTAGGTGCCGGTTGATTCCGTGATACTTGGAGCTTTAATTGGTCTTATTTTCAAGACACATTAGCAATCCCAAGTGAGTACATAGTTCCCCTCTTTTACCATTTTCAAATACTTTGGGGTGATACACATGTACATACGTGTTACTTTCGTGCATTTCATGCTTTTATGACATAAACATGCTAGTTTCACCTAGTACACTTATAGTACATGCTTTCAATTGTGTTTTGCTATGTTTGTTATGTCACACCCCCAAAATCTACATGCGGAGTACTACCGCTTGGGAGCGTGACCGACCAGGATCAAGCCACCAATCATATAGAACAATGTATATAGTAAAAGTAAAGGTCATTAAACCAAACCCATCCATATGAAAGGTGTTCAAAACATAAGTAATAGTTCAACGTTTAGCGGAAGCAACTAAGTAAAAGCCCAATCATAAATAAGTATGTAATGTCATAACGTTCAATCATAGCATTCACGATCCTTGTCCACAACGACTTGCTTCTCCCTGTGCAAGCTCCATATGTACCTAAGGTCCTGCAAGGCATGCAGCAGAGAGTCAACAACTAGTTGAGCGAGTTCACAGAAAGTAAGTTCGTAGCAGTAATTCGTATGTTCATTCAGTGGGGGCTTCCCACGTATGTATGTACTAATAGTGGGGGTTTCCCATGATTATATTTATTACTAATGGGGGCTTCCCATGTTTATCCTTACTAGACTATTGTAACCATGTGTTCTTCTTAATCCGAGAACAGGAATACGTACAAGGTCACGTAGGTTTTACGTGAGTGCCCTTCCCCGAGGACAGTAGTATGCGTGGGGTTTACGTAGGTTTTACGTAAGTGTCCTTCCGACCCGGAAGACAGTAGTAGGTATGAGTTTACGTAGGTTTTACGTAAGTGTCCTCCCGACCCGGGAGACAGTGGTAGATACTAGTTTACGTAGGTTTTACGTAAGTGTCCTGACTAACCTGAGGACGATGGTATATGGTCTAGCAATAGCGTAAGTACGAGTAATTATCCATTTCAAATCTTCCAACCCAATTCCCAACCTGGGAATCCCATGCCTTGGCTGTGTGAACTCACCTTGGTTTGCTCGGTATGCTTAATTATGTGCTAGCAATTACTCAATCAAATCCTATAGTAAGCATGTATACTTGATCAGTTCAAGTTCGTAAAGTTTCACATGCAATTAATACCACAGAGTATGTTTGACAGTTGATATCATGCATCATACGTCAGTTAATCATATTCATACAATCCACGTTTCACATAGAGGCTTTCTCAATTTAATCTAACAATATCGTTCGCACTTAACTGGATTCATACACTTTGCATAGTTCACATGCATGACAGAGTTAATCAGAAACAGATTACAGTTAACTCACATAACGTAGTTATCATGACAGATTTAACATAGTTATCATACTTAACATACTTAAAGCGTTAATAAACTTAACAGGTTTAACGGAGTTTGTGGCTTCATTTAATCATACAAATCTTAACAGATTCAACAACAATTAACATACAACTCATTGTTTCAAAGTAATCATCACACAACATCGGACAGGGCCTTGCCCTTCTAAAACTCAGACAAAAGGTGGGGGTTAAAACTCGGACAGGGGTGCCCCCCCCCTTAAAACTCGGACCACCTCCACCCATTTAAAACTCGGACATGGGGGTAACCCCTTTAAAATTCGGACAGGGGGAATGGGGGCTTCACAAAGTCGGACAAGGGTTGGGGGTTTACAAAACTCGAACCTCCCCTTCATGTGTTTAAGGTCGGACTAAGGGGGTGGGGGGTCACAAGGTCGGACTAGCATAACACAAACCAAAAGTCGGACCCTTAGGCATTATATAAAACTCGGACACATAGTCCCTTGCCAAAAGTCGGACTATGCTAATGATCATTAAAGGTCGGACCATTTACATCATCTAAAACTCGGACCTTAATGCCTCTCTAAAATTCGGACACTAGGTCTATCTTAAAACACAGACAAATAATCAAACATACGAATGTTCCACTTCATTGAGATTGTATCCGTTACGTTTTAGTTTTCATACGATCGTGAAACCCTATTTTCACATATATTCACAGTGCAGTAATCTTAATCAAACTCAACGATTTTAGCACATCATGTATCTAATCATCAGGCAATCTATTATACAACTAGTCAATCATCATAATTACAATAATCAGAATCAAATTGACAATTACAGAACTTAGCATGTGAAGAACTAGGGTTTACAAGATTTCACAAGAATCAAGAATTGCTAACAATCAAATAATCAATAAACAATTACCTTGAATTGATTCTAGTTAGAGCGTGGAATCGAAAGTGATGAATAGCTTGTGCCAATGATGATGGTGATGATTGCCAGAGAATCAGAGAATGAAAGTACGTGTTTTTGTTTTGTGTAATGATTAGTGAAAAGGGATTAGGGTTAAGTATGATTTAAGTTTCACTAATCACTCTATGCACCCTCAATTATTATATTTTTCAATAGTACACCATCTCAAACAAATTTCACAGTTTCACCACCAAGCTTATGCATTTAACAAATCTTTCATAATTAGCACATAACCATGCTCAAATACAATACACTTCATTGTATTAAAACGTTACAGTTTCACAGCAAACTAATTGTGCAAGTAAACGATTAAACAAACAGTGAATGTGCAATAAATGCGAAATTGGAATCTTGGAAACTCGAGTTGTCACATTATCCCCAACTTGAAAAAATTTTGTCCCGAAATTTAGCATGCGGTTACTGAGGAAGCTAGGTAAGTTGTATCGTTTACTGGTTTTCCTGGGGTGTCACATCATCCCCTCGTTGATTTGGAATTTCGTCCCGAAATTCTGCAGTAGTAGCTTCAGCTCCAGTAGTGGTTGCGTTGGTTCCGAATAACTGGGGATACTTGAGTTTCATTTGATCCTCACGCTCCCAGGTGAACTCTGGGCCGCGACGGGAATTCCAACGAACTCGAACAAGAGGGATTCTCGTGTTCTTGAGGACCTTAACGTCCTGGTCCGTGATTTCAACAGGTTCCTTGACGAACTGCAACCGCACGTCGATAGTGAGCTCCTTTAAAGGAACTATGAGGGTCTCATCTGATAGGCACTTCTTCAGATTCGACACGTGAAAAACATTGTGAACTGCACCGAGTTCGGCGGGTAAGTTTAGTCTGTAGGCCACTTTGCCTATTCTTTCTGCAATTTCGAACGGTCCGACATACCGTGTATTGAGTTTGCCCCGTTTGCCAAAGCGAACCACACCCTTCCAGGGTGAGACTTTAAGTAAAACCCGGTCCCCGACCTGAAATTCCAATGGCTTCCTACGCTTATCCGCGTAGCTTTTCTGACGGTCGCGAGCTGCCGCCATACGATGTCGTATTTGTGCAATCTTTTCCGTGGTGTCCACTATAAGTTCTGGACCCGTGATTTGACTATCCCCCACCTCTGCCCAACAGAGAGGTGACCGGCATTTACGCCCGTACAATGCCTCGAATGGAGCGGCTTGTATGCTGGTGTGATAACTGTTGTTGTATGAGAACTCCACCAAAGGGAGATGTTTTTCCCAGCTGTTGCCGAAATCGATGACACATGCCCGAAGCATGTCTTCTAGAGTTTGAATCGTGCGCTCAGACTGCCCATCCGTCTGAGGGTGATAAGCCGTGCTCATATCTAACCGAGAGCCAAAAGCCTTGTGCATTGTTTGCCATAGTTCTGATGTGAATCGTGCATCGCAATCCGAAATGATAGAGGTGGGCACCCCGTGCCTTGAGACTACTTCTTTCAAGTATATATCTGCTAGTGTGGAAAACTTGTCTGTTTCTTTGATTGCCAGGAAATGAGCAGACTTGGTGAGTCGATCCACGATCACCCAAATAGTATCGTTCCCACGCTGAGATCTAGGTAGGCTGGTAACAAAATCCATGGAAATTTCCTCCCATTTCCACTGTGGTATCTTTGGTTGCTGAAGTAAGCCTGCTGGTTTCTTATACTAGCCTTGACTCTTGCACAGGTCAAGCACTTGCTGACATAGGTAGCGATGTGGGCCTTCATGCTAGGCCACCAATACGTAGTTATGATGTCGTGGTACATTTTATCCGACCCTGGATGTACCGAGTATCGTGATTTATGAGCTTCATCCATCACCAGTTCACGTAAGTCGCCAAAAAAGTGGGATCCAAATACGCCCTGTTACATAGTAGGCGCCGTCTTCCTTCTGTTCTAATCGTTGCCTTGAGCCGCGTAAGGCTTCGGCCTTGACGTTTTCTGGTTTCAATGCTTCTACCTGATCATTTCGTATCTGTGCAGGAAGATCAGACTGAATGGTGAGCTGCAAAGCTCGTACACGCTTAGGTAAGGTATCTTTTCGACTGAGAGCGTCAGCCACAACATTGGCTTTGCCTGGATGGTACTTGATGGCACATTCGTAATCGTTTAAAAGTTCGACCCATCTTCGTTGACGCATTTCAAATCCTTTTGCTTGAGGATATGCTCGAGACTCCTGTGATCGGTGTAAATGGTGCACTTGGTACCGTACAGGTAGTGTCGCCATATCTTAAGCGCGAAAACAACAGCTCCCAGCTCTAAATCGTGCGTCGTGTAGTTCCGTTCATGAACCTTGAGTTGACGAGAAGCGTAGGCAATAACTTTATCCCGTTGCATCAATACACACCCAAGACCCTGTATCGACGCGTCACAATAAACCACAAAATCATCCGTGCCCTCTGGCAATGAGAGAATAGGTGCGCTGCAAAGCCTATCCTTTAGGTATTGAAAAGCAGTTTCTTGTGTATTACCCCAGCGATAGGTAACACCTTTCTGTGTGAGCATTGTAAGCGGCTGTGCGATCTTTGAAAAGTCTTTAATGAACCGTCTGTAGTAACCCGCCAAACCCAAGAATTGGCGTATTTCCGTTGGTGTACGCGGTGCAGGCCAGTTCCTGATCGAATCTACCTTGGATGGATCGACATGAATCCCATCCCTGTTCACCACATGGCCTAAGAAGTGGACTTCACGAAGCCAGAAGTCGCATTTTGAAAACTTGGCGTACAGTTGTTCTTTTCGAAGAAGTTCCAAGATAAGACGTAAGTGCTGCTCGTGTTCCTCCTGACTCTTGGAGTAGATCAGAATGTCGTCGATGAATACTATGACGAACTTGTCTAGATAAGGTTTGCACACCCAGTTCATAAGATCCATGAAAACTTGGGGCGCGTTCGTTAGCCCGAATGGCATGACTAGAAACTCGTAGTGACCGTAGCGAGTTCTTAATGCTGTTTTAGAGACGTCCTCATCCCGGACTCTCAGCTGATGATAACCTGACCTCAGATCAATCTTGGAGTAGTAGCTCGACCCTTGCAACTGGTCAAATAAGTCGTCAATACGTGGAAGAGGATAGCGGTTCTTCACTGTCACTTTGTTCAGTTCACGGTAGTCGATGCACATCCTGAAAGTACCATCTTTCTTTTTCACAAATAATACTGGAGCTCCCCAAGGCGAAGAGCTTGGACGAAATTCGCGTACCACAGGAATATCCTCCATTCTTCAGGAAACACTTGAGGAAATTCGCGTACCACAGGAATATCCTCCATTCTTTTCTCTTTCGTTGATGCATCAGTAACTAGTGCCAAAATGGCAGTGTGCCCCTTTTGTAAACACTTTTGGGCCTTCAGGAAGGAGATGATGACAACCACAGCACCACTCTTGTCGCCTTGAACTTCGAGAGGTTCTTCACCAGAACGAGGAATACGGATGATCTTCTCTTTACATAAGATCTCTGCATGCTGCTTGGATAACCAATCCATGCCAATGACGACGTCGAAACTACCCAGAACTATAGGAATGAGGTCGATGAAGAAAGTCTGACCAGCGAGGATAAGATTACAACCCTGAACTATGTGTGTGGCCTCTAGACTTTTTCTGTTAGCTAACTCTACGACATGTTTGGTGTTTAATGGGGTTGGTGCACGTTTTAACATTTGGCTAACTTTAAGAGACACATAACTTGTATCCGCACCCGAATCAAACAAAACAGTAATGTAAAAGTCGTCGAGAAGAAACTTACCCATGACTACGTTAGGATCGTTCCTTGCGTCACCTCGACCCAGCACAAAAGCACGACCCCTAGCTTCATTGCCGTTATTGTTCCCACCGTTGTTGTTACCATTGCCTTGGTTGTTGTTGTTGTTGCGATTCTGGTTCTGGTTTAACTGGGGGCAATCACGCTTGAAATGACCTTCAGCCCCACACTGAAAACATCCCCTGTTGCCCCGTTGTTGCTGCTGCTGCGGGTTTTGTGGAGCTGGTAATTGCAGTTGCTGGTTCTGATTCGCAGGCCATGGACTCCTACAGTCTTTGGCCTCGTGACCCATCTTGAGACACCTTTGGCAACGACCCTTGTTGCACTGGCCGCTGTGATGCCTGTTACAGTTGTGACACTTGGGGTGAGATCCTTGATACCTTTTCTGCCTGTGACCACCAGAAGATTGCTGACTAGGACTCTGGTAGTGATCAGTCTTCTGCTGTTGAGCCTGAGACTGAACTGTTGCTGAACCCTTGCTAGAATCCCCCTCCCACTTTCTTTTGTTGTCACTGGGGGTAGTAGGTGTAGCGGCTGATGTGGTAGCAGTAGTAGCGCTGATACGTTTGGGCAACTTGTTCTGTTCCACCGCCTGATCTGTGAGGCATCGAGCAAGACGCCATACGTTGTCGTATTTGTGCAATCTTTTCCGTGGTGTCCACTATAAGTTCTGGACCCGTGATTTGACTATCCCCCACCTCTGCCCAACAGAGAGGTGACCGGCATTTACGCCCGTACAATGCCTCGAATGGAGCGGCTTGTATGCTGGTGTGATAACTGTTGTTGTATGAGAACTCCACCAAAGGGAGATGTTTTTCCCAGCTGTTGCCGAAATCGATGACACATGCCCGAAGCATGTCTTCTAGAGTTTGAATCGTGCGCTCAGACTGCCCATCCGTCTGAGGGTGATAAGCCGTGCTCATATCTAACCGAGAGCCAAAAGCCTTGTGCATTGCTTGCCATAGTTCTGATGTGAATCGTGCATCGCGATCCGAAATGATAGAGGTGGGCACCCCATGCCTTGAGACTACTTCTTTCAAGTATATATCTGATAGTGTGGAAAACTTGTCTATTTCTTTGATTGCCAGGAAATGAGCAGACTTGGTGAGTCGATCCACGATCACCCAAATAGTATCGTTCCCATGCTGAGATCTAGGTAGGCTGGTAACAAAATCCATGGAAATTTCCTCCCATTTCCACTGTGGTATCTTTGGTTGCTGAAGTAAGCCTGCTGGTTTCTGATACTCTGCCTTGACTCTTGCACAGGTCAAGCACTTGCTGACATAGGTAGCGATGTGGGCCTTCATGCTAGGCCACCAATACGTAGTTATGATGTCGTGGTACATTTTATCCGACCCTGGATGTACCGAGTATCGTGATTTGTGAGCTTCATCCATCACCAGTTCACGTAAGTCGCCAAAAAGTGGGAGCCAAATACGCCCTGTTACATAGTAGGCGTCGTCTTCCTTCTGTTCTAATCGTTGCCTTGAGCCGCGTAAGGCTTCGGCCTTGACGTTTTCTGGTTTCAATGCTTCTACCTGAGCATTTCGTATCTGTGCAGGAAGATCAGACTGAATGGTGAGCTGCAAAGCTCGTACACGCCTAGGTAAGGTATCTTTTCGACTGAGAGCGTCAGGCACAACATTGGCTTTGCCTGGATGGTACTTGATGCTGCATTCGTAATCGTTTAAAAGTTCGACCCATCTTCGTTGATGCATGTTCAAATCCTTTTGCTTGAGGATATGCTCGAGACTCCTGTGATCGGTGTAAATGGTGCACTTGGTACCGTACAGGTAGTGTCGCCATATCTTAAGCGCGAAAACAACAGCTCCCAGCTCTAAATCGTGCGTCGTGTAGTTCCGTTCATGAACCTTGAGTTGACGAGAAGCGTAGGCAATAACTTTATCCCGTTGCATCAATACACACCCAAGACCCTGTATCGACGCGTCACAATAAACCACAAAATCATCCGTGCCCTCTGGCAATGAGAGAATATGTGCGCTACAAAGCCTATCCTTTAGGTACTGAAAAGCAGTTTCTTGTGTATTACCCCAGCGATAGGTAACACCTTTCTGTGTGAGCATTGTAAGCGGCTGTGCGATCTTTGAAAAGTCTTTAATGAACCGTCTGTAGTAACCCGCCAAACCCAAGAATTGGCGTATTTCCGTTGGTGTACGCGGTGCAGGCCAGTTCCTGATCGAATCTACCTTGGATGGATCGACATGAATCCCATCCCTGTTCACCACATGGCCTAAGAAGTGGACTTCACGAAGCCAGAAGTCGCATTTTGAAAACTTGGCGTACAGTTGTTCTTTTCGAAGAAGTTCCAAGATAAGACGTAAGTGCTGCTCGTGTTCCTCCTGACTCTTGGAGTAGATCAGAATGTCGTCGATGAATACTATGACGAACTTGTCTAGATAAGGTTTGCACACCCTGTTCATAAGATCCATGAAAACGGCGGGCGCGTTCGTTAGCCCGAATGGCATGACTAGAAACTCGTAGTGACCGTAGCGAGTTCTGAATGATGTTTTAGAGACGTCCTCATCCCGGACTCTCAGCTGATGATAACCTGACCTCAGATCAATCTTGGAGTAGTAGCTCGACCCTTGCAACTGGTCAAATAAGTCGTCAATACGTGGAAGAGGATAGCGGTTCTTCACTGTCACTTTGTTCAGTTCACGGTAGTCGATGCACATCCTGAAAGTACCGTCTTTCTTTTTCACAAATAATACTGGAGCTCCACAAGGCGAAGAGCTTGGACAAATAAAGCCCTTATCCAAGAGCTCTTGTAGTTGCTTTGACAGTTCCTCCAGTTCAGTTGGAGCTAAACGATACGGTGCGCGAGCTATAGGTGCTGCTCCTGGAGCTAGCTCGACTTGAAACTCGACCTGGCGATGAGGCGGTAGACCAGGTAAATCTTCAGGGAACACTTGAGGAAATTCGCGTACCACAGGAATATCCTCCATTCTTTTCTCTTTCGTTGATGCATCAGTAACTAGTGCCAAAATGGCAGTGTGCCCCTCTTGTAAACACTTTTGGGCCTTCAGGAAGGAGATGATGACAACCACAGCACCACTCTTGTCGCCTTGAACTTCGAGAGGTTCTTCACCAGAACGAGGAATACGGATGATCTTCTCTTTACATAAGATCTCTGCCTGTTGCTTGGATAACCAATCCATGCCAATGACGACGTCGAAACTACCCAGAACTATAGGAATGAGGTCGATGAAGAAAGTCTGACCAGCGAGGATAAGATTACAACCCTGAACTATGTGTGTGGCCTCTAGACTTTTTCCGTTAGCTAACTCTACGACATGTTTGGTGTTTAATGGGGTTGGTGCACGTTTTAACATTTGGCTAACTTTAAGAGACACATAACTTGTATCCGCACCCGAATCAAACAAAACAATAACGTAAAAGTCGTCGAGAAGAGACTTACCCATGACTACGTTAGGATCGTTCCTTGCGTCACCTCGACCCAGCACAAAAGCACGACCCCTTGCTTCATTGCCATTATTGTTCCCACCGTTGTTGTTACCATTGCCTTGGTTGTTGTTGTTGTTGTTGCGATTCCGGTTCTGGTTTAACTGGGGGCAATCACGCTTGAAATGACCTTCAGCCCCACACTGAAAACATCCCCTGTTGCCCCGTTGTTGCTGCTGCTGCGGGTTTTGTGGAGCTGGTAATTGCAGTTGCTGGTTCTGATTCGCAGGCCATGGACTCCTACAGTCTTTGGCCTCGTGACCCATCTTGAGACACCTTTGGCAACGACCCTTGTTGCACTGGCCGCTGTGATGCCTGTTACAGTTTTGACACTTGGGGTGAGATCCTTGATACCTTTTCTGCCTGTGACCACCAGAAGATTGCTGACTAGGACTCTGGTAGTGATCAGTCTTCTGCTGTTGAGCCTGAGACTGAACTGTTGCTGAACCCTTGCTAGAATCCCCCTCCCACTTTCTTTTGTTGTCACTGGGGGTAGTAGGTGTAGCGGCTGATGTGGTAGCAGTAGTAGCGCTGATACGTTTGGGCAACTTGTTCTGTTCCACCGCCTGATCTGTGAGGCATCGAGCAAGACGCTGAATGTCTTAGATATTGTCGAGATTAGCCGATGTCACATGGCTCTGAATTTCTGATGCTAGACCCTTGAGGTACAACTCAATGCGCTTGATCGGAGGGTCCACCATGGTTGGACACAAGATGGCCAGTTCGTTCGACCGTTTCGTGTAAGCTTCGATTTCTGACCCTATCATTTTCAGATGGTAAAACTCATCTTCCAACTTGTGGATGTCATCCCCTGTGCAGTATTCCCTCTTGATAAGTTCCTTGAAATCGTTCCAAGGGCTGGCGTTAGCAGCTGCCAACCCTAAAAATTGAACTTGCGCGATCCACCAAGTTAGCGCAATTCCTTCCAGCGTGCTAGTGGCGTACTTCACCCTGCGATCCTCAGGGCATTCACACATTTCAAATACCGACTCGAGCTTTCGAACCAATGGAGTAGTCCGACTGCTCCCTCTGTGCCACTGAATGTGCTTGGACGACAGTCCATGAAGTTCTTGAATGTGCAGACAGGTTTGTTGGATATAATGTTCAATTGTCGATTAAAATTCAACGTTACCGTCAAGGTGCGACCCAAAGAGTTACACTTTGGGCAACGAACATTTCACGGTGTTTTAATCGTTAATCACTGGACCACGAAATAATAAGCGTAATAAAAGAAACTGGTAATTATTCAGAATAATTACGATGAGCCAGATTAATACTATAATTAATTTGTTAATTATAATAAATTATATATATTATTAATTATTTAGATAATTAAGAAGAGAGATACTTGTTTTAATTATGAGATAATTATGGTGAAGTTGTGATTAGATTACAATTCCTAATCCTTGTATATCTTTAAATAAAATACTTCCATAAAAATCTCTATTATTATCTATCAAAGGTTTTGATAGTTATGAATAAAAAGGATATACGGAAATTAAGAAAAAGAGGATGACAACTCTCAAATCAAATATATATACGGAACTTTAATTAATTGAAGTATGGGATGCTTCTAAAAGGGTTCAAAAAGAAACAGAGAGTAGAAAAAGGGCATAGGAATTTCATTGACTTCTTGGTTCTTGTTCGTTGCAAAAGGAACCAAAAGAAAGAGGATCAAGAAGGTTTAATTGATTCTAACTTTTAAGTTCGTGTTTCTTCGATTACGCAAAAAAGGTAAGTAAAGTTTATGAACTTTATTTTTCTTTAGTTTAAAGGTTTCGTTTGAAATCGTTTCAGACGAACAAATTCGATTTCGTGGTCAACGATCATCTAGCGAGATCGTTCGTTGAACCAAGGTGTCTTTCTTGGATGTCATGATTCTTTAATTTTATTATAACCTATTTTGATTGTAAGAGATCACTGGTGGGAACGGTTTAGAACCGAACCTCGTGTACATGTTTTCCGCTGCGTTCAGTTTGTTTGACAAATTGACTAAAAATTATTTTCCAATAGTTACACGAAATTTCCTACAGTGGTATCAGAGCCACCTTACAAATCAAAGTAGGCTAATTTTATTATAGTGTTTGTAGATCTATAAAATAGTTATAGAATTGCATGCTTAAAATCGAGTAGATTTGGCATAGGAACCTGTCACGTATAATAGTTATAGGCAAGTTTTATTAAGGCCAAACATGAACACTTGTCAAAGTACTCTTTGACAAAATATTTGGCCTTAACCTATTTCGTTTAGCTTAATGATCGTAGTATGCAAATCCGGGTCTAGAATCGTTTTTCATAACACGTACTAAATTAGTTTTTGGAGCTACACGCGTTAAATTAGTTTAAAGAAAAACGAATATATTAAAATAATTATTTTTAATATATACCAAACTAAAATATTAAAAAAAAAACGTAACTAAACACTTTATTTTAAAAATAAAGTTAAAATTTTGTCAAGTCTTTTCGTTACAATATCTAAAGGAAATTTAATTTTTCTTTATATTAAAGTTTTTTTTTTTTGGATTGGATCTAAGATTAAGTGGGAGCACAAAAGGGTTTGTGCTACACTTAATGGGCTCGGTTCACGTTCTTAGGCTCGAACGAACCGAACATATTCTGAACCCGGAATTGCATATTTATTTATGAGTTAATTACATAGTTAGTCCCTGTGGTTTACACAAAATAACATAGTTAGGTACTAATAGTTTAAAATCACCTTCTAGGGTATTAACTTTTCATTTTGTAACGTTTGGAGGTATTAACTTCTAGGGTATTAACATAGTTAGTCCCTGTGGTTTGCACAAAATAACATACTTAGGTACTAATAAAATGTGATTTTAAACCTACAAATAACGTTAATACCTCCAAACGTTACAAAATGAAAAGTTAATACCCTAGAATGTGATTTTAAACTATTAGTACCTAAGTATGTTATTTTGTGCAAACCACAGGGACTAACTATGTAATTAACTCTTTATTTATTTTGCGTTTTGCCATGAGATGTTTATTACGCCATAAAATTAATAACTAATACACGATCATTAAAACGACAATTTTAATAAAAGGTTTATTAAGTATTGGATAGGTAATTAAAATAAACAGTTTATTTTAAAATACAAAAATCAAAATTGGTTTTACAAAATTAAAAGTTAATTTGAAAACCGTAATTAATAAAAGTTATTAATTAAAATAAATTTGCGACACGACCAACTTAGATTAAATAGGGTATTTAAAATTAATCGGTCGAGTGATTGAAAGGTGTTTCAAGTCGTCACAAATTAAAACGTAAAATTGATTTTTACAAAGGAATTGTATAGCCTATGTTCATGCCATAGGCCGTACAAGTATTTTAAAACGACCCGAACTGGTAATTTTAAAATATAACCCAAATTAAAATCGATATTCTACGCCACCCTAAATTAAGAACACCCGAACTGATCTATCCGAACCCCTGGTGCTAGTGTTTACCCTGCATCCAGGCCTACGGTTTTGGTTAGGGGTAGTTCCGCGATTTCCATGCTTACATGGGCCGGGCTACAGTTCTGATTTGAGGACAAATATCACTTTTGCGACACGAGAGCGAATGTTAGTGTTTACCCTGCATTCGTCTTCTACGGTTGTGAAAGTGGGCGTAGTTGGGGTTAACGTACTAATGCTTGACAACACTCGTCATGCGACCCCAAACCGAGAATTGTGTAGTTGACACAATTGGTGATCGTCACCTACCCTTCAATCTATGCCAGTGAAGAGTGCTAAGTCCATTCACTGAGTTATGGGGAGATGGGATCTCATCCTAATTCCTAAAATTTTGTATATCTTGGGTCAAAATTGAATTAGGTTAATGCATGAAAATTACTAATAAAATTTTCTTCTAAATTCTACAGATGTCTACAAACAATTCTGATAACACCAAATTCTCGCTTAAGTCCATCCTTGAAAATGCTAAACTTGATAATTCTAACTTCATGGATTGGTACCGCAACCTGAAAATTGTTCTCAGGGCGGAGAAAAAGGCTTATGTCCTTGAAGGACCAATTCCCGAAGCACCTGCTGCTAATACGGGTCCAGCCCGCAGGACATGGGAAAAACATGTTGATGATTCCCAAGATGTGACATGTCTTATGCTTGCTATGATGATTCCAGAACTTCATAAGAATCTGGAAAACTTAGGCGCATATGAGATGAGTGAGCAGATGAAAAACATGTTTCAGCAGCAAGCTCGTCATGAGCGTTTTGAGGTGATGAGATCTCTCATTACATGTCGCATGCAGGAAGGTACTTCGGTCAGTGCTCACGTACTGAAGATGAAGTCTTTCGTTGATCAACTGGAGCGTCTGAACGCACCCCTTAGTAATGAGTTAGCTACGGATGTGATCCTTAACTCGCTACCCAATTCATATCATCAGTTCGTAATGAACTATAACATGAATGGGTGGGAAAGAACGATCCCAGAGTTGCATCAGATGCTAAAAACTGCTGAGACAAACATCCCAACTAAGGGCAATCCAGTGCTGGCGATCAGGGAAGGAAGAATTACCAAGAAGAAGCAATCCAAGGGAAAAGGCAAGGCGAGTAAGCAAGACAAGGGCAAAGGCAAAAAGGTTGCCACTCCGAAGGAAAAGCCTCATAAAGATGCCAAGTGTTTTCACTGTGATGAGATCGGGCATTGGAAGAGGAATTGTCCCAAGTACCTGGCTAAGTTGAAGCTTAAGAAGCTACAGATTGGAGAATCCTCAGGTATACATGTTATTGATCTATTTTCCTTTTCGAGCAAATCTTGGGTGTTTGACACTGGATGTGGTTTTCACATTTGTAATGATTTGCAGGGACTAAAAAGGATTAGGAAGCTGAAGCAGGGTGACTTAGAGCTGCACGTTGGGAACGGGCAGAATGTTGCTGTGAAGGCAGTTGGAGAATTTATTCTTGAATTACCTTCTGGATTGTTTATTACTTTAGACAATGTTTTTTATGTTCCTAGTTTGACTAAGAATATTATTTCTATTTCTGCTTTAAGAGAACAAGGTTTTAATTATGCTTTTGATATTGTTAATGGTAGCATTTCTGCATTTTTAAATGGTGTGTTCTATTTTGAGGCTAAGCCTCACAATGGTGTCTATGAAATAGATACTTCTAACAGTAGATCAAATAATATAGTATGCTCTCTTTCCTCTAAACGTGTTAAAACTAGCTTTAGTCAAACATATCGTTGGCATTGTCGTCTTGGCCATATTAACATTAATCGCATGAGGAAGCTCCAGACCGCAGGGATTCTAGAATCCACGGGTCAGGAGACTTATGATTTATGCGAATGTTGTCTAAGTGGCAAGATGACTAAGGCCCCTTTTACCGGAACTAGTGAAAGGGCCAAAGACCTGTTAGGACTCATACATACTGATGTATGTGGTCCATTCAGGACTATGTCAAGGAACGGGGAAAGATACTTCGTCACATTTACTGATGATTATAGTAGATATGGATATGTTTATCTTATGAAGTTTAAACATGAAACCTTTGAAAAGTTCAAAGAATTCCAAAATGAAGTACAGAATCAACTAGGGAAAACGATTAAGGCACTTCGATCCGATCGAGGTGGTGAATACATTAATCAAGAGTTTGATGAACATCTCAAGAAGTGTGGGATTATATCCCAACTAACTCCACCCGGAACACCACAACTCAATGGTGTGTCTGAGAGGAGAAATCGAACCTTATTAGATATGGTTCGATCAATGATGTGTCGTACAAACTTACCACACTCCTTTTGGAGTTATGCTCTTGAAACTGCTACACGTCTTGTGAATATTGCTCCTACTAAAAAGGTAGAAAAGACACCATATGAGATGTGGCATGGTAAACCACCTAAAGTCTCTTACCTTCGCATATGGGGATGTAACGCTTATGTTACCAGTGAGTTTTCGGACAAACTTGATCCTCGCGGTGAAAAGGTTGTTTTCATTGGATATGCATATCCGGTTGGTTATTATTTCTATAATCCTGCTGAAAATAGAGTTTTCACTAAGCGTCGAGGAACATTCCTAGAGGATGAGCTTATGGCGCGAAGAATTGGAGATAATCTTGTGGATCTTGAGGAAATTCGAGAACCACAAATTAATCAACCAATAGTCGAATCTGCCTCTCAACAAAATATTGTTGAACCTGAACCTGAGAGGATTCAGGAATCTGATGTAACACTAGGCGTCCGCAGAAGTACGAGGGATCGTCATGAACCTAAACGGTATTCACCTGATAGGTACGTCTTGATAATAGATCAAGAAGAGCCCTCAACCTACAAAGCTGCGATTTCAGGTAACGAATCTGAAAAATGGCTCGAAGCCATGGGCGTCGAGATGCAATCCATGTATGACAACCAAGTCTGGGATTTGGTTGAACTTCCTCCCGAATGTCGGACTGTAGGAAGTAAATGGGTTTTCAAGTTGAAAACAGACATGGATGGAAATGTGCAAACCTATAAGGCTCGGTTGGTTGCTAAAGGATTTACTCAGACTCAAGGAGTTGATTATGAGGAAACCTTCTCGCCAGTAGCCATGCTTAAGTCTATTAGGATTCTACTTGCCATAGCCGCGTATTATGACTATGAGATATGGCAAATGGATGTCAAAACCGCGTTCCTAAATGGACACCTTACAGAAGATGTCTATATGGAGCAGCCTGAAGGTTTTGTAGATCCTAAGAATCCAAAGAAAGTTTGCAAGTTGAATAAATCCATTTATGGATTGAAACAAGCATCTCGAAGCTGGAATCTTCGTTTTGATCAGAAAATCAAACAATTTGGTTTTATCAAAAACGAAGATGAGCCATGTGTTTACAAGAAGGCAAGTGGGAGTTCTATTACTTTTCTGATCCTGTATGTAGATGACATACTTCTCATTGGAAACGATATCCCAATGCTGCAGGATGTTAAATCCTGGCTTGGTAAATGTTTCTCAATGAAGGATCTTGGAGAAGCTGCTTATATTCTAGGAATAAAGATTTATAGAGATAGATCTAAGCGGCTACTTGGACTTAGTCAAAGTACGTATATCGATAAGGTCATTCGGCGCTTTTCGATGCAAGATTCCAAGAAGGGTCTCTTGCCAATGGCAAGTGGAACCGTACTGAATAGTCATCAGTGTCCCAGATTGGACAAAGATAAAGAGGATATGAAAAAGGTTCCATATGCCTCTGCTGTCGGTTCCATCATGTATGCCATGTTATGTACTAGACCGGACGTATCGTTTGCTCTGAGCTTGACTAGCAGATATCAACAGAATCCTGGTAAAAGTCACTGGATTGCTGTGAAAAATATCCTAAAGTACTTAAAAAGAACTAAGGATATGTTTCTGATATTTGGCGGTTTGGAAGAAGAGCTGAAAGTAAAATGTTACACTGACGCAAGCTTCCAAACGGATCGTGACGATTCACGATCTCAGACAGGCTATGTTTTTACTTTAAATGGTGGTGCTATAACTTGGAAGAGTTCTAAGCAAAGCGTGGTGGCCCAGTCGACCACTGAATCAGAATATATAGCGGCTTCAGAAGCTGCTAAGGAGGCTGTTTGGATGAAAAAGTTCATTGCTGATCTCGAAGTTATACCAAGCATACAGAAGCCTATCGAGATATTTTGCGACAATACAAGTGCAATTGCTCAGGCAAAGGAACCAAGGTCGCATCACAGCACGAAGCATATTCTCAGAAAATTCCACTACATACGGGAAGTTTTGGAAAGAGGAGACATCGTAGTAGAGAAAATTGATACTGATCAAAATCTAGCGGACCCGTTTACTAAGCCTATACCTCAAGTGAAACACGAGAAGCATGCAGATAGTATAGGTCTTAGATATGCTAGACAGTGGGTCTGATTTTGTAATTTAGTAATTTGGTGCATTTTGAACTGTAAACAATATTTTATGTTTATTTGAATTTAACGGTTGAATGTCTTTTAAACTATTATATTTGTGTTCAAATATTAGTACGTTAGGTATCTATGAATATTGTATTCTAAAATGTCCGTAGTCTATCAGATTCGTGAGAACCAATCTGGTAAAAGACTATTGTGAATTAGATGGTTGATCCATATAATGGATACTCAAAGTGTTGAGAACCATATTCACTGATATGATTAGTTGAATCATATTGGGCGTAACTCGTTTCAAAATGATCTTCATGGATCTTAGTCATAAGACGTTTTGAATAGGTACGATCATTGTATCCTTAGACCTGCGGTACATACTAGAACTAACTTAAATGAATGGTTGCTCTTTGATTCTATCTAACGCTGTACGTAACTGGCAGTAATAAGGATAGTTTTGGGAATGATCTGAAGTTTAGTGGGAGTTGTTTGTAGCCAAAGGGATCTGTACTTCTATACTTAGAAGAAGAACACTCTGGCGCCTTTCGTTGATTTGAACTGGTGTTAAATGCGTGGCCACGCTCGAACTAGTAGTAGTTTGATAAACCACTTTAAATCAGGAACGAAATTAGAAATGGTTGAATAATATATGAGAATGAATAGGATCCATGTCTCATGTTCAACAAGTGTTCAATACAGAGGGATAAATGAGTCGATAACCAGGGCTATAGTATTTGCATAACCAAAGGTTTGATTAGTGCAAAGAATTAGTTGACATAAATTTGTCATACCTTGTCGGGGGCAATATGATGCAGCTAGGCACCCACTATTGTCTACATTGAAACTTAATCGGCCAATCGACCAAGTGGGAGATTGTTGGATATAATGTTCAATTGTCGATTAAAATTCAACGTTACCGTCAAGGTACGACCCAAAGAGTTACACTTTGGGCAACGAACATTTCACGGTGTTTTAATCGTTAATCACTGGATCACGAAATAATAAGCGTAATAAAAGAAACTGGTAATTATTCAGAATAATTACGATGAGCCAGATTAATATTATAATTAATTTGTTAATTATAATAAATTATATATATTATTAATTATTTAGATAATTAAGAAGAGAGATACTTGTTTTAATTATGAGATAATTATGGTGAAGTTGTGATTAGATTACAATTCCTAATCCTTGTATATCTTTAAATAAAATACTTCCATAAAAAATCTCTATTATTATCTATCAAAGGTTTTGATAGTTATGAATAAAAAGGATATACGGAAATTAAGAAAAAGAGGATGACAACTCTCAAATCAAATATATATACGGAACTTTAATTAATTGAAGTATGGGATGCTTCTAAAAGGGTTCAAAAAGAAACAGAGAGTAGAAAAAGGGCATAGGAATTTCATTGACTTCTTGGTTCTTGTTCGTTGCAAAAGGAACCAAAAGAAAGAGGATCAAGAAGGTTTAATTGATTCTAACTTTTAAGTTCGTGTTTCTTCGATTACGCAAAAAAGGTAAGTAAAGTTTATGAACTTTATTTTTCTTTAGTTTAAAGGTTTCGTTTGAAATCGTTTCAAACGAACAAATTCGATTTCGTGGTCAACGATCATCTAGCGAGATCGTTCGTTGAACCAAGGTGTCTTTCTTGGATGTCACGATTCTTTAATTTTATTATAACCTATTTTGATTGTAAGAGATCACTGGTGGGAACGGTTTAGAACCGAACCTCGTGTACATGTTTTCCGCTGCGTTCAGTTTGTTTGACAAATTGACTAAAAATTATTTTCCAATAGTTACACGAAATTTCCTACAAGGTTGTGGGGCGTGTTGACCTATTGTGTACAAATAGGACAAAGTTAAACACAAGAGTTAATGTAGGATCTAAAGATCCTAGTGTGAATCACATCTGCAGGGTATACTACCTGCTTGTGCGGCTGCAAGTGCCGCAGCTACTTGTTCATTGATAAGAGCCGTCAACTGGGCTTGCGTCATGTTCACACGTCCAGACATGATCTTCATAGTAAAAGTAGAATAATTGAGAATGGTTCGCGAGTAGTGCGATGACAGAAGAGTGTAAGCACATAGGTGTTCTCATGTAATGACGCATAGTAAGCAATTTATTCTAAGCATACTGCGAGCAAAGTTCTATGTAATTCTAGCATGTAGGCAATAAACATAAACCTTATTACCTAGGATATTGAGTCTTGCACGTGGAGCGAAGCGTCGTTGTGGATCGTTGAGCACTGTACTGGTTATAGTCTGGTTTTAATAAAAACGTTTTCCCATATTAAAACCAAGTTCTCTATAATCAATGGCTCTGATACCAATCTGTCACACCCCCAAAATCCACACGCGGAGTACTACCGCTTGGGAGCGTGACCGACCAGGATCAAGCCACCAATCATATAGAACAATGTATATAGTAAAAGTAAAGGTCATTAAACCAAACCCATCCATATGAAAGGTGTTCAAAACATAAGTAATAGTTCAACGTTTAGCGGAAGCAAATAAGTAAAAGCCCAATCATAAATAAGTATGTAATGTCATAACGTTCAATCATAGCATTCACGATCCTTGTCCACAACGACTTGCTTCTCCCTGTGCAAGCTCCATATGTACCTAAGGTCCTGCAAGGCATGCAGCAGAGAGTCAACAACTAGTTGAGCGAGTTCACAGAAAGTAAGTTCGTAGCAGTAATTCGTATGTTCATTCAGTGGGGGCTTCCCACGTATGTATGTACTAATAGTGGGGGTTTCCCATGATTATATTTATTACTAATGGGGGATTCCCATGTTTATCCTTACTAGACTATTGTAACCATGTGTTCTTCTTAATCCGAGAACAGGAATACGTACAAGGTCACGTAGGTTTTACGTGAGTGCCCTTCCACGAGGACAGTAGTACGCATGGGGTTTACGTAGGTTTTACATAAGTGTCCTTCCGACCCGGAAGACAGTAGTAGGTATGAGTTTACATAGGTTTTACGTAAGTGTCCTCCCGACCCAGGAGACAGTGGTAGATACTAGTTTACGTAGGTTTTACGTAAGTGTCCTGACTAACCTGAGGATGATGGTATATAGTCTAGCGATAGCGTAAGTACGAGTAATTATCCATTTCAAATCTTCCAACCCAATTCCCAACCCGGGAATCCCATGCCTTGGCTGTGTGAACTCACCTTGGTTTGCTCGGTATGCTTAACTATGTGCTAGCAATTACTCAATCAAATCCTATAGTAAGCATGTATACTTGATCAGTTCAAGTTCGTAAAGTTTCACATGCAATTAATACCACAGAGTATGTTTGACAGTTGATATCATGCATCATACGTCAGTTAATCATATTCATACAATCCACGTTTCACATAGAGGCTTTCTCAATTTAATCTAACAATATCGTTCGCACTTAACTGGATTCATACACTTTGCATAGTTCACATGCATGACAGAGTTAATCAGAAACAGATTACAATTAACTCACATAACGTAGTTATCATGACAGATTTAACATAGTTATCATACTTAACATACTTAAAGCGTTAATAAACTTAACAGGTTTAACGGAGTTTGTGGCTTCATTTAATCATACAAATCTTAACAGATTCAACAACAATTAACATACAACTCATTGTTTCAAAGTAATCATCACACAACATCGGACAGGGCCTTGCCCTTCTAAAACTCAGACAAAAGGTGGGGGTTAAAACTCGGACAGGGGTGCCCCCCCCCCTTAAAACTCGGACCACCTCCACCCATTTAAAACTCGGACATGGGGGTAACCCCTTTAAAATTCGGACAGGGGGAATGGGGGCTTCACAAAGTCGGACAAGGGTTGGGGGTTTACAAAACTCGGACCTCCCCTTCATGTGTTTAAAGGTCGGACTAAGGGGGTGGGGGGTCACAAGGTCGGACTAGCATAACACAAACCAAAAGTCGGACCCTTAGGCATTATATAAAACTCGGACACATAGTCCCTTGCCAAAAGTCGGACTATGCTAATGATCATTAAAGGTCGGACCATTTACATCATCTAAAACTCGGACCTTAATGCCTCTCTAAAATTCGGACACTAGGTCTATCTTAAAACACAGACAAATAATCAAACATACGAATGTTCCACTTCATTGAGATTGTATCAGTTACGTTTTAGTTTTCATATGATCGTGAAACCCTATTTTCACATATATTCACAGTGCAGTAATCTTAATCAAACTCAACGATTTTAGCACATCATGTATCTAATCATCAGGCAATCTATTATACAACTAGTCAATCATCATAATTACAATAATCAGAATCAAATTGACCATTACAGAACTTAGCATGTGAAGAACTAGGGTTTACAAGATTTCACAAGAATCAAGAATTGCTAACAATCAAATAATCAATAAACAATTACCTTGAATTGATTCTAGTTAGAGCGTGGAATCGAAAGTGATGAATAGCTTGTGCCAATGATGATGGTGATGATTGCCAGAGAATCAGAGAATGAAAGTACGTGTTTTTGTTTTGTTTAATGATTAGTGAAAAGGGATTAGGGTTAAGTATGATTTAAGTTTCGCTAATCACTCTATGCACCCTCAATTATTATATTTTTCAATAGTACACCATCTCAAACAAATTTCACAGTTTCACCACCAAGTTTATGCATTTAACAAATCTTTCATAATTAGCACATAACCATGCTCAAATACAATACACTTCATTGTATTAAAACGTTACAGTTTCACAGCAAACTAATTGTGCAAGTAAATGATTAAACAAACAGTGAATGTGCAATAAATGCGAAATTGGAATCTTGGAAACTCGAGTTATCACAATATCCCCAACTTGAAATAAATTTCGTCCCGAAGTTTAGCATGCGGTTACTGAGGAAGCTAGGTAAGTTGTATCGTTTACTGGTTTTCCTGGGGTGTCACATCATCCCCCCGTTGATTTGGAATTTCGTCCCGAAATTCTGCAGTAGTAGCTTCAGCTCTAGTAGTGGTTGCATTGGTTCCGAATAACTGGGGATACTTGAGTTTCATTTGATCCTCACACTCCCAGGTGAACTCTGGGCCGCGACGGGAATTCCAACGAACTCGAACAAGAGGGATTCTCGTGTTCTTGAGGACCTTAACGTCCTGGTCCGTGATTGCAACAGGTTCCTTGACGAACTGCAACCGCTCGTCGATAGTGAGCTCCTTTAAAGGAACTATGAGGGTCTCATCTGACAGGCACTTCTTCAGATTCGACCCGTGAAAAACAATGTGAACTGCACCGAGTTCGGCTGGTAAGTTTAGTCTGTAGGCCACTTTGCCTATTCTTTCTGCAATTTCGAACGGTCCGACATACCGCGGATTGAGTTTGCCCCGTTTGCCAAAGCGAACCACACCCTTCCAGGGTGAGACTTTAAGTAAAACCCGGTCCCCGACCTGAAATTCCAATGGCTTCCTACGCTTATCCGCGTAGCTTTTCTGACGGTCGCGAGCTGCCGCCATACGTTGTCACATTTGTGCAATCTTTTCCGTGGTGTCCAATATAAGTTCTGGACCCGTGATTTGACTATCCCCCACCTCTGCCCAACAGAGAGGTGACCGGCATTTACGCCGGTACAATGCCTCGAATGGAGCGGCTTGTATGCTGGTGTGATAACTGTTGTTGTATTAGAACTCCACCAAAGGGAGATGTTTTTCCCAGCTGTTGCCGAAATCGATGACACATGCCCGAAGCATGTCTTCTAGAGTTTGAATCGTGCGCTCAGACTGCCCATCCGTCTGAGGGTGATAAGCCATGCTCATATCTAACCGAGAGCCAAAAGCCTTGTGCATTGCTTGCCATAGTTCTGATGTGAATCGTGCATCGCGATCCGAAATGATAGAGGTGGGCACCCCGTGCCTTGAGACTACTTCTTTCAAGTATATATCTGCTAGTGTGGAAAACTTGTCTATTTCTTTGATTGCCAGGAAATGAGCAGACTTGGTGAGTCGATCCACGATCACCCAAATAGTATCGTTCCCACGCTGAGATCTAGGTAGGCTGGTAACAAAATCCATGGAAGTTTCCTCCCATTTCCACTGTGGTATCTTTGGTTGCTGAAGTAAGCATGCTGGTTTCTGATACTCTGTCTTGACTCTTGCACAGGTCAAGCACTTGCTGACATAGGTAGCGATGTGGGCCTTCATGCTAGGCCACCAATACGTAGTTATGATGTCGTGGTACATTTTATCCGACCCTGGATGTACTGAGTATCGTGATTTGTGAGCTTCATCCATCACCAGTTCTCGTAAGTCGCCAAAAAGTGGGAGCCAAATACGCCCTGTTACATAGTAGGCGCCGTCTTCCTTCTGTTCTAATCGTTGCCTTGAGCCGCGTAAGGCTTCGGCCTTGACGTTTTCTGGTTTCAATGCTTCTACCTGAGCATTTCGTATCTGTGCAGGAAGATCAGACTGAATGGTGAGCTGCAAAGCTCGTACACGCCTAGGTAAGGTATCTTTTCGACTGAGAGCGTCAGGCACAACATTGGCTTTGCCTGGATGGTACTTGATGGCGCATTCGTAATCGTTTAAAAGTTCGACCCATCTTCGTTGACGCATGTTCAAATCCTTTTGCTTGAGGATATGCTCGAGACTCCTGTGATCGGTGTAAATGGTGCACTTGGTACCGTACAGGTAGTGTCGCCATATCTTAAGCGCGAAAACAACAGCTCCCAGCTCTAAATCGTGCGTCGTGTAGTTCCGTTCATGAACCTTGAGTTGACGAGAAGCGTAGGCAATAACTTTATCCCGTTGCATCAATACACACCCAAGACCCTGTATCGACGCGTCACAATAAACCACAAAATCATCCGTGCCCTCTAGCAATGAGAGAATAGGTGCGCTGCAAAGCCTATCCTTTAGGTACTGAAAAGCAGTTTCTTGTGTATTACCCCAGCGATAGGTAACACCTTTCTGTGTGAGCATTGTAAGCGGCTGTGCGATCTTGGATGGATCGACATGAATCCCATCCCTGTTCACCACATGGCCTAAGAAGTGGACTTCACGAAGCCAGAAGTCGCATTTTGAAAACTTGGCGTACAGTTGTTCTTTTCGAAGAAGTTCCAAGATAAGACGTAAGTGCTGCTCGTGTTCCTCCTAACTCTTGGAGTAGATCAGAATGTCGTCGATGAATACTATGACGAACTTGTCTAGATAAGGTTTGCACACCCTGTTCATAAGATCCATGAAAACTGCGGGCGCGTTCGTTAGCCCGAATGGCATGACTAGACTCGTAGTGACCGTAGCGAGTTCTGAATGCTGTTTTAGAGACG
This sequence comes from Helianthus annuus, assembly GCF_002127325.2. NCBI lineage: Eukaryota > Viridiplantae > Streptophyta > Magnoliopsida > Asterales > Asteraceae > Helianthus > Helianthus annuus. The sequence goes on from NC_035437.2 coordinate 79,644,729, forward strand.
TCCTCATCCCGGACTCTCAGCTGATGATAACCTGACCTCAGATCAATCTTGGAGTAGTAGCTCGACCCTTGCAACTGGTCAAATAAGTCGTCAATACGTGGAAGAGGATAGCGGTTCTTCACTGTCACTTTGTTTAGTTCACGGTAGTCGATGCACATCCTGAAAGTACCGTCTTTCTTTTTCACAAATAATACTGGAGCTCCCCAAGGCGAAGAGCTTGGACGAATAAAGCCCTTATCCAAGAGCTCTTGTAGTTGCTTTGACAGTTCCTCCAGTTCAGTTGGAGCTAAACGATACGGTGCGCAAGCTATAGGTGCTGCTCTTGGAGCTAGCTCGACTTGAAACTCGACCTGGCGATGAGGCGGTAGACCAGGTAAATCTTCAGGAAACACTTGAGGAAATTCGCGTACCACAGGAATATCCTCCATTCTTTTCTCTTTCGTTAATGCATCAGTAACTAGTGCCAAAATGGCAGTGTGCCCCTTTTGTAAACACTTTTGGGCCATACATGACATTTGTTGTCACACCCTGGCTTTGCGGAAGCGTGGGTTAATTTGGTGTGACTTCTTAATACCATACCTTAATCACAACAAAGCTATATGAAAGTAAAACCGTGCAGATCATCCATTGATTTATGTTTTAGAATAAAAGTACCACAACATTGTCTTAGAGCGTTAACACATGCAATGGAAATTACAACCTAAAAATATAAAAACATTGTTCAGAAGACATAACCACAACCATAAAACAGACGCAGTTTAAGAACTGTGACTCGTCCAGGTAAAAGCCACAACCCCTAAACTTGGATGATCCCATAACTCTAACGCAGCGTGAAAACGTAGCATACCGTGCCAGATCCTTAGTTCCCTGAAATACATGTAAGTTGGAAAAATCAACAAAAATGTTGAGCGAGTTCATGTGTAGTGTGTATGTAAAACCTTTGTAAGTATAAAAATTTCCTGGTATGTAGCAAATAAGGAAATAAAGAGATCACCAATGGTTTGCAAGGCCATTGATATGTGTGAAGTGCAGTAGGAAAACTCAAACCTAGCAGATTTTTGCGTCGGGCACCAAGTTACCCCGAGGTCCGTACTATTGGGCCTGGGCCTGAGCTCGCTACACCTAGATAGATCTACCGCTATTGTCCCTCGGTCCTACAATGAGGATTAATGGCCTCCAGTTCCCGCCTACCCACTCACATGATCTAAGTAGTAACCCTCCTTACGCTAACCATACCATGTGTAAAAGTACTCATAATCATAGTAATATGTATTTCACCCCCGCAGTTTAAAAACTGAAAACAGTTAAGAGAAAAGGGGGACATGAACTCACCGTAGTGCGTCTCTAACTAGAAATCTCCCAGTCAACCTGCTGTGCGATGACCTACACGTACTAACTTCTATTAGACGGACGCCCGTGCCTTAGCTTAAGGTTTAAGTTTTTGGGAAATAGTTAGACAACTATTTCGTGTTTACACTTCTTAATTATGTATTAATTATATTCCTTCCCAAGGATGGGGGATTTAATACATGTGCGTTTTCTTGTAATTCCAAAAATATATTATTAAGTCACACTTAAAATATATTTTAATTCTATCTCCAAAATATAAATATTTTTCCCAAAAATATTATATTTTATTTCATATAATTTTTCCAAAATAATACTTTTATCAAAATACGCAAGTAAGAGTATTTTTCTGAAAATACGTAAGTTACATTTGAAGTTCGGGTGGTAATAATAATACCGGTGTAACTTAAATATTTATTGTGAAGGCGTTAGTATTATTTTGAAGCCGTTATTATTCAGTATGTTCCAGTAATATTATTTTTACTCTATAAATAATATTTACGTAGTTCAGAAAATAATCATGAACTTCACAAAAGTGTTACTATGAAAAATATATACTAAATATATATTTAACAAGTCTTATTTATGAAAATCCCACCTCCGACACTTGGTTATTTTGTAATAAAAATCATGGCGAAATTTATTTGGAAAAACAAGTTAAAAAGATATTTTTAAGCACTTGTCATGAAAATAATTCTAAGTGTTATTTTCTGGAAAAATTTCGCCAGAGTTTCCTCTGTAACTAGAGGTGGCCACGCTTTCTAGCATATCATTTTGTTTTCAAAATTCAATCAACAATTTTCCCAACATCAACAAACAATATTCAAGCATTAAACTAGTAAAAAATATACTTAAATCGCAACCACATGAACTTGTAGGTTATGTAAAAGTATGTAGTAACCTTTCAATATTTTTAGTAGATCTTTTTACCTTTAAAAATGAAATCGGTTTCTTGGAAGCTTTATTTTTAAAGAAAACGCAAGTTTACAACTTCTAGTGCAAAGATTACGAAAGTGTCTACACACTTGTTTGTTCATAAAAATGTCTTTGTTGCAAGAAAGATCCAACTTTTAAACATGGTTTCATTTTACGCTTGGTTCTCTGAAAATACCACTTGTAGATCTTTAGATCCACTAGTTTAGAACTCCATTTTACAAGAAAAACTATTTTTACACAAGTTCATGTTTATGTTTGAAAGGGTTTGTCATCTAGTAACTTTACTACTTAACATAAGGCTAGTTCATGTTCCATGAACATGATCTAGCGTGGTTTGATGATGATCCATTCCAACACTAGCAATCAACAACATAAAATAATCATAACAAAACAAGTTTCATAGGTTTTACACCACTAGATTCTCTTTATCCACTTTGTTTGTCATTCTTACAAGACTTTAAACTTTGTTTTCGCATGTTCATGATTTTTATCCAATAAATCTCCTATTAACCACTTTAAACAAGATCGAGAGGATGTTTATGTAACATTTGTGCTTGAAATCATTGTGAATAGTTCAGTTATCAATAAAACAAAGTTGTTTGATCCCAATGTTTGTTTGGTTATGTTTTACATTTTTCATGTTTTGACTTTTGTTCGATTTTAAACTCTGCATCGCTTTCTAGAGAATTATACGCAAACTGAAGCGTAAACGTACTCGGTTTAATACAACAAATACTCCGGAACATCAAAATATACTTAACATACCTTAAATAACCTTTACACAACTTAGAAATAAGTTTTGAAGGCTTTGGTATGGCAAAAACAATTTAATTCGCCTTCAGGGACTAAATTTGACAAACTGCGAAAGTATGCAAATTTGAACTATAACTGACAATCCGGAACATGACCATAAGTTAAACACACCTTAAATATCCTTTATATAGCTTAGAAATAGGCTTTGAGGTGTTCGGTGTGCTAAAATAAACTTTTGGATCATTCAGGGACTAAAAGTGTCAAAAAGTGCATAAGTTTGCACTTTCGCGCATAACTTACATTCTGAATACATCCGAACATCCAAAAATTTATGTAAGCATCATAATATTATGCCTTAGTGTTTGGCATGAGAAAAATCCATTCGTCGCGTCATTTGGATCGTTTTTCGCGCTTATGCGCATTCCGTCGTAATTAAGCGAACATTGCGATCGTACGGCCAAACGAACCGACATCCGATATAATTTTAAGCACACTTTAAGTTCCCTATGCTTTAACTTCATTTTAAAGCTTTGAAATGGGGTTAATGGGCCTTAAACGCGTCGGAAATGGCCTTATAGCACAACAGGGACCAAAACTGTAAATCTGCCAAAGCTGATGGCTTACGGACCGTAAGCCATCACCCTTACGGTCCGTAAGGCGTCCCCAGAACAGCAGATTTAGCTTTAACTGCTGTTGCCTCTTCAATTTAGTGAAAGGCCAAATTTCACTGGCCTCTTCTGGACAATGAGGGGCAAATCTGATGTTCCATAAGTATTGCAACAAGTGTATGGACAAGATCAAAGCACGTAAATCGATAAACGATCCTAACAGACTTGCATATCCTATAAATACCCCCCCCCCCCCATTTTGGTTAAAACCCACAAAATCTGATCTAAAGCTCTAAGTTGAGGCCTATGCTTCATACCTGAGCTCCTGGATCGAGATTAGCTTTCGGGGACCCTTCGTAAGTGTTCTTTCGTTCTTTTATCGCTTTTCGAGTGCTAAAGTCAAACTTTGTTTGACTTTCTGCGTTGACCAGCTTATGGTCAACACGAAGTTCGTTTGAACTTCATAACGTGAGCGTGATCACGATGGTAATAGTCCCTAGTGACTACACCTACTGATCACCACGTTATCTAGGCTCAGTGACGAGTCGTAGTTTCGGCCAAAATGTGCATTCTCGCGTATTTTGTAAAACCAAACTACTCATAGGTATCAAAACCGTTTGTTTTGATACCAAACCTATTTTCTAAACTTAGTTAAGCATGTTCTAACATGCTTAGCTCGCCACTTTTAGTATAGTGCTTATATAGGGTCGTAAGGTAAGCGATCTAAACAATCGCTTATACTTTCGAACCCGACCCATTTGGTCGATCATTAGGATCCAACCAAACACATTAGGTGACCATAGCTGTATAGGGAATAACCTTCCGAGGTTATACCTTATGGTCACGACGTTAAGCGTTCCAAACGCGTTTCACGCGAACGACGCGTTAAAGTAGCATAAGCTACCTAAACGGGTCGTAATGGGTCGTAAGCACTTAAGTTAGGTTTCATTTTAGTATGTAGGCTTTGTTAAACCATATTACACGAGTCTTCATACTCGTTTGGTTTACGAACCCGCATACTATCCGATCCTCTGATTTAGGTCCGGTATATTAACATAGTTACCTATATTAGGTGTCGTTCGATATCCGTGATCTCTAGCTTTATTTGGTTGTTATACAAGGACTTCAAAGCAATCTCAGGTGAGTACATAGTCCCCTCTTTTACTGTTTTCCAAACTGTTTTGGGGTGGAACACATGTGCCTACTTGTTACTTTCATGCTTTCCTGTTTTCACATCATATACTTGCTATGTTCATTGGTACATTTATGGTACATGATTTCACTGTGTTTTATGCTATGTATGCCCATTGTGTGCGTACTTAGTACATTATTTTACATTACACTTTATGCTATGTATGTCCATTGTGTGCGTACTTAGTACATTATTTTACACTACACTTTATGCTATGTATGCCCATTGTGTGCGTACTTAGTACATTGTTTTACATTACATGTTATGCTATGTATGCCCATTGTGTGCGTACTTAGTACAATATTTTACATTACATTTTATGCTATGTATGCCCATTGTGTGCATACTTAGTACAATTATTCATCACGTGCTCACATTTTGGTATGACATTTGGTTTGTTTAAATTAAACAATGTACATTCATTAACATTAGCTACGCCACTCGTTAGTAGGTAATGGTACCATAGGACTTGACAACTCCCATTCCTGAAATCTCGGGTTTGTTTGGATTGGAAGGAATGACCGAATTCGATAAACAATAACACATATAGACCTTTAATTTGTTTAAAGGTCTATCACCACAAGTCACAAAGGCTTGAATGTATGCATTTTCATAATACCGCATAAATGTTTGTATCAGTATAGCATGCAATTGTTCCACAAAACATACCTTTGACTTAAACTATGTTTAATTCAATACCCTGGTTTTGTGCATTTTTACCTATGGCCTAGTTGATATATTTCCCATGCCATACATGATATTTTGGATACACATTATATGATTTACATTAAACATAAACAATTTGACATTGATATACACGTTTGGTGGTTTACATTAGACATGAACGTTTTGATATGGTTTACACAATAACACTTGACAATTGATTTATACATGAACAATTTACATGGTGGTTGGTTTGGGTAAATGGTTTGAGTAACGTGGCGTATGTAATATGATACAAACATGGTGGATACGCCGCTGGTACTTCCTATATATAAATGTTTGTATAATATTACCTATCGTAGCATTATTTAAATCATTTCAGTATAGACATATTACATTTTATACAAATAACATATTCTTCACAAGACATTGTTTTACAAACAACCTATCTTATACAAACTCATTTTTACCTTCATTTAACCTTACATTTTATTTATACATATCATCTGATCTTATCGTTTTTCATATGATTTATAAGACAAAGCAAACTACAAGGTCATGACTAAACATTTTCACAAACATAAGTCATGAATTCTATTTTCACAAAACCTATGTATCTCACAGGCATTTTTATGCTGACATACCTACTTTCACATGTGTTTTCAGGAGCTGTCGCTTAGGATGATGATTGTGATACTAGGGCGGACCTATGCCTTAGAGACATAAAACGAAGATAGACGTAGTTTAATTATGTTATAAACTCTTATTTCCTGTTTAAAGACAATGTAACACGCTTGTTTAATAAATAAAATATAACTTTGTATGCCATGGTTGTGAAACAAATAATTCTGTCTCAACACTCCCCGACGTTTCCGCCGCGGTTGCATGTTATACGCGGTCGGGGTGTGACAGAAGAGTTGGTATCAGAGCCAATGGTTATAGGGAATTAGGTTATTAGCAATGCTTTGACCTAGACTATAACTTTCTAGAACCCTAACACAAGTTATCTTGTGTTTAGATTTTAAAACATGCACTTCACCTATCCTTAGGTGATAACCACAACGAGAACCTCGATTCCGAATCCGCTTTGAAACTTAATCATCTGTTCTAGAATGATTGATTACTAGGTTTTGAACCATCTGTTATATGGTTTTGACCCCCTCTGAATTTTCAAAAATCTCGTCAAGGTTTTCGGGTTTTAATAGTGTGAACACGTGCGAACTGGAAGAATGAATGCCTGTACCCTGAGTTTTCTGTCTAAGGCTAGAGTGTTCGTACAAATCCACATAATCAGACCAGTCACTCTTACCTGGGAACTCTTGGGGTGAGTGTTCACTTATAGGCGACCATGTCTTCGCGATACATTATTTTTGACCCATTTACTTTGACTAGACATTGCGTGTCGCTCGTTTGCTTTGCGATGCGTAACCACCATCTTTGCTTTTGTTGAAATTGTTTCATCTCATTCTCTTCATCCAATCATCTCACTCGTTTCCTTTCATGTTTTCCTCTTTTAGAATGCCTCCTCGACGCGAAAACCAGATAGCGACTGCCGAACTGGCAGAAATTATTGCATAGCAAATGGCTGCTCAATTCCCAAATCTCTTTGCTCAATGGAACCAAGCCAACAACAACAATGCTCCATGCAATTTCAAGAATTTTAACTCGGCTAAACCACTCAAGTTTAGTGGTTCCGTGTCACACCCCGGCCGCGTCTAACATGCAACCGCGGCGGAAACGCCGGGGTGTGTCTGGACAAAATTAATTGTTTCATAACCATGGAAATCAAAGTTACATTTTATTTATTAAACAAGCGTAATACATTGTCTTAAACAGGAAAACAAAGAGTTCGTAACATAATTAAACTAGTCTATCTTCATTTTTTTAGTCTCTAAGGCACAGGTCCGCCCTAGTGTCACCATTGTCATCCTACACGATAGCTCCTGAAAACACAAGTGAAAGTAGGTACGTCAGCATAAAAATTGTAACACCCTTAATAATTTAACAGAATTTAACTAAAAATTTTATGAAACTTTATAAAATTCAGAGTTTACAAATCATTTCCTTTAAAACCATACACACTTGTGGAGATACCAACCACATCCAAGATAGTGCATAACTAGATTAAAGTAACCCTTGCTAGTAAACTAATCACTAGTTTGAGGGATTTAAAAACACGATCAACAAAAGAAATTACATCATGTTTAAAGTTTAGGCAAAATTAAGTTTAGTGTGGAAGCTTCGAAATATGTGTTCGGTTCTTGGCATGTACTTGATCGCCATCCGGGAGGACCTCATTCATACCTGAAGTCAAACACTAAAAACATTAGTTTGGACTTTAATAAGTTACATATAAACAATTCCCGACATTAAAAATTAACGAACAAAACATAATTTTTTTTTTTCTGGGTTCCACCGTAACTTACGGTGTCACCGTAAGTTACGGTGAAACTGGGATGTTTTTGGTTCCGCCGTAACTCAGGAGGATCTCACCGTAACAGTTTGAGCTCCACCGTAAATTACGGTGGAACCGTAATTTACGGTGGGCTCTGCACATTTACCCCTTAACTATTTTTCAACTTTACAAGTTCATAACTTTTTACTCGCTTGTCTGTTTTAGCCGATTCTTTTTACTATGAGTCCGTAATAAAATTACGGATTCAACCATGTAAATTTTATATCGCGGAAACCAAGATTCCGACAATCGGTTCACAATTTCCTTGTCTCAATTATCCAACCCATTAGTGAAGATGCATAGCACCTCATCCCCATTCTTAAAACCTTTTTGACGTAATTGCCCAAATTCCCGGGCTCATCTATTTGATGTATTTATGCCATTCCATGGCTTTGCGTTCCCGTAGGACTATTTACTTGTTTCTTCGGAATTCAAGCATTCCGTTTCAAACGACACTTCCATAGAGCTTCTATTGTTTGACCCGATATCCCGGGTTCTTAGTATTAAAATTTATATAACCAATTTAATAACGTGGTACAATCCACCACTTAACGAAATATGAGACTTTCAAGTCCCTATTCTCATGATTCTTTTATAAAAGCATCTTTTGACCCGTTTGGCTAATTAGTGAAAACTATCACTTTGTTGACATGCCAAACTAAATTCCAAGTCCTTATTTTGACCCGTTTGATGGTCGAGTGTACTTCGTCACTTAAACGACGCATCAAACGCATCCTTTACACTACAACATCAATTACATATCAAACCAAAGCATTTAAGCATAAGTTAACAGGACTAAGTCACGTACCTTCAAAGCACACCTTTTCCGCGGGTATCACCTCCGGCGTGTCCACTTGACGTTCCGGATTCCTTGCCTTAAGAGTCCAATTCATAACAAGATTAGAACTCTTTTTCATAAGCTTCAACGCATTCATTCATTAGATATGTAAATCTGCGTTTTTAGTAATCTTTAACATTTTAATCCTCATTTAGGCGTTTTATCAAACACCTTGCGGGTCAGATTTTTACATGATCTAAACCAAGTTCATAACTTGAATTTATCACTCAAATCAACTTCAATTAGACAATATACACATATTTTAAGATCAACAATTTCAGAGATTATCTCACAATTTCAGTTTTCACTAGAACAAGAGTCTTAATCCTAGTGTTTATCAAGTTCTACTAACTTACTAATCACCCACTATAGTGATTTTGATTCCTACAACTAACATGCAAGATTTTAACAAGAAATCATCTAGGGTTTGTCCCTAGACTTCACATTACTTCCAATTTCATGTTTTACAACACATAATCAAGCTCAACCTTCGATTTCAATCTCATGCAAGAATTTGAGTTGTATCAAAATAACCTAATTTGACATACCTTATGACCCCCTTGACGAGGTGATCACGATTCTATGTTTAGATTCCGATTTCAACTGAATTTTGGCCTTCAATTTGAGAGTTTAGTAGATTTTTAGGTTTTGGAAGTGTGGGTGTCGCCCCCTTCCTTCTGTTGATCGACCAGGCCTCATTTTGAGGTGTTTGGTTTGTTTTATTTTACTAATATTAGTATTTTAAGTTTCCATTTTAACAACTTTAGTCCCTCCACTCTTATTTAGAATATATTCTTGGCCTTTTAACTCATTCAAGTGTTAGTACAAGACTCTTATCTAACTAGGTTATTTATCGTAGTTAGTTTATTCTTGTTTATTATACACTTTATAATTCTAGTATAAAGTTTTGAAATTTCGGGATGTTACAATTCCACCCCCCTTAAAGAGGGTTTCGTCCCCGAAACCGAATTACGTACCGAATAACGTAGGGTAGAGCCGTTGCATTTCTTCTTCGGACTCCCACGTAGTATCCGCACCCTTACGGTGTTCCCATTTAACCTTCACTTGGTTGATCTTTTTGTTTCTCAAATTCTTCACTTCACGATCTAGAATTTCAATTGGCCTTACCGCGTAGTTAAGGCTGTTATCCACCTCGATATCGTTGTAGTGGACACGAGCAGTTTCGTCCGCTAAACATTTACGAAGATGTGACACGTGGAATGTGCTGTGTACTCCACTCAACTCCTCAGGTAGCTCGAGACGGTATGCTACCTTTCCAACCCGTTCCACGATTTCGAATGGCCCGATAAATCTTGGGCTCAACTTTCCTCTTTTTCTAAATCGAATTATCCCCTTCCACGGTGATACTTTCAACATTACCTTATCGCCCACTTGAAATTCTATTGGCCTCATTCGTTTATCCGCATAGGATTTTTGTCGATCCTGAGCTGCTTTTAAGTGAGTGCGGATCAAGTCGATCTTACAATTTGTAGCTCGGATTATATCAGTCTGAGCTAAACCCCGCGGACCAACTTCTCCCCAACAAAATGGGGTTCGGCACTTTCTACCATATAACATCTCGTATGGAGCCATTTTAATACTCGCGTGATAGCTGTTGTTATATGAGAATTCGACTAAGGGTAAATGGACATCCCAACTGCCCCCAAAGTCGATAATGCAAGCACGCAACATATCTTCCAACGTTTGTATTGTTCTCTCACTTTGCCCATCCGTTTGTGGATGGTAAGCAGTGCTAATGAACAGCTTGGTTCCCATTTGCTCTTGGAAACCACGCCAAAAGTCCGAAGTAAACCGGGTATCTCTGTCGGACACTATGGATATCGGTACTCCGTGACGCGCCACAATCTCATTGGTATACACTTCTGACATCTTCTCTGATGTATAAGTCTCACGAATCGGAATAAAATGTGCACTTTTTGTCAATCGATCTACAACTACCCATATGGCGTCAAAACCACGGCTAGTTTTGGGCAGTTTGGTCAGCAGGTCCATCGTAATTTGTTCCCACTTCCAAACTGGAATGTCTAATGGCTGCAGCTTACCGTATGGTTTTTGATGCTCTGCTTTGACTTGTAAACAAGTCAGGCACTTCTCCACATACTTCACGATATCTCTTTTCATTCCGGGCCACCAATAATTTTGTTTTAAATCATTATACATCTTGGTCGCCCCCGGATGTATCGAATAACGAGATTTATGGGCCTCGTCTAGTAAAAGTGATTTGGCTTCACATGTATTTGGAACCCAAATCCTCCCAAATCGAGTTTTTAATCCTTGGTTGCCGTCCTCCAAGTCTTTTAACTGCCGACTATTCTTTCCTTTTTCACATTCTCTTCTTTTATTGCTTCACTTTGAGATTTCCGAATTTGGTCGAGCAATCCCGATGTCACAATTAGTTGCATCGATCGGACTCGAATAGGCGCATAATCTGTCTTTCGGCTTAACGCGTCTGCTACCACATTAGCCTTCCCGGGATGATAATGTATATCACAATCAAAGTCCTTGACAGTCTCCAACCACCGCCTTTGTCTCATATTTAATTCCTTCTGATCAAAGAAATACTTTAAGCTTTTGTGGTCGGTAAAGATAGTGAACTTTACCCCGTACAGATAATGCCTCCATATTTTCAGGGCGAACACCACTGCCGCTAATTCGAGGTCATGAGTAGGATATCTCTTTTCATGAGCTTTCAGCTGCCTTGAGGCATAGGCTATAACCTTGCCTCGTTGCATCAGAACGCAGCCAAGCCCCGAATGCGAGGCATCCGAGTAAACTGCCATATCATCCGTTCCATCCGGTAATGACAATACCGGTGCTTGTGTCAATTTTTCCTTAAGCGTTTGAAATGCCTTTTCTTGGTCCTCGCCCCAAATAAACTTTTCCTCCTTGCGGGTTAGTTTGGTCAGTGGCATGGCAATTTTGGAGAAATCTTGTATGAACCTCCGGTAATAACCCGCAAGCCCCAAAAAGCTTCTGATTTCCGAGGGATTCTTTGGTGGATTCCATTTCGCCACAGCTTCTATTTTTGACGGGTCTACTAGCACCCCGTTTGCATTAATGACGTGCCCGAGAAATTGCACCTCTCGCAACCAGAAGGAACATTTTGAAAATTTTGCATACAACTTTTCTTTTCTGAGCGTCTCCAAGACTTCGTACAAATGTCTTGCATGTTCTGTTTCGTCCTTTGAGTATATTAAAATGTCGTCAATAAACACTATTACCGACTTATCTAACATAGACTTGCAGACCCGGTTCATGAGGTCCATGAAGGCCGCGGGCGCATTTGTTAACCCAAAGGACATCACCAGGAATTCGTAATGTCCGTACCGCGTACGGAAAGCCGTCTTCGGTATATCTTCCTCCTTGACTCTCAACTGGTGGTACCCCGATCTAAGGTCAATCTTGGAGAACCATTTAGCACCTTGCAATTGATCGAATAAGTCGTCAATTCTTGGAAGTGGATATCGATTTTTCACCGTGAGTTTGTTTAACTCGCGGTAATCGATGCACATACGCATACTCCCATCCTTTTTCTTAACGAAAAACACCGGTGCGCCCCACGGTGACACACTTGGGCGAATAAAGCCCTTGTCGAGGAGATCTTGAATTTGAGACATTAACTCTTGCAATTCTGAGGGTGCAAGCCGATACGGCGCCTTGGCCACGGGTTTCGCGCCCGGAATCAATTCGATCCCGAACTCTATTTCCCGTTCCGGCGGTATTCCCGGTAGGTCTTCCGGGAACACATCGGCGTATTCGCGTATTACCGGCACATCTTCAATCTTTAGCGACCCTTTGTTTGGTTCATTCGCGTATATCATGAATGCTCTACATCCGTGCTTCATGAGCTTGTAAGCTTTTATCATCGAGCACATAACAGGTTTTCCTTCCTTCTCACCATGTATGATAATCGATTTCCCACTTGGAGATTTTAGTTTTATCTCCTTGCGGAAACACATGACTTTCGCATTATGTCGGGATAGCCAATCCATTCCGACCACTACTTGGAACTCTCCCATGGACATAGGAATTAAATCTTTCGGGTATTCCTCATCATCTATGCTTATCTTACAATCTCGACATATATCACATACAAGGAAGCTTTTGTTGTCACCTATTTCTACCTCTAATGGCATAGGTAATTTTGTTAGTACAAAGGAAGGATGTCGAATAAGTCCATGTGAAATAAAGGACTTATTCGCACCCGTGTCAAATAGCACATGAGCAGGAATTGAATTTATGGCAAATATACCTGAGACCACATCGGGCTCCGTTTTCGCCTCCACTGCCGTTAGCTGGAAAGATCAAGCTTTTGCTTTTGGTGCTTCAGTGTGCGCACCCTTGTCTTCCCTCTTTCCGGACAATTCCGGACACTCGGATTTCTTGTGACCCGGCTGATAACATTTGTAGCATACCGAAACTTTCCCCGGGCACAATACAGCCGTATGCCCTGTCTTCCCGCATATAGGACACGGTGTCACACCCCCAAAATCCACCTGCGGAGTATCACCGCTTGGGAGCGTGACTGACCAGGATCAAGCCACCAATCATATAGAACATAGCGTTTAATATTAAAAGTAGTTAATGTAATTCATCACGACATGATTGATGTTCAACAAAACGTAAATTAAGTAGCGGAAGCATAATATGAAAACCCAAAGTAATGTTCAAGTGTTTAAACGTTCAACGCGGCATTCACGAATCTTTGCCCACAATGACCTGCTCCTCCCTGTGCAAGCTCCATAAGTACCTAAGGTCCTGCAAGGCATGCAGCAGAGAGTCAACAACTAGTTGAGCGAGTTCACAGTGTATAGTTCAGTAATAGTATAGTGCGAGTAGTAGTATGTTCGTTAATTATGTCATGTATCGTATTAGTTTCCATCGCGGCCTCTCAGGTAGGTATGCGTAGATATTAGAGGATGTTTTACCCAAGTGTTCTAGACTAGGTTTATTTGTATCGCGGCCTACCAGGCAGGTGTGCGAAGATTAGTAAATTCCAGTTCGCGGCCATCCTAAGGCAGGTGTGCGAAGACAGTCATAATATTGCGGCCAACCCTTGGCAGGTGTGCGAAGATCAGTTCAATAAGTGTTACTAGTCTAGTCGTATCTTATCGTTAGGTTCTATCATCCGAGTATGTACCATAAATCATCCAATCCCATTCCCACCCGGGAACCCCATGCCTTGGCTGTGTGAACTCACCTTGGGTTTGCTCGGTATGCTAAGTATGTACTCGAAGTAAATCAATCACGTCCTAAATAAGTACGTATGCAAAAATCAGTTTATATCCGAAGTGTTCACGTATAGGCATAATCATAGAAGTACCAGCATGTATTCGGTATCACATAAGTTATGCGCATCACTTAACAGCAGTTAAATAATCCAGTTAACATTTGACAGAGTTAAACCATGTTACTGTGCAAAGTATACAAATTGGCGAAACACATATTGGCGAATCACATCATTGGCGAAACACATGTTTGACGAAACACATGTTTCGTCAACTACCCCTTTGGCGAATCAAAAATTCTATTTCGTCGATTATCCCTTGGCGAAACACATTCTCTGTTTCGCCAAGCTCCTATTTCGTCAAACAGCCTGTTACGTCCATAAGTCAGTTACGCCAATCACGCCAAACAGTTACAGAACTTATCTCAGAAAACCCTAATCATTCTAGAGCAGCCGTTACTCTTTACCATCAATCATCAAGCAGAAACATACGATTAATCATTTGAACATTATACTATTAACCGTACCCTACACATAACAGTTACGGAACCGACACGTATTTACCATATCATTAGATGTTCATACAGTTATTACTAGTTCTGATTAGTGAGTTCAGGAAATCGTCATGTGGTTACATTCAAATCAGTTTCATCAAATGTGCAAACGGATAGTACTACGTAAAACTCATGGAACCCTAATCATACACATGTTTCACATAAATCTAAGTAACCAACTACTTATGCATAACGAAATCAGAATCAACATATTGACATCAGGTTTAGAGATCAACAGCATATACACATCACGTATAAAGAAACCAAGGGATCAAGAAATCGATTTAGCAAACATGCAACTAACCGAGGTAGATGGTACGAAGGTTTAATCGTTCACGAGAGCTTGGGGAAAACACAGGGCTGCCGTCAATTGCAGGAGCGTTCTAGGGTTCTGATTTTTGTTAAAGTGTGACAAATGAAGAGGTTACGTATAACTTATACGCGTCTAAACGTTTTGGGCCGTAACTGGGCCTCAACGAATCTGGGCCGGCGAGTTTAATCTGTTTCGCCGAAATTGAGTTGGCGAAACAGACTTGTTTCGTTGAGTATGTTCATTGGCGAATCACACTCTGATTCGTCAAGTTGGTGTATGGCGAATCACATATGATTCGTCGGGTCCTTAATGGGTTCTAACAGTTTAAGTCTAAGTTTTCTGATAAGTCACAAGTTATACATATACAACCAAACACCAAACCAAGCAAACACAATTCGTTTCATTATAACACAACGTGTGCAGTTACAAGTCAAACAGTCAAAGTCAATGGTCAAGGTCAACGTGCATTAAATACAAAATGAAAGTCAAAAGTTCGAGTTGTCACATTATCCCCAACTTAAAAGAAATTTCGTC
This sequence comes from Helianthus annuus, assembly GCF_002127325.2. Classification (NCBI taxonomy): domain Eukaryota; kingdom Viridiplantae; phylum Streptophyta; class Magnoliopsida; order Asterales; family Asteraceae; genus Helianthus; species Helianthus annuus. Next base: position 79,660,170 of record NC_035437.2, read on the forward strand.
CCGAAATTTGGTACGTACTCACTGAGGAAGCTAGATAGGTTGCATCGTTCACTGGTTTTCCTGGGGTGTCACATCCTCCCCCCGTTGATCTGGAATTTCGTCCCGAAATTCCGCAGTAGTAGCTTCAGCCTCAGCAGTGGTTGCATTGGTTCCGAATAACTGGGGATACTTTTCTGTCATCTGTTCTTCGCGTTCCCAGGTGTACTCTGGGCCACGACGGGAGTTCCAACGAACTCGAACAAGAGGGATTCTCTTGTTTTTGAGGACCTTAACATGCCGGTCCGTGATTTTAACTGGCTCCTCGACGAACTGCAACCGCTCATCGATAGTGAGTTCCTTAAAAGGAACTATGAGGGTCTCATCTGACAGGCACTTCTTCAGATTCGACACGTGAAATACATTGTGAACTGCACCGAGTTCAGCTGGTAGGTTTAGCTTGTAGGCCACTTTGCCTATTTTCTCAATGATCTCGAACGGTCCGACATACCGCGGATTTAGTTTGCCCCGTTTGCCAAAACGAACCACACCCTTCCAGGGTGAGACTTTAAGTAAAACCCGGTCCCCGACCTGAAATTCCAAGGGCTTTCTACGCTTATCCGTGTATGCTTTCTGACGGTCGCGTGCTGCCGCCATGCGTTGTCGTATCTGTGCAATCTTTTCTGTGGCGTCCACTACAATCTCTGGACCCGTGATCTGACTATCCCCCACCTCTGCCCAATAGAGAGGTGACCGGCATTTACGCCCGTACAATGCCTCGAATGGGGCGGCTTGTATGCTGGTATGATAACTGTTATTGTAAGAGAACTCCACCAAAGGGAGATGCTTTTCCCAGCCGTTGCCGAAATCTATAACACATGCCCGAAGCATGTCTTCAAGAGTTTGGATCGTTCGCTCAGACTGCCCATCCGTCTGAGGGTGATACGCTGTGCTCATGTCTAACCGTGAGCCGAAAGATTTGTGCATCGCTTGCCATAGCTCTGACGCGAATCGTGCATCCCGATCCGAAATGATGGAGGTGGGCACCCCGTGCCTTGAAACAACTTCTTTAAGGTAGATGTCTGCGAGAGTGGAGAACTTATCCATTTCCTTTATAGCCAGGAAGTGTGCAGACTTGGTGAGTCGATCCACGATCACCCATACGGTATCATTCCCCCGCTGGGATCTAGGTAAGCCCGTAACGAAATCCATAGAAATTTCTTCCCATTTCCATTGCGGTATCTTAGGTTGTTGAAGTAGGCCCGCTGGTTTCTGATACTCCACTTTGACTTTTGCACATGTCAAACACTTGCCGACGTAAGTAGCGATGTGGGCCTTCATACTAGGCCACCAGTATGTAGTTCTGATGTCGTGGTACATTTTATCCGCCCCTGGATGTACCGAGTAGCGGGACTTGTGAGCTTCATCCATTACCAGCTCGCGTAAACCGCCAAAAAGTGGGACCCAAATACGCCCCGTTACATAGTAGGCCCCGTCTTCCTTTTGTTCCATTCGTTGCCTTGAGCCGCGTAAGGCTTCAGCTTTGACGTTTTCGGGTTTCAATGCTTCTATCTGAGCAGTTCGTATCTGTGCAGGAAGACTGGACTGAATAGTGAGCTACAAAGCTCGTACACGCCTAGGTAAAGTGTCTTTCCGACTGAGGGCATCTGCCACAACATTGGCCTTGCCTGGATGGTACTTGATGGCGCATTCGTAATCGTTCAGTAGTTCGACCCATCTTCGTTGACGCATGTTCAAATCCTTTTGCTTAAGGATATGCTCGAGACTCCTGTGATCGGTGTAAATCGTGCACCTGGTACCGTACAGGTAGTGTCGCCATATCTTAAGCGCGAAAACGAACAGCTCCCAGCTCTAAATCGTGCGTCGTGTAGTTCCGTTCGTGAACCTTGAGTTGACGAGAAGCGTAAGCAATAACCTTATCCCGTTGCATCAATACGCAACCAAGACCCTGTATCGATGCGTCACAATAAACCACGAAGTCATCTGTGCCCTCCGGCAATGAGAGAATAGGTGCGCTGCAAAGCCTATCCTTTAGGTACTGAAAAGCGGTTTCTTGGGAATCTCCCCAACGGTAGGTGACACCTTTCTGTGTCAGTAGTGTGAGCAGCTGTGCGATCTTGGAGAAGTCTTTGATAAACCGTCTCTAGTAACCCGCCAAACCCAAGAATTGGCGTATTTCCGTTGGTGTACGCGGTGCAGGCCAGTTCCTGATCGAATCTACCTTGGATGGATCGACATGAATCCCATCCCTGTTCACCACATAGCCTAAGAAGTGGACTTCGCGAAGCCAGAAGTCGCATTTGGAAAACTTGGCGTACAATTGCTCCTTTCGAAGAAGTTCCAAAATCAATCGTAGGTGATGTTCGTGCTCCTCTTGACTCTTGGAGTAAATCAGAATGTCGTCGATGAAGACAATCACAAACCTGTCCAAGTACGGCTTGCACACCCTGTTCATCAGATCCATAAATACGGCAGGCGCATTTGTTAACCCAAATGGCATGACAAGAAACTCGTAGTGACCGTAACGAGTTCTGAAAGCGGTTTTGGAGACGTCCTCATCCCGGACTCTCAGCTGATGATACCCTGACCTCAAGTCTATCTTCGAGTAGTAACTCGACCCCTGCAACTGATCGAATAAGTCGTCGATACGCGGAAGAGGATAACGGTTCTTCACCGTCACCTTGTTCAGTTCACGGTAGTCAATGCACATCCTGAAAGTGCCATCCTTCTTTTTCACGAAAAGTACTGGAGCTCCCCAAGGTGAAGAGCTTGGACGAATAAAGCCCTTTTCCAAGAGCTCTTGTAACTGCTTCGACAGTTCTTCCAGTTCGGTTGGAGCTAAACGATACGGTGCGCGGGCTATTGGTGCTGCTCCAGGAGCTAACTCAATCTGGAATTCGATTTGGCGGTGAGGCGGTAAACCGGGTAAATCTTCAGGAAACACCTGAGGGAAGTCACGTACGACTGGAATATCCTCCAGCTTCTTTTCCTTTGCTGATGCGTCAGTGACAAGTGCTAGAATTGCAGTATGTCCCTTTCGTAAGCATTTCTGGGCTTTTAAGAAAGAGATGATGCCGACCACGGCACCACTCTTGTCGCCTTGAACTTCGAGAGGTTCCTGACTAGAGCGAGGAATACGGATGATCTTTTCCTTGCATAAAATTTCTGCGTGATGTTGGGATAACCAATCCATACCAATGACGACGTCGAAACTACCCAAAACTATGGGTATAAGATCAATCGAGAAGGTCTGACCAGCTAGAACGATGCTACAACCCTTGATTACATGTGCGGCTTCTACCCTTTTACCGTTTGCTAACTCTACGACATGTTTGGTGTTTAGGGGTGTTGGTGTACGTTTTAACAATTTACTCATTTTCAAGGACATATAACTTGTATCAGCACCCGAATCAAATAAGACAGTAACATAAATATCGTCGAGAAGAAACTTACCCATAACCACATTGGGATCATTCATTGCGTCGCCCCGACCTAGTACGAAAGCACGACCCCGAGCTTCATTCCCATTGTTATTTCCTGTGACAACTCGAGTTTCTGACTTTCACTTTCGCATTAGATGCGCGTTGACTTTGACTGTTTAGTTGTTTGGATTGTGGACTTGAAATTGTACGCGTTGTGTTTTAATGAAACGTATTGTCGTTTTGCCTATATGTGATTAAACGCTGTGGTAGAAAATAATATTAGAATTATTATTAAAACACTTAGTCCAGATCACGAAACATGACATACAGATCGAAGGATCACGAAAGATAACCTTAGGTTCGAAGGATCTCGAAACATACCCTTCGAGCAAAGATAGGATCCTTCGACATCTTTCGGCCCGAAGGATCACGAAACATATCCTTCGACATCTTTCGGCACAGTCTTTCTAATGGGCTTGGCCCATTCCTGTGATACGTTTATATACGTGAATGCATGTAAACCGATAGTTACTTCCAAAAACCCTAGTTCCCTTGTGTGTGTGTGACGGCATAGCAGACCCATTCCCTGTTCGAAGGATTTCATTCCGTAATCCAGATTTTCGGTTAGTGTCTATATTGATTTGTGATTATGTGTTTTTGATTTATCGAGTATGAATGTGCGAATCGGACATGAGCTTATTAGATGTAGTCGGCCGAACATGGTTGATTGATCAGCCGGACATATAATCAGATTTGCTTAATCGGCCGGATTGTTTGTATGATGTTAATCTGTTTAATCGATCATGTATGTGATGTATCCGAACGGTTCAGTTAGTATGATTGGTTGTCTATACTTGAAGTTTTGATGTTGTTCTAATAGAATTTGCATGATACTGGATTGGAGCCGGTTCGATTATGTTGTTATGTTAAATTGGATGATCATATCTAAGTGTAATGATCATGTGAATCGACAAGAATGTTGTTAGGGTTTATAAGGGTTCTTGATAAAATACCATGTTTAGTCGATAATTGGATTAATTGATTTGTGGGTTGGTGTTAATTGGAAACTGCTATGTGATTGTAACCGAATACTGGAATTTGTGTTAATTGATAATCACGGATAAACTTGGAAACTTTGAGTAAATGTAACTGATATTTACCGAAAGATACTTGCTAGTTGAAACATAGTTGTTGAGACCGAAAGATACTTGTCCTTCGAGCCATAGTAGTGTTGACCGAAGGATAGCATTGACCGAAACATAATTAGGTTGACCGAAAGATGACAGTTGGTCGAAAGATGACATTAGGTTCGAAACATAACATTTGGTCCGAAAGATAACTGTGATAACTGTTGACCGAAAGATAAGGGTGGATCGAAAGATATATGGTTATGAACATACTTTGAATGATGGAATGTATGCTTGATTTATTTGGCATACCATGCTTGGTGATGAATGTTAACATTTGTATGCGTGTATACTAGCTGATGATTAAATGTGAAATGATACGTGTTGTGCCGATATACAAACTGACTGTTATGTGATATATGATTGATGCATGATATTGGCTATCAAGCACTATACGACATTAGACTGCATGCGTATTATTGCAAACATGAACTGATTTGTTATACGTGCATACAATAGGACTTGATTAATTACTTGTGAGTGCATAACCTAGCATACCGAGCAAACCAAGGTGAGTTCACACTCCTACTAAGGCATGGGATTCCCGGGTCGTGGGAATGGGTAAAAGGTTATCATTGACTAAGAACGTATATATGCTTTTCCTAGACTATCACCTATCATGGTCCTCGGATGTCAGGACGGTTCCGTAGGTTGGGATAACACCTACGTGGTCACATGCCAATTACTGCCTCGGATGTCAGGCACGCACGTAAAACCTACGTGTACGCATTACTTACTTCTATCCTCGGTTATGAAGGATACGTGCGTAAAACCTACGCACACCCCATACGCGCTACTGTTCTCGGACGAAGAACAGGGATAATACGAATAGTCTAGTGGTCACATAACATGGGAAGCCCCCACCTGTATAACTTACTATTGGCCCTGTAGAGCCACCCGTTACTTACTGTTACGCATTTACTTACTGTGAACTCGCTCAACTAGTTTGTTGATCATTCTGTTACATGCCTTGCAGATCGTTAGGTACTTGGAGCTTGCACTGGAGAAGCGGGTCGTTGTGGGCAAGGATCGTGGTTTCTACGTTGAACTGTTATGACATTTAAAACTATTAACTATTATTGGTTTATTTACTATGCTTCCGCTACTCTTCGAAACTATGGTTATGTTTTGAACACCTATCGTATTGAATGGATGGTTTACATTTATTTTACTTATATTAATTACATGTTCAATATGATTGGTGGCTTGATCCTGGTCAGTCACGCTCCCAAGCGGTGATACTCCGCGTGTGGATTTTGGGGGTGTGACAGATTGGTATCAGAGCCATTGGTTATAGAGAACTTGGTTTTAATATGGAAAAACGTTTTTATTAAAACCAGACTATAACCAGAACAGTGCTCTCAACGATCCACAACGACGCTTCGCTCCACGTGCAAGACTCAACTTCCTAGGTAATAAGGTTTATGTTTATTGCCTACATGCTAGAATTTGCATAGAACTTTGCTCGTAGTATGCTTACATTACCTTGCTCACAACTTGTCATTGCATGAGAATACTTATGTGCTTACACTCTTCTGTCATCGCACTATTCGCGAACCTTTCTCACTTATGTTGCCTTTGATGTGAAGATCAATGGCCGCACGAATTAACATGACCCAAGCCCAGCTAGAGGCTCTCGTTGCTGCGGCAGTTGCAGCCGCCCAAGCAGGTAGTATACCCTGCAGTATAGACACTAGGATCTTTAGATCCTACATTAATTCTCGTACTTAACTTTGCCCTATTCGTACACAATAGGTCAACCCGCTCAGCAACAACCTGGGTGTACCTTCAAGAATTTCATGGATTGTCGTCCTAGCTCGTTCAGTGGCACGGAGGGAGCAGTTGGACTCCTCCACTGGTTTGAAAAGCTCGAGTCGGTTTTCGAAATGTGTGAATGCCCTGAGGCTCGCAGGGTGAAGTTCGCCACTGGCACACTTGAAGGGATTGCGCTCACTTGGTGGAACGCACAAGTGCAGATCTTAGGGTTGGCAGCTGCTAACGCCACACCCTGGAATGATTTCAAAGAACTGATCAAGAGGGAATACTGCACTAGAGAAGACATTCACAAGTTGGAGGACGAGTTGTATAACTTGAAAATGGTTGGTTCGGAAATCGAAGCTTACACCAAGAGATCAAATGAGTTGGCTGTGTTATGTCCAACTATGGTGGACCCTCCATACAAGCGTATTGAGTTGTATCTCAAAGGTTTGGCACCAGAAATACAGAGCCACGTTACCTCGGCTAACCTCAACAACATCCAGGAAATCCAGCGTCTCGCTCATCGCATCACCGATCAGGCAGTGGAACAGAATAAACTGCCTAAGCGTGTCAGTGCTACTACTACAGTCACTCCTTCAGCTACTCCCGTTACCCTCAGTGACAACAAGAGGAAATGGGAGGGGGATTCAAGCAAAGCATCAGTTTCGGTTCAGTCTCAGAATCAGCAGCGAAAGACTGACAACTATCAAAGCCCTAACCAGCAGTCATCAGGTAGCCACAGGCAGGGTGGATATCGCGGAAATCTTCCAAAGTGCAACAACTGCAACAAGCATCACAACGGTCAGTGTAACAAGGGTCGTTGTCAAAGATGCCTCAAGATGGGTCACGAGGCCAAAGACTGTAGAAGCCCTCGTCCCGCGAATCAGAATCAGCAGCAGCCACCGGCACAGCAGAATCAGCAACAGGGCAACAAGGGGTGTTATAATTGTGGTGCTGAAGGTCACATCAAGAGACACTGCCCTCAGCTAAACAGGAACCAGAACAACAACAACAATCAGGGCAACGGGAACAATAACAACAATAACGGGGGAAACAACAACAACAATGGCAACGAAGCTCGGGGTCGTGCTTTTGTGCTAGGTCGGGGTGACGCAGTGAATGATCCCAATGTGGTTATGGGTAAGTTTCTTCTCGACGATATTTATGTTACTGTCTTATTTGATTCGGGTGCTGATACAAGCTATATGTCATTGAAAATGAGTAAATTATTAAAACGTACACCAACACCCCTAGACACCAAACACGTCGTAGAACTAGCCAATGGTAAAAGTGTAGAAGCCGCACAGGTAGTCAAGGGTTGTAGTATTGTTCTAGCGGGTCAGACTTTCTCGATTGATCTCATACCCATAGTTTTGGGTAGTTTCGACGTCGTCATCGGTATGGATTGGTTATCCCAACATCACGCAGAGATCTTATGCAAAGAAAAAGTTATTCGTATTCCTCGCTCCAGTCAAGAACCTCTCGAAGTACAAGGTGACAAGAGTGGTGCTGTGGTTGGCATCATCTCTTTCTTAAAGGCGCAGAAATGTTTACGAAAAGGACATACTGCCATTCTGGCACTTGTTACTGACGCATCAGCAAAGGAAAAGAAGCTGGAGGATATACCGGTTGTGCGTGATTTTCCTCAAGTGTTTCCTGAAGATTTACCTGGTTTACCTCCTCATCGTCAAGTCGAGTTTCAGATTGAGTTAGCTCCTGGAGCAGCACCAATAGCCCGCGCACCGTATCGTTTAGCTCCAACCGAACTGGAAGAACTGTCGAAGCAGCTACAAGAGCTCTTGGAAAAGGGCTTTATTCGTCCAAGCTCTTCGCCTTGGGGAGCTCCAGTGTTATTTGTGAAGAAGAAAGACGGTACGTTCAGGATGTGCATCGACTACCGCGAACTTAATAAGGTGACGGTGAAGAACCGTTATCCCCTTCCGCGCATAGATGACTTATTCGACCAGTTGCAAGGGTCGTGTTATTATTCCAAGATTGATTTAAGGTCAGGGTATCATCAGCTGAGAGTCCGGGATGAGGACGTCTCCAAAACCGCTTTCAGAACTCGCTACGGTCATTACGAGCTTCTTGTCATGCCATTCGGGCTTACGAACGCGCCTGCAGTCTTCATGGATCTTATGAACAGGGTGTGCAAACCTTATCTTGATAAGTTTGTTATCGTTTTCATCGACGACATTTTGATTTACTCCAAGAGTCAGGAGGAGCACGAGCAGCACTTACGTCTTATCTTGGAACTCCTTCGAAAAGAGCAATTGTACGCAAAGTTTTCAAAATGCGACTTCTGGCTTCGTGAAGTCCATTTCTTAGGCCATGTGGTGAACAAGGATGGGATTCATGTCGATCCATCCAAGGTTGATTCAATCAGAAACTGGCCAGCACCACGTACACCGACAGAAATACGCCAATTCTTGGGTTTGGCGGGTTACTACAGGCGATTTATTAAAGACTTCTCCAAGATCGCGCAACCACTTACTATGTTAACACAGAAAGGTGTCGTTTACAGATGGGGTAATACGCAAGAGACCGCTTTTCAGTACTTAAAGGATAGGCTTTGCAGCGCACCTATTCTCTCATTGCCAGAGGGCACGGAAGACTTCGTGGTTTATTGTGACGCATCGATACAGGGGCTTGGTTGTGTATTAATGCAGCGGGATAAAGTTATTGCCTACGCTTCGCGGCAACTCAAGATTCATGAACGAAATTACACGACGCACGATTTAGAGCTGGGAGCTGTTGTTTTCGCGCTTAAGATATGGCGACACTACCTGTACGGTACCAGATGCACGATTTACACCGATCACAGGAGTCTCGAGCATATTCTTAAGCAAAAGGATTTGAATATGCGTCAACGGAGATGGGTTGAACTGCTAAACGACTATGAATGCGCCATCAAGTATCATCCAGGCAAGGCCAATGTTGTGGCTGATGCTCTCAGTCGGAAAGACACTCTACCTAAGCGCGTGCGAGCGCTACAGCTTACTATTCAGTCCAGTCTTCCTGCACAGATACGAGCTGCTCAGTTAGAAGCACTGAAACCCGAAAACGTCAAAGCTGAAGCCTTACGCGGCTCAAGGCAACGCATGGAACAAAAGGAAGACGGCGCCTACTATGTAACGGGGCGTATTTGGGTTCCACTTTATGGCGGTTTACGCGAACTTGTAATGGATGAAGCTCACAAGTCTCGCTATTCGGTACATCCAGGGTCGGATAAAATGTACCACGACATCAGCACTACTTATTGGTGGCCTAGTATGAAGGCTCACATCGCTACGTACGTTGGAAAATGCTTAACCTGTGCGAGAGTCAAGGTTGAATATCAGAAACCAGCTGGTCTACTTCAGCAGCCTAAGATACCGCAATGGAAATGGGAAGAAATTTCCATGGATTTTGTTACAGGTCTACCTAGATCTCAGCGTGGGAACGATACAATATGGGTCATAGTTGATCGACTCACCAAGTCTGCACACTTCCTGCCGATCAAGGAAACGGACAAGTTCTCCACTCTCGCAGACGTCTATCTTAAAGAAGTTGTTTCGAGGCACGGAGTGCCCAACTCTATTATTTCGGATCGCGATGCATGATTCACGTCAGAGCTTTGGCAAGCGATGCACAAATCCTTCGGCTCACGATTAGGCATGAGCACAGCATATCATCCTCAGACGGATGGGCAGTCTGAGCGAACTATCCAAACTCTAGAAGACATGCTTCGAGCGTGCGTTATCGATTTCGGCAACGGCTGGGAAAAGCACCTTCCTTTAGTGGAGTTTTCATACAATAACAGTTACCACACCAGCATTCAAGCCGCTCCGTTTGAGGCATTGTACGGACGTAAATGCCGGTCACCTCTCTGTTGGGCAGAGGTGGGGGATAGTCAAATTACGGGTCCAGAGATTGTAGTGGACGCCACAGAAAAGATTGCGCAGATACGACAACGCATGGCGGCAGCACGCGACCGTCAGAAAGCCTACGCGGACAATCGTAGAAAGCCATTGGAATTTGAGGTCGGGGACCAGGTTTTATTGAAAGTTTCACCCTGGAAGGGTGTGGTTCGATTTGGTAAACGAGGCAAACTGAATCCGCGGTACGTCGGACCATTCGAAATCTTAGAAAAGATTGGCAAAGTAGCCTACAGATTAAACCTACCAGCTGAACTCGGTGGAGTTCACAATGTATTTCACGTGTCGAATCTGAAGAAATGCCTATCAGATGAGACCCTTATAGTTCCTTTTAAGGAACTCACTATCGACGAGCGGTTGCAGTTCGTCGAGGAACCAGTTGAAATCACGGACCGGGATGTTAAGGTCCTCAAACACAAGAGAATCCCTCTTGTTCGAGTTCGTTGGAACTCCCAGCGTGGCCCAGAGTATACCTGGGAACGCGAAGACCAGATGACAGAAAAGTACCCCCAGCTATTCGAAACCAATGCATCCACTTCTGAGGCTGAAGCTACTACTACTGAATTTCGGGACGAAATTCCAAATCAACGGGGGGATGATGTGACACCCCAGGAAAACCAGTAAACGATGTAACTTACCTAGCTTCCTCAGTGAGTGCGTACCAAATTTCGGGACGAAATTTCTTTTAAGTTGGGGATAATGTGACAACTCGAGTTTCTGACTTTCACTTTCGCATTAGATGCGCGTTGACTTTGACTGTTTAGTTGTTTGGATTGTGGACTTGAAATTGTACGCGTTGTGTTTTAATGAAACGTATTGTCGTTTTGCCTATATGTGATTAAACGCTGTGGTAGAAAATAATATTAGAATTATTATTAAAACACTTAGTCCAGATCACGAAACATGACATACAGATCGAAGGATCACGAAAGATAACCTTAGGTTCGAAGGATCTCGAAACATACCCTTCGAGCAAAGATAGGATCCTTCGACATCTTTCGGCCCGAAGGATCACGAAACATATCCTTCGACATCTTTCGGCCCAGTCTTTCTAATGGGCTTGGCCCATTCCTGTGATACGTTTATATACGTGAATGCATGTAAACCGATAGTTACTTCCAAAAACCCTAGTTCCCTTGTGTGTGTGTGACGGCATAGCAGACCCATTCCCTGTTCGAAGGATTTCATTCCGTAATCCAGATTTTCGGTTAGTGTCTATATTGATTTGTGATTATGTGTTTTTGATTTATCGAGTATGAATGTGCGAATCGGACATGAGCTTATTAGATGTAGTCGGCCGAACATGGTTGATTGATCAGCCGGACATATAATCAGATTTGCTTAATCGGCCGGATTGTTTGTATGATGTTAATCTGTTTAATCGATCATGTATGTGATGTATCCGAACGGTTCAGTTAGTATGATTGGTTGTCTATACTTGAAGTTTTGATGTTGTTCTAATAGAATTTGCATGATAGTGGATTGGAGCCGGTTCGATTATGTTGTTATGTTAAATTGGATGATCATATCTAAGTGTAATGATCATGTGAATCGACAAGAATGTTGTTAGGGTTTATAAGGGTTCTTGATAAAATACCATGTTTAGTCGATAATTGGATTAATTGATTTGTGGGTTGGTGTTAATTGGAAACTGCTATGTGATTGTAACCGAATACTGGAATTTGTGTTAATTGATAATCACGGATAAACTTGGAAACTTTGAGTAAATGTAACTGATATTTACCGAAAGATACTTGCTAGTTGAAACATAGTTGTTGAGACCGAAAGATACTTGTCCTTCGAGCCATAGTAGTGTTGACCGAAGGATAGCATTGACCGAAACATAATTAGGTTGACCGAAAGATGACAGTTGGTCGAAAGATGACATTAGGTTCGAAACATAACATTTGGTCCGAAAGATAACTGTGATAACTGTTGACCGAAAGATAAGGGTGGATCGAAAGATATATGGTTATGAACATACTTTGAATGATGGAATGTATGCTTGATTTATTTGGCATACCATGCTTGGTGATGAATGTTAACATTTGTATGCGTGTACACTAGCTGATGATTAAATGTGAAATGATACGTGTTGTGCCGATATACAAACTGACTGTTATGTGATATATGATTGATGCATGATATTGGCTATCAAGCACTATACGACATTAGACTGCATGCGTATTATTGCAAACATGAACTGATTTGTTATACGTGCATACAATAGGACTTGATTAATTACTTGTGAGTGCATAACCTAGCATACCGAGCAAACCAAGGTGAGTTCACACTCCTACTAAGGCATGGGATTCCCGGGTCGTGGGAATGGGTAAAAGGTTATCATTGACTAAGAACGTATATATGCTTTTCCTAGACTATCACCTATCATGGTCCTCGGATGTCAGGACGGTTCCGTAGGTTGGGATAACACCTACGTGGTCACATGCCAATTACTGCCTCGGATGTCAGGCACGCACGTAAAACCTACGTGTACGCATTACTTACTTCTATCCTCGGTTATGAAGGATACGTGCGTAAAACCTACGCACACCCCATACGCGCTACTGTTCTCGGACGAAGAACAGGGATAATACGAATAGTCTAGTGGTCACATAACATGGGAAGCCCCCACCTGTATAACTTACTATTGGCCCTGTAGAGCCACCCGTTACTTACTGTTACGCATTTACTTACTGTGAACTCGCTCAACTAGTTTGTTGATCATTCTGTTACATGCCTTGCAGATCGTTAGGTACTTGGAGCTTGCACTGGAGAAGCGGGTCGTTGTGGGCAAGGATCGTGGTTTCTACGTTGAACTGTTATGACATTTAAAACTATTAACTATTATTGGTTTATTTACTATGCTTCCGCTACTCTTCGAAACTATGGTTATGTTTTGAACACCTATCGTATTGAATGGATGGTTTACATTTATTTTACTTATATTAATTACATGTTCAATATGATTGGTGGCTTGATCCTGGTCAGTCACGCTCCCAAGCGGTGATACTCCGCGTGTGGATTTTGGGGGTGTGACATTTCCCCCGTTGTTGTTGTTCCCGTTGCCCTGGTTATTGTTGTTGTTGCGATTCTGGTTCTCGTTCAATTGAGGGCAATCACGTTTGTAGTGGCCTTCAGCCCCACACTGAAACATCCCCGGTTCCCACGCTGTGGCTGCTGCTGCTGGTTCTGTGGAGCTGGCGGTGGGAGTTGCTGGTTCTGATTTGCTGGCCGTGAGCTTCTACAATCCTTAGCCTCATGACCCGGCTTGAGGCATCTTTGACAACGTCGTTCCCTGCGGCATCTTCCACTGTGGTGTTTGTTGCACCTATTACACCACGGGTGAATTCCCCGATATCCACTTTTGCCCCTGACTGCCCGATGATTGCTGATTCAGACTTTGGTAGTCGTTGGTGCGACGCTGCTGTGCTTGAGACTGAACAGAAACTGATCCCTTGCTGGAATCCCCATCCCACTTTCTTTTGTTCTCGCTGGGCGTGGCAGAAGTAGTAGCTGGAGTAGTAGTGGCAGTAGTGGTAGCACTGATGCGTTTTGGCAGCTTGTTCTGATCTACTGCCTGATCGGTGAGTCGGTGGGCAAGACGCTGAATGTCTTGGATATTGTTGAGGTTAGCCGACGTCACGTGGCTCTGAATCTCTGGCGCAAGCCCCTTGAGATACAACTCAATGCGCTTAACTGGAGGGTCCACCATCGTTGGACATAAGATGGCCAGTTCATTTGACCGTTTCGTATAAGCCTTAATCTCTGACCCCGTCATCTTCAAGTGGTATAGCTCATTCTCCAACTTGTGAATGTCGTCTCGTGTGCAGTACTCACGTTTAATCAATTCTTTGAAATCTTCCCAGGGTGTGGCGTTAGCAGCTGCCAACCCTAGGATCTGTACTTGCGCGTTCCACCAGGTGAGCGCAATCCCTTCCAACGTGCCAGTGGCATACTTGACCCTGCGAGCCTCAGGGCATTCGCACATTTCAAACACTGACTCTAGTTTCTCAAACCAATGGAGGAGTCCCACTGCCCCCTCGGTGCCACTGAATGAGCTTGGACGACCGTCCATGAAGTTCTTGAAAGTGCAGACAGGCTGCTGCGCGTGTTGACCTATTGTGTACGAATAGGACAAAGTTAAATACGAGAGTTAATGTAGGATCTAAAGATCCTAGTGTGAGTCTATACTGCAGGGTATACTACCTGCTTGAGCAGCTGCAAGTGCCGCAGCAATTTGTTCATTAACGAAAGCCGTCAACTGGGCTTGAGTCATGTTCACACGTCCAGACATGATCTTCATAGCAAATGCAACCTGAGTTAGAGAGGTTCGCAAATAGGGCGATGACAGAAGAGTGTAAGCACATAGGGGTTCTCATGTAACGACGTATAGTAAGCAATGTAATCTAGCATACTACGAGCAAAGTTCTATGCAGTTCTAGCAAGCAGGTAATAAACATAAACCTTATTACCTAGGATGTTGAGTCTTGAACGTGGAGCGAAGCGTCGTTGTGGATCGTTGAGAGCACTGTTCTGGTTATAGTCTGGTTTTAATAAAAACGTTTTCCCATATTAAAACCAAGTTCTCTATAACCAATGGCTCTGATACCAATCTGTCACACCCCCAAAATCCACCTGCGGAGTATCACCGCTTGGGAGCGTGACTGACCAGGATCAAGCCACCAATCATATCGAACATAGCGTTTAATATTAAAAGTAGTTAATGTAATTCATCACGACATGATTGATGTTCAACAAAACGTAAATTAAGTAGCGGAAGCATAATATGAAAACCCAAAGTAATGTTCAAGTGTTTAAACGTTCAACGCGGCATTCACGAATCTTTGCCCACAACGACCTGCTCCTCCCTGTGCAAGCTCCATAAGTACCTAAGGTCCTGTAAGGCATGCAGCAGAGAGTCAACAACTAGTTGAGCGAGTTCACAGTGTATAGTTCAGTAATAGTATAGTGCGAGTAGTAGTATGTTCGTTCGTTATGTCATGTATCGTATTAGTTTCCATCGCGGCCTCTCAGGCAGGTATGCGAAGATATTAGAGGATGTTTTTCCCAAGTGTTCTAGACTAAGTTTATTTGTATCGCGGCCTACCAGGAAGGTGTGCGAAGATTAGTAAATTCCAGTTCGCGGCCTTCCTAAGGCAGGTGTGCGAAGACAGTCATAATATCGCGGCCAACCCTTGGCAGGTGTGCGAAGATCAGTTCAATAAGTGTTACTAGTCTAGTCGTATCTTATCGTTAGGTTCTATCATCCGAGTATGTACCATAAATCATCCAATCCCATTTCCACCCGGGAACCCCATGCCTTGGCTGTGTGAACTCACCTTGGGTTTGCTCGGTATGCTAAGTATGTACTCGAAGTAAATCAATCACGTCCTAAATACGTACGTATGCAAAAATCAGTTTATATCCAAAGTGTTCACGTATAGGCATAATCATAGAAGTACCAGCATGTATTCGGTATCACATAAGTTATGCGCATCACTTAACAGCAGTTAAATAATCCAGTTAACATTTGACAGAGTTAAACCATGTTACTGTGCAAAGTATACAAATTGGCGAAACACATATTGGCGAATCACATCATTGGCGAAACACATGTTTGACGAAACACATCTTTCGTCAACTACCCCTTCGGCGAATCAAAAATTCTATTTCTGTCACACCCCCAAAAATCCACCTGCGGAGTATCACCGCTTGGGAGCGTGACTGACCAGGATCAAGCCACCAATCATATTGAACATAGCATAACATAAATAAAGTAGTTCGTAAAACCTCATTCAATACAATTGATGTTTCAAAACAAACATAGCATCAGTAGCGGAAGCATAAGTAAATAACCCAAGTAAACCATAAGTTCAATTATTCGAAATGTTTAAACATAGCGTTCATAATCCACTGCCCACAACGTCCCGCTCCTCCAGTGCAAGCTCCATAAGTACCTAAGGTCCTGCAAGGCATGCAGCAGATAATCAACAAACTAGTTGAGCGAGTTCACAGTTTAAAGTTCAATATCGTATAGTGTGAGTAATGGTTTAATCGTTACGTTCCATATGATTAGTTCCATCGCGGCCTCCCAGGCAGGTGTGCGAAGATTAAGTTTGAATAGTTCGCGACCATAGTCTTTACCGACCAGGGTGTGTGCGAAGGCGGTTAATCAGTTCGTTCGCGACCATAGTCTTTACCGACCAGGGTGTGTGCGAAGGCAGTTGAGTAGTTCGTTCGCGACCATAGTCTTTACCGACCAGGGTGTGTGCGAAAGCAGTTCGTAAGCATCAACAGTTAATCGTTCGTTATAATATCAAAGTATGCACAAGTAATCATCCAACCCATTCCCACCCTGGGAACCCATGCCTTGGCTCGTGTGAACTCACCTTGGTTTGCTCGGTATGCTAGGTTATGCACTCACAAGTAATTAATCACGTCCTATTATATGCACGTATAACGAATCAGTTCATGTTCACAATGATACGCATGCAATTCGAGTGTCACACAAATACAAATGTAAACATTCATCATCTAGCATGGCATGTCAAATAATTCAAGTATACCTTCCATCCTTCGAAATATGTTATAATCCCTAATATCTTTCGATCCACTGTTATCTTTCGACACATTTATGATCTTTCGACAAACAGTTATCATTCGGACCGAAAGTTATGTTTCGAACCTAATGTCATCTTTCGGTCAAAGTTATCCTTCGGTCAACACTACTATGGTTCGGTCAAAGTTATCCTTCGGTCAACACTACTATGGTTTGGTCAAAGTTATCCTTCGGTCAACAAGCATCTTTCGACAACAACTATGTTTCGAGTAGCAAGTATCCTTCGATACATATCAGTTACGTTTGATCACAATCAGTTACGGATATCACGCAGCCAGTTACAGAAACAGAAACCCTAATCATCTACAGCCGTCATCATCAATCATACATGCCCAAACAAATAACAACAAGTACCAAATCTTAACAGTACATCTACGTAACGAGTATCATACGAGCACGATTCCATAATCAACATCATCACAATATATCCGATTAGCATACACATCCGATTAGCACCTATATCCGATTAACATTCATATTCAATTAACATACGTGTCTGGTTAACATACAAACATATTGCAACACTAACATACATATCCGGTTATCATAGCCGATCCACAAAACATTATCATTGAACATCATGAAAACAGATACGATTAACATACTAACAATCTATTGCAAGACAATTTATTAATCATGAAATCAAGGCATCGTAAACAACATCACACACTAACCGGAAATCTGAATTACGGACTGAAATCCTTCGAACAGAGAGTAGGTTTGCTATATGCCGTCACACACACAAGGGAACCGAAAGCTCTAGGGTTTTGCCGATCAAAAATGTTATTACGTAAAGTCTCTAGTCCAACTTATATTAAATCGGCAGTGGGCCAAGGCCCATTTGAAAGACTGGGCCGAAACATATCGAAGGATATGTTTCGTGATCCTTCGGGCCGAATGATGTCGAAGGATATGTTTCGTGCTCGAAGGATATGTTTCGTGGTCCTTCGAGTCCTTCGAATCCTTCGAACTATGTTTCGATCTAGACTAAGTGTTTAATAATAATTCTAACAATAATTCCAATATTATTTTCTATTATAGCAAGTAATCACATATAGGCAAAATGACGATACGTTTCATTAAAACACAACGCGTACAATTTCAAGTCCACAATCCAAACAACTAAACAGTCAAAGTCAACGCGCATCTAATGCGAAAGTGAAAGTCAGAAATTCGAGTTGTCACATTATCCCCAACTTAAAAGAAATTTCGTCCCGAAATTTGGTACGCACTCACTGAGGAAGCTAGGTAAGTTACATCGTTCACTGGTTTTCCTGGGGTGTCACATCATCCCCCCGTTGATTTGGAATTTCGTCCCGAAATTCAGTAGTAGTAGCTTCAGCCTCAGAAGTGGATGCATTGATTTCGAATAACTGGGGATACTTTTCTTTTATCTGGTCTTCGCGTTCCCAGGTATACTCTGGACCACGCTGGGAGTTCCAACGAACTCGAACAAGAGGGATTCTCTTGTGTTTGAGGACCTTAACATCCCGGTCCGTGATTTCAACTGGTTCCTCGACGAACTGCAACCGCTCGTCGATAGTGAGTTCCTTAAAAGGAATGATGAGGTTTTCATCTGATAGGCACTTCTTTAAGTTCGATATGTGAAAGACATTGTGAACTGCTCCGAGTTCAGCTGGTAGGTTCAACTTGTAGGCTACCTTGCCAATCTTTTCTGTAATTTCGAATGGTCCGACGTACCGCGGATTTAGTTTGCCCCGTTTGCCAAAACGTACCACACCCTTCCAGGGTGAAACTTTCAATAAAACCCGGTCCCCGACCTCAAATTCCAATGGTTTTCTACGCTTGTCCGCGTAGGCTTTCTGACGGTCGCGTGCTGCCGCCATGCGTTGTCGTATCTGTGCTATCTTTTCTGTGGCGTCCACTACAATCTCTGGACCCGTAATTTGACTATCCCCCACCTCTGCCCAACAGAGAGGTGACCGGCATTTACGTCCGTACAATGCCTCAAATGGAGCGGCTTGAATGCTGGTATGATAACTGTTATTGTACGAGAACTCCACCAGAGGGAGATGTTTCTCCCAGCTGTTGCCGAAGTCTATGACACACGCCCGAAGCATGTCTTCAAGGGTTTGGATAGTTCGCTCAGACTGCCCATCCGTCTGAGGATGATATGCTGTGCTCATGTCTAATCGTGAGCCGAAAGATTTGTGCATCGCTTGCCAAAGCTCTGACGTGAATCGTGCATCGCGATCCGAAATAATAGAGGTGGGCACTCCGTGCCTCGAAACAACTTCTTTCATGTAGATGTCTGCTAGGGTAGAAAACTTATCCGTTTCTTTGATAGCCAAGAAGTGAGCAGACTTTGTGAGCCGATCAACGATCACCCAAATAGTGTCATTCCCACGCTGGGATCTAGGTAAGCCCGTAACAAAATCCATGGAAATTTCTTCCCATTTCCATTGCGGTATCTTAGGCTGCTGAAGCAGGCCTGATGGTTTCTGGTACTCGATTTTAACCCTTGCACAAGTTAAACACTTGCCGACGTAAGTTGCGATAAGAGCTTTCATGTTTGGCCACCAATAAGTTGTTCTGATATCGTGGTACATCTTATCCGACCCTGGATGTACCGAGTAGCGAGACTTGTGCGCTTCATCCATCACAAGTTCGCGTAAGCCGCCATAAAGTGGGACCCAAATACGCCCCGTTACATAGTAGGCGCCGTCTTCCTTTTGTTCCATTTGTTGCCTTGAACCGCGCAAGGCTTCAGCCTTGACGTTTTCGGGTTTTAGTGCTTCTATCTGAGCAGCTCGTATCTGTGCAGGAAGACTGGACTGAATAGTAAGCTGTAGCGCTCGCACGCGCTTAGGTATAGTGTCCTTCCGACTGAGGGCATCAGCCACAACATTGGCCTTGCCTGGATGATACTTGATGGCGCATTCATAGTCGTTTAGAAGTTCAACCCATCTTCGTTGACGCATATTCAAATCCTTTTGCTTAAGAATATGCTCGAGACTCCTGTGATCGGTGTAAATCGTGCACCTGGTACCGTACAGGTAGTGTCGCCATATCTTAAGTGCGAAAACAACAGCTCCCAGCTCTAAATCGTGCGTCGTATAATTCCGTTCATGAACCTTGAGTTGCCGAGAAGCGTAGGCTATCACTTTATCCCGCTGCATCAATACGCAACCCAGACCCTGTATTGATGCGTCACAATAAACCACGAAGTCATCCGTGCCCTCTGGCAATGAAAGAATAGGTGCGCTGCAAAGCCTATCCTTTAAGTACTGAAAAGCGGTCTCTTGCGTATTACCCCATCTGTAAACGACACCTTTCTGTGTTAGCATAGTAAGTGGTTGCGCGATCTTTGAGAAGTCTTTAATAAATCGCCTGTAGTAACCCGCCAAACCCAAGAATTGGCGTATTTCTGTCGGTGTACGCGGTGCTGGCCAGTTTCTGATCGAATCAACCTTGGATGGATCAACATGAATCCCATCCTTGTTCACCACATGGCCTAAGAAGTGGACTTCACGAAGCCAGAAGTCGCATTTTGAAAACTTTGCGTACAGTTGCTCCTTTCGAAGAAGTTCCAAGATAAGGCGTAAGTGCTGCTCGTGCTCCTCCTGACTCTTGGAGTAAATCAAAATGTCGTCGATGAAAACGATAACAAACTTGTCGAGATAGGGTTTGCACACCCTGTTCATAAGATCCATGAAGACTGCAGGCGCGTTTGTAAGCCCGAATGGCATGACAAGAAACTCGTAATGACCGTAGCGAGTTCTGAAAGCGGTTTTGGAGACGTCCTCATCCCGGACTCTCAGCTGATGATACCCTGACCTTAAATCAATCTTGGAATAGTAACACGACCCTTGCAACTGGTCGAATAAGTCGTCGATGCGCGGAAGAGGATAACGGTTCTTCACCGTCACCTTGTTGAGTTCACGGTAGTCTATACACATTCTGAACGTACCGTCTTTCTTCTTCACAAATAACACTGGAGCTCCCCAAGGTGAAGAGCTTGGACGGATAAAGCCCTTTTCCAAGAGCTCTTGTAGCTGCTTCGACAGTTCTTCCAGTTCGGTTGGAGCTAAACGATACGGTGCGCGGGCTATTGGTGCTGCTCCAGGAGCTAACTCAATCTGAAACTCAACTTGACGATGAGGAGGTAAACCAGGTAAATCTTCAGGAAACACTTGAGGAAAATCACGCACAACTGGTATATCCTCCAGCTTCTTTTCCTTTGCTGATGCGTCAGTGACAAGTGCCAGAATGGCAGTATGTCCCTTTCGTAAACATTTCTGCGCCTTTAAGTAAGAGATGATGCCTACCACAGCACCACTCTTGTCACCTTGTACTTCGAGAGGTTCCTGACTGGAGCGAGGAATACGAATAACTTTTTCTTTGCATAAGATCTCCGCATGATGTTGGGATAACCAATCCATACCGATGACGACGTCGAAACTACCCAAAATTATGGGTATGAGATCAATCGAGAAAGTCTGACCCGCTAGAACAATACTACAACCCTTGACTACCTGTGTGGCTTCTACACTTTTACCATTGGCTAGTTCTACGATGTGTTTGGTGTCTAGGGGTGTTGGTGTACGTTTTAATAATTTACCCATTTTCAGTGACATATAACTTGTATCAGCACCCGAATCAAATAAAACAGTAACATAAATATCGTCGAGAAGAAACTTACCCATAACCACATTGGGATCATTCACTGCATCTCCTCGACCCAACACAAAAGCACGACCTCGAGCTTCATTGCCGTTGTTGTTGTTACCATTACCCTGATTGTTGTTATTCCCGTTGCCCTGGTTGTTGTTGTTATTGCGATTCTGGTTCAACTGAGGGCAATCGCGTTTGTAGTGACCTTCAGCCCCACACTGGAAACACCCCCGGTTTCCACGCTGTGGCTGCTGCTGCTGATTCTGTGGAGCTGGCGGTGGAAGTTGCTGGTGCTGGTTTGCTGGACGCGAGCTTCTACAATCTTTAGCCTCATGACCCGGCTTGTGACATCTTTGACACTGACTCCTGCGACATCTTCCACTGTGGTGTTTGTTGCACCTGTTACACCACGGGTGATTTCCCTTATAACCACTATGTCCCTGACTGCCCGATGATTGCTGACTCGGACTCTGGTAATCGTTGGTGCGACGTTGCTGAGTTTGGGACTGAACAGACGCTGATCCCCTGCTGGAATCCCCGTCCCACTTTCTTTTATTCTCGCTGGGTGTGGCAGAAGTAGCAGCAGTGGGGGTGACTGAAGTAACAGCTGTAGCAGTAGCGCCGACACGCTTCGGCAGTTTATTCTGATCCACTGCCTGATCGGTGATGCGATGAGCGAGACGCTGTATTTCCTGGATATTGTTGAGGTTAGCCGAGGTAACGTGGCTCTGTATTTCTGGCACCAAACCTTTGAGATACAACTCAATACGCTTGTAAGGAGGGTCCACCATAGTTGGACATAACACAGCCAACTCATTCGACCGTTTAGTATACGCTTCAATTTCCGATCCGACCATCTTCAGATTATAAAGCTCATCCTCCAACTTATGAATATCTTCACGCGTGCAGTACTCACGCTTGATGAGTTCCTTAAAGTCGTTCCATGGGGTGGCGTTAGCAGCTGCCAACCCTAAGATCTGCACTTGTGCGTTCCACCAAGTGAGCGCAATCCCTTCAAGTGTGCCAGTGGCGAACTTCACCCTGCGAGCCTCAGGGCATTCACACATTTCGAAAACCGACTCGAGCTTTTCAAACCAGTGGAGGAGTCCAACTGCTCCCTCCGTGCCACTGAACGAACTAGGGCGACAATCCATGAAATTCTTGAAGGTGCACCCAGGTTGTTGCTGAGCGGGTTGACCTATTGTGTACGAATAGGGCAAAGTTAAGTACGAGAATTAATGTAGGATCTAAAGATCCTAGTGTCTATACTGCAGGGTATACTACCTGCTTGGGCGGCTGCAACTGCCGCAGCAACGAGAGCCTCTAGCTGGGCTTGAGTCATGGTAATTCGTGCGGCCATTGATCTTCACATCAAAGGCAACAATAGTGAGAAAGGTTCGCAAATAGTGCGATGACAGAAGAGTGTAAGCACATAAGTATTCTCATGCAATGACAAGTTGTGAGCAAGGTAATGTAAGCATACTACGAGCAAAGTTCTATGCAAATTCTAGCATGTAGGCAATAAACATAAACCTTATTACCTAGGAAGTTGAGTCTTGCACGTGGAGCGAAGCGTCGTTGTGGATCGTTGAGAGCACTGTTCTGGTTATAGTCTGGTTTTAATAAAAACGTTTTTCCATATTAAAACCAAGTTCTCTATAACCAATGGCTCTGATACCAATCTGTCACACCCCCAAAAATCCACCTGCGGAGTATCACCGCTTGGGAGCGTGACTGACCAGGATCAAGCCACCAATCATATTGAACATAGCATAACATAAATAAAGTAGTTCGTAAAACCTCATTCAATACAATTGATGTTTCAAAACAAACATAGCATCAGTAGCGGAAGCATAAGTAAATAACCCAAGTAAACCATAAGTTCAATTATTCGAAATGTTTAAACATAGCGTTCATAATCCACTGCCCACAACGTCCCGCTCCTCCAGTGCAAGCTCCATAAGTACCTAAGGTCCTGCAAGGCATGCAGCAGATAATCAACAAACTAGTTGAGCGAGTTCACAGTTTAAAGTTCAATATCGTATAGTGTGAGTAATGGTTTAATCGTTACGTTCCATATGATTAGTTCCATCGCGGCCTCCCAGGCAGGTGTGCGAAGATTAAGTTTGAATAGTTCGCGACCATAGTCTTTACCGACCAGGGTGTGTGCGAAGGCGGTTAATCAGTTCGTTCGCGACCATAGTCTTTACCGACCAGGGTGTGTGCGAAGGCAGTTGAGTAGTTCGTTCGCGACCATAGTCTTTACCGACCAGGGTGTGTGCGAAAGCAGTTCGTAAGCATCAACAGTTAATCGTTCGTTATAATATCAAAGTATGCACAAGTAATCATCCAACCCATTCCCACCCTGGGAACCCATGCCTTGGCTCGTGTGAACTCACCTTGGTTTGCTCGGTATGCTAGGTTATGCACTCACAAGTAATTAATCACGTCCTATTATATGCACGTATAACGAATCAGTTCATGTTCACAATGATACGCATGCAATTCGAGTGTCACACAAATACAAATGTAAACATTCATCATCTAGCATGGCATGTCAAATAATTCAAGTATACCTTCCATCCTTCGAAATATGTTATAATCCCTAATATCTTTCGATCCACTGTTATCTTTCGACACATTTATGATCTTTCGACAAACAGTTATCATTCGGACCGAAAGTTATGTTTCGAACCTAATGTCATCTTTCGGTCAAAGTTATCCTTCGGTCAACACTACTATGGTTCGGTCAAAGTTATCCTTCGGTCAACACTACTATGGTTTGGTCAAAGTTATCCTTCGGTCAACAAGCATCTTTCGACAACAACTATGTTTCGAGTAGCAAGTATCCTTCGATACATATCAGTTACGTTTGATCACAATCAGTTACGGATATCACGCAGCCAGTTACAGAAACAGAAACCCTAATCATCTACAGCCGTCATCATCAATCATACATGCCCAAACAAATAACAACAAGTACCAAATCTTAACAGTACATCTACGTAACGAGTATCATACGAGCACGATTCCATAATCAACATCATCACAATATATCCGATTAGCATACACATCCGATTAGCACCTATATCCGATTAACATTCATATTCAATTAACATACGTGTCTGGTTAACATACAAACATATTGCAACACTAACATACATATCCGGTTATCATAGCCGATCCACAAAACATTATCATTGAACATCATGAAAACAGATACGATTAACATACTAACAATCTATTGCAAGACAATTTATTAATCATGAAATCAAGGCATCGTAAACAACATCACACACTAACCGGAAATCTGAATTACGGACTGAAATCCTTCGAACAGAGAGTAGGTTTGCTATATGCCGTCACACACACAAGGGAACCGAAAGCTCTAGGGTTTTGCCGATCAAAAATGTTATTACGTAAAGTCTCTAATCCAACTTATATTAAATCGGCAGTGGGCCAAGGCCCATTTGAAAGACTGGGCCGAAACATATCGAAGGATATGTTTCGTGATCCTTCGGGCCGAATGATGTCGAAGGATATGTTTCGTGCTCGAAGGATATGTTTCGTGGTCCTTCGAGTCCTTCGAATCCTTCGAACTATGTTTCGATCTAGACTAAGTGTTTAATAATAATTCTAACAATAATTCCAATATTATTTTCTATTATAGCAAGTAATCACATATAGGCAAAATGACGATACGTTTCATTAAAACACAACGCGTACAATTTCAAGTCCACAATCCAAACAACTAAACAGTCAAAGTCAACGCGCATCTAATGCGAAAGTGAAAGTCAGAAATTCGAGTTGTCACAATTTCATCGATTATCCCTTGGCGAAACACATTCTCTGTTTCGCCAAGCTCCTATTT
Organism: Helianthus annuus; assembly: GCF_002127325.2. Taxonomy (NCBI): domain Eukaryota; kingdom Viridiplantae; phylum Streptophyta; class Magnoliopsida; order Asterales; family Asteraceae; genus Helianthus; species Helianthus annuus. Next base: position 79,685,579 of record NC_035437.2, read on the forward strand.
CGTCAAACAGCCTGTTACGTCCATAAGTCAGTTACGCCAATCACGCCAAACAGTTACAGAACTTATCTCAGAAAACCCTAATCATTCTAGAGCAGCCGTTACTCTTTACCATCAATCATAAAGTAGAAACATACGATTAATCATTTGAACATTATACTATTAACCGTACCCTACACATAACAGTTACGGAACCGACACGTATTTACCATATCATTAGATGTTCATACAGTTATTACTAGTTCTGATTCGTGAGTTCAGGAAATCGTCATGTGGTTACATTCAAATCAGTTTCATCAATTGTGCAAACGGATAGTACTACGTAAAACTCATGGGACCCTAATCAAACACATGTTTCACATAAATCTAAGTAACCAACTACTTATGCATAACGAAATCAGAATCAACATATTGACATCAGGTTTAGAGATCAACAGCATATACACATCACGTATAAAGAAACCAAGGGATCAAGAAATCGATTTAGCAAACATGCAACTAACCGAGGTAGATGGTACGAAGGTTTAATCGTTCACGAGAGCTTGGGGAAAACACAGGGCTGCCTTCAATTGCAGGAGCGTTCTAGGGTTCTGATTTTTGTTAAAGTGTGACAAATGAAGAGGTTACGTATAACTTATACGCGTCTAAACGTTTTGGGCCGTAACTGGGCCTCAACGAATCTGGGCCGGCGAGTTTAATCTGTTTCGCCGAAATTGAGTTGGCGAAACAGACTTGTTTCGTTGAGTATGTTCATTGGCGAATCACACTCTGATTCGTCAAGTTGGTGTATGGCGAATCACATATGATTCGTCGGGTCCTTAATGGGTTCTAACAGTTTAAGTCTAAGTTTTCTGATAAGTCACAAGTTATACATATACAACCAAACACCAAACCAAGCAAACACAATTCGTTTCATTATAACACAACGTGTGCAGTTACAAGTCAAACAGTCAAAGTCAATGGTCAAGGTCAACGTGCATTAAATACAAAATGAAAGTCAAAAGTTCGAGTTGTCACATTATCCCCAACTTAAAAGAAATTTCGTCCCGAAATTTGGTACGTACTCACTGAGGAAGCTAGATAGGTTGCATCATTCACTGGTTTTCCTGGGGTGTCACACATGGCTTGTCCTTAAACCGGCACTCACCCTTGTGCCCTTTCCCACATACTTTACAGCTTGGCGAGCTACTTTTTCCTTCTTGCTTCTTTGATGAGTCGTTTACGCGTGCCTTTTTCGTGGGACTTGGATTAACCATTTGCGTCCTTCTTTCACCCCTCTCAATTTGTTTCTTCAACTCTATCTCTCTTTCCCGAACGTCGTTGATGATTTCGGTGAGGGTTTCGTATTTTGAGGGAGTCATGAACTCCCGATACTCCGCGCTTAGCATATTATAATAATAATACACCTTCTGTTCTTCGGTCGTCACCAATTCATCACAAAACCTTAATTTGTCAAGAAAGGTTCCCGTGATTTTATCAATGGATTCGCCCTTCTGCCTAAGCTGGATAAATTCTTCTTTGATTCGATTAATAACCGCCTTGGGACTGTGATGTTTAAGGAAGGGTACCTTAAACTCATCCCATGTCATCGCCTTCGCTTCTTCGCTACCGATTTCCTTTTTCTTATTATCCCACCAGTCTTTTGCTTGACCTCTCAGTTGACCCGTGCCATACGCCACGAAGACATTCGCGTCACAGTGGGTTCTCTCAGATACCCCTTCTATATCACTTAACCACCTTTGGCACACTATCGGATCCACTTCTCCGTTGTAGAGTGGTGGTTTGCATGCCATAAATTCTTTGTACGAGCAACCCTTACGCTCTACCAATTTCTCCTTGGCTAAATTTGCATTATCCTCCTGTTTCTTTATCCTTTCATCCACCACTGATAACACCGTGGTTTGGATTTTATCGATGAAACCCGACAAACTATTCTCGATTGCTTTTCCTACCTCTTCAGCAATCACTTCTCTCATTTGTTCGGTGACTCTTGGCACCGCTTCGTCATTTCCCTTATCCGTCATCTTTGAAACTGAAATGTTTACATTTAAACGTTAAATATTTCGTTTATAACATTGCTTCTTTTGTTTTGGTTTAGTCAAGTTCTCAACTTGCTTTAACCGTTTAAATTTGGTGCACTTCCCGGGTTTGAGTGTGTTAACACACTCTTCCCATGCCCTTTAACTTCTTTCTTATTCACATATAGAACATAATTTGTTAACATAATAAGTTAACTCTTACCGGACGATCGATCAAGCTTGAACCGAACACTTTTGTTGACAACCTTAAGCTCTGATACCAACTTGTAACACCCTTAATAATTTAACAGAATTTAACTAAAAATTTTATGAAACTTTATAAAATTCAGAGTTTACAAATCATTTCCTTTAAAACCATACACACTTGTGGAGATACCAACCACATCCAAGATAGTGCATAACTAGATTAAAGTAACCCTTGCTAGTAAACTAATCACTAGTTTAAGGGATTTAAAAACACGATCAACAAAAGAAATTACATCATGTTTAAAGTTTAGGCAAAATTAAGTTTAGTGCGGAAGCTTCGAAATATGTGTTCGGTTCTTGACATGTACTTGATCGCCATCCGAGAGGACCTCATTCATACCTGAAGTCAAACACTAAAAATATTAGTTTGGACTTTAATAAGTTACATATAAACAATTCCCGACATCAAAAATTAACGAACAAAACATAATTTTTTTTCTGGGTTCCACCATAACTTACGGTGTCACTGTAAGTTACGGTGAAGCTGGGATGTTTTTGGTTCCGCCGTAACTCAGGAGGATCTCACCGTAACAGTTTGAGCTCCACCGTAAATTACGGTGGAACCGTAATTTACGGTGGGCTCTGCACATTTACCCCTTAACTATTTTTCAACTTTACAAGTTCATAACTTTTTACTCGCTTGTCTGTTTTAGCCGATTCTTTTTACTATGAGTCCGTAATAAAATTACGGATTCAACCATGTAAATTTTATATCGCGGAAACCAAGATTCCGACAATCGGTTCACAATTTCCTTGTCTCAATTATCCAACCCATTAGTGAAGATGCATAGCACCTCATCCCCATTCTTAAAACCTTTTTGACGTAATTACCCAAATTCCCGGGCTCATCTATTTGATGTATTTGTGCCATTCCATGGCTTTGCGTTCCCGTAGGACTATTTACTTGTTTCTTCGGAATTCAAGCATTCCGTTTCAAACGACACTTCCATAGAGCTTCTATTGTTTGACCCGATATCCCGGGTTCTTAGTCTTAAAATTTATATAACCAATTTAATAACGTGGTACAATCCACCACTTAACGAAATATGAGACTTTCAAGTCCCTATTCTCATGATTCTTTTATAAAAGCATCTTTTGACCCGTTTGGCTAATTAGTGAAAACTATCACTTTGTTGACATGCCAAACTAAATTCCAAGTCCTTATTTTGACCCGTTTGATGGTCGAGTGTACTTCGTCACTTAAACGATGCATCAAACGCATCCTTTACACTACAACATCAATTACATATCAAACCAAAGCATTTAAGCATAAGTTAACGGGACTAAGTCACGTACCTTCAAAGCACACCTTTTCCGCGGGTATCACCTCCGGCGTGTCCACTTGACGTTCCGGATTCCTTGCCTAAAGAGTCCAATTCATAACAAGATTAGAACTCTTTTTCATAAGCTTCAACGCATTCATTCATTAGATATGTAAATCTGCGTTTTTAGCAATCTTTAACTAGGAAACCCTAGTCTCTTTCTCTGTGTGTGACGGCAATATCCAGATTCCTCGAAACCGTGACTAGCCTCGTGTCATCTGAATTATTAATCAGGCTTCGGGCAGAATCAACAATCAGTGTTCTAGGGTGCTGTTTTTCTCCAATACGAATTCGTTTTTGTTTCTCTGATTGTTCTTGGAGCCGAATCAAGCTTTAGGGTTTTGGGGCGGTTGTCTAGTCCGATTAGGGTTTGCGGATTTGTTTGGCGGCGGAACAGAATTTTCAGTCGACTTAGGGTTTTGCGGCGGCGTAATCTTCTGATTAGCGTCTTGCTGGTTTGGACGACATCTTTAAGGGTTTATGGATGATCTTAGCGGCTCTGGTGGAAATCAACAGGAAGCTCGTACGACACCGAGGGCAACGTTTGAAGAAATTGCAGCAAGGTTTAAAATCATTGATGATCTTTCGGCTCAAACTGAACCTCGTAATGTTAACATAATTGATGAATTGGTTAAGAATTCAGTTCCAATTGAAGCTGAAAACCTGCGGTCAGCAACTAGGGTTTCTGATTGGGAAGGGATTAAGCAAGCTACCAAGAGATATGCGCAAAGGTTGGAATTCAATGCGGCTGCTTTGGCAGGTCATGGGAATTTGCAACCTTCAGTGACAACGGAACCGGTATCTTTTGCAAATGCAGTAAAGAACTTGAAGGAGAAGGTGCCGGTGAATTTTAGGGAGATGGAGTCTTCTGAGGTTGTTGATGGAGCTGATGTTGTTATTCCGTTGGCTTCGGTTAAGCAAGTCACGGACAGGTATGCAAACACTCTCTATGGGTATTTCTTGGGTAAACGGCTAGCGTTTCCGGTGGTGGATTACTTTGCTAAGAACAATTGGGTTAAGTACGGTCTGGATAGATTGATGATGAATGCGAATGGCTTCTTTTTCTTTAAGTTTAAAACTAAGGAAGGGATGGATAAAATGTTAGAGGATGGGCCATGGATGATAAGAAATGTTCCGATTATCTTGAAGATGTGGTCGGCCTCTATCAAACTAGAAAAAGAGGATCTTAAAGCTATTCCGGTGTGGGTAAAGATGCACGATGTGCCGCTTACAGCTTATACCGAGGATGGTCTTAGTTTGATTGCATCAAAGATAGGGGTGCCTAAGTTGTTGGATACGTATACTGCTACGATGTGTGCTGATTCTTGGGGAAGAAGTAGTTACGCTAGAGCTCTTATTGAAGTGCAGGCGGTGGCTGAATTAAAAAGAAGTGTCACTGTTGCCATTCCATCTTTAGATGGTAATGGTTATTCTAAGGTGGAAGTCAAAATTGAATATGATTGGGAGCCTTTAAGGTGTTCGGTTTGCTGCGTTTTTGGTCATGATGATAGTTCGTGCCCAAAGAACCCTCAGGTTGTTCCAATTGGGGATTATGGGAAAAAAGGTGATGATTTTCAGGTTGTGGGTGCTAAAAAGAAGAAAGCTACTACTCAAGGGCTTCATATAAAAAATCAAAAACCTAAGGTAGTCTATCGTCTGGTTGTCAAACCTAAACCGAATGCGGCTGTGAAAAATTCGAATCAGGTTTCAACGTCGAACCCCTTTGATAGTCTTAAAGATGACGATGGTAATGGTAACATGGGGGGTCGAGTGGCTGGTAATCACGGAGGTACCACCGTGGGTCGGGTTGAGAAGAAACCTTCGAGGGACGAGCAGGAATCGGATGAGGAGGAGGTCGAAGAAGTCTACAACGAAACTAGTGCATTTATGACATCGGGTACTCATCCTTTTTCTTCAAAAGCAGGGGCAAGCACCTCTTCGTCCAAGTTCTCGAATGGATAGACTGTCTGCTTTTCGTCTGAAGGGGCTGCGGTTTTGTGGCCACTTTATTTTTGATGATGGTGGTTGACATTATGTGTTTATGTTTTGCATTGTTTGTCTACTAGATGTCGAGTCATGATGTATAGTAGACTAGGTCTTTGGGGTTTTATAGGTCTTTGGATTTGTTTTGTTTTACATATATGGGGCATGTCCTGTATATGAACTAGTGTGGAACACATCCTCACTACTTGTACTTTATTGCGGTTGCATTTTAATAGAATCACCGGGGTAACCCTTTACCAAAAAAAAAAAAACATTTTAATCCTCATTTAGGCGTTTTATCAAACACCTTGCGGGTCAGATTTTTACATGATCTAAACCAAGTTCATAACTTGAATTTATCACTCAAATCAACTTCAATTAGACAATATACACATATTTTAACATCAACAATTTCAGAGATTATCTCACAATTTCAGTTTTCACTAGAACAAGAGTCTTAATCCTAGTGTTTATCAAGTTCTACTAACTTACTAATCACCCACTATAGTGATTTTGATTCCTACAACTAACATGCAAGATTTTAACAAGAAATCATCTAGGGTTTGTCCCTAGACTTCACATTACTTCCAATTTCATGTTTTACAACACATAATCAAGCTCAACCTTCGATTTCAATCTCATGCAAGAATTTGAGTTGTATCAAAATAACCTAATTTGACATACCTTATGACCCCCTTGACGAGGTGATCACGATTCTATGTTTAGATTCCGATTTCAACTGAATTTTGGCCTTCAATTTGAGAGTTTAGTAGAATTTTAGGTTTTGGAAGTGTGGGTGTCGCCCCCTTCCTTCTGTTGATCGACCAGGCCTCATTTTGAGGTGTTTGGTTTGTTTTATTTTACTAATATTAGTATTTTAAGTTTCTATTTTAACAACTTTAGTCCCTCCACTCTTATTTAGTTTATATTCTTGGCCTTTTAACTCATTCAAGTGTTACTACAAGACTCTTATCTAACTAGGTTATTTCTCCTAGTTAGTTTATTCTTGTTTATTATACACTTTATAATTCTAGTATAAAGTTTTGAAATTTCGGGATGTTACAAAAATGCCTGTGAGATATATAAGTTTTGTGAAAATGGGATTCATGACTTGAGTTTAAAGAAAATGTTTAATAACAGTCAGTCATGAACCTTGTAATTTCTTTTGTTTTGTAAATCGTGTGAAAAACGATAAGATCAGATGATATGTATAAATGAAGTGTAAGGTTAAATGAATAACCTAGTAAAATGAGTTTGAATAAGATAAGTTGTTTGTAAAAATAATGTCTTGTGAAGAATATGTTATTTGTGTAAAATGTAATATGTCTAAACTGAAATGATTTAGATAACGCTACGATATGTAATATAATACAAGCATTTATATATAGGAAGTACCAGCGGCGTATCCACCATGTTTGTATCATATTACATACGCCACGTTACTCAAACCATTTACCCAAACCAACCACCATGTAAATTGTTCATGTATTAATCAATTGTCTAGTGTTATTGTGTAAACCATATCGAAATGTCTATGTTCAATGTAAACCACCAAGTATGTATATCAATGTCAAAATGGTTATGTTTAATGTAGATCATGTAATGTGTACCCAAAATATATCTTGTATGGTAAGTGAGATGTATCAACTAAACCATATGTAAAATGCACAAAACAAGGTATTGAAGTAAAACATGGTTTAAATCAACGTTATGTTTTGTGGAACAATGCATGCTATACTGATACAAACATTTATGCGGTATTGTGAAATATGCATACATCCAAGCCTTGAGACTGCGGCGATAAACCATTAAACAAATTAATGGTTTATCTAAGTTATGTATATCGAATTCGGTCATTCCTTCCAATCCAAACAAACCCAGGATTTCAGGAACGGGAGTTGTCAATTCCTATGGTACCACTACCTACTAACGAACGGCGTAGCTAATGTTAATGAATGTATTGTTCCATTTTAAACAAACCAAATGTTATACCAAAATGAAGGCATGTGATGTAAACAATTGTACTAAGTATGCACACAATGGGCATAAATAGCATGAAATGCAATGTGAAACAATGTACTAAGTACGCACACAATGGGCATGTTGGTGCAGTTGTCTGTCGACTACATCTTAGTTCGAGTCTTAGGTTAGGGCTGATTATAGAGTGAACGGAAATCAAGAAACACATAAGTCTAGTTAGGTCCGCTTTTATGTCAAAGGTGAGGTCCGCTTTTGTGTCACTTGATAGGTCCGCTTTTGTGTCAAGGTTTAGGTCCGCTTTTATGTCAATCTGTTAGGTCCACTTTTATGTCATGACATAAAAGCGAACCAGATAGTCTATATATAGGTAGTTGGAGCGGACCTGATCAGTTAGTCTTGTGCGTGTAACGGCGAAGCCCTGCCGATTTGTCTCCAGAACTTGTATAATTATCAATTGATCAATAAACGAGACGTTAAATAGTGAAATCAAGCTTTACGAAGACCAAATCAATGAATTCCGCCTCTGATTCTGTCTAAGTGCTCTTCTGATCGACTCGTCAGGTCGTCAAACGTTCCTACAAGTGGTATCAGAGCTCAGGAGGAAGAGTTCTTACCGTTTAGCTTGATTTTAGCTAAAAATTCTGATTTCTACACCTTCTTTCATTAGTTCAGAGAGTTTTACCGGTTAAAATTGGACCAAAAGTTCACAGATTGTGTGTTATTGAACATAGACAAACCCTTGAAAGTTTTGGACTGAAATACGGACTAAAAATGGGTCAAAATGATGTCCGTTTGAGATCCGCTTTTACGGTCAAGTGAGAGATCCGTTTTTAAGGTCCGCTTTTAAGACACAATCTGGTCCGCTTTTAAGACACAATCTGGTCCGCTTTTAAGACATTATCTGGTCCGCTTTTACGGACAAATTCTGGTCCGCTTTTACGGACAAATTCTGGTCCGCTTTTACAAACAAGTTCTGTTCCGTTTTTACGAACAAGTTCTGTCATTTGACAAGTCTGGTCCGCTTTTGTGGTCAATTCTGGTTCGCTTTTACGACACTTGACCAATTCGCTTTTGTGACAGCTACAGTTTCGCTTTTGTGTTCAACAAAGACGTGTCGGAATAATTTGAAATATGGCGATGGTATTTGATGAACAAGAAAACTATTATTTTGAGAGATTTAATGATTGGCATCGAGGTTTTATTGATGACAGTTATAGAAATGTGAAAAAGGATGGATGGGTCAAAAGATTTAAATATTTTGTGAGTTTGCAGAATGAAACTTTGGAAGCGTTAGAAAATCGATATGGAGTCTTACTTGAATACTTGAAAAAACATGAGATATTTCTATCAGATGGTGAAAAGATAGAAAAGTTTGCAGATGCATTACCTGTTGAATGGAGTGAATGTTTGGAAAATTTAAGGAAAGATTCAAATTTTTCAAAATTACATCTAAACAAATTCATCAGCAAACTTAAAACTCATGAAGTTGAAAGTAGAAAGAAAAGAAAAGATATGATTAAAGTGTTGGAAAATCATTTGATGGATATGGGATTAGATGTGATTGAAGAAGTGAACAAAAAGATTGTTGAATGTGTCAGGGCAAAATATGTTATGAAATACGACATCAAAAGAGGTTGTTATATTGATAATAATGGAAATCCTCTTGATTTCGTTAAAATGTTCTGTGCAGGTACATTCAAGGCAAAGGAAGAAGGAGCTTCAAAATCTGAAGAATTTGTGAAGAGTGAAACAGTGTGCTCTAAATGTGACAGCTTCAAGACTAACTATGACAAACTGTTGAAGAATGCGGAAAGTTTGACATCAGAAGTCAAGAAGTTGAAAGATGAAAAGCAAACTGATGAAAAACAGATTCTTATGGTTCAGGGTATTTGTGAGAAACTAAAAGCTAAAAACAACAAACTGTTAAGTAATTTTAACAGTTTGTCATTGAAAAATCAGAAGTTTGAAGAAAAGATTAAAAATTGTGAAATTAAAAAAACAAAAATTGGGAAAGATTTTCAAAATCAAATGAAAATTCTTGAAGATGGGAGAGATGTGTTTAGCAAAAACAACATTGAAAAACAGAAAATGATAAATTCCCATCTTCAGAAAATTATAAAATTGGAGAAAGAAGGTGAATGGGCTAAAAAGAAAATCAAAGAATTGGAAAAAGAGCTTGAAAGCAAACAGAAATCTTCAGAAGATTTGGATTTTTGGATAAAGCTTGAAAATAAGAATTTGAAAGCTAATGAATCAAAATTCCAAGAACAGATAAAAATTTTGGAAAATGAAAAGTCTGTTCTTGAAAATTTGAAAAATGAGAATGAAAGTTCGATCAAGTCTCATCTTGGTGGAATATCTCAGCTTGAAAAAGAAGCTGAAAATTCCAGAAGCAAGATTGATGAACTTGAGAAGAAATTGATAGGTTTTGTGACTGCATCAGACAGTTTGAAGTTTCCCTGTCCAAAACCAATCAATTCAGTTCCAATAAGTGACGATGTCACAAACTTTGACAATGTCAAAGTTGAAGATTACGATGAAAAATCTGATGATGTAAATGAAAAATTAGAAAAACAAAAATTGTTTTTGAAATTGAAAGAAAAATTTCAGAAAACTGTTCTACAATCGACTGAAAAGGGAGAATGCTCTAAGCAAAAACCTTTGAAGAAGAAAGTGGAACAAAAACAAAAAGATAATAAAAGTTCATCAGATCGATCATCCAATCGCAATGAAAAATTACAAAAAGTAAAAAATAAAAACTCAAAAAGTGTTGGTAATAAGTGGTGCAGGTTGGACCACAGTGCTGAAAAGTCAAAACCAGCAAACTTGAGAAAGGAATACCACCAAGCCAAACAATGTTATGATCTGAGTATTTGGTGTGAAAAAGGTGGTCCATGGTATGATAACAGAGTGTGTTACCGATGCGGTTATCAAGGACACATTGCTGTTAACTGCCAGGGTTGGAATTATGAGACCAGAAAATGCTACAATTGTCAGATCAAAGGTCACATTGCCAGAGAATGCCCAAGGAAATCGAATGAAAGATTGAGGGCTAAGTCTCAGAAATTGGCAAAGATTCTAGTCAAAGTCAAGCCCCATGAACAGAAGGTTCTAAAACCTAAAGTTCAAGATCAGACAATTCAAGAAAAGAAAGTTAAACTTTCACAGGGGCAAAGAGACAGACTGAGGAAAAAAGAGGAAGAAGGCGAGAGAGTATCTTGAGAAGATTTTGTCCTCGGGTTCATCCGTTGGTAAGAATAAGAGTTCTGATGAATCAACTTCCTCGGCTACAAAGTCAAACAAGATGAATTCATCAGATACAAATCTGAGGACAAAAGAGGAAAAGAGGAAGAAGAAAATGGTCGGCGATGAATCTGACAGGTCAAAGTCAGACAAGCCACCTGCGGGCAATGATTCTGGTTCGTCAAAACCAGAGGAGCCATTGGTTGAGGTAAAAAAGGAGAATTCTGGTTTAACAATGGATGATGCAAATTTTCCACCATTGTTGAATAAGAATTCAAAATCACCCAAGGACCGTCAGGCTTGGGTGAATCTGTTTAAATAGAAAAACCTGACTTGCCGGAGTTCCCAGGTTGGTAAGCGTGGAACATGAATCGGCACATTTCTTGAGAAATTTCACTTTGGTGATTTTTTGCTTTATATGTGGTAAATCAGGGACATTAAATTATACTTGATTTTCTACATGTGATATCAAATATGATGAGATAACCCCAATACCTACAAATGGTTGGTAAAACAAACTAATTTTTCCGGAAAAACCATTTCGATTAAAACAAATTTAAGTGTTTTGAAATCACAATGGGAAAATAGTTTGTTGTGAGGGGGAGTTCTGATTGTTTTTGCATGAGAATGGTGAATTGAGGTAATTCACATAATGTTGTCAAATTTCTTGTATAGTTTGTTTTCAAATTTTTCCCAGAAAATCAAAATTGAAACATATTTTGATTTTAGGGGGAGTAATATAATTTTGAAAAATTTAAAAAATTGAAAAATGAAAATGAGTTTTGTTGCAAAAAGAGGAGATGATAGTACATCGGTGGACTATCACAGCATGCTAGAGATTTGTAAAGTCAAAAATGTTTTAAACAAGTCTTACTAATGATGTGTCAATAGACTTCACACAGTTAGTAAATTGTATTCGAGATATAAACCTAAATTTCAAACCTGCTGAGTTTGTGGGGAACACTACTTGGATATATAGGTAACCCCTGAAATCTCGTTTGAAAGGTTTCTTATTCTGAAATACTAGGTTTTTCTACTCAATGATGTCTGGGGTATTATTCCGGGACTTCTGCTGAATGGAAGTTCTGACCTAGTACTTGGATAATACTTTCTTCATATGCTTGAAACATAGCATAAAGCCCTCAGCTGATTAGACAATAAAATTGATAATCAGTTGTTGTAGCTAAAAGATCTCCTAAAGGGGACATACCGCAAAGTCGAAACTGATATCTCTCTGCGCATACGGAAGTATCGACCTGAGATCCCTCAGTTCTCGCACATCCTCTAATTTATATACAGATATCATTCGTAGTATACTTACCTGTAAATCTGAATATTGAGATCTGGATACGGGAGTATATTCAAGAGGTGGGACACACAAATAAGTCTAAGTTCTAAAACATTAAATACATATCTTGAATCAATTGAAAACTTGTGTAGAGGTTTATGTGGACAACAATACTGACAATCAGAAGTGAATTTGTTTCTTAACATTTGCTGCTTAATCAAGATCAACGGTGTTAGTGATATGTCTCAAAATCCGATATGATCCTCTTGCACAATCTCTCAAAAATAGTGTTTCATTTCAGTATTTCATTAAATTCAAAAATCCAGAAATATTGTTTTTTTGTTTGAAATTTGAAAACTACAAAAATATTTTCGACAACTGAGTGTGAAGAGCTGATTTTCGACATTTCAAGTGCTAAACATGTTGAACTTGAAGTTTAAGTTGTATGTTAACCTACTTTTTGATCTTCATAGTTTTCTTAAATGTTTCTTTGTTCAGCAAACCAATCCGGATAGATGGGAATCCCGTGGTACCTGCCCGAGGTGTTGTGCAAAAAGAACCTAAAACCATTAACATTATCGATGAACTGCAGAAAGTCACCGTTCCAGTGCCGCCGGCAATGAGTACTTCTAATATTCACAATAATCAGCATGGGCAGCCAACAAAATCTGTTTCTTATGCGGAGAAAGTTCAGGCTACTGGAAACAAGAGAGAAGTTAACTTCAGACTCATGATGCCGCTAGAAACGAGAGAAGATGCTGATTTAGTTATTCCGAAAGAGGTGGTTCAGCAGGTACAAGATAAGTTTGAAAATGTTATCTATGGTTATTTTTTAGGAACTCGATTACCATTCCCTGTAGTAGAATACTATGCAAAGAATGTGTGGGCAAAGTTTGGTTGTCAAAAGATTATGATGAACTCGGATGGCTTTTTCTTTTTCAAGTTTGATTCAAGGGATGGGTTATTGAAGGTGCTGGAAGGAGGTCCTTGGTTAATAAGGAAAATTCCGATCTTTTTGAGTCTATGGTCACCAAAGGTCAGCTTGAAAAAAGAGGGTGTTAAAACTATACCTCTTTGGGTTAAATTGCACAATGTTCCAATTTCGGTGTACACGGATGACGGATTAAGTTTGTTAGCTTCTAAATTAGGTGTCCCAAAGAGACTTGACTCATATACTGCTGATATGTGCGTAGAGAATTGGGGCAGGAGCAGCTATGCACGGGCTATGATTGAAGTGAATGCGGATGAGGAGCTGAAGGACCATATTACGATAGCTATTCCTAAGATGGATGAAGAGGGATACATTATGGAACGCGTTACAGTTGAGTATGAATGGAAACCACTACGGTGCCCCACGTGTTGTTTGTTCGGTCATGATCACTCTTCATGTAGCAAGGTTATAAAGGAAAAGGCTAAGCAAGTTGTGGTAGATGAGGAAGGTTTCGTTACAGACCGAAGAAGAATGGCCAAACAAGGGTTTCCGCAAAAGAAGCCAAAGCCTAAATTTATGTATAAACCAAAGGTTAACAAGGATGCACCAAGTACTTCTGGAACAAAGACGGATGGATGCTCGAATTCTGCAAATCCAACTGTTAAAGTGTCTAACCCGTTTCAGGCTCTAGCTAACGATAAGGATGATGGAGATCCAGGTTATGGTAATGATTCGGCTGGAAAGGATGGTGACGCAGGAAAAGTTAATACGGTTCATGAAGAGGTTCTAGAATCCGTTCCTACTGAAATGTCTAAATATATGGGAAGTAATCTTGATGGCAGTAAATCTGAGGGGGCAAGCACTCCCGGTTCAATGGGTTTTAATGGGTAGCATAGCTGCTTGGAACATAAGGGGTTTGAATCGTCCCTTGAAACAAAATGAAGTCCGTGTTCTTATAGCTGAGTGTCATTTGAGTGTTTGTGCAATCTTGGAGACGCATGTTTTTTTTTTTTTGGGTAAAGGGTTACCCCGGTGAATTTTATTAAAATGAATAAAGAATAACGCAAGTGTACCAGACATAGCACACTAGAACTAGACTTGGCATACCAAGACTAGCACAACCAACAAACCCACTAAAACAAAAGACCAATCTACGAGCCAAAGACAACACAACCCGAAGCCAAAAACACAATGGCAACTAAAAAAATAAAGATCTAAATCGAAGCTCTAGCCCGGGTCTATACTTAACGCCTTGACTTGGAACTTCCATCTCTCCAGCATCAGCGGGTGTTTCATCCCTTTACCAGCCTTGAAAGTCATCAGCTTTAGGCGAACTGTATGAAGAATTATGTTTGCAATCATATTAGCGGTACGCTGATTTGAAGAAAACAACCTGTTGTTCCGTTCTTGCCATATAAAATACGCCGAGGCAGCCACCACCAACTTACTGACAATACTTTCCGCTGATTTATTAATAGCGTTTTGAGCAAGCCAAGCAATAATGGAGTCCCACTGATCATCAACCAACTCCATATAAGCCATATCCTTTACCCGGTTCCACACTTGCAACGCATAAGGGCAGCGAAAAAATAAATGGTCCCGGGAATCCTTACCTTGATTGCATAAGGGGCAACACATCAGATTTAAATTAGTTGCGCTTCCAGCATCCCAAATTCCCATTCGATCCTGCGTTTTTAGCTTATTCTTAATTACTAGCCACAAGTGGAAAGAATGTCTCGGAATACATTAACATGCGTCTCTTGGAGACGCATGTTAATGTTAATAATCTGCTAAAAGTAAGCAAGAGTGTTTTTCGTAGGTGGAATTGGACATCGAATGGGAATCTTTGTCAGAGAGGCACTAGAATTATCTTAGGATGGAATCCTGATGATGTCGATCTTATGGTGCTATACCAGTCTGATCAGGTTGTTCATACTCAGGTCCGATTAAAAGGTGAGTCCAAGGATTTCTTTTGCTCTTTCGTTTACGCTGAAAATAGGTACCAAGAGCGTCGGGCTTTATGGGAGGATTTGTGTAGCTATAGTATAGTTGCTAAGGACCACCCTTGGGTGGTTCTTGGGGACTTTAACACAGCTCTCAACATGGAAGATTGTCTTCATGGTCCCTCCAGTCATACGATAGGAATGCGTGAGTTCTATGACTGTATTCAAGTGGCGGAAATAACAGATATTAATCATCATGGGTGCCATTTTACTTGGAACCAGAAGCCGAAAGAAGGTATTGGGGTTTTTAAAAAGCTTGATCGGGTTATGGGTAATATCAAATTCATGGACTTGTTTCCGAATGCTTATGCTGATTTCCAGCCCCCTCGTGTTTCTGATCACTCGCCATGTGTTCTAAAGCTGCCAAACATCACTCAAACTAAACCTAGGCCTTTCAAATTTGCAAATTTCTTAACGTCTAAGGCTGAGTTCAAGCAACTTGTCATGGCTGAATGGGCAAAGGATATCAATGGTTTTGCAATGTTTTCAGTGGTCAAGAAAATGAGAAACCTCAATCCTTGCTTTCGTAAGCTCTTACATCAGCAAGGTAACCTTCATGATAAAGTGGCTAGACTTCGTACTGAATTGGATTTTTACCAGAAGCAGGTTGACGGTAACCCTCATGCTCCGGGAGCTCGTGATGCAGCTGCAAAATGTCTTCGTGACTTCCAGGAAGCGGCCTATGATGAGGAATGTTTTCTTAAACAAAAATCGAAGGTAGAGTGGCTCTGTGCGGGTGATTCGAATACCGCTTTCTTTCACAATTCTGTGAAAAGCCGGAATGCTAGGAATAAGATCTTATGCATTAGCGACGTGCATGGTAATGTTTTTGAGGGTACTGACGTCTCAGCCGCTCTTGTGGATCATTACATGAATTTCTTGGGTAATGAACAGGCCGTGCATCCTCTTAATGATGATGATCTGTTCGTTAACACGCTGAGCAACGATATGGCGACTCATATGGTTAGACAGGTGACTAGGGATGAAGTTAAAAAGGCTATTTTCAGCATTGGTGAGAATAAGGCGCCTGGGCCGGATGGATTCACGTCTGCATTCTTTAAGAATGCTTGGGAAATTATTGGTGATGAGGTGACAACGGCGATTCTTGATTTCTTTGATAATGGGAAGCTCCTTAAACAAGTGAATCACACCATTATTGCCTTAATTCCTAAGAAGGATACTCCTAATTCCGTTTTAGACTACCGCCCCATATCCTGTTGTAACGTGTTGTTTAAGTGCGTGAGCAAGATTATAACGGATAGGCTCAAAGGAAGTTTGAATAAGCTGGTCAGTATAAACCAATCGGCGTTTATTCCGGGCAGGAAAATTACGGACAATATCCTCCTTACTCAGGAACTCATGCACAATTATCATCTCAATAGGGGGCCTCCTAGATGTGCTTTCAAAATAGATATTCAAAAGGCTTATGATACTGTAAGTTGGCAGTTCCTTGATTTTATTCTGCATGGATTTGGGTTTCATCAGAAAATGATTAACTGGATAATGACATGCGTTTCTACGGTCTCCTACTCGTTAAGTATTAATGGAGAGATCCATGGTTATTTTGCGGGTAAGAGAGGGCTTAGGCAAGGGGATCCTATGTCCCCTTACTTATTTACGCTTGTTATGGAAGTTCTAACCCTGCTGTTAAGTCAACCTTCTTCTCATGGGTCCTTTAAATTTCATGCTAAATGCTCCAAACAGAAGATCATTAGTCTTTCGTTTGCTGATGATTTATTTCTTTTTGCTCATGGGGATGGTGGTTCGGTGAAATTCCTTAGAGAGGCCCTTGACAAGTTTTCTCTTGCGTCGGGTTTGCATCCTAATCTGACTAAGAGTACTGCTTTCTTTTGTAATATCCCTCGTGCCATCAAAGATCAGATTTTGCACATTATGCCCTTTCAAGAAGGCTCTTTTCCGGTTCGTTACCTTGGGGTGCCGCTGATATCTACGAGATTGGCTGCCAAGGATTGCAAAATCCTTTTGGATCGTATGGATAGGCGTATTGATAATTGGATGACAAAATCTTTGTCGTTTGCTGGGCGGCTCCAACTTATTAACTCGGTTCTTGTGGCCTTATATTCCTATTGGGCGTCGGTGATGATGCTTCCAGCTAGTATTCTAAAGGAATTGGAGAAACGTCTTCGTAGATTCCTTTGGAATGGTGGCAATCAGGGTTCGGTTCGTGCTAAAGTTGCCTGGAGGGATATTTGTATGCCAAAAGATGAGGGTGGTCTAGGTATTCGGAGCATTGTGGATGTCAATAAGGCTCTTTTAACAACTCACATATGGAGCTTAGTTACAAATCGTCCGTCCCTCTGGGTCCAGTGGATTCACACTCACAAACTGAAGGGTAAAAGCTTTTGGGAAGTGCAGCATAGTAATAACGTTAGTTGGGGTTGGAGGAAATTACTATCCATCCGGTCGACCGTTCGGTCGTTTTTTTGGATGTCCATTCGTAGTGGGCGCCAAACTAACGTATGGAGTGATAACTGGTGCACGTTAAGTCCGATCAGAGCCTTTATAACTCCTAGAGCTATTGCGAATGCGGGTTTTTCTCTGGATACGAAGGTGGCTGATGTTATCGCAGACGAAGGCCAGTGGTTGTGGCCACAAGCGTGGTATGACTTATTTCCGGTTCTTATTAACATTAACCCGGTCCAGATTACTCCTGATGTGAATGACCGATTTTGCTGGAAAGATTTGGAAGGTAACCTTCAAGACTTTAGTTCTTGGGAAGTGTGGAATTGTTTACGAAATCGATGTCAAAGGGTAACATGGGCCTCCTCAGTTTGGTTCAGTCAATGTATCCCCCGACACTCTTTTCACTTGTGGTTGGTTGTAAAGAATAAGTTGAAAACTCAAGACAGGATGGCCGTTTGGGAAGCGGGTAGTGAAACTAATCTACGGCTTATGTGCTGCCCGCTTTGCAAGTATGATCGTGACTCAAGGAACCACCTCTTCTTTCAATGTGTATATGCTTCAGAAGTTTGGAGGAAGGTCAAAAGCTTGGTTGATATGGAAGATGTTACGGACTCATGGGATTCTATCTTACAATGGATGGATCTTAATGCTCATTCTAGAACTGCGGAGAGTATTATTTGCAGGATTGTGGTTGCGGCCTCAACTTACTTTGTTTGGCAGGAAAGGAACAGTAGATTATTTAATCAGAATCAGCGAAGTGCTTCTGTACTTGCAAAGGTTATCATAGACACTGTTCGGCTCAAAATAATGGGGTTCCGGTTTGGTAGATGTCCGAAGCAGCAGAAGATCTTGGACAGGTGGCTGATCTCGAAGAAGAACATGGTTGCTGATCCCGGCTAGAGCGTCTTTCCTAGTTTTTGGCATTTTGGCGTGTTTGTTGTTAGGCTGTGATTGTTTCTCTTGTTTTCTGGTTTTGGTTGTGACTGTAGTCGTGTTTGGTTTGTTTGTTGTCCTAGTCTTGGTTTGTCAAGACTAGTAGTGTGTATCGGTGTCACGATGCACCCTGTTTCTTTATTTGATTGATATAAAATTTCACCGGGGTAACCCTTTACCCAAAAAAAAAAAAAAAATTTGAAATTGTTCTTATTAGTGGTTGAGATTTTTGTGTAGGTGTTTGAGCTGAACAGAGAAAAAGCCAGGATATAGTTTCAATGGTGATAACAAATTCCAGACAGCGATCCCAACATGATGATAGGGGGAGTCTGACGAGAGTTAGAGCCAGAGAAAGATCCAGGCACATGATTCCAGGAGGAAGTTCCTGAAGAAGATATGATTCCAGGCAGAGTTCCTGAAGAAGACCGATTAAGAGTGAAGAGCTGTAATGTTTGAAGACTCTCACTGAAGATTCCGTCAACATTCAAGGGGGAGTCTGATACCACTTGTAGGAACGTTTGACGACCTGACGAGTCGATCAGAAGAGCACTTAGACAGAATCAGAGGCGGAATTCATTGATTCGGTCTTCGTAAAGCTTGATTTCACTATTTAACGTCTCGCTTATTGATCAATTGACAATTATACAAGTTCTGGAGACAAATCGGCAGGGCTTCGCCGTTACACGCATAAGACTAACTGATCAGGTCCGCTCCAACTACCTGTATATAGACTATCTGATTCGCTTTTATGTCATGACATAAAAGTGGACCTAACAGATTGACATAAAAGCGGACCTAAACCTTGACACAAAAGCGGACCTATCAAGTGACACAAAAGCGGACCTCACCTTTGACATAAAAGCGGACCTAACGAAACTTATGTGTTTCTTGATTTCTGTTCACTCTATAATCAGCCCTAACCTAAGACTCGAACTAAGATGTAGTCGACAGACAACTGCACCAACAGGGCATACATAGCATGAAATGTAATGTAAAGCAATGTACTAAGTACGCACACAATGGGCATACATAGCATGAAATGTAATGTAAAGCAATGTATTAAGTACGCACACAATGGGCATACATAGCATGAAATGTAATGTAAAGCAATGTACTAAGTACGCACACAATGGGCATACATAGCATGAAATGTAATGTAAAGCAATGTACTAAGTACGCACACAATGGGCATACATAGCCTGAAATGTAATGAAAACATGTACTATAATGTACTAACGAACATCGCAGGTATATGGTGTGAAAACATGGAAAGCATGAAAGTAACAAGTAGGCACATGTGTTTCACCCCAAAACAGTTTGTAAAACAGTAGAAAATGGGGTTCTATGTACTCACCTGAGATTGCTTTGAAGTTCTTGTATAATAACCAAATAATGCTAGAGATCACGGAATATCAAACGGCACCTAATAGGTAGCTATGTTAATATACCGAAACTAAATCGGAAGGATCAGATAGTATGCGGGCTCGTAAACCAAACGAGTATGGAGACTCGTGAAATATGGTTTAACAAAGCCTACATACTAAAATGAAACCTAACCTAAGTGCTTGCGACCCATTACGACCCGTTTAGGTAGCTTATGCTACCTTAACGCGTCGTTCGCGTAGAACGCGTTTGGAACGCCTAACCTCGTGACCACAAGGTATAACCTCAGAAGGTTACAGCTATGGTCACCTAATGTGTTTGGTCGGATCCTAATGATCGACCAAACGGGTCGGGTTTGAAAGTATAAGCGATGGTTTAGATCGCTTACCTTACGACTCTATATAAGCACTATACTAAAAGTGACGAGCTAAGCATGTTAGAACATGCTTAACTAAGTTTAGAAAACAGGTTTGGCATCAAAACAAACGGCTTTGATGCTCAAGAGTAGTTTGGTTACAAAATACGCAAGAATGCGCGTTTTGGCCGAAACTACGACTCGTCACTGAGCCTAGATAACGTGGTAATCAGTAGGTATAGTCACTACGGACTATAACCATCGTGCTCACGCTCACGTTATGAAGTTCCAATGAACTTCGTGTTGACCATAGGCTGGTCATGCAGAAAGTCAAACAAAACGTTGACTTTCGGACTCGAAAAGCGAATAAAAGAACGAAAGAACACTTACGAAGGGTCCCTGAAAGCTAATCTCGATCCAGGAGCTCAGGTATGAGAGCAAAGGCCTCCACTTAGAGCTTTAGATCAGATTTTTGTATGTTTTAGCCAAGGGGGGGGGTTATTTATAGGAAAAGTAAAGCCGTTAGGATCGTTTCGTGAATATCGTGCCACGATCCAAGCCGTACACTTGTCGCAAAGTTGTGGTGCCTTATTTTGCCCCCACCATAGGAATCCGACACGTGGCGTTGCCTTTTGGGTGATCGAAAGGCCAATGCAAGTGGATCAAACATTGAATCTGGTCTGCATGTCTGATGCGGCCCGCGTCAGGATTCACACAAGGCTCAGGCGGGCCGCCTGGCCTTGTCTGATCCGCACAAACTTTCAGAATTTGCAGTTTTGGTCCCTGTTGCATATTTAAGCCATTTCCAACACTTCTAAGGCCCGTAAAGCCAACTTTAAGGCCCTAAAACGATGCCTAAATATTGTGGACATGAAACATGCTCAAAAATATGCAGGATCTTGGTTCGTTTGGCCATACGATCGCGATGTTTGGTTAATTACGACGGAATGTGCATAAGCGCGAAAAATGATCCAAATTGCGCGACGAATGGATTTTTCCCATGCCAAACACTAAGGCATAATATAAGGATGCTTACATAAATTTTTGGATGTCCGGATGTATTCAGAATGTAAGTTATGCGCGAAAGTGCAAACTTGTGCACTTTTTGACACTTTTAGTCCCTGAATGATCCAAAAGTTTGTTTTAGCATACCAAACCCCTCAAAGCCTATTTCTAAGCTATGTAAAGGATATTTATGGTATGCTTAACTTATGGACATGTTCCGGAATGTTTGTTACAGTTCAAATTGGCATACTTTCGCAGTTTGTCAAGTTTAGTCCCTGTAAGCGAATTAACTTGTTTTTGCCATACCAAAGCCTTCAAAACTTATTTCTAAGTTATGTAAAGGTTATTTAAGGTATGTTGAGTATATGTTGATGTTCCGGAGTATTTGTCGCATTAAAATGAGTACGTTTACGCACCAGTTTGCGTATAATTCTCCAGAAAGCGATGTAGAGTTTATAATCGAACAAAAGTCAAAACATGAAAAATGTAAAACACAACCAAACAAACATTGGGATCAAATAACATTGTTTTATTGATAACTGAATTGTTCACAATGATTACAAGCACAAATGTTACAGTCTCCCCTACCTGTGGAAATTTCGTCCCGAAATTTATTTAGAGGAAACTCGTGGAAAAAGATGCGGATATTTTGCCTTCATTTGATCTTCACGTTCCCAAGTAAACTCGGGTCCACGTTTAGATTCCCAGCGAACCTTGACCAAAGGAATGCGCTTGCGTTTAAGCCACTTGACTTCACGTTCCATGATTTCCACTGGTTTCTCAACAAATTTCAGTGTTTTATCAACACGAATTTCGTCAAGCGGTATGTGGAGGTTCCCATCAGCTAAACACCTCTTGAGATTGGACACGTGAAAGGATGGATGAACATTTCCAAGTTCAGGAGGTAACTCAAGTCTATAGGCTACCTTACCGATTCTTTCGACGATCTTGAATGGTCCAACGTATCTAGGTGCAAGTTTTCCTTTCTTTCCAAATCTAATCACACCTTTCCAAGGTGAGACCTTAAGTAATACACGATCACCGACTTGAAAATCCAAGGGCTTGCGTTTCAGGTCCGCGTAACTCTTTTGACGGCTTCTACCTATCTAAAGGTTATCACGAACTTTCTTAACCTTATATGTTGTCTCTAAAATGAGGGCAGGTCACGTAAAACCTACGTACACGATCATAAGACCATCAACTCTATCACTTTAAGGAACTGAGGGGTCGTGCTTCTCTCTCCTTTAGGCTATTTCCCTTCTTGTTCTTCTTTTTCCCTTGTTTTTTCTTGTGATCTTATGCATAACGGTCTGTGATTAGTTCTTGATCTTTCAAGAGTCTATAACGAACTCGTTAGCATTAGGGATCGATTAAGAACTAGGGTTTTCTTTGGTTTTCTTGAAATCGCTGCCCTAGTAATATATTCTGAAACCCTAACTTATTAACCTGGTTGCCATTGATTGCGGTTAACTGAGATTAACTTAGCTAGATTGATGACGCTAGTTTAATCGATCAAGGGTTGAGGTTTTGTTCTAGGGTTTAAAGGATCGGCTTCTGTCTTCTTGGGATTTCGGCATTTGTTCAGTGAAAGATTTGATCTTGTCGGCTGTTTAGGGTTCTGATTACTTTGACGGCTGATTAGGGTTTACGTGTGCATGTGAAAAGATTTTGGCGGCTGCATTCATGGAGAGAAATCGTGATCCGGGGTTAGAGGATCTAGGGTTTCAGTCTTTCTCAGAGCGGTTGCATGGGGATGTTTTCATTCGTGCTAATGATCCGAAGGTGGTGGGTATTCCGGATTCTATAGGGAAGTCGTCTTTGTTTGGTAAGCCTATCAATATTGACGACAACCCTATATTGCCCCGTCGTGGTAATACGAAAGTTATCAATGTGATTGATGAGTTAGAAAAGATTTCTGTTCCTGTTCACTCAGAGGGGAATAACATGGACCGTAGGGAAGATACGAATGTCATAAGGTCAAGCCTCAACTCGTATGCGGACAGGGTCAAGAATAATGTTCAGACGAAAAAGGGAAGTTAACTTCAGGTAGATGGAAACGACTGAAACATGTCAAGATGCTGATGTAGTCATTCCCCGTGAGGTAATTCGGAAAGTTCAGGATAAATTTGAAAATGTTTTGTACGGTTATTTTTTGGGTAATCGTCTTCCTTTTCCGGTGGTGGAATATTACGCTAAAAACGTTTGGGCTAGGAATGGGTTTTCTAAACTTATGATAAATTCGGAAGGATTCTTTTTCTTTAAATTCGACACTAAGGAAAGTGCCTTTGTTCTTGAATGTTTGGACTCCTTCGGTCAGCCTTAGAAAAGAGGGTATTAAGACGGTTCCAGTTTGGGTTAAGTTGCATAATGTTCCCCTAGCGGTGTATACGGATGACGGGTTGAGCTTGTTAGCGTCCAAGTTAGGGTCCCCTAAGCGGCTTGATGGTTATACTGCTGATATGTGTTCTGATCACTGGGGTCGGAGCAGTTTTGCCAGGGCATTAATTGAAATTAACGCGGATTCTGATATCAAAGATTATATCACTGTTGTTATTCCCAAGCTTGATGAGGATGGTTATGTTACTGAAAGAATCAAAGTAGAATATGAATGGAAGCCTCAACGGTGTTCGGGTTGTTGTGTGTTTGGTCACAATGATCAGACATGTGCTAAAAATGTGAACAATAAGAAAGATAAGCAAGTTGTGGTGGATGAGGATGGCTTTGTTACGGATAAAAGGAAAACGGCTAGGCTGGGAGTGATGCCGAAGAAGCAGAAACAAAAGTTCATTTACAAGCCAAAGGTAGTTAATGTGGGTGCGAGTTCTTCGGGTACGAAACATGATAAACCTAACAATGCTAACCGAAGTAGTGTGGAGACAAGGAACTCTTTTGAAGCCCTAAATAGTACGGAGGGGGATGCTAGTATTATTGACATTGAGAAACAAAATGATTCGGGGCCACAGGCTAATGTTGGTAATAAAAATGGCTCTTTTCAGGAAGAGGAAGTTGTTGACAGAGTCCAAACGGAAATGGCTAACTTTATGTCGAGTAAATCTGTTGGGAAAAACGCTGAGGGGGCAAGCACTCCCGGTTTAACGGGTTTAAATGGGTAGTATAGCTGCATGGAACATTAGGGGTTTGAATCGTCCCCTGAAACAAAACGAGGTTCGGGTTCTTATTACTGAGAATCAGCTTAGTGTTTGTGCGGTTTTGGAATCTCATGTCCAAGTGAATAACTTAGATAGAATTTGTAACAAAGTTTTTCGTTCTTGGAGTTGGACGTCTAATGGGGGTTTGTGTTCTAGAGGTACCCGAATAATTCTAGGATGGAATGCGGATGACGTGGACTTAATGGTAATATCCCAATCGGACCAAGTTATTCACACACAGATCCATTTTAAGGCTGACAGGAAAGTGATTCTTTGTTCGTTTGTTTATGCAGAAAATTCTTACCAAGCTAGACGTGTGCTATGGGAGGACCTTTCTAAGCATAATAGTTTGGCGCGAGATAAGCCGTGGCTAATTCTTGGTGATTTTAATGTGGCTCTTAGTCTAGATGACTGTTCTTCTGGTTCGTCTAGCCTTTCTATTGGCATGAGGGATTTCTATGAATGTGTCAAGCAATTGGAGGTTCTTGATATTCCTTGTCATGGTATGCATTTCACTTGGAACCAGAAGCCGAGAGAGGGTATTGGTGTCTTGAAAAAGCTAGATCGGATTATGGGTAATATTCATCTCCTTTCTTTATTTCCGGAGGGTTTTGCTTTTTTTCACCCTCCTCGCATTTCGGATCATACTCCTTGTGTTTTTAAATCGTCTTCGGGTTTCCGTCCAAAGCCGAGACCTTTTAAATTCCCGAACTTTATAACGTCTAAACCGGAGTTTATGCAAGCTGTTGTTAAGGAGTGGTCTAATAATGTTACGGGTCATACCATGTTTTCGGTTGTCAAGAAAATGAAAAACCTCAAGCCAGTATTTCGCAAGATTCTTCATAAGCAGGGTATTCTTCATGAACGAGTGTCTTCTCTTCGAAAGCAACTAGATCATCTTTTTTTTGGGTAAAGGGTTACCCCGGTGAATTTTATAAATCAAAACCAATAAAAAACAAGAGTGTGGCAGAAATACCACAATATTGCTAGCCCTGGCATACCAAGACTAGACGCAAACGACCAAACAGACACTACTAGGCAACGAAAGCCACAAACACACCCAAGCCAAACACGGCCAATTCACAAACAAGATACAAAATAAGAATTCTACACTAGTCCGGTTCTATCTCCAAATTGCTTCTAGGAATCTTCCACTTCTCCATCAAGCTTCCGTTTTCGAATCTCCGTTTAAACTTGAAGTTCAAAATTCTCGTACGGACAGTCATAATAGCCTCCTGAGCAACCACCGAAGCCGTACGTTGTCTCCGAGTAAACAACATGTTGTTCCGTTCTTGCCATACAAAGTAGGATGCAGCCGCAATCACCAAAACGACTAATGACGTTGTCGGGTTTCTTCAGACTCACGTTTTGTTCCATCCAAGCCATAATATCAGACCATTCACCATTCACATGCTCCATATTGGTCATCATCCTAACATTGTTCCAAACCTGAGCCGCAAAAGAGCATTCAAAAAACAAATGATCTCTCGAGTCCCCGTTAAAACAACATAAAGGGCAACACATGAGATTTAGATTTGTTGCACTACCCGCTTCCCAAACAGATAACCGATCTTGCGTCTTCAGTTTGTTTCGAATAACAAGCCAAATGTGGAACGAGTGTTTAGGGATACATTGTTTAAACCACACCATATTCACCCAGTTTACTTTGCTTTCATGGTGACGAATACTATTCCAAACCTCCCAAGAAGTAAATGAACATGTATTTCCTTCTAAGTCTTTCCAAACCAGCCGATCACGAACATTCTCCCGTAGAATAGGAGACACTAGATTAATTAAAACTGGAAAAAGATTGTACCAGGCAATCGGCCACCTCCACTCCCCATCCGGAGACACTATATCCGCTAACGAAGATTGTAGATTAAAACCTGCATTAGCGATAATTCTTGGGGTAATAAGGTTACGAAGAGGACCGGGATCACACCAAATGTCACTCCACGCATTTGTATCAGTCCCACTACCAATAGATTTCCACACGAACGGCCGAATCAGGCTACGGATGGCAAGTAGTTTCCTCCATCCCCATGTCATGCGACCTCGACAAGGAACCTCCCAAAAGTTTCTACCTTTTAGTTTGTAACTATGTATCCATTGAACCCATAACGATTTCCTACATGTAAGGATGCTCCAGACATGAGACGTCAAAAGGGCTTTATTAACATCCGATAAGCTACGAACTCCCAACCCACCCTCATCCTTCGGAAGGCATACAATCTTCCAAGCTACCTTTGGTTTAGCAGACCGATGGTAATTGCCAGACCATAAGAAATCCCGCATGCGCTTTTCCAAATCATTTATAATTCGAGCTGGTAACATGAACACCATAGCCCAATATATATGCATAGCCGAGAGAACAGATTTCACTAGCTGTAGTCTACCCGCAAAGGAAAGAGTTTTAGTCGTCCAGTTATCAATCTTCTTTTCCACTTTTTCAACCAAAATCTTACATTCCTTATACGAAAGCTTAGAGGAAATTAGTGGAACCCCCAAATAGCGAACAGGAAGGACACCCACTTGAAACGGAAGAATGCTTTGAATTTCCTGCTTGATAGAGTTCGGAACATTACCAAAGAAAACCGTGCTCTTAGACATATTAGGGACCAAACCCGAGGCCACAGAAAACTGATGAAGAGCATCCCTCACAACCTTAACCGAAGTAGCATCACCGTTGACAAATATAAATAAGTCATCTGCAAATGAAATATTTATAATCTTCTGTTTTTTACAGTGAGGATGGTACCGAAACGCATTACTAGAAGTAGCTGCATTCCTTAGTAATAGCGAAAGGGTCTCCATAACCAAAGTAAAAAAGGTAAGGTGACATCGGGTCACCTTGTCTTAACCCCCGCTTGCCCTTGAAGTACCCATGTAAATTACCATTAATGTTCAACGGATATGAAACCGTGCTTACACAAGTCATTATCCAACTAACCATTTTGTGATGGAATCCGAACGCAATCAGGATGTCCTCAAGGAAGGACCAGCTCACCGTGTCATATGCCTTCTGTAAATCAATCTTAAACGCGCATCTAGGAGGCCCAATATTCAGGTGATAATTATGCATAAGCTCTTGTGTCAGGAGGATATTATCCGATATCTTTCTACCAGGAACAAAGGCAGATTGACTTATATTCACCAAGACATCCAGACTACCTTTAATCCTGTCAGTTATAATTTTGCTGATACACTTATACAGCACATTACAACAGGAAATCGGCCGATAATCACCTACCGAGTTGGGGGTTTTAACCTTTGGAACCAAAGCAATGATGGTATGATTTACTTGTTGCAGCAGCTTCCCGTTAACGAAAAATTCCTGGATAGCTTTCGTAACCTCATTCCCAACAATCTCCCAAGAACTTTTAAAAAACGCCAATGTGAACCCATCCGGACCCGGAGCCTTGTTCTCACCTATGGAAAACATGGCACTCTTAATCTCCTCACTTGTAACAGGACGAATCATAGACGTTGCAATGTTAGGATTGAGGACATTAGTGCATAAATCATTAAAGTCCAGCTTATCCACATTACGCGCTTTGCCCAAAAAGTCATAATAATGGTTGACAAAAGCGGCATAAACGTCATCGCCATTAAACTGAGTACCGTTAGCATCTTGGATGTTATGAATCTTATTGTACGCGTTTCTAGTTTTCACACAATTATGAAAGTACTTCGTATTAGAATCCCCTGCCGCCAACCATTCCGCTTTGGCTTTTTGTTTTAAAAAACACTCCTCATCATAGGAGGCCGATTGGAACTCCTTGAGACACCTAGCCTCGGCCTCTCTAAGCATAAGATCCAGCGGGTTAGTATCAATAGCCTTTTGAAGGTCATCCAGCTTCAACCTCAAAGACTTGACCCGTTCATGAAGATTGCCTTGCATGAATAAAAGACGTCTCAGGGGAGACTTCAAGGCCGTGAGCTTCTTAACCACCGAGAACATAGTGACCCCTTGAATCTTCTTAGCCCATTCATTAGAAACACACTGAGTGAAACCCTCCTTGGACACCAGGAAATTCGCGAACTTAAAAGGTTTTGGCCGATCACGTTTCAAACTATGTATCTTAAGAATACACGGGGTGTGGTCCGAAACACGGTAAGGGTGGTATAAAGCATAAGCATCAGGATAAGAGTCCAAGAAGTGCACATTACCCATGATCCTATCTATCTTTTTTAACACACCCACTCCTTGTTTCGGCTTTTGGTTCCAAGTGAAGTGCATCCCATGGCTCTTGACATCAATTAGCTCATTATGTTGGATGCAATCATAAAACTCTCTCATTCCAATGGATAATGTCGACGATCCAACAAGATAGTCCTCCATAGATAAAGCCGAGTTATTTGCTGCTGAAGATGATCTAGTTGTTTAACGCAACTAGATCATCTTCAGCAGCAAATAGACGCAAACCCATCGGATTCATGCCTTCGTGATTTGCAATCTACGTGTCTTCGTGAATTTCAAGTTGCGGCTTATGATGAGGAATGCTTTCTTAAGCAGAAAGCTAAGGTTGATTGGCTTAGTGCGGGTGATGCTAATACTTCATATTTCCACAAGTGTGTGAAAAGTAGAAATGCGAGAAGTAAAATTTCGTGTATCAAAGATGCTCATGGTAATCAGTTTGAGGGTGATGATGTCCCGGCTGTTTTTGTTACTCATTACACGGATTTCTTGGGTAATCCGGACCATGTTGACCGGCTTGATATTGATAACTTGTTTATTAATACTCTCTCTAGTGATGCTGCAAATCATATGGTTCGTCCGGTGACCAGAGAGGAAGTAAAAAAGGCTATGTTTAGCATTGGGGAAAACAAAGCTCCGGGGCCTGATGGGTTCACTTCAGCCTTCTTTAAACATGCTTGGGATACTGTTGGTGAGGAAGTTACGGACGCAGTTCTTGCTTTCTTTGATAATGGCCAATTGCTTAAACAGATTAATCACACGATCATTGCATTGGTGCCTAAAAAGGAGGCCCCAAATTTGGTTCTTGATTATAGACCGATTTCTTGTTGTAATGTGCTATTCAAATGCATCAGTAAAATCATCACGGATAGCCTTAAAGGCAATTCGGATAGCTTGGTTAGCATAAACCAATCGGCTTTCGTTCCTGGTCGTAAGATATCCGATAACATCCTCCTCACGCAAGAACTTATGCACAATTATCATATCAATAGAGGTCCTTCTAGATGTGCTTTGAAAATCGACATTCAGAAGGCATATGATACAGTTAACTGGTCTTTCCTGGAAACTGTTTTATTGAGGTTTGGCTTTCATCAGAAAATGGTAAAGTGGATTATGACGTGCGTTTCTACGGTATCGTATTCCCTTTGCATCAATGGTGACATTCATGGCTTCTTCTATGGGAAGCGGGGCCTTAGACAAGGGGACCCCTTGTCTCCGTATTTGTTTACGCTAGTTATGGAAGTCTTGTCTCTTCTCCTTCAACATGCAGCGAGAACTCATGCGTCGTTTAAATTCCACTCTCTATGTGCTAAGCAAAGAATTATAAATGTTTCGTTTGCGGATGATCTATTCATATTTGCTCATGGTGATCGGCCCTCGGTTAAAGTTTTAAGGGATGCTTTGGGTTGCTTTACAAAGATATCGGGTTTGGTTCCTAGTGCTCCTAAGAGTACGATTTTCTTTTGCAATGTTCCTAACCATGTGAAAACGCAAATTCTTGGGTTGATGCCTTTTCAGGAGGGTACCCTTCCGGTTCGTTACCTTGGAGTCCCGCTGATTTCTACCCGTCTTGCTTATAGGGATTGTAAAGTCCTTATTGAGAGAGTTAAACGTCGAATTGATAATTGGATGTCAAGATCTTTATCCTTTGCAGGTAGGCTTCAACTGATCAATTCGGTTCTGGCTTCTATGTACACATATTGGGCTTCTGTTTTTATGCTTCCGGTTCGTATTGTTAAAGAGCTTGAAAAGACTATGCGTCGGTTTCTTTGGAATGGTGGTATTCAGGGGAATGTTCGTTCAAAAGTTGCTTGGTCCAATGTTTGCTTGCCGAAAGAAGAAGGGGGTCTGGGTGTTCGCAGTATTAAGGATGTGAACATTGCATTACTTGCTGGCCATGTATGGAGTATTATTAACAATCGTCCTTCTCTTTGGGTACAATGGATTCATTCCTACAAATTGAAAGGTACGAACTTCTGGGAGGTGACGAAACGTGGTAGTGTAAGCTGGGGATGGAGACATATTCTTGCAATTCGTAATCACATAAGGCCTTATATTTAGATGTCTATCCTGAGCGGTCGGCAAACGAATGCTTGGAGTGATAACTGGTGTTCTTGTAGTCCTCTCAGATCCTTTATTTCTCCTCGGGCAATAGCCAATGCGGGTCTTAACCTTCGGTCTACTGTTGCGGATCTTATTGATGATATCGGCCAATGGAAATGGCCTCAAGCTTGGTTCGATATTTTTCCGGTTCTTATAAATATTCCTTCACCGCATCCTTTAGTTGATATGGCTGATCGATGTAGTTGGAAAGATATGGAAGGGAACCTTGTCATTTTCGGTCTTGGGAAGTTTGGAATACTTTGCGTCATAGGGGTGATAGGGTTGATTGGGTTGACTCGATTTGGTTCAGTCAATGCATTCCTCGGCATTCATTCCATATGTGGTTAGTGATAACTAATAAGTTAAAGACGCAAGACAGGATGGCTACTTGGGAAGCGGGTAGTACTACAAATCTGATTCTTATGTGTTGTCCTCTTTGTTACCATGATCGAGATTCTAGAGACCACCTTTTCTTTCAATGCTCCTTTGCCACGGAAGTTTGGGATTCAGTGAGGAAAATGGTCAACATGGAGAGTGTCAATAACACATGGTCCTCGGTTATGCAGTGGATGGTTCAAAATGCAAATTCTCGCAAGCTTGACCGGATTGTTGGTAAGCTCCTTATTGCGGCTGCTACGTACTATGTATGGCAAGAGAGGAATAACCGGTTATTTTCTAGTGTCCAACGAACCCCTGATATGCTTTCCCATGTTATCATCAGTACGGTTCGATTGAAGATTATGGGGTTCAAGCTTGGGAGGGACCGGAAGCACCGTAACCTCTTGGATACCTGGCAGATTTCGATAAAGAATTTGGATTGTGACCCGGGCTAGAGCTTGTTATTGTTCGGTGTCCTGTTGCTAGAGGCTTAGTTGTCGGGCTTTGTTTCCTTTTTTCTGGTTGTATGATTTTGTCGTTGGTTGTTGTTCTTGGATGTTCTAGTCTTGGTTTGTCTTGACTAGTAGTTTGTGTCAGTGTCTTGGCACACCCTGTTTTTATTTGGTTGGTGATTTATAAAATTTACCGGGGTAACCTTTTACCCATAAAATGAGGGCAGGTCCAGTAAGCTGAGCCTCGCCGATCTCATTCCAGCAGACTGGTGAACGACATTTTCGACCATAGAGAGCCTCGAAAGGAGCCATGTTGATGCTGGAGTGATAACTGTTGTTGTAGGAGAATTCAATCAATGGAGGATGTGAATCCCAGCTACCACCAAAATCGATCACACAAGCTCTAAGCATATCCTCCAGTGTCTGGATTGTTCTTTCAGATTGACCATCCGTTTGCGGATGATAAGCTGTGCTCAGATTAAGTTGGGACCCCATAGCAGATTGCATGGTTCTCCAAAAATGAGAAGTGAAACGAGCATCTCTGTCAGAAATGATGTTTAAAGGAACACCATGTCGAGCTACAATTTCATCCACGTAGATTTGAGCAAGTTTGTCAGCCGAAAAATCCTCACGGATTGGCAAGAAATGCGCTGACTTGGTAAGACGATCAACGACTACCCAGATGGCATCGTGACCTTTCTTTGTGCGCGGGAGTTTAGTAATGAGATCCATAGTAATGTTTTCCCATTTCCAAACTGGGATCTCTGGTTGCTCCAATAAACCGGAAGGACGCTGATGTTCAGCCTTCACCTTAAGACAAGTAAGGCATTTTGATACATATAAGGCAATGTCTTTCTTCATACCAGGCCACTAATACTGAATACGAAGATCCTTATACATCTTATCTGAGCCAGGATGAATAGAATAACGAGACTTATGGGCTTCATCCATAAGCAGGGTACGAAGATTATCTTGGCTTGGGACCCACAAACGGTCCATGAAGTAATACGATCCATTGTCCTTCAGTTCAAGAGCAGGTGTTATGTGATAAGGAAATTCCTTATCCATCAAGCCTTGTGAAACACAAGATTGTTGAGCTTGAGAAATACGTGCTTGGATATCGGATTGAGCTTGAATAACAGATTGGACACGAACACAATGAAGCTTAGTACGTTCCTTGCGACTCAATGCATCGGCTACGACATTCGCCTTACCAGGATGGTAGCGAATCTCGCAGTCGTAGTCGTTTAGAAGTTCAACCCAACGTCGCTGTCTCATGTTGAGTTCTTTCTGATTGAAGATATGCTGGAGACTTTTGTGGTCTGTGAAAACCACACATTTTGTACCGTACAAATAGTGTCTCCAGATTTTAAGAGCGAAGACAACTGCACCCAACTCCAGATCATGAGTGGTGTAATTCTTCTCATGTATCTTCAACTGCCTTGATGCGTATGCTATGACTTTGTTTCTTTGCATCAGGACGCGGCCAAGACCTAATTTAGACGCATCGTAATAAACGACGAAATCATCATTGTCCTCGGGCAAAGTTAGGACAGGCGCGTCACAAAGCTTTTGTTTCAAAGTCAGAAACGCTTCCTCTTGTTTGACTCCCCAATCAAATGACTTGTTCTTCTAAGTTAGAGCAGTTAGAGGAACTGCAATCTTTGAGAAGTTCTCAATGAAGCGGCGGTAATAACCCGCTAGACCAAGAAAAGAACGAACTTCAGTAGGAGTAGTAGGTGTATCCCAATCCTTAATCGCGCTGATCTTGGAGGGATCCACATGAATACCTTGTTCGTTGACAATGTGTCCTAAGAATTGAACCTCTTTAAGCCAGAATTCACACTTGGAGAATTTGGCGAAAAGCTGCTCTTTCTTTAGGAGTTCCAACGTAAGACGAAGGTGTTGCTCATGATCAGCTCGCGTCTTAGAATATATTAAAATGTCATCAATGAAAACGATGATGAACTTATCCAAATAAGGTTTGCAGACCCTATTCATCAAGTCCATGAAAACAGCAGGAGCATTAGTCAAACCGAATGGCATGACTGTGAACTCATAATGTCCATAACGAGTGCGGAATGTTGTCTTGGGAATGTCTTCTTCAACAGATTGCTGATCGGCTTCTTGATGTTAACGGTAATTCGGTGCAGCCAAAACGTGGGATAAACATAATTGATGAACTTACAAAGGTTTCCCGACCCGTTCAACTGCAGAATCTGGATTCATCAACATCCGAGGATTTGGCTAAGGATTCAGGACACACCAAGGCTGGAAACTCACGTTCTAGCAGTACTTATGTGCCTCCTAATTCTGTTCATGTTGCTGAACCGGCTGGGTTAGAGAATATAAGATCGTCCGGGATGACTAGTGATGGTGGTAACAAATCAAAACCGATGTCATATGTTGAATCGGTTCTAGCAGCCAAACCTGTTAAGGTAAATTTCCGATCTCTTGCTAGCACGGTTACGTATGAGGGTTGTGATGTGGTTCTGCCTCGTGATTCGGTTAGAGCAGTGAAAGAAAAATTAGCGAACACTCTGTATGGTTACTTCCTAGGAGACAGAGTTGCATATCCGGTTGTGGACTATTTTGTAAAGAACCAGTGGAAGAGGTTTGGATTACAGAAATCAATGATGAATGCTAATGGGTTCTTTTTCTTTAAGTTTGATGATGAAGCTGGTATGTTGAATGTTCTTAAAGAAGGCCCTTGGATTATCCGTTCACAGCCTTTGTTTTTGCATATTTGGTCTCCTACTTCTATGTTAGAAAAGAAGGAGGTAAAGAAGCTGCAAGTGTGGGTTAAAATCCATGATGTTCCGATTGCTGCGTATACGGAGGATGGATTGAGTATGATTGCTACGGCTATTGGTGAGCCTAGGATGTTGGACACGTACACTTCATCTATGTGCACAGATAATTGGGGGAGGAGTAGCTACGCGAGAGCGTTAGTAGAGATTTCAGCTGAAAATGGGTTTAAGGAGGAGATAGTTATTGCAGTTCCAGAGTTGGAGGGGGAAGGCTTTAGTAAAGTGGTTTTGTCGGTTGAATATGAATGGAGTCCTCTTAGGTGTGCTCATTGTACGGTGTTTGGTCATTCTGATGATTCCTGCCCGAGACAGCCTAGGAGGGCTCCTAAGGGGCCGATAACGGGTCAGAACAAACAAGAGGGAAGCAACACCCGGAAGCAAGTGAAGCAGCCGGCTGTAGACAAAGAGGGATTTACGGATGTGGAGCGCAAAAAAGCGGCTAGGAAATCAGGGTTTCCTGTTAATAAACAGAAGCAGAAATTCGAATATCGGCCGATTGGATCCAAGCCGCAGGGGGGGGGGGCTACTACCTCAGGTCCGCCACCTAGTGTCAAAACGCACAATCCGTTTGATGTTCTATCGGATACGGGTAAGCAAGTGGGTAAAAATGGTGAAGCTCAGCATGACCAGCAGGAATCGGATGAGGAGGAGGTTGAAGAAGTCTACAATGAAACTAGTGCATTTATGACATCGGGTACTCATCCTTTCTCTTCGAAAGCAGGGGCAAGCACCTCTTCTACCAAGTTCTCGAATGGATAGGCTAGCTGTTTTTCGTCTGAAGGGGTTGCTGTTTTGTGGCTTCTTCATATTTGATGATGGTGGTTGAGGATTTGTTTTGTGTTTTTGCATTGTTTGTCTACTAGATGTCGTGTCATGATGTATAGTAGACTAGGTTATGGGGTGTTATTGGTTTTTGGTTTTTGCTTTGTTTTACATATATGGGGCATGTCCTGTATATGAACTAGTGTGGAACATATCCTCACTACTTGTACTTAATTGCGGTTGCATTTTTTAATAGAATCACCGGGGTAACCCTTTACCCAAAAAAAAAGCTGATGATATCCAGATCGTAGATCAATCTTTGAAAAATAAGAAGCGCCTTGCAATTGATCAAAGAGATCATCAATGCGAGGTAGGGGATATCGATTCTTGATGGTGAGCTTGTTAAGCTCACGATAATCGATACACATCCTAAAAGATCCATCCTTCTTCTTTACAAAGAGAACGAGAGCACCCCAAGGTGAAAAGCTAGGACGGATAAAACCTTTGTCAGAGAGCTCCTGAAGCTGCTTAGATAATTCTTGCATCTCAGACGGTGCAAGACGGTATGGAGCTCTGGCAATGGGATTTGCACCAGGTACGAGATCAATACGGAACTCGACTTGGCGTGCTGGAGGTAGACCAGGTAACTCTTCAGGGAAAACTTCAGAATAATCCCGAACGACAGGAATATCTGAAATAGACTTACCCTTGCCTTTATCTGCTGTAACATGTGCTAAGAAAGCCACATAGTTCTTCCGTAGATACTTCCGTGCTTTAAAACAAGACAGGTGTTTGAGACCACCGGCAGGCTTCTCACCACGAACCTGTAGGATCTCGCATGTCGACAGCGGCACACGAACAATCTTCTCAGAACAAACTATCTCTGCGTGATGCTTAGATAACCAATCCATACCCACTATAACGTCGAAGCTTCCAAGTTGCATTTGCGTGAGGTCAATAGGAAAAATATGGTCGTTAAGGTTCAACTGGCAGTTGCGTAGAACAGAATTAAGAACAATGGGTTCACCACTGGCAACCTCTACTGTCAAAGGTTTACCTAGTTTCGTTCTAGACACGCGAAGCATTGGCTCAAAAGACAATGACACAAAACTCTTGTCGGCACCCGAATCAAAAAGAACAGATGCAGGCTGATTATTAATAAAGAACGTACCGTTCACCACATTATCATCTGCTTGTGCCTCTTGAGCATTCATGTTGAAGACTCGCCCTCGAGCCTGAGCCTGATTCTGGTTTGCATTCTGATTCTGGTTGGCTAGTCTTGGGCACCGGTTTCTGTAATGGGTCAGATCCCCGCAGTTATAACAAGCACCTGGTAGGTAGTTTGGTCGTGCAGCCTGACCCTGTTGCTGAGCAGGAGGCTGAGCAACTTGTTGAGCAGGGTTCTGAACTGCGCGATTTTGAGCAAACCGACAAACATCAGCAAGATGACCTGACTTCCCACAGTTAGTACAGAAGCGGCACTGATGTTGCGGCTGATGGTGACTGTTGCATCGATTGCACAAAGGTGCACTTCCTGAATAGGGCTTCTTGGCTGGAGGCTGTGCGGGTTGGTTGGGAGCTGCCTGGTTAGCTTGGGCAGTGACAGCATAGTTTTGGGAAGCCTTACGCTTCTTTGCCCTTTTTGATGAACCAGAATCCTTTCCATTCTTGTTTTGACCTTTCTTGCTATCTTCCTTGTCAGACGACTGTTTCTTGCCCTTGTCACACTTCCTGTGTAATTTATTCTTTCGAATCTGCGACTCAGTCAGCGTCGCTGATAACTCGATTGCCTGACGGAGTGTGGTAGGGTTGCTACCAGTAATAATGTCTTGTACCGAGTCAGGCAGGCCGTTGATGTACCTTTCGATAGCCTTGTCGAGTGGGGCAACCATAGTCGGGCAAAGCAGACTCAACTCCTTAAACCTATCAGTATATGCCCTGTGCTCGCCACTATCTTGTTTCAAATCATCAAACTCCTTCTCCAACGCTCGTTGTTCATGACGAGGACAAAACTCCCTCATCATAAGAGCTCTTTGCTCAGCCCATGTATGTGCTAGAGCAACTTCTGCACCACGGTCTCTCATTACCCCATTCCACCATGTGAGAGCCCTCTTTTGAAACACGCTCGAAGAAAACTCGACCTTGCAATTATCCGGACACTGAACGTGGCGAAAAGTATTCTCAATGCTCTCGAACCATTGAAGAAGCCCAGTTGCTCCCTCAGAACCACTAAACTTGAGTTGTTTAGCCGAGTTAAAATTCTTGAAATTGCATGTACCATTGTTGTTGTTGTTGGCTTGGTTCCATTGAGCAAAGAGATTTGGGAATTGAGCAGCCATCTGCTGCGCAATAATTTCTGCCAGCTCGGCAGTTGCTATCTGGTGTTCGCGTCGAGGAGGCATTCTAAAAGAGGAAAACATGAAAGGAAACGAGTGAGATGATTGGATGAAGAGAATGAGATGAAACAGAATCAACAAAAGCAAAGATGGTGGTTACGCATCGCAAAGCAAACAAGCGACACGAAATGTCTAGTCAAAGTAAGTGGGTCGATTATAATGCATTGCGAAGACATGCTCGCCTATAAGTGAACACTCACCCCAAGAGTTCCCAGGTAAGAGTGACTGGTCCGATTATGTGGATTTGTACGAACACTCTAGCCTTAGACAGAAAACCCAGGGTACAGGCATTCACTCTTCCAGTTCGCACGTGTTTCACACTATTAAAACCCAAAACTTTGACGAGACTTTTGAAAATTCAAAAGGGTTCAAAACCATATAACAGAGGGTTCAAAACCTAGTAATCAATCATCCTAGAACAGATGATTAGTTATCAAAGCGGATTCGGAATCGAGATTCTCGTTGTGGTTATCACCTAAGGATAGGTGAAGTGCATGTTTTTAAAATATAAACACAAGATAACTTGTGTTAGGGTCCTAGAAAGTTATAGTCTAGGTCAAAGTATTACTAATAACCTAATTCCGTATAACCATTGGCTCTGATACCAATTCTTCTGTCACACCCCGGCCGCGTATAACATGCAACCGCGGCGAAAACGCCGGGGAGTGTTGGGACAGAATTAATTGTTTCATAACCATGGAAATCAAAGTTACATTTTATTTATTAAAGAAGCGTAATACATTGTTTAAACAGGAAAACAAAGAGTTCGTGACATAATTAAACTAGTCTATCTTCATTTTTTTTAGTCTCTAAGGCACAGGTCCGCCCTAGTGTCACCATTGTCATCCTACACGATAGCTCCTGAAAACACATGTGAAAGTAGGTACGTCAGCATAAAAATGCCTGTGAGATACATAGGTTTTGTGAAAATGGGATTCATGACTTGAGTTTAAAGAATATGTTTAATAACAGTCAGTCATGAACCTTGTAATTTGTTTTGTTTTGTAAATCGTATGAAAAACGATAAGATCAGATGATATGTATAAATGAAGTGTAAGGTTAAATGAATAACCTAGTAAAATGAGTTTGAATAAGATAAGTTGTTTGTAAAGATAATGTCTTGTGAAGAATATGTTATTTGTGTAAAATGTAATATGTCTAAACTGAAATGATTTAGATAACGCTACGATATGTAATATAATACAAGCATTTATACATAGGAAGTACCAGCGGCGTATCCACCATGTTTGTATCATATTACATACGCCACGTTACTCAAACCATTTACCCAAACCAACCACCATGTAAATTTTTCATGTATAAACCAATTGTCAAGTGTTATTGTGTAAACCATATCGAAATGTCTATGTTCAATGTAAACCACCAAGTATGTATATCAATGTCAAAATGGTTATGTTTAATGTAGATCATGTAATGTGTACCCAAAATATATCTTGTATGGTAAGTGAGATGTATCAACTAAACCATATGTAAAATGCACAAAACAAGGTATTGAAGTAAAACATGGTTTAAATCAACGTTATGTTTTGTGGAACAATGCATGCTATACTGATACAAACATTTATGCGGTATTGTGAAATATGCATACATCCAAGCCTTGAGACTGTGGTGATAAACCCTTAAACAAATTAATGGTTTATCTAAGTTATGTATATCGAATTCGGTCATTCCTTCCAATCCAAACAAACCCAGGATTTCAGGAACGTGAGTTGTCATTTCCTATGGTACCACTACCTACTAACGAACGGCGTAGCTAATGTTAATGAATGTATTGTTCCATGTTAAACAAACCAAATGTTATACCAAAATGAAGGCATGTGATGTAAACAATTGTACTAAGTATGCACACAATGGGCATAAATAGCATGAAATGCAATGTGAAACAATGTACTAAGTACGCACACAATGGGCATACATAGCATGAAATGTAATGTAAAGCAATGTACTAAGTACGCACACAATGGGCATACATAGCATGAAATGTAATGTAAAGCAATGTACTAAGTACGCACACAATGGGCATACATAGCATGAAATGTAATGTAAAGCAATGTACTAAGTACGCACACAATGGGCATACATAGCATGAAATATAATGTAAAGCAATGTACTAAGTACGTACACAATGGGCATACATAGCATGAAATGTAATGAAAACATGTACTATAATGTACTAACGAACATAGCAGGTATATGGTGTGAAAACATGGAAAGCATGAAAGTAACAAGTAGGCACATGTGTTTCACCCCAAAACAGTTTGTAAAACAGTAGAAAATGGGGTACTCACCTGAGATTGCTTTGAAGTTCTTGTATAATAACCAAATAATGCTAGAGATCACGGAATATCAAACGGCACCTAATAGGTAGCTATGTTAATATACCGGACCTAAATCGGAAGGATCGGATAGTATGCGGGCTCGTAAACCAAACGAGTATGGAGACTCGTGAAATATAGTTTAACAAAGCCTACATACTAAAATGAAACCTAACCTAAGTGCTTGCGACCCATTACGACCCGTTTAGGTAGCTTATGCTACCTTAACGCGTCGTTCGCGTAGAACGCGTTTGGAACGCCTAACCTCGTGACCACAAGGTATAACCTCGGAAGGTTACAGCTATGG
Source organism: Helianthus annuus (assembly GCF_002127325.2). Taxonomy (NCBI): domain Eukaryota; kingdom Viridiplantae; phylum Streptophyta; class Magnoliopsida; order Asterales; family Asteraceae; genus Helianthus; species Helianthus annuus. Next base: position 79,725,602 of record NC_035437.2, read on the forward strand.
TCACCTAATGTGTTTGGTCGGATCCTAATGATCGACCAAATGGGTCGGGTTCGAAAGTATAAGCGATGGTTTAGATCGCTTACCTTACGACCCTATATAAGCACTATACTAAAAGTGACGAGCTAAGCATGTTAGAACATGCTTAACTAAGTTTAGAAAACAGGTTTGGCATCAAAACAAACGGCTTTGATGCTCAAGAGTAGTTTGGTTACAAAATACGCAAGAATGCGCATTTTGGCCGAAACTACGACTCGTCACTGAGCCTAGATAACGTGGTAATCAGTAGGTATAGTCACTACGGACTATAAGCATCGTGATCACGCTCACGTTATGAAGTTCCAATGAACTTCGTGTTCCATAGGCTGGTCACGCAGAAAGTCAAACAAAACGTTGACTTTCGGACTCGAAAAGCGTATAAAAGAACGAAAGAACACTTACGAAGGTTCCCCGAAAGCTAATCTCGATCCAGGAGCTCAGGTATGAGAGCAATGGCCTCAACTTAGAGCTTTAGATCAGATTTTTGTGGGTTTTAGCCAAAGGGGGGGGGGGGTATTTATAGGAAAAGTAAATCCGTTAGGATCGTTTCTTGAATATCGTGCCACGATCCAAGCCGTACACTTGTCGCAAAGTTGTGGTGCCTTATTTTGCCCCCACCATAGGAATCCGACACGTGGCGTTGCCCTTTGGGTGATCGAAAGGCCAATGCAAGTGGATCAAACATTGAATCTGGTCTACATGTCTGATGCGGCACAAACTTTCAGAATTTGCAGTTTTGGTCCCTGTTGCATATTTAAGCCATTTCCGACACTTCTAAGGGCCGTAAAGCCAACTTTAAGGCCCTAAAATGATGCCTAAATATTGTGGAAATGAAACATGCTCAAAAATATGCAGGATGTTGGTTCGTTTGGCCGTACGATCGCGATGTTCGGTTAATTACGACGGAATGCGCATAAGCGCGAAAAATGATCCAAATTGCGCGACGAATGGATTTTTCCCATGCCAAACACTAAGGCATAATATAAGGATGCTTACATAAATTTTGGGATGTCCGGATGTATTCAGAACGTAAGTTATGCGCGAAAGTGCAAACTTGCGCACTTTTTGACACTTTTAGTCCCTGAATGATCCAAAAGTTTGTTTTAGCATACCAAACCCCTCAAAGCCTATTTCTAAGCTATGTAAAGGATATTTATGGTATGTTTAACTTATGGACATGTTCCGGAATGTTTGTTACAGTTCAAATTGGCATACTTTCGCAGTTTGTCAAGTTTAGTCCCTGTAAGCGAATTAACTTGTTTTTGCCATACCAAAGCCTTCAAAACTTATTTCTAAGTTATGTAAAGGTTATTTAAGGTATGTTGAGTATATGTTGATGTTCCGGAGTATTTGTCACATTAAACTGAGTACGTTTACGCACCAGTTTGCGTATAATTCTCCAGAAAGCGATGTAGAGTTTAAAATCGAACAAAAGTCAAAACATGAAAAATGTAAAACACAATCAAACAAACATTGGGATCAAATAACATTGTTTTATTGATAACTGAACTGTTCACAATGATTACAAGCACAAATGTTACATTCCGAAGGAGCAACTGGGCTTCTTCAATGGTTCGAAAGCATTGAGAATACATTCCGTCACGTGCAGTGTCCTGACAATCGCAAGGTCGAGTTTTCTTTGAGTGTGTTGCAGAAGAGGGCTCTTACGTGGTGGAACGGGGTAATGAGGGATCACGGTGCAGAAGTTGCTCCAGCACAGACGTGGGCTGAACTTAGGGCCCTTATGATGAGGGAGTTCTGTCCTCGTCATGAGCAGCGAGCTTTGGAGAAAGAGTTTGATGACTTTAAACAATACAGTGGCGAGCACCGGGCATATACTGATAGGTTTGAGGAGTTGAGTCTGCTTTGCCCGACAATGGTTGCCCCACTCGACAAGGCTATCGAAAGGTACACCGACGGCCTACCTGACTCGGTACAAGACATCATTACTGGTAGTAACCCTACCACACTCCGTCAGGCGATCGAGTTATCAGCGACACTGACTGTGTCGCAGATTCGAAAGGGAAAGCTGCACAAAAAGGGTGACAAGGGTAAGAAGCAGGCAGCTGACAACGAAGATAGCAAGAAAGGTCAAAACAAGAAGGGAAAGGATTCTGGTTCCTCAAGGGGGTCAAGGAAGCGTAAGGCTTCCCAAAATTTTGCTGTCACTGCCCAGGTTAACCAGGCAGCTCCCAACCAACCCGCACAGCCTCCAGCGCAGAAACCTTATGCAGGGAATGCACCTTTGTGCAATAGATGCAACGGTCACCATCAATCGCAATTTCCGTGCCGTATCTGTACTAACTGTGGGAAACCAGGTCATCTTGCTGGTGTTTGTCGTTTTGCTCAGAATCAGGCAGTTCATAACCCGGTTCAACAAGTTGCTCAGCCTCTTGCTCAGCAACAAGGTCAAGCTGCACGACCTCATTTTCCTCCTGGTTCGTGCTACAATTGTGGGGATCTGACCCACTACAGAAACCGGTGCCCAAGGCTAGCCAACCAGAATCAGAATCAGGCTCAGGCTCGAGGTCGAGTCTTCAACATGAACGCACAAGAGGCACAAGCAAATGATAATGTGGTGAATGGTACGTTCTTTATTAATAATCAGCCAGCATCTGTTCTTTTTGATTCGGGTGCCGATAAGAGTTTTGTGTCGTTATCTTTTGAACCATTGCTTCACGTGTCTAGAACGAAACTAGGTAAACCATTGACAGTAGAAGTGGCGAGCGGTGAACCCATTGTTCTTAATTCTGTTCTCTGCAACTGCCAATTGAACCTCAACAACCATCTTTTTCCTATTGACCTCACGCCTATGCAACTTGGAAGCTTCGACGTTATTGTGGGTATGGATTGGTTAGCCAAGTATCGCGCAGAGATAGTTTGTTTTGAGAAGATCATTCGCATGCTGCTTTCGTCAGGTGAGATCCTACAGGTTCGTGGTGAGAAACCTGCTGGTGGTCTCAAACTCATGTCTTGTTTTAAAGCTCGGAAGTATCTGCGGAAGAACTATGTGGCATTTTTGGCACATGTCGTAGCAGATAAGGGCAAAGGTAAATCTATTCAAGATATTCCTGTTGTACGGGATTATTCTGAAGTTTTTCCTGAAGAGTTACCTGGTCTACCCCCAGCACGCCAAGTCGAGTTCCGTATTGATCTCGTACCTAGTGCAAATCCCATTGCCAGAGCTCCATATCGTCTTGCACCGTCCGAGATGCAAGAGTTGTCTAAGCAGCTGCAGGAGCTCTCTGACAAAGGTTTTATCCGTCCTAGCTTTTCACCTTGGGGTGCTCCCGTTCTTTTTGTCAAGAAGAAGGATGAATCTTTTAGGATGTGTATCGATTATCATGAGCTTAACAAGCTCACCATCAAGAATCGATATCCCCTACCTCGCATTGATGATCTCTTTGATCAATTGCAAGGCGCTTCTTATTTTTCAAAGATTGATCTGCGATCTGGATATCATCAACTCTGTCACACCCCCAAAATCCACCATGCGGAGTACCACCGCTGGGAGGCGTGACGTGACCAGGATCAAGCCACCAATCATACTGAACAACGTATTTAAGTAAATAAAGCCAACCACAATATGATTGGTGACTAAAAGCTAGTTAACCAAGTTCTTAATTTAAACAGCGGAAGCATAAATGTAAAGTCCAAAACATAAGTCCATAGTTTGTAAGTTAAAGTTCAAAATGCAAGTTTAATAAGTTCATAAGGATTTAAATATTAAGCAAGGAACATAACAGTCCGTACACCACAAGGACTCCTTCCTCGTGCAAGCTCCTTCCTGTAAGGCATGTAACAACGAGTCAACAACAAAGTTGAGTGAATTCACGTTTGGTTGTTTAGTTTTAAGTTGTTTCCGAAAAAGTGGTTTGTCTTTCGTGGCGTAATTGCCGTGGGGGTTACCCCGTAGTTGAAAGTAAGATTAACTACTTCATTCTTTATTACCCAAACCATTTCCATGATTAGTGGGGGCTTCCCCATGTGAACCATTAGACTGTACCATATCGACCACTAACGCAAATAAGTTGTGCCCTACATCAGTGTCTAAAATCACTGACGGTTTGCCATAGTCCATTAGTACATGCCCGTCCGATTGGCACGGTGTGAGGTTTTTTGAACCTAATAGCGCTATTAACTAATGACCCGCTCGCCATTGGCCTCGGCGATTAAGTCGATATAAAATGAGGGACTTATGATAGAGTTTTGTCTAGTAAGTTGTAAGGTTGTTGTCCTACCCAAGGAGGACGAACGTACGTAGTTCTACCCAAGGAGAATACGCAGGAGTAATATAGGCATCCTACCCAAGGAGGATGGCCGTACATATCCTACCCAAGGAGGATATGTAGATTCAGTTTTTAATTCTTTAACCCATTCCCAAACCACCAGGAATCCCATGCCTTAGAAAGTGTGTGAACTCATCTCGGTTTGCTCGGTTAGATTCTCAAAGATAGCTAATAGTCAAGGTCGGTCAATCACGTCCTAATATGATTACCACTAAGTTTATTAGTGACTTCAAATAAGCACAAAATTCCTACACGCATCTAACACATATCATGCATCACTTTAGCGGTTTATGCCCATGTAAACTTCCCATCTTTTCCCCACTCATAAACAAACATACGACATTGCACATAACACTTTTATAGACATAAAACATGTTATATTACTCTCGGATAACCTACCCGGCATTTAGACACGCAAATCACTACTTATGTCGTTTCAGCTTTTATACTCAGAACTGGGCTGTTTTCGGGGATTTTAATAAAATAGTTATCCTTTTCCAAAAATTCTCAAATTTTTACAGAAGGTGCTATGTGTTCCAAAATTTATTATGTAAAAATATCAGAGTCCAGTTCGTTACCTATATTTTATAGAAAATCATTTTCCCGACTGTAATCAGATTTGTTACTTTCTGATTGCAGTTTACGGAATAATTCACTAAAAATTAACCGTAAGTCCGATTGACGAAATTCCAGCTGGAGGGTCATCGTGACAACGGTGACCAACTACTGTAAAAATTCCTTGAGTCGATTTTGTGACAACTCGAACTTTCGACTTTCACTTTCGCATTAAATGCACGTTGACTTTGACCGTTGACTTCGACTGTTTAGTTGTTTGATTTGTTTGACTTGTAATGTACACGTTGTGATATGATAAAGTGTTTTGTGATTTCATGAGTATGTGGTTGGTTGTGTAAGTGTAACATGAGATTGTAACTGATTAAGCCCATTACGGAATTAAGCTCACTTAGGATTCGACGAATCAGGTGATTCGCCAATAGTGACTCGACGAAACACAAGTGTGTTTCGCCAAACCTAGTCTCGACGAATCAAATGTGATTCGCCGGCCCATCAAATTCGTCAAGCCCATTAAGGGCCCAGGACCTTTTTGCACGTATAAGTTATACGGAACCACTTCCTCTGTCACACTTTAGCGAAATCAGAAAAACCCTAGGGCTCTCTTTCTCTGTTGACGGCAACCTAGTGTCCCCGAAGTCTCGAACCGATCTAGTTGCTTCCCTATTCGTTACGGTTAGTGTTTCTCTATGTGTGATTGCTTGCCTATATCATCCATTACTATTCTTGTTTGAAACCATGAAGGATCATGCTAGATAATGACCGTGTTTTGGTTGATGGTGTTGACTAGGCTTTGGTCTTTAGTGTCGGTCTGATGTTGCAAAACTTAGGGATGTAATATGGATCAAATACACGTTAAATGTTAAATGTTAAATGTCATGAATCTGCTTACATATTTATATCTTGCTGATCATGTGTAATTTGATGATGATGCGCGGTATTGAACGATTTCCTTATGATGAATCTGTATGATGATGATGATATGTGCGTATTGAGTTCCGTATGATTGATAGTTGAGATTGACGGCTGTTCTAGAACGACTAGGGTTTCCTGCAAAAACTGTAACTGATATTTGACGTAACTGACGTGTTGGCGAAACAGGACCCTCGGCGAAACAGGATGTGTTTCGCCAAGGGCAGTCAACGAATCACAACCCTGATTCGCCAAACGGAAATTGACGAAATAAACTGGTGTTTCGCCAAGGGAAGTCGACGAAACAGAATATGTTTCGCCGACCTGTAATTCGTCAACTTGGATAACTTGCACAGTAACCTAGTTAGACTCTGTTAGAAGTTAACTGTATTAACTAACTGCTGTTAAATAATGAACATGACTTGCATAATCCTGAATACGTGCAATGTGCTACTTGGTGATATGTCTATACGTGAACAAAATGAATACAAACTGATTGTGTATACGTGCATACCCTAGGACGTGATTGATTTACTTCGAGCACATACTTAGCATACCGAGCAAACCCAAGGTGAGTTCACACAGCCAAGGCATGGGGTTCCCTGGTGGGAATGGGATTGGATGACTTATTGTATATACTCAGATGATAGAACCTAACGATAAGATACGGCTAGACTAGTAACACTTATTGAACTGATCTTCGCACACCTGCCAAGGGTTGGCCGCGATATTATGACTGACTTCGCACACCTGCTTTAGGAAGGCCGCGAACTAAATTTACTAATCTTCGCACACCTGCCTGGGAGGCCGCGATACAAATAAACCTAGTCTAGAATACTTGGGAAAGACATCCCCTAATATCTTCGCATACCTGCCTGGGAGGCCGCGATAGAAACTAATACGATACATGACATAACGAACGAACATACTACTACTCACACTATACTATTAACGAACTATTAACTGTGAACTCGCTCAACTAGTTGTTGACTCTCTGCTGCATGCCTTGCAGGACCTTAGGTACTTATGGAGCTTGCACTAGGAAGGAGCAGGTCGTTGTGGAACATGGATCGTGGATGCTATGTTAAAACGTTTAAACAATCAAACTTAACATTACTTTGGGTTTACATTTACATACTTTGGATTTTCCTTATTACGCTTCCGCTATTGATACTATGTTTGGTTTAGAACATCAATTGTATTGATTTGGGTTTTACGAACTATCTTATTTATATTATGCTATGTTCAATATGATTGATGGCTTGATCCTGGTCATGTCACGCTCCCAAGCGGTGGTACTCCGCATGTGGATTTTGGGGGTGTGACAGATTGGTATCAGAGCCATTGGTTATAGAGAACTTGGTTTTAATATGGGAAAACGACTTTATTAAAACCAGACTATAACCAGAACAGTGCTCTCAACGATCCACAACAACGCTTCGCTCCACGTGCAAGACTCAACCTCCTAGGTAATAATCAAAGTGCGTGATAAGGGGGGTATGAACACTGTCTCGCCAGAATGGGATCACATTGTTAGTTGGTTAGCGGCCCGTGCGTCTTCAAAGTCAGCTATTAACTACATCAGTCGGCTAATCGTTGCAGCTTCGATTTATTTTGTCTGGCAGGAACGAAATGCAAGAATATTCAAGAACCAAACGAGACCTCCAGATGTCCTGAGTGACTTAATTGTGCAGACAGTTCGATATAGGCTAATGGGAGTTAAGTTTAAGGAGAGCTATAATGTTCGGAGATTGCTGGAAGCTTGGGGGATTCACTCAACACGAATGGAAGATGATGGAGGCTGATTCAGTTGTTCTTATGTTGTCCTAGATTGTAGTCTAGTTGTCGTTTTTGTTTTGACATGGTTTTGTTTGTGGTTGTTTGGTTTACTCTCGTGGGGGTTGTCCCATGAGAGAACTAGTGTGGGCATTGCCACGCTACTTGTGCTTATTTGGTTGTTGATATATAGAATCACCGGGGTAAAACCCTTTACCCCAAAAAAAAAAGGTTTATGTTTATTACCTGCTTGCTAGAACTACATAGAACTTTGCTCGTAGTATGCTAGATTACATTGCTTACTATACGTCGTTACATGAGAATACCTATGTGCTTACACTCTTCTGTCATCGCACTACTCGCGAATCTTTCTCACTTACTCTACTTTTACTATGAAGATCATGTCTGGACGTGTGAACATGACTCAAGCCCAGTTGACGGCACTTATCAATGAACGAGTAGCTGCGGCACTTGCAGCTGCACCAGCAGGTAGTATACCCTGCGGATGGGATACACACTAGGATCTTTGAATCCTACTTTCCTAAATCAACCCTTGTATTTAACATTGTCCTATTCTATGCACAATAGGTCAAAACGCTCCACAACCTGTCTGCACATTCAAGAACTTCATGGACTGTCGTCCAAGCACTTTCAATGGCACCGAGGGGGCAGTGGGACTCCTCCATTGGTTTGAAAAGCTCGAGTCGGTATTTGAGATGTGTTGTGACAACTCGAATTTCCAAGATTCCTATTTCGCATTTATTGCACGTTCTTGTATTGTTTAGTTGTTTATTTGCACAATTGATTGCTATGGAATTGTATACGTTTTGATTCAATGTAGTGCATTGTGTGTTTGTGCATGGTTATGTGTTATTTGTGATAGACTTGTCAAATATGTGAACTTGGTGGTGGAATTGTGAAATTGTTATGAGATGGTGTAATTGTGTAAAATAAAGTAATTCAGGGTGTATAGAGTTATTAGTGAAAATTAAACCATACATAACCCTAATCTCTTTCACTAATCATTCCCTAATCATCACAAGAATCAAAACACGTACACCCACATTCCCTAATCCTCTCTACAACCATCTCCTCATCATTCTTGGATTCACAAGTTCTTTTGCATCAAGTTTGATTACCAATCCATCTAGAATCGAATCAAGGTAATTGTTTAATCATTGTTTGTGATAAATTGTTGATTGATTCATTCATGCTAAACCCTAGTTCTCCTTTGATATCCTCTGCTTATTGATGGAGCCTGATTTATTGAGAAATGAATAAGATTTCTATGAAATCAATTGCATGATGATTTAGATGTACGATATGTTTAAACTGTTGATGATTGATTTTGATTCTGCACTATGAGAATGTATGAACTTAGGGTTTTGAAACCAAGAACGTAACTGTTGAATATATGAAGCGTAACTGTTTCAATCACATTGAACGTATGATTGATGTATTGTCTGAGTTTTTGTTATGGTGATCATGTCCGACTTTTTAATGTGATTGTTTGTCTGAGCTTAAACATGTGAAGAAGGTCCGAGTTCTTATGTGTATTACTTGGTCCGACTTTAGATAAAGGAAGCCTTTGGATCCGAGTTTCAAACTTAAACCCTTGTCAGACCTTTAACAACATGCAAAGGTCCGAGTTTTATCAACATATATGTAGCTCCGAAGTTTGTGAATGATTGATAAATGTCCGAGTTTTTTAAGGATGTGTTAAGGTCCGAATTTTGACACACATCTTGTGTGGTCCGAGTTTTGCAAAGTGGGATGGGTTGTCCGAGTTTTAAACCCCCACTTCCCTTGTCCGAGTTTAAACCTTCCCCCATTGTCTTAATTGGTCCGAATTTTAACCCTCCATATCCCCTAGTCCGAGTTTTGAACATGTACCTATGTTATCCGAGTTTTAACCCTCCCCCACACTTCTTATCCGAATTTTAAACAGGGAACCCCCCCCCCCCCACACACTTGTCTGAGTTTTGAAGGGCAAGGCCCTGTCTGATGTTGTGTAATGATCACTTGAAAACAATGAATTGCATCTTAGATAATGATTAATCTGTTAAGCTGTGTATGACACTTATGACACTTTGTTAAATCCCTGACTTCGTTATACCTGTGAAGTTTAATAACGCTGCTAATGTACTGAGTATCTTATCGATGACAATTAGATTATCATCCATGTTAGACTGAAATGTGAAAGCAAAGGCGTGACGCATGAATTATGTGAATACAATGAACTGATTATATGATGTATGATTCTATATGTGTATAATCATATGATACTGAATGCAATTGTATGATTCTGCATGCGTGAACATTCTATGCGATATCATCATGTACACAATAAACACACAAGACACAACTGCCTGAATGTCAATGATTTGCAAACCCTAATTTGATGCAAACACTCACATCGTATCATGTGCAACATATCCTAGGTCATGTGTAACGGACTTAGACATTTGATAAACCCTAGAGCATAGCATACCGAGCAAACCAATGTGAGTTCACACTCTTACTAAGGCATGGGATTCCTAGGGCTTGGGAATGGGATTTAAGGAATAAGGTTGAATAGATTCGTACTGACTCTACCACTAGACTACCATACTCGCTGTCCTCGGTTGTGCAGGACACATACTCATGCTACACACTGTCCTCGGTTGTGCAGGACACATACTCATGCTACACACTGTCCTCGGTTGTGCAGGACATATACTCATGCTACTCACTGTCCTCGGTTGTGCAGGACACATACTTAAAATCTACGTAGACTTATACTTACTACTATCCTCGGTTGTGAAGGATACGCGCGTAAAACCTACGTGCATTTATACTTACTACTATCCTCGGTTGTGAAGGATACGCGCGTAAAACCTACGTGCGTTTATACTTACTACTATCCTCGGTTGTGAAGGATACTCACGTAAAACCTACGTGTATTTATACCCACTACTATCCTCGGTTGTGAAGGATACTTATGGTTACGAATAGTCTAGTGGTTATACAACATGGGAAGCCCCCACCAATTGAACGTACTATCGGCCCAGTAGAGCCACCTGTTACAAACAAACTTACTATTACGCATTTACTTACTGTGAACTCGCTCAACTAGTTGTTGATCCTCTGTTACATGCCTTGCAGGTCGTTAGATGCATGGAGCTTGCACAGGGAGGAGCTGGTCGTTGTGGGCTTGGATCGTGATTATATTATTAAACACTTGTGACATTTCGTACTTAATTATGTTGGGCTTTGATTATACGCTTCCGCTAAACAATGATAACTTACTTATGATTTTGGATCACCTTTCATATGGGTTTGGTTTGGTTTAATGGCAATTACTTTTATTATATATATTGTTCTATATGATTGGTGGCTTGATCCTGGTCAGTCACGCTCCCAAGCGGTGATACTCCGCACGTGGATTTTAGGGGTGTGACAGATTGGTATCAGAGCCATTGGTTATAGAGAACTTGGTTTTAATATGGGAAAACGTTTTTATTAAAACCGGACTATAACCAGAACAGTGCTCTCAACGATCCACAACGACGCTTCGCTCCACGTGCAAGACTCAACATCCTAGGTAATAAGGTTTATGTTTATTGCCTACATGCTAGAATTGCATAGAACTTTGCTCGTAGTATGCTTAGATTACATTGCTCACTACTTGTTATTGCTTGAACACACTTGTGTGCTTACACTCTTCTGTCATCGCACTACTCGCGAACCATTCTCACTTATTTTACCTTTACTCTGAAGATCATGTCCGGACGTGTGAACATGACTCAAGCCCAGTTGGCGGCTCTCATTCAAGAACAAGTTGCTGCGGCACTTGCAGCTGCAAACGCAGGAGGTATACCCTGCAGTCGTAACTCATTCTAGGATCTTTAGATCCTACGTTCCTAATCAACTCTTATGTTTAACCTCATTCTGTTCTTACACATTAGGTCAACACGTTCAGCAACCTGTGTGTACCTTTAAGAACTTCATGGATTGTTGTCCTAGCACGTTTAGTGGCACGAAGGGAGCGGTTGGACTCCTCCACTGGTTTGAAAAGCTCGAGTCGGTGTTCGAGATGTGTGAATGCCCTGAGGCTCGCAGGGTGAAATATGCCACCGGTACATTGGAAGGAATCGCGTTAACTTGGTGGAACGCGCAAGTGCAGATCTTAGGGTTGGCAGCTGCTAACGCCACCCCTTGGAATGATTTCAAGGAACTGACCAAAAGGGAATACTGCACTCGGGAGGATATTCATAAGTTGGAAGACGAGCTGTATCATTTGAAAATGGTTGGGTCAAAAATCGAGTATTATACCAAGAGGTCGAACGAGTTGGCGGTGCTGTGTCCAACTATGGTGGACACTCCATACAAGCGCGTCGAGTTGTACCTTAAGGGTTTGGTGCCGGAAATCCAGAGCCACGTAACATCGGCCAATCTTGACAACATTCAAGCTATTCAGCGCCTCGCTCACCGCATCACAGATCAGGCAGTGGATCAGAACAGACTGCCTAAACGTATCAGCGCTACTGCTACCGCTACTGCTTCTACTACACTTGCTACTCCCAGTGACAATAAGAGAAAATGGGATGGGGATTCTAGCAAAGGATCAGTTTCAGTTCAGTCACAGGTTCAGCAACGAAAGACTGACAGTTACCAGAGTCCCAGTCAGCATTCTTCAGGCAGTCACAGGCAGGGGGGATATCGAGGGAACCTCCCAAAGTGTAACACCTGCAACAGACACCACAGTGGCCAGTGTAACAATGATCGTTGTCAAAGATGCCTCAAGATGGGTCATGAGGCCAAAGATTGTAGAAGCCCTCGACCTGCGAATCAGAATCAGCAGCAGCCACCATCACAGCAGAATCAACAGCAGGGCAACAAAGGGTGTTTTCATTGCGGTGCAGAGGGTCACTTCAAAAGGCACTGCCCTCAGCTGAACAGGAACCAGAACAACAACAACCATAACAACAATCAGGGTAATGGCAACAACAACAACAATGGTGGGAACAACAACGGCAATGAAGCAAGGGGTCGTGCATTTGTGTTGGGGCAGGGTGATGCCAGAAATGATCCCAACGTCGTTATGGGTAAGTTTCTTCTCGACGATATATATGTTACTGTTTTGTTTGATTCGGGTGCGGATACGAGTTATATGTCTTTGAAAATGAGTAAATTGTTAAAACGTACACCAACACCCCTAAACACCAAACATGTCGTAGAATTTGCAAACGGTAAAAGCGTAGAAGCCACGCATGTAGTCAAGGGTTGTAACATCGTTCTAGCGGGTCAGACTTTCTCCATCGATCTTATTCCTATAGTTCTAGGTAGTTTTGACATTGTCATCGGCATGGATTGGTTATCTAAGCAGCAGGCAGAGATTCTATGTAAGGAGAAAATCATTCGTATTCCTCGTTCGGGTAAGGAACCTCTCGAAGTTCAAGGCGACAAGAGTGGTGCAGTAGTTGGCATCATCTCTTTCCTGAAGGCTCAGAAATGTTTACGAAAGGGTCATTCGGCTATCTTGGCACTAGTTACTGATGCAGCTTCGAAGGAGAAAAGAATAGAGGATATTCCAGTTGTACGCGAATTTCCTCAGGTGTTTCCTGAAGATTTACCTGGTCTACCGCCTCATCGCCAGGTCGAGTTTCAAATCGAGCTAGCTCCAGGAGCAGCACCTATAGCTCGCGCACCGTATCGTTTAGCTCCATCGGAACTGGAAGAGCTATCAAAGCAACTACAAGAGCTCTTGGATAAGGGCTTTATTCGTCCAAGCTCTTCGCCTTGGGGAGCTCCAGTACTATTCGTGAAAAAGAAGGATGGCACTTTCAGAATGTGCATAGACTACCGTGAACTGAACAAGGTCACAGTGAAGAACCGCTAACCTCTTCCTCGTATTGACGACTTATTCGACCAGTTGCAAGGGTCGAGTTACTATTCCAAGATTAATTTAAGGTCAGGGTATCATCAGCTGAGAGTCCGGGATGAGGACGTCTCCAAAACGGCATTCAGAACTCGCTACGGCCATTACGAGTTTCTGGTCATGCCATTCGGGCTTACGAACGCGCCTGCATTCTTCATGGATCTTATGAACAGGGTGTGCAAACCTTATCTTGACAAGTTCGTCATTGTCTTCATCGATGACATTCTGATCTACTCCAAGAGTCAGGAGGAACACGAGCAGCACTTACGTCTTATCTTGGAACTTCTTCGAAAGGAGCAACTGTACGCAAAGTTTTCAAAATGCGACTTCTGGCTTCGTGAAGTCCACTTTCTAGGCCATGTGGTGAACAGGGATGGGATTCATGTCGATCCATCCAAGGTAGATTCGATCAGGAACTGGCCTGCACCGCGTACACCAACGGAAATACGCCAATTCTTGGGTTTGGCGGGGTATTACAGGCGATTCATTAAAGACTTCTCCAAGATCGCACAGCCGCTTACTATGTTGACACAGAAAGGTGTTACCTATCGTTGGGGTAATACACAAGAAACGGCTTTTCAGTACCTGAAGGACAGACTATGCAGCGCACCTATCCTCTCATTGCCAGAGGGCACGGATGATTTTGTGGTCTATTGTGACGCATCGATACAGGGGCTTGGTTGTGTATTGATGCAGCGGGATAAAGTTATTACCCACGCCTCTCGTCAACTCAAGGTTCATGAACGGAACTACACGACGCACGATTTAGAGCTGGGAGCTGTTGTTTTCGCACTTAAGACATGGCGACACTAACTGTATGGTACCAAGTGCACTATTTACACCGATCACAGGAGTCTCGAGCATATCTTCAGGCAGAAGGAATTGAATATGCGTCAACGACGATGGGTCGAGTTACTTAATGATTACGAATGCGCCATCAAGTACCATCCAGGCAAAGCCAATGTTGTGGCTGACGCTCTCAGTCGGAAAGACACTTTACCTAGGCGTGTACGAGCCTTACAGCTCACCATTCAGTCTGATCTTCCTGCACAAATACGAGATGCTCAGGTGGAAGCATTGAAACCAGAAAACGTAAAGGCTGAAGCTTTACGCGGCTCAAGGCAACGAATGGAACAAAAGGAAGACGGCGCCTACTATGTAGCGGGGCGTATTTGGGTCCCACTGTATGGCGGTTTACGAGAACTTGTAATGGACGAAGCTCACAAGTCTCGCTACTCGGTACATCCAGGGTTGGATAAAATGTACCACGACATCAGAACTACATACTGGTGGCCTAGCATGAAGGCCCACATTGCAACCTACGTCGGCAAATGTTTGACATGTGCAAAAGTCAAAGTGGAGTATCAGAAACCAGCGGGCCTACTTCAGCAACCCAGGATACCGCAATGGAAATGGGAAGAAATTTCCATGGACTTTGTTACAGGCCTACCCAGATCCCAGCGTGGGAATGATACTATATGGGTGATCGTGGACCGACTCACCAAGTCTGCGCACTTCCTGGCTATAAAGGAAACGGATAAGTTCTCCACTCTCACAGACATCTATCTTAAAGAAGTTGTTTCGAGGCACGGGGTGCCCATCTCCATCATTTCGGATCGGGATGCACGATTCACGTCAGAGCTATGGCAAGCGATGCACAAATCTTTTGGATCACGCTTAGACATGAGCACAGCATATCATCCTCAGACGGATGGGCAGTCTGAGCGGACGATCCAAACTCTTGAAGACATGCTTCGGGCATGTGTTATCGATTTCGGCAACGGCTGGGAAAAGCATCTCCCGTTAGTGGAGTTTTCGTATAATAACCGTTATCACACCAGCATACAAGCCGCTCCATTCGAGGCATTGTACGAACGTAAGTGCCGGTCACCTCTCTGTTGGGCAGAGGTGGGGGATAGTCAGATCACGGGTCCAGAGATTGTTGTGGACGCCACGGAAAAGATTGCACAGATACGACAACGCATGGCGGCAGCACGCGACCATCAGAAAGCCTACGCGGACAAGCGTAGGAAGCCTTTGGAATTTTAGGTCGGGGACCGGGTTTTACTTAAAGTCTCACCCTGGAAGGGTGTGGTTCGTTTTGGCAAACGGGGCAAATTAAATCCGCGGTATGTCGGACCGTTCGAAATCACTGAAAGAATAGGCCCAGTAGCCTACAGACTGGATCTACCAGCTGAACTCGGTGCAGTTCACAATGTATTTCACGTGTCGAATCTGAAGAAGTGCCTGTCAGATGAGACCCTCATAGTTCCTTTTAAGGAACTCACTATCGACGAGCGGTTGCAGTTCATCGAGGAGCCAGTTGAAATCACGGACCGGGATGTTAAGGTCCTCAAAAACAAGAGAATCCCTCTTGTTCGAGTTCGTTGGAACTCCAAACGTGGCCCAGAGTACACCTGGGAACGCGAAGACCAGATGACAGAAAAGTACCCCCAGTTATTCGAAACCAATGCAACCACTACTGAGGCTGAAGCTACTACTACTGAATTTCGGGACGAAATTCCAAATCAACGGGGGGATGATGTGACACCCCAGGAAAAACCAGTAAACAATACAACTTACCTAGCTTCCTCAGTGAGTGCGTACCAAATTTCGGGACGAAATTTCTTTCAAGTTGGGGATAATGTGACAACTCGAATTTCCAAGATTCCTATTTCGCATTTATTGCACGTTCTTGTATTGTTTAGTTGTTTATTTGCACAATTGATTGCAATGGAATTGTATACGTTTTGATTCAATGTAGTGCATTGTGTGTTTGTGCATGGTTATGTGTTATTTGTGATAGACTTGTCAAATATGTGAACTTGGTGGTGGAATTGTGAAATTGTTATGAGATGGTGTAATTGTGTAAAATAAAGTAATTCAGGGTGTATAGAGTTATTAGTGAAAATTAAACCATACTTAACCCTAATCTCTTTCACTAATCATTCCCTAATCATCACAAGAATCAAAACACGTACACCCACATTCCCTAATCCTCTCTACAACCATCTCCTCATCATTCTTGGATTCACAAGTTCTTTTGCATCAAGTTTGATTACCAATCCATCTAGAATCGAATCAAGGTAATTGTTTAATCATTGTTTGTGATAAATTGTTGATTGATTCATTCATGCTAAACCCTAGTTCTCCTTTGATATCCTCTGCTTATTGATGGAGCCTGATTTATTGAGAAATGAATAAGATTTCTATGAAATCAATTGCATGATGATTTAGATGTACGATATGTTTAAACTGTTGATGATTGATTTTGATTCTGCACTATGAGAATGTATGAAATTAGGGTTTTGAAACCAAGAACGTAACTGTTGAATATATGAAGCGTAACTGTTTCAATCACATTGAACGTATGATTGATGTATTGTCTGAGTTTTTGTTATGGTGATCATGTCCGACTTTTTAATGTGATTGTTTGTCTGAGCTTAAACATGTGAAGAAGGTCCGAGTTCTTATGTGTATTACTTGGTCCGACTTTAGATAAAGGAAGCCTTTGGATCCGAGTTTCAAACTTAAACCCTTGTCCGACCTTTAACAACATGCAAAGGTCCGAGTTTTATCAACATATATGTAGCTCCGAAGTTTGTGAATGATTGATAAATGTCCGAGTTTTTTTAAGGATGTGTTAAGGTCCGAATTTTGACACCCATCTTGTGTGGTTCGAGTTTTGCAAAGTGGGATGGGTTGTCCGAGTTTTAAACCCCCACTTCCCTTGTCCGAGTTTAAACCTTCCCCCATTGTCTTAATTGGTCCGAACTTTAACCCTCCATATCCCCTAGTCCGAGTTTTGAACATGTACCTATGTTATCCGAGTTTTAACCCTCCCCCACACTTCTTATCCGACTTTTAAACAGGGGAACCCCCCCCCCCACACACACACACTTGTCTGAGTTTTGAAGGGCAAGGCCCTGTCTGATGTTGTGTAATGATCACTTGAAAACAATGAATTGCATATTAGATAATGATTAATCTATTAAGCTGTGTATGACACTTATGACACTTTGTTAAATCCCTAACTTCGTTATACCTGTGAAGTTTAATAACGCTGCTAATGTACTGAGTATCTTATCGATGACAATTAGATTATCATCCATGTTAGACTGAAATGTGAAAGCAAAGGCGTGACGCATGAATTATGTGAATACGATGAACTGATTATATGATGTATGATTCTATATGTGTATAATCGTTTGATACTGAATGCAATTGTATGATTCTGCATGCGTGAACATTCTATGCGATATCATCATGTACACAATAAACACACAAGACACAACTGCCTGAATGTCAATGATTTGCAAACCCTAATTTGATGCAAACACTCACATCGTATCATGTGCAACATATCCTAGGTCGTGTGTAACGGACTTAGACATTTGATAAACCCTAGAGCATAGCATACCGAGCAAACCAAGGTGAGTTCACACTCTTACTAAGGCATGGGATTCCCAGGGCTTGGGAATGGGATTTAAGGAATAAGGTTGAATAGATTCGTACTGACTCTACCACTAGACTACCATACTCGCTGTCCTCGGTTGTGCAGGACACATACTCATGCTACACACTGTCCTCGGTTGTGTAGGACATATACTCATGCTACTCACTGTCCTCGGTTGTGCAGGACACATACTTAAAATCTACGTAGACTTATACTTACTACTATCCTCGGTTGTGAAGGATACGCGCGTAAAACCTACGTGCATTTATACTTACTACTATCCTCGGTTGTGAAGGATACGCGCGTAAAACCTACGTGCATTTATACTTACTACTATCCTCGGTTGTGAAGGATACTCACATAAAACCTACGTGTATTTATACTCACTACTATCCTCGGTTGTGAAGGATACTTATGGTTACGAATAGTCTAGTGGTTATACAACATGGGAAGCCCCCACCAATTGAACGTACTATCGGCCCAGTAGAGCCACCTGTTACAAACAAACTTACTATTACGCATTTACTTACTGTGAACTCGCTCAACTAGTTGTTGATCCTCTGTTACATGCCTTGCAGGTCGTTAGATGCATGGAGCTTGCACAGGGAGGAGCTGGTCGTTGTGGGCTTGGATCGTGATTATATTATTAAACACTTGTGACATTTCGTACTTAATTATGTTGGGCTTTGATTATACGCTTCCGCTAAACAATGATAACTTACTTATGTTTTGGAACACCTTTCATATGGATTTGATTTGGTTTAATTACAATTACTGTTACTACGTACATTGTTCTATATGATTGGTGGCTTGATCCTGGTCAGTCACGCTCCCAAGTGGTGATACTCCGCAGGTGGATTTTGGGGGTGTGACATGTGTGAATGCCCTGAGGCTCGCAGGGTCAAGTACGCCACTGGCACGTTGGAAGGGATTGCGCTAACCTGGTGGAACGCGCAAGTTCAGATCCTAGGGTTGGCAGCTGCTAACGCCACACCTTGGGAAGATTTCAAGGAACTGATCAAACGAGAATACTGCACGCGTGATGACATCCACAAGTTGGAGGTGGAACTGTATCATCTGAAAATGACGGGGTCAGAAATCGAAGCTTATACGAAACGATCAAACGAACTGGCCATCTTGTGTCCAATGATGGTGGACCCTCCAGTTAAGCGCATTGAGTTGTATCTCAAGGGGCTTGCGCCAGATATTCAGAGCCACGTGACGTCGGCTAACCTCAACAACATCCAAGACATTCAGCGTCTTGCTCATCGACTCACCGATCAGGCAGTGGAACAGAACAAGCTGCCAAAACGCATCAGTGCTACCACTATTGCTGTTACTACTTCTGCTACCCCCAATGACAACAAGAGGAAATGGGAGGGGGATTCTAGCAAGGGATCAGTTTCTGTCCAGTCTCAAGCACAGCAGCGCAAGACTAATGATTACCAGAGTCCGAATCAGCAATCATCAGGCAGTCAGGGGCAGGGTGGATATCGGGGAATTCACCCATGGTGTAGTAGGTGCAACAAACACCACAGTGGGAAGATGTCGCAGAGAACGTTGTCAAAGATGCCTCAAGATGGGTCATGAGGCTAAGGATTGTAGAAGCTCACGGCCAGCAAATCAGAACCAGCAACTCCCACCGCCAGCTCCACAGAACCAGCAGCAGCAGCCACAGCGTGGAAACCGGGGATGTTTCCAGTGTGGGGCTGAAGGCCACTTCAAACGTGATTGCCCTCAATTGAACCAGAACCAGAATCGCAACAACAACAATAACCAGGGCAACGGGAACAACAACAACGGGGGAAACAACAACAACAATGGCAACGAAGCTCGAGGTCGTGCTTTTGTGCTGGGTCGGGGTGACGCAATGAATGATCCCAATGTGGTTATGGGTAAGTTTCTTCTCGACGATATTTATGTTACTGTCTTATTTGATTCGGGTGCTGATAGAAGTTATATGTCCTTGAAAATGAGTAAATTGTTAAAACGTACACCAACACCCCTAAACACCAAACATGTCGTAGAGTTAGCAAATGGTAAAAGTGTAGAAGCCGCACATGTAATCAAGGGTTGTAGCATCGTTTTAGCTGGTCAGGCTTTCTCGATTGATCTTATACCCATAGTTTTGGGTAGTTTCGACGTCGTCATCGGTATGGATTGGTTATCCCAACATCACGCAGAGATTTTATGCAAGGAAAAGATCATTCGTATTCCTCGCTCTAGTCAAGAACCTCTCGAAGTTCAAGGCGACAAGAGTGGTGCTGTGGTTGGCATCATCTCTTTCTTAAAGGCGCAGAAATATTTACGAAAGGGGCACACTGCAATTCTGGCACTTGTCACTGATGCAACCGCAAAGGAAAAGAAGCTGGAGGATATTCCAGTTGTACGTGACTTTCCTCAGGTGTTTCCTGAAGATTTACCCGGTTTACCGCCTCACCGCCAAGTCGAATTCCAGATTGAGTTAGCTCCTGGAGCAGCACCAATAGCCCGCGCACCGTATCGTTTAGCTCCAACCGAACTGGAAGAACTGTCGAAGCAGTTACAAGAGCTCTTAGAAAAGGGCTTTATTCGTCCAAGCTCATCGCCTTGGGGAGCTCCAGTACATTTCGTGAAAAAGAAGGATGGCACTTTCAGGATGTGCATCGACTACCGTGAACTGAACAAGGTGACGGTGAAGAACCGTTATCCTCTTCCGCGTATAGACGACTTATTCGACCAGTTGCAAGGGTCGAGCTACTACTCCAAGATAGACTTGAGGTCAGGGTATCATCAGCTGAGAGTCCGGGATGAAGACGTCTCCAAAACCGCATTCAGAACTCGCTAAGGTCACTACGAGTTTCTTGTCATGCCATTTGGGTTAACGAATGCGCCTGCCGTATTTATGGATCTGATGAACAGGGTGTGCAAGCCGTACTTAGACAAGTTTGTGATTGTCTTCATCGACGACATTCTGATTTACTCCAAGAGTCAAGAGGAGCACGAACAACACCTACGATTGATTTTGGAACTTCTTCGAAGGGAGCAATTGTACGCCAAGTTTTCCAAATGCGACTTCTGGCTTCGTGAAGTCCACTTCTTAGGCCATGTGGTGAACAGGGATGGGATTCATGTCGATCCATCCAAGGTAGATTCGACCAGGAACTGGCTTGCACCGCGTACACCAACGGAAATACGCCAATTCTTGGGTTTGGCGGGTTATTACAGACGATTCATCAAAGACTTCTCCAAGATTGCACAACCGCTTACAATGCTGACACAGAAGGGTGTTACCTACCGTTGGGGAGATTCTCAGGAAACCGCTTTTCAGTACCTAAAGGATAAGCTTTGCAGCGCACCTATTCTCTCACTGCCAGAGGGCACGGACGATTATGTGGTCTATTGTGACGCATCGATACAGGGGCTTGGTTGTGTATTGATGCAGCATGATAAAGTTATTGCTTACGCTTCTCGACAACTCAAGGTTCATGAACGGAACTATACGACGCACGATTTAGAGCTGGGATCTGTTGTGTTCGCGCTTAAGATATGGCGACACTACCTGTACGGTACCAAGTGCACAATTTACACCGATCACAGGAGTCTCGAGCATATCCTTAAGCAAAAGGATTTGAACATGCGTCAACGAAGATGGGTTGAACTTCTGAACGATTACGAATGCGCCATCAAGTACCATCCAGGCAAGGCCAATGTTGTGGCTGATGCCCTCAGTCGAAAAGACACTTTACCTAGACGTGTACGAGCTTTGCAACTCACCATTCAGTCTAGTCTTCCTGCACAGATACGAACTGCTCAGATAGAAGCATTAAAACCCGAAAACGTTAAGGCTGAAGCCTTACGCGGCTCAAGGCAACGAATGGAACAGAAGGCAGACGGCGCCTACTATGTAACGGGGCGTATTTGGGTCCCACTTTATGGCGGTTTACGAGAGCTTGTAATGGATGAAGCACACAAGTCTCGCTAGTCGGTACATCCAGGGTCGGATAAAATGTACCACGATCTCAAAACAACATACTGGTGGCCTGGCATGAAAGGCCACATCGCGACTTACGTTGGCAAGTGTTTGACATGTGCAAAAGTCAAAGTGGAATATCAGAAACCAGCGGGCCTACTTCAGCAACCCAAGATACCGCAATGGAAATGAGAAGAAATTTCCATGGATTTTGTTACAGGCCTACCCAGATCCCAGCGTGGGAATGATACCATATGGGTGATTGTGGATCGACTCACCAAGTCTGCACACTTCCTGGCTATAAAGGAAACGGATAAGTTCTCCACTCTCGCAGACATCTATCTTAAAGAAGTTGTTTCGAGGCACGGGGTGCCCACCTCCATCATTTCGGATCGGGATGCACGATTCACGTCAGAGCTATGGCAAGCAATGCATAAATCTTTCGGCTCACGGTTAGACATGAGCACAACATATCACCCTCAGACGGATGGACATTCTGAGCGAACGATCCAAACTCTTGAAGACATGCTTCGGGCATGTGTTATTGATTTCGGCAACGGCTGGGAAAAGCACCTCCCTTTGGTGGAGTTCTCATACAATAACAGCTATCACACCAGCATACAAGCCGCTCCATTCGAGGCATTATACGGACATAAATGCCGGTCACCTCTCTGTTGGGCAGAGGTGGGAGATAGTCAGATCACGGGTCCAGAGATTGTAGTGGACGCCACGGAAAAGATTGCACAGATACCACAACGCATGGCGGCAGCACGCGACCGTCAGAAAGCCTACCACGCAGATAAGCGTAGGAAACCGTTGGAATTTCAGGTCGGGGACCGGGTTTTACTAAAAGTCTCACCCTGGAAGGGTGTGGTTCGTTTTGGCAAACGGGGCAAACTAAATCCGCGGTATGTCGGACCGTTCGAGATCATTGAGAAAAAAGGCAAAGTGGCCTACAAGCTAAACCTACCCGCTGAACTCGGTGCAGTTCACAATGTATTTCACGTGTCGAATCTGAAGAAGTGCCTGTCAGATGAGACCCTCATAGTTCCTTTTAAGGAACTCACTATCGACGAGCGGTTGCAGTTCGTCGAGGAGCCAGTTGAAATCACGGACCGGGATGTTAAGGTCCTCAAAAACAAGAGAATCCCTCTTGTTCGAGTTTGTTGGAACTCCCGTCGTGGCCCAGAGTACACCTGGGAACGCGAAGACCAGATGACAGAAAAGTATCCCCAGTTATTCGAAACCAATACAACCACTGTTGAGGCTGAAGCTACTACCAAGGAATTTCGGGACGAAATTCCAGATCAACGGGGGGAGGATGTGACACTCCAAGAAAACCAGTGAACGATGCAACCTATCTAGCTTCCTCAGTGGGTACGTACTAAATTTCGGGACGAAATTTCTTTTAAGTTGGGGATAATGTGACAACTCGAACTTTCGACTTTCACTTTCGCATTAAATGCACGTTGACTTTGACCGTTGACTTCGACTGTTTAGCTGTTTGATTTGTTTGACTTGTAATGTACACGTTGTGATATGATAAAGTGTTTTGTGATTTCATGAGTATGTGGTTGGTTGTGTAAGTGTAACATGAGATTGTAACTGATTAAGCCCATTACGGAATTAAGCTCACTTAGGATTCGACGAATCAGGTGATTCGCCAATAGTGACTCGACGAAACACAAGTGTGTTTCGCCAAACCTAGTCTCGACGAATCAAATGTGATTCGCCGGCCCATCAGATTCGTCAAGCCCATTAAAGGCCCAGGACCTTTTGCACGTATAAGTTATACGGAACCACTTCCTGTGTCACACTTTAGCGAAATCAGAAAAACCCTAGGGCTCTCTTTCTCTATTGACGGCAACCTAGTGTCCCCGAAGTCTCGAACCGATCTAGTTGCTTCCCTGTTCGTTACGGTTAGTGTTTCTCTATGTGTGATTGCTTGCCTATATCATCCATTACTGTTCTTATTTGAAACCATGAAGGATCATGCTAGATAATGACCGTGTTTTGGTTGATGGTGTTGACTAGGCTTTGGTCTTTAGTGTCGGTCTGATGTTTCAAAACTTAGGGATGTAATATGGATCAAATACACGTTAAATGTTAAATGTTAAATGTCATGAATCTGCTTACATATTTATATCTTGCTGATCATGTGTAATTTGATGATGACGCGCGGTATTGAACGATTTCCTTATGATGAATCTGTATGATGATGATGATATGTGCGTATTCAGTTCCGTATGATTGATAGTTGAGATTGACGGCTGTTCTAGAACGACTAGGGTTTCCTGCAAAAACTGTAACTGATATTTGACGTAACTGACGTGTTGTCGAAACAGGACCCTCGGCGAAACAGGATGTGTTTCGCCAAGGGCAGTCAACGAATCACAACCCTGATTCGCCAAACGGAAATTGACGAAATAAACTGGTGTTTCGCCAAGGGAATTCGACGAAACAGAATATGTTTCGCCGACCTGTAATTCGTCAACTTGGATAACTTGCACAGTAACCTAGTTAGACTCTGTTAGAAGTTAACTGTATTAACTAACTGCTGTTAAATGATGAACATGACTTGCATAATCTTGAATACGTGCAATGTGCTACTTGGTGATATGTCTATACGTGAACAAAATGAATACAAACTGATTGTGTATACGTGCATACCCTAGGACGTGATTGATTTACTTCGAGCACATACTTAGCATACCGAGCAAACCCAAGGTGAGTTCACACAGCCAAGGCATGGGGTTCCCGGGTGGGAATGGGATTGGATGACTTATTGTATATACTCAGATGATAGAACCTAACGATAAGATACGGCTAGACTAGTAACAGTTATTGAACTGATCTTCGCACACCTGCCAAGGGTTGGCCGCGATATTATGACTGACTTCGCACACCTGCTTTAGGAAGGCCGCAAACTAAATTTACTAATCTTCGCACACCTGCCTGGGAGGCCGCGATACAAATAAACCTAGTCTAGAATACTTGGGAAAGACATCCCCTAATATCTTCGCATACCTGCCTGGGAGGCCGCGATAGAAACTAATACGATACATGACATAACGAACGAACATACTACTACTCACACTATACTATTAACGAACTATTAACTGTGAACTCGCTCAACTAGTTGTTGACTCTCTGCTGCATGCCTTGCAGGACCTTAGGTACTTATGGAGCTTGCACTAGGAAGGAGCAGGTCGTTGTGGAACATGGATCGTGGATGCTATGTTAAAACGTTTAAACAATCAAACTTAACATTACTTTGGGTTTACATTTACATACTTTGGATTTTCCTTATTACGCTTCCGCTATTGATACTATGTTTGGTTTAGAACATCAATTGTATTGATTTAGGTTTTACGAACTATCTTATTTATATTATGCTATGTTCAATATGATTGATGGCTTGATCCTGGTCATGTCACGCTCCCAAGCGGTGGTACTCCGCGTGTGGATTTTGGGGGTGTGACAGATTTTACTCAGGTTTCAAGTTATAACTCCGAATATGACACCCTTTTTTTGCAGTAAAAATGCAGCTTGAGCTGTTGTCCAAAAACAGTCCCTTAAAAATAGTAAACGGTCTCGAAAAATTACGATTCCAGTGCCATTTGTTTAGTTGTTCCAAAATACACATTTTAGGCTTCAGAAAATCAGTTTTTCGATTTAAAACGGTCCAGTTACAGCCTGTTGAAGTCGGCTGGAAATACAACTCAGCAAGCTGTTTACATTGTAGAAGTTACTAAAAACGCATCAACAAAGACCCTAACCATGGTTTATCGATGAATAAATGTTCAAACCTCAATCATGCTTTAACCAACCCTAAACCACCCAGATTTCAACTTCATACAACCTTTTTATATATGGTTTTCATGCAGAATTTCATGTTCAACTTTTTAGTGTTCATTTTCTTGTGTTGCTTGATTATCATCATCCTACTAAATATCATAACAAAGAACAAGATCAAACAATGGTGTGAAGGGACTTACTACTAGCACAAGGCTAGGGTAACAATCTTAGTGCGAGGATGATGAAGAAGTGATGGTGCTAGAGACTTGAACAAAGCTTCTTCGTGAGCCCTTCAACTTGTAACTACTTTGAATGTTCTTCAAGCTTGGAGGGGAAACTTGTATGAAGAAGATGAAGGTTATGAGAGAGGGTGGTGGTGAAATCGGTTATGGGGGAGGGGGGAGCCAAAAATTAAGGGAAGGGGGTGAGGTTGAGTGAAGGTTTTGAAGTGATGATGAGTTTCCTTGGAACTAGAAGCAACCTAATACCTAGTGTCATCATTCATAATATTCTTGGCCAATAGAAGTTAAGATCTCCTTTACAAAAATCTAAACAAAATATATATGTAATCATGGGCAGATTTTCGGTTGGGGGGCGGGGGGTAAATGAAAATTTTGTTAACTAATAGGTATTAAATTAGAAGGTTAAGGGTATTATCAAGAATAGTGGGTGTATGCCATGTTTACATGGTGTATGCGGATTTTTGTGACCGTAATTATTTAAGAATAATAAAATAATATTTCTGACAAAATTTCGGTGTCCCGGGTAATGTCCGGTTGTTTGGTCGGATACTGTTTCGTTAATTTGTTTAATTGTTCCGTAAGATGTCTTATAGGTATATTTTTGTAACATAATTAATTCCTAACACTTAGGAAAATATTCAGGACTATTTAGTCAAGTTTTCTGCATACTACTAGCATGCTAACACGCACATGTAAGTATGACACAGTAACAGGAAACAGTTAAGTAATTCAACACAGTCACTAAGCACTTTAATTATCATTAAATAATCGTACGGATACATGCAAATACGAGGGTTGTCACATTCTCCCCCTGTTAAGAAAATTTCGTCCCGATATTTAGCACGTGGTTACTGAGGAAGCTAGTTAAGTTGCGTTGGTTTCCTGGTTTTCCTGGGGTGTCACATCATCCCCCCGTTGATTTGGAATTTCGTCCTGAAATTCTGCGGTAGCTTCAGTCTTAGTAGTGGTTGCACTTTTCTTAAACAACTGGGGATACTTGAGTTTCATTTGGTCTTCTCGTTCCCAGGTATACTCTGGGCCACGACGAGAATTCCAACGAACTCGGACGAGAGGTATTTTGGTGTGCTTGAGAATCTTAACGTCTTGATCCGTAATCTCTACTGGTTCCTCGACGAATCGCAGCTGGTCGTCGATAGTGAGCTCCTTTAAGGGACTATGAGGGTCTCATCTGACAGACATTTCTTCATATTTGACACGTGGAATACGTTGTGAACTCCGTTGAGTTCTTCAGGTAGATTCAACCTGTAGGCCACTTTGCCAATTTTCTCAATGATTTCGAATGGTCCGACATAACGCGAATTGAGCTTGCCTCGTTTGTCAAAACGGACTACACCTTTCCAAGGTGAGACTTTGAGTAGCACTCGATCCCCAACCTGGAACTCGAGTGGTTTCCTTCGCTTATCAGCATAGCTTTTCTGACGGTCACGAGCTGCCGCCATTCGCTGTCGTACCTGAGCAATCTTTTCTGTTGTATCTACTACGAGTTCTGGGCCAGTGATTTGATTATCACCAACTTCTGCCCAACAGAGAGGTGATCGGCATTTTCGTCCGTACAATGCCTCAAACGGAGCAGCCTGGATACTGGTGTGGTAACTGTTGTTATATGAAAACTCCACTAACGGGAGGTGCTTTTCCCAGCCATTACCAAAATCGATTACACATGCCCTAAGCATGTATTCAAGGGTTTGGATGGTGCGTTCGGATTGCCCATCCGTCTGTGGATGGTATGCGGTGCTCATATCTAGACGTGAGCCAAAAGACTTGTGCATAGCTTGCCACAGTTCAGAAGTAAAATGCGCGTCACGATCAGAAATGATGGAGGTTGGCACTCCGTGCCTTGATACTACTTCCTTTAGGTAGATGTCTGCTAGAGTAGAAAACTTGTCCGTTTCTTTGATAGGCAAAAAATGTGCAGACTTGGTCAGTCGATCCACGATCACCCAAATGGTATCATTTCCGCGTTGAGATCTGGGCAGGCCGGTAACGAAATCCATGGAAATTTGCTCCCATTTCCATTTAGGTATCTCTGGTTGTTGGAGTGGGCCTGATGGTTTCTGGTATTCGACCTTGACCCTAGCACAAGTCAAGCATTTACTCACGTAGGTTGCTATGCTGGCTTTCATACCAGGGCACCAGTATGTAGTTTTTAGGTCGTGGTACATCTTATCCGAACCAGGATGTACTGAATAACGAGACTTATGTGCTTCACCCATCACAAGCTCACGTAAGTCTCCATAAAGTGGAACCCAGATGCGTCTGTTAACATAGTAGGCGCCGTTTTCTTTTTGTTCTAGCCGTTGCCTCGATCCTCGCAGGGACTCAGCCCTGATGTTCTCAGCCTTCAGTGCTTCAGCCTGAGCATCGCGAATCTGAGCGGGTAGGTTAGATTGGATGGTAAGCTATAACACACGTATACGCTTAGGTATAGTATCCTTTCGGCTGACGGCGTCGGCCACAACATTGGCTTTGCCTGGATGGTATTTGATAGCGCATTCATAATCATTCAAGAGTTCGACCCATCGGCGTTGACGCATGTTTAACTCCTTTTGCTTGAAGATATGCTCGAGACTCCTGTGATCGGTGTAAATGGTGCACTTGGTACCGTACAGGTAATGTCTCCATATCTTAAGCGCGAAAACAACTGCTCCCAATTCCAGGTCGTGTGTAGTGTAGTTCCTTTCGTGAACTTTAAGTTGGCGCGATGCGTAGGCAATGACCTTGTCACGTTGCATCAACACACAACCAAGTCCTTGGATGGAAGCGTCGCAATAAACCACAAAATCATCTGTGCCTTCAGGCAATGAGAGGATAGGCGCGCTACAAAGTCTATCTTTTAGGTGCTGAAATGCGGACTCCTGTGCATCACCCCAACGATAGGTGACACCCTTCTGAGTCAGTGAAGTGAGGGGTTGCGCAATCTTGGAAAAATCCTTGATAAATCTTCTGTAGTATCCTGCCAAACCCAAGAATTGGCGGATTTCTGTTGGTGTACGGGGTGCAGGCCAGTTCTTGATCGAGTCAACCTTGGATGGA
Organism: Helianthus annuus; assembly: GCF_002127325.2. Taxonomy (NCBI): domain Eukaryota; kingdom Viridiplantae; phylum Streptophyta; class Magnoliopsida; order Asterales; family Asteraceae; genus Helianthus; species Helianthus annuus. The sequence goes on from NC_035437.2 coordinate 79,754,610, forward strand.
TCAACATGGATCCCATCCTTGTTTACCACATGGCCTAGAAAGTGGACTTCGCGAAGCCAAAAGTCACATTTCGAAAACTTGGCATACAACTGCTCCTTTCGAAGAAGTTCCAGAATGAGCCTCAGATGTTGCTCGTGTTCCTCCTGACTCTTAGAATAGATCAGGATGTCGTCAATGAACACTATGACAAACTTATCCAGGTAAGGCTTGCACACTCTGTTCATGAGATCCATGAAGACTGCAGGTGCATTTGTTAATCCGAAGGGCATAACCAGAAACTCATAATGGCCGTAACGAGTTCTGAATGCTGTTTTGGAGACGTCCTCCTCTCGGACTCTCAGCTGATGGTATCCCGATCTCAAATCAATCTTAGAGTAATAACTCGACCCTTGCAACTGGTCGAACAAATCGTCAAGGCGTGGAAGAGGATACCGATTCTTCACAGTCACCTTGTTGAGCTCGCGGTAGTCAATACACATCCTGAAAGTACCGTCTTTCTTCTTCACAAACAAGACTGGAGCTCCCCAGGGTGAAGAGCTAGGACGTATAAAACCCTTTTCCAAGAGTTCTTTTAGTTGCGTGGACGGTTCTTCAAGTTCTGATGGAGCTAGACGATACGGTGCTCGAGCTATGGGCGCTGCTCCAGGAGCTAGCTCGATTTGAAATTCAACTTGGCGATGAGGCGGAAGACCAGGTAATTCCTCAGGAAATACCCCGGGAAAGTCGCGCACAATAGGAATGTCTTCTATCTTCTTTTCTTCCGCGGATGAATCAGAAACGAGGGCTAGAATAGCGGTATGACCCTTTCGTAAACACTTCTGTGCTTTAAGGAAAGAGATGATGCCTACAACAGCACCACTCTTGTCGCCACGAATCACGAGGGGTTCTTTACCAGAACAAGGGATACGGACGATTTTCTCCCTGCAAATAATCTCCACTTGGTGTCGAGATAACCAATCCATTCCAATAACGACGTCGAAACTACCTAGAACGATAGGAATAAGATCAATGGAGAAGGTCTGACCAGCTAGGACGAGGTTACAGCCCTTAACTATGTGCGTGGCCTCGAGACTCTTACCGTTTTCTATTTCTACCGTGTGTTTGGTGTTCAAAAGTGTTGGAGTGCGCTTAAGCATTTGGCTAACTTTTAAGGAAACATAACTAGTATCGGCACCCGAATCAAATAAAACAGTGACAAAGAAATCATCCAGAAGAAACTTACCCATCACAGCGTTGGGATCATTCCTTGCTTCTCCCTGACCAATCACGAACACTCGACCTTGGGCGCCATTGCCATTATTGTTACCTCCGTTGCTGTTTCCATTGTGGTTCCCGTTCCTTTGGTTGTTCAGATTCTGGTTTTGGTTCAGCTGGGGGTAGTTCCTCTTAAAGTGGCCTTCAGCGCCACACTGAAAGCATCCTTTATTTCCCTGCTGATGCTGCTGGTGGTGGTTCTGTGGGGCTTGTTGTTGTTGCTGGCGATTCTGATTCGCAGGACGTGGGATCCTGCAATCTTTGGCCTCGTGGCCCAGCTTGTGACATCTCTGACAACGGCCTTTGTTGCACTGCCCGCTGTGATGCAGATTACACCGATTGCACTTAGGGTGATTTCCTTTGTACCCACCCTGACCTTGATTCCCGGAAGTCTGCTGACTGGGGCTCCTGTACTCATTTGTCTTTCGCTGCTGAGATTGAGCTGAAGTAGAACCCTTGCCCAAATTTCCATCCCACTTGCGCTTATTGTCGTTGGGAGCATCAGAAGTAGGGGCGCTAATACGTTTGAGCAGTTTGTTCTGCTCAACTGCCTGATCAGTGAGACGATGAGCCAACTTGACAATTTGCTGAATGGAGCCAAGATTTGCTGAGGTTGCGTGACTCTGAATTTCTGGTACAAGACCCTTGAGGTATAGCTCAATGCGCTTGATGGGAGGGTCTACCATAGTAGGGCACAAGATGGCTAGCTCATTTGACTTCTTTGTGTATGCCTCAATTTCAGATCCTGTCATCTTCAGATTGAAAAATTCTACCTCCAGTTTGTGGATGTCGTCCCGACTGCAGTACTCTTCTCTAATCAGTTCCTTGAAACCATTCCATGTGGTGGCGTTAGCAACCACCAACCCAAGCAATTGAACCTGTGCTTTCCACCAGGTTAATGCAGCTCCTTCGAGTGTTCCAGTAGCATATTTCACCCTTCGATCTTCGGGGCATTCACACATCTCAAAAACAGACTCAAGCTTCTCGAACCAGTGAAGAAGGCCTACAGCTCCTTCTGTGCCACTGAAGGTGCTAGGTCGGCAATCCATGAATGTTTTGAATGTACACACATGAGGCTGAGCATGTTGACCTATGGTGCGAGAATAAAAGACAAGGTTAAGCACAAGAGTTGGTTCGCGAGAGTAGGATCTAAACATCCTAGGATAGGTCGAAATAGCAGGTTATACCTCCTGCAGGAACAGCTGCGAGTGCCTCAGCAACTCGTTCGTTGATCAAAGCCGTCAACTGGGCTTGAGTGAGGTTGATACGTCCTCCGCGTCCGTTCATGATCTTCATAACGAAGCAACATAAGTGAGGGAAGTGTCGCAAAAGTGCGTAAGAGTGAGATGACAGAAGAGAGCAAGCACACAAAGTTCAAATGGCAGTTATCACGTTAGCTAATGCACAGTGTAAACTATCTAACCGACAATATAACATAGATCATACCACCTATTGTGTCGAGTCTTGCACGTGGAGCGAAGCATCGTTGTGGATCGTTGAGCACTGTATAGGTTATAGTCTGGTTTTATCAAAAAGCTTTTCTCTTTTAAAAACCGAGTTCTCTATAACCAATGGCTCTGATACCAATCTGTCACACCCCCAAAATCCACCATGCGGAGTACCACCGCTGGGAGGCGTGACGTGACCAGGATCGAGCCACCAATCATACTGAACAACGTATTTAAGTAAATAAAGCCAACCACAATACGATTGGTGACTAAAAGCTAGTTAACCAAGTTCTTAATTTAAACAGCGGAAGCATAAATGTAAAGTCCAAAACATAAGTCCATAGTTTGTAAGTTAAAGTTCAAAATGCAAGTTTAATAAGTTCATAAGGATTTAAATATTAAGCAAGGAACATAACAGTCCGTACACCACAACAACTCCTTCCTCGTGCAAGCTCCAAGCATCTAACGACCTGTAAGGCATGTAACAACGAGTCAACAAATAAAGTTGAGTGAATTCACGTTTGGTTGTTTAGTTTTAAGTTGTTTCCGAAAACGTGGTTTGTCTTTCATGGCGTAATTGCCGTGAGGGTTACCCCGTAGTTGAAAGTAAGATTAACCAGTTCATTCTTTATTACCCAAACCATTTCCATGATTAGTGGGGGCTTCCCCATGTGAACCACTAGACTGTACCATATCGACCACTAACGCAAATACGTTGTGCCCTACATCAGTGTCTATCATCACTGACGGTTTGCCATAGTCCATTAGTACACGCCCGTCCGACTGGCACGGTGTGAGGTTTGTTAAACCTAATAGCGCTATTAACTAATGACCCGCTCGCCATTGGCCTCGGTGATTAAGTCGATATAAAATGAGGGACTTATGATAGAGTTTTGTCTAGTAAGTTGTAAGGTTGTTGTCCTACCCAAGGAGGATGAACGTACGTAGTTCTACCCAAGGAGAATACGCAGGAGTAATATTGGCATCCTACCCAAGGAGGATGGCCGTACCTATCCTACCCAAGGAGGATATGTAGATTCAGTTTTTAATTCTTTAACCCATTCCCAAACCACCGGGAATCCCATGCCTTAGAAAGTGTGTGAACTCATCTCGGTTTGCTCGGTTAGATTCTCAAAGATAGCTAACAATCATGGTTGGTCAATCACGTCCTAATATGATTACCACTAAATTTATTAGTGACTTCAAATAAGCACAAAATTCCTACACGCATCTAACACATATCATGCATCACTTTAGCGGTTTATGCCCATGTAAACTTCCCATCTATTCCCCACTCATAAACAAACATACGACATTGCACATAACACTTTTATAGACATATAACATGTTATATTACTCTCGGATAACCTACCCGACATTTAGACACGCAAATCACTACTTATGTCGTTTCAGCTTTTATACTCAGAACTGGGCTGTTTTCGGGGATTTTAATAAAATAGTTATCCTTTTCCAAAAATTCTCAAATTTTTACAGAAGGCTCTATGTGTCCCAAAATTTATTATGTAAAAATATCAGAGTCCAGTTCGTTACCTATATTTTATAGAAAATCATTTTCCCGACTGCAATCAGATTTGTTACTTTCTGATTGCAGTTTACGGAATAATTCACTAAAAATTAACCGTAAGTCCGATTGACGAAATTCCAGCTGGAGGGTCATCGTGAGAACGGTGACCGACTACTGTAAAAATTCCTTGAGTCGATTTTACTCAGGTTTCAAGTTATGACTCCGAATATGACACCCTTTTTTTGCAGTAAAAATGCAGCTTGAGCTGCTGTCCAAAAACAGTCCCTTAAAAATAGTAAACGTTCTCGAAAAATTTCGATTCCAGTGCCATTTGTTTAGTTGTTCCAAAATACACATTTTAGGCTTCAGAAAATCAGTTTTTCGATTTAAAACGGTCCAGTTACAGCCTGTTGAAGTCGGCTGGAAATACAACTCAGCAAGCTGTTTACATTGTAGAAGTTACTAAAAACGCATCAACAAAGACCCTAACCATGGTTTATCGATGAATAAATGTTCAAACCTCAATCATGCTTTAACCAACCCTAAACCAACCAGATTTCAACTTCATACAACCTTTTTATATATGGTTTTCATGCAGAATTTCATGTTCAACTTTTTAGTGTTCATTTTCTTGTGTTGCTTGATTATCATCATCCTACTAAATATCATAACAAAGAACAAGATCAAACAATGGTGTGAAGGGACTTACTACTAGCACAAGGCTAGGGTAACAATCTTAGTGCGAGGATGATGAAGAAGTGATGGTGCTAGAGACTTGAACAAAGCTTCTTCGTGAGCCCTTCAACTTGTAACTACTTTGAATGTTCTTCAAGCTTGGAGGGGAAACTTGTATGAAGAAGATGAAGGTTATGAGAGAGGGTGGTGGTGAAATCGGTTATGGGGGAGGGGGGAGCCAAAAATTAAGGGAAGGGGGTGAGGTTGAGTGAAGGTTTTGAAGTGATGATGAGTTTCCTTGGAACTAGAAGCAACCTAATACCTAGTGTCATCATTCATAATATTCTTGGCCAATAGAAGTTAAGATCTCCTTTACAAAAATCTAAACAAAATATATATGTAATCATGGGCAGATTTTCGGTTGGGGGGCGGGGGGTAAATGAAAATTTTGTTAACTAATAGGTATTAAATTAGAAGGTTAAGGGTATTATCAAGAATAGTGGGTGTATGCCATGTTTACATGGTGTATGCGGATTTTTGTGACCGTAATTATTTAAGAATAATAAAATAATATTTCTGACAAAACTTCGGTGTCCCGGGTAATGTCCGGTTGTTTGGTCGGATACTGTTTCGTTAATTTGTTTAATTGTTCCGTAAGATGTCTTATAGGTATATTTTTGTAACATAATTAATTCCTAACACTTAGGAAAATATTCAGGACTATTTAGTCAAGTTTTCTGCATACTACTAGTATGCTAACACGCACATGTAAGTATGACACAGTAACAGGAAACAGTTAAGTAATTCAACACAGTCACTAAGCACTTTAATTATCATTAAATAATCGTACGGATACATGCAAATACGAGGGTTGTCACATTCTCCCCCTGTTAAGAAAATTTCGTCCTGATATTTAGCACGTGGTTACTGAGGAAGCTAGTTAAGTTGCGTTGGTTTCCTGGTTTTCCTGGGGTGTCACATCATCCCCCCGTTGATTTGGAATTTCGTCCTGAAATTCTGCGGTAGCTTCAGTCTTAGTAGTGGTTGCACTTTTCTTAAACAACTGGGGATACTTGAGTTTCATTTGGTCTTCTCGTTCCCAGGTATACTCTGGGCCACGACGAGAATTCCAACGAACTCGGACGAGAGGTATTTTGGTGTGCTTGAGAATCTTAACGTCTTGATCCGTAATCTCTACTGGTTCCTCGACGAATCGCAGCTGGTCGTCGATAGTGAGCTCCTTTAAGGGACTATGAGGGTCTCATCTGACAGACATTTCTTCATATTTGACACGTGGAATACGTTGTGAACTCCGTTGAGTTCTTCAGGTAGATTCAACCTGTAGGCCACTTTGCCAATTTTCTCAATGATTTCGAATGGTCCGACATAACGCGAATTGAGCTTGCCTCGTTTGTCAAAACGGACTACACCTTTCCAAGGTGAGACTTTGAGTAGCACTCGATCCCCAACCTGGAACTCGAGTGGTTTCCTTCGCTTATCAGCATAGCTTTTCTGACGGTCACGAGCTGCCGCCATTCGCTGTCGTACCTGAGCAATCTTTTCTGTTGTATCTACTACGAGTTCTGGGCCAGTGATTTGATTATCACCAACTTCTGTCCAACAGAGAGGTGATCGGCATTTTCGTCCGTACAATGCCTCAAACGGAGCAGCCTGGATACTGGTGTGGTAACTGTTGTTATATGAAAACTCCACTAACGGGAGGTGCTTTTCCCAGCCATTACCAAAATCGATTACACATGCCCTAAGCATGTATTCAAGGGTTTGGATGGTGCGTTCGGATTGCCCATCCGTCTGTGGATGGTATGCGGTGCTCATATCTAGACGTGAGCCAAAAGACTTGTGCATAGCTTGCCACAGTTCAGAAGTAAAATGCGCGTCACGATCAGAAATGATGGAGGTTGGCACTCCGTGCCTTGATACTACTTCCTTTAGGTAGATGTCTGCTAGAGTAGAAAACTTGTCCGTTTCTTTGATAGGCAAAAAATGTGCAGACTTGGTCAGTCGATCCACGATCACCCAAATGGTATCATTTCCGCGTTGAGATCTGGGCAGGCCGGTAACGAAATCCATGGAAATTTGCCCCCATTTCCATTTAGGTATCTCTAGTTGTTGGAGTGGGCCTGATGGTTTCTGGTATTCGACCTTGACCCTAGCACAAGTCAAGCATTTACTGACGTAGGTTGCTATGCTGGCTTTCATACCAGGGCACCAGTATGTAGTTTTTAGGTCGTGGTACATCTTATCCGAACCAGGATGTACTGAATAACGAGACTTATGTGCTTCACCCATCACAAGCTCACGTAAGTCTCCATAAAGTGGAACCCAGATGCGTCTGTTAACATAGTAGGCGCCGTTTTCTTTTTGTTCTAGCCGTTGCCTCGATCCTCGCAGGGACTCAGCCCTGATGTTCTCAGCCTTCAGTGCTTCAGCCTGAGCATCGCGAATCTGAGCGGGTAGGTTAGATTGGATGGTAAGCTATAACACACGTATACGCTTAGGTATAGTATCCTTTCGGCTGACGGCGTCGGCCACAACATTGGCTTTGCCTGGATGGTATTTGATAGCGCATTCATAATCATTCAAGAGTTCGACCCATCGGCGTTGACGCATGTTTAACTCCTTTTGCTTGAAGATATGCTCGAGACTCCTGTGATCGGTGTAAATGGTGCACTTGGTACCGTACAGGTAATGTCTCCATATCTTAAGCGCGAAAACAACTGCTCCCAATTCCAGGTCGTGTGTAGTGTAGTTCCTTTCGTGAACTTTAAGTTGGCGCGATGCGTAGGCAATGACCTTGTCACGTTGCATCAACACACAACCAAGTCCTTGGATGGAAGCGTCGCAATAAACCACAAAATCATCTGTGCCTTCAGGCAATGAGAGGATAGGCGCGCTACAAAGTCTATCTTTTAGGTGCTGAAATGCGGACTCCTGTGCATCACCCCAACGATAGGTGACACCCTTCTGAGTCAGTGAAGTGAGGGGTTGCGCAATCTTGGAAAAATCCTTGATAAATCTTCTGTAGTATCCTGCCAAACCCAAGAATTGGCGGATTTCTGTTGGTGTACGGGGTGCAGGCCAGTTCTTGATCGAGTCAACCTTGGATGGATCAACATGGATCCCATCCTTGTTTACCACATGGCCTAGAAAGTGGACTTCGCGAAGCCAAAAGTCACATTTCGAAAACTTGGCATACAACTGCTCCTTTCGAAGAAGTTCCAGAATGAGCCTCAGATGTTGCTCGTGTTCCTCCTGACTCTTAGAATAGATCAGGATGTCGTCAATGAACACTATGACAAACTTATCCAGGTAAGGCTTGCACACTCTGTTCATGAGATCCATGAAGACTGCAGGTGCATTTGTTAATCCGAAGGGCATAACCAGAAACTCATAATGGCCGTAACGAGTTCTGAATGCTGTTTTGGAGACGTCCTCCTCTCGGACTCTCAGCTGATGGTATCCCGATCTCAAATCAATCTTAGAGTAATAACTCGACCCTTGCAACTGGTCGAACAAATCGTCAAGGCGTGGAAGAGGATACCGATTCTTCACAGTCACCTTGTTGAGCTCGCGGTAGTCAATACACATCCTGAAAGTACCGTCTTTCTTCTTCACAAACAAGACTGGAGCTCCCCAGGGTGAAGAGCTAGGACGTATAAAACCCTTTTCCAAGAGTTCTTTTAGTTGCGTGGACGGTTCTTCAAGTTCTGATGGAGCTAGACGATACGGTGCTCGAGCTATGGGCGCTGCTCCAGGAGCTAGCTCGATTTGAAATTCAACTTGGCGATGAGGCGGAAGACCAGGTAATTCCTCAGGAAATACCCCGGGAAAGTCGCGCACAATAGGAATGTCTTCTATCTTCTTTTCTTCCGCGGATGAATCAGAAACGAGGGCTAGAATAGCGGTATGACCCTTTCGTAAACACTTCTGTGCTTTAAGGAAAGAGATGATGCCTACAACAGCACCACTCTTGTCGCCACGAATCACGAGGGGTTCTTTACCAGAACAAGGGATACGGACGATTTTCTCCCTGCAAATAATCTCCACTTGGTGTCGAGATAACCAATCCATTCCAATAACGACGTCGAAACTACCTAGAACGATAGGAATAAGATCGATGGAGAAGGTCTGACCAGCTAGGACGAGGTTACAGCCCTTAACTATGTGCGTGGCCTCGAGACTCTTACCGTTTTCTATTTCTACCGTGTGTTTGGTGTTCAAAAGTGTTGGAGTGCGCTTAAGCATTTGGCTAACTTTTAAGGAAACATAACTAGTATCGGCACCCGAATCAAATAAAACAGTGACAAAGAAATCATCCAGAAGAAACTTACCCATCACAGCGTTGGGATCATTCCTTGCTTCTCCCTGACCAATCACGAACACTCGACCTTGGGCGCCATTGCCATTATTGTTACCTCCGTTGCTGTTTCCATTGTGGTTCCCGTTCCTTTGGTTGTTCAGATTCTGGTTTTGGTTCAGCTGGGGGTAGTTCCTCTTAAAGTGGCCTTCAGCGCCACACTGAAAGCATCCTTTATTTCCCTGCTGATGCTGCTGGTGGTGGTTCTGTGGGGCTTGTTGTTGTTGCTGGCGATTCTGATTCGCAGGACGTGGGATCCTGCAATCTTTGGCCTCGTGGCCCAGCTTGTGACATCTCTGACAACGGCCTTTGTTGCACTGCCCGCTGTGATGCAGATTACACCGATTGCACTTAGGGTGATTTCCTTTGTACCCACCCTGACCTTGATTCCCGGAAGTCTGCTGACTGGGGCTCCTGTACTCATTTGTCTTTCGCTGCTGAGATTGAGCTGAAGTAGAACCCTTGCCCAAATTTCCATCCCACTTGCGCTTATTGTCGTTGGGAGCATCAGAAGTAGGGGCGCTAATACGTTTGAGCAGTTTGTTCTGCTCAACTGCCTGATCAGTGAGACGATGAGCCAACTTGACAATTTGCTGAATGGAGCCAAGATTTGCTGAGGTTGCGTGACTCTGAATTTCTGGTACAAGACCCTTGAGGTATAGCTCAATGCGCTTGATGGGAGGGTCTACCATAGTAGGGCACAAGATGGCTAGCTCATTTGACTTCTTTGTGTATGCCTCAATTTCAGATCCTGTCATCTTCAGATTGAAAAATTCTACCTCTAGTTTGTGGATGTCGTCCCGACTGCAGTACTCTTCTCTAATCAGTTCCTTGAAACCATTCCATGTGGTGGCGTTAGCAACCACCAACCCAAGCAATTGAACCTGTGCTTTCCACCAGGTTAATGCAGCTCCTTCGAGTGTTCCAGTAGCATATTTCACCCTTCGATCTTCGGGGCATTCACACATCTCAAAAACAGACTCAAGCTTCTCGAACCAGTGAAGAAGGCCTACAGCTCCTTCTGTGCCACTGAAGGTGCTAGGTCGGCAATCCATGAATGTTTTGAATGTACACACATGAGGCTGAGCATGTTGACCTATGGTGCGAGAATAAAAGACAAGGTTAAGCACAAGAGTTGGTTCGCGAGAGTAGGATCTAAACATCCTAGGATAGGTCGAAATAGCAGGTTATACCTCCTGCAGGAACAGCTGCGAGTGCCTCAGCAACTCGTTCGTTGATCAAAGCCGTCAACTGGGCTTGAGTGAGGTTGATACGTCCTCCGCGTCCGTTCATGATCTTCATAACGAAGCAACATAAGTGAGGGAAGTGTCGCAAAAGTGCGTAAGAGTGAGATGACAGAAGAGAGCAAGCACACAAAGTTCAAATGGCAGTTATCACGTTAGCTAATGCACAGTGTAAACTATCTAACCGACAATATAACATAGATCATACCACCTATTGTGTCGAGTCTTGCACGTGGAGCGAAGCATCGTTGTGGATCGTTGAGCACTGTATAGGTTATAGTCTGGTTTTATCAAAAAGCTTTTCTCTTTTAAAAACCGAGTTCTCTATAACCAATGGCTCTGATACCAATCTGTCACACCCCCAAAATCCACCATGCGGAGTACCACCGCTGGGAGGCGTGACGTGACCAGGATCGAGCCACCAATCATACTGAACAACGTATTTAAGTAAATAAAGCCAACCACAATACGATTGGTGACTAAAAGCTAGTTAACCAAGTTCTTAATTTAAACAGCGGAAGCATAAATGTAAAGTCCAAAACATAAGTCCATAGTTTGTAAGTTAAAGTTCAAAATGCAAGTTTAATAAGTTCATAAGGATTTAAATATTAAGCAAGGAACATAACAGTCCGTACACCACAACAACTCCTTCCTCGTGCAAGCTCCAAGCATCTAACGACCTGTAAGGCATGTAACAACGAGTCAACAAATAAAGTTGAGTGAATTCACGTTTGGTTGTTTAGTTTTAAGTTGTTTCCGAAAACGTGGTTTGTCTTTCATGGCGTAATTGCCGTGAGGGTTACCCCGTAGTTGAAAGTAAGATTAACCAGTTCATTCTTTATTACCCAAACCATTTCCATGATTAGTGGGGGCTTCCCCATGTGAACCACTAGACTGTACCATATCGACCACTAACGCAAATACGTTGTGCCCTACATCAGTGTCTATCATCACTGACGGTTTGCCATAGTCCATTAGTACACGCCCGTCCGACTGGCACGGTGTGAGGTTTGTTAAACCTAATAGCGCTATTAACTAATGACCCGCTCGCCATTGGCCTCGGTGATTAAGTCGATATAAAATGAGGGACTTATGATAGAGTTTTGTCTAGTAAGTTGTAAGGTTGTTGTCCTACCCAAGGAGGATGAACGTACGTAGTTCTACCCAAGGAGAATACGCAGGAGTAATATTGGCATCCTACCCAAGGAGGATGGCCGTACCTATCCTACCCAAGGAGGATATGTAGATTCAGTTTTTAATTCTTTAACCCATTCCCAAACCACCGGGAATCCCATGCCTTAGAAAGTGTGTGAACTCATCTCGGTTTGCTCGGTTAGATTCTCAAAGATAGCTAACAATCATGGTTGGTCAATCACGTCCTAATATGATTACCACTAAATTTATTAGTGACTTCAAATAAGCACAAAATTCCTACACGCATCTAACACATATCATGCATCACTTTAGCGGTTTATGCCCATGTAAACTTCCCATCTATTCCCCACTCATAAACAAACATACGACATTGCACATAACACTTTTATAGACATATAACATGTTATATTACTCTCGGATAACCTACCCGACATTTAGACACGCAAATCACTACTTATGTCGTTTCAGCTTTTATACTCAGAACTGGGCTGTTTTCGGGGATTTTAATAAAATAGTTATCCTTTTCCAAAAATTCTCAAATTTTTACAGAAGGCTCTATGTGTCCCAAAATTTATTATGTAAAAATATCAGAGTCCAGTTCGTTACCTATATTTTATAGAAAATCATTTTCCCGACTGCAATCAGATTTGTTACTTTCTGATTGCAGTTTACGGAATAATTCACTAAAAATTAACCGTAAGTCCGATTGACGAAATTCCAGCTGGAGGGTCATCGTGAGAACGGTGACCGACTACTGTAAAAATTCCTTGAGTCGATTTTACTCAGGTTTCAAGTTATGACTCCGAATATGACACCCTTTTTTTGCAGTAAAAATGCAGCTTGAGCTGCTGTCCAAAAACAGTCCCTTAAAAATAGTAAACGTTCTCGAAAAATTTCGATTCCAGTGCCATTTGTTTAGTTGTTCCAAAATACACATTTTAGGCTTCAGAAAATCAGTTTTTCGATTTAAAACGGTCCAGTTACAGCCTGTTGAAGTCGGCTGGAAATACAACTCAGCAAGCTGTTTACATTGTAGAAGTTACTAAAAACGCATCAACAAAGACCCTAACCATGGTTTATCGATGAATAAATGTTCAAACCTCAATCATGCTTTAACCAACCCTAAACCAACCAGATTTCAACTTCATACAACCTTTTTATATATGGTTTTCATGCAGAATTTCATGTTCAACTTTTTAGTGTTCATTTTCTTGTGTTGCTTGATTATCATCATCCTACTAAATATCATAACAAAGAACAAGATCAAACAATGGTGTGAAGGGACTTACTACTAGCACAAGGCTAGGGTAACAATCTTAGTGCGAGGATGATGAAGAAGTGATGGTGCTAGAGACTTGAACAAAGCTTCTTCGTGAGCCCTTCAACTTGTAACTACTTTGAATGTTCTTCAAGCTTGGAGGGGAAACTTGTATGAAGAAGATGAAGGTTATGAGAGAGGGTGGTGGTGAAATCGGTTATGGGGGAGGGGGGAGCCAAAAATTAAGGGAAGGGGGTGAGGTTGAGTGAAGGTTTTGAAGTGATGATGAGTTTCCTTGGAACTAGAAGCAACCTAATACCTAGTGTCATCATTCATAATATTCTTGGCCAATAGAAGTTAAGATCTCCTTTACAAAAATCTAAACAAAATATATATGTAATCATGGGCAGATTTTCGGTTGGGGGGCGGGGGGTAAATGAAAATTTTGTTAACTAATAGGTATTAAATTAGAAGGTTAAGGGTATTATCAAGAATAGTGGGTGTATGCCATGTTTACATGGTGTATGCGGATTTTTGTGACCGTAATTATTTAAGAATAATAAAATAATATTTCTGACAAAACTTCGGTGTCCCGGGTAATGTCCGGTTGTTTGGTCGGATACTGTTTCGTTAATTTGTTTAATTGTTCCGTAAGATGTCTTATAGGTATATTTTTGTAACATAATTAATTCCTAACACTTAGGAAAATATTCAGGACTATTTAGTCAAGTTTTCTGCATACTACTAGTATGCTAACACGCACATGTAAGTATGACACAGTAACAGGAAACAGTTAAGTAATTCAACACAGTCACTAAGCACTTTAATTATCATTAAATAATCGTACGGATACATGCAAATACGAGGGTTGTCACATTCTCCCCCTGTTAAGAAAATTTCGTCCTGATATTTAGCACGTGGTTACTGAGGAAGCTAGTTAAGTTGCGTTGGTTTCCTGGTTTTCCTGGGGTGTCACATCATCCCCCCGTTGATTTGGAATTTCGTCCTGAAATTCTGCGGTAGCTTCAGTCTTAGTAGTGGTTGCACTTTTCTTAAACAACTGGGGATACTTGAGTTTCATTTGGTCTTCTCGTTCCCAGGTATACTCTGGGCCACGACGAGAATTCCAACGAACTCGGACGAGAGGTATTTTGGTGTGCTTGAGAATCTTAACGTCTTGATCCGTAATCTCTACTGGTTCCTCGACGAATCGCAGCTGGTCGTCGATAGTGAGCTCCTTTAAGGGACTATGAGGGTCTCATCTGACAGACATTTCTTCATATTTGACACGTGGAATACGTTGTGAACTCCGTTGAGTTCTTCAGGTAGATTCAACCTGTAGGCCACTTTGCCAATTTTCTCAATGATTTCGAATGGTCCGACATAACGCGAATTGAGCTTGCCTCGTTTGTCAAAACGGACTACACCTTTCCAAGGTGAGACTTTGAGTAGCACTCGATCCCCAACCTGGAACTCGAGTGGTTTCCTTCGCTTATCAGCATAGCTTTTCTGACGGTCACGAGCTGCCGCCATTCGCTGTCGTACCTGAGCAATCTTTTCTGTTGTATCTACTACGAGTTCTGGGCCAGTGATTTGATTATCACCAACTTCTGCCCAACAGAGAGGTGATCGGCATTTTCGTCCGTACAATGCCTCAAACGGAGCAGCCTGGATACTGGTGTGGTAACTGTTGTTATATGAAAACTCCACTAACGGGAGGTGCTTTTCCCAGCCATTACCAAAATCGATTACACATGCCCTAAGCATGTATTCAAGGGTTTGGATGGTGCGTTCGGATTGCCCATCCGTCTGTGGATGGTATGCGGTGCTCATATCTAGACGTGAGCCAAAAGACTTGTGCATAGCTTGCCACAGTTCAGAAGTAAAATGCGCGTCACGATCAGAAATGATGGAGGTTGGCACTCCGTGCCTTGATACTACTTCCTTTAGGTAGATGTCTGCTAGAGTAGAAAACTTGTCCGTTTCTTTGATAGGCAAAAAATGTGCAGACTTGGTCAGTCGATCCACGATCACCCAAATGGTATCATTTCCGCGTTGAGATCTGGGCAGGCCGGTAACGAAATCCATGGAAATTTGCTCCCATTTCCATTTAGGTATCTCTGGTTGTTGGAGTGGGCCTGATGGTTTCTGGTATTCGACCTTGACCCTAGCACAAGTCAAGCATTTACTGACGTAGGTTGCTATGCTGGCTTTCATACCAGGGCACCAGTATGTAGTTTTTAGGTCGTGGTACATCTTATCCGAACCAGGATGTACTGAATAACGAGACTTATGTGCTTCACCCATCACAAGCTCACGTAAGTCTCCATAAAGTGGAACCCAGATGCGTCTGTTAACATAGTAGGCGCCGTTTTCTTTTTGTTCTAGCCGTTGCCTCGATCCTCGCAGGGACTCAGCCCTGATGTTCTCAGCCTTCAGTGCTTCAGCCTGAGCATCGCGAATCTGAGCGGGTAGGTTAGATTGGATGGTAAGCTATAACACACGTATACGCTTAGGTATAGTATCCTTTCGGCTGACGGCGTCGGCCACAACATTGGCTTTGCCTGGATGGTATTTGATAGCGCATTCATAATCATTCAAGAGTTCGACCCATCGGCGTTGACGCATGTTTAACTCCTTTTGCTTGAAGATATGCTCGAGACTCCTGTGATCGGTGTAAATGGTGCACTTGGTACCGTACAGGTAATGTCTCCATATCTTAAGCGCGAAAACAACTGCTCCCAATTCCAGGTCGTGTGTAGTGTAGTTCCTTTCGTGAACTTTAAGTTGGCGCGATGCGTAGGCAATGACCTTGTCACGTTGCATCAACACACAACCAAGTCCTTGGATGGAAGCGTCGCAATAAACCACAAAATCATCTGTGCCTTCAGGCAATGAGAGGATAGGCGCGCTACAAAGTCTATCTTTTAGGTGCTGAAATGCGGACTCCTGTGCATCACCCCAACGATAGGTGACACCCTTCTGAGTCAGTGAAGTGAGGGGTTGCGCAATCTTGGAAAAATCCTTGATAAATCTTCTGTAGTATCCTGCCAAACCCAAGAATTGGCGGATTTCTGTTGGTGTACGGGGTGCAGGCCAGTTCTTGATCGAGTCAACCTTGGATGGATCAACATGGATCCCATCCTTGTTTACCACATGGCCTAGAAAGTGGACTTCGCGAAGCCAAAAGTCACATTTCGAAAACTTGGCATACAACTGCTCCTTTCGAAGAAGTTCCAGAATGAGCCTCAGATGTTGCTCGTGTTCCTCCTGACTCTTAGAATAGATCAGGATGTCGTCAATGAACACTATGACAAACTTATCCAGGTAAGGCTTGCACACTCTGTTCATGAGATCCATGAAGACTGCAGGTGCATTTGTTAATCCGAAGGGCATAACCAGAAACTCATAATGGCCGTAACGAGTTCTGAATGCTGTTTTGGAGACGTCCTCCTCTCGGACTCTCAGCTGATGGTATCCCGATCTCAAATCAATCTTAGAGTAATAACTCGACCCTTGCAACTGGTCGAACAAATCGTCAAGGCGTGGAAGAGGATACCGATTCTTCACAGTCACCTTGTTGAGCTCGCGGTAGTCAATACACATCCTGAAAGTACCGTCTTTCTTCTTCACAAACAAGACTGGAGCTCCCCAGGGTGAAGAGCTAGGACGTATAAAACCCTTTTCCAAGAGTTCTTTTAGTTGCGTGGACGGTTCTTCAAGTTCTGATGGAGCTAGACGATACGGTGCTCGAGCTATGGGCGCTGCTCCAGGAGCTAGCTCGATTTGAAATTCAACTTGGCGATGAGGCGGAAGACCAGGTAATTCCTCAGGAAATACCCCGGGAAAGTCGCGCACAATAGGAATGTCTTCTATCTTCTTTTCTTCCGCGGATGAATCAGAAACGAGGGCTAGAATAGCGGTATGACCCTTTCGTAAACACTTCTGTGCTTTAAGGAAAGAGATGATGCCTACAACAGCACCACTCTTGTCGCCACGAATCACGAGGGGTTCTTTACCAGAACAAGGGATACGGACGATTTTCTCCCTGCAAATAATCTCCACTTGGTGTCGAGATAACCAATCCATTCCAATAACGACGTCGAAACTACCTAGAACGATAGGAATAAGATCGATGGAGAAGGTCTGACCAGCTAGGACGAGGTTACAGCCCTTAACTATGTGCGTGGCCTCGAGACTCTTACCGTTTTCTATTTCTACCGTGTGTTTGGTGTTCAAAAGTGTTGGAGTGCGCTTAAGCATTTGGCTAACTTTTAAGGAAACATAACTAGTATCGGCACCCGAATCAAATAAAACAGTGACAAAGAAATCATCCAGAAGAAACTTACCCATCACAGCGTTGGGATCATTCCTTGCTTCTCCCTGACCAATCACGAACACTCGACCTTGGGCGCCATTGCCATTATTGTTACCTCCGTTGCTGTTTCCATTGTGGTTCCCGTTCCTTTGGTTGTTCAGATTCTGGTTTTGGTTCAGCTGGGGGTAGTTCCTCTTAAAGTGGCCTTCAGCGCCACACTGAAAGCATCCTTTATTTCCCTGCTGATGCTGCTGGTGGTGGTTCTGTGGGGCTTGTTGTTGTTGCTGGCGATTCTGATTCGCAGGACGTGGGATCCTGCAATCTTTGGCCTCGTGGCCCAGCTTGTGACATCTCTGACAACGGCCTTTGTTGCACTGCCCGCTGTGATGCAGATTACACCGATTGCACTTAGGGTGATTTCCTTTGTACCCACCCTGACCTTGATTCCCGGAAGTCTGCTGACTGGGGCTCCTGTACTCATTTGTCTTTCGCTGCTGAGATTGAGCTGAAGTAGAACCCTTGCCCAAATTTCCATCCCACTTGCGCTTATTGTCGTTGGGAGCATCAGAAGTAGGGGCGCTAATACGTTTGAGCAGTTTGTTCTGCTCAACTGCCTGATCAGTGAGACGATGAGCCAACTTGACAATTTGCTGAATGGAGCCAAGATTTGCTGAGGTTGCGTGACTCTGAATTTCTGGTACAAGACCCTTGAGGTATAGCTCAATGCGCTTGATGGGAGGGTCTACCATAGTAGGGCACAAGATGGCTAGCTCATTTGACTTCTTTGTGTATGCCTCAATTTCAGATCCTGTCATCTTCAGATTGAAAAATTCTACCTCCAGTTTGTGGATGTCGTCCCGACTGCAGTACTCTTCTCTAATCAGTTCCTTGAAACCATTCCATGTGGTGGCGTTAGCAACCACCAACCCAAGCAATTGAACCTGTGCTTTCCACCAGGTTAATGCAGCTCCTTCGAGTGTTCCAGTAGCATATTTCACCCTTCGATCTTCGGGGCATTCACACATCTCAAAAACAGACTCAAGCTTCTCGAACCAGTGAAGAAGGCCTACAGCTCCTTCTGTGCCACTGAAGGTGCTAGGTCGGCAATCCATGAATGTTTTGAATGTACACACATGAGGCTGAGCATGTTGACCTATGGTGCGAGAATAAAAGACAAGGTTAAGCACAAGAGTTGGTTCGCGAGAGTAGGATCTAAACATCCTAGGATAGGTCGAAATAGCAGGTTATACCTCCTGCAGGAACAGCTGCGAGTGCCTCAGCAACTCGTTCGTTGATCAAAGCCGTCAACTGGGCTTGAGTGAGGTTGATACGTCCTCCGCGTCCGTTCATGATCTTCATAACGAAGCAACATAAGTGAGGGAAGTGTCGCAAAAGTGCGTAAGAGTGAGATGACAGAAGAGAGCAAGCACACAAAGTTCAAATGGCAGTTATCACGTTAGCTAATGCACAGTGTAAACTATCTAACCGACAATATAACATAGATCATACCACCTATTGTGTCGAGTCTTGCACGTGGAGCGAAGCATCGTTGTGGATCGTTGAGCACTGTATAGGTTATAGTCTGGTTTTATCAAAAAGCTTTTCTCTTTTAAAAACCGAGTTCTCTATAACCAATGGCTCTGATACCAATCTGTCACACCCCCAAAATCCACCATGCGGAGTACCACCGCTGGGAGGCGTGACGTGACCAGGATCGAGCCACCAATCATACTGAACAACGTATTTAAGTAAATAAAGCCAACCACAATACGATTGGTGACTAAAAGCTAGTTAACCAAGTTCTTAATTTAAACAGCGGAAGCATAAATGTAAAGTCCAAAACATAAGTCCATAGTTTGTAAGTTAAAGTTCAAAATGCAAGTTTAATAAGTTCATAAGGATTTAAATATTAAGCAAGGAACATAACAGTCCGTACACCACAACAACTCCTTCCTCGTGCAAGCTCCAAGCATCTAATGACCTGTAAGGCATGTAACAACGAGTCAACAAATAAAGTTGAGTGAATTCACGTTTGGTTGTTTAGTTTTAAGTTGTTTCCGAAAACGTGGTTTGTCTTTCATGGCGTAATTGCCGTGAGGGTTACCCCGTAGTTGAAAGTAAGATTAACCAGTTCATTCTTTATTACCCAAACCATTTCCATGATTAGTGGGGGCTTCCCCATGTGAACCACTAGACTGTACCATATCGACCACTAACGCAAATACGTTGTGCCCTACATCAGTGTCTATCATCACTGACGGTTTGCCATAGTCCATTAGTACACGCCCGTCCGACTGGCACGGTGTGAGGTTTGTTAAACCTAATAGCGCTATTAACTAATGACCCGCTCGCCATTGGCCTCGGTGATTAAGTCGATATAAAATGAGGGACTTATGATAGAGTTTTGTCTAGTAAGTTGTAAGGTTGTTGTCCTACCCAAGGAGGATGAACGTACGTAGTTCTACCCAAGGAGAATACGCAGGAGTAATATTGGCATCCTACCCAAGGAGGATGGCCGTACCTATCCTACCCAAGGAGGATATGTAGATTCAGTTTTTAATTCTTTAACCCATTCCCAAACCACCGGGAATCCCATGCCTTAGAAAGTGTGTGAACTCATCTCGGTTTGCTCGGTTAGATTCTCAAAGATAGCTAACAATCATGGTTGGTCAATCACGTCCTAATATGATTACCACTAAATTTATTAGTGACTTCAAATAAGCACAAAATTCCTACACGCATCTAACACATATCATGCATCACTTTAGCGGTTTATGCCCATGTAAACTTCCCATCTATTCCCCACTCATAAACAAACATACGACATTGCACATAACACTTTTATAGACATATAACATGTTATATTACTCTCGGATAACCTACCCGACATTTAGACACGCAAATCACTACTTATGTCGTTTCAGCTTTTATACTCAGAACTGGGCTGTTTTCGGGGATTTTAATAAAATAGTTATCCTTTTCCAAAAATTCTCAAATTTTTACAGAAGGCTCTATGTGTCCCAAAATTTATTATGTAAAAATATCAGAGTCCAGTTCGTTACCTATATTTTATAGAAAATCATTTTCCCGACTGCAATCAGATTTGTTACTTTCTGATTGCAGTTTACGGAATAATTCACTAAAAATTAACCGTAAGTCCGATTGACGAAATTCCAGCTGGAGGGTCATCGTGAGAACGGTGACCGACTACTGTAAAAATTCCTTGAGTCGATTTTACTCAGGTTTCAAGTTATGACTCCGAATATGACACCCTTTTTTTGCAGTAAAAATGCAGCTTGAGCTGCTGTCCAAAAACAGTCCCTTAAAAATAGTAAACGTTCTCGAAAAATTTCGATTCCAGTGCCATTTGTTTAGTTGTTCCAAAATACACATTTTAGGCTTCAGAAAATCAGTTTTTCGATTTAAAACGGTCCAGTTACAGCCTGTTGAAGTCGGCTGGAAATACAACTCAGCAAGCTGTTTACATTGTAGAAGTTACTAAAAACGCATCAACAAAGACCCTAACCATGGTTTATCGATGAATAAATGTTCAAACCTCAATCATGCTTTAACCAACCCTAAACCAACCAGATTTCAACTTCATACAACCTTTTTATATATGGTTTTCATGCAGAATTTCATGTTCAACTTTTTAGTGTTCATTTTCTTGTGTTGCTTGATTATCATCATCCTACTAAATATCATAACAAAGAACAAGATCAAACAATGGTGTGAAGGGACTTACTACTAGCACAAGGCTAGGGTAACAATCTTAGTGCGAGGATGATGAAGAAGTGATGGTGCTAGAGACTTGAACAAAGCTTCTTCGTGAGCCCTTCAACTTGTAACTACTTTGAATGTTCTTCAAGCTTGGAGGGGAAACTTGTATGAAGAAGATGAAGGTTATGAGAGAGGGTGGTGGTGAAATCGGTTATGGGGGAGGGGGGAGCCAAAAATTAAGGGAAGGGGGTGAGGTTGAGTGAAGGTTTTGAAGTGATGATGAGTTTCCTTGGAACTAGAAGCAACCTAATACCTAGCGTCATCATTCATAAGATTCTTGGCCAATAGAAGTTAAGATCTCCTTTACAAAAATCTAAACAAAATATATATGTAATCATGGGGAGATTTTCGTTTGGGGGGGGGGGTAAAATGAAAATTTTGTTAACTAATAGGTATTAAATTAGAAGGTTAAGGGTATTATCAAGAATAGTGGGTGTATGCCATGTTTACATGGTGTATGCGGATTTTTGTGACCGTAATTATTTAAGAATAATAAAATAATATTTCTGACAAAATTTCGGTGTCCCGGGTAATGTCCGGTTGTTCGGTCGGATACTGTTCGTTAATTTGTTTAATTTTTCCGTAAGATGTCTTATAGGTATATTTTTGTAACATAATTAATTCCTAACACTTAGGAAAATATTCAGGACTATTTAGTCAAGTTTTCTGCATACTACTAGTATGCTAACACGCACATGTAAGTATGACACAGTAACAGGAAACAGTTAAGTAATTCAACACAGTCACTAAACACTTTAATTATCATTAAATAATCGTACGGATACATGCAAATACGAGGGTTGTCACAAACTCCGTGTGCATGAAGAAGATATTCCCAAGACAGCGTTCCGCACTCGCTATGGGCATTATGAGTTCACAGTCATGCCATTCGGTTTGACTAATGCTCCTGCTGTTTTCATGGACTTGATGAATAGGATCTGCAAGCCTTATTTGGATAAGTTCATCATCGTTTTCATTGATGACATCTTGATTTATTCTAAGATGCGAGCTGATCATGAGCAACATCTTCGTCTTACTTTGGAACTCCTAAAGAAAGAGCAACTTTTCGCTAAATTCTCCAAGTGTGAATTCTGGCTTAAAGAGGTTCAATTCTTAGGACATATTGTCAACGAACAAGGTATTCATGTAGATCCCTCCAAGATCAGTGCGATTAAGGATTGGGATACACCTACTACTCCTACTGAAGTTCATTCTTTTCTTGGTCTAGCGGGTTATTATCGCCATTTCATTGAAAATTTCTCGAAGATTGCAGTTCCTCTAACTGCTCTAACTCAAAAGAACAAGCCATTTGATTGGGGATTCAAGCAAGAGGAAGCGTTTCTGACTTTAAAACAAAAACTTTGCGACGTGCCTGTTCTAACCTTGCCCGAGGGCAATGATGATTTCGTCGTTTATTGCGATGCATCTAAATTAGGTCTTGGCTGCGTCCTGATGCAAAGAAACAAAGTCATAGCATTCGCATCAAGGCAGTTGAAGATACATGAGAAGAACTACACCACTCATGATCTTGAGTTGGGTGTAGTTGTCTTCGCTCTTAAGATTTGGAGACACTCTTTGTACGGCACAAAATGTGTGGTTTTCACTGACCACAAAAGTCTCCAGCATATCTTCAGTCAGAAAGAACTCAACATGAGGCAACGACGTTGGGTGGAGCTTCTAAACGACTATGACTGCGAAATTCGCTACCATCCTCGTAAGGCGAATGTCGTGGCCGATGCTGTGAGTCGCAAGGAACGTACTAAGCTTCATTATGTTCGTGTCCAACCTGTTATTCAAGCTCAATCCGATATCCAAGCACATATTTCTCAGGCTCAACAATCTTGTGTTTCACAAGACTTGATGGATAAGGAATTTCCCTACCACATAACGCCTGATCTGGAACTGAAGGACAATGGATCGTATTACTTCAGGGACCGTTTATGGGTCCCGAGCCAAGATAATCTTCGTACCTTGCTTATGGATGAAACCCATAAGTCTCGTTATTCTATTCATCCTGGCTCAGATAAGATGTATAAGGATCTTCGTATTCAGTATTGGTGGCCTGGTATGAAGAAAGACATCGCCTTATATGTATCAAAATGCCTTACTTGTCTTAAAGTTAAGGCTGAACATCAGCGTCCTTCTGGATTATTGGAGTAACCAGAGATCCCAGTTTGGAAATGGGAAAACATTACCATGGATCTCATTACCAAACTCCCGTGCACAAAGAAAGGTCATGATGCCATCTGGGTAGTCGTTGATCGTCTTACCAAGTTAGCGTATTTCTTGCCAATCCGTGAGGATTTTTCGGCTGACAAAATTGCTAAAATCTATGTGGATGAAATTGTAGCTCGACATGGTGTCCCTTTAAACATCATTTCTGACAGAGATGCTCGTTTCACTTCTCATTTTTGGAGAACCATGCAATCTGCTATGGGGGCCCAACTTAACCTGAGCACAGCTTATCATCCGCAATCGGATGGTCAGTATGAAAGAACAATCCAGACTCTGGAGGATATGCTTAGAGCTTGTGTGATCGATTTTGGTGGTAGTTGGGATTCACATCTTCCGTTGATTGAATTCTCCTACAACAACAGTTATCACTCCAGCATCAACATGGCACCTTTCGAGGCTTTCTATGGTCGAAAATGTCGTTCACCAGTCTGCTGGAATGAGATCGGCGAGGCTCAGCTTACTGGACCTGCCCTCATCTTAGAGATAACAGATAAGGTCAAGAAAGTTCGTGATAACCTTCAGACAGCTAGAAGCCGTCAAAAGAGTTACGCGGACCTAAAACGCAAACCCTTGGATTTTCAAGTCGGTGATCGAGTATTACTTAAGGTCTCACCTTGGAAAGGTGTGATCAGATTTGGAAAGAAAGGAAAACTTGCAGCTAGATACGTTGGACCATTCAAGATCGTCGAAAGAATCGGTAAGGTAGCCAACAGACTTGAGTTACCTCCTGAACTTGGAAATGTTCATCCAACCTTTCACGTGTCCAATCTCAAGAGGTGTTTAGCTGATGAGAACCTCCACATACCGCTTGACGAAATTCGAGTTGATAAAACACTGAAATTTGTTGAGAAACCGGTGGAAATCATGGAACGTGAAGTCAAGTGGCTTAAACGCAAGCGCATTCCTTTGGTCAAGGTTCGATGGGAATCTAAACGTGGACCCGAGTTTACTTGGGAACGCGAAGATCAAATGAAGGCGAAGTATCCGCATCTTTTTCCACGAGTTTCCTCTAAATAAATTTCGGGACGAAATTTCCTCAAGTAGGGGAGACTGTAACATTTGTGCTTGAAATCATTGTGAACAGTTCAGTTATCAATAAAACAAAGTTGTTTGATCCCAATGTTTGTTTGGTTATGTTTTACATTTTTCATGTTTTGACTTTTGTTCGATTTTAAACTCTGCATCGCTTTCTGGAGAATTATACGCAAACTGATGCGTAAACGTACTCGGTTTAATACAACAAATACTCCGGAACATCAACATATACTTAACATACATTAAATAACCTTTACACAACTTAGAAATAAGTTTTGAAGGCTTTGGTATGGCAAAAAGTATGCAAATTTGAACTATAACAGACATTCCGGAACATGACCATAAGTTAAACACACCTTAAATATCCTTTATATAGCTTAGAAATAGGCTTTGAGGTGTTCGGTGTGCTAAAATAAACTTTTGGATCATTCAGGGACTAAAAGTGTCAAAAAGTGCATAAGTTTGCACTTTCGCGCATAACTTACGTTTTGAATACATCCGGACATCCAAAAATTTATGCAAGCATCATAATATTATGCCTTAGTGTTTGGCATGAGAAAAATCCATTTGTCGCGTCATTTGGATCGTTTTTCGCGCTTATGCGCATTCCGTCGTAATTAAGCGAACATCGCGATCGTACGGCCTAACGAACCGACATCCGATATAATTTTAAGTACACTTTAAGTTCCCTATACTTTAACTTCATTTTAGAGCTTTGAAATGGGGTTAACGGGCCTTAAATGCGTCAGAAATGGCCTTATAGCACAACAGGGACCAAAACTGTAAATCTGCCAAAGCTGATGGCTTACGGACCGTAAGCCATCACCCTTACGGTCCGTAAGGCGTTCCCAAAACAGCAGATTCAGCTTTAAATGTTGTTGCCTCTTCAAGTTAGTGAAAGGCCAAATTTCACTTGCCTCTTCTGGACAATGAGGGGCAAATCTGATGCTCCATAAGTATTGCAACAAGTGTATGGACAAGATCAAAGCACGTAAATCGATAAACGATCCTAACGGTCTTGCATATCCTATAAATAACCCCCCCCCCCTCCATTTTGGTTAAAACCCACAAAATCTGATCTAAAGCTCTAAGTTGAGGCCTTTGCTTCATACCTGAGTTCCTGGATCGAGATTAGCTTTCGGGGACCCTTCGTAAGTGTTCTTTCGTTCTTTTATCGCTTTTCGAGTGCTAAAGTCAAACTTTGTTTGACTTTCTGTGTTGACCAGCTTATGGTCAACACGAAGTTCGTTTGAACTTCATAACGTGACCGTGATCACGATGGTAATAGTCCCTAGTGACTACACCTACTGATCACCACTTATATAGGCTCAGTGACGAGTCGTAGTTTCGGCCAAAATATGCATTCTCGTGTATTTTGTAACCAAACTACTCATAGGTATCAAAACCGTTTGTTTTGATACCAAACCTATTTTCTAAACTTAGTTAAGCATGTTCTAACATGCTTAGCTCGCCACTTTTAGTATAGTGCTTATATAGGGTCGTAAGGTAAGCGATCTAAACAATCGCTTATACTTTTGAACCCGACCCATTTGGTCGATCACTAGGATCCAACCAAACACATTAGGTGACCATAGCTGTATAGGGAATAACCTTCCGAGGTTATACCTTATGGTCATGACGTTAAGCGTTCCAAACGCGTTTCACGCGAACGACGCGTTAAAGTAGCATAAGCTACCTAAACGGGTCGTAATGGGTCGTAAGCACTTAAGTTAGGTTTCATTTTAGTATGTAGGCTTTGTTAAACCATATTACACGAGTCTCCATACTCGTTTGGTTTACGAACCCGCATACTATCCGATCCTCTGATTTAGGTCCGGTATATTAACATAGTTACCTATATTAGGTGTCGTTCGATATCCGTGATCTCTAGCTTTATTTGGTTGTTATAGAAGGACTTCAAAGCAATCTCAGGTGAGTACATAATCCCCTCTTTTACTGTTTTGGGGTGGAACACATGTGCCTACTTATTACTTTCATGCTTTCCTGTTTTCACATCATATACTTGCTATGTTCATTGGTACATTTATAGTACATGATTTCACTGTGTTTTATGCTATGTATGCCCATTGTGTGCGTACTTAGTACATTATTTTACATTACACTTTATGCTATGTATGTCCATTGTTTGCGTACTTAGTACATTATTTTACACTACACTTTATGCTATGTATGCCCATTGTGTGCGTACTTAGTACATTGTTTTACATTACATTTTATGCTATGTATGCCCATTGTGTGAGTACTTAGTACAATATTTTACATTACATTTTATGCTATGTATGCCCATTGTGTGCATACTTAGTACAATTATTCATCACGTGCTCACATTTTGGTATGACATTTGGTTTGTTTAAATTAAACAATGTACATTCATTAACATTAGCTACGCCACTCGTTAGTAGGTAATGGTACCATAGGACTTGACAACTCCCATTCCTGAAATCTCGGGTTTGTTTGGATTGGAAGGAATGACCGAATTCGATAAACAATAACACATATAGACCTTTAATTTGTTTAAAGGTCTATCACCACAAGTCACAAAGGCTTGAATGTATGCATTTTCACAATACCGCATAAATGTTTGTATCAGTATAGCATGCAATTGTTCCACAAAACATACCTTTGACTTAAACTATGTTTAATTCAATACCCTGTTTTTGTGCATTTTTACCTATGGCCTAGTTGATATATTTCACATGCCATACATGATATTTTGGATGCACATTATATGATTTACATTAAACATAAACAATTTGACATTGATATACACGTTTGGTGGTTTACATTAGACATGAACATTTTGATATGGTTTACACAATAACACTTGACAGTTGATTTATACATGAACAATTTACATGGTGGTTGGTTTGGGTAAATGGTTTGAGTAACGTGGCGTATGTAATATGATACAAACATGGTGGATACGCCGCTGGTACTTCCTATATATAAATGTTTGTATAATATTACCTATCGTAGCATTATTTAAATCATTTCAGTATAGACATGTTACCTTTTTCACAAATAACATATTCTTCACAAGACATTGTTTTACAAACAAACTTATCTTATACAAACTCATTTTTACTCTCATTTAACCTTACGTTTTACTTATACATATCATATGATCTTATCGTTTCTCATATGATTTACAAGACTAAACAATTTACAAGGTTCATGATTGACTGTTATTAAACGTTTTCTTTAAACTCAAGTCATGAATCCCATTTTCACAAAACCTATGTATCTCACAGGCATTTTTATGCTGAAATCATTGTGAGCAGTTCAATTATCAATCAAACAATGTTATTTGATCCCAATGTTTGTTTGGTTATGTTTTACATTTTTCATGTTTTGACTTTTGTTCGATTTTTAACTCTACATCGCTTTCTGGAGAATTATACGCAAACTGGTGCGTAAACGTACTCAGTTTAATGCGACAAATACTCCGGAACATCAACATATACTCAACATACCTTAAATAACCTTTACATAACTTAGAAATAAGT
Organism: Helianthus annuus; assembly: GCF_002127325.2. Taxonomy (NCBI): domain Eukaryota; kingdom Viridiplantae; phylum Streptophyta; class Magnoliopsida; order Asterales; family Asteraceae; genus Helianthus; species Helianthus annuus. Next base: position 79,782,442 of record NC_035437.2, read on the forward strand.
TTTGAAGGCTTTGGTATGGCAAAAACAAGTTAATTCGCTTACAGGGACTAAACTTGACAAAACTGCGAAAGTATGCCAATTTAAACTGTAACAAACATTCCGGAACATGACCATAAGTTAAACACACCTTAAGTATCCTTTACAAAGCTTAGAAATAGGCTTTGAGGTGTTCGGTGTGCTAAAATAAACTTTTGGATCATTCAGGGACTAAAAGTGTCAAAAAGTGCATAAGTTTGCACTTTCGCGCATAACTTACGTTCTGAATACATCCGGACATCCAAAAAATTATGTAAGCATCCTAATATTATGCCTTAGTGTTTGGCATGAGAAAAATCCATTCGTCGCGCATTTTGGATCGTTTTTCGCGCTTATGCGCATTCCGTCGTAATTAACCGAAAATCGTGATCGTACGACCAAACGAACCAACATCCGACATATTTTTGAGCATGTTTCATGTTCTCAATGTTTAGGCATCATTTTAGGGCTTTAAAAATGGCTTAACGGGCCTTGAACTTGTCGGAAATGGCCTTAAACCATAACAGGGACCTAAACTGTCATTTTTGAAACTTGGCTTTTTATCAGAACCTCCAGGCGACCCGCGTAAGACTAAGGGCAACCTTCACGCGGGCCGCGTCAGCCCTGCAGATGCAGAAACTCGTTTTTCTTGCAAAATTTGGCCATTCAAGCATCCAAGGGGCAATGCCTCTTCACAATCTTTGGGGTTAGGGTCACATTTTGATACCACAACATTTTAACAAGTGTACGACTGAGATCAAGGCACGGTATTCAAGAAACGATCCTAACGGTCTTGCTTTTCCTATAAATACCCCCCCCCCATTTGTGTTAAAACCCACAAAATCTGATCTAAAGCTCTAAGTTGAGGCCTTTGCTTCATACCTGAGCTCCTGGATCGAGATTATCTTTCGGGGACCCTTCGTAAGTGTTCTTTCGTTCTTTTAATCGCTTTCTAGTCCTAAAGTCAAACTATGTTTGACTTTCTGCGTTGACCAGCCTATGGTCAACACGAAGTTCATTTGAACTTCATAACGTGAGCGTGATCACGATGGTTATAGTCTCTAATGACTACACCTACTGATTACCACGTTATCTAGGCTCAGTGACGAGTCGTAGTTTCGGCCAAAATGCGCATTCTTGCGTATTTTGTAACCAAACTACTCGTGGGTATCAAAACCGTTTGTCTTGATACCAAACCTGTTTTCTAAACTTAGTTAAGCATGTGTTAACATGCTTAGCTCGTCACTTTTAGTATAGTGCTTATATAGGGTCGTAAGGTATGCGATCTAAACAATCGCTTATATTTTCGAACCTGACCCATTTGGTTGATCATTAGGATCCGACCAAACACATTAGGTAACCATAGCTGTATAGGGAATAACCTTCTGAGGTTATACCTTATGATCACAATGTTAGGCGTTCCAAACGCGTTTTACGCGAACGACGCGTTAAGGTAGCATAAGCTACCTAAACGGGTTATAATGGATCGTAAGCACTTAGGTTAGGTTTCATTTTAGAATGTAAGTTTTGTTAAACCATATTACACGAGTCTCTAGACTCGTTTGGTTTACGAACCCTCATTCTATCCAATCTTCCGATTTAGGTCCGGTATATTAATATAGCTACCTATTAGGTGCCGTTTGATATTCCGTGATCTCTAGCATTCTGTGATTATTACACAAGGACTTCTAAGCAATCTCAGGTGAGTACATAGTCCCCTCTTTTACTGTTTTCCATACCGTTTTGGGGAGAAACACATGTGCCTACTTGTTACTTTCGTGCTTTCCTGTTTTCACATCATATACTTTTTTTTTAGGTAAAGGGTTATATTCCGTGTTCACATCATATACTTGCTATGCTCATTAGTACACTATTAGTACATGCTTTACATTACATTGTTCCGCTATGTATGTTTACTTAGCATACTTAGTACATTGATTTACGTTACATTTCTGCTATGTGTGTTGACTGATAGCATGCTAGCACATTGATTTACATGACTTTTATGCTATGTATGCCCATTGTGTGCGTACTTAGTACATTTATTCATCCCCATGCTCACATTTTGGTATGACATTTGGTTTGTTCAAATTATACAATGTACATTCATTAACACCGATCATGCCGCCCATTAGTAGGTAATGGTACCATAGGACTTGACAACTCCCATTCCTGAAATCTCGGGTTTGTTTGGATTGGAAGGAATGACCGAATTCGATAAACAATAACACATATAGACCTTTAACTTTTTTAAAGGTCTATCACCACAGTCACAAAGGCTTGAATGTATGAATTTTCACAATACCACATAAATGTTTGTATCAGTATAGCATGCATTTGTTCCACAAAACATAACTTTGACTTAAACTATGTTTTCAATACCCTGTTTTTGTGCATTTTTACCTATGGCCTAGTTGATATATTTCACATGCCATACATGATATTTTGGATACACATCATATGATTTACATTAAACATAAACAATTTAACATTGATATACACATTTGGTGGTTTACATTAGACATGAACATTTTGATATGGTTTACACAATAACACTTGACAATTTATTTATACATGAACAATTTACATGGTGGTTGGTTTGGGTAAATGGTTTGAGTAATGTGGCATATGTAATATGATACAAACATGGTGGATACGCCGCTGGTACTTCCTATATATAAGTGTTTGTATAATATTACCTATCGTAGCATTATTTAAATCATTTCAGTTTAGACATATTACGTTTTACACAAATAACATATTCTTCACAAGACATTATTTTTACAAACTTATCTTATACAAACTCATTTTACTAGGTTATTCATTTAACCTTACATTTTATTTATACATATCATCTGATCTTATCGTTTTTCATATGATTTACAAAACAAAACAATTTATAAGGTTCATGACTGACTGTTATTAAACGTTTTCTTTAAACTTAAGTCATGAATCCCATTTTCACAAAACCTATGTATCTCACAGGCATATTTATGCTGACGTACCTACTTTCACATGTGTTTTCAGCAGCTATCGCTTAGGATGACGATTGTGACACTAGGGCGGACCTGTGCCTTAAAGACATAAAACGAAGATAGATTTAGTTTAATTATGTTATAAACTCTTTATTTCCTGTTTTGAAACAATGTAACACTCGTGTTTAATAAATAAAATATAACTTTGTATGCCATAGTTGTGAAACAATTAATTCTGTCTCAACACTCCCCGACGTTTCCGCCGCGGTTGCATGTTATACGCGGTCGGGGTGTGACAGAAGAGTTGGTATCAGAGCCAATGGTTATAGGGAATTAGGTTATTAATAATGCTTTGACCTAGACTATAACTTTCTAGGACCCTAACACAAGTTAGCTTGTGTTTAGATTTTAAAACATGCACTTCACCTATCCTTAGGTGATAACCAAAACGAGAACTTCGATTCCGAATCCGCTTGGAAAAGTAATCATCTGTTCTAGGATGATTGATTACTAGGTTTTGAACCCTCTGTTATATGGTTTTGAACCCTTAGAATTTTCAAAATCTCAACGAAGTTTTGGGCTTAAATAGTGTGAACACGTGCGAACTGGAAGAGTGAATGCCTGTACCCTGAGTTTTCTGTCTAAGGCTAGAGTGTTCGTACAAATCCACATAATCGGACAAGTCACTCTTACCTAGGAACTCTTTGGGTGAGTGTTCACTTATAGGCGAACATGTATTCGCGATACATTATTTTTGACCCATTTACTTTGACTAGACATTGTGTGTCGCTTGTTTGCCTTGCGATGCATAACCACCATCTTTGCTTTTGTTGATTTTGTTTCATCTCATTCTCTTCATCCAATCATCTCACTCGTTTCCTTTCATGTTTTCCTCTTCTAGAATGCCTCCTCGACGCGACAATCAGGTAGGAAATGCTGAACTAGCAGAAATTATTGCACAACAAATGGCTGGTGCACTTCCAAACCTCTTTGCTCAATGGAACCAAGCCAACAACAACAACAATGCTCCATGCAATTTCAAAAATTTTAACTCAGCTAAACCACTCAAGTTTAGTGGTTCTGAGGGAGCAACTAGGCTTCTTCAATGGTTCGAGAGCATTGAGAATACATTCCGTCACGTGCAGTGTCCTGACAATCGCAAGGTCGAGTTTTCTTCGAGTGTGTTTCAGAAGAGGGCTCTTACGTGGTGGAACGGGGTTATGAGAGATCGCGGCGCAGAAGTTGCTCTAGCACAGACATGGGCTGAACTTAGGGCACTGATGATGAGGGAGTTCTGTCCTCGTCATGAGCAGCGAGCTTTGGAGAAAGAGTTTGATGACTTAAAACAATACAGTGGCGAGCACCGGGTATATACTGATAGGTTTGAGGAGTTGAGTCTGCTTTGCCCGACAATGGTTGCCCCACTCGACAAGGCCATCGAAAGGTACACCGACGGCCTACCTGACTCGGTACAAGACATCATTACTGGTAGTAACCCTACCACACTCCGTCAGGCGATCGAGTTATCAGCGACACTGACTGAGTCGCAGATTCGAAAGGGAAAGCTGCACAAAAAGGGTGACAAGGGTAAGAAGCAGGCAGCTGACCAAGAAGATAGCAAGAAAGGTCAAAACAAGAAAGGAAAGGATTCTGGTTCTACAAGGGGGTCTAGGAAGCGGAAGGCTTCCCAAAACTATGCCGTTACTGCACAGGCTCAGACTGCACCAAATCAGCCTGCGCAACCACTGGCCAAGAAGCCTTATCTTGGCAATGCACCTTTGTGCAACAGGTGTAACGGCCATCACCCACCACAGGTTCAGTGTCGTCAATGCACCAACTGTGGAAGAAATGGTCATCTTGCTGCCACCTGCCGCATTCCTGCTAACCAGAACCAAGCTCAACAAATTGCTCAGCCTCCTGCTCAGCAACAAGGTCAAGCTGCACGACCTCATTTTCCTCCTGGTTCGTGCTACAATTGTGGGGATCTGACCCACTACAGAAACCGGTGCCTAAGGCTAGCCAACAAGAATCAGAATCAGGCTCAGGCTCGAGGTCGAGTCTTCAACATGAACGAACAAGAGGCACAAGCAGATGATAATGTGGTGAACGGTACGTTCTTTATTAATAATCAGCCAGCATCTGTTCTTTTTTATTCGGGTGCCGATAAGAGTTTTGTGTCGCTATCTTTTGAACCATTGCTTCGCGTGTCTAGAACGAAACTAGGTAAACCATTGACAGTAGAAGTGGCGAACGGTGAACCCATTGTTCTTAATTCTGTTCTCCGCAACTGCCAACTGAACCTTAACAACCATCTTTTTCCCATTGACCTCACGCCTATGCAACTTGGAAGCTTCGACGTTATTGTGGGTATGGATTGGTTAGCCAAATATCGCGCAGAGATAGTTTGTTTTGAGAAGATCATTCGCATGCCGCTTTCGTCAGGTGAGATCCTACAGGTTCGTGGTGAGAAACCTGCTGGTGGTCTCAAACTCATGTCTTGTTTTAAAGCTCGGAAGTATCTGCGAAAGAACTATGTGGCCTTTTTGGCACATGTTGTAGCAGATAAGGGCAAAGGTAAATCTATTCAAGATATTCCTGTCGTTCGGGATTATCCTGAGGTTTTCCCTGAAGAGTTACCTGGTCTACCCCCAACACGCCAAGTCGAGTTCCGTATTGATCTCGTACCTGGTGCAAATCCCATTGCCAGAGCTCCATATCGTCTTGCACCGTCCGAGATGCAAGAGTTGTCTAAGCAGCTGCAGGAGCTCTCTGACAAAGGTTTTATCTGTCCTAGCTTTTCACCTTGGGGTGCTCCCGTTCTTTTTGTCAAGAAGAAGGATGGATCTTTCAGGATGTGTATCGATTATCGTGAGCTTAACAAGCTTACGATCAAGAATCGATATCCCCTACCTCGCATCGATGATCTCTTTGATCAATTGCAAGGCGCTTCTTATTTTTCAAAGATTGATCTGCGATCTGGATATCATCAACTTCGTGTGCATGAACAAGATATTCCCAAGACAGCGTTCCGCACTCGTTATGGGCATTATGAGTTCACAATCATGCCATTCGGTTTGACTAATGCTCCTGCTGTTTTCATGGACTTGATGAATAGGGTCTGCAAACCTTATTTGGATAAGTTCATCATCATTTTCATTGATGACATCTTGATATATTCTAAGACCAGAGATCCCAGTTTGGAAGTGGGAAAACATTATTATGGATCTCATTACTAAACTTCCGCGCACAAAGAAAGGTCACGATGCTATCTGGGTAGTCGTTGATCGTCTTACCAAGTCGGCGCATTTCTTGCCAATCCGTGAGGATTTTTCTGCTGACAAACTTGCTAAAATCTATGTGGATGAAATTGTAGCTCGACATGGTGTTCCTTTGAACATCATTTCTGACAGAGATGCTCGTTTCACTTCTCATTTTTGGAGAACCATGCAATCTGCTATGGGGACCCAACTTAATCTGAGCACAGCTTATCATCCGCAAACGGATGGTCAGTCTAAAAGAACAATCCAGACTCTGGAGGATATGCTTAGAGCCTGTGTGATCGATTTTGGTGGTAGTTGGATTCACATCTTCCGTTGATTGAATTCTCCTACAACAACAGTTATCACTACAGCATCAACATGGCTCCTTTCGAGGCTCTCTATGGTCGAAAATGTCGTTCACCAGTCTGCTGGAATGAGATCGGCGAGGCTCAGCTTACTGGACCTGCCCTCATTTTAGAGACAACTGATAAGGTAAAGAAAGTTCGTGATAACCTTCAGACAGCTAGAAGCCGTCAAAAGAGTTACGCGGACCTAAAACGCAAGCCCTTGGATTTTCAAGTCGGTGATCGTGTATTACTAAAGGTCTCACCTTGGAAAGGTGTGATCAGATTCGGAAAGAAAGGAAAACTTGCACCAAGATACGTTGGACCATTCAAGATCGTCGAAAGAATCGGTAAGGTAGCCTACAGACTTGAGTTACCTCCTGAACTTGGAAATGTTCATCCAACCTTTCACGTGTCCAATCTCAAGAGGTGTTTAGCTGATGAGAACCTCCACATACCCCTTGATGAAATTCGTGTTGATAAAACACTGAAAATTGTTGAGAAACCAGTGGAAATCATGGAACGTGAAGTCAAGTGGCTCAAACGCAAGCGCATTCCTTTGGTCAAGGTTCGCTGGGAATCTAAACGTGGACCCGAGTTTACTTGGGAACGCGAAGATCAAATGAAGGCAAAGTACCCTCATCTTTTTCCACGAGTTTCCTCTAAATAAATTTCGGGACGAAATTTCCACAAGTAGGGGAGACTGTAACATTTGTGCTTGAAATCATTGTGAACAATTCAATTATCAATAAAACAATGTTATTTGATCCCAATGTTTGTTTGGTTATGTTTTACATTTTTCATGTTTTGACTTTTGTTCGATTTTTCGCTTTCTGGAGAATTATACGCAAACTGGTGCGTAAACGTACTCAGTTTAATGCGACAAATACTCCGGAACATCAACATATACTCAACATACCTTAAATAACCTTTACATAACTTAGAAATAAGTTTTGAAGGCTTTGGTATGGCAAAAACAAGTTAATTCGCTTACAGGGACTAAACTTGACAAAACTGCGAAAGTATGCCAATTTGAACTGTAACAAACATTCCGGAACATAACCATAAGTTACACACACCTTAAATATCCTTTACAAAGCTTAGAAATAGGCTTTGAGGTGTTCGGTGTGCTAAAATAAACTTTTGGATCATTCAGGGACTAAAAGTGTCAAAAAGTGCATAAGTTTGCACTTTCGCGCATAACTTACGTTCTGAATACATCCGGACATCCAAAAATTTATGTAAGCATCCTAATATTATGCCTTAGTGTTTGGCATGAGAAAAATCCATTCGTCGCGCATTTTGGATCGTTTTTCGCGCTTATGCGCATTCCGTCGTAATTAACCGAACATCGCGATCGTACGACCAAATGAACCAACATCCGACATATTTTTGAGCATGTTTCATGTCCTCAATGTTTAGGCATCATTTTAGGGCCTTAAAAATGGCTTAACGGGCCTTGAACGTGTCGGAAATGGCCTTAAACCATAACAGGGACCTAAACTGTCATTTTTGAAACTTGGCTTTTTTATCAGAACCTCCAGGTGACCCGCGTAAGACTAAGGGCAACCTTCACGCGGGCCGCGTCAGCCCTGCAGATGCAGAAACTCGTTTTTTTTGCAAAATTTGGCCTTTCAAGCATCCAAGGGGCAATGCCTCTTCACAATCTCTGGGGTTAGGGTCACATTTTGGTACCACAACATTTTGACAAGTGTACGAATGAGATCAAGACACGATATTCAAGAGACGATCCTAACGGTCTTGCTTTCCCTATAAATACCCCCCCCCCCATTTGTGTTAAAACCCACAAAATCTGATCTAAAGCTCTAAGTTGAGGCCTTTGCTTTATACCTGAGCTCCTGGATCGAGATTAGCTTTCGGGGACCCTTCGTACGTGTTCTTTCATTCTTTTAATCGCTTTCTAGTCCTAAAGTCAAACTATGTTTGACTTTCTGCGTTGACAAGCCTATGGTCAACACGAAGTTCGTTTGAACTTCATAACGTGAGCGTGATCACGATGGTTATAGTCTCTAATGACTACACCTACTGATTACCACGTTATCTAGGCTCAGTGACGAGTCGTAGTTTCGGCCAAAATGCACATTCTTGCGTATTTTGTAACCAAACTACTCGTGGGTATCAAAACCGTTTGTCTTGATACCAAACCTGTTTTCTAAACTTAGTTAAGCATGTGTTAACATGCTTAGCTCGTCACTTTTAGTATAGTGCTTATATAGGGTCGTAAGGTAAGCGATCTAAACAATCGCTTATACTTTCGAACCCGACCCATTTGGTCGATCATTAGGATCCAACCAAACACATTAGGTGACCATAGCTGTATAGGAAATAACCTTCCGAGGTTATACCTTATGGTCACAATGTTAGGCGTTCCAAACGCGTTTTACGCGAACGACGCGTTAAGGTAGCATAATGTCACAGAGTTAGTCCTTCAACCCACGTGCGGCTCTTAGTCACCGTGCTAAGATCAGCCTTGACACCAACTTGCAACTCGATTCAATGACTTGAACAAAGGGAACAAAGATTGTGAATAAAAGGAACACTTGTATTGCTTTGAGAACTCTTTACAAAGGATGCTTGATTACAACTTGGAAGGTGATTAACAAATGAGCCAACATCACCTATTTATACTTGTGGCTAAATATCTAGATTATTCCTAATCTAGAGATTTCTATGAATAAAATATACAAATATCTAAGATATTTACTTAAGACTAATCTAGAAAGATTAAGGAAAATATCCAAGATATTTTCCTAAGAAGTCTCTATTCCTTGATGATATTTTTGAGCCTTGAATCCAGAATTTTCTAAGGAAAAATCTGCCATAGAAGCCCCTTGAAGCTGGTAGAAAATTCCGGAATCCCGAGAGTTGCGATATGAATTTTGGCAGGCTGTGACATTCTCCCCCACCTAATCCGTCGACGTCCTCGTCGAGCCTTCATGATACTTCTTGATCTCGTCCCTGAACTGCCATAGTGAATCTTCTGTTTCCCAACTTGCTTCACTATCAGGTAAGTTCCTCCACTTGATCAAGTACTCCTTGTAGTTTGGCACTCCTCGTCGTCGGATGGTGCGGTCGGAGACGATCTCGGCAACCTCTCGATCGAATGATGTTACAACAGCCGTTGGTGCCCGCTTGGATACTCCTCGATTTAAGTCTTCCTCGTCAGCATGATAAGGCTTGAGATAACTTACATGGAAGACTGGGTGAATCTTTAGCTTGGGCGGTAATTGTAGTCGGTAAGATACTTTGCCAACACGAGCAATCACTGGGAAAGGTCCCTCATATCTCCTTACGAGTCCCTTGTGCACGCCCCTTAGTGACTTGAATTGTTGTGGCAAAAGTTTCACCATGACTTGGTCACCGACTTGGAACTCCACATGTCGCCTTTTATCATCCGCCCACTTCTTCATTCTCTTAGCCGCCTTGTCAAGGGAAGTACGAGCCAAGTCTGCTTGTTCGTGCCACTCCTTTAGACTTTTGAAAGCAGCTGGGCTATTACCATCATATGATACGGCTAAGGCATTAGGGGTCAATGGTTGACGTCCCGTTACGATCTCGAAAGGGCTTTTTCCCGTTGCTTCGCTCTGCTGCATGTTGTAAGAAAATTGTGCAACATCTAAAAGTTTAGCCCAATCACATTGGTTAGCACTTACATAGTGTCGGAGGTATAATTCGAGCAATGCATTGACCCGCTCCGTTTGCTCATCGGTTTGGGGATGAAAGCTGGTTAAGAAGTTGAGTTCTGTCCCCATAAGCTTAAATAATTCAGACCAAAAACGCCCCGTGAAGCGAGGATCTCGATCACTGACAATGGTTTGCGGTATGCCCCAATACTTCACCACGTGCTTAAAGAAAAGTCTCGCAGTCTCCGCTGTTGTAACATTGGCGGGTGTTGGAATGAACGTTCCATACTTGGAAAATCTATCGACCACCACAATAATGCTTCCCGATCCTTCTGACTTTGGTAAGCAAGTGATGAAATCCATTGAAATGCTTTCCCAAGGGCCATTTGGGATTGGTAAGGGTTCTAACAAACCTCCTGGTTGGCGTTGCTCGATCTTGTCTTGCTGGCAAACTAAGCAAGTATGCACGTATGCTTCAACATCGTCTGCCATACGTGGCCAATAAAACGTGCCTCCGATCAGTGCTAATGTGCGTTTGATGCCTGGTTGACCAGCCCACTTGGAATCATGGCATTCCTTCATCACGGCTCGCCTCAGATTGCCCCATCTTGGTACATAGAGCCGGTCTCCTTTGGTGAATAAAAGATCCCCTTTTAACCAACTTGCAACTCGATTCAATGACTTGAACAAAGGGAACACAGATTGTGAATAAAAGGAACACTTGTATTGCTTTGAGAACTCTTTACAAAGGATGCTTGATTACAACTTGGAAGGTGATTAACAAATGAGCCAACATCACCTATTTATACTTGTGGCTAAATATCTAGATTATTCCTAATCTAGAGATTTCTATGAATAAAATATACAAATATCTAAGATATTTACTTAAGACTAATCTAGAAAGATTAAGGAAAATATCCAAGATATTTTCCTAAGAAGTCTCTAGTCCTTGATAATATTTTTGAGCCTTGAATCCAGAATTTTCTAAGGAAAAATCTGCCATAGAAGCCCCTTGAAGCTGGTAGAAAATTCCGGAATCCCGAGAGTTGCGATCTGAATTTTGACGGGCTGTGACAATAAGATACCTAAACGGGTCATAATGGATCGTAAGCACTTAGGTTAGGTTTCATTTTAGAATGTAAGTTTTGTTAAACCATATTACACGAGTCTCTAGACTCGTTTGGTTTACGAACCCTCATTCTATCCAATCTTCCGATTTAGGTCCGGTATATTAATATAGCTACCTATTAGGTGCCGTTTGATATTCCGTGATATCTAGCATTGTGTGATTATTACACAAGGACTTCTAAGCAATCTCAGGTGAGTACATAGTCCCCTCTTTTACTGTTTTGCATACCGTTTTGGGGAGAAACACATGTGCCTACTTGTTACTTTCGTGCTTTCTTGTTTTCACATCATATACTTGCTATGCTCATTAGTACACTATTAGTACGTGATTTACATTACATTGTTTCGCTATGTATGTTTACTTAGCATACTTAGTACATTGATTTACATTACATTTATGCTATGTGTGTTGACTGATAGCATGCTAGCACATTGATTTAGATGACTTTTATGCTATGTATGCCCATTGTGTGCGTACTTAGTACATCATTTTACACTACATTTTATGCTATGTATGCCCATTGTGTGCGTACTTAGTACATTTATTCATCACATGCTCACATTTTGGTATGACATTTGGTTTGTTCAAATTATACAATGTAGATTCATTAACACCGATCATGCCGCCCGTTAGTAGGTAATGGTACCATAGGACTTGACAACTCCCATTCCTGAAATCTCGGGTTTGTTTGGATTGGAAGGAATGACCGAATTTGATAAACAATAACACATATAGACCTTTAATTTGTTTAAAGGTCTATCACCACAGTCACAAAGGCTTGAATGTATGAATTTTCACAATACCGCATAAATGTTTGTATCAGTATAGCATGCATTTGTTCCACAAAACATAACTTTGACTTAAACTATGTTTAATTCAATACCCTGTTTTTGTGCATTTTTACCTATGGCCTAGTTGATATATTTCACATGCCATACATGATATTTTGGATACACATTATATGATTTACATTAAACATAAAAAATTTGACATTGATATACACATTTGGTGGTTTACATTAGACATGAACATTTTGATATGGTTTACACAATAACACTTGACAATTTATTTATACGTGAACAATTTACATGGTGGTTGGTTTGGGTAAATGGTTTGAGTAACGTGGCGTATGTAATATGATACAAACATGGTGGATACGCCGCTGGTACTTCCTATATATAAGTGTTTGTATAATATTACCTATCGTAGCATTATTTAAATCATTTCAGTTTAGACATATTACGTTTTACACAAATAACATATTCTTCACAAGACATTATTTTTACAAACAACTTATCTTATACAAACTCATTTTACTAAGTTATTCATTTAACCTTACATTTTATTTATACATATCATCTGATCTTATCGTTTTTCATATGATTTACAAAACAAAACAATTTACAAGGTTCATGACTGACTGTTATTAAATGTTTTCTTTAAACTTAAGTCATGAATCCCATTTTCACAAAGCCTATGTATCTCACAGGCATTTTTATGCTGACGTACCTACTTTCACATGTGTTTTCAGGAGCTATCGCTTAGGATGACGATTGTGACACTAGGGCGGACCTGTGCCTTAGAGACATAAAACGAAGATAGATTTAGTTTAATTATGTTATAAACTCTTTATTTCCTGTTTTGAAACAATGTAACACTCGTGTTTAATAAATAAAATATAACTTTGTATGCCATAGTTGTGAAACAATTAATTCTGTCTCAACACTCCCCGACGTTTCCGCCGCGGTTGCATGTTATACGCGGTCGGGGTGTGACAATCACGAACTTTCTTAACCTTATCTGTTGTCTCTAAGATGAGGGCAGGTCCAGTAAGCTGAGCCTCACCGATCTCATTCCAGCAGACTGGTGAACTACATTTTCGACCATAGAGAGCCTCGAAAGGAGCCATGTTGATGCTGGAGTGATAACTGTTGTTGTAGGAGAATTCAATCAACGGAAGATGTGAATCCCAACTACCACCAAAATCGATCACACAAGCTCTAAGCATATCCTCCAGAGTCTGGATTGTTCTTTCAGACTGACCATCCGTTTGCGAATGATAAGCTGTGCTCAGATTAAGTTGGGTCCCCATAGCAGATTGCATGGTTCTCCAAAAATGAGAAGTGAAACGAGCATCTCTGTCAGAAATGATGTTCAAAGGAACACCATGTCGAGCTACAATTTCATCCACATAGATTTTAGCAAGTTTGTCAGCCGAAAAATCCTCACGGATTGGCAAGAAATGCGCTGACTTAGTAAGACGATCAACAACTACCCAGATGGCATCATGACCTTTCTTTGTGCGCGGGAGTTTAGTAATGAGATCCATAGTAATGTTTTCCCATTTCCAAACTGGGATCTCTGGTTGCTCCAATAAACCAGAAGGACGCTGATGTTCAGCTTTAACCTTAAAACAAGTAAGGAATTTTGATACATATAAGGCAATGTCTTTCTTCATACCAGGCCACCAATACTGAATACAAAGATCCTTATACATCTTATCTGAGCCAGGATGAACAGAATAACGAGATTTATGGGCTTCATCCATAAGCAAAGTGCGGAGGTTATCTTGGCATGGGACCCACAACCGGTCCATGAAGTAATACGATCCATTGTCCTTCAGTTCAAGAGCAGGTGTTATGTGATAAGGAAATTCCTTATCCATCAAACCTTGTGAAACACAAGTGTGTTGAGTCTGAGAAATGCGGGTTTGGATATCAGATTGAGCTTGAATATCAGATTGAACACGAACGCAATGAAGCTTAGTACGTTCCTTGCGACTCAAAGCATCGGCTACGACGTTCGACTTACCAGGATGGTAGCGAATTTCGCAGTCATAGTCGTTTAGAAGCTCAACCCAACGTCGTTGCCTCATGTTGAGTTCTTTTTGATTGAAGATATGCTGAAGACTTTTGTGGTCAGTAAAAACCACACATTTTGTACCGTACAAATAGTGTCTCCAAATTTTAAGAGCGAAGACAACTGCACCCAACTCAAGATCATGAGTGGTGTAGTTCTTCTCATGTATCTTCAACTGTGTTGATGCGTATGCTATGACTTTGTTTCTTTGCATCAGGACGCAACCAAGACCTAATTTAGATGCATCGCAATAAACGACGAAATCATCATTGCCCTCAGGCAAAGTTAGAACAGGCGCGTCGCAAAGTTTTTGTTTCAAAGTCAGAAACGCTTCCTCTTGCTTGAATCCCCAATCAAATGGCTTGTTCTTCTGAGTTAGAGCAGTTAGAGGAACTGCAATCTTTGAGAAATTTTCAATGAAGCGGCGGTAATAGCCCGCTAGACCAAGAAAAGAACGAACTTCAGTAGGAGTAGTAGGCGTATCCCAATCCTTAATCGCACTGATCTTGGAGGGATCTACATGGATACCTTGTTCGTTGATAATATGTCCTAGGAATTGAATTTCTTTAAGCCAGAATTCACACTTGGAGAATTTGGCGAAAAGTTGGTCTTTCTTTAGGAGTTCCAAAGTAAGACGAAGATGTTGCTCATGATCAGCTCACGTCTTAGAATATATCAAAATGTCATCAATGAAAACGATGATGAACTTATCCAAATAAGGCTTGCAGACCCTATTCATCAAGTCCATGAAAACAGCAGGAGCATTAGTCAAACCGAATGGCATGACTGTGAACTCATAATGCCCATAACGAGTGCGGGACGCTGTCTTGGGAATATCTTCTTCATGCACACGAAGTTGATGATATGCAGATCGTAGATCAGTCTTTGAAAAATAACAAGCGCCCCGCAATTGATCAAAGAGATCATCGATGCGAGGTAGGGGATATCGATTCTTGATGGTGAGCTTGTTAAGTTCACGATAATCGATACACATCCTAAAAGATCCATCCTTTTTCTTGACAAAAAGAACGGGAGCACCCCAAGGTGAAAAGCTAGGACGGATAAAACCTTTGTCAGAGAGCTCTTGAAGCTGCTTAGACAATTCTTGCATCTTAGACGGTGCAAGACGATAGGGAGCTCTGGCAATGGGATTTGTACCAGGTACGAGATCAACACGGAACTCGACTTGGCGTGCTGGGGGTAGACCAGGTAAATCTTCAGGGAATACCTCAGAATAATCCCTAACAACAGGAATATCTTGAATAGATTTACCTTTGCCCTTATCTGCTAAAACATGTGCCAAAAAGGCCACATAGTTCTTTCGCAGATACTTCCGAGCTTTAAAACAAGACATGAGTTTGAGACCACCAGCAGGTTTCTCACCACGAACTTGTAGGATCTCACCTGTCGAAAGCGGCACACGATCAATCTTCTCAAAACAAACTACATCTACGCGATGCTTGGCTAACCAATCCATACCCACAATAACGTCAAAGCTTCCAAGTTGCATAGGCGTGAGGTCGATAGGAAAAAAGATGGTCGTTAAAGTTCAACTGGCAGTTGCGGAGAACAGAATCAAAAACAATGGGTTCACCACTAGCCACTTCCACTGTCAAAGGTTTTCCTAATTTGGTTCTAGACATGCGAAGCAATGGCTCAAAAGATAATGACACAAAACTCTTATCGGCACCCGAATCAAAAAGAACAGATGCAGGCTGATTATTAATAAAGAACGTACCGTTCACCACTTCATTGTCTTCTTGTGCCTCTTGTGCATTCATGTTGAAGACTCGACCTCGAGCCTGAGCCTGATTCTGATTTGGATTTGCATTCGCCAATCTTGGACACTGATTACGGTAGTGGGTCAGATCCCCACAATTGTAACAAGAACCTGGAGGGTATTGCGGTCGTGCAGCTTGACCCTGTTGCTGAGTAGGAGGCTGAGCAACTCGTTGAGCCGGGTTCTGAACTACCTGATTCTGGGCAAAACGACAAACACCAGCAAGATGACCTGACTTCCCACAATTAGTACAGAAATGACACGAAAATTGCGGCTGATGGTGACTGTTGCATCTATTGCACAAAGGTGCATTTCCTGCACAAGGTTTCTTCGCTGGAGGCTGTGCGGGTTGGTTGGGAGCTGTCTGGTTAACTTAGGCAGTGATAGCAAAATTTTGGGAAGCCTTACGCTTTCTTGACCCCCTTGAGGAACCAGAATCATTTCCCTTCTTGTTTTGACCTTTCTTGTTATCTTCTTTGTCAGACGCCTACTTTTTACCATTGTCACCCTTTTTGTGCAGCTTTCCCTTTCGAACCTGCGACTCAGTCAATGTCGCTGCTAACTTGATCGCCTGACGGAGTGTGGTAGGGTTACTACCAGTAATGATGTCTTGTACCAAGTCAGGTAGACCGTCGGTATACCTTTCGATAGCCTTGTCGAGTGGGGCAACCATTGTTGGGCAAAGCAGACTCAACTCCTCAAACCTATGAGTATACGCCCGGTGCTCGCCACTGTATTGTTTTAAGTCATCAAACTCTTTCTCCGAAGCTCGCTGTTCATGACGAGAATAGAACTCCCTCATCATAAGGGCCCTAAGTTCAGCTCATGTCTGTGCTAGAGCAACTTCTGCACCACGGTCTCTCATTACCCCGTTCCACCACGTAAGAGCCCTCTTTTGAAACACACTTGAAGAAAACTCGACCTTGCGATTGTCAGGACACTGCACGTGACAGAAAGTATTCTCAATGCTCTCAAACCATTGAAGAAGCCCAGTCGCTCCCTCAGAACCACTAAACTTGAGTGGTTTAGCCGAGTTAAAATTCTTGAAATTGCATGGAGAATTGTTGTTGTTGTTGGCTTGGTTCCATTGAGCAAAGAGGTTTGGGAATTGAGCAGCCATTTGCTGTGCAATAATTTCTGCCAGTTCGGCAGTCGCTATCTGGTTTTCACGTCGAGGAGGCATTCTAAAAGAGGAAAACATGAAAGCAAACGAGTGAGATGATTGGATGAAGAGAATGAGATGAAACAATTCCAACAAAAGCAAAGATGGTGGTCATTCATCCGCATCGCAAAGCAAACAAGCGACACATAGTGTCTAATCAAAGTAAATGGTCAAAAATAATGTATCGCGAAGACATGTTCGCCTATAAGTGAACACTCACCCCAAGAGTTCCCAGGTAAGAGTGACTGGTCCGATATGTGGATTTGTACGAACACTCAAGCCTTAGACAGAAAACCCAGGGTATAGGTTATCGTTTGCGGGGCGGCTTCAACTGATTATCTCAGTTCTCTCTTCAATGCATATTTATTGGTCCTCTGTGTTTTTGCTTCCTGTGCGTGTTGTTAAGGAGCTTGAAGCTAGAATGAGAAATTTCTTATGGTCTCAAGATGTGTCGTTCAATAGAGGTAAAGCTAAAGTTTCGTGGAAAGTGGTTTGTACTCCTAAGTATGAAGGTGGTTTAGGCATTAGACGGATTGGGGATATGAATAAAGCCCTGATGGCGTCTCATATTTGGAGTATTGTGATGAAGCGGGATTCTCTTTGGGTCAAGTGGGTTCACTCTTATCGGCTTAAAGGAAAGAATTTCTGGGTTTGCAAAGCTACTTCAAATTCTACTTGGTCATGGAGGAAAATCATTCAGTTGAGGCATGTTATTCGGAAATATGTTTGGTCCGATGTGGGTAATGGCCGTGATACATCAGCTTGGTTTGATTTTTGGAGTGATTTAGGCCCTCTTGGTGATTTTCTGTCACCAAGGACTATTACGGATGCTGATTTTCGGTTAGATGACACTGTTTTCAATATTTTCTCTAACGATACTTGGAATTGGCCTGTCGCATGGAGGGATCTTTTCCCTGTTCTTATTCAGCTGGATCACTTTCGTTTAGACCCGTCAAAATCTGACCGATTGCTATGGAAAGATGGGAACGAATGTCAGGATTTCTCTTCGTCAGCTGTATGGCACTCGGTTCGTCATAGAGAATCAGAGGTTGATTGGAGTGGTATTGTTTGGTTTGCTCAATGTATCCCTAGGCACGCGTTTATGATGTGGCTGATTATGAAGAGAAAGCTCCTTACTCAAGACAAGATTCTGCAGTGGGATTTCTCAAGGCGGAAAAACATGAATATGATGTGCTGTCTATTGTGCTACGAGAACTTTGATTCTCATCAGCATTTATTCTTTGAATGCACATCATATTCATGCTTATATGGAGTTGGTTGATGATCAGTGGGACTCCATTATTGCTTGGCTTGCTCAAAACGCTATTAATAAATCAGCGGAAAGTATTGTCAGTAAGTTGGTGGTGGCTGCCTCGGCGTATTTTATATGGCAAGAACGGAACAACAGGTTGTTTTCTTCAAATCAGCGTACCGCTAATATGATTGCAAACATAATTCTTCATACAGTTCGCCTAAAGCTGATGACTTTCAAGGCTGGTAAAGGGATGAAACACCCGCTGATGCTGGAGAGATGGAAGTTCCAAGTCAAGGCGTTAAGTATAGACCCGGGCTAGAGCTTCGATTTAGATCTTTATTTTTTTAGTTGCCATTGTGTTTTTGGCTTCGGGTTGTGTTGTCTTTGGCTCGTAGATTGGTCTTTTGTTTTAGTGGGTTTGTTGGTTGTGCTAGTCTTGGTATGCCAAGTCTAGTTCTAGTGTGCTATGTCTGGTACACTTGCGTTATTCTTTATTCATTTTAATAAAATTCACCGGGGTAACCCTTTACCCAAAAAAAAAATTTTCGGACGAAGTCTGGAATATGATTCGGGGTAAAGTGGGTATGGAGGCTGTGTGTTCGAGATGGGCGGATATCACCGAGTGGCTATGTGCTCGCATTCGGTCAAAGAAAGTGGAGATTTATGTCGCGAAGCTTCTAGTTGCGGTTGCTGCGTATACGATTTGGCAAGAGCGGAATGCTAGACTATTCAGAAACCAATTACGTCCACCTGAAATGGTGAAGGATGCTATTATGAAAACTGTGAGATACAAGCTGATGGGAGCTAAGTTGAAGTTCAACGCTAGGGTGCGGAAGCTGCTTGGGGATTGGGATGTTGCAACTGAAACGAAAGATGACGGAGGCTAATTAGTTAGTTTATTTGTAGTTTCGGTTCTGTCTAGATGAGTGTCTAGGTGTTTATGTCCGGTTGTTGCGTTCGGTTTCTTTTGGTTTTGTTTTACTGGCTTTACTTTCATGGGGCATGTCTCATGATTGAACTGGTGTAGGCTTTCTACACCACTTGTTCTTTTTTGGTTGTGAATATATAGAATCACCGGGGTAACCCTTTACCCAAAAAAAAAAAAAACCCAGGGTATAGGCATTCACTCTTCCAGTTTGCACGTGTTCACACTATTAAAACCCAAAACTTTGACGAGATTTTTGAAAATTCAAAGGGATTCAAAACCATATAACAGAGGGTTCAAAACCTAGTAATCAATCATCCTAGAACAGATGATTAATTTTCAAAGCGAATTCGGAATCGATGTTCTCGTTGTGGTTATCACCTAAGGATAGGTGAAGTGCATGTTTTAAAATCTAAACACAAGATAACTTGTGTTAGGGTCCTAGAAAGTTATGGTCTAGGTCAAAGTATTACTAATAACCTAATTCCCTATAACCATTGGCTCTGATACCAACTCTTCTATCACACCCCGGCCACGTAGAACATCAAATCGTGGCGGAAACGCCGGGGAGTGTTGTAACAGAATTATTTGTTTCACAACCATGGCATACAAAGTTATATTTTATTTATCAAACAAGAGTGTTACATTGTCTCAAAACAGGAAATAAGGAGTTCAGTACATAATTAAACTAGTTCTATCTTCATTTTAAGTCTCTAAGGCACAGGTCCGCCCTAGTGTCGTGATCATCATCCTAAGCGATAGCTCCTGAAAACACATGTGAAAATTGGTACGTCAGCATAAAAATGCCTGTGAGATACATAGGTTTTGTGAAAATGAGATTCATGACTTGGATTTTAGAAAAAAAGGTTTAATAAAAATTAGTCATGAATCTTGTTAAATGTTTTCTTCTATAAATCGTATGAAAACTCGATAAGAAATCAGATTATATAAAAGAAAGGTGTATGGTTAAAGAAATAACCAAGTAAAATGAGTTGTATAAAATAAACTGTTTTGTAAAACAATGTCTTGTGAAGAATATGTTATTTGTGTAAAATGTAATATGTCTATACTGAAATGATTTAAACAACGCTACGATATGTAATATTATACAAACACTTATATATAGGAAGTACCAGCGGCGTATCCACTATGTTTGTATCATATTACACATGCCTCGTTACTCAAATCATTTACCCAAACCAACCAGCAATGTAAATTTGTTCATGTATAAATCAATTGTCAAGTGTTATTGTGTAAACCATATCAAAATGTCCATGTCTAATGTAAACCATCAAATGTGTATATCAATGTCAAAATGTTTATGTTTCATATAATGTGTATCCAAAATATCATGTATGGCATGTGAAATATATCAACTAAGCCATAGGTGAAATGCACAGAAACAGGGTATTGAATTAAACATAGTTTAAGTCAAAGTTATGTTTTGTGGAACAAATGCATGCTATATTGATACAAACATCTATGCGGTATTGTGAAAATGCATACATTCAAGCCTTGTGACAGTGGTGATAGACCTTTAAACAAATTAAAAGTCTATCTGTGTTATGTTTATCGAATTCGGTCAATCCTTCCACCCAAACAAACCTAGGGTTCAGGAATGGGAGTTGTCAAGTCCTATGGTACCACTTGTCACACCCCCAAAATCCACCTGCGGAGTATCACCGCTTGGGAGCGTGACTGACCAGGATCAAGCCACCAATCATATCGAACACAGCATTTAATAACAAAAGTAGATAATGTAATTCAACACGACATGATCGATGTTCAAAACCAAACATTGTTCAAGTAGCGGAAGCATGTAAGTAAACCCAACATAAATAATAATGTATGAAAAGTCGTAAGTGTTTAATTAATCATTCATGATCCATGCTCCACAACGACCTGCTCCTCCCTGTGCAAGCTCCATATATCTAACGACCTGCAAGGCATGTAACAGAGGATCAACAACTAGTTGAGCGAGTTCACAGAAAGTAAATGCGTAATAGTAAGTTCGTATGTAACATGTGGCTCTACTGGGCCGATAGTACGTTCTATTGGTGGGGGCTTCCCATGTTGTATAACCACTAGACTATTCGTAACCATAAGTATCCTTCACAACCGAGGATAGTAGTAAGTATAAATACACGTAGGTTTTACGTGAGTATCCTTCACAACCGAGGATAGTGGTAAGTATAAGTCTACGTAGATTTTAAGTATGTGTCCTGCACAACCGAGGACAATGAGTAGCATGAGTATGTGTCCTACACAACCGAGGACAGTGAGTAGCATAAGTATGTGTCCTGCACAACCGAGGACAGTGAGTAGCATGAGTATGTGTCCTGCACAACCGAGGACAGTGAGTAGCATGAGTATGTGTCCTGCACAACCGAGGACAGTGAGTAGCATGAGTATGTGTCCTGCACAACCGAGGACAGTGAGTATGGTAGTCTAGTGGTAGCGTCAGTACAAATCTGTTCAACCTTATACCTTAAATCCCATTCCCAAGCCCTGGGAATCCCATGCCTTAGTAAGAGTGTGAACTCACCTGGGTTTGTTCGGTATGCTTAATTATGTGCTAGCAATTATTCAATCAAATCCTATAGTAAGCACGTATACTTGATCAGTTCATGTTCGTAATATTTCATATGCAATTAATACCACAGAGTATGTTCGACAATCGATATCATGCATCATACGTCAGTTAATCACATTAGTACGATCCCTGTTGCTCATCAAAGCTTTCTCAATTTAATCTAACAATAACATCTGTGCGTAACTGGATTAATACACTTTGCATAGTTCACATGTGCATCAGAGTTAATTCAGGACCGTATTACAGCTAATCCACGCAACGTGGTTATCATACTGAGTCAATCACATTTAACATAGCATAGCATATTTAACAGTGTTAGTGGCTTAGCAAAGTAACCTTCCTATCTTACAGATTCAACATGTTATACATACATTCACAGTTTCATTTTTATCATCACACCAAGTCGGACATGCCTTGCCCTATCTAAAGCTCGGACAAGTGTGTGTATGTGGGTTTCCCCTTGCTCAAAAGTCGGACCAAAGGTCCCTAACATGAAACTCGGATAGAACAAGGGTGGGGGGGGCTAACAAGGTCGGACAAGGAGTGTGGGGTGACAAAAGTCGGACAAGAGGTTGTGGGGTTAAAGGTCGGACCCCATACCCCATGTCAAAACTCGGACCACTTGATCCATTCTTAAGAAACTCGGACACTTTGTCCTTACAACAAAAAGTCGGACATCTTGTTATGGATAAAAGGTCGGACAACATTCTCTTGGGAGAAACTCGGACCACACTCATGTGTGAGAAACTCTGTCCCTATCTAGGTTAAAGATCGGACAACATATTGATATATGACTTCGGACCCTACTAGCATACAAGAAGATCGGACTAGATTACCTCACTTAAAACTCGGATCCTTAGTCATAACATAAAACTCGGACATGATATATGGGTCATAAAGGTCGGACATAGATCAACAATTAAAACTCAGACAGAAGATCAAACATACGCATGTTCCCTACATAGAGATTGTATCAGTTACGTTTTATATTCTCATGGATCGTGAAACCCTAATTACGTATATGCAGAATTCGTAAACATTCAATCGATGATTACAAGCAACCATTATGTGAACAGTCCTATCGGCTTACAACTGATCATTCATCATAACACAATAATCAGAAATCAATTCAGTAAATTCAGATTCATCATATGTAGAACTAGGGTTTACAAGCATCAACAATCAACAATTAATCAAGAATTGATACAATCAAATAATCAACGAACAATCATTAACAATTACCTTGAATGATTCTAAAGAAAGAGAGGAATCGAAAGTGATGAATGTCTTGAGCCAATGATGGTGGTGTTGATGATTGCTAGAGAAAAGTACGTGCTTGGATTTTTGTGAGAATGATTAGTGAAAAGGGGATTAGGGTTAAGTATCTCTAAGATTTCACTAATTACTCTATGCATCCCTAAGTATCATAATTTACACATGAACACCATCTCATAACCATTTCATAGTTTCACCACCAAGTTTACATATTTGACAAGTTTATCACAATTAACACATAACCATGCACAATCACACAATACACTTCATTGTAACAAAACGTATACAATTCCATAGTAACTAATTGTGCAATTACTCAACTAAACAAGACAGAACGTGCAATAAATGCGAAACAGAATTCTTGGAAATTCGAGTTGTCACATTATCCCCAACTTGAAAGAAATTTCGTCCCGAAATTTAGCATGCGGTTACTGAGGAAGCTAGGTAAGTTGTATCGTTTACTGGTTTTCCTGGGGTGTCACATCATCCCCCCGTTGATTTGGAATTTCGTCCCGAAATTCCGCAGTAGTAGCTTCAGCCTCAGCAGTAGTTGCATTAGTTCCGAATAACTGGGGTGTGACAACTCGAATTTCCAAGATTTCTTTTACGCATTCATTGCACGTTTATTGATTGGTTAAGTGTTTGCTTGCACAATTGGTTTGCTATGAAACTGTATACGTTTTGATACAATATAGTGTTTTGTGATTGTGCATGGTTATGTGTTTTTTTGGGTAAAGGGTTACCCCGGTGAAATTTTATATCAACCAAAGAATAAAAACAGGGAGTATCGAGACGCCGATACTCACTACTAGACTTGGCATACCAAGACTAGGACAACAAGATCAAAACCACCGACAAGCGTCACAACCAAAACAAACTAAACCACACAAGAAACTAAACACTGCCCGACAAACAAATCAAAAACAGACTATACAACTAATTGCCTAGCCCGGATCTTTGTCTTCATCACTAGGAATCAGCTTCCACTTCTCTTGAATGCTTTGATTGTGCGAGCCATCCTTAAATTTGAACCCCATCAATCGAAGCCGGATCGTATTTTTGATTTTATCACACACCGCATTAACATTGGCCACTTTATTAGAGAATAAACAATTGTTCCGCTCATGCCAAATATAATACGTCGCCGCCGCAATAACTAGCTTACCAACAATGTGATCCGTCTTTCTTGAGTTAGCCTTTTGATCCATCCAGTTCATGATCGATTGCCACGAATCATTAACATCCCCCATGTTAAGCAAATCCTTAACATTATACCAGACTTGAGATGCAAACGAACAACTGAAAAACAAGTGGTCTCTAGAATCCCGATCGTGCTTACATAATGGACAGCACATAAGTCTTAGATTATAATCGCTCCCCGCTTCCCAGCTTGCTAAACGGTCCTGTGTCTTGAGCTTATTTTTAATAACCAACCAAAGATGGAACGAGTGCCTTGGAATACATTGACTAAACCAAACCCCATTCACCCAAGAGACCGGTTGTTCCCGATGTCGGATATTATGCCACACTTCCATCGAACCAAACGGACGAGAATTGCCCTCCAAATCTTTCCAAATTGTTCTATCATCCAGATTATGCGTCAAAGTCGGAGCATTCAACCCTATCAAGACCCGGTAAATATCATACCACGCAGACGGCCACTTCCATTGACCGTTTTCATCCATCAGCTCCGCTAAAG
The DNA here is from genome assembly GCF_002127325.2 of Helianthus annuus. NCBI lineage: Eukaryota > Viridiplantae > Streptophyta > Magnoliopsida > Asterales > Asteraceae > Helianthus > Helianthus annuus. The sequence continues at coordinate 79,807,357 of NC_035437.2, forward strand.
AAGTAGTAATGGTAAAACCCGCATTAGCAATTGACCTGGGCGTAATAAATGAGTTAAGCGGACTGAACTGGCACCAATTGTCACTCCAAGCGTTTATTTTAGAGCCACTCCTAACAATCTTCCATATAAACGGGCGAACCGCATCCCGGATAGAAAGGATTTTCCGCCAACCCCAGCTGACACTACCCCGAGCTTGGATATCCCAAATGCTCCTACCCTTTAATTTATGAAGATGGATCCACTGAACCCAAAGGGACTTCCTTTCCGTAATAATACTCCAAAGATGATTAGTCATAAGAGCCTTATTCACATCCGAAATACTCCTAATTCCCAAGCCCCCTTCATCCTTTGGTAAACAAACATCAGACCACGCCACTTTTGCTTTCACTCTACCTTGACTGTGAGCGTTCCATAAGAACCGTCGCATTAGTTTCTCCAGATCATGTGTAACTCGGGTCGGAATAATAAACACTGAGGCCCAATAAATGTGCATAGCTGATAAAACCGAATTAATAAGTTGCAATCTACCCGCGAAAGATAGCGATTTATTAAGCCAACTATCAATCCTCTTCTCCATGCGATCAACAAGAGGTTTACAATCTTTAAACATCAGCTTTGTGGTAATAAGCGGCACCCCCAAATAACGAACCGGAAGATTCCCCTCCCGAAACGGCATAATGTGAAGGATCTCGCATTTAACACTTTGAGGCACATTGCAAAAATAAGCTGTACTCTTAGCTGGACTTGGCACCAAACCTGAAACTTTCGTGAAGTTCTCAAGACCATCTCGCACCTTCTTGACCGAAAATAAATCAGCATGCACAAAAATGAAAAGGTCGTCCGCAAACGACACATTTATGATCCTTTGCTTCACACAATGAGCATGGAACTTGAAGGCTGAGCTAGATCTGGCCCCATGCTGGAGTAGCAACGAAAGGACCTCCATAACTAGCGTGAAAAGGTATGGCGACATAGGGTCACCTTGCCTCAAACCCCTTCTACCTCTAAAATAGCCATGCAAATTCCCATTAATACTTATCGAATAAGAAGCCGAAGAGACACAAGCCATAATCCAAGTAACCATCTTCGAATGAAACCCGAACCCATTAAGAACATCCTCCAAAAACGACCAGCTGACAGTGTCATAGGCCTTTTGGATATCGATCATAAAAGCACATCTAGCAGGGCCTCGGTTTAAATGATAGTTATGCATTAACTCCTGAGTAAGAAGGATATTATCAGAGATCTTTCTACCTGGAACAAACGCCGATTGATTAATGCTAACCAACTCCCCCAAGCTTCCCTTTATACGTTCCGTGATGATCTTGCTAATACACTTATACAAAACATTGCAACACGAAATAGGCCAATAATCCAGAACCGAGTCTGGAGTGTCCACTTTAGGGATAAGAGCAAGAATCGTGTGATTTAATTGCCTTAAAAGTTTACCATTTTCGAAGAACTCCAAGATAGCATTCGACACTTCTGTGCCCACAATATCCCAAGCTTTTTTGAAGAACGCGGACGTGTAACCATCTGGACCCGGGGCTTTGTTCTCACCAATACTAAACATTGCCGTTTTTATCTCTTCACGAGTGACTTGACGAACCATGTGCTCCGCAGCATTCGTAGTCATAACGTTTCGAAAAACATCCATGTCAAGCTTTGAGACATGATCCTCTCTACAACATCTCCTCATCATTCTTGGATTTGACAAATAATGGAATGTGGTGTTGAAACTGTAATAAATAATACTTAAGGGTGTTTAGGGTTGATAGTAAAACTTTAACAACTCATAACCCTAATCCCCTTCCCTAATCATTCACTAATCATTCACAAAGAATCAAAACACGTACTTTCACCTCCTCTAATCCTCTCTACAACATCTCCTCATCATTCTTGGATTCACAAGCTATTTTGCATCAAGTTTGATTACCAATCCATCTAGAATCGAATCAAGGTAATTGTTTAATCATTGTTTGTGATTAATTGTTGATTGATTGATGCTTGTAAACCCTAGCTTTCATGTAATGGTTCTATTTACATGGTGGTCCGAATTTTGAATGATGGTTCACTGGTCCGAAGTTTGTAATATTGGGCAATGTCCGACTTTAATGAATGATGTTCATGGTCCGACCTTGTTAAGTTATAAGGTCCGACTTTTAATATATATGGCAAGTCCGACTTTTATATAGTTATAAGGGGGAGTCCGAGTTTTATGTTGAGTGAACACCTTGTCCGACTTTGTGAAGCATATACACATGATCCGAGTTTGATCCCCACTCCCCTTGGTCCGACTTTTGATCCATGTTCTTCCTGTCCGAACTTAAACCCCCACCCCCCTTGTTGTCCGAGTTTTATTATAGAGTGAGTGTTCGAGTTCATGGCTAGGGATACCTTGTTAAACTAATTGGGATTGTTGGCCACTGTTAATATTACAAGGATGCATGGACTCCCATAATCATCACACACATACGTTAATTAGTTGTTGATGGGTCGCATAACAATGATTAAGCATACAACTATGTTTTATTATATATATGAATCTAATTAGGCATGTTAAAATCAAAGCATGGATTAAGAAATTATGTTTGTATGTATTTCGTCAACTTGCTATGTGTCGGGGTAACACGGATTTGTGATGCGAGTGGTTAGTGAACCAACTACGTATATATAATTGGAAGTTGAGTTGTTACCATGTGACAATGTGGTGTATGGCTTGTGATGTGAAAATGAATGTATATAACTCGAGTATTCGCTGTGATTTATGTGATAATATATGCCAAACTTAATTGCGGTTGCATTTTAATAGAATCACCGGGGTAACCCTTTACCCAAAAAACTTACTCATACTTGCGTGATAAAGATAGGTGATTTATGTGTGTAAGTAACTGACTGGTACTGATGTGACACCCCGCGAAAACGCTTAACAAAACTAGCTTCCTCAGTGACTGTTTGCTAAATTTCGGGGCGAGATTCCTCTTCAAGTTGGGGATGATGCCACAACTGAGCAAAACCCGCAACAACTCTGATTTCTCACTTCGTTTCTCTCACACTTGACGCTTGCCAATTTCGGGACGAAATTCTTTTTAAGTTGGGGATGATGTGACAACCTGAACCCCCAAACCTCCAAGGTTAGTTTTATAATCCTGATTCCCCGTTACTTCTCGTTCACGTGATCGCTTCGATTAAATGCTAAACGTAAACGTGTCGGGCTTTACTTGAGTGGGGCCGCCACCACTGTTATAAAGTCTCGACACACACACACACACACGCTCCGACTTATGGATTTGATAGTTTGCTATTTGGGCCATATACATATAATTCTATTATCATTGGGAATCCTATATAATCCACTTCAAATTTGGTGAACTTGGGCTCCACTTAAAACAGATTAATGTTTTAAATAATAGTGAGAAGGGCTTAGGCCCAGTTCGGTTGATTAACAAACAAATCGCCTAAATCACTATTAATCCGTATACGTATCATATTAGGATGGTTTTATCATAAATCAAACCCTACTCCCTATCTCTCTTTTATAATTACGATCGAATGAAGCAACCTTCCCCCCCCCCCTCACGGACGCAAATTTCCAGTCAATTCACGTCTGAACCAAGTAAAGGTTTCGGTTAGTTAAATCACTCTACTCCTTGTCAACTATGTGATCTTTGTGTGATGATGTTTTATGGTGATATAATGACCGATATAATCATATGTGATTTTATGTGAAAATAACGTGAATGATAATGTGAATTGATTGTTTTCTGCCATACAAATTGAGGTCCAATTATATATTAGTATTAAAATAGGGTGTCGGCCATTTGATTTGGATGTGTAGACTTGTTGTCAGTAGTTATGTGTTTTGATAACATCAGCCATGTGACATTATCATATTAATAGGCACAAGACATTTAAAATACATATATGTGAGTGGATTGTTCGGCCCAATAGAAGTAAAGTGGTTAATATCCTTGTCGGCCCATGTGTTCTGTTCAACCAATAAGAATTTCATGCTCTTTTAAGTTGCCGCCCACTATTATTTTATTGTGTCTTGAATGAAGTTGGTGCACATGTGACAAGAATCCTCATGCCTTACGTATGCAGCCACCAAGGGTAAAATCCATGAATCAAGTATGGGGGAGGGCTGTGTTGTCACGCAAATGTTGGGCCGAAGAATGGTCCAATGGGGCAATTGGGTTAATCTAAATGGAACAATTTAAAAATGAATGATTATGTGTAAACCTCATAGATCACATTAATGTTTGGCGGCTTGTATGTGTGTGCTGTAGTTGGCGGCTGCCATGTTGTATCATATGCATGTGACCCTTCATCTAGTGGACCAAACAAAGGCCCAATGGGAGGGGGGACGGCTGGGATTAATGAAACAATATGAACTTTTTTTTTATAAATCATAGTACTGCATAATGTTGTTAATTAGGCATACATGTAATGTGAGAAACGGGCCATGAATCTGGGCCGTCCCACTTGAACTGATAACCGGATGGGGATGGTTATGAGTGGCCATCGAGCCCACTAGTGATGCATGAATTAATTATGTGAATGTGTGTGTGATAAATGGGAAAGGGTTAAGTGTGCAAGGACCCGAACTATACTGTCTATACTTGTGGGAATTATTGTGTGGTTCAACGTATCATTTGATATTAAAGACATCAGCGAATTTAGCAATTATGTGCGTTACCTGTTTAACTGTTATACGTGACTTGTGTGATAGTACTTGATGTGGCTTACGCGAAAATGAATTGTGAAACTGATAAACACCAACCACTCTCTTAGGTCACGAGTATTGAATAAATTAACGAGTTCCTTGTCTAATCTTACCGAGCAAATCAAAGGTGAGTTCATTGCATTTTCTCAAGCATGCGTCCCGGTGGTTTGGGACAACTGGTAAACATTTGGAAGGGAAACATTGGGTAAATAACTTAATCGGTTTTGGTTATTGCCTGGAGGGCAATGGGGGTGATTAGTTATAGCGCTATTAGGTGGGAAACCTCACACCGGGCCGTAAGGACGGGCGTGAACTAATTATCTGGGTATGGCTATGGTTGTTAGAGGCACACTCCTCGGATACATATGGGCACATTCCCTAGGGTATCTAACGAAGGCAACATAGCAATCGGTCGTTAAGGGGTACCCACTCCCCGGATACACATGGGCACACTCCCTAGGGTATCTAACATGAGCAATATCGTAACGCAACATTGAATCGCATTAACATACATCTGGTAACACAACACGTTAACAAACCTTGAACTCACCAGCGTAGTCTGACACACTTGTTTACATGCTTGTAGGTAATTACTGAAGGAACTTGGGAGCTTGCCGTCTGATGCTGCCGGAGTGGTTATGGTCATAATAAACGATTATGTTGATTTGGTTTTCATACATTTACACACTTATACCTTTATGCTTCCGCTCAATACTTTGGTTTTGGTTTAATCTACAAACAATACATTATTACTTGTGTTTGATATGATTGGTGGCTCTCTGTTGAATCGTCACACCTCCATTAGGGACACGCCCTAGGTGGTAATTTGGGGGTGTGACAGTTTGGTATCAGAGCCTCTGGTTATAGAGAACTCGGTTTTAAAAACGTTTTCATAAAACCAGACTATAACCGAATTGATCCAAACGATGACCATGACACTCAGCTTCAGACTGCAACGTTCGTTCCTCGTTAGCTTATGCTTTATATGCCTAGTAAAAGAAACTATATTTATAGCATGCACGATACGACATGGTAGGCATCATGACACATTGATAGTGTAACGTAACACATACATCTAGTAAATCCTAATCTTGTTGGTAGTGCTTGTTTTGTGTTGATTGGGGTGGGAGAAACTTCAAACATAAGTTAAGAAGCATCGAGAGGAGCATGCAAACCGCCTTATTATCATGGGTGCACACATAATAATAACGCGTGGTGCATGCAAATCCCAATGAGGCTTAACGAGTGTAAGAGGGGTTCTTCCCTGTTTGTGTATGAACATGGTAGTTAATCGTTCTCAACGTGATAAACCTGAACACTTTCCTCGTTTTCGACCCCTAAATTAGTTCATTTCCATATATAGAAACATGAGTGGACGAGGAAACGGACGTAGCAACTATTGATTGAAACCTTGTGTGCTTACTCTTTCTGTCATATATTTTTTTCCCTTCTGCGTTAATACCCTCTTTTGGAACGTTGTGAGTGTGCATTCTTTCGTTTAACTTGCGTTACGTCATCAACTCGACAGGCATGTCTACACCATCCGCATCTTCCGACCAATCCCGGGCGCCAGGGAAGGCACCCGCTGATACTCACTCACCCCCGCGTCAGATGGAGACGCGTGCTGCTTATAGGAAGAGACTCGCACAGGGCGGGGAGTCGTCCTCCCGACCTACGCATGCACTACCAGTTAACTCCCTCAGCGCTCAGGCCGAGTCGGCTGTGAGTAAGGCCCTCCGAGATTATAACCAGATTCTAATAGAACAAAACCAAGTCTTAATGGAGCAAAATCAGAAATTACTAAGAAAGGTTGATACCCAAGGAGGGCGATTGGAAGCTCAAGAGAAGCAGATACAGGAACTTATTAGGAGGACTACTGACTTGAAGGCAGAAGCCCTAAAAGGGCGTGAGGTACAAGGTCTGATACTGAGAGACGCTCGAGTGGATCATGAAAGGCTTAACTCGCATGCCGAAAAGATAGGTATGATGGATTGGAGGGTCCATCAGTTGGAGGAAGCCCGCTTCGCACCTGAACCCGAGCCAGCCCCAGTCCCGGCACCTCCCGAACCAGAGGCGGAAGGGTCTGATGAAGAGCCCGAAGAGGAGGAGGAAGAGCCAGAAGAGGAGGAAGAAGAGCCAGAGGAGGTCTCGGATAATGACGGAGACGATGATGATGGTAGTGACCTCGGGGATGGTGACGTGGACGACTGACTCGTCTTTCAATCGTTTATCTAGTTATTTTTTCTTTCAGTTGTTTTCGTATAAACGATCATGGTGATTAAAACTTTTGCGAATATTCGATGTAGTGACTTATATGGTTTAATTTGAATGGGTTTCTTATTTTATCGTTTAAAGAATACTTCTTGTACTGAGTCGTCACCTTACCTCTTTTTACCCTGGCACCACAGGAGTCACATCTTTGACTCTACGACAGTTACCTTAATTATGGTAAACCTCTCGCTGGCCTTTGTACAACCCGGTGTCTATTGGTTGATGCAACACTCTTGTAAGTTTTGACATGGTCGTTGGCATGGACTTGGTTATCTAGGTATCAAGCGGAAAATTCTCTGCAAACCGAAAATCGTGCGTCCCCTCTCTCCCCAGTAGGGAATCCTTATCAGTTTACGATCATCGTAGTGGTGCCGTTGTTGGCATTGTCACAGTCATGAAAGCCCAGAAGTGTCTACGGAAGGGCTACCCTGCCATACTAACTCTTGTCACCGATTTGCCGCTTTAAGAAAGGAAGATCGAGTGTCTTCCACTTATCCATGAATTTTCTGACATGCCTCCTGAAGAGTGAGCTGGTTTACTTCCACATCGTTAGGCGGAATTTCAGGTTGACCTTGTGCAATTTCAGATTCCTTATGGGAAACAGAAATCCCTTAGGTTTGCTAGATACTATCACAGCTTCATCATAGGATTTTCGAAGGTTTCGCAACTTCAACCTCCTTAGCATAGCGGAGAGCTGTGAATTCCTGAGAAATAAAATCGGAGAACGTCCTTACAGCTTTTGAAACCCAACCCTACAACACGCGAAGCATCACTTCTATCCGAGGGTACCGATGATCCAGCGATATACCATGATGATGTTACGGAGAGTAACTGCACGACCTACAACCTCCGGTGGAAACCGTGGTCATTGGATTTAAGTGGGAGGCATTACTCGGACGGTACCGAAGGCACCAATTAGACCGATCACAAGGGCCTTCAGTGCACCCTTGTTTCAATAGAGCTAACCATGTGAAGGCGTCGCTAGAATGGAACTTCCGAACGAACACGGGATTAGGAGAACTATACCCACGCATCCCTGTAGACGAACCTTATCACTTTCACTTGTCATCGCCGCTAGAAGTGAAGCAGTCACAGTTACACGCGTATGTCGTTTTGCAACACTAACCTTTACCCACCAAACTCTGTTTTGGACAAATGATACACTCGCGCGACCGCAATGTGACGAACCTCCCTGTTGTGCCATGCCGCCATGCACCACTACTGGAAATTACTTCTTGACAGCAAATTGCTGGCCAAATCCTTCGGGTGTTTAATGGACCCCTGTTCCGCTCGAATCTTTGTACGAACCTCATTAATTCCCTGTTTCTTAGATTGGCAACTGACATAACAAAACGCTAACCATCATACCATGATTTCCACTGATCACAAGATTAGCCCCCCAGGCGTTGTAAAGTATCTATAGATCGAGTTCGTCGGAACTTACTTCAAACCATTGTTTTAGATCAATTTTCGGGACGAAAATTCTTTCAAGTTGGGGATGATGTGACACCCCGCGAAAACGCTTAACAAAACTAGCTTCCTCAGTGACTGTTTGCTAAATTTCGGGGCGAGATTCCTCTTCAAGTTGGGGATGATGCCACAACTGAGCAAAACCCGCAACAACTCTGATTTCTCACTTCGTTTCTCTCACACTTGACGCTTGCCAATTTCGGGACGAAATTCTTTTTAAGTTGGGGATGATGTGACAACCTGAACCCCCAAACCTCCAAGGTTAGTTTTATAATCCTGATTCCCCGTTACTTCTCGTTCACGTGATCGCTTCGATTAAATGCTAAACGTAAACGTGTCGGGCTTTACTTGAGTGGGGCCGCCACCACTGTTATAAAGTCTCGACACACACACACACACACGCTCCGACTTATGGATTTGATAGTTTGCTATTTGGGCCATATACATATAATTCTATTATCATTGGGAATCCTATATAATCCACTTCAAATTTGGTGAACTTGGGCTCCACTTAAAACAGATTAATGTTTTAAATAATAGTGAGAAGGGCTTAGGCCCAGTTCGGTTGATTAACAAACAAATCGCCTAAATCACTATTAATCCGTATACGTATCATATTAGGATGGTTTTATCATAAATCAAACCCTACTCCCTATCTCTCTTTTATAATTACGATCGACTGAAGCAACCTTCCCCCCCCCTCACGGACGCAAATTTCCAGTCAATTCACGTCTGAACCAAGTAAAGGTTTCGGTTAGTTAAATCACTCTACTCCTTGTCAACTATGTGATCTTTGTGTGATGATGTTTTATGGTGATATAATGACCGATATAATCATATGTGATTTTATGTGAAAATAACGTGAATGATAATGTGAATTGATTGTTTTCTGCCATACAAATTGAGGTCCAATTATATATTAGTATTAAAATAGGGTGTCGGCCATTTGATTTGGATGTGTAGACTTGTTGTCAGTAGTTATGTGTTTTGATAACATCAGCCATGTGACATTATCATATTAATAGGCACAAGACATTTAAAATACATATATGTGAGTGGATTGTTCGGCCCAATAGAAGTAAAGTGGTTAATATCCTTGTCGGCCCATGTGTTCTGTTCAACCAATAAGAATTTCATGCTCTTTTAAGTTGCCGCCCACTATTATTTTATTGTGTCTTGAATGAAGTTGGTGCACATGTGACAAGAATCCTCATGCCTTACGTATGCAGCCACCAAGGGTAAAATCCATGAATCAAGTATGGGGGAGGGCTGTGTTGTCACGCAAATGTTGGGCCGAAGAATGGTCCAATGGGGCAATTGGGTTAATCTAAATGGAACAATTTAAAAATGAATGATTATGTGTAAACCTCATAGATCACATTAATGTTTGGCGGCTTGTATGTGTGTGCTGTAGTTGGCGGCTGCCATGTTGTATCATATGCATGTGACCCTTCATCTAGTGGACCAAACAAAGGCCCAATGGGAGGGGGGACGGCTGGGATTAATGAAACAATATGAACTTTTTTTTTATAAATCATAGTACTGCATAATGTTGTTAATTAGGCATACATGTAATGTGAGAAACGGGCCATGAATCTGGGCCGTCCCACTTGAACTGATAACCGGATGGGGATGGTTATGAGTGGCCATCGAGCCCACTAGTGATGCATGAATTAATTATGTGAATGTGTGTGTGATAAATGGGAAAGGGTTAAGTGTGCAAGGACCCGAACTATACTGTCTATACTTGTGGGAATTATTGTGTGGTTCAACGTATCATTTGATATTAAAGACATCAGCGAATTTAGCAATTATGTGCGTTACCTGTTTAACTGTTATACGTGACTTGTGTGATAGTACTTGATGTGGCTTACGCGAAAATGAATTGTGAAACTGATAAACACCAACCACTCTCTTAGGTCACGAGTATTGAATAAATTAACGAGTTCCTTGTCTAATCTTACCGAGCAAATCAAAGGTGAGTTCATTGCATTTTCTCAAGCATGCGTCCCGGTGGTTTGGGACAACTGGTAAACATTTGGAAGGGAAACATTGGGTAAATAACTTAATCGGTTTTGGTTATTGCCTGGAGGGCAATGGGGGTGATTAGTTATAGCGCTATTAGGTGGGAAACCTCACACCGGGCCGTAAGGACGGGCGTGAACTAATTATCTGGGTATGGCTATGGTTGTTAGAGGCACACTCCTCGGATACATATGGGCACATTCCCTAGGGTATCTAACGAAGGCAACATAGCAATCGGTCGTTAAGGGGTACCCACTCCCCGGATACACATGGGCACACTCCCTAGGGTATCTAACATGAGCAATATCGTAACGCAACATTGAATCGCATTAACATACATCTGGTAACACAACACGTTAACAAACCTTGAACTCACCAGCGTAGTCTGACACACTTGTTTACATGCTTGTAGGTAATTACTGAAGGAACTTGGGAGCTTGCCGTCTGATGCTGCCAGAGTGGTTATGGTCATAATAAACGATTATGTTGATTTGGTTTTCATACATTTACACACTTATACCTTTATGCTTCCGCTCAATACTTTGGTTTTGGTTTAATCTACAAACAATACATTATTACTTGTGTTTGATATGATTGGTGGCTCTCTGTTGAATCGTCACACCTCCATTAGGGACATGCCCTAGGTGGTAATTTGGGGGTGTGACAACTGAAACCATAATAGGATTGGATTGATCAAACTGCGAACACATAACTAAGCATACCGAGCAAACCAAGGTGAGTTCACACCCTTACTAAGGCATGGGATTCCCAAGGGCTTGGGAATGGGATTGAAGGAATAAGGTTGAATAGATTAGTACATACACTGTTACTAGACTACCATACCATCGTCCTCGGTTGTGCAGGACACATACGTAAAACCTACGTTACTTATGCTACTCGCTATCCTCGGTTGTGAAGGATACTCACGTAAAACCTACGTGAACTTATACTTACTACTGCCTCGGTTGTGTCAGGCACTTACGTAAAACCTACGTAAACCCCGCGTACTCCTATCCTCGGTTGTGAAGGATACTTACGTAAAACCTACGTAAACCCCATACGCGCTATTGTTCTCGGTTGTGAAGAACACTTATGGTTACACATAGTCTAGTGGATATACAACATGGGAAGCCCCCACCAATAGAACGTACTATCGGCCCAGTAGAGCCACATGTTACGAACGAATATACTATTACACATTTACTTTCTGTGAACTCGCTCAACTAGTTGTTGATCCTCTGTTACATGCCTTGCAGGTCGTTAGATACATGGAGCTTGCACAGGGAGGAGCTGGTCGTTGTGGGCTTGGATCGTGATTTTCTTATTAAACACTTATGACATTTGATACATTATTTATGTTGGGTTTACTTACATGCTTCCGCTACTTAAACAAATGTTAGGTTTTGAACATCAATCATGTCTTGTTGAATTACACTATCTATTTTTATTGTTAAATGCTATGTTCGATATGATTGATGGCTTGATCCTGGTCAGTCACGCTCCCAAGCGGTGATACTCCGTGTGTGGATTTTGGGGGTGTGACAGATTGGTATCAGAGCCATTGGTTATAGAGAACTTGGTTTTAATATGGGAAAACGTTTTTATTAAAACCAGACTATAACCAGAACAGTGCTCTCAACGATCCACAACGACGCTTCGCTCCACGTGCAAGACTCAACATCCTAGGTAATAAGGTTTATGTTTATTGCCTACATGCTAGAATTGCATAGAACTTTGCTCGTAGTATGCTTACATTACTTTGCTCACTACTTGTTATTGCTTAAGAACACCTATGTGCTTACACTCTTCTGTCATCGCACTATTCGCGAACCTCTCTCACCTATGTTGCCTTTGATGTGAAGATCAATGGCCAGACGCATCAACATGACACAAGCCCAGCTGGAGGCTCTCGTTCAAGCTCAAGTTGCTGCGGCACTTGCAGCTGCAAACGCAGGAGGTATACCCTGTAGTCGTAACTCATTCTAGGATCTTTAGATCCTACGTTCCTAATCAACTCTTATGTTTAACCCCATTCTGTTCTTACACATTAGGTCAACACGTTCAGAAACCTGTGTGCACTTTCAAGAACTTTATGGATTGTCGCCCTAGCACGTTCAGTGGCACTGAAGGAGCGGTTGGACTCCTCCACTGGTTTGAAAAGCTCGAGTCTGTGTTCGAGATGTGTGAATGCCCTGAGGCTCGCAGGGTTAAGTATGCCACTGGCACTTTGGAACGGATCGCGTTGACTTGGTGGAACGCGCAAGTGCAGATCCTAGGGTTGGCAGCTGCTAACGCCACCCTTTGGAATGACTTCAAGGAACTGATTAAACGTGAGTACTGCACTCGGGAAGATATTCATAAGTTGGAATACGAGCTGTATCATTTGAAAATGACTGGGTCAGAAATCGAGGCTTATACCAAGAGGTCGAACGAGTTGGCTGTGCTGTGTCCAACCATGGTGGACCCTCCATACAAGCGTATTGAGTTGTATCTCAAGGGTTTGGCGCCAGAAATCCAGAGCCACGTAACATCGGCCAATCTTGACAACATTCAGGCTATTCAGCGCCTCGCTCATCGTATCACAGATCAGGCAGTGGATCAGAATAGGCTGCCTAAACGTATCAGCGCCACTGCTACCGCTACTGCTTCTACTACACTTGCTACTCCCAGTGAAAACAAGAGAAAATGGGATGGGGATTCTAGCAAGGGATCAGCTTCAGTACAGTCACAAGCTCAGCAACGAAAGACAGACAGTTACCAGAGTCCCAGTCAGCACTCCTCAGGCGGCCACAGACAGGGAGGATATCGAGGAAACCTCCCGAAGTGTAATACCTGCAACAAACACCACAGTGGCCAGTGTAATAAGGGTCGCTGTCAAAGATGCCTCAAGATGGGTCATGAGGCCAAAGATTGTAGAAGCCCTCGACCTGCGAACCAGAATCAGCAGCAGCCACCAGCACAGCAGAATCAACAGCAGGGCAACAAAGGGTGTTATCATTGCGGTGCAGAGGGTCACTTCAAAAGGCACTGCCCTCAGCTGAACAGGAATCCGAACAACAACAACCATAACAACAATCAGGGTAATGGCAACAACAACAACAATGGTGGGAACAACAACGGCAATGAAGCAAGGGGTCGTGCGTTTGTGTTGGGGCAGGGTGATGCCAGAAATGATCCCAACGTCGTTATGGGTAAGTTTCTTCTCGACGATATTTATGTTACTGTTTTGTTTGATTCGGGTGCGGATACGAGTTATATGTCTTTGAAAAGGAGTAAATTGTTAAAACGTACACCAACACCCCTAAACACCAAACACGTCGTAGAACTAGCAAATGGTAAAAGCGTAGAAGCCACGCATGTAGTCAAGGGTTGTAACATCATTCTAGCGGGTCAGACTTTCCCCATCGACCTTATTCCTATAGTTCTGGGTAGTTTCGACATCGTCATCGGCATGGATTGGTTATCCAAGCAACAGGCGGAGATCCTATGCAAGGAGAAGATCATTCGTATTCCTCGTACGGGAAAGGAACCTCTCGAAGTTCAAGGGGACAAGAGTGGTGTTGTGGTTGGCATCATCTCTTTCTTGAAGGCTCAGAAATGTTTACGAAAGGGTCATACGGCTATCTTGGCACTAGTTACTGATGCAGCGACGAAAGAGAAAAGAATAGAGGATATTCCAGTTGTACGAGAATTTCTTCAAGTGTTTCCAGAAGATTTACCTGGCCTACCGCCTCATCGCCAGGTCGAGTTTCAAGTCGAGCTAGCTCCAGGAGCAGCACCTATAGCTCGTGCACCGTATCGTTTAGCTCCAACGGAATTGGAAGAACTGTCAAAGCAACTGCAAGAGCTCTTGGATAAGGGCTTCATTCGTCCAAGCTCTTCTCCTTGGGGAGCTCCAGTACTATTCGTGAAAAAGAAGGATGGCACTTTCAGGATGTGCATCGATTACCGCGAACTGAACAAGGTCACAGTGAAGAACCGCTATCCTCTTCCTCGTATTGACGACTTATTCGACCAGTTGCAAGGGTCGAGTTACTACTCCAAGATTGATCTAAGGTCTGGTTATCATCAGCTGAGAGTCCGAGATGAGGACGTCTCCAAGACCGCCTTCAGAACTCGCTACGGTCACTACGAGTTTCTGGTCATGCCATTTGGGCTTACGAACGCGCCTGCAGTCTTCATGGATCTTATGAACAGGGTGTGCAAACCTTACCTTGACAAGTTCGTCATTGTCTTCATCGACGACATTTTGATCTACTCCAAGAGTCGGGAGGAACACGAGCAGCACTTACGTCTTATCTTGGAACTTCTTCGAAAGGAACAACTGTACGCAAAGTTTTCAAAATGCGACTTCTGGCTTCGTGAAGTCCACTTCTTAGGCCATGTGGTGAATAGGGATGGGATTCATGTCGATCCATCCAAGGTAGACTCGATCAGGAACTGGCCTGCACCGCGTACACCAACGGAAATACGCCAATTCTTGGGTCTGGCGGGGTATTACAGGCGATTTATTAAAGACTTCTCCAAGATCGCACAGCCGCTTACTATGTTGACACAGAAAGGTGTTACCTATCGTTGGGGTAATACACAAGAAACGGCCTTTCAGTACTTAAAGGATAGGCTTTGCAGCGCACCTATTCTCTCATTGCCAGAGGGCACGGATGATTTTGTAGTCTATTGTGACGCGTCGATACAGGGGCTTGGTTGTGTATTGATGCAGCGGGATAAAGTTATTGCCTACGCTTCTCGTCAACTCAAGGTTCATGAACGGAACTACACGACGCACGATTTAGAGCTGGGAGCTGTTGTTTTCGCACTTAAGATATGGCGACACTACCTGTACGGTACCAAGTGCACTATTTACACCGATCATAGGAGTCTCGAGCATATCTTCAGGCAGAAGGAATTGAATATGCGTCAACGACGATGGGTCGAGTTACTTAATGATTACGAATGCGCCATCAAGTACCATCCAGGCAAGGCCAATGTTGTGGCTGACGCTCTCAGCCGGAAAGACACTCTACCTAGACGCGTACGAGCCTTGCAGCTCACTATTCAGTCCAGTCTTCCCGCACAGATACGAACTGCTCAGATGGAAGCATTAAAGCCCGAAAACGTCAAAGCTGAAGCCTTACGCGGCTCAAGGCAACGAATGGAACAAAAGGAAGACGGCGCCTACTATGTAACGGGGCGTATTTGGGTCCCACTGTATGGCGGTTTACGAGAACTTGTGATGGATGAAGCTCATAAGTCTCGCTATTCGGTACATCCAGGTTCGGATAAGATGTACCACGATCTCAAAACAACATATTGGTGGCCTAGCATGAAGGCCCACATCGCTACTTACGTTGGCAAGTGCTTGACCTGTGCGAGAGTCAAGGTGAAATACCAGAAACCAGCGGGCCTACTTCAGCAACCCACGATACCGCAATGGAAATGGGAAGAAATTTCCATGGATTTCGTTACAGGCCTACCTAGATCTCAGCGTGGGAATGATACCATATGGGTGATTGTGGATCGACTCACCAATTCTGCACACTTCCTGGCTATTAAGGAAACAGATAAGTTCTCCACTCTCGCAGACGTTTATCTTAAAGAAGTTGTTTCGAGGCACGGGGTGCCCATCTCCATCATTTCGGATCGGGATGCACGATTCACGTCAGAGCTATGGCAAGCGATGCATAAATCTTTCGGCTCACGATTAGACATGAGCACAGCGTATCACCCTCAGACGGATGGGCAGTCTGAGCGAACGATCCAAACTCTTGAAGACATGCTTCGGGCATGTGTTATCGATTTCGGCAACGGCTGGGAAAAGCATCTCCCGTTAGTGGAGTTTTCGTATAATAACAGTTATCACACCAGCATACAAGCCGCTCCATTCGAGGCATTGTACGGACGTAAATGCCGGTCACCTCTCTGTTGGGCAGAGGTGGGGGATAGTCAGATTACGGGTCCAGAGATTGTAGTGGACGCCACAGAAAAGATTGCACAAATACGACAACGCATGGCGGCAGCTCGCGACCGTCAGAAAGCCTACGCGGATAAGCGTAAAAAGCCATTGGAATTTCAGGTCGGGGACCGGGTATTACTTAAAGTCTCACCCTGGAAGGGTGTGGTACGTTTTGGCAAACGCGGTAAACTAAATCCGCGATATGTCGGACCATTTGAGATTATAGAAAGAATAGGCCCAGTAGCCTACAGATTGAACCTACCAGCTGAACTCGGTGCAGTCCACAATGTTTTTCACGTGTCAAATCTGAAGAAGTGCATGTCAGATGAGACCCTCATCATTCCTTTTAAGGAACTCACTATCGACGAGCGGTTGCAGTTCGTCGAGGAACCTGTAGAAATCACGGACCGGGATGTGAAGGTCCTCAAACACAAGAGAATCCCTCTTGTTCGAGTTCGTTGGAACTCCCGACGTGGCCCAGAGTACACCTGGGAACGCGAAGACCAAATGAAAGAAAAGTACCCCCAGTTATTCGGAACCAATGCATCCACTACTGAGACTGAAGCTACTACTGCGGAATTTCGGGACGAAATTCCAAATCAACGGGGGGATGATGTGACACCCCAGGAAAACCAGTAAACGATACAACCTACCTAGCTTCCTCAGTAACCGCATGCTAAATTTCGGGATGAAATTTCTTTTAAGTTGGGGATAATGTGACAACTCGAATTTCCAAGATTTCTTTTACGCATTCATTGCACGTTTATTGATTGGTTAAGCGTTTGCTTGCACAATTGGTTTGCTATGAAACTGTATACGTTTTGATACAATATAGTGTTTTGTGATTGTGCATGGTTATGTGTTACTTGTGAAAGATTTAACAAATAATGGAATGTGGTGTTGAAACTGTAATAAATAATACTTAAGGGTGTTTAGGGTTGATAGTAAAACTTTAACAACTCATAACCCTAATCCCCTTCCCTAATCATTCACTAATCATTCACAAAGAATCAAAACACGTACTTTCACCTCCTCTAATCCTCTCTACAACATCTCCTCATCATTCTTGGATTCACAAGCTATTTTGCATCAAGTTTGATTACCAATCCATCTAGAATCGAATCAAGGTAATTGTTTAATCATTGTTTGTGATTAATTGTTGATTGATTGATGCTTGTAAACCCTAGCTTTGGGTAAAGGGTTACCCCGGTAAATTTTATAAATCACCAAACCAAATAAAACAGGGTGTGCCAAGACATTGACACACACTACTAGTCAAGACAAACCAAGACTAGAACATCCAAGAAACAACCAAACGACAAACAACATACAACCCGAAAAAAGAAAAACAAAGCCCGACAACTAAGCCTCTAACAACAGGAGACCCGAACAAAACAAGCTCTAGCCCGGATCACAATCCAAACTCTTCACCGAAATCTGCCAGGTGTCCAAAAGGTCACGATGCTTCCGGTCACTCCGAAGCTTGAACCCCATAATCTTCAAACGCACCGTACTGATAATAACATGTGAAAGCATCTCAGGGGATCGTTGGACACTAGAAAATAACCGGTTATTCCTCTCCTGCCAAACATAGTACGAAGTAGCCGCAATAAGGATCTTACCCACAATCCGGTCTAGCGTTCTAGAGTTTGTGTTTTGAATCATCCACTGCATAACCGAGGACCATGTGTTATTGACACTCTCCATGTTGACCATTTTCCTCACTGCTTCCCAAACTTTCGTGGCAAAAGAGCATTGAAAGAAAAGGTGGTCTCTAGAATCACGATCATGGTAACAAAGAGGGCAACACATAAGAATCAGATTTGTAGTGCTACCCGCTTCCCAAGTAGCCATCCTGTCTTGCGTCTTTAATTTATTAGTCATCACTAACCACATATGGAATGAATGCCGCGGGATGCATTGACTAAACCAAATTGAGTCAACCCAATCAACCCTATCACCCCTATGACGCAAAGTGTTCCAAACATCCCAAGACCGAAAATGACAAAGGTTCCCTTCCATATCTTTCCAACTACACCGATCAGCCATATCAACTAAAGGATGCGGAGAAGGAATATTTATGAGAACCGGAAAAAAGATCGACCCAAGCTTGAGGCCATTTCCATTGGCCGATATCATCAATAATATCCGCAACAGTAGACCGAAGGTTGAAACCTGCATTGGCTATTGCCCGAGGAGATATAAAGGATCTAAGAGGGCTACAAGAACACCAGTTATCACTCCAAGCATTCGTTTGCCGACCGCTCAGGATAGACATCCAAACATAAGGTCTTATGTGATTACGAATTGCAAGAATATGTCTCCATCCCCAGCTTACACTACCCCGTTTCGTCACCTCCCAGAAGTTCGTACCTTTCAATTTGTAGGAATGAATCCATTGCACCCAAAGAGAAGGATGATGATTAATAATACTCCATACATGGCCAGCAAGTAAAGCAATATTCACATCCTTAATACTGCGAACACCCAACCCCCCTCTTCCTTCGGCAAGCAAACATTGGACCAAGCGACTTTTGAACGAACTTTCCCCTGAATGCCACCATTCTAAAGAAACCGACGCATAGACTTTTCAAGCTCTTTAACTATACGAACCGGAAGCATAAAGACAGAAGCCCAATATGTGTACATAGAAGCCAGAACCGAATTGATCAGTTGAAGCCTTCCTGCAAAAGATAAAGATCTAGACATCCAATTGTCAATTCGACGTTTAACTCTCTCAATCAGGATTTTACAATCCCTATAAGCAAGACGGGTCGAAATCAGCGGAACTCCAAGGTAGCGAACCGGAAGGGAACCCTCCTGAAAAGGCATCAACCCTAGAATTTGCGTTTTCACATGGTTAGGAACATTGCAAAAGAAAATCGTACTCTTAGGAGCACTAGGAACCAAACCCGAAATCTTTGTAAAGCAACCCAAAGCATCCCTTAAAACTTTAACCGAGGGCCGATCACCATGAGCAAAAATGAATAAGTCATCCGCAAATGACACATTTATAATTCTTTGCTTAGCACATAGAGAGTGGAATTTGAACGCTGCATGAGTTCTCGCTGCATGCTGAAGGAGAAGAGACAAGACTTCCATAACTAGCGTAAACAAATACGGAGACAAGGGGTCCCCTTGTCTAAGGCCCCGCTTCCCATAAAAGAACCCATGAATGTTGCCATTGATGCAAAGGGAATACGAAACCGTAGAAACGCATGTCATAATCCACTTTACCATTTTACGATGAAAGCCAAACCTCATTAAAACAGTTTCCAGGAAAGACCAGTTAACTGTATCATATGCCTTCTGAATATCGATTTTCAAAGCACATCTAGAGGGACCTCTATTGATATGATAATTGTGCATAAGTTCTTGCGTGAGGAGGATATTATCAGAAATCTTACGACCAGGAACGAAAGCCGATTGGTTAATGCTAACCAAGCTATCCAGATTGCCTTTCAGTCTATCCGTGATGATCTTGCTGATACATTTGAAGAGCACGTTACAACAGGAAATCGGCCTATAGTCAAGGACCGAATTGGGGGTCTCCTTTTTAGGCACCAAAGCAATGATCGTGTGATTAATCTGTTTAAGCAATTGACCATTATCGAAGAAGGTAAGAACAGCGTCCGTAACTTCCTCACCCACAGTCTCCCAAGCATGTTTAAAGAAGGCTGACGTGAAACCATCCGGCCCCGGAGCTTTGTTTTCCCCAATGCTAAACATAGCCTTTTTAACTTCCTCTCTAGTCACCGGACGAACCATATGATTTGCAGCATTAGTTGAGAGAGTATTAATAAACAAGTTAATGGGAGTTAAGTTTAACGAAATGCAAGAATATTCAAGAACCAAACGAGACCTCCAGATGTCCTGAGTGACTTAATTGTGCAGACAGTTCGATATAAGCTAATGGGAGTTAAGTTTAAGGAGAGCTATAATGTTCGGAGATTGCTGGAAGCTTGGGGGATTCACTCAACACGAATGGAAGATGATGGAGGCTGATTGAGTTGTTTTTATGTTTTCCTAGATTGTAGTCTAGTTGTCGTTTTTGTTTGACATGGTTTAGTTTGTGGTTGTTTGGGTTTTACTCTCGTGGGGGTTGTCCCATGAGAGAATTAGTGTGGGCATTGCCACGCTACTTGTGCTTGTTTGGTTGTTGATATATAGAATCACCGGGGTAAACCCTTTACCCAAAAAAAATAAAAAACAAGTTATCAATATCAAGCTGGTCAACGTGGTCCGGGGTACCCAAAAAATCCGTGTAATGATTAACAAAAACAGCGGGGACATCATCACCCTCAAACTGGTTACCATGAGCATCTTTAATACACGAAATTTTACTTCTCGCATTCCTACTTTTCACACACTTGTGAAAATATGACGTATTAGCATCACCCGCACTAAGCCAATCAACCTTAGCTTTCTGCTTAAGAAAGCATTCCTCATCATAAGCCGCGACTTGAAAATCACGAAGACATGAAGCTTGCAACTCACGAAGGCAAGAATCCGACGGGTTAGTGTCAATTTGCTGCTGAAGATCATCTAGATGCTTCCGAAGAGAAGACACTCGTTCATGAAGGTTACCCTGATTATGAAGAATCTTGCGAAAAGCTGGCTTGAGATTTTTCATTTTCTTGACCACCGAATACATGGCATGTCCCGTAACACTATTAGACCATTCCTTAACAACAGCTTGCAAAAACTCCGGTTTAGACGTAATAAAGTTCGGGAATTTAAAAGGTCTCGGCTTATGACGGACAGCCGAAGACGATTTAAACACGCAAGGAGTATGATCCGAAATGCGAGGCGGATGAAAAAAAGCAAAGCCCTCCGGAAATAAAGAAAGGAGATGAATATTACCCATAATCCGATCTAGCTTTTTCAAGACACCAATACCCTCTCTCGGCTTCTGGTTCCAGGTGAAATGCATACCATGACAAGGAATATCAAGAACCTCCAATTGCTTGACGCATTCATCAAACTCCCTCATGCCAATAGAAAGACTAGACGAACCAGAAGAACAATCATCAAGACTAAGAGCCACATTAAAATCACCAAGAATTAGCCACGGCTTATCTCGAGCCAAACTATTATGCTTGGATAGATCCTCCCATAGCACCCGGACCCTAGCTTTCATGTAATGGTTCTGCGCTTTAATTTGATTCTGATTATTGTGATATTGATGATTGACTACTTGTATAATCGATTTCTCGATGATGTTGATGCATGATATGAAGTGATATTGATTGTTGTGTTGATTATGCATTGAGAAATATGAAGTAGGGTTTTTGATCGTATGAATAAAGTTTGTAACTGATGCTTTGATTCTGTGCAAAAATTGGAATTCACGCATTATTGTTAGGCAGAGTTTTGGATTGTCATACTTGTCTGAGTTTCGTAACCTAATGTGAAGTTGTCTGAGTTTTGCATAACTATGAAAGGGTCCGAGGTTTGTAACTTATGCATATGGTCCGACTTTTCTTATGATAATAGGGAGTCCGAGTTTTGATATACATCACTTGGTCCGACTTTTAAACATATATTTGTGTCCGAGGATCACATATATAAGAGGTCCGACTTTTGGCTTGTATCAAGGTGGTCCGAATTTTGAATGATGGTTCACTGGTCCGAAGTTTGTAATATTGGGCAATGTCCGACTTTAATGAATGATGTTCATGGTCCGACCTTGTTAAGTTATAAGGTCCGACTTTTAATATATATGGCAAGTCCGACTTTTATATAGTTATAAGGGGGAGTCCGAGTTTTATGTTGAGTGAACACCTTGTCCGACTTTGTGAAGCATATACACATGATCCGAGTTTGATCCCCACTCCCCTTGGTCCGACTTTTGATCCATGTTCTTCCTGTCCGAACTTAAACCCCCACCCCCCCTTGTTGTCCGAGTTTTATTATAGAGTGAGTGTCCGAGTTCATGGCTAGGGATACCTTGTTAAACTAATTGGGATTGTTGGCCACTGTTAATATTACAAGGATGCATGGACTCCCATAATCATCACACACATACGTTAATTAGTTGTTGATGGGTCGCACAACAATGATTAAGCATACAACTATGTTTTATTATATATATGAATCTAATTAGGCATGTTAAAATCAAAGCATGGATTAAGAAATTATGTTTGTATGTATTTCGTCAACTTGCTATGTGTCGGGGTAACACGGATTTGTGATGCGAGTGGTTAGTGAACCAACTACGTATATATAATTGGAAGTTGAGTTGTTACCATGTGACAATGTGGTGTATGGCTTGTGATGTGAAAATGAATGTATATAACTCGAGTATTCGCTGTGATTTATGTGATAATATATGCCAAACTTACTCATACTTGCGTGATAAAGATAGGTGATTTATGTGTGTAAGTAACTGACTGGTACTGAAACCATAATAGGATTGGATTGATCAAACTGCGAACACATAACTAAGCATACCGAGCAAACCAAGGTGAGTTCACACCCTTACTAAGGCATGGGATTCCCAAGGGCTTGGGAATGGGATTGAAGGAATAAGGTTGAATAGATTAGTACATACACTGTTACTAGACTACCATACCATCGTCCTCGGTTGTGCAGGACACATACGTAAAACCTACGTATACTTATGCTACTCGCTATCCTCGGTTGTGAAGGATACTCACGTAAAACCTACGTGAACTTATACTTACTACTGCCTCGGTTGTGTCAGGCACTTACGTAAAACCTACGTATACCCCGCGTACTCCTATCCTCGGTTGTGAAGGATACTTACGTAAAACCTACGTAAACCCCATACGCGCTATTGTTCTCGGTTGTGAAGAACACTTATGGTTACACATAGTCTAGTGGATATACAACATGGGAAGCCCCCACCAATAGAACGTACTATCGGCCCAGTAGAGGCACATGTTACGAACGAATATACTATTACACATTTACTTTCTGTGAACTCGCTCAACTAGTTGTTGATCCTCTGTTACATGCCTTGCAGGTCGTTAGATACATGGAGCTTGCACAGGGAGGAGCTGGTCGTTGTGGGCTTGGATCGTGATTTTCTTATTAAACACTTATGACATTTGATACATTATTTATGTTGGGTTTACTTACATGCTTCCGCTACTTAAACAAATGTTTGGTTTTGAACATCAATCATGTCTTGTTGAATTACACTATCTATTTTTATTATTAAATGCTATGTTCGATATGATTGATGGCTTGATCCTGGTCAGTCACGCTCCCAAGCGGTGATACTCCGCGTGTGGATTTTGGGGGTGTGACATGGGGGTACTTTTCTTTCATTTGGTCTTCGCGTTCCCAGGTGTACTCTGGGCCACGTCTGGAGTTCCAACGAACTCGAACAAGAGGGATTCTCTTGCTTTTGAGGACCTTAACATCCCGGTCCGTGATTTCAACTGGTTCCTCGACGAACTGCAACCGCTCGTCGATAGTGAGTCCCTTAAAAGGAATTATGAGGGTCTCATCTGACAGGCACTTCTTCAGATTCGACACGTGAAATACATTGTGAACTGCACCGAGTTCAGCTGGTAGGTTTAGCTTGTAGGCCACTTTGCCTATTCTTTCTATGATCTCGAATGGTCCGACATACCGCGGATTTAGTTTGCCCCGCTTGCCAAAACGAACCACACCCTTCCAGGGTGAGACTTTTAATAAAACCCGGTCCCCGACCTGAAATTCCAACGGTTTCCTACGCTTATCCGCGTATGCTTTCTGACGGTCGCGTGCCGCCGCCATGCGTTGTCGTATTTGTGCAATCTTTTCTGTGGCGTCCACTACAATCTCTGGACCCGTGATCTGACTATCCCCCACCTCTGCCCAACAGAGAGGTGACCGGCATTTACGTCCGTACAATGCCTCGAATGGAGCGGCTTGTATGCTGGTGTGATAACTGTTATTATACGAAAACTCCACCAAAGGGAGATGCTTTTCCCATCCGTTGCCGAAATCGATAACACACGCTCGAAGCATGTCTTCTAGAGTTTGAATCGTGCGCTCAGACTGCCCATCCGTCTGAGGGTGATATGCTGTGCTCATGTCTAAACGAGAGCCAAACGCTTTGTGCATCGCTTGCCATAGCTCTGACGTGAATCGTGCATCCCGATCCGAAATGATGGAGGTGGGCACCCCGTGCCTCGAAACAACTTCTTTAAGATAGACGTCTGCGAGAGTGGAGAACTTATCCGTTTCCTTAATAGCCAGGAAGTGTGCAGACTTGGTGAGTCAATCCACGATCACCCATATGGTGTCATTCCCACGCTGGGATCTGGGTAGGCCGGTAACAAAATCCATGGAAATTTCTTCCCATTTCCATTGTGGTATCCTGGGTTGTTGAAGTAGGCCCGCTGGTTTCTGATACTCCACCTTAACTTTTGCACATGTCAAACACTTGCCGACGTAAGTAGCGATGTGGGCTTTCATGCTAGGCCACCAATATGTTGTTTTGAGATCGTGATACATCTTATCCGAACCTGGATGTATCGAGTAGCGGGACTTATGAGCTTCATCCATCACAAGTTCTCGTAAACCGCCGTATAGTGGGACCCAAATACGCCCCGTCACATAATAGGCACCGTCTGCCTTTTGTTCCAATCGTTGCCTTGAGCCGCGTAAGGCTTCAGCTTTGACGTTTTCGGGCTTTAATGCTTCCATCTGAGCAGTTCGTATCTGTGCAGGAAGACTGGACTGAATAGTGAGCTGCAAGGCTCGTACGCGTCTAGGTAGAGTGTCTTTCCGACTGAGAGCGTCAGCCACAACATTGACCTTGCCTGGATGGTACTCGATGGCGCATTCGTAATCATTAAGCAGTTCGACCCATCGTCGTTGACGCATATTCAATTCCTTCTGCTTGAAGATATGCTCGAGACTCCTGTGATCGGTGTAAATAGTGCACTTGGTACCGTACAGGTAGTGTCGCCATATCTTAAGCGCAAAAACAACAACTCCCAGCTCTAAATCGTGCGTCGTGTAGTTCCGTTCATGAACCTTGAGTTGACGAGAGGCGTAGGCAATAACTTTATCCCGCTGCACCAATACACAACCAAGCCCCTGTATCGACGCGTCACAATAGACTACAAAATCATCCGTGCCCTCTGGCAATGAGAGAATAGGTGCGCTGCAAAGCCTATCCTTTAAGTACTGAAAAGCCGTTTCTTGTGTATTACCCCAACAATAGGTCACACCTTTCTGTGTCAACATTGTGAGCGGCTGAGCGATCTTAGAGAAGTCTTTAATAAATCGTCTATAATACCCCGCCAAACCCAAGAATTGGCGTATTTCCGTTGGCGTACGCGGTGCAAGCCAGTTCCTGATCGAATCTACCTTGGATGGATCGACGTGAATCCCATCCCTGTTCACCACATGGCCTAAGAAGTGGACTTCGCGAAGCCAGAAGTCGCATTTTGAAAACTTTGCGTACAGTTGCTCCTTTCGAAGAAGTTCCAGGATAAGACATAAGTGCTGCTCGTGCTCCTCCTGACTCTTGGAGTAGATCAGAATGTCGTCGATGAAGACAATGAAGAACTTGTCTAGATAGGGTTTGCACACCCTGTTCATAAGATCCATGAAGACTGCAGGCGCATTCGTAAGCCCGAATGGCATGACGAGAAACTCGTAATGGCCGTAGCGAGTTCTGAATGCTGTCTTGGAGACGTCCTCATCCCGGACTCTCAGCTGATGATAACCTGACCTTAGATCAATCTTGGAATAGTAACTCGACCCTTGCAACTGGTCGAATAAGTCGTCTATACGAGGAAGAGGATAGCGGTTCTTCACTGTGACCTTGTTCAATTCACGGTAGTCTATGCACATTCTGAAAGTGCCATCCTTCTTTTTCACGAATAATACTGGAGCTCCCCAAGGCGAAGAGCTTGGACGAATAAAGCCCTTATCCAAGAGCTCTTGTAGTTGTTTAGACAGTTCTTCCGGTTCAGTTGGAGCTAAACGATACGGTGCGCGTGCTATAGGTGCTGCTCCTGGAGCTAGCTCGACTTGAAACTCGACCTGACGATCAGGCGGTAGACCTGGTAAATCTTCAGGAAACACCTGAGGAAATTTGCGTACAACTGGAATATCCTCTATTCTTTTCTCTTTTGTTGATGCATCAGTAACAAGTGCCAAAATGGCAGTGTGTCCCTTTCGTAAACATTTCTGAGCCTTCAAGAAAGAGATGATGCCTACCACAGCACCACTCTTGTCGCCTTGAACTTCGAGAGGTTCCTTACCCGTACGAGGAATACGAATGATTTTCTCCTTGCATAGGATCTCCGCTTGCTGCTTGGATAACCAATCCATGCCGATGACGATGTCGAAACTACCCAGAACTATAGGAATAAGATCAATCGAGAAGGTCTGACCCGCTAGAACGATGCTACAACCCTTAACTATCTGCGTGGCCTCTACACTTTTACCGTTTGCTAACTCTACAACATGCTTGGTGTTTAGGGGTGTGGGTGCACGTTTTAACAATTTACTCATTTTCAAAGACATATAACTCGTATCCGCACCCGAATCAAATAAAACTGTAACATAAATATCGTCGAGAAGAAACTTACCCATAACGACGTTGGGATCATTTCTGGCATCACCCTGCCCCAACACAAACGCACGTCCCCTTGCTTCATTGCCGTTGTTGTTCCCACCATTGTTGTTGTTGTTGCCATTTCCCTGATTGTTGTTATGGTTGTTGTTGTTCTGGTTCCTGTTCAGCTGAGGGCAGTGCCTTTTGAAGTGACCCTCTGCACCGCAATGAAAACACCCTTTGTTGCCCTGCTGCTGATTCTGCTGTGCTGGTGGCTGCTGCTGATTTTGGTTCGCAGGTTGAGGGCTTCTACAATCTTTGGCCTCATGACCCATCTTGAGGCATCTTTGACACCGACCCTTGTTACACTGGCCACTGTGGTGTCTGTTGCAGGTGTTACACTTTGGGAGGTTCCCTCGATATCCACCCTGCCTGTGGCTACCTGAAGAGTGCTGACCGGGACTCTGATAACTATCTGTCTTTCGCTGCTGAACTTGTGACTGAACTGAAGCGGATCCCTTACTAGAATCCCCATCCCATTTTCTCTTGTTTTCACTGGGAGTAGCAAGTGTAGTAGCAGTGGTAGTGGTAGCAGTAGCGCTGATACGTTTAGGCAGTCTGTTCTGATCCACTGCCTGGTCTGTGATGCGATGAGCGAGGCGTTGAATAGCCTGGATGTTGTCAAGATTAGCCGATGTCACATGGCTCTGAATTTCTGGCGCCAAACCCTTGAGATACAACTCAATACGCTTGTATGGAGGGTCCACCATAGTTGGACACAGCACCGCCAACTCGTTCGACCTCTTGGTATAAACCTCGATTTCTGACCCAACCATTTTCAAATGATACAGCTCGTCTTCCAACTTATGAATGTCTTCCCGAGTGCAGTATTCCCTTTTGATCAGTTCCTTGAAGTCATTCCAAGGGGTGGCGTTAGCAGCTGCCAACCCTAGGATCTGCACTTGCGCGTTCCACCAAGTTAACGCGATCCCTTCCAAAGTACCAGTGGCATATTTCACCCTGCGAGCCTCAGGGCATTCACACATCTCGAACACCGACTCGAGCTTTTCAAACCAGTGGAGGAGCCCAACCGCTCCTTCAGTGCCACTAAATGTGCTAGGACGACAATCCATAAAGTTCTTGAAGGTACACACAGGTTGCTGAACGTGTTGACCTAATGTGTAAGAACAGAATGAGGTTAAACATAAGAGTTGATTAGGAACGTAGGATCTAAAGATCCTAGAATGAGTTACGACTGCAGGGTATACCTCCTGCGTTTGCAGCTGCAAGTGCCGCAGCAACTTGTTCTTGAATGAGAGCCGCCAACTGGGCTTGAGTCATGTTCACACGTCCGGACATGATCTTCATAGTAAAGGTAAAATAAGTGAGAATGGTTCGTAGTTGGTATAGTTGACACGTGATTAGATGGAGCTCTGGGCGATCAAGGCGATTTGGTGAAACCCTAGACGATTACCAATCTCTGATCTCGATTGATCTTGATTAGCATCTAAGGAATTCGATTTCATCTTTAATCGGTTCTTTAGTTCTAATTACTTGAAGTCAGATTAGGGTTCGAGTTCTAGGGTTCCGTTCTTTGAAGTTAGCGGCCTGTTTCTACTAATCTGTTTTGATTAGGGTTCCGTATTTTCTTTCCAAGTAGGCTGTTGTTTCTCATTCGTTTGCTGCCGTCAAACCTATTGCATCTGTTTCCGGTTTTCCTCTGATTATTTTTGGGTGACGGCTGCATATTTACCAACTAGGGTTTTTTTCTCGTTCGTTGCTGATTGTTAGGATAAAGTTTTGCGGCGGTTTTGCTGAACATTCACCATCTTCACGGCTACTAGGGTTGTCCAATTGGCGGCTGCTAGGGTTGTGAAAACTTGGAATGGATGCATCTAAACCTTATGGGGGAAATCAGCAGGCTAGTTGTGGGAAGCCGACATTATCCTTTGAAGCAATTGCTGCACGATTTCTTGATGCTGATGGGAAGCCGAAGCGTGGTGTAACAAGTACAACACAAAGTGACCATAAGACTACCAACATCATAGATGAACTTACCAAGGTCTCATCTCCGGTTCGGTTAGAAAAACGGGAGGTTGAAAAGTCTGATAATTTCTGGGATTTCTCTAGCAATTACACGCCAAAATCAGACCTTTTTGGAGCTTCTGAATCGGCTGTGAATGGGACTGAATCGGCTGATCAGTTAAACAAGAGATATGCGCCAAACTCTAATTCTGTTTTGGATTATGCTGAATCGGCTGGTCCAGGGAACATAAAATCTTCGGGAATTCAGGTACCTTTATCGTTTGCTAAAGTTGTAAACAATACTACGGAGAAGGTGAAGGTGAATTTTAGGGAGATGGAGTCTACAGAGACCGTAGATGGAGCTGATGTTGTTATTCCGTTGTCTTCAGTTAAGCAAGTCACGGACAGGTATGCAAACACTCTGTATGGGTATTTCTTGGGCAAACGTCTAGCATTTCCTGTGGTGGATTTTTTTGCGAAAAGCAATTGGGTTAAGTATGGTTTGTCGAGGATAATGATGAATGCAAACGGTTTCTTTTTCTTTAAGTTTAAAACAAAGGAAGGGATGGACAGCATGTTAGAGGACGGGCCATGGATGATAAGAAATGTTCCGATAATTTTGAAGGAGTGGTCGGTCTCAGTTAAGCTAGAGAAAGAGGATATTAAAACTATTCCAGTATGGGTAAAGATGCATGATGTGCCATTAGCGGCATATACTGAGGATGGTATTAGTTTGGTTGCCTCTAAGATAGGGGTGCCCAAGATGCTGGATTCATAGACTGCCACGATGTGTGCTGAGTCTTGGGGCAGAAGCAGTTATGCGAGGGCTCTTATTGAAGTCCAGGCAGGGGCTGACTTAAAGAGGTGTGTTACTGTTGCTATCCCGTCTTTAGATGGTACTGGTTACTCAAAGGTGGAGGTTAAAATTGAATATGATTGGGAACCTTTAAGATGCTCTTCTTGCTGTGTTTTTGGTCATGAAGATAGCTCGTGCCCAAAAAACCATCAGGTTGGTTCGAATGGGGATTCTGGTGTGAAAAAAGATGATTTTCAGGTTGTGGGTGCCAAGAAGAAAAAAGCTAATAACCAAGGTCTTCATATCAAGAATCAGAAACCAAAGGTAGTTTACAGGCCAGTTGTCAACCCTAAACCAAAATCGTCCTCAAAGAGTCTGATGCAGAATCAGGTTTCAACATCTAACCCGTTTGATGTTCTGAAGGATGATAATGGCAATCAGGGAGGTACCACTGTGGGACGAGTGGAGAAGAAACCGTCGGGTGACAGGCAGGATTCGGATGAGGAGGTGGTGGAAGAAGTCTACACTGAAACTAGTAAATTTATGACATCGGGTACTCATCCTTTCTCTTCGAAAGCAGGGGCAAGCACCTCTTCTACCAAGGTCTCTAATGGATAGGCTGTCTGCTTTTCGTCTGAAGGGGCTGCTATTTTGTGGCTTCTTTATCTTCGATGATGGTGGTTGAGGATTTTTGTTTTGTGTGTTGCATTGTTTTGTCTACTAGCTGTCTTGTCATGATGTATAGTAGACTAGGTTATGGGGTGTGATAGGTATTTGGTTTTTGTTTGTTTTACATATATGGGGCATGTCCTGTATATGAACTAGTGTGGAACACATCCTCACTACTTGTACTTATTTGCGGTTGCATTTTTAATAGATTCACCGGGGTAACCCTTTACCCAAAAAAAAGTGAGAATGGTTCGCGAGTAGTGCGATGACAGAAGAGTGTAAGCACACAAGTGTGTTCAAGCAATAACAAGTAGTGAGCAATGTAATCTAAGCATACTACGAGCAAAGTTCTATGCAATTCTAGCATGTAGGCAATAAACATAAACCTTATTACCTAGTATGTTGAGTCTTGCACGTGGAGCGAAGCGTCGTTGTGGATCGTTGAGAGCACTGTTCTGGTTATAGTCTGGTTTTAATAAAAACGTTTTCCCATATTAAAACCTAGTTCTCTATAACCTGGCTCTGATACCAATCTGTCACACCCCCAAAATCCACCTGCGGAGTATCACCGCTTGGGAGCGTGACTGACCAGGATCAAGCCACCAATCATATCGAACACAGCATTTAATAACAAAAGTAGATAATGTAATTCAACACGACATGATCGATGTTCAAAACCAAACATTGTTCAAGTAGCGGAAGCATGTAAGTAAACCCAACATAAATAATAATGTATGAAAAGTCGTAAGTGTTTAATTAATCATTCATGATCCATGCTCCACAACGACCTGCTCCTCCCTGTGCAAGCTCCATATATCTAACGACCTGCAAGGCATGTAACAGAGGATCAACAACTAGTTGAGCGAGTTCACAGAAAGTAAATGCGTAATAGTAAGTTCGTATGTAACATGTGGCTCTACTGGGCCGATAGTACGTTCTATTGGTGGGGGCTTCCCATGTTGTATAACCACTAGACTATTCGTAACCATAAGTATCCTTCACAACCGAGGATAGTAGTAAGTATAAATACACGTAGGTTTTACGTGAGTATCCTTCACAACCGAGGATAGTAGTAAGTATAAGTCTACGTAGATTTTAAGTATGTGTCCTGCACAACCGAGGACAATGAGTAGCATGAGTATGTGTCATGCACAACCGAGGACAGTGAGTAGCATGAGTATGTGTCCTGCACAACCGAGGACAGTGAGTAGCATGAGTATGTGTCCTGCACAACCGAGGACAGTGAGTAGCATGAGTATGTGTCCTGCACAACCGAGGACAGTGAGTAGCATGAGTATGTGTCCTGCACAACCGAGGACAGTGAGTATGGTAGTCTAGTGGTAGCGTCAGTACGAATCTGTTCAACCTTATACCTTAAATCCCATTCCCAAGCCCTGGGAATCCCATGCCTTAGTAAGAGTGTGAACTCACCTGGGTTTGCTCGGTATGCTTAATTATGTGCTAGCAATTATTCAATCAAATCCTATAGTAAGCACGTATACTTGATCAGTTCATGTTCGTAATGTTTCATATGCAATTAATACCACAGAGTATGTTTGACAATCGATATCATGCATCATACGTCAGTTAATAACATTAGTACGATCCCTGTTGCTCATCAAAGCTT
Source organism: Helianthus annuus (assembly GCF_002127325.2). Lineage (NCBI taxonomy): Eukaryota > Viridiplantae > Streptophyta > Magnoliopsida > Asterales > Asteraceae > Helianthus > Helianthus annuus. The sequence goes on from NC_035437.2 coordinate 79,839,450, forward strand.
TCTCAATTTAATCTAACAATAACATCTGTGCGTAACTGGATTAATACACTTTGCATAGTTCACATGTGCATCAGAGTTAATTCAGGACCTTATTACAGCTAATCCACGCAACGTGGTTATCATACTGAGTCAATCACATTTAACATAGCATAGCATATTTAACAGTGTTAGTGGCTTAGCAAAGTAACCTTCCTATCTTACAGATTCAACATGTTATACATACATTCACAGTTTCATTTTTATCATCACACCAAGTCGGACATGCCTTGCCCTATCTAAAGCTCGGACAAGTGTGTGTATGTGGGTTTCCCCTTGCTCAAAAGTCGGACCAAAGGTCCCTAACATGAAACTCGGATAGAACAAGGGTGGGGGGGGGCTAACAAGGTCGGACAAGGAGTGTGGGGTGACAAAAGTCGGACAAGAGGTTGTGGGGTTAAAGGTCGGACCCCATACCCCATGTCAAAACTCGGACCACTTGATCCATTCTTAAGAAACTCGGACACTTTGTCCTTACAACAAAAAGTCGGACATCTTGTTATGGATAAAAGGTCGGACAACATTCTCTTGGGAGAAACTCGGACCACACTCATGTGTGAGAAACTCGGTCCCTATCTAGGTTAAAGATCGGACAACATATTGATATATAACTTCGGACCCTACTAGCATACAAGAAGATCCGACTAGATTACCTCACTTAAAACTCGGATCCTTAGTCATAACATAAAACTCGGACATGATATATGGGTCATAAAGGTCGGACATAGATCAACAATTAAAACTCAGACAGAAGATCAAACATACGCATGTTCCCTACATAGAGATTGTATCAGTTACGTTTTATATTCTCATGGATCGTGAAACCCTAATTACGTATATGCAGAATTCATAAACATTCAATCGATGATTACAAGCAACCATTATGTGAACAGTCCTATCGGCTTACAACTGATCATTCATCATAACACAATAATCAGAAATCAATTCAGTAAATTCAGATTCATCATATGTAGAACTAGGGTTTACAAGCATCAATCAATCAACAATTAATCAAGAATTGATACAATCAAATAATCAACGAACAATCATTAACAATTACCTTGAATGATTCTAAAGAAAGAGAGGAATCGAAAGTGATGAATGTCTTGAGCCAATGATGGTGGTGTTGATGATTGCTAGAGAAAAGTACGTGCTTGGATTTTTGTGAGAATGATTAGTGAAAAGGGGATTAGGGTTAAGTATCTCTAAGATTTCACTAATTACTCTATGCATCCCTAAGTATCATAATTTACACATGAACACCATCTTATAACCATTTCATAGTTTCACCACCAAGTTTACATATTTGACAAGTTTATCACAATTAACACATAACCATGCACAATTACACAATACACTTCATTGTAACAAAACGTATACAATTCCATAGTAACTAATTGTGCAATTAATCAACTAAACAAGACAAGAACGTGCAATAAATGCGAAATAGAATTCTTGGAAATTCGAGTTGTCACACCACTACCTACTAACGAACGGCGTAGCTAATGTTAATGAATGTGTATTGTCCCATTTGAACAAACCAAGTGTCATACCAAAAATGTGAGCATGTGAAAACAATGCACTAAGTATGTAATCAAATAAACATACCTAGCATGAAATGTAATGTAAAGCAATGTACTAAGTATGCACACAATGGACATACATAGCATAAAATGTAATGAAATCATGTACTATAATGTACTAATGAACATAACAAGCATATGACATGAAAGCGTGAAAAGCATGAAAGTAGCAAGTAGGCACATGTGTTTCACCCCAAAACAGTTTGGAAAACGGTAAAAGAGGGGTATATGTACTCACTTGAGATTTCTTAGAAGTCCTTGTGTAACAACCAAACAATGCTAGAGATCACGGATATCAAACGGCACCTAATATAGGTAACTATGTTAATATACCGGACCTAAATCGGAGGATTGGATAGAATGAGGGTTCGTAAACCAAACGAGTATGGGGACTCGTGTAATATGGTTTAACAAAGCCTACATACTAAAATGAAACCTAACCTAAGTGCTTACGACCCATTACGACCCGTTTAGGTAGCTTATGTTACTTTAACGCGTCGTTCGCGTGAAACGCGTTTGGAACGCCTAACTAGCCCTATGATAAGTAAAATATGCCTTAACATGTCTAATATTGTTACCAAATCAGTTTAGATATCAAAAGTTATGTTTTTTTTTGGGTAAAGGGTTACCCCGGTGATTTTATATATTCACAACCAAAATAAAACAAGTAGTGTAGAGAGCCTACACTAGTTCAATCATGAGACATGCCTCATGAAAGTTTACCAGCAAAAGCAAATACAAAACAAGAAACCAAAAACAACCACTAGTCTAAGGAACTAGAATCTCTACTTCGAGTCTCTAATCAGCCACCTTCGAATCCATCATCATGAATATCCCAATCCTGCAACAGCGTTGCCACTCTATCAGTTCTCTTCAACCGAACTCCCATGAGTTTATACCGAACCGTATCCAATATTACTTGACACAATTGCTCCGGAGGTCTTAACTGATTCTTGAATAATCTAGAGTTTCTTTCTTGCCAAATAAAATAAGCAGTAGCCGCTACTAAAATCCTGCTGACATACATACCGGCCGCTTTGGAGTTAACACGCATCAAAAGCCATCCCACCACATCATCCCACTTTGGATCAACATCTTCCATACCCACTTTTTGTCTAACCGTACTCCATATTTTCGATGAGTACTTGCACTCAAAAAATAAGTGATTGTGAGAATCATGATTTTCATAACAAAGCAAGCAACACATCATATTCATATTCTTCCTGCGAGATAAATCCCACTGTAGAATAATGTCTTGGGTTAGCAATTTCTTCCTCATAATCAGCCACATGAGAAACGCATGCCTAGGAATACATTTAGCACACCAAACTAACTTGCTCCAATCCACTTCCGCTTCATTATGTCGAACCGTTTGCCACATATTCGAAGCAGATACCTCCAACATCGTATTCCCATCCTTCCATTTGATTGTATCTCTTTTATTAGGACTTAACTGGATCGGATCAAGTTGTATAAGGACCGGAAAGATATCCCACCACGCGGCTGGCCATAGCCACTCCCCATTATCAAAAACGTCCGCAACCGAGTCCTCCAAACGAAACCCTGCATTTGTTATTCTCCTAGGAGAAATGAAATTGCCCAGCGGCCCCACATCGGACCACGAATCATACCAGGCTGAAGTCATTCTCCCATCCCCGATTTGAACCCTGAAATGATCCCGCATCAAAGGCCTTAGCTGAAGGAGCATTCGCCAACTCCAGCTACAATTAGCAGGCATTTTACATACCCAAAAACTCTTGCCTTTCAACCTGTAATCATACACCCAGTCAACCCAAAGCGACTTACGTTTAGTGAGAATGCTCCAAATATGAGTTGCCATAAGAGCCTTGTTGACATCTCCAATCCGTCTAATACCCAGCCCACCTTCAAATTAAGGAAGACAAACAGATTTCCATGAAACCTTAGCCTTCCCTCTTTGGAACGAAACATCCTGAGTCCATAAAAAATTCCTCATTCTCGCCTCCAAATCGTGAATCACCCGAGTTGGCAAAATAAAAACGGAAGCCCAATAAATATGCATCGAGGAAAGAACTGACAGAACTAACTGTAATCTCCCTGCGAATGACAGCATTTTATTCCGCCAATTCATAATACGCTTCTCCAATCTCTCCACAAGGATACTACAATCCTTGTACAGAAGTCTCGTCGATATTAAGGGGACACCCAAATATTTAACCGGTAACGAACCCTCCACAAACGGCAGCACATTCAGAATCGCATTCTTTACATTACTAGCTACATTGCAAAAGAAAACCGTACTCTTCTGAATACTAGGAATCAAACCTGACATTTTAGTAAACTTAGATAGCGAAAGCATAATGCACTTGGCTGAATCCAAATCCCCTCTAGCGAAAATGAACAAGTCATCTGCAAAACACAGATTAATAATTCGCTGACGTTCACACCTGTTATGAAATCTGAATGAAGAATCAAGAGATGTCTCGCGTTTCAAAATGGCCGTCAGAACTTCCATAACCAGCGTGAAGAGGTAAGGGGATAACGGATCTCCTTGCCTTAACCCACGCTTACCTCTAAAGTAACCATGCACATTGCCATTAATACACACTGAGAACGATGGCGTACCCACACAAGTCATAATCCAATCCACCATCCGAGCATTGAAACCAAACCCTAGCAGAATATCCTTTAAGAATTTCCAGTCAACCGTGTCATACGCTTTCTGGATATCCACTTTGAAAGCACATCTAGGGGGCCCCGAGTTCCTATGATAGTTGTGCATTAACTCTTGGGTTAGGAGAATATTATCCGAAATTTTCCTGCCTGGAACAAAAGCAGATTGATTCACACTAACAATCCCATCTAGCGCCATTTTAATGCGATCAGCAATAATCTTACTAATGCATTTATAAAGCACGTTACAACAAGCAATCGGCCGATAATCCGTAACACTAGCTGGCGTAGCCGTCTTTGGGATGAGAGCAATAAGAGTGTGATTGAGCTGACGAAGCATTTTACTCGTAGAGAAAAAATCCAAGATCGCCATCGATACATCATGCCCAATAATCGGCCAAGCGTTTTTAAAGAAAGCTGATGAGAACCCATTCGGGCCCGGAGCCTTATCTATACCAATCGAAAACATAGCCTTCTTCACCTCCTCTTCCGTAACTTGACGGATCATTTGGTTAGCAATTTCCGGCTGCAATTTATTAGAAAACAGATCTGGAGTAGGGGAGAGCGAGACCTCATCATGACAACCCAAAAAATTTTCATAATGTTTAACAAGTGCCAATTGAACTGTATCTCCTTCATAAACAACCCCATTCACATCCTTGATAACATCAATCCGACTCCTATGATTCCTGTTTTTTAGCGAGGAATGAAAGAATGCCGTATTCATATCCCCCGCACACAACCAGTCCACTTTAGACTTCTGTTTGAGAAACCTCTCTTCATCCAGACTAGCTTCCTGATAAGCATTTGTAACCTTAGATTCTTCATTTCGAAGATCCAAGTTTAACGGGTCTTCATCTATATCCCGTTGAATTGAATCAAGCTTCGCCCGAAGATCAGCAACCTTTTTATGGAGATTCCCTTGTTGAAATAAAAGCGCTCGTAAAGGAGATTTTAACATACTAAGCTTCTTTACAACACGGAATTGATGAACTCCATCCACATTTGACTCCCAAGTATGTTTAACTATCTTTAGAAATTCAGGTTTAAAAACCAAGAAATTTGCAAACTTAAAAGATCTTCGCTTATCGACACCGAGCTTCGGGATTTTTAGGATGCACGGGCAATGGTCGGACAGCCTATACGAATTAAAAACAGCCACCGAATTCGGGTATTCCTCCACAAAGGCCGTATTTCCTAACACCCTATCAATTTTCTTCAATAACCCAATTCCTTCCTTCGGTTTTTGATTCCACGTAAAATGGAAACCTGTTCTGTTTATGTCAAATACCTCAATATCGTCAATACAAGCCTGAAATTCTCGCATACTGATAGAAATACCCGACGTTCCAAACGAATTATCCTCCAGGTTTAGCGCAGAGTTGAAATCTCCCATGATGACCCAAGGATTACTACCTACTAGCACCTTGTGCATGGACAATTGATGCCACAACTCTCTTCTAGATACGTAGTAGTTAGCCGCATAAACAATGGAACAAAAGAACATTTTCTTATCAATCTTAAAAAATATTTGGACATGCATAACCTGATTCGTCTGATTGATCACCATAACATCAAAAACATCCGGATTCCATCCTATTATAATTCTCGTCCCCTTCGTACATTGGCCCCCATTAGACGTCCAGTCCCAGTTTCGAAAAACAGACTTACAAACTTTCCCCAGATTAGCTACATCAACGTGAGACTCAAGAATAGCACAAAAATTTAAGTTGTTATCCTTTACCACCTGCCGAACCTCCTTTTGTTTCAGGGGACGGTTCAAACCCCTTATATTCCATGCCGCTAGACTAATCATTGTGAACCTCTTGATCAGGAGTGCTTGCCCCTGTGTTAGTCTTTTTAGATCCGCGTGTCATGAACTCATCCATTTCATTGTATACCTCCTCTACCTCATCATCATCCTCATCGTCCAACCTAGACCCCGTTTTTGTTTCTCCCGTATCGGCATCCACATCATTTAGAATATCAAAAGGGTTAGAGGACTTTACCGCTTTAGACGATGAAGCTCGATTATTATCACTCCTCGGTTTTGGACCCACCGGCCGGTACTCAAATTTAGGCTTTTGTTTGTTCACAGGAACACCAACTCGCTTTGCTGCCTTCTTTCCGTACACTCCTATATATCCGTCTTGATCCATAGTAGGATATCTCTTAGTTGGCTGCTTTTGGGTATTTCGGTTAAGAACATCCTGAACAGGTTTCCTGAGTATCACGGGCTGTTTTGGACATGTCTCCACAGAATGACCAAACACACAACAAGTAGCACACCTATCACGGGCTGTTTTGGACATTCTTGCATAACTACTTCTCCCCCATGCATCCATGCACATCGACGTAGTGAACGAATCTAGCATCTTCAGTTCCCCAATTGTCGTGGCAATTAAACTGAGACCATCTTCCGTATAAGCGGCTAAAGGAACTTCATGAATTTTAACCCAAATCTGAACCGTTTTAACCTCTTTCTTTTCCAGCTTTGTCGTTGGGGTCCAATTATTAAGAAACAACGGCTGCGATCTTATTATCCACGGGCCATCCTTAACCACATTCAACATACCCGATTCGTCTTTGAACTTGAAGAAGAAAAAGCCATTCGCATTCATCATTGTTTTTTCCAATCCGTATGACATAGTAATCTACAACTGGAAACGCCACTCGATCCCCTAAGAAATACCCATATAATGTATTTGCTAGCTTATCTCTAACCACCCGAACCGACTCCCTAGGGAGGACAACATCACATCCTTCATGCACATCCGAGTTTGTAAAAGAACGGAAATTTACCTTATTGTTACTGTTTGCAACCGATTCTGCGTAAGACATAGGCTTAGATGAGCTACCTTGGCCCGCAGACAAACCCTGATCCCCTTTACTTCCAGCCGACTTATTCTCCAGATCATAAAATTCCGGCGGCAACTGAACCGGAACCGTGATCTTTTGAAGTTCATCAATAACATTAATTCGTTTTGGTTCCGTTTGCACTACCCCTCTCCTAGAAAGCATCGGGTTCCCATCAATCTTGACAACCCGACTAACCAAACCCTTTAACGGCAAAGGAGGCTTAATATGAAATACTAAGTTATGTTTTTTTTTGGGTAAAGGGTTACCCCGGTGAATCTATTAATCACAACCAAATAAGTACAAGTAGGAGGCAAAAACACCACCTAGTTCACAAAAGCGACATGCCGCTAATGTGTAACAAAACAAGAACAATAACACCACCCAGACAAAGGGGAACCAATGAAAAAACCAAAAACGAATTACAAGAATAAGGCTCTAAGTGTCTTCAAAGCTAATCTCCCACTCTTGTAAGACCTGTCGCACATGTATTGTGTCCTTGAACTTTAGTGATTTGAGCTTAAGTCGAACATTGCTGATGATGTGATCAGCCAATTTTTCTGGAGGCTGCAATTGATTGTTGAAAAACCTGGAGTTCCTTTCCCGCCAGATAAAATAAGTTGTAGCCGCAACCAAAAGCTTGCCAATAATGGTGGCTATGGATCTCGACCTAGCCCGAGGAAGTAACCAGCTAACAATCTCATCCCAATTAGAACCCACGGCCTTCATGGCTGAATTCTCGTTAACACGCTTCCAAACCTCTGTCGCATACTTGCATTCAAAGAAAAGATGATGATGCGAGTCGATGTTATTGTGACAAAGCAAACAGCACATTAAGTTCATACAATCCTTGTTATCAATGTTCCATTGCCTTATTCTGTCTTGTGTGACTAACTTTCTTCTGAAGACGAGCCATAGAACAAAAGCGTGTCTTGGAATACATTGCGAGAACCAGACCAGATTGTACCAGCTCACCTGAGTGCCACGAGAACGAATGCACTCCCACGCGTCAGAGGAACTGAACGGGACCAGGCGCTCGTTAATGTCTTTCCACAAAACAACGTCCCTAACCCCTTCAGAAAGACTAATAGACGATAGTTGATTCAAGACCGGGTAAGACGTTAACCAGTGGATCGGCCAATTCCAATTACCTTCCGAGATAAGATCAGCAACTTTCGAATGGATAGATAGCCCTGCCTGTCTCATCATCGAAGGAGAGATAAGATTTCCCAACGGACACAGCTCACACCACGAATCATACCAAGCTGAAGTGGCCATACCATCTCCTATTTTGGTCCAGAAGAAACGTTGAACATGAACTCTGCCTTTCAAGAGGTTTCTCCACCCCCAACTACAAATACTAGGAATCGGGATGTCCCAAAAATTCCTATCCTTTAAGAGATGGATTTTTACCCAGTCCACCCACAAAGATTGTCTACCTGATAGAATGCTGTTGATATGCTTAGTCATAAGGCTGATATTCATATCATTTAACCTTCGAATACCCAACCCACCTTCGGCTTTAGGCATGCAAACCGAGTTCCAAGAGACTTTCGCTTTACCTTTCATCAGCGGACCTTGGCACCAAAGGAAACCTCTCATTTTTTGCTCAAGCTCTTTGATAGTTCTAGCTGGCAGAGTAAACACAGAAGCCCAGTAAGTACTCATTGCCGATAGAACTGAAAGAATTAATTGCAACCGCCCCGCAAAGGATAGCGTCTTGTTTTTCCAATTGGTGATACGGCTTTCCAGTCTATCAGACAGGACCCTGCAATCTTTATAAGATAGTTTAGTGGTAATAAGAGGGACTCCCAAATACCGAATAGGGAACTCTCCTTGCTGAAACGGCACTATACGTAGAATCATCCGTTTAGTTCTCCTATCAATATTGCACATAAAGATAGTACTTTTAGCAAGGCTAGGGTGCAATCCCGACATGTCTTTAAATCGGTTGAGAGAGCTCATGATCGTTTTGACTGAAGCAACTTCCCCTCTAGCAAATAACAAAAGATCGTCCGCAAAACAAAGATTAATAATCCTCTGCTTGACACACCGGTTATGGAATCTGAATGAGGAATCTATAGTCGATGCATTGTGCAAAATGGATGTCAAGATTTCCATGACTAGAGTGAAGAGGTACGGGGACATCGGATCACCTTGCCTTAGACCTCTCCTCCCTTTGAAATAACCATAAACGTTTCCATTAACACAGATAGAGAAAGAGGTAGAAGAGACACATACCATAATCCATTCAACTATGGTTGGGTGAAAACCAAACCCCTTAAGAATGGCCTCCAAGAAAACCCAATCAACCGTGTCATATGCTTTTTGAATATCAACTTTGAACGCGCAGCGAGGGGGCCCATAATCCCGGTGATAATTATGAAGTAATTCCTGGGTAAGTAAGATATTGTCAGATATGCATCTCCCTGGAATAAAAGCCGATTGGTTCAAACTAACTACACCGTTCAATCCCTCCAAAATTCTAGTTGTGATAAGCTTACTAATGCATTTGTAGATTACATTACAGCAAGCGATGGGCCTGAAGTCAGACACAGTATCAGGAGTCGGAACTTTAGGAATTAAAGCCAAAAAAGTATGGTTTATTTCCTTAAGGATTTTACCCGACTGGAAAAATTCCTGAGCTGCATCACATATGTCATCACCGATAATATGCCAAGTATGCTTGAAAAAATCTGATGAATAGCCATCCGGACCTGGAGCCTTTAAAGAACCAATAGAGAACATAGCTTCCTTAATATCCTCATTAGAGAATGCACGAACCATGTGATGAGCTATATTTTCATCAATCTTATGCAGGAATAGGTCACTAGTAGGCAAACAATTAATAACACCCCTTTGGCCAAAAAATGACTCATAGTGATTAACCAGAGCCTTACCAACGTCGTTTCCCTCAAAAGTAATACTAAGTTATGTTACATATGCTTAATATGAATTTTGGTGTAAAAAGGCCATTTTGGTAATTTACCTAAGGCATATAAACTACCTATCATACAACTAAATAAACGTCGTGACCATAAGGTATAACCTCGAAGGTTATTCCCTATACAACTATGGTCACCTAAAGCGTTTAGTCGGATCCTAATGATCGACCAAATGGGTCGGGTTCGAAAGTATAAGCGATTGTTTAGATCGCTTACCTTACGACCCTATATAAGCACTAAACTAAAAGTGACGAGCTAAGAATGTTAAAACATGCTTAACTAAGTTTAGAAAATAGGTTTCGTATCAAAACAAACGGTTTTTGTCACACCCCCAAAATCCACCTGCGGAGTATCACCGCTTGGGAGCGTGACTGACCAGGATCAAACCACCAATCATATCGAACATGTAGGTAATATCAAATATAATAATGTAAACCAATCATTCAATATGATGGGTGTTCAAAACATAATCATAGTTTATAAGTATAGCGGAAGCATAAGTACGAAAGCCCAAATGTGTAACATAAGTTCAATAAGTTCAAAACATAATCCATGCTCCACAACGACCTGCTCCTCCCTGTGCAAGCTCCATAAATATCTAACGACCTGCAAGGCATGTAACAGAGGATCAACAAACTAGTTGAGCGAGTTCACAGTTAACAGCTCAGTAATAGTACAGTGTGAGTAGTAGTATGTTCGTTCGTTATGTCGTGTATCGTATTGGTTTCCATCGCGGCCTCCCAGGCAGGTATGCGAAGATATTAGGGGATGTTCATCCCGAGTATTCTAGACTAGGTTTATCCGTATCGCGGCCTACCAGGCAGGTATGCGAAGATTAGTAAATTTCAGTTCGCGGCCTTCCAAAGGCAGGTGTGCGAAGTCAGTCATAATATCGCGGCCAACCCTTGGCAGGTGTGCGAAGATCAGTTCAATAAGTGTTACTAGTCTAGTAGTAGTTCAACAGTGGAGTATGTACCATAGTTCATCAAATCACATCACTACGTTCCATTATTGACAAGTACCAGTAAATAATCAAATCCCATTCCCACCCTGGGAACCCCATGCCTTGGCTGTGTGAACTCACCTTGGTTTGCTCGGTATGCTAGGTTATGCACTCACAAGTAATCAATCAAGTCCTATCGTATGCACGTATAACAAATCAGTTCGTGTTCGCAATGATACGCATGTAATCTAATGTCACATAGTGCTTGATAGCCAATATCATGTATCAATCATGTATCACGTAACAGTTAACCCATTCATACCATTCACACAGTTTTAACCTCACGTGGGTGTTAACCTAGTTACCACTGATAACGTACTTACATTTTATTATCGTTAATAAGCTTAACAGGTTAGTCATTACAAATCACACAGTTCATTGTTTCAAATTGAATATCACATAACATCAGACAGGGCCTTGCCCTTCTAAAACTCAGACAGTATGAGGGGGGTCTCCCCTGTTCAAAACTCGGGTAGCACATGTAATCATCATACAACCTCGGACATTAATCAACATACAACTCAGACCTAGATTCTCATATAAATTCGGACATGGATGACCATGTTTTAAACTCGGTCCACTAAATAGTCATTTAAACTCGGCCCAACCGATTACCATTAAACTCGGACCAACAAGTTACCTTAAACTCGGCCCAACCGATTACCATTAAACTCGGACCAAACAAGTTACCTTAAACTCGGTCATACTAACATCATTAAACTCGGACCATTGTTTAATCAATAAACTCGGTCCATTCAATGAATAATAAACTCGGTCCATTCAAATAACCAACATACTCGGACCTTTAACAAATAATAAACTCGGACCAATATCAAACTCGGACGAGCTACATTCATTAAGCTCGGACCAAATGACGTTATAATAAACTCGGACCCAATGTCATCATATTAAACTCGGTCCAATTGTAAAGTATTATACTCGGACAACATCAAGCACATTAAACTCGGACAACATTTCACTAATAAACTCGGACATGCTATTATCAATAAACTCAGACAAAGTTCACTTTATAAAACTCGGACATATTCAAAAGTCGGGCAAGATTTCATGGTTTAAAACTCAGACTTATCATGAACATTATTCATACATTCATATGCACTGACAGTTACGTTCTTTGCTTTCACGATCTGGAAACCCTAAATCACACATTTAGCAGAGCAGAATTCAATTAACAGTCAATCATTCCAACATGTCTTGTGGCTTATCATCAGGCAAATGATCATACACTAACTACATCATTTCTAAATCATCAGAACTCAATCAAAAACCACAGACGTATCATATGAAAGCTAGGGTTTTCAAGAATTCACAAGCATCAAGAATTGATACAATCAAACAATCAATTAGGGTTTACAAGTATTACAAAATCAATAAACAATTACCTTGCATGATTCTAGAGAAATAGAGGAATCAAGAGTGATGAATATCTTGTGCCAATGATGATGGTGATGATGATTGCTAGGAGATTAGAGAATGAAGTACGTGCTTTTGGTTTTGTGTAAAATGATTAGAGAATGATTAGTGAATGAGTTTAGGGTTATGTATTACTAGAATTCCACTAATTGTCCTCTACATCCTCAAGTATTATATTTTACAATAGTGCACTATTCCAATTAATTACACAGTTTCACCACCAAGATTACACATTTGACAAGTTTATCATAATTAACACATAGACATGCACAAACACACAATACACTTCATTATACCAAAACGTATACAATTCTATAGTGATCAATTGTGCAATTAAACAGCTAAACAATACTTGAACGTGCAATAAATGCGAAATAGGAATCTTGGAAATTCGAGTTGTCACATTATCCCCAACTTAAAAGAAATTTCGTCCCGAAATTTAGTACGCACTCACTGAGGAAGCTAGATAAGTTATATCGTTCACTGGTTTTCCTGGGGTGTCACAGTTTTGATACCTATGAGTAGTTTGGTTACAAAATACGCAAGAATGCGCATTTTGGCCGAAACTACAATTCGTCACTGAGCCTAGATAACGTGGTAATCAGTAGGTATAGTCACTATGGACTATAACCATCATGATCACGCTCACGTTATGAAGTTCAAACGAACTTCGCATTGACCATAAACTGGTCAATGCAGAAAGTCAAACAAAGTTTGACTTTAGGACTCGAAAAGCGATAAAAGAACGAAAGAACACTTACGAAGGGTCCCCGAAAGCTAATCTTGATCCAGTAGCTCAGGTATGAAGCAATGGCTTCAACTTAGAGCTTTTAGATCAGATTTTGTGGGTTTTGCAAGAATGGGGGGGGGGTATTTATAGGATATGCAAGACCCTTAGGATCGTTTATCGATCTACGTGCTTGAATCTCATCCGTACAAGTGTCGAAATGTTATGGTATCACAATATGACCCCAACCCCAGAGGTTTGCAAGAGGCATTGCCCTTTGGAGTGTTGAAAGGCTGCTAACAGCTGTGAAAACGAGTTTTTGTATATCTGGGGAGGCCTCGCGGCCCGCGTAAGGTTCAGACAGGGCTTACGCGCCCCGCCTGGGTGTCCTGATCTGCAACCAACTTTGGAAAATGATAGATTCAGTCCCTGTTGGTGTTTAATGCCTTTCCCGACATGTTTAAGGCCCATTAAGCAAACTTTAAGGCCCTAAAATGATGCCTAAATATTGTGGACATGAAACATGCTCAAAAATATGCCGGATGTCGGTTCGTTTGGTCGTACGATCGCGATGTTCGGTTAATTACCACGGAATGCGCATAAGCGCGAAAAACGATCCAAAATGCGTGACGAATGGATTTTTCTTATGCCAAACACTAAAATAAAATATTTTAGTGCTTACATAAATTTTTGGATGTCCGGATGTATTCAGAACATAAGTTATGCGCGAAAGTGCAAACTTATGCACTTTTTGACACTTTTAGTCCCTGAATGAGCCAAAAGTTTATTTTAGCACACCGAACCCCTAAAAGCCTATTTCTAAGCTATGTAAATGATATTTGTGGTATGTTTAACTTATGATCATGTTCCGAAATGTCTGTTACAGTTCAAATTGGCATACTTTCACAGTTTGTCAAATTTAGTCCCTGTAGGCGAATTAACTTGTTTTCGCCATACCAAAGCCTTCAAAACTTATTTCTAAGTTTTGTAAAGGTTATTTAAGGTATGTTAAGTATATGTTGATGTTCAGGAGTATTTATCGCGTTAAACTGAGTACGTTTACGCACCAGTTTGCGTATAATTCTCCAGAAAGCGATGTAGAGTTTGAAATTGAACAAAAGTCAAAACATGAAAAATGTAAAACATAATCAAACAAACATTGGGATCAAATAACTTTGTTTTATTGATAATTGAACTGTTCACAATGATTTCAAGCACAAATATTACACAATCCGTGAGGATTTTTCTGCTGAAAGGCTGGCTAAAATCTATGTGGATGAAATTGTATCTCGACATGGTGTTCCTTTGAACATTATTTCTGATAGAGATGCTCGCTTCTCTTCTAGTTTTTGGAGAACCATACAATCTGCTATGGGGACCCAACTTAATCTGAGCATAGCATATCATCCACAAACAGATGGCCAAACTGAAAGAACAATCCAGACTTTTGAGGATATGCTTAGAGCGTGTGTGATCGACTTTGGTGGTAGTTGTGATTCACATCTTCCATTGATTGAATTCTCCTACAACAACAGTTATCACTCCAGCATGAACATGGCTCCTTTCGAGGCTCTCTATGGTCGAAAATGTCGTTCACCAGTCTGCTGGAATGAAATAGGGGAGGCTCAGCTTACTGGACCTAACCTCATTCTAGAGACAACTGACAAGGTTAAGAAAGTTCGTGATAACCTACAGACAGCTCGAAGCCGTCAGAAGAGTTACGCGGACCGACGACGCAAGCCCTTGGAATTTCAAGTCGGTGATCGTGTATTACTTAAGGTGTCACCTTGGAAAGGTGTGATTAGATTTGGAAAGAAAGGAAAACTTGCACCTAGATATGTTGGAACATTCAAGATCGTCGAAAGAATCGGTAAGGTAGCCTACAAACTTGAATTACCAATGGGGGTAATGTAAACCCTAGAGGGAGGCGATTTTGGCGATTTGGGATTCTCATTGAAACCCTAGCCGATTTTCTTCAATTCTTGGTCTGATTTGATTTCGGTTTGCATCTAAAGATCCATCTTTTGTTTCTTTAGGGTCCAATCAATTGAAATCAGATTAATTTCGTGGTCTAGGGTTCTGTTTTTCCCGAATTCGTTTCTCTGTTTGGTGCTTGGAGTGACGGCAAAAACCCAATTGATTTGGCAGATTGTTTTCGGTAGAATCAAGATTAGGGTTTGCGGCGGCTGATTTGATTAGGATTTTGCGCAGCCTGATCAATAGGGATTGCGAACTAGGGGATGATTAGTTCTTGTCGGCAATAATACTGGATTAGGGTTTGTGGTCGGCTACCTCCTGGTTTGCGAACTACGGTTTTGGCGGCTGATTAGTTCTTGTCGGCAATAATTCTGGTTTGTGACGGCTGTTAGGGTTTGTCGAATCTGGGATGGATGATTTAAACGGCTCTGGTGGTCATGTTAGTAGTTCTGGTGGAAATCAACAGGATCTTCGTGCGACATCGAGGGAAACGTTTGAAGAAATTACAGCAAGGTTTAACATCATTGACGATCTCTCGGCTCAAACTGAACCCCGTAACGTTAACATAATTGATGAATTGATATAGAATTCAGTTCCAATTGAAGCTGAAAACTTGCGGTCAGCAACTAGGGTTTCTGATTGGGAAGGGATTAAGCAAGCTACCAAGAGATATGCACAAAAATTAGAATCCAATGTAGCCGCATTGGCAGGTCATGGGAATTCGCAAACTTCAGCGACGACGGAACCGGTATCATTTGCAAATGCAGTAAAGAACTCTAAGGATAAGGTGAAGGTGAACTTTAGGGAGATGGAGTCTTCTGAGGTTGTCGATGGAGCTGATGTTGTTATTCCGTTGGCTTCGGTTAAGCAAGTCACGGACAGGTATGCAAACACTCTCTATGGGTATTTCTTGGGTAAACGGCTAGCGTTTCCGGTGGTGGATTACTTTGCTAAGAACAATTGGGTTAAGTATGGTCTGGCTAGATTGATGATGAATGAGAACGGCTTCTTTTTCTTTAAGTTTAAAACTAAGGAAGGGATGGATAAAATGTTAGAGGATGGGCCATGGATGATAAGAAATGTTCCGATTATCTTGAAGATGTGGTCGGCCTCTGTCAAACTAGAAAAAGAGGATATTAAAGCTATTCCGGTGTGGGTAAAGATGCACGATGTGCCGTTAACAGCATATACTGAGGATGGTCTTAGTTTGATTGCATCAAAGATAGGGGTGCCTAAGATGTTGGATACGTATACTGCTACGATGTGTGCTGAATCTTGGGGAAGAAGTAGTTACGCTAGAGCTCTTATTGAAGTGCAGGCGGGGGCTGAATTAAAAAGAAGTGTCACTGTTGCCATTCCATCTTTAGATGGTAATGGTTATTCTAAAGTGGAAGTCAAAATTGAATATGATTGGGAGCCTTTAAGGTGTTCGTCTTGCTGCGTTTTTGGTCATGATGATAGTTCGTGCCCAAAGAACCCTCAGGTTGTTCCGAATGGGGATTATGGAAAGAATGGTGATGATTTTCAGGTTGTGGGTGCTAAAAAGAAGAAAGCTACTACTCAAGGGCTTCATATAAAAAATCAAAAACCTAAGGTAGTCTATCGTCCAGTTGCCAAACCTAAACCGAATTCGGCTGTGAAAAATTCGAATCAGGTTTCAACGTCGAACCCTTTTGATAGTCTTAAAGATGACGATGGTAATGGTACCATGGGGGGCCGAGTGGCTGGTAATCAGGGAGGTACAACCGTGGGTCGAGTTGAGAAGCAACCTTCGAGTGACAGGCAGGATTCGGATAAGGAGGAGGTCGAAGAAGTCTACAACGAAACTAGTGCATTCATGACATCGGGTACTCATCCTTTTTCTTTGAAAGCAGGGGCAAGCACCTCTTCTTCCAAGTTCTCGAATGGATAGGTTGTCTGCTTTTCGTCTGAAGGGGCTGCGGTTTTGTGGCCATTTTATTTTTGATGACGGTGGTTGAGATTATGTGTTTGTGTTTTGCATTGTTTTGTCTACTAGATGTCGTGTCATGATGTATAGTAGGCTAGGTTATGGGGGATTATAGGTATTTGGAGTTTGTTTTTGTTTTACATATATGGGGCATGTCCTGTATATGAACTAGTGTGGAACACATCCTCACTACTTGTTCTTAATTGCGGTTGCATTTTAATAGAATCACCGGGGTAACCCTTTACCCAAAAAAAACTTGAATTACCTCCTGAACTTGGTAATGTTCATCCAACCTTCCACGTGTCCAATCTCAAGAAGTGCTTAACTGATGAGAACCTCCACATACCGCTTGACGAAATCCGTGTTGATAAAACACTACATTTTGTTGAGAAACCTGTGGAAATCATGGATCGTGAAGTCAAATGGCTTAAACGCAAGCGCATTCTGTTGGTTAAAGTTCGCTGGGAATCTAAATGTGGACCTGAGTTTACTTGGGAACGTGAAGATCAAATAAAGGCGAAGTATCCACATCTTTTCTCACGAGTTTCCTCTAAACAAATTTCGGGACGAAATTTCCACAAGTAGGGGAGACTCTGACATTTGTGCTTGTAATCATTGTGAACAATTCAGTTATCAATGAAATAAAGTTATTTGATCCCATTGTTTGTTTATTTATGTTTGATGTTTTTCATGTTTTGACTTTTATTGAATTTTAAACTCTATATCGCTTTCTTGAGAGTTATACGCAAACTGGTGCGTAAACGTAATCAGTTTATCGCGAAAAATACTCCGGAACATCAATTTATGCTTAATATACCTTAAATAACCTTTACATAACTTAAAAATAAGTTTTGAAGGCTTTGGTATGGCAAAATCAAGTTTATTCGCTTACAGGGACTAAAATTGACAAATTGCGAAAGTATGCCAATTTGAATTGTAACGAACATTCCGAAACATGGCCATAAGTCAAACACACCTTAAATATCCTTTACATAGCTTAGAAATAGGCTTTGAGGGGTTCGGTGTGCTAAAATAAACTTTATGCTCATTCAGGGACTAAAAGCGTCAAAGTGCATAAGTTTGCATTTTCGCGCATAACTAACGTTCTGAATACATCCGGACATCCAAAAATTGATGTAAGCATTAAAATATTTTATTTTAGTGTTTGGCATGAGAAAAATCCATTCGTCACGCAATTTGGATCGTTTTTCACGCTTATGCGCATTCCGTCGTAATTAAGCGAACATCGCGATCATACGACCAAACGAACCGACATCCGGCATATTTTTTAGCATGTTTCATGTCCACAATGTTTAAGCATCATTTTAGGGCCTTAAAGTTGGCTTAACGGGCCTTAAACGTGTCGAAAATGGACTGAAACATGTGCAGGGACCTATTCTGCCAATTCTGTTTGAAACAACAGAAGGGAGGCTTGGTGTGACGCGAGGGTACCTAGGCATCACGCGAGGCCCCCATCTGGGCAGAAAGTGGTTTCCAGCTATTTTCCAGCTATTTCCCACATTTGCACATGGTTTTGGGCAATTCTAGGGGCTATTTTGGGCTCCCATGGTTTGTAAATCAGTGGGCTTAATGTGTCTGGCTTAGATCAAAGCTCAATCTCCGAGAAACGATCCTAACGGTTCTTGATTCTCTATAAATACCCCTCACCCATTTCACTCATTTCCTCACATTTGATCTGATTCAAGCTCTCTAAGTGGAAGTATATGCTTCCTACCTAAGAGAGAATTGGAATCAAATCTTGTGGGGACCTTCTGTAAGTATTCTTTCGCGTTTTTCATTCGTTTTAGCATTAAAGTCAAACTGTGTTTGACTTTCTGCATTGACCAGTTTATGGTCAACGCGAATTTCGTTTGAACTTCATAACATGAGCGTAATCACAATGGTTATAGTCCCTAGTGACTATACCTACTGATTACCACGTTATCTAGGCTCAGTGACGAGTCATAGTTTCGGCCAAAATGCGTTTTCTCGTGTATTTTGTAACCAAACTACTCTAGGGTATTAAAACCGTTTGTTTTAATACCAAACCTGTTTTCTAACTTTACTAAACATGTTCTAGCATGTTTAGCTCGTCACTTTTAGAATTGTGCTTGTTTAGGGTCGTAAAGGTAAGCGATCTAAACAATCGCTTTTGCTTTCGAACCCGACCCATTTGGTCGATCATTAGGATCCGACCAAATACTTTAGGTAACCATAGTTGTATAGGGAATAACCTTCCGAGGTTATACCTTATGGTCACGTCGTTTAAATAGTTGTATGATAAGTAGTTTCTATGCCTTAGGAAAATTACCAAAATACCCTTTTCACGCCAAAATTCACTTTAAGGCTATGTAACGTAATTTTTAACATCTAAACTGATTTGGCAACAATATTAAATATGTTAAGGCATATTTCACTCGTCATAGGACTAGTTAGGCGTTCCAAACGCGTTTTACGCAAACGGCGCGTTAAAGTAGCATAAGTTACCTAAACGGGTCATATCGGGTCAAAAGAACTTAGGATAGGTTTCGTTTTAGTATGTAGGCTTTGTCAAACCATATTACATAAGTTCCCACACTTATTTGGTTTACGAACCCTCGTACTACCCGATCCTCCGATAGGTCCGTTTATTAATGTAGATACCTATATTAGGTGCTGTTTGAATCCGTGATCTTCTAGCTTGCATGGTGGATATCTAAAGTCTATTGAGCAATCTCAAGTGAGTACATAGACCCCTCTTTTACTGTTTTCCAAACATTTTGGGGTGAACACATGTGCCTACTTGTTACTTTCGTGCTTTCTTGTTTTCACATCATATGTTGCTATGTTCTCTAGTACACTTATAGTACATGATTTCATTACATTGTTTTGCTATGTATGTTAACTCGGCATGCTAGCACATTGATTTACATTACATTGTTTTGCTACATATGTTTACTTGGCATATTAGCACATCTTTTTATATCACATTTTCTGCTATGTATGTAGACTGAGCATGCTAGCACATTGATTTACATGACTTTTCTGCTTTGTATGTTAACTTAGCATACTTAGTACATTGTTTTCATATAACATGTTTACATTTAGTTGTCCCAACCAAGACAGGAGCTAGCCTCTTATCTTAAAGGCTATCGATTTCCTCCTTAAGGAGCAAGGAAGATCAGAGGTCACACTACCACAAGAAGAAACATGGTGTCTGGAGGGTTTTCTCTGGGCGATTTGGGCGATCTGGCTTTCTCATCAAACCCTAAATGAATGAATCAATCTCTGGTCTCGTTTGATCTTGATTACTACCTAAGGATCCCTTATCGTTCTTTAGGTTCCATTCAAGTGAAATCGGACTAAGTTCATACGGCTAGGGTTTGCTGTTTCATATTTGTTTTCTGATCAATACTGGGTAAGCGGCCGTCATTCTGACTGTTGGGGTTCCAGATGTCTTGTTCCAATTGCTGATCATTAGAGTTTGCGAACTAGGGTTGTTTCAAAGTTTAATCGGATTAGGGTTTGCGAACTAACGAAATCAGATTGACGACGCTAGGGTTTTCCAGCTTGTAGGCGGCTAGGGTTTGCTTGTTTCTTTTGTTGAGTTCGGCTAGGGTTTGTCTCATTCAGCCGACATTCCTTTTGCTGAATCTCTGTTGGCGGCTGCTAGGGTTTGCCATTTTTGGGATGGATGATCTTAGCGGCTCTGGTGGAAACCAACAAGATGTTCGTGGGAAGCCGCGGGCATCGTTTGAAGAAATTGCTGCACGGTTTCTTGATGTAGAAGGGAACACTTTGCATCCAAAGCGCGGTGTAACGATTAGAACTCAAAATGATCCTAAGTCTTCAAACATCATTGATGACCTCACCAAGGTCACAGTTCCGGTTCATTTGGAAAAGAGGGATGTTGAAAAGTCAGATAATTTTTGGGATTACCCTAGCAAGCTTTCGCTAAATTCAGACCTATTTGGTGCATCTTTCTCGGCTGATAACAGGGTTGTTCATGGTAAAGCACGTACTTTGGGGACTGCAGATCCTGTCTCCTTCGCTCACATTGTAAAGAATACAAAGGAGAAGGTTAAAGTGAATTTTCGGGCGATGGAATCTGCCGAGAAAGTTGATGGGGCTGATGTTGTTATTCCATTGTCGTCGGTTCAACAAGTTACTGATAGGTATGCTAACACTTTGTTTGGATATTTTCTGGGTAAACGGTTGGCATTTCCTGTGGTCGATTACTTTGCTAAAAACAACTGGGCTAAATATGGTCTTTCCCGGCTCATGATGAATGCAAACGGGTTTTTTTTTCTTTAAGTTTACGTCTAAGGAAGGGATGAATCAAATGCTAGAGGATGGGCCTTTGTTAATCAGAAGTGTTCCCATAATTTTGAAGGAGTGGTCGGCCTCTATCAAGATGGAAAAAGAGGACATTAAAGTGGTTCCAGTTTGGGTCAAGATGCATGATGTGCCGTTAGAGGCATTTACTGAGGATGGGCTTAGCTTGGTTGCCTCTATGATTGGGACACCTAAGATGTTGGATACGTATACTGCCTCGATGTGTGCTGAATCTTGGGGTAGGAGTAGCTATGCTAGAGCGCTTATTGAAGTGCAAGCGGGGGCTGAGTTAAAAAAGAGTGTTACTGTTGCTATCCCATCTATGGATGGTAGTGGGTATTCAAAGGTGGAAGTCAAGATTGATTATGATTGGGAGCCTCTAAGGTGCTCCTCTTGTTGTGTGTTTGGTCATGATGACAGCTTGTGCCCGAAGAACATTCAGGTATCTTCTAGTGGGGATGCTGAAAAGAATAATGATGAATTTCAGGTTGTAGGGGGCAAGAAGAAGAAAGTGAACAACCAAGGCATCCACATGAAAAATCAGAAGCCTAAGGTAGTTTACAGGCCAGTTGTTAACCCTAAACCAAAATCGTCCTTAAAGAGCCCGATGCAGAATCAGGTTTCAACGTCTAACCCGTTTGACATTCTGAGGGATGATACTGGTAATCAGGGAGGTACCACTGTGGGTCGCGTGGAGAAGAAACCGTCGAGTAACAGGCAGGAATCGGATGAGGAGGAGGTTGAAGAAGTATATAATGAAACTAGTGCATTTATGACATCGGGTACTCATCCTTCTTCTTCGAAAGCAGGGGCAAGCACCTCTTCTACCAAGTTCTCTAATGGATAGGCTGTCTGCTTTTCGTCTGAAGGGGCTGCTGTTTTGTGGCTTCTTTATTTTCGATGATGGTGGCTGAGGATTATGTTTGATGGTTTTGCATTTTTGTCTACTAGATGTCGTGTCATGATGTATAGTAGACTAGGTTATGGGGTGTTTTAGGTCTTTGGTTTTTGGTTTTTGTTTTGTTTTACATATATGGGGCATGTCCTGTATATGAACTAGTGTGGAACTCATCCTCACTACTTGTACTTATTTGCGGTTGCATTTTAATAGAATCACGGGGTAACCCTTTACCCAAAAAAAAAACATGTTTACATTTGGTATAACATTTGGTTTGCATAAACGGGACTTATATACATTCATTAACATTAGCTACGCCGCTCGGTAGTAAGTAATGGTACCATAGGACTTGACAAATCCCGTTCCTGACATCCTAGGTTTGTTTGGATGAAAGGAATGGCTGAATCCGATAACATTTGTTTTGATAACCTTGACTTAGGGTTATCCGTCTGTCTCAAGGCTTGAATGTATGCGTTAACTTACCACATAAATGTTTGTATCATTAAAACATGATTTTACTATGCAAAACATAACTTTTTGATATACTCAAAATACTTTGTTTTGTACATTTATACATTTGGTTTAAGTGAACATATTTTACTTAACATACATAACATTTGTTACACATACATGACTACATGACTACATTTTGGACTTTTAAACATATGACAATGGTTTATACAAGAACATTTGATGGTTGGTTAAAACATGGACTTTATACATAGGTGGTTTGTTTAAGTGACTTAAGTAACGATATGTGTGTAGTATGATACAAGCATGGTGGATACGCCACTGGTACTTCCTATATATAAGTGCTTGTATTGTATTACATGTCATAGCGTTATTTAAATCATTCAGTTCGAACTTATACATTTTTACACAAATAACATATTTTTCACAAGACTTTGTTTTATAAAACAGTTTATTTTATACAACTTATTTTACTTGGTTATTCATTTAACCATACATTATTCTTTATTTATATATATCAACTGATTTTATCGCTTTTCAAATGATTTACATAGCAAAACATTTTACAAGGTTCATGACTAACTTTTAATAAACACTTTTCTTAAACCTAAGTCATGAATCCTATTTTCACAAAACCTATGTATCTCACAGGCATTTTTATGCTGACGTACCTATTTTCACATGTGTTTCAGGAGCTAATGCATAGGACGTTCGTGACACGCTAGGGTAGACTTGGGCCTTAGTGACATAAAATTTAGATAGAACTAGTTTAAATTATGTTATGTACTTTTGGTTCTTGTTTTGAGACAATGTAATTCCACCTTTGGTTATGAATAAAATGTTATTTTAATTACCATGGTTATGGAACAATAATTCTGTTACAACACTCCACGACGTTTCCGCCACGATTTGATGTTTTACGTGGTCGGGGTGTGACAGAAGAGTTGGTATCAGAGCCAATAGTTATAGGGAATTAGGTTATTACTAATGCTTTGACCTAGACTATAACATTTCTAGGACCCCAACACAAGTTATCTTATGTTTAGATTTTAAAACATGCACTTCACCTATCCTTAGGTGATCACCAAAACATGAACCCAGTTTTCTAAAACGATTTTTTTTAAAAACAATCTTCTGTTTTCAAATGATTTATTATATGGTTTTGAACCCTTTTGATTTTTCAAATTGATTTTGAAATTTATCATTTGTTTTTGAATGATTCTTTTTTTTTTGGGTAAAGGGTTACCCCGGTGAATTTTATGTAAAGAATAAAGAATAACACGAGTGGGCCAGAGAGGCACACTAGGGCTAGCCTTGGCATACCAAGACTAGCAAAACCAAAAACACCAACAAGCATTCACGACCAAACAAAACAAAAACAACCACATTCAAACACGACCAGAAGCCAAAACAAAGGCAACAACAAGACACACAAAGACTACTTATCCACTCTAGCCTGGATCAATGCTCATAGTCTTGACTTGGAACTTCCACCGCTCTAGCAATAACGGACTCTTGGATCCTCTCCCTGGCTTGAACGTCATCAACTTCATGCGGACCGTATGGAGAATAATATTTGCAATCAAGGTAGCCTCCCGCTGCTTTGTAGAAAATAATCTATTGTTCCTCTCTTGCCATATAAAATAAGTTGAAGCCGCAACAACCATTTTACCAACTAAAAATTCTGACGACTTACCCGAAGGATTATGATAAAACCAATTCATAATAGAATCCCAATTGGCATCGACTGTTTCCATGTACGCCAAATCTTTAACCATATTCCACACTTGCAACCCAAACGAGCATTGGAAAAATAAGTGATCACGAGAGTCTTTACCGTTCCAGCAAAGCGGACAACACATAAGGTTTAAATTAGTTGCACTACCTGCGTCCCATATCCCCATCCGATCTTGAGTTTTGAGCTTATTTTTTATAACAAGCCACATGTGAAACGAATGCCTCGGGATACACTGAGAAAACCACACCAGCTCAGCCCAAAGAACCTCTTCCCCCCGCGAACGAACGTTATCCCAGGCTTCATAAGTACTGAACTCCCTATGCTTAGCATCTCTATCCTTCCATATCAACTTATCCGGAGCATTTTGATTCAGAATAGGCGGCACAAGACTCATCAAACCCGGATATAGCTGAAGCCACGAGCTAGGCCATGTCCACTCACTACGGTGACTGACAAGATCCGCAACTCTAGAACTCATATTAAATCCCGCCCCATGTATGCGTCTTGGCGTAATGAAGGCTCCCAAAGGACTATGATTACACCAGTTATCATGCCATGCATTCGTGCTCTGGCCATTACCAATCTCATACCAAGTAAACTGGCGAATAGAAGCACGAAGGTTAAGAATTTTCCGCCACCCCCAAGTCATGCTACCCCGCAACGGAATATCCCAAAAGTTCTTGCCCTTAATCCTGTAAGAATGGACCCATTTAACCCACAACGACTCCCTTTTAAGCAAAATACTCCAAACATGATTAGCGAGAAGAGCTTTATTCATATCCTGGATCCTTCGAACACCCAATCCCCCTTCCGTCTTAGGAAGACAAACATTTTTCCATGCCACTTTAGGATGGCTAACTTTATTCAGCCCCCCGCTCCATAGAAAATTCCGCATACGCTTTTCAATATCACCAATAATACGCGCTGGAAGCATAAACACAGATGCCCAATAAATATGCATAGCCGATATGACTGATTTAATCAGTTGGAGTCTACCCGCAAAAGAAAGAGTTTTATTCATCCAATGATCGATCTTTTTATCTACCCGGTCCACAAGAATCTTGCAATCCTTATACATAAGCTTAGTAGATATAAGAGGCACTCCCAAATACTTCACAGGGAGCTCTCCCTCTTGAAACGGCAATAGCGACCGAATTTCCTGCTTGACCACCTGAGAGACATTGCAAAAGAATGTAGTACTTTTAGCTAGATTCGGAGTTAGTCCCGACATTCTAGTAAACAATTCCAATGTATCACGCATCACTTTAACAGAGACC
This sequence comes from Helianthus annuus, assembly GCF_002127325.2. NCBI lineage: Eukaryota > Viridiplantae > Streptophyta > Magnoliopsida > Asterales > Asteraceae > Helianthus > Helianthus annuus. The sequence continues at coordinate 79,865,309 of NC_035437.2, forward strand.
ATGTCCGGGTTAATAAACAGGAAAAGATCATCGGCAAAGGACACGTTGATAATCTTCTGCTGCTTGCACTTATCATGATATCTGAACGCAGGTTGTTGATCAGCAGCTTTTTGTAACAGCAACGAAAGAACTTCCATAACTAACGTGAACAAATAAGGGGATATAGGGTCTCCCTGCCTAAGGCCTCTTTTACCTTTGAAGTAGCCACAAAGATTCCCATTAACACTCAAGGAAAACGAAACAGTGGACACACATGTCATTATCCAATCAACCATTCTACTAGGGAAACCAAACTTGATTAGACTAGACTTTAGAAAAGACCAGCTAACCGTATCGTAGGCTTTCTGAATGTCAATCTTGAAGGCACACCTTGGTTTTCCCTTATGAAGATGGTAATTATGCATTAGCTCCTGAGTGAGCAGGATATTATCAGAAATCCTCCTACCCGGAATGAAAGCCGATTGATTTATATTCACCAAACCACCCAAACTCCCTTTTATTCGATCCGCCAAAATTTTGCTTATACATTTAAGAATCACATTGCAGCAAGAGATGGGCCTGTAGTCGAGCACCGACGAAGGAGTAGGAATTTTAGGGACAAGAGCAATTATAGTATGATTAACCTGTTGAAGCAATTTACCATTCTCAAAAAACTGCATAATCGCATCCGAGACCTCTTCACCCACTATATCCCAAGTTTTCTTGAAAAAAACTGACGTAAAACCATCAGGCCCTGGAGCTTTATTATCTCCAATACTAAACATTGCAGCCTTTATTTCTTCACGAGTCACAGGCCGAATCATGTGATTAGCATCAACCGGATTTACGGTATTAGGAAACAACTCCTCTATATTCATGTCCTCCACCGCAGATTCTACACCCAAATACTTCATGTAGTGATCAACTATAGCACATTCCACATCAGGGCCTTCGAAATGATTACCATCAACATCGTTAATAGAATGAATTCTGCTCCTTGCATTTCTGCTCTTAACGAAGTTGTGAAAATAAGTCGTGTTACCGTCACCCGCACTAAGCCAGTCAAGTTTGGCTTTCTGTTTCACAAACAATTCCTCATCATAAGCAGCGCTCTGGAGGTCTTTGATAATCTGAGATTCTTTGGCCCGTAAATCCGTATCAAACGGGTTCTGATCAATCAGTTTTTGAACATCATCCAAACGAGCTCTAAGATCATTAACCTTAACATGCAAGTTACCTTGCTTGTGAAGAAGGCTCCTTAGCGGGTGTTTGAGGTTTCTAAGCTTCTTCACCACTGATAGCATCGGAATACCTACCATGTTTTTGCTCCATCCAGCCTTAACACACTCCTTAAAACCATCTTTCGCAGCAATGAAGTTCGCAAACTTAAAAGGTTTTGGCTTCATGCGGATCTCTCTAGCCGTTTTCAGAATACATGGAGTATGGTCCGACAACCGGTACGGATGATAAACCACATGGGCATTCGGAAAATCATCCAAAAAAGCAACGTTACCCATAACCCGGTCAATCTTCTTTAAGATACCTACACCGTCTTTAGGTTTTTGGTTCCACGTAAAGTGAAGACCATGGCCTGGAATGTCCATTAACTCATTCTTTTGAACACATTCAAAGAACTCCCTCATACCTATTGTTGGAGTAGACGTACCATTCAGGCAGTCTTCCATATAGAGGGCCGAGTTGAAATCCCCCATAACTATCCACGAATGGCTCCCAGCTACCAAACTGTGCTTACATAAATCTTGCCAGAGAACCCGTCGTTCTTGATAGGTATTCTTAGCATAGACAAAAGAAACAAACAGAATTTTGGAATCAATCTTTGACTTAAGTTGAACATGCATCACCTGGTCTGTTTGAGCTAGCACCATAAGCTGAACGTGTTCCTCATTCCATCCCACAATAATTCTGGTTCCTTTGTTGCAAACCCCTCCATTAGACGTCCAATCCCACTTTTTAAACACTCTACCACACACCTTTGACAAGTTTGAGACCTCTACATGAGACTCTAAGATAGCACATACATTCAGATAATTTTCTTTAACTATTTGCTGAACCTCCCTTTGTTTCAGGGGCCGGTTCAAGCCCCTTATATTCCATGCAGCTATACTATCCATGTAAACCCATGTCACCGGGAGTGCTTGCCCCCTCAGAACTATCTTTCTTTTTATTCAAACTCATGAATGACGAAACTTCTGTATGGAAAGGATCACGAAATTCCTCCTCCTCAAGATCATACGGGTTTTGATGCATTGGACTCTTGTCAACTTGACTACTTCCTGAACTTTGAGGCTTCTCATAAATCGGATCACCATAATTCAGCTCATTCAAATTTCCTGATTTCAACGAGTCATCAGCTAGACTTTCAAACTTATTCTGAGTATCCACATGATAAGACGCTTTTTTTCCTTCCGGTTGTTCCTTTGTACCTGAAGTGCTAGCCCCATTAGAGTTAGGCTTAGGTTTGTAAACAAATCTCGGCTTCTGTTTTTTCTGCGGGAAGCCATGCTTAGCTATCTTCCTTCTATCCATAATATACCCCTCATCATCAATAGTAACCTGTTTAGCTTTATCCTTAGGATTACTCGGGCAAGACGAATTATTATGGCCAAAAATCCGACAAGTATCACAGCGATGTGGTTTCCACTCATACTCAATCCTGATGCTTTCCTTAACAAAACCCTCGTCATCCATCTTTGGAATAGCTACAACTACTTGACTCTTTAGCTCATTTTCTGCATTTATCTCTACCAGTGCACGAGCATAGCTAGTCCGGCCCCAATTATCAATGCACATATCAGCTGTGTAAGCATCTAACCTCTTGGGTATACCAACTTTCGAAGCTAGAAGGCTAAGACCATCATCAGAGTAAACAGCAAGAGGAACATTATGAAACTTAACCCACACAGGCACAGATTTAATTCCATCTTTCTTTAGACTGACTGTCGGACTCCATACATTTAAGAATAACGGCATCTTACGTATCAACCATGGTCCCCCCTCTAAAACTTGATTCATACCCTCCTTAGTTGCAAACTTGAAAAAGAAAAACCCCTCAGAGTTCATCATTGCCTTAACAAACCCGTACTTCACCCAGACATTCTTAACATAATAATCTACTACCGGAAACGGTAACCTATCACCCAGAAAATAACCATAAAGAACGTTCTCAAATTTCTTTTGTACCTGCCGAACAGCTTCTTTCGGGATAACCACATCAGCCTCCTCCACAGTCTCCATGGATTCAAGAAGTCTGAAGTTAACCTCACGTTTCCCTTTCATGTTATTTTTGACCCTATCAGCATATGTAGCCTGAGGAGAAAGATTCAGGTTTGAACGGTCATCTACCAAATTCACAATCTCTGGATTAGCGTCATGTTGGCCATCAGTTTGGACATCAACTGGAACAGTGATTTTGGTGAGCTCATCTATTATGTTCACAACTTTCTGCCCTTGCTGATTATCAGACGAAACCCCCCTTCGTGGACAAAACGTTTTACCATCAATGTTTAGAGTTCTCGAAGCAAAACCCTTATTAGGGTTTAACGTGGAAGCCAAAATATCCGGCGGCTTTGCATGTCTTGCATCCTTATCCGTCGGTTTGATCTGACTCGCTTCCATGGCAATCAAAAACTAGAACATGCAACGTGCAGACAAATCAAAAGAACAAGCAACCGAAACGAAATCAGCAAACCCTAGCAAAGAAAACGAAAAAACAACACTAACCCTAATCCTGACGGCAAAAGATTAGCAACCACGGTAAAGTCTAGTATCCTTACTCAGAAGGAACGACAAAACCACAATCGCTAACCCAGATTAATCAAGAAGAAGATCAGCAAGAACAAGATGAACAAGAAAGCTAGGGTTTCACGTGTCGCCAATTTCGCCCAGAGCTTCCATCCCAAGTGACATTATTTTTTGAATGATTCTTTTGGCCTTGTGCCTTCCAAGTTTTCAAAATCACGTCAAAGTTTTGGGTTCTAAATAGTGTGAACACGTGCAAACTGGAAGGGTGAATGCCTGTACCCTGGGTTTTCTGTCTAAGGCTAGAGTGTTCGTACAAATCCACATAATCGGACCAGTCACTCTTACCTGGGAACTCCTGGGGTGAGTGTTCACTTATTGGCGAGCATGTCTTCGCTAAGCATTATTTATGGATCCATTTACTTTGATTAGTCACTGTGCGTCGTTTGTTTGCTTTGTGATACGGACAAATGACCACCATCTTTGCCTTTGTTGATTTTGTTTCCTCTCGTTCTTTTCATCTAATTATCTCACTCGTTTCCTCTCATGTTTCCTCTTTTTAGCATGCCTCCTCGACGTGAAAACCCATTAACAAATGCCGAGATGGCAGATATTCTGGCACAACACATGGTTGCCACTCTCCCAAACATTACAGCTCAAGTGAACCAAGCCAATAACAATCAGAATGCTCCTTGTAACTTCAAGAGTTTTAATTCGGCTAAACCACTCAAGTTTAGTGGTACCGAAGGGGCAACTGGGCTCCTTCAATGGTTCGAGAGCATCGAGAGTACATTCCGCCACGTTCTGTGTCCTGAGAATCGGAAGGTCGAGTTTGCTTCGAGCGTGTTTCAGAAGAGGGCGCTTACATGGTGGAACGGGGTTATGAGAGACCGTGGTGCTGAAGTTGCTTTGGCACAAACATGGGCTGAACTAAGAACTCTTATTGTGACAACCGGTAATTAATGGCTTCTAATTACGCGATTAACAAACATTTAAGCCGATAATAAATAGTGTTTAAGACACGAATTAATTTAATTGGGTCTTGGTATGCCTAGGAACGCTTATCGGACGTTACGGTGCGCGTATGAGGATTTTCGGGAAATCTGCTGTATAGTAAGCGACAACGAACTTATGCCGTACAACTGAAAACACCAACAAATACGAAGTTTATACTTATAATCTAAAAATTTGAATGTGGTTTTGCGAAAATAACACGCTTTCGAACGTCACAAAAACGCAAAAGTGAGCGAAAAACGCGATCATAAGAATGCACCGACAACGACGGCCACAGACACGCCGTAATACCTTCAAATCCGATATATTATGACGTATTTAGCGCCGTAATCAAATTGTAATATCCGCAGACGAAAATGGATCGAGAAACAGATTTAAAAACGACAAACCACGCCGTTTACGCGATTTAACGCGACTGACTCGCATACGCGTCTAATAACAGTATATAACATAATTTCAAGTGTTTCGACTCTAAATTTTATTTTACGACCTCGCGAAGCTCGGGTTTTGGGTAACAGGCCTCGTAGGAAATTACGGGCCACTTAAAACACGGGGATTGGGCTTGTGGGTCCTGGGCCCAAGCCCATTAAACAAACCCTATGTATAAAAGGGTAGTAAAACCCAAATTCACTCATTTATCTTAGCCGCTACCTTCCATTTTTCTCTTAATTCTTGTCTTCACCTACAATTTTCCATGTCTGCATCTTAAACAAACACACACAAATTAGAACTCATACCATAACCCTCCTTCACCCTCTCGTTCACCCCTCCTTCTGTCCACAAAGACCAGTCAGCCACCAACAATTGGTGGCAGCGCGTGATGATGGCGGCTGATGGCTGCTTCGAATGGAGCGGGGAAGAGAGGAGCCGACTGTGTTTCCAGCGAGAGACCCCCCTCCTCCGATCTTCGTTATTTCTGTCACACACACAAACACCTCACTCTCACTCATCTCTCTCTCTCTCTCTCGGTTACGCGGACGACCGACCACCACGATTTTGGTTGTGACACTCTAGGTTTTCCCGAGTAACCCTCTTGTATTAGCAATGTGCACGCACGAATTATTGAATTAAAGTTGTGATTATCTTGTTATGCTATGTGTTGTATGTATGTATAATATATATATAAGTGTATAAATACTAGTGGGCCGAGACCATGACTCGAGACCACTCGGTCTCGAGTGAACCGTAGATGGTTGGGGCCGGTTGGGCCGCAAACCCCCTTTGAGCCCACTCGAAACCCTTGTAGGGTGCACCACCCACCGAGTATAAAACCCCTCATCCACCTTCTCCCTTACACTCTCACACACTCTCTCCCTCACTAAAACCCTAGCAACACCACTCTCTCCTCTTACCTCGGATCAATTGTAGCAAAGATCAAGCCCTTGTCCTAGCTCGAAGGTCCTCCTTTCGGTTGATTCCGTGCCATTCTCACACCAAACACCATTCGGTTAGCATTTCACACTTTTAGAATTTGTGAAGCTTGATTGATAAATGATATGCATGCTTTGCTTAAATGTTTTCCATGAATAATTTGTATAAGTAAATAATGTAGATGATCGGTTAAGGATGTCGAGTGATTATATGTTCTTGGTTGAAAATAATCTACATGTTGGTTATGTGTTAAATTGATTATGAATGTTGTTAATAATGGTGTGCAAGATTCATATGACAAATGCATAAATACACTTGAATCTAAGGATGAAAATCAGTGGCTATGTGCTAGATTAGGACCGATGTTGATGATTGAATTGTGACCCGGTTTGGGGTTATGTTGGAATGAATGAACATAGGTTGATAAGATGAACATGTTTAACTTAAAATGATGAACTGTTTGAATGTGATATGAATATGATATGAAGATTTGAATTGTTGTGTTTGATCCATTTTGGTTAAGTGTTAGACAAGGGAACATGTTTGTGAAACCTTATTGGATAGTACATATTGGCATGAAATCAGAATTCTGTTGCATAGTATAATTCGGGCAGATGCATCAAAATCAGCAGGTAAACGACTCGAGACCAACGGTTGCGACTCGAGACCATGAAGCTGCAACTCAAGACCGCAACGGTTGCGACTCAAGACCTGTTCCAAACGGACTTCAGGGACTCGAGACCATCAAGGTCTTGACTCGAGACCACATCGTGACAACTCGAGACGGGACTCGAGATCTCCGGGGTTGCGAGTCATGCCTGCACCACTCGAGACCAACCATTACAAGCCGAGACCTCCTGGTTGCGACTCGAGACCGCATGTTCTCGGGTCGAGACCACCTTGTCTCGACTGGGCTGTTCACTTTAGTTATTGGGCCGTAACGTGACTTGTTTGGGCTGCCTGTTTAACTGAACTATGTGTTAGTTGATACTGTTGACTGGTCCAATAGTAGAACAGGCCCAATAACTCTACATGTAACTGTATGCATGCTATGTGTTAAATTATGTGTAAAATATACATGACATTCTCTGTACCCAAACCTGACCTATACTGGTAACCATGTTAGGACGTGGTGACCAGCGTGTTTGACAAGTAACCTAATCTGCCGAGCAACCCAAGGTGAGTTCACACCCTAAAAGCATGCGTCCCAAGGAGGGACACAGACAAACTGCCAACTTTGGGAAAAATACTTTTGAACTATTATTTTTCGGGGGAAATCCGAATGGGTATTTACTATCTCCGGGGGAGATACGTTTGGATATTATTTGTAAATCACAACTAGCCAAGCTAAACGAAACTCTATCACCTTAAGTCCCTGCTTACAGTACCGATTAATCGCCGGGGGCGAACGGGTTATTAGTTGATAGCGCTCTTAGGTTTGACAACCTCACACCGTGACCGGGGGAGATCGGGCGTGAACTAGTAGACCTCGCATCTTGGTCAATGACGATAGACATTGTCTCGGGGCCCAACAACTTTCCGTCAACAGTTTCGGTATCTACAGTTTAGTGAGCTTACAGATGGGGTAGCTCCCCACAACGTGATTATAAATGCTTTATCTAAACAACTTATGTTTTTGAAAACTAAAACTGGACAACTAGTGAACTCGCTCAACTTTACGTTGACACCTTACTGCATGCTTTGCAGGTACCCAGTGATTCAGGAGCTTGCAGCTTGCGGATGTGTAGTGGTCATCTAACCCGTGTGTTGGGTTCTAAACAAACTTGAACTAAGAATCTTGTTCTAAACTATTTTGTCTATGCTTCCGCTACTTATCTGAACTATTACTTAAACTTAAATACTTTTGAACTTTGATTATGATATTTGCCAACCTTGTGGTTGGTGAGTATTACTTTTGTTATTAATTAAATTGCTCAGTATAATTGGTGGCTGGATCCTGGTCAGTCACGCCTCCAAGCGGTGGTGTTCCGCATGTGGATTTTGGGGGTGTGACAAATTGGTATCAGAGCCATTGGTTATAGTGAACTTGGTTTTAAAAAGGGGGAAATCTTTTTGAGAAAAACCAGACTATAACCCGTGACTCGCGACGACACTACACTCCAAGTGCGAGACTCAACACATTAGACCTCAAAGCTCGGACTAGTGTTTACTTGCTTGCTTGCTTAATGTTTTCTGTTTTGCTACACGTACTAGTGTGCCTAGTTAGATAGATACACCTTCCTCTTCTATCTCATTCTCGCTACATTACGACATCACACTCATACTATGTTTTCTGAATATGAAGACAATGAGTGGACGTGGAAGAGGAAACATTAACATGACTCAGGCTCAATTCACTAACCTGCTTAACACGGTGGCTGCAGCTTTCGCAGCTCACCCTAGAGGTAAACTCGTTATCTTAGGATGTTTAGATCCTACCGCCGCATCGTCTTTTTACCCCTAAACCTATACGCTTCACTTCTCACAACAGGTCAGCATGCACCTTCGCAACCACATGTGTGTACTTTCAAAACTTTCATGGATTGCAAACCTCTCCCATTCAATGGCACTGAGGGTGCCATAGTGTGACAACTCGAATTTCCAAGATTCTATTACGCATTTATTGCACGATAATTGTTTAAGTTGTTTGCTGCATGACTTGTTTGTCTCGCTAATGTGCACGTTTGTAATACGCTATATCGTGTTGTGATTGATATTTTATACTTGATGAGTAATGCAAGTGTTGTTGTTGTGCTTGTGTATGGTGTGCACTGTATGTGTATCGGTTAACAATACGTTTTAGTATTTACGTTATGATGGTACAATTAAAACATGGAACCTTGGGCTACTTACCCTACCCCACTCGAAAACACTCTAGCCGAACCCCCCCCCCCTCGAAATCACCCACCCATCACGAAAACACAAAAGTGTTTTCGTCAACCGGTGGGCCGGCCAAATCAACGCAAGGGCCTCGAGCCCAGTAGCAATGTTTTAACATCTTGTTCCCCACTATTATGAAAAAGTCTAATCACCAAAACCGAAACCCTAGAATACTCCTCCTGGGTGTGGCGGCAACTTCCAGCCTTCAAAGCTATTCCTTTCGAACAATCAGGTACCCTTTCCACCTCGGTTAGTACGTAATAATCAGATGTGATTTCTTGTTATGCTGATTTGACTGTTATGTGAATACTAGTTTATGTTTATCGAGATTCTTTGGCTGAGTTATGATGACTACCGATATGTTTATGTTTATCGAAATTTGATTTGCTAATGATTTTGAAAATGCAATCAAAATGAATAAAGATCATGTTGGCCTAGGAATTGGCGGATGACATGTGATGGTTATTATGGGTGCCACTAACTAATGCATATATATCTTTGATATGATGGCAGATTCCTTTTAGTATTGAAATAATGGAAATGCATTTGTTTGTTATTGAACCAACCATAATATAATATGATAATGATAATGTTTGTTAGGGATTTGATAATTCAAATGGGTGAATATAGGGGTCCAATGGGAAACCTTGTGTATGCTTGATTTGGTCCAATCATGTGTGAGAACTAAAGGGGTTGGGCGGCTACTATTGTCTTTTAGTGATCATATATGAACGTGCTTGTAAAATTCAGTTTTGAATCAAACAAAATACTTGTGGCCATGTGAAATACTTGAATGAGTATGTATGATGTAGACCACTAATAGTGTATGGTCCAATCACCTCTTGAGGTGATTTGTGGTGGCCAACCATGACTTAACTAATTAGACTTTTTTTTCCATGTATTACATGTTATAGTATTTGAATGATTAATTTATGAATTTTGTTGATATGACCAGAGGTTTGTATGCATTAAGGGACCGGCTTTTATGAAAATAAGAAGGTCCGAACTATATATGATGTCTCAAGGGTCCGACTTTTATTACGAACATGTGTCTGAGTTAGATAATGACCATAATTGTCCGATGTTTAAACCCCTGATGATGTCCGAGTTTCATATATATGTTCTTAAGTCCGAACTTCTTGTAATTAGTAACAAGGATCCAACCTTTTAATGATATGAGGGATGTACGGATTTCATAAGTATGATGTTCAATTAGAAACAATGAATTGCATATTGGATAATGATTTGTCTGTTAAGCTGTATTTGACACCTTGTTAAATCCTAGACTTCGCTATACCCGTGAAGTTTAATAACGCTACTAATGTACAGAGTGTCTTATCGGTGACGACCAGATTATCATCCATGTTAGACTGAAATGGGAAAACAAAGGCGTGACACATGAAATATGTGAATATGATGAACTGATTACATGATGTATGATACTATGTGTATGATCGTATGATACTGAATGCAACTATATGATTCTACGTGCGTGAACATTCTATGTGATATCATCATGTACACAATAAACACACACAACACAATCGCTTGGATATCAAATATGTGTAAACCCTAATTTGACGCAAACACTTACATCGAATCATGTGCAATATATCCTAGGTCGTGTGTAACGGACTTAGACGATTAACAAACCCTAGCAGCAATAACATACCGAGCAAACCAAGGTGAGTTCACACAGCCAAGGCATGGGTTCCCAGGGTGGGAATGGGTTGGATGATTGTTTGTGCATGCTTAAATGATACTTGTCGAACTGCCTTCGCACACACCCTGGTTGGTAAAGACTATGGTCGCGAACGAACTACTCAACTGCCTTCGCACACACCCTGGTCGGTAAAGACTATGGTCGCGAACTGATCAATTGCCTTCGCACACACCCTGGTCGGTAAAGACTACGGTCGCGAACTAACGAACCTAATCTTCGCACACATGCCTGTGAGGCCGCGATGGAACTGATACGATATGAAACTTGATTGAACAAACGCACTATTACCCAAACTAAACTATTAACTGTGAACTCGCTCAACTAGTTTGTTGATTATCTGCTGCATGCCTTGCAGGACCTTAGGTACATATTGGAGCTTGCACAAGGAAGGAGCAGGTCGTTGTGGGAATTGGATCGCGAACGTTAATTGAACTCATAACGACATTTGAGAATTTTATTACTATGCTTCCGCTACTTAAACAATGTTTGGTTTTGAAACATCAGTCATATCTTTATGAGTTGTATTAACTATTTTTGATTATTAAATACTATGTTTGATATGATTGATGGCTTGATCCTGGTCATGTCACGCCTCCAAGCGGTGGTACTCCGCGTGTGGGATTTTGGGGGTGTGACAGATTGGTATCAGAGCCATTGGTTATAGAGAACTTGGTTTTAATATGGGAAAACGTTTTTATTAAAACCAGACTATAACCAGAACAGTGCTCTCAAACGATCCACAACGACGCTTCGCTTCACGTGCAAGACTCGACATCCTAGGTAATAAGGTTTATGTTTATTACCTACTTGCTAGAACTGCATAGAACTTTGCTCGTAGTATGCTTACATTACTTTGCTCACTACTTGTTATTGCTTAAGAACACCTATGTGCTTACACTTTTCTGTCATCGTATTACTCGCGAACCTTTCATACCTATGCTACCTTTACTGTTCGATCATGTCTGGACGTGTTGACATGACTCAAGCCCAGTTGACGGCTCTCATTAACGAACAAGTCGCTGCGGCGCTTGCAGCCGCACCAGCAGGAGGTATAACCTGCTATTCCAAACCTATCCTAGGACGTTAGATCCTACTCTCGTGACCCAACTCTCACGCTTAATCTTGACCCATCTTTCTCGCGCAACGGGTCAGAACGCACATCAACCTCTCTGCACATTCCAGAACATCATGGACTGTCGTCCAAGCACATTCAGTGGCACATTCAAGAACTTCATGTGTGAACGCCCTGAGGCTCGCAGGGTCAAGTACGCCACTGGTACTTTGGTAGGAATCGCGCTAACCAGGTGGAACGCGCAAATACAGATACTAGGGTTGGCAGCTGCTAACGCCACCCCCTGGAACGAATTCAAAGAACGCATTAAAAAGGGAATACTACACGCGTGATGACATCCACAAGTTGGAAGTGGAGCCTTACCATTTGAAAATGACGGGGTCAGAAATTGAAGCTCATACGAAACGACAGAACGAACTGGCCATCTTGTGTCCAACCATGGTGGACCTTCCAAGCAAGCGTATCGAATTGTACCTCAAGGGTCTAGCCTCAGAGATTCAGAGCCATGCTACATCGGCTAACCTCGAAAATATCCAAGACATTCAGTGTCTTGCTCATCGCCCCACGGATCCGGTAGTGGAACAGAACAGGCTGCTTAGTTGTATCAGCACTATTACTACCGCTACCACTTCTGCTACTCCCGCTACTCCTAGTGACAACAAGCGGAAATGGGATGGGTATTCCAGCAAGGGTTCAGCTACCGTTCAGTCTCAAGCACAGCAGCAGCGCAAGAATAGTGATCACCAGAGCCGAGTCAGCCAACTTCTGGTGGTCAGGGGCAGGGTGGATATCGGGGAAATTCACCCAATGTGTAACTAATGCAACAGACACCACGGTGGTTAGTGCAACGAGGGACGTTTCCAGAGGTGTCTCAAGATGGGCCATGAAGCTAAGGATTCAGGAGTCCATGGCCTGCAAATCGGAATCGCCAGCAGCAACAGCAAGCAGAAATCCCATGCAAAGAAAAGAAGTTGGAAGACCATCCAGCTGTACGCGACTTTCCTCAGGTGTTTCCTAAAGATTTACCTGGTCTACCGCCTCATCATCAAGTCGAGTTTCAGATTGAGTTAGCTCCTGGAGCAGCACCAATAGCCCGCGCACCGTATCGTTTACCTCCAACCGAACTGGAAGAACTGTCGAAGCAGCTACAAGAGCTCTTGGAAAAGGGCTTTATTCGTCCAAGCTCTTCGCCTTGGGGAGCTCCAGTGTTATTTGTGAAGAAGAAAGACGGTACGTTCAGGATGTGCATCGACTACCGCGAACTCAATAAGGTGACGGTAAAGAACCGTTATCCTCTTCCGCGCATAGATGATCTATTCGACCAGTTGCAAGGGTCGTGTTACTATTCCAAGATTGATTTAAGGTCAGGGTATCATCAGCTGAGAGTCCGGGATGAGGACGTCTCCAAAACCGCTTTCAGAACTCGTTACGGTCACTACGAGTTTCTTGTTATGCCATTCGGGCTTACGAACGCGCCTGCAGTCTTCATGGATCTTATGAACAGGGTGTGCAAACCCTATCTTGACAAGTTCGTCGTTGTCTTCATCGACGACATTCTGCTCTACCCCGAGAGTCAGGAGGAGCACGAGCAGCAATTACGTTTTATCTTGGAACTTCTTCGAAAGGAGCAACTGTACGCAAAATTTTCAAAATGCGACTTCTGGCTTCGTGAAGTCCACTTCTTAGGCCATGTGGTGAACAAGGATGGGATTCATGTCGATCCGTCCAAGGTTGATTCGACCAGAAACTGGCCAGCACCACCTACACCGACGGAAATACGCCAATTCTTGGGTCTGGCAGGTTACTACAGACGGTTTATTAGAGACTTTTCGAAGATTGCTCAGCCGCTTACGCTACTGACACAGAAGGGTGTTACCTATCGCTGGGGAGAGCCCCAGGAGACTGCTTTTCAGCACCTAAAGGATAGACTTTGCAGTGCCCCTATTCTCTCATTGCCAGAGGGCACCGACGATTTCGTGGTCTATTGCGACGCATCGATACAGGGGCTTGGTTGTGTATTGACGCAGCGTGATAAAGTTATTGCTTACGCTTCACGGCAACTCAAGATTCATGAACGGAACTACACGACGCACGATTTAGAGCTGGGAGCTGTTGTTTTGCACTTAAGATATGGCGACACTACCTGTACGGTACCAAGTGCGCAATCTACACCGATCACAGGAGTCTCGAGCATATCTTCAAGCAGAAGGAGTTGAACATGCGTTAACGACGATGGATCGAACTATTGAACGACTACGAATGCGCCATTAAGTACCATCCAGGCAAAGCCAATGTTGTGGCTGATGCTCTCAGTCGAAAAGACACTCTACCTAGGCGGGTACGAGCTTTGTAGCTCACTATTTAGTCTGATCTCCCTGCACAAATACGAGATGCTCAGGTGGAAGCATTGAAACCGGAAAACGTAAAGGATGAAGCTTTGCGTGGCTCAAGACAACGATTAGAACAAAGGGAAGACGGCGCCTACTATGTAACAGGACGTATTTGGGTCCCACTACACGGCGGTTTACGAGAACTTGTGATGGATGAAGCACACAAGTCTCGCTACTCGGTACATCCAGGGTCGGATAAAATGTACCACGACATTAGAACTACATATTGGTGGCCTAGCATGAAGGCCCACATTGCAACTTACGTCGGCACATGTTTGACTAGTGCGAGAGTCAAGACAGAGTACCAGAAACCCTCAGGCCTACTTCAGCAGCCTAAGATACCTCAATGGAAATGGGAAGAAATTTCCATGGATTTCGTTACAGGCCTACCTAGATCCCAGCGTGGGAATGACACTATATGGGTAATTGTGGATCGACTCACCAAGTCTGCACACTTCCTAGCTACAAAGGAAACGGATAAGTTCTCCACTCTCGCAGACATCTATCTTAAAGAAGTTGTTTCGAGACACGGGGTGCCCACCTCCATCATTTCGGATCGGGATGCACGATTCACGTCAGAACTATAGCAAACAATACACAAATCTTTCGGCTCACGTTTAGACATGAGCACAGCATATCATCCTCAGACAGATGGGCAGTATGAGCGCACGATTTAAACTCTAGAAGACATGCTTCGGGCATGTGTTATTGATTTCGGCAACGGCTGGGAAAAGCATCTCCCTTTTGGTGGAGATTTCGTATAATAACAATTATCACACCAGCATACGAGCCGCTCCATTCGAGGCATTGTACGGACGTAAATGCCGGTCACCTCTCTGTTAGGCAGAGGTAGGGGATAGTCAGATTACAGGACCAGAAATGGTAGTCGACGCTACTGAACGGATTGCATAGATACGACAACGCATGGCGGCAGCACGCGACCGTCAAAAAGCATACGCAGATAAGCGTAGGAAATCGTTGGAATTTCAGGTCGGGGACCGGGTTTTACTCAAAGTTTCACCCTGGAAGGGTGGGGTTCAATTTGGTAAACGAGGCAAACTCAATCTACGGTTTGTTGGACCGTTCGAAATCACTGAAAGAATAGGCCCAGTAGCCTACAGACTGAACCTACCAGCTGAACTCGGTGAAGTTCACAATGTATTTCACGTGTCGAATCTGAAGAAGTGCCTGTCAGATGAGACCCTCATAGTCCCTTATAAGGAACTCACTATCGACGAGCGGGTGCAGTTCGTCGAGGAACCAGTTGAAATCACGGACCGGGATGTAAGGTCCTCAAACACAAGAGAATCCCTCTTGTCCGAGTTCGTTGGAACTCCAAACGTGGCCCAGAGTACACCTGGGAACGCGAAGATCAGATGACAGAAAAGTACCCCCAGTTATTCGAAACCAATGCAACCACTACTGAGGCTGAAGCTACTACTACTGAATTTCGGGACGAAATTCCAAATCAACGGGGGGATGATGTGACACCTCAGGAAAACACAACGATACAGCTTACCTAGCTTCCTCAGTGAGTGCGTACCAAATTTCGGGACGAAATTTCTTTTAAGTTGGGGATAATGTGACAACTCGAATTTCCAAGATTCTATTACGCATTTATTGCACGATAATTGTTTAAGTTGTTTGCTGCATGACTTGTTTGTCTCGCTAATGTGCACGTTTGTAATACGCTATATCGTGTTGTGATTGATATTTTATACTTGATGAGTAATGCAAGTGTTGTTGTTGTGCTTGTGTATGGTGTGCACTGTATGTGTATCGGTTAACAATACGTTTTAGTATTTACGTTATGATGGTACAATTAAAACATGGAACCTTGGGCTACTTACCCTACCCCACTCGAAAACACTCTAGCCGAACCCCCCCCCCCTCGAAATCACCCACCCATCACGAAAACACAAAAGTGTTTTCGTCAACCGGTGGGCCGGCCAAATCAACGCAAGGGCCTCGAGCCCAGTAGCAATGTTTTAACATCTTGTTCCCCACTATTATGAAAAAGTCTAATCACCAAAACCGAAACCCTAGAATACTCCTCCTGGGTGTGGCGGCAACTTCCAGCCTTCAAAGCTATTCCTTTCGAACAATCAGGTACCCTTTCCACCTCGGTTAGTACGTAATAATCAGATGTGATTTCTTGTTATGCTGATTTGACTGTTATGTGAATACTAGTTTATGTTTATCGAGATTCTTTGGCTGAGTTATGATGACTACCGATATGTTTATGTTTATCGAAATTTGATTTGCTAATGATTTTGAAAATGCAATCAAAATGAATAAAGATCATGTTGGCCTAGGAATTGGCGGATGACATGTGATGGTTATTATGGGTGCCACTAACTAATGCATATATATCTTTGATATGATGGCAGATTCCTTTTAGTATTGAAATAATGGAAATGCATTTGTTTGTTATTGAACCAACCATAATATAATATGATAATGATAATGTTTGTTAGGGATTTGATAATTCAAATGGGTGAATATAGGGGTCCAATGGGAAACCTTGTGTATGCTTGATTTGGTCCAATCATGTGTGAGAACTAAAGGGGTTGGGCGGCTACTATTGTCTTTTAGTGATCATATATGAACGTGCTTGTAAAATTCAGTTTTGAATCAAACAAAATACTTGTGGCCATGTGAAATACTTGAATGAGTATGTATGATGTAGACCACTAATAGTGTATGGTCCAATCACCTCTTGAGGTGATTTGTGGTGGCCAACCATGACTTAACTAATTAGACTTTTTTTTCCATGTATTACATGTTATAGTATTTGAATGATTAATTTATGAATTTTGTTGATATGACCAGAGGTTTGTATGCATTAAGGGACCGGCTTTTATGAAAATAAGAAGGTCCGAACTATATATGATGTCTCAAGGGTCCGACTTTTATTACGAACATGTGTCTGAGTTAGATAATGACCATAATTGTCCGATGTTTAAACCCCTGATGATGTCCGAGTTTCATATATATGTTCTTAAGTCCGAACTTCTTGTAATTAGTAACAAGGATCCAACCTTTTAATGATATGAGGGATGTACGGATTTCATAAGTATGATGTTCAATTAGAAACAATGAATTGCATATTGGATAATGATTTGTCTGTTAAGCTGTATTTGACACCTTGTTAAATCCTAGACTTCGCTATACCCGTGAAGTTTAATAACGCTACTAATGTACAGAGTGTCTTATCGGTGACGACCAGATTATCATCCATGTTAGACTGAAATGGGAAAACAAAGGCGTGACACATGAAATATGTGAATATGATGAACTGATTACATGATGTATGATACTATGTGTATGATCGTATGATACTGAATGCAACTATATGATTCTACGTGCGTGAACATTCTATGTGATATCATCATGTACACAATAAACACACACAACACAATCGCTTGGATATCAAATATGTGTAAACCCTAATTTGACGCAAACACTTACATCGAATCATGTGCAATATATCCTAGGTCGTGTGTAACGGACTTAGACGATTAACAAACCCTAGCAGCAATAACATACCGAGCAAACCAAGGTGAGTTCACACAGCCAAGGCATGGGTTCCCAGGGTGGGAATGGGTTGGATGATTGTTTGTGCATGCTTAAATGATACTTGTCGAACTGCCTTCGCACACACCCTGGTTGGTAAAGACTATGGTCGCGAACGAACTACTCAACTGCCTTCGCACACACCCTGGTCGGTAAAGACTATGGTCGCGAACTGATCAATTGCCTTCGCACACACCCTGGTCGGTAAAGACTACGGTCGCGAACTAACGAACCTAATCTTCGCACACATGCCTGTGAGGCCGCGATGGAACTGATACGATATGAAACTTGATTGAACAAACGCACTATTACCCAAACTAAACTATTAACTGTGAACTCGCTCAACTAGTTTGTTGATTATCTGCTGCATGCCTTGCAGGACCTTAGGTACATATTGGAGCTTGCACAAGGAAGGAGCAGGTCGTTGTGGGAATTGGATCGCGAACGTTAATTGAACTCATAACGACATTTGAGAATTTTATTACTATGCTTCCGCTACTTAAACAATGTTTGGTTTTGAAACATCAGTCATATCTTTATGAGTTGTATTAACTATTTTTGATTATTAAATACTATGTTTGATATGATTGATGGCTTGATCCTGGTCATGTCACGCCTCCAAGCGGTGGTACTCCGCGTGTGGGATTTTGGGGGTGTGACACATAGGTCTTCTGCACTGGATTGAGAAAGTCGAAGCCGTCTTTGCTGTCTGTGAGTATCCCCCTGCAAAATGGTTGAAGTTTGCTACTGGTACGCTTGAAGGAAACGCGCTTTCCTGGTGGAAGGCGCAAATTCAGATGTTTGGTTTGGAAACCGCTAATGCTACTGCGTGGGAGGATTTCAAGGACATGATTGAGGAGGAGTATTGTCACAGAGATGACATTCACAAGCTCGAAAACGAGTACTATGAGCTCAAGATGGTTGGATCAGAGATCGAGGCATACACCAAACAGTCCAACGACTATGCTGCTGTTTGCCCAAACATGTCTCGACCTATGTATCGAAGAATCGAATTGTACATCAAGGGTTTGGCTCCAGAAATTCGAAGCCATGTGACTGTAGCCAACCTCAATACCATTCAGCCGGTCGTCCGTCTTGCTCACAAACTCACTGATCAGGCCGTGGAACAGGGCAAGCTGCCCAAAAGGATCAGTGCTACTGCTGGAACTCCTAGTGACAACAAGCGTAAGTGGGAAGGAAATCAAAGCAAGGATGCTAACCCCACTCAGGCCCCAACCCAGCAAAGGAAAACTGACAACAACAAGGGCCCTCAACAACAGGGTGGCTATTGCGGGAACCACCCCAAGTGCAACAAGTGCAATCGACATCACAGTGGGCCTTGTGGGAAAAGTCAGTGTCAGCGATGTAACAAGATGGGGCATGAGGCCAAGGACTGTAGGAGTCCACGTCCCGCGGGGCAGAACCAGCAGCAGCAGCATCATGGGAACGTCAAGGGTTGTTTCCAGTGTGGAGCTGAGGGGCACTTTAAGAAGAATTGCCCTGAACTGAAGCAGAACCGCAACAACAATCAGGGAGCTGGAAACAACGATCAAAACAACAATGCTGGGAATGGTGCAATGGGGAAGGGCTTTTGTGATTGGAGCTGGAGAAGCGAGGAATGACCCCAACGTCGTGGCGGGTAAGTTCCTACTCGATGATCGTTATGTTTCTGTATTATTTGATTCCGGAGCCGATGCTAGTTATGTGTCCCTACGTATTAGTAAGAAGCTTAAGCACCCGCCTTCGTTACTACGTTCTAAGCATATCGTCGAGCTAGCTAATGGTAGAAACATTGAGACCTCACATGTTATCAACGACTGCAAGCTAGTACTATCTGGTCAGACCTATAGCATCGATCTTTTCCCTATTGCTCTTGGAAGCTTCGACGTCGTTATCGGTATGGATTGGTTATCCAAACATCGCGCAGAAATCCTCTGTCAAGAGAAAATGGTCCGCATTCCCCGCCGTTCTGGCAAAACCCTCATCGTGCAAGGTGACAAAGGCGGAGAAGTAACAGGCATCATCTCATTCTTGAAGGCCTAGAAATGTTTACAAAAGGGGCACACCGCTATCTTAGCACTTGTCACCAACACTCAGGAAAAGGAAAAGAGGATTGAAGATTTTCCAGTGGTACGCGACTACCCCGAGGTATTTCCTGAAGAACTACCTGGTCTCCCTCCCCACCGTCAGGTCAAATTCCGAATCGAGCTAGCTCCCGGAGCAGCGCCTATAGCTCGTGCGCCTTATCGACTAGCCCCCGCAGAACTAAAGGAACCCTCTACGCAACTGCAGGAACTATTGGATAAAGGATTTATCCGCCCTAGTTCATTACCCTGGGGAGCGCCAGTATTCTTTGTTAAGAAGAAGGATGGCACTTTCCGAATGTGCATCGACTATCGTGAGCTGAACAAGGTTACCATCAAGAATCGCTACCCTCTCCCACGTATCGACGACCTATTCGATCAGTTGCAGGGATCGAGCTACTACTCTAAGATTGACCTACGATCGGGCTATCATCAGCTAAGAGTCCGTAATGAAGACATCTTCAAAACTGCATTCAGAACTCGTTATGGTCATTACGAGTTCCTTGTCATGCCCTTTGGAATGACTAACGTGCCTGCGGTTTTCATGGACCTCATGAACCGGGTGTGCAAGCCTTACCTCGACAAATTCGTGATCATGTTTATCGACGACATCCTGATCTACTCAAAAAGTCAAGAAGAGCATGAACAGCACCTACGCCTTATCCTCGAACTCCTTCGCAAGGAGCAACTGTACGCCAAGTTCTCGAAATGTGACTTCTGGCTTCGAGAAGTCCATTTCCTTGGGCACGTGGTCAATAAGGACGGGATTCACGTCGACCCAGCTAAAATCGACTCTATAAAGAATTGGCCTACGCCCAAAACCCCTACCGAAGTTCGCCAATTCTTGGGGTTGGCAGGATACTATCGTAGATTTATCAAGGGGTTCTCAAAGATCGCTCAGCCTCTCACGGCTCTCACTCAGAAGGGTATGGCTTACAAGTGGAATGAAGCTCAGGAGTCCGCTTTTCAAAAGCTAAAAGATAACCTCTGTAGTGCTCCTATTCTCTCGTTACCTGAAGGTACCGATGACTTTGTGGTTTACTGCGATGCGTCCATTCATGGGCTTGGTTGCGTGTTAATGCAACGCGAGAAGGTTATTGCCTACGCCTCCCGACAACTGAAGACTCACGAAAGGAACTACACTACACACGACTTGGAACTGGGAGCAGTGGTTTTTGCGCTTAAGATATGGAGACATTACCTGTACGGTACCAAGTGCACTATTTACACCGATCACAGGAGTCTCGAGCATATCTTCAAGCAAAAGGAATTAAACATGCGACAACGTCGATGGGTCGAACTCTTGAATGATTATGAATGCGCAATAAAGTACCATCCAGGCAAGGCCAATGTCGTGGCAGACGCCCTCAGCCGAAAAGACACTACACCCAAGCGCGTGCGAGCGCTACAACTTACCATCCAGTCTAACCTCCCTACCCAAATTTGAAATGCTCAGGTTGAAGCTCTGAAACCGGAAAACATCAGGGCTGAGTCCCTGCGAGGATCGAGACAGCGATTAGAGCAAAAAGAAGATGGCGCGTACTATGTGACAGGGCGCATTTGGGTTCCACTCTACGGAGATTTGCGTGAACTGGTGATGGACGAAGCCCATAAGTCCCGTTACTCAGTACATCCTGGTTCGGATAAGATGTACCACGACTTAAGGACTATGTATTGGTGGCCTGGCATGAAAGCCCACATAGCAACATATGTCAGCAAATGTTTGACCTACGCGAGAGTCAAGACTGAGTATCAGAAACCAGCGGGCCTACTCCAACAACCAGAAATCCCGAAATGGAAATGGGAGCAAATTTCCATGGATTTCGTCACCGGCCTACCTAGATCTCAACGCGGGAATGATACTATTTGGGTAATAGTAGATCGATTGACCAAGTCTGCACACTTTTTGGCTGTTAAGGAGACAGACAAGTTTTCTACCTTGGCGGAGGTTTACTTAAAGGAAGTAGTTTCGAGGCACGGGGTGCCAACCTCCATTATTTCCGACCGAGACGCACGATTTACTTCCGAGTTGTGGCAAGCTATGCACAAATCCTTTGGCTCACGTTTGGACATGAGCACCGCTTATCACCCGCAAACGGATGGGCAGTCTGAACGCACCATCTAAACCCTGGAAGACATGCTTAGAGCATGTGTGATCGATTTTGGCAAGAATTGGGAGAAGCATCTACCGCTAGTAGAGTTCTCCTATAATAACAGCTACCACACCAGCATTCAGGCAGCACCCTTCGAGGCATTGTACGGTCGTAAATGCCGATCGCCTCTTTGCTGGGCGGAAGTTGGTGACAGCCAGGTCACAGGCCCAGAACTAGTGGTAGACACGACGGAGAAGATTGCCCAGATCAGACAACGCATGGCGGCAGCTCGTAACCGTCAGAAAAGCTATGCTGATAAGCGTAGGAAACCGCTAGAATTCCAGGTCGGGGACCGGGTTCTACTTAAAGTCTCACCCTGGAAGGGTGTGGTTCGTTTTGGTAAACGGGGCAAGCTTAATCCGCGATATCTTGGACCATTCGAAATTACCGAAAGGATCGGTAAGGTCGCTTATAGATTGAATCTGCCTGAAGAGCTGAGTGCGGTGCATAATGTTTTCCACGTGTCTAATCTGAAGAAATGTCTGTCAGATGAAACACTCATCATTCCCTTTAAGGAACTCACTATTGACGAACAGCTACACTTCACTGAGGAACCGATTGAGATCATGGATCGAGAAATCAAAAACCTCAAACGTAGCCAGATACCTCTCGTGCGAGATCGTTGGAACTCGCGACGTGGCCCCGAGTTTACCTGGGAGCGGGAAGACCAGATGAAGTGCAAGTATCCCCAGTTGTTCCCAAACGAAACCCCCAGCACTGAAGCTACAACCGAATTTCGGGACGAAATTCCAAACTAACGGGGGGATGATGTGACACCCCGTTGAAACACTCTCACACGTACTAGCTTGACAGTGGCTGCCTTAACTTTCGAGACGAAAGTTCTTAAAACTTGGGGATAATGTGACACTCTAGTTTTCCCGAGTAACCCTCTTGTATTAGCAATGTGCACGCACGAATTATTGAATTGAAGTTGTGATTATCTTGTTATGCTATGTGTTGTATGTATGTATGTATAATATATATATAAGTGTATAAATACTAGTGGGCCGAAACCATGACTCGAGACCACTCGGTCTCGAGTGAACCGTAGATGGTTGGGGCCGGTTGGGCCGCAAACCCCCTTTGAGCCCACTCGAAACCCTTGTAGGGTGCACCACCCACCGAGTATAAAACCCCTCATCCACCTTCTCCCTTACACTCTCACACACTCTCTCCCTCACTAAAACCCTAGCAACACCACTCTCTCCTCTTACCTCGGATCAAGTGTAGCAAAGATCAAGCCCTTGTCCTAGCTCGAAGGTCCTCCTTTCGGTTGATTCCGTGCCATTCTCACACCAAACACCATTCGGTTAGCATTTCACACTTTTAGAATTTGTGAAGCTTGATTGATAAATGATATGCATGCTTTGCTTAAATGTTTTCCATGAATAATTTGTATAAGTAAATAATGTAGATGATCGGTTAAGGATGTCGAGTGATTATATGTTCTTGGTTGAAAATAATCTACATGTTAGGAGAACTTGAAGGAGAAGGTGCCGGTGAATTTTAGGGAGATGGAGTCTTCTGAGGTTGTTGATGGAGCTGATGTTGTTATTCCGTTGGCTTCGGTTAAGCAAGTCATGGACAGGTATGCAAACACTCTCTATGGGTATTTTTTGGGTAAACGGCTAGCGTTTCCGGTGGTGGATTACTTTGCTAAGAACAATTGGGTTAAGTATGGTCTGGATAGATTGATGATGAATGCGAATGGCTTCTTCTTTTTTAAGTTTAAAACTAAGGAAGGGATGGATAAAATGTTAGAGGATGGGCCATGGATGATAAGAAATGTTCCGATTATCTTGAAGATGTGGTCGGCCTCTATCAAATTAGAAAAAGAGGATCTTAAAGCTATTCCGGTGTGGGTAAAGATGCACGATGTGCCGCTTACAGCTTATACCGAGGATGGTCTTAGTTTGATTGCATCAAAGATAGGGGTGCCTAAGTTGTTGGATACGTATACTGCTACGATGTGTGCTGATTCTTGGGGAAGAAGTAGTTACGCTAGAGCTCTTATTGAAGTGCAGGCGGGGGCTGAATTAAAAAGAAGTGTCACTGTTGCCATTCCATCTTTAGATGGTAATGGTTATTCTAAGGTGGAAGTCAAAATTGAATATGATTGGGAGCCTTTAAGGTGTTCGGGTTGCTGCGTTTTTGGTCATGATGATTGTTCGTGCACAAAGAACCCTCAGGTTGTTCCAATTGGGGATTATGGGAAAAAAGGTGATGATTTTCAGGTGGTGGGTGCTAAAAAGAAGAAAGCTACTACTCAAGGGCTTCATATAAAAAATCAAAAACCTAAGGTAGTCTATCGTCCGGTTGTCAAACCTAAACCGAATGCGGCTGTGAAAAATTCGAATCAGGTTTCAACGTCGAACCCCTTTGATAGTCTTAAAGATGACGATGGTAATGGTAACATGGGGGGTCGAGTGGCTGGTAATCAGGGAGGTACCACCGTGGGTCGGGTTGAGAAGAAACCTTCAAGGGACGAGCAGGAATCGGATGAGGAGGAGGTCGAAGAAGTCTACAACGAAACTAGTGCATTTATGACATCGGGTACTCATCCTTTTTCTTCAAAAGCCGGGGCAAGCATCTCTTCTTCCAAGTTCTCGAATGGATAGACTGTCTGCTTTTCGTCTGAAGGGGCTGCGGTTTTGTGGCTACTTTATTTTTCATGATGGTGGTTGACATTATGTGTTTTGTGTTTTGCATTGTTTGTCTACTAGATGTCGAGTCATGATGTATAGTAGACTAGGTATTTGGGGTTTATAGGTCTTTGGATTTGTTTTGTATTACATATATGGGGCATGTCCTGTATATGAACTAGTGTGGAACACATCCTCACTACTTGTACTTTTTTGCGGTTGCTTTTTAATAGATTCACCGGGGTAACCCTTTACCCAAAAAAAATAATCTACATGTTGGTTATGTGTTAAATTGATTATGAATGTTTTTTTTTTGGGTAAAGGGTTATAATAATGGTGTGCAAGATTCATATGACAAATGCATAAATACACTTGAATCTAAGGATGAAAATCGGTGGCTATGTGCTAGATTAGGACCGATGTTGATGATTGAATTGTGACCCGGTTTGGGGTTATGTTGGAATGAATGAACATAGGTTGATAAGATGAACATGTTTAACTTAAAATGATGAACTGTTTGAATGTGATATGAATATGATATGAAGATTTGAATTGTTGTGTTTGATCCATTTTGGTTAAGTGTTAGACAAGGGAACATGTTTGTGAAACCTTATTGGATAGTACATATTGGCATGAAATCAGAATTCTGTTGCGTAGTACAATTCGGGCAGATGCATCAGAATCAGCAGGTAAACGACTCGAGACCAACGGTTGCGACTCGAGACCATGAAGCTGCAACTCGAGACTGCAACGGTTGCGACTCAAGACCTGTTCCAAACGGACTTCAGGGACTCGAGACCATCAAGGTCTTGACTCGAGACCACATCGTGACAACTCGAGACGGGACTCGAGATCTCCGGGGTTGCGAGTCATGCCTGCACCACTCGAGACCAACCATTACAAGCCGAGACCTCCTGGTTGCGACTCGAGACCGCATGTTCTCGGGTCGAGACCACCTTGTCTCGACTGGGCTGTTCACTTTAGTTATTGGGCCGTAACGTGACTTGTTTGGGCTGCCTGTTTAACTGAACTATGTGTTAGTTGATACTGTTGACTGGTCCAATAGTAGAACAGGCCCAATAACTCTACATGTAACTGTATGCATGCTATGTGTTAAATTATGTGTAAAATATACATGACATTCTCTGTACCCAAACCTGACCTATACTGGTAACCATGTTAGGACGTGGTGACCAGCGTGTTTGACAAGTAACCTAATCTGCTGAGCAACCCAAGGTGAGTTCACACCCTAAAAGCATGCGTCCCAAGGAGGGACACAGACAAACTGCCAACTTTGGGAAAAATACTTTTGAACTATTATTTTTCGGGGGAAATCCGAATGGGTATTTACTATCTCCGGGGGAGATACGTTTGGATATTATTTGTAAATCACAACTAGCCAAGCTAAACGAAACTCTATCACCTTAAGTCCCTGCTTACAGTACCGATTAATCGCCGGGGGCGAACGGGTTATTAGTTGATAGCGCTCTTAGGTTTGACAACCTCACACCGTGACCGGGGGAGATCGGGCGTGAACTAGTAGACCTCGCATCTTGGTCAATGACGATAGACATTGTCTCGGGGCCCAACAACTTTCCGTCAACAGTTTCGGTATCTACAGTTTAGTGAGCTTACAGATGGGGTAGCTCCCCACAACGTGATTATAAATGCTTTATCTAAACAACTTATGTTTTTGAAAACTAAAACTGGACAACTAGTGAACTCGCTCAACTTTACGTTGACACCTTACTGCATGCTTTGCAGGTACCCAGTGATTCAGGAGCTTGCAGCTTGCGGATGTGTAGTGGTCGTCTAACCCGTGTGTTGGGTTCTAAACAAACTTGAACTAAGAATCTTGTTCTAAACTATTTTGTCTATGCTTCCGCTACTTATCTGAACTATTACTTAAACTTAAATACTTTTGAACTTTGATTATGATATTTGCCAACCTTGTGGTTGGTGAGTATTACTTTTGTTATTAATTAAATTGCTCAGTATAATTGGTGGCTGGATCCTGGTCAGTCACGCCTCCAAGCGGTGGTGTTCCGCATGTGGATTTTGGGGGTGTGACATTGGTGGCGGCGCATGACAAACGACAGAAGCAGCGAAGGCGCCGTTTCCGACGACGCCAAGAACGACGGCGGTTGGGGAGTTGTTCCTCACAATAGACTGGGTCCGAGGTTTTCTCCGGTAAGTTGGTAAATCATCATTTTTCTTTCAGAATCTATGTTTCTCCGCAAGTATTCGGTGTTTCAGGCATTACGAAAATGATGATGGCAGCGGCGGTCAGTTGGGGTGATGGTTATTCTAGATTCGGGTTATAATAATTCCAGCGTCGATTCAGGTTTTACCATGGCCCCGAGTGTCATTGTGACTATGAGTTACTTCTATCTCAGATCCGATATTCGGGTTCGGGATTTAGCGGGTCAACAGTGGACAAATGGTCAACATTAGTACGGTTCGGGTTCACAATTTCAGGATTCGGGTTCGCGGCACGGTCAGCTCAACTCAACAGTTAACCATGGTCAGAATCGGGGTTTCGGGTCAAACCGGGTTGACTTGGTCAACACCCGAGTCAACTCGGGTCAATATACGGTCAATCGCGGTCGAAACCAGACCCGGTAAAGTTTACCGACGCGAAATTAGTATAGATCGTTATAGTTTCTAGTTTTTTTATATACTACGCGAATCGAGCTCGACCGGTCAAAAGTTTATACATTAGTGTTTTATTTACGATTCTTGCAAAATTTGCGAAAAGTTATATATATCTTGTTTGTTGATTTATTGGTTGAGTTTTGAAAAGAAAATACGACGACTTTTTATTGTCGGGTTATTAAAAAAAACAGAGGAAACTCTGTCCGATTTTTGTAAAAATTCGAAACCAAAACATAGTTATATTGTTAAACGACACTTGTTGAAATCTATGTCTTTCTAATAGAATAAATAAAAAAAATACATTTTATTTTTACGACGTTACAAGTTCACGAAAAAACCAATATTTCATTTGAGATAAATATAATTATTTATATCTATTTCAAACGTTTAATATTTGGAAGTCGTAAATTGTTAATATAATTATTTACATTTCTTTCAAACGTTTAGAATCCGAATTCTTATAAAGTGAATATAATTATTTATATTCGTTTTAAACGTCACGTTTTCGAATATATATATATACTAGTAGGAAACCCGCGCGATGCTGCGGTGGTGACAATTTGCATCCCGACACTCGTTTATGTTAGTTTATCAACCCTCATGCGATATATTGTCTAGTACTTTTATTTTCTAATTCATATCATATGCAAGCTTTATCTATGCCATAAGCATTACATAAATCAATTAAGTAAAAGGTCGCAACCAATGGGGTGGTGGTCCATTGACAAAGGCAAAACCTTTAAAAACACCTAGGTTGGGAAGGGGAAGGTCTTGGGTTCAAGTCTCACAGACGACAGGGGATTAAAGAAATTAGCCGATAAAAAAAGTAAAGGTTGTAAACATGAATAAGAAAATGTAAGTCATATGTAATAAACCAACACACAAAAAGAAATATAGATTATAAACATAGCCATTTAAAAATAAAAATCCGCATGTCAACAACTTGTATTGTGATGAGATAAACTTTAGACATATGCCTTACACATCTTAATTATTGTATAATATCTATGTTGGTTTTCTTATTCGTAGCATCGGTTTGTTTTATCTATGTCATGAGTCTTGCAAATCCTTGAATGAAAAAGTATCTAGTACTTTCATCATCACATACGATGTGGGATGGTTTATCGCCAAAACCTTTTTTGTGCATCCAATAATAGGGGTGAGCAAGTTTAGGTCCGGACCGAAAATATACCCAACCCGACCCGAACCCAAGAACCTAGGTATTTAGTTCGGTTCCAATTTTTCATATAAAGTCGGGTCGGGTCGGTTCTCGGTTCTTTTCATGGTGAAACTCGACTTGGATCAATGGACCGGAACCGACCTTGTATTTACGGTAGTGAATTGGTTCTGTATTTCATGTTTGATCGGTTCTCGGGTCGGGTCGGGTCGGGTAATGGTCGGGTAGGGTTGGGTTTTTCCTTTTGCTCACCCCTCTCCAATAACCTAATTGCCTTTATTATTTTTAAACATATCTTTAGTGTTAATTATTTACCTTCTCTAATATGCTTGGACAAAATAACTTGTCTGTCAGACAACCCATAGCAAAAAAGAATCGACATCCATTTTCACTTGTTAGTTCTCACCTAACGCGCTGCTACACTTTCTGGCGACCCAACTTACATTTACCAGCTTAATAAAAAATACATTTCGAACTAAAACTTTAGCCTTGTGCCCTTATCTCACGTAAAGAAAAAGCACAATTTGGATTAGTTGGGATATCATGTGCTTGCTTAGTATCATCATGCCACGTCAGATCCAGGGTGGTTCTGGTTCTGATCAATCTTATACACCATCCGCAACAGATCCATATCTTCCGGCCTCTCCCAACAGTTATGGTCCGAAATAGGATCCCCTAGTTGAACATAACCGGCGTCTGTTGTACTTGCTTTTAATAAGTAATATGTTCCCCATTTTACTGCCATAATCATGTTTCGGAGCTCAGCGCCCATTAACCACCCAAAATTGATTACTCTCCATGCCAGCATTGTTGCGAACGCCATTAGAAAATTTGACTTTATGTTGCCTCCGGCGCCGTAGTAACCACCTATCAGATAAACCTGTAAGTTTTTAGAGTTAGTGAACTATTAAACAAAAATAGAAACAAATTCATATCGGATAGTATAATATCAAACAAAAACAAAATGAAACGCACAAATGCACCTGTGTAGTACTGAAATTTACAAATTTAGAGTATGCACGGGCGATAATAGTTATCTAAATTTTGTAATCATATATTATATAATAGTTATCTATGAAAGCATAAGGACAGAAAATGGTGGCAGGTCAACCTTGTGACTCATCTTGTGCTTGTCCAACCCACCCCTTTGCCACCTACAATGACTAATGTACTTTATTACCTTTTGCAAAACTCCTAAGGCCAGAAGTTCCATTGAACAATTGTTGGCATAAAGGGGAAAAGATTTCATGACTCTTTCCCAAGTAGTATAGCACATCAGCTGCAATTACATTATTTATTTTAGTTAGAGTCGAATATTTAATAGCTACATAAAAAAAGAACATAATGAATGGTACTAAACATTGACAAAAATTCACCCCGACAATACTAAACACTGTTGAAAGGTCCTAAGCTTTTAAGTAATGTTACAAATGAAATACATGTAAACTAAACCACTATTTTGCCGATGAAAGTTGATGAAAGTTGGTTAGTTTATCTCATAAAGCTAGATCCAATGAAACCAAATTATTTCATAACTACCTCTAAACCATCATCATAACAGTTAGTTAAAAGCGCTAACTACCATCATAATGATTCAAACTCAAAAGACAGCCATATATTTTCGATGGCGGTTCATCAAAAACAAATCGTAAAATAATTAGGTTAAACAAATCAGGCCTACTATTCTTACCTGTTATCGATTTCAACAAGATCCGGAAACAGAGATTGAACAAACAAAAGCAATGATAATTATCCATAGATAAAAGTAAAATAATAAACGATGATTATTATTGCCATCATCAAGAAAGGAAGTGGAATACTCAGACGCAATAAGAAGTATTGCAATATTCTTATATACTCAGACGCAATAAGAAGTATTGCAATATTTCGAAAACTATGGCTTCTCTCTGGCGATCTTGGCGACTCCATCTGTGAAACCCTAGTTCTTGATTTCCAACCTGAATCGTGATTGATCTGGGTTAGGGATTGAGGTTTTACCTTGGTTTCTAGTCTTTTGATTTCTTGATTAGGGTTTTCGTTTGTTTCTGCTTAGGGTTTCTTGTGTATTGTCGCCGTGGGGTTTCGTTTTTGGGTTCTTAGTTATACGTGTTTTTGCTTGCATGGTTTGCTGCTTCTTCTGCTATGGATTCAAGAAACATGTCTACTCAGGATGATCGTAACATGTATGCAACTTTTCCAAAGGATGATAGGGGAAAGCCGGTTTCTGTTGGGGGTTTTTCGTCGGTCAACTCTGGCGGCGATAAGGGTTTTGATGATTTAGGGTTTCGGTCGTTCTCGGATAGGATGTATGATGATGTTTTCATTACTTCGAAGCCTGTGGAGGTTCCGGATTTACGTAACAAAGCGTCCATGTTTGCTAAACCTCTGAACATAGATGGTAACCCGATAATGCCGAGGAGGGGTAGTCAACAACCGATTAATGTCATTGACGAATTGGAAAAGATCACCGTTCCGGTTCAGGTGGGGAATACAGATAGTGTTAAGGATCAGGAGATGAACACAAGGAATGTTTCTTATGCTGCTAAGGTAAAGATGAATGCTACGCAAAAAAGAGAAGTTAAGTTCAGAAAGATGGATTCTGTGGAGAGGTTTGAAGACGCGGATGTGGTCATTCCGAGAGAGGTCGTCCGTCAGGTTCAGGAGAAATTTGACAATGTTCTGTATGGGTATTTTTTTAGGTAATCGTCTCCCGTTTCCTGTCGTGGAGTACTATGTGAAGAATGTTTGGTCGAAGTTTGGCTACTCAAAACTTATGATGAACTCGGATGGTTTCTTTTTCTTCAAGTTCGACACGAAGGAAGGTATGACCAAAGTGCTGGAAGGGGGTCCATGGTTAATCAGAAAGGTTCCTTTGTTTTTAAATGTCTGGTCGCCATCAGTTAGTTTGAAAAAGGAGGGTATCAAAACTGTTCCGGTATGGGTTAAAATGTTCAATGTTCCGATTTCGGTATACACTGATGATGGTTTGAGTTTATTAGCGTCCAAGATAGGAAACCCGAAACGCCTCGATGGCTACACGGCTGATATGTGTGCGGATAGCTGGGGAAGGAGCAGTTTGCTCGGGCTCTAATTGAGATAGATGCGGATAACGAATTGAAAGATCATATTGTCGTAGCCATCCCGAAGTTGGATGATGATGGGTACGTTACGGAGCGGGTGAAAGTTGAATATGAATGGCAGCCACACCGTTGTTCGGTTTGCTGCATCTTCGGACATAATGACCAGACTTGTGTTAAGAACGTCCATAATAAAGAGAAACAAGTGGTTATTGATGAGGAGGGCTTCACGGTGGACAAGAGAAAGGTGGCTCGGGGGGGAATGATGCACAAAAAGCAAAAGCCAAAACAGAAATTTGTTTATCGTCCTAAAGTGAACAAGTATGGGCCGAGTACGTCAGGCACGAAACCGGATACGGAGAAGGTTGCTAACGATGGTAAGGTACATACTCATAACCCTTTTGATGCTTTACATATGGATGAGGGGGACGCGGATGTCGGTGACACGGACAGAGTTGGTAATGGGAAATCGGGTAGAGTAGTTTATAATGGGAAAGATCCTAGAGTGGATGAAGAGGTGGTGGAAAAGGTCCCTACTGAAATGGCTGAATTTATGCGAAGTGAGGGGCAAAAACAATCTGAGGGGGCAAGCACTCCCGGTCACAACGGTGTTAATGGATAGTTTGGCTGCATGGAACATAAGGGGTTTGAACCGACCCCTGAAACAAAGTGAGGTTCGGCTTTTAGTGTCTGAAAATAAACTTTCTGTTTGTGCTCTTCTGGAATCTCATGTGGATATTTCTAAGCTTGCTAAGGTGTGTAAAAATGTTTTCCGGTCTTGGAATTGGACATCGAATGGAGGGTTATGCGATCGAGGTACGAGAATTATTTTGGGTTGGAATGCCGATGTGGTTGATATTATGATCCTGGCCCAATCGGAACAAGTCATCCATGCTCAAGTCGTCTCTAAAGCTGATAATCAGTCTGTGTTTGTTTCGTTTGTGTATGCTAAGAATAAATATCAGGAGAGAAGAACGTTGTGGGAGGATCTTTGTAAGCATAAGGGGTTTTGTTATAACAAGCCATGGGTCGTAATGGGCGATTTTAATTCCGCGTTACATTTAGAGGATTCATTGAATGGTCCCTCCACTCCATCAATTGGTATGAGAGAATTTAACGACTGTGTTCAATATGCGGAGTTAATGGATATTAAGGGTCACGGTTTACACTACACATGGAACCAGAAACCATCGAATGGTGGTGGGAATGGTGTTGGGCTGCTTAAAAAAATCGACCGTGTGATGGGTAATATGAAGTTCTTGGAATTATTTAAGGATGCATATGTCTTATATCACCCGTTCCGGATTTCTGACCATACCCCATGCATTCTTAAGATTTCTCCTCCACCCAAGGTTCGGCCGAAACCATTTAAGTTTGCTAACTTTATTACCTCCAAGCCGGAATTCAGGTTATGCGTGGAAAAGGAATGGGCTAAGCGGGTGGATGGTTATAATATGTTTGCGGTTACACAGAAGCTTCGGAATCTGAAGCCGGATTTGCGCAAAATTTTATTCAATCAGGGGAATTTGCACGATAAAGTGGCTGATTTGAGGAAGCAGCTTGATGATATTCAGATGCGGATTAATGACAATCCGCTTGATGCCAATCTTCGTAATATGGAAGCTCAATGTCTTAAAGAGTTTCAGATTGCGGCATATGATGAAGAATGCTTTCTTAAGCAAAAAGCTAAGGTGGAGTGGCTTTGTGCGGGTGACTCGAACACTAAGTTTTTCCATAATAGTGTTAAATGCAGGAATGCTAGAAATAAGATTCACACTATTAAGGATGTTCATGGGACTCGGTACGATGGAGAAGGCATTATGGACGCTCTGGTCGCTCATTACGCTAACTTCTTAGGTACCGAGGATCGGGTTGCTCCTATTGACTTGGATGACATTTGTGTTAATAAGCTAAGTAGTGCAGGTGCAACCAATATGGTTCGGCAAGTTACTCGAGAGGAGGTAAAAAATGCTATGTTTAGTATTGGAGTGAACAAAGCCCCTGGGCCGGATGGGTATACATCGGCGTTCTTTAAGTCTTCTTGGGATATTGTGGGTGAAGAAGTGTCATCGGCTGTGTTAGACTTTTTTAACAATGGCAAGCTGTTGAAACAAGTTAATCATACAATTTTGGCTCTTATCCCTAAGGTGGATACGCCGGATTCGGTGCTAGATTATCGTCCGATATCTTGTTGTAATGTTCTCTATAAGTGCATAAGCAAGGTTATCACTGACAGAATTAAGGGGAGCCTGGAGAATTTGGTTAGTATTAATCAGTCCGCCTTTGTTCCGGGTAGAAAAATTTCCGACAATATTTTATTAACCCAGGAACTCATGCATAACTATCACCTGAATAAGGGGCCGGCTAGATGTGCGTTCAAGATTGATATTCAAAAGGCGTATGATACGGTTAGTTGGAGTTTTTTAGAAAAGGTGCTTAAGGCGTTTGGTTTCCATGATAAAATGGTGGCATGGGTTATGGCGTGCGTTTCTACGACGTCGTTTTCTCTAAGCATTAATGGAAACTTGCATGGTTATTTTAGAGGGAAGAGGGGGTTACGACAGGGTGATCCTATGTCCCCCTACCTTTTCACGTTGGTTATGGAAATCTTATCGTTACTTCTTCAGCATGAAGCTGCGTTTGGTAATGGATTCACGTACCATGCTCAATGTGCTAAACAGAAAATTATTAACGTGTCCTTTGCCGATGACCTGTTTATTTTCGTTCATGGGGATGTGTTGTCTGTGGGAAAGGTTAAAAAGGCTCTTGAGGTATTCACGAATGTTTCGGGTCTTGTGCCGAGTCACGCTAAAAGTACGGTGTATTTTTGCAATGTTCCGTTGAATGTTCGACAGCAAATTCTTAATTTGATGCCGTTTCGGGAGGGTTTTCTTCCGGTTAAGTACTTGGGCGTTCCGTTAATCTCAACGAGGCTGATTTATAAAGATTGCAAACCTCTAGTTGATCGGATGGAGAAAAAGATTGATAGTTGGCTGAATAAGTCGTTGTCTTTCGCGGGTAGATTGCAACTTATTAACTCGGTTTTATCATCCATGCATATTTATTGGGCGTCAGTCTTTATTATTCCGGCTAGAGTTATTCAGAACCTTGAGAAGTTCATGAGGAAATTCCTTTGGAATGCGGGGACTCAGGGTAGGGCGAAAGCAAAGGTGGCTTGGGTAGATGTGTGCTTGCCTAAACAGGAGGGTGGTCTTGGTATTCGGAGCATTGCGGATGTCAACAAGGCTCTAATGACCAGCCATATTTGGAGCATTGTCACTCGAAGGAAGTCCCTATGGGTGGATTGGATCTATGACTATAAGTTGAAAGACCGTAGTTTTTGGGATATTCAACCTCGTGGGAGTATCAGTTGGGGATGGCGGAAAATATTGTCCATTCGAGACATAGTTCGTCCGTTTATTTGGAAGGAGATTAGGAGCGGGCTGAATACGAATGTGTGGACCGATAATTGGTGTCACATTAGTCCTCTAAGCTCTTTTATAACTCCTAGACGCATTGCTCAGGCGGGGTTTTCCATGTCAGCTTCGGTAGCGGATCTGATTGATGGTAATGGTCAATGGAAGTGGCCGATAGCGTGGTATGATCTTTATCCGGTTTTAATCGATTTGGAGGTTCCCCAATTAACCCATAATATGCCTGATCGTACAGTTTGGAAGGATTTGGAGGGTAAGTGTTGTTGGTTTCAGTCACTAGAGGTTTGGAATGTGCTAAGATTCCGTGCAAGTCTTGTGCCGTGGGTTAATGGAGTTTGGTTTGCTCAATGCATCCCAAGACACTCGTTCCACCTATGGTTGGTAATAAAAAATAAGCTTAAAACTCAAGACAGGTTGGCTGAGTGGGAAGTAGGTAGCGCAACGAACATGAATCTCATGTGTTGCCCCTTATGCAGAAATGATCGTGACTCTAGAGACCACTTGTTTTTTCAGTGTTCGTTCTCGGCTACGGTTTGGCAGCAGATGAGACCGATGGGGTTCTTGGATCAGGTTGATGATACTTGGCAATCCATTATGGATTGGATGTTGCTTCATGCCTCGTCGAAGAAGGCGGAGCATATTGTTAGCAAGTTGGTAATTGCGGCGACCACTTATTTTATATGGCTTGAGAGGAACAATTGTTTGTTTTCAAATGATCGGGCTAAAGTTGAATCTGTGGTTGGGAGAATCAAGAGGACAGTCAGGCTTCGACTTATGGGGTTTGACTTCAAAGGTGATGCCAAAGTTGACAGGATGTTAAGGAATTGGGAGATCGCGGAAAGTGAACAGGAGGAAGATCCGGGTTAGCGGCTAGCAAGCTTTTGGGTGTGTTCTTTCTCGAGTGTCGGGCTCGTGGCTTTGTTTTTTTAGCTGGTTTTTGTTGTTGGTTTTTTTAGACTTTGTGATTGTCTTGGGTTGTGTTTTTCTTTGTTGTTTCCTAGGCTTCGGGTTGTGGAGCCTAGTTGGTGTGTCATTCTGGCATACCCTTGTACTTATTTGAGTTATTTATAAAATTCACCTGGGGTAACCCTTTACCCAAAAAAAAAAAGTAAAATAAACAAGAACCATACCCTTGGGGTTTAGAGGAGCCACATCCCAGCCAAACCTCTATCGTTTTCTAGGCCTGAGATCTAATTAACACATCAGAAAGCTCTATAACAATAAAAGTATGTCGTTTCCTCGTATGCAGCTTATACTCTTTCCCCCGCCTCCACCTGAACGCTAATCGCATATAACTACCCAAACCCTAGACCTCCCCTATCACCGCCATCATGCGATTTAGTAGGTTTTGACCCAAATCGGGTTTCGCTCAGTCGTTCGTTCTATCCACCAGACCTGTCGTTGGCTTTACACTAAACCCTAGAGTTGGACCGGCCGTTCACCATCATCAGTTCTCTCTGTTTCTGTGTGTACAGGCGTGTGTGTCTGAAGGGGGACAAAAGATGAAATTGGGGGAATGAAAGATTTATGACTGGTAAATTGTATTTTAAAAGTATCAAACGTGATTGGATTCAAAATTTGAATCTTCTTTTTTACAGTAGCCACCCAATTTTCCTCATTTTGATTCATTCACAAAAGAAGAATAGATGCTCACCTTTAACCCTTCTTCTTTAGGTAAACTCTTAAACTTTCAACATATCCACATTCTCTCTCCAATATCTATTATATATAGTAATAGATATATATATATATATATATATATGTATATATATTTACTTATTTCTATCCTACGAGAACTACAACGGTATATTACTGAATCACATACGACGTCTCGAATTACGTACCATTATTGATTTACGTAT
Organism: Helianthus annuus; assembly: GCF_002127325.2. NCBI lineage: Eukaryota > Viridiplantae > Streptophyta > Magnoliopsida > Asterales > Asteraceae > Helianthus > Helianthus annuus. Next base: position 79,902,157 of record NC_035437.2, read on the forward strand.
TTCTAACCACGAAGACTTCGTAAAATATATTTATATTTATAAATATAAGTAGAGATATCCTAAATCACTGTTGGTGCACTACATCTATTGATTTCGTCTTAGATCGAGTCTTTCATTGTAATGTATAGATCAGGGCGCGTTTTACGAGAAAACTGGAGAGTTTACGTGGTTTAAAGTATAGGTCCGCTTATACGGACATAGTAGGTTCTCTTTTATGTCAGGTCCACTTATTCGGTCATAATAGGTTAGCTTATTCGTCAGGTCCGCTTATACGGACATGCCGTATAAGGGAACCTATCAGGTCGTAGGATCGGATTCTGACCCGAACGAGTCAATCAGAGGAGTTTGATCAGATACAGGTGCGGAAAACAAGTACCTGAAGTAGAAACAGCTAGATATCTTCTTAATTCTCTTTTCTGATTAATTTGACAGCTTTTACAATCGTTTCTCACACCGGCAGCACCTCGGTATGGAATTCTAGATCTTACAAATGAGGTCCCCTTATCCGGTATATATAGGTGAGGAGGTCCCCTTATACGGCATGTCCATATAAGCGGACCTATCAGGTGCTGCCGGTGTGAGAAACGATTGTAAAAGCTGTCAAATTATTCAGAAAAGAGATTTAAGAGAATATCTAGTTGTTTCTACTTCAGGTATTTCAAGACCATCAGGTAAATTCAAGATCATCAGGAATTTTTACGAAGTGATAAAGCTCATTTGAAAATTCGAAGAAAAATGGACGAAGATTTTTACAACGCATTCACTACTCCGAGTACCCCAATCACTGCTGTTCAAACCACAATGCTCGAAAACGAAACAGGGACTATGCAAAAGCCTCCCAAACTAATGAACATCGAAGAATTTAAAGGTTGGGAAGGTCGGTTTGAGAATTGGGTGCAAGCAAACTATCTTGATGCTTGGGAATTTGTCGAGACAAAGTATGTTAGACCTTTGAATGATGATGAAGAACCCGTTCCGATAAAAGATCTTACTGCTGATGCTAGGAAGAAGTACAAAGATGAGAAAATGATGCTAAGTCTTCTTCAACAAGCAGTGAAAGAAGATATTATGGTGCTTTTACAACACAATGGAACATCATATTCGATTTGGAAAGCATTACGTTCAAAGTTTAGGGGAAGCGAAGAGATGGTTAAGAGCAAGAAGTCGCTTCTAAAGAAAGAGTTCGATTTGTTCCGTGGGTTAAAAAATGAGAGTACTAGAGAGATCATTGAACGATACTGTAATTTGCTTGCCAACATGAAAAGGTTGAGTATTGAGAAGAGTACTGATGAGTTGATTGAGAAACTTGCTGATGCGTTGCCATATGAGACGTGGGGCACATACTTGATGATGCTTAGAAACAAGAAAGGTTTTAGCAATCTGACACTCAGTAAGTTCATTGAAAAGATTGAGGCTCAAGAGATGGAACAGAGAAAAGTTATCCGAATGAAAGATTTCGATGGTGAACAGGACATCGGGCTGTATTATAAGGCAGGGGTAAATGAGAAGAAATCTTCAAATCTATCTCCTAAGGTTGAGACTGCCTACAGTGCCAAGAATTCATCTGGAAGTCCATCATCTGGATCAAACAGCAAAACCAGTTTCACACCATTTTCATCTTTTGATCCAAATATTTCAGCAACTAAAAACGGGAGAAAATTACAGTGTAACATTATGTTAAATCTTGAAAATGATCAAGATTATTCTGAGGAAGTTGCCAAAAACCAAATGTCTTTGTTAGGAATGGTTTTGGAATCTTACATTTGTTTTGTTGCAGGTCGTATCGGCAATCCAATGTTAACCAAAGAAGACTACGACCAGATAGATGCTGAAGAGATGGAACTGATGGACATAAAATGGTGTCTGGCTAGTGTTTTACGGAGAGCTGAGAAATTCAAACAAATCACGGGGAGAGATGATCTTCGTGATGCGAATGTTTCTACTTTAGGTTTTGACAAATCTAAAGTCACTTGTTTTCGGTGCAGGGAAAAAGGACACTTCAAGAGGGAGTGCACAAACCGAGAAGCAAGTGGAGCTCAAAATCCGTTCAACAACAACAACGATTACTATCGGAAAGCCATCTACCACCAAGTTGGTCAACAATCATCTCAACAACAAAAACATCAAGCTCAAACTGCACATGGAAGAGATGTAATTGAAGATACTGGAAAGAGGGCTTGTGTGAGTAGTTATGATTGTGGAAAAAGAAGGGATGGTAGTGCTTTGATAATTGATCAAGATGATGAGAGATTACCAGAGGGTTTTAGCTGGGCAAATTTCACTTGGGATGATTATATTCCTGATCAAACTACAGCTTACACTGCTTTACGGCAAAGGTTGTAGATGATAGTGATGATGATACAGAATATTGGGCAAGAAAATACAAAGAAGATATGAAGTTGCTTGCTGAAAGTGATAGTGAAGATGAAAAAGTCAAGAAGAAAAAGAAAAAGATCAAGACACCGGTGAGCAGTGATGATGAAGAGGTGCCAGTGGTGAGAAGACAAAAGGTGAAAGAAGTGCCTAAATTCAAGGTTGAGGAAGAAGTTGATGCGAAAAAGATTCCAGTAAAATGTGAGAATTGTGAAGTTATGAAGAAGCAGAACAACACTTTGATTTACAACTTGAATAGTTTGAAGGAGTCTTATGATGTGCTGAATAAGACGATGAATCAGTACAATCAAACGAGTGAAGAACAAGCTGTAGCAATGAAGACTCTTCAGGGAGCGTTTATGACGAAGCAGAAAGTTGTAAACAACTACATTGAGAAGTGTGCTGCTTTAGAACAAAAGCTTGAGAGCTGCAAAGAATTGAAACGGAGAGAGTTAATCGTTTATTAAAAAGTTACTCATGTACTTCATATGTTATTGACAGGATTTATCCGACGGTTGAGAGCATGAAGGTATGGGAAGACGATGAGGTAACTAAAGAGAAAGCAGCTGAAGTTAGTGTTGAGGAAAAGATTGCTGACAAGAAGAAGAATGACAAGAAAAAAGACACTGAAAAGACGCCATCTGGTAAGAAGCAAGGTGTCCGTTATAACAAGTGTCCACCCCCGCTGGAAAATGGATATTTGCCTAGATATCCAAATGATGAAAGAGTCAAAAAGGCCACAAATTTACAGTGGGAGTCAGAGTCGTTAGTAAATCTTCCAGAAAGTATTGATGTTGTATTTACATCATCTGACACTGATCAACAGTCTCAATTGATGAAGAAAGTCGTGGATCATGTGTCAGAGAGTGATGATGTTGAAGTGTCAAAGTCTGGGTCATGCACACAGAGTCAAACAGAAAAACAGGGAAAAATAGTCTATGACAAAGAATTTCTGTTATCAAAATCTAATTTGGATGATGGGTTGTTTAAAGTTGCTTACACTTTGAATAATTCTGACAAATTATATTCTGATGAGGAATTTCCAATAAGAGGTGTCAAAACTGAATTGATAAACAAGGTTTTCAAACTCACAGAAATAAATATTTCTGAAATAAAAGACTTATGTCTTAATGAAAAACCTAAAAAATACACCTCAAGAGTTCAACAGAGATTAAACAAGAAAAAGAATTACAGTTCTGGTTCAGGTTTCCAAAAGAAATCAAACCATAACGGTAATTTCAAAAAGAAAGGTTTAGGTTTTACTCCTACAGAAAAATAGAAAAATGAAAAATATGTTCGTGATTTTAAATCCAAAATGTCATTTGTTTCAGGCACATCAACTGATGAAGAAGAAAAGACAAATTTCTGGAGGGAATCAAATAGTGAGTTTCTTGCGAAGAAGCAAGACGAACAGAAGCGAGATACAAGAACCTGTTACCGATGTAACACTGTTGGACACATTGCAAAAGATTGTTCGAATGCGATACAATCAAAACATGGAGTATTTCGTAAAATCAAAGAGAAAGTGTTTGCATTCGAATCACCACTTGATAGAACAAAACTGTTTAAAGATTCTATTTTTGAAATTGGTGAGAGTTCGAACAAGTTTTACAAGAAAAGAGCAAAATCTGACAACCAGAAATGGGTTGTTAAGAGTATTGGTGAAAGCTCTAGCGATGATTCTGATAGATCGAAATCAGAGGAGCTATCTTCTGGCGATGAAACTGATTCCACAAAGTCAGTTGAGCCACAAGTTGTTTCAAAATGTGAGGCTGATGTAAAAAGTTGAGAACTCAGTTCCGATTGTTAATGATGAGGAGTTTCCATTACTTCGGGCTGAGAATTATAAAAAGAAAATTGGTAAAGTTGAAATTTCTAAAATTTTATAATGATAAACAGGAATTTGATGCTGAGAAGGTCTTTAACCCCAAGGTAAAACATATCTTTGGCAAGATGATAGATCGAAAAGTCAAAGGGGTTAAGGAATTTTATGAGAAGAAAACAAAGAAAGAAAAGGTTGAACCATCCCTGGTTTGTGACTGGGATGGTACATATTATGAACAGTAAGTCTCAGGACTTGCCGGAGCTCCCAGGTTGGTAAGCGTGGAGCATGAATCAGCATCTTTCTTGAATTTTATTCGGTAACGTCAATCATACAAACGGTAAAGAGGTTTGTTTATGTTTGTTGGTTATAATTACAAGTGGTTAGATGATTTGATTGCATATGGTAAATCAAGGACATTAATTTGTACTTGTATTTTCCTACATCTGGTTGGAAGACAAGATGATGAACCACATCCCCGAACATTTGTTTGATAAATCTACAAGTGGTAAAATCAATCAAACTTATTTTCCGGAAAAACCATTTTGATTAAAACAAACTTAAGTGTTTTGAAATCTAAATGGGAAAATAGTTTGTTGATAGGGGGAGTTCTGATTGTTTATGCCTAGTGAATGGCGATTTGAGGTGATTTGATATCGGTTGTCATGTTTCTGTACAGTTTGTTTTCATATTTTTGTTAATGTGTTTGCATTTTAGGGGGAGTAAGAAAATTTCAGAAAATCCAAAAACATTAGAAAATTTGAAAAAACCAAAAACATGATAAAATCAAAAATGAGTTTTGTTGCGAAAAAGAGGAAATGATAGTACATCAGTGGACTATCACGACATGCTAAAGAATTGGAAAGTCAAAATGTGATAAACGATCTTACTGCGGATGTGTCAGTAGATTTTCGCACATTTAGTAAATTGAAACGAGATATAAACCTAAATCAAACTTGCTTGATTTGTGGGTAACTATTCTTGGATATATGGGTAACCCCCGAAATCTTGTTTGAAAGGTCCCGTATTCTGAGATACTAGGTCTTTATACTCAGTGATATCTGGGGTATTATCCCGGGACTTCTGCTGTATGGAAGTACTGACCTAGTCCCCGGATAATACTTTTCGCAAAATGCTTGAAATATAGCATCGCCCTCAGCAAGCTGATGAAACAATAAAATTGATAGTCGCTGCTGTTGTAATCAAAAGATCCTCTAAAGGGGACCCACCAAAAGTCAAAGCCGTCATCTCTCTGCGTATATGGAAGTATCGACTTGAGCTCTCACGGTCCTCGCACATAACCCCTTTACAGATATCATCTGTGGTATACTCACCTGTAAGACTGAATATTTGGGATCTGGATACAGGAGTATATTCAAGTGGAGTGATACACAATTAAGTTTAAGTCTCTAAAACATTAATATCGTATCTCGAATCAATTGAAGTCTATGTGAAAATTTAAGTGGACAAACATACTGACAATCTAGGTAAATTGTTTAGAACTTAAAATGTTTAAAGCTTAACGGTGTTGGTGATTTGTCTCTAAAACTGATATGATCCTCTTGCACGAGCTCACAAAAATATTGTTTGTAAATAGTTTATTTCTGTATTTTATTTTTTTTCATAAAAATCTAAAAAGATTTTTGGTGTGTTTTAGCATAAATTTTTGAAAAGTAAAAAAAGATTTTCGACAACTGGTGTTGAATGGCTGATTTTCAAAATTCGAAGTGCTAAACATGATGAACAATTGGTTTTGGGTGTCTGTGTTTGTTTTGATAAGAAAAACGTCATAATTCCAAGTGGTTCATCAGTAACTATTTGGCTGGTTAGTTTGTTTGTTTGGTGATGTTTATATGCTTAAACGTTTATCATAAAACTTATGTTGTGGTTGAGTTGTTATGCAGGAAAAGTCAACATTTGAGGGGGAGCACATGTTGGACTTGATAAACTCAAAAGATGTCAAACTTCAAAGTGAGGGAGTTTGTTGATGATAAAAGAGAAAGAGAAGAAGATAGAGAGAGAGAAGCCCAGAGACTGATCAAGACTGAAAATATGAAGACACAGCATTGTTGTGACTCGATAGTCGACTCCATCAACATCTGAGGGGGAGTCTGTTGGGGCACTACATCTGTTGATTTCGTCTTAGATCGAGTCTTCCATTGTAATGTATAGATTAGGGCGCGTTTTACGAGAAAACTGGAGAGTTTACGTGGTTTAAAGTATAGGTCCGCTTATGCGGACATAGTAGGTTCTCTTTTATGTCAGGTCCACTTATTCGGTCATAATAGGTTAGCTTATTCGTCAGGTCCGCTTATACGGACATGCCGTATAAGGGAACCTATCAGGTTCGCTTATATGGACATGCCGTATAAGGGGACCTCCTCACCTATATATACCGGATAAGGGGACCTCATTTGTAAGATCTAGAATTCCATACCGAGGTGCTGCCGGTGTGAGAAACGATTGTAAAAGCTGTCAAATTAATCAGAAAAGAGAATTAAGAAGATATCTAGTTGTTTCTACGTCAGGTACTTGTTTTCCGCACCTGTATCTGATCAAACTCCTCTGATTGACTCGTTCGGGTCAGAATCCGATCCTTCAATCACTCGAAAGCTAAGTCGATTTCATGACTTAGTTTTATCCCGATTATAAACGGGGTCAAATAACTATAGATTGGTTGTTCTAAATCAAAACAATAACACCTTCATAGAATCGTTGAGTTAACGATTCGGTAGAGCTCGGACACGTAGTTTAACTACGTTGTTTTATTAGAAAACTCATTAGTATTCCTTCGTAGGAATGTCGTAGTTGCACGCTAGCTAAATACACGTTCTGGGAATGACATCACGGAATCATGATAGCTAGCTTTGCACAGGAATGTCAAGGTGAGTTCATAACCCCCCACCTTTTTACTATTTTACATTTTTATAAATGTTTTCGGGGGTGGAAAGACATGCAAGTTTTGCAAAAATAAACAACTTTTCGATGAACGAAAACTCATATTTCCAAACCGTGTTGCGAATGAATTTCAAGGAACTTAAATGGTTTACGAATGATTTCGATCAAACATACCGGTTTTACAAAACGCGCGCATATTTACGAAACGTGCATGATTTTCTAATGGGTACGGGCGACACAGTCGAGGTGATTCGACACAGTCGAGGTGATTCGACACAGTCGAGGTGATTCACACAGTCGAGGTGATTCGACACAGTCGAGGTGATTCACACAGTCGACGCGATTCGACATAGTCGAGGTGATTCAACACTAAAAACCGTCTACACAGGTTGAGTACTTCCTATGTCACCGCATAGGTTAATGTCCTCGCGAAACATTAACGATCAACCTGTTCATAGACGCTTTACATACCCATTTGCAACACTAAAACTTTTTTTTTTTGGGTAAAGGGTTACCCCGGTGATTCTATTAAAATGCAACCGCAAATAAGTACAAGTAGTGAGGATGAGTTCCACACTAGTTCATATACAGGACATGCCCCATATATGTAAAACAAAACAAAAACCAGAAACCAAAGACCTAAAACACCCCATAACCTAGTCTACTATACATCATGACACGACATCTAGTAGACAAAAATGCAAAACCATCAAACATAATCCTCAGCCACCATCATCGAAAATAAAGAAGCCACAAAACAGCAGCCCCTTCAGACGAAAAGCAGACAGCCTATCCATTAGAGAACTTGGTAGAAGAGGTGCTTGCCCTTGCTTTCGAAGAAGAAGGATGAGTACCCGATGTCATAAATGCACTAGTTTCATTATATACTTCTTCAACCTCCTCCTCATCCGATTCATGCCTGTTACTCGACGGTTTCTTCTCCACGCGACCCACAGTGGTACCTCCCTGATTACCAGTATCATCCCTCAGAATGTCAAACGGGTTAGACGTTGAAACCTGATTCTGCATCGGGCTCTTTAAGGACGATTTTGGTTTAGGGTTAACAACTGGCCTGTAAACTACCTTAGGCTTCTGATTTTTCATGTGGATGCCTTGGTTGTTCACTTTCTTCTTCTTGCCCCCTACAACCTGAAATTCATCATTATTCTTTTCAGCATCCCCACTAGAAGATACCTGAATGTTCTTCGGGCACAAGCTGTCATCATGACCAAACACACAACAAGAGGAGCACCTTAGAGGCTCCCAATCATAATCAATCTTGACTTCCACCTTTGAATACCCACTACCATCCATAGATGGGATAGCAACAGTAACACTCTTTTTTAACTCAGCCCCCGCTTGCACTTCAATAAGCGCTCTAGCATAGCTACTCCTACCCCAAGATTCAGCACACATCGAGGCAGTATACGTATCCAACATCTTAGGTGTCCCAATCATAGAGGCAACCAAGCTAAGCCCATCCTCAGTAAATGCCTCTAACGGCACATCATGCATCTTGACCCAAACTGGAACCACTTTAATGTCCTCTTTTTCCATCTTGATAGAGGCCGACCACTCCTTCAAAATTATGGGAACACTTCTGATTAACCAAGGCCCATCCTCTAGCATTTGATTCATCCCTTCCTTAGACGTAAACTTAAAGAAAAAAAAAACCCGTTTGCATTCATCATGAGCCGGGAAAGACCATATTTAGCCCAGTTGTTTTTAGCAAAGTAATCGACCACAGGAAATGCCAACCGTTTACCCAGAAAATATCCAAACAAAGTGTTAGCATACCTATCAGTAACTTGTTGAACCGATGACAATGGAATAACAACATCAGCCCCATCAACTTTCTCGGCAGATTCCATCGCCCGAAAATTCACTTTAACCTTCTCCTTTGTATTCTTTACAATGTGAGCGAAGGAGACAGGATCTGCAGTCCCCAAAGTACGTGCTTTACCATGAACAACCCTGTTATCAGCCGAGAAAGATGCACCAAATAAGTCTGAATTTGGCGAAAGCTTGCTAGGGTAATCCCAAAAATTATCTGACTTTTCAACATACCTCTTTTCCAAATGAACCAGAACTGTGACCTTGGTGAGGTCATCATATATTCATAAGATTCATTTTATGGAAACTCATAAATACATGGATTTACAAACTTTGGTAACGTTTTTCAAATTATACCTAAGTAAGAGGACGCGTTGATCCTGCTTACAAAGGTTCGTTTGGGGCTCGGCCCATTCTCTCCCGTGCAATGCAGAAAGACTCTCGTGGGCTAGACTCACAGTTCTCATATATCATGCCAAGAAAATGATTTTACTATATTTTCTCACCAACTTTAAAACCGGTTATCAAAAAGATTTCTTTTAAATCTTTTCAAAACAAACTATGAACTCGCTCAACTTTATGTTGACTTTTTCGCATGTTCTTTCTCAGGTTGCTTTTTCAAACTATGGCACGGTTGGAATAGGAGAACCCATGGGAATTCGAGTACTTAGCAGCGTTCAATTTTCTAGAAGTCTTAGCTTATTTGCTTCCGCTGTGCAATGAAGATACCGGTCCAGTCACGCCAGCTCAGATATTTTTCGGGGTGTGACAGATTGGTATCAGAGCTATAGGTTACAGCGAATTAGGTTTCTGTAAAGATACCTAGGCTCTAACCTCATTTTTCCACTGGGGACTTAGATTCATAAGACGTTGAATACACACAGAACGCCTAGGACACGAATATGGGTTCCAACCGTTGCCGAAAACAATGAGTCAATTATTTTGATTTTAATCATGCATAAGAGTTGCGTTTGATACACAGTACACGAAACGATTACATACAGAAAGCAAAACCTTGAGAGTTTTGGATAGCATGCATCTAGGACCTTTGGAGAACTTATGTCAAAATCCATTAAAGGTCATTACGTAGGGACTGCGACTATTAACTCGGGCGAATGCCATTATATTATGTCGTCTATGCTATCTTACTTACCGTAGCAGGTAATCTATGTGGAACGAAACTTCAGTGAACAAGTGCACATGAAACTTAAACTATACGTCAGCGGACGTCGAAGTACATCACACACGACTTTCGAGGCAAGGCCTTGGGGAAAACACAAATCGGCACGACAACAACGATGATTATCTCGTCAGCGGAAGAAGATTTCACAAGATTTCACAACAGTCGATACTTAGTCTGAAGAGACTCACAATTGTTGGCACTGCAAAGGAAGTCACATGTCTTCGCATTCCCCCTCCTTCATTAATGGCGAATACACTATGTTCGACATTCCATGGTAATGTCACCTAACAACCGGCTATCACACGAAGTTCCAGGTAAAGTCCTTAAATTTCTTCTATTGAAATTCTGACTTTTGCATCTAGTGAGTAGAATTTTTACATTTCTACTCCCCCTAATAGTCATTGCATCACGAAGACTTTCCTTCATAATAGCGAACACTCATTTGCTTATTTCTTGACAAATTCGTATGCTACAAATGCATGGTTTGTTACGCATGTGGTTTCACTTCGAATGGTTGTTTTGTCAACACCTCATATATTGTTTCGCTATACTCAATCTTTGCATTGTATTCTAGGCGACCCGTATTATTGCAAAATGTTGACTCCTTGTTATCGAGTTAACGGATTTCTTGGAAAACTCATCTTCTTTTGAGTGGCATACATTGTTTTTTTTTATTTTTTCGTTGTGGCCATGTCAAAACTTTCTTATTGATACATGAATTCATTGTTGGATTATATTTCAACCAAGTTCAATTGTTGAACTTGCTCGTAATATAAATTCGATTCAAGATTCCATATGATGGATTGAGGCCATCATATTCGAAATAATCCTAACAAGCACTTCATTTGCTTTGAACCATAACATGCTTGTTTGGTCTTCGACTTCATTGAATCGTTTCCTTGGTCACGATCACCTTGTGGTGACGTTCTCACAAATTTGAAGCTTGCACTAATCTCGTTTGCACACATCATGTACGAATATAATTAATTATTTATTTGTTTATTTATATTAAATCCGTTTTGTTAATTGTCATATTAAAGTAGTCTTAATACAATCGTGTATTAAGATAATGGTACACAAGTTCATGTCATATTTCGGTGTACCTCTTAACAGTTCTTTCACTATTGAGCGAACATTTTGTGATATTTATTGCTTTTCCTCTTCGCTCGAAAACATTATTTATTTGTTTGATTTTCAATTGAAAATCCTATGTGATTTGTTTGGAGCAAATATTCGTAATTACTTCGTTAAACCTTTCATTCAATTTCAAACACGGTGATACTTGTTTGATCATCGCTATTATTGAATTGTTTCATTCACTACGACACCTTGTGGCGTCGGTATAAACTCGTAGCTTGGGCTAATCATGATCGAGCGCTTTATGCAAAACACGGGGATACTTTCTTGATCACCATTATTATTGAATTATTTCACTCACTACGACACCTTGTGGTGTCGGTATAAACTTGTAGCTTGTGCTAATCACGATTTGTCGTTTCATGCGAAACTATATATGCGTTTCATTTGACACATCGCTTAAGTAGTCTTAATGCAACTATGTATTAAGACAATGATACACCAGGTTCGGTTGTATTTCATTTCAGTGTATCCTTGCAACCCGTTGATTTTATTCATTTAATGGTTCTTTGACAAATCATTTTTATGATTCTATTTACTTGAGCTTGTTGAATTTGCATTTCAATCATACAACAACCAACGCAAGCTCCCGTTGTTAGTAAATTCTGTTATTTCAAAAATTGATTTGTAGTTTGTGAACGTTCATTTGGAATTCCATTGGTTGAATTTCCTCTTTTGTTTGACCCATGTAAACTCAGTCGCATTGGTGATAGTATCACAACATCTCGTTCACTTGACATCGATTTCTGGAACAAACCTAGCTGAACCGTTGGGTTCTTATTGATGCAAAATGTCCTTACATTCACGTAATCTGAATAAGTCTTGATTTGATTACGCGGTTATTCACTTTGGCATTGTTCGGACTTACCTGTGAACGACACAACTCTGAGGAGATAACATAGTCTAAATTTCGAGGACGAAATTTCTGCAACAGGGGGAGAATGTGACAACCGGTACTTAACGACTTCTAATTATGCAATCAACAAACGTTTAAGCCGATAATAAATACTGTTTAAGACACCAATTAATTTAATTGGGCTCTTGGTATGCCTAGGAATGCTTATCGGACGTTACAGTGCGCATATGAGGATTTTCGGGAAATCTGCTGTATAGTAAGCGACAACGAACTTATGCCGTACAACTAACAACGCCAGCAAATACGAAGTTTATACTTATAATCTAAAAATTTGAATGTGGTTTTGCGGAAATAACACGCTTTCGAACGTCACAAAACGCAAACGTGAGCGAAAAACGCGATCATAAAAACGCACCGACAACGACGGCCACAGACACGCCGTAATACCTTCAAATCCGATATATTATGACATATTTAGCGCCGTAATCAAATTGTAATATCCGCAGACGAAAACGGATCGAGAAACAGATTTAAAAACGACAAACCACACCGTTTTCGCGATTTAACGCGACTGACTCGCATACGCGTCTAATAACAGTATATGACATAATTTCAAGTGTTTCGACTCTAAATTTTATTTTACGATATTTTACGACCTCGCGAAGCTCGGGTTTTGGGTAACAGGCCTCGTAGGAAATTACGGGCCACTTAAAACACGGGGATTGGGCTTGTGGGTCCTGGGCCCAAGCCCATTAAACAAACCCTATGTATAAAAGGGTAGTAAAACCCTAATTCACTCATTTATCTCAGCCGCTACCTTCCATTTTTCTCTCCATTCTTGTCTTCACCTACAATTTTCCATGTCTGCATCTTAAACAAACACACACAAATTAGACCTTATACCATAACCCTCCTTCACCCTCTCGTTCACCCCTCCTTCTGTCCACAAAGACCAGTCAGCCACCAACAGTTGGTGGCGGCGCGTGATGATGGCAGCTGATGGCTGCTTCGAATGGAGCGGGGAAGAGAGGAGCCGACTGTGTTTCCAGCGAGAGACCCCCCTCCTCCGATCTTCGTTATTTCTGTCACACACACAAACACCTCACTCTCACTCATCTCTCTCTCTCTCTCTCTCTCGGTTACGCGGACGACCGACCACCACGATTTTGGTGGCGGCGCATGACAAACGATAGAAGCAACGAAGGCGCCGTCTCCGACGACGCCAAGAACGACGGCGGTTGGGGAGTTGTTCCTCACAATAGACTGGGTCCGAGGTTTTCTCCGGTAAGTTTGTAAATCATCATTTTTCTTTCAGAATCTATGTTTCTCCGCAAGTATTCGGTGTTTTAGGCATTACGAAAATGATGATGGCAGCGGCGGTCAGTTGGGGTGATGGTTATTCTAGATTCGGGTTATAATAATTCCAGCTTCGGTTCAGGTTTTACCATGGCCCCGAGTGTCACTGTGACTATGAGTTACTTCTATCTCAGATCCGATATTCGGGTTCAGGATTTAGCGGGTTAACAGTGGACAAATGGTCAACATCAGTACGGTTCGGGTTCACAATTTCAGGATTCGGGTTCGCGGCACGGTCAGCTCGACTCAACAGTTAACCATGATCAGAATCGGGGTTTCGGGTCAAACCGGGTTGACTTGGTCAACACCCGAGTCAACTCGGGTCAACATACAGTCAATCGCGGTCGAAACTAGACCCGGTAAAGTTTACCGACGCGAAATTAGTATAGATCGTTATAGTTTCTAGTTTTTTTTTATATACTACGCGAATCGAGCTCGACCGGTCAAAAGTTTACACATTAGTGTTTTATTTACGATTCTTGCAAAATTTGCGAAAACTTATATATATCTTGTTTGTTGATTTATTGGTTGAGTTTTGAAAAGAAAATACGACGACTTTTTATTATCGGGTTATTAAAAAAAAACAGAGGAAACTCTGTCCGATTTTTGTAAAAATTTGAAACCAAAACATAATTATATTGTTAAACGACACTTGTTGAAATCTATGTATTTCTAATAGAATAAATAAAAAAAATACATTTTATTTTTACGACGTTACAAGTTCACGAAAAAACCAATATTTCATTTGAGATAAATATAACTATTTATATCTATTTCAAAACGCCGATAATTCGAATTACTTGGAATAATTTCATAAAATAAAATACGTATGAAGTTTCTATTTATTTCAAACGTTTAATATTTGGAAGTCGTATATTGTTAATATAATTATTTACATTTCTTTCAAACGTTTAGAATCCGAATTCTTGTAAAGTGAATATAATTATTTATATTCGTTTTAAACGTCACGTTTTCGAATATATATATATATATATATTATATATTTATTTATTTCAATCTTACGAGAACTACAACGGTATATTACCGAATCACATACGACGTCTCGAATTACGTACCATTATCGTTATACGTATTTCTAACCACGACGACTTCGTAAAATATATTTATATTTATAAATATAAGTAGAGATATCCTAAATCACTCGAAAGCTAAGTCAATTTCATGACTTAGTTTTATCCCGATTATAAACGGGGTCAAATAACCATAGATTGGTTATTCTAAATCAAAACAATAACACCTTCATAGAATCGTTGAGTTAACGATTCGGTAGAGCTCGGACACGTAGTTTAACTACGTTTTTTTATTAGAAAACTCATTAGTATTCCTTCGTAGGAATGTCGTAGTTGCACGCTAGCTAAATACACGTTCTGGGAATGACATCACGGAATCACGATAGCTAGCTTTGCACAGGAATGTCAAGGTGAGTTCATAACCCCCCACCTTTTTACTGTTTTACATTTTTATAAATGTTTTCGGGGGTGGAAAGACATGCAAGTTTTGCAAAAATAAACAACTTTTCGATGAGCGAAAACTCATATTTCTAAATCGTGTTGCGAATGAATTTCAAGGAACTTAAATGGTTTACGAATGATTTCGATCAAACATACCGGTTTTACAAAACGCGCGCAAATTTACGAAACGTGCATGATTTTCTAATGGGTACGGGCGACACAGTCGAGGTGATTCGACACAGTCGAGGGGATTCGACACAGTCGAGGGGATTCGACACAGTCGAGGGGATTCGACACAGTCGAAGTGATTCACACAGTCGAGGTGATTCGACACAGTCGAAGTGATTCACAAAGTCGACGTGATTCGACACAGTCGAGGTGATTCGACACTAAAAACCGTCTACACAGGTTGAGTACTTCCTATGTCGCCGCATAGGTTAATGTCCTCGCGAAACATTAACGATCAACCTGTTCATAGACGCTTTACATACCCATTTGCAACACTAAAACTTTCATATATTCATAAGATTCATTTTATGGAAACTCACAAATACATGGATTTACAAACTTTGGTAACGTTTTTCAAATTATACCTAAGTAAGAGGACGCGCTGATCCTGCTTACAAAGGTTCGTTTGGGGCTCGGCCCATTCTCTCCCGTGCAATGCACAAAGACTCTCGTGGGCTAGACTCATAGTTCTCATATATCATGCCAAGAAAATGATTTTACTATATTTTCTCACCAACTTTAAAACCGGTTATCAAAAAGATTTCTTTTAAATCTTTTCAAGACAAACTATGAACTCGCTCAACTTTATGTTGACTTTTTCGCGTGTTCTTTCTCAGGTTGCTTTTTCAAACTATGGCACGGTTGGAATAGGAGAACCCATGGGAATTCGAGTACTTAGCGGCGTTCAATTTTCTAGAAGTCTTAGCTTATTTGCTTCCGCTGTGCAATGAAGATACCGGTCCAGTCACGCCAGCTCTGATATTTTTCGGGGTGTGACACTTATGATGAGGGAGTTTTGTCCTCGTCATGAGCTGCGAGCGTTGGAGAGGGAGTTTGATGATTTAAAACAGGAAAGTGGTGAGCACAGGGCATATACTGACAGATATGACGAGTTAAGCTTACTTTGCCCAACAATGGTTACCCCACTCGATAAGGCTATCGAGAGATACATCGATGGTCTACCTAACTCCGTGCAAGACATCGTAGCTGGTAGTAATCCTACCACTGTCCGTCAGGCGATCGAGCTATCTGCGACGTTGACTGAGTCACAAATTCGAAAGGGTAAGTTGCACAGAGAGGGTGACAAGAAGGTAAGAAGCAGGAATCTGACAAAAAGGATAGCAAGAAAGGTAAAAACAAGAAGGGAAATGATGCGGGTTCCTCAAAGGGTTCTAGGAAGCGAAAGGCTTCCCAAAACTATGTCGTTACTGCACAGGCTCAAGCTGCACAAAATCAGCCTGCGCAACAACCTGCCAAGAGGCCTTATCTTGGCAATGCACCTTTGTGCAAAAGGTGTAACAGCCATCACCTACCACACCTCCAGTGTCGTCATTGCACCAACTGTGGGAGAAATGGTCATCTTGCTGCTACATGCCGTATTCCGGTCAACCAGAATCAGGCAGTTCAGAACCCAGCTCAACAAGTTGCTCAGCCTCTTGCTCAGCAACAAGGTCAGGCTGCACGACCTCACTTCCCACCAGGATCTTTTTATAACTGTGGGGATCTGACCCACAACCGTAACCAGTGTCCAAGATTGGTGAATGCGAATCCAGTTCAGGCTCAGGCTCGTGGACGAGCTTTCAACATGAATACATAAGAGGCGCAAGCAGACAATGATGTGGTGAACGGTACGTTCTTTGTTAATAATCAACTTACATCTGTTCTTTTTGATTCAGGGGCCGATAAGAGTTTTGTGTCGTTGTCTTTTGTGCCATTGCTTCGCGTGTCTAGAACGAAACTAGGTAAGCCTTTGACAGTCGAAGTTGCGAGTGATGAACCCGTTGTTCTTGATTCTGTTCTTCGCAACTGCCAGTTGAACCTTAACGACCACCTCTTTCCTATTGACCTCTCACCTATGCAACTTGAAAGCTTCGACATTATTGTGGGTATGGATTGGTTAGCCAAGCATCGCGCAGAGGTAGTTTGTTTTGAGAAGATCGTTCGTGTGCCGCTTTCGTCAGGTGAGATACTACAGGTTCGTGGTGAAAATCCTGCTAGTAGCCTCAAGCTTATGTCTTGTTTTCAAGCTCAGAAGTATCTGTGAAAGAATTATGTCGCCTTCTTGGCACATGTTACAACAGATAAGGGCAAAGGTACGTCTATTCAAGATATCCCAGTTGTTCGGGATTATCCGGAGCTGTTTCCTGAAGAGTTACCTGGTCTACCCCCAGCACGCCAAGTCGAGTTCCGTATTGATCTTGTACCTGGTGCAAATCCTATTGCCAGAGCTCCATATCGTCTTGCACCGTCTGAGATGCAAGAGTTGTCTAAGCAACTTCAGGAGCTTTCTGATAAAGGTTTCATTCGTCCTAGCTTTTCACCTTGGGGTGCTCCCGTTCTTTTTGTCAAGAAGAAGGATGGATCTTTCAGAATGTGCATCGATTATCGTGAGTTGAATAAGCTTACCATCAAGAATCGATACCCCCTACCTCGCATTGATGATCTCTTTGACCAGTTACAGGGTGCTACTTGCTTTTCGAAGATCGATCTTCGTTCTGGGTATCATCAACTTCGTGTGCATGAAGAAGATATTCCCAAGACAACATTCCGCACTCGATATGGGCATTATGAGTTCACAGTCAATGCCTTTCGGTTTGACTAATGCTCCTGCTGTTTTCATGGACTTGATGAATAAGGTCTGCAAGCCTTATCTAGATAAGTTCATCATTGTTTTTATTGATGACATCTTGATTTACTCTAAGACGCAAGCTGATCACGAGCAACATCTTCGTCTTACCCTGGAACTCCTAAAGAAATAGCAACTTTTTGCCAAATTCTCCAAGTGCGAATTTTGGCTTAAGGAAGTTCAATTTTTAGGACATATTGTCAACGAACAAGGTATTCATGTAGATCCCTCCAAGATCAGTGCGATTAAGGATTGGGATACGCCTACTACTTCAACTGAGGTTCGTTCCTTTCTTGGTCTTGCGGGTTATTACCGCCGCTTCATTGAGAACTTCTCGAAGATTGCAGTTCCTCTAACTACTCTAACTCAGAAGAACAAACCCTTTGAATGGGGATTTAAGCAAGAAGAAGCGTTTCAGACCTTGAAGCAGAAGCTTTGTGACGCACCTATTCTGACTTTGCCTGAGGGCAATGATGATTTCGTCGTTTATTGTGATGCATCGAAATTAGGTCTTGGCTGTGTTCTGATGCAAAGGAACAAAGTCATAGCCTACGCATCAAGACAGTGGAAGGTGCATGAGAGAAACTACACCACTCATGATCTTGAGTTGGGTGCAGTTGTTTTCGCTCTCAAAATCTGGAGACACTATTTGTATGGCACAAAATGTGTGGTTTTCACTGACCACAAGAGTCTTCAGCATATCTTCCATCAAAAAGAACTCAACATGAGGCAAAGACGTTGGGTCGAACTTCTAAACGACCATGACTGCGAAATTCGCTACCACCCAGGTAAAGAGAATGTTGTGGCTGACGCATTGAGTCGTAAGGAACGTACTAAGCTTCATTGTGTTCATGTTCAATCTGATATTCAAGCTCGATCTGATATTCAAGCACGCATTTCTCAGGCTCAACATGCTTGTGTTTCACAAGACTTGATGGGTAAGGAATTACCCTATCACATTAAGCCTGATCTTGCGCTGAAAGATGATGGATCATATTACTTCATGGACCGTTTGTGGGTCCCAAGCCAAGATGATCTTCGCACTTTGCTTATGGATGAAGCCCATAAGTCTCGTTACTCTATTCATCCTGTCTCAGACAAGATGTATAAGGATCTTCGTACTCAGTATTGGTGGCATCGTATGAAGAAGGATATTGCCTTGTACATTTCAAAGTGCCTTACTTGTCTTAAGGTTAAGGCTGAAAACCAACATCCTTACGGTCTTTTGGTGCAACCAGAGATTCCAGTTTGGAAATGGGAAAACATCGCTATGGATCTCATTACTAAACTTCCGCGCACAAAGAAAGGTCATGATGCCATCTGAGTAGTTGTTGATCGTCTTACTAAGTTAGCGCATTTCTTGCCAATCCGTGAGGATTTTTCTGCTGAAAGGCTGGCTAAAATCTATGTGGATGAAATTGTATCTCGACATGGTGTTCCTTTGAACATTATTTCTGATAGAGATGCTCGCTTCTCTTCTCGTTTTTGGAGAACCATGCAATCTGCTATGGGGACCCAACTTAATCTGAGCACAGCATATCATCCAAAAACAAATGGCCAAACTGAAAGAACAATCCAGACTTTGGAGGATATGCTTAGAGCTTGTGTGATCGACTTTAGTGGTAGTTGGGATTCACATCTTCCATTGATTGAATTCTCCTACAACAACAACATTTATCACTCTAGCATCAACATGGCTCCTTTCGAGGCTCTCTATGGTCGAAAATGTCGTTCACCAGTCTACTGGAATGAAATAGGGGAGGCTCAGCTTACTGGACCTGACCTCATTCTAGAGACAACTGACAAGGTTAAGAAAGTTTGTGATAACCTACAGACAGCTCGAAGCCGTCAGAAGAGTTACACGGACCGACGATGCAAGCCCTTGGAATTTCAAGTCGGTGATCGTGTATTACTTAAGGTCTCACCTTGGAAAGGTGTGATTAGATTTGGAAAGAAAGGAAAACTTGCACCTAGATATGTTGGACCATTCAAGATCGTCGAAAGAATCGGTAAGGTAGCCTACAAACTTGAATTACCTCCTGAACTTGGTAATGTTTATCCAACCTTCCACGTATCCAATCTCAAGAAGTGCTTAACTGATGAGAACCTCCACATACCGCTTGACAAAATCCGTGTTGATAAAACACTACATTTTGTTGAGAAACCTGTGGAAATCATGGATCGTGAAGTCAAATGGCTTAAACGCAAGCGCATTCCGTTGGTTAAAGTTCGATGGGAATCTAAACGTGGACCTGAGTTTACATGAGAACGTGAAGATCAAATGAAGGCGAAGTATCCACATCTTTTCTCACGATTTTCCTCTAAACAAATTTCGGGACAAAATTTCCACAAGTAGGGGAGACTGTGACATTTGTGCTTGTAATCATTGTGAACAATTCAGTTATCAATGAAATAAAGTTATTTGATCCCAATGTTTGTTTGTTTATGTTTGATGTTTTTCATGTTTTGACTTTTATTGAATTTTAAACTCTATATCGCTTTCTGGAGAGTTATACGCAAACTGGTGCGTAAACGTAATCAGTTTATCGCGACAAATACTCCGGAACATCAATTATGCTTAACATACCTTAAATAACCTTTACATAACTTAGAAATAAGTTTTGAAAGCTTTGGTATGGCAAAATCAAGTTTATTCGCTTACAAGGACTAAAATTGACAAACTGCGAAAGTATGCCAATTTGAACTGTAACGAACATTCCGGAACATGGCCATAAGTCAAACACACCTTAAATATCCTTTACATAGCTTAGAAATAGGCTTTGAGGGGTTCGGTGTGCTAAAATAAACTTTATGCTCATTCAGGGACTAAAAGCGTCAAAAGTGCATAAGTTTGCATTTTCGCGCATAACTTACGTTCTGAATACATCCGGACATCCAAAAATTTATGTAAACATTAAAATATTTTATTTTAGTGTTTGGCATGAGAAAAATCCATTCGTCGCGCAATTTGGATCGTTTTTCGCGCTTATGCGCATTCTGTCGTAATTAAGCGAACATCGCGATCATACGACCAAACGAACCGACATCCGGCATATTTTTTAGCATGCTTCATGTCCACAATGTTTAAGCATCATTTTGGAGCCTTAAAATTGGCTTAACGGGCCTTAAACGTGTCGAAAATGGACTGAAACATGTGCAGGGACCTATTCTGCCAATTCTGTTTGAAACTGCAGAAGGGAGGCGAGGTGTGACGCGAGGGTACCTAGGTGTCACGCGAGGCCCCTATCTGGATGAATAGAGTAAAACTGCGTTTGACTTTCTGCAAGTATTCTTTCGCATTTTTCATTCGTTTTAGCATTAAAGTCAAACTGCGTTTGACTTTCTGCATTGACCAGTTTATGGTCAACGTGAAGTTCATTTGAACTTCATAACGTGAGCGTAATCACGATGGTTATAGTCCCTAGTGACTATACTACTGATTACCACGTTATCTAGGCTCAGTGACGAGTCATAGTTTCGGCCAAAATGCGTTTTCTCGCGTATTTTGTAACCAAACTACTCTAGGGTATTCAAACCGTTTGTTTTAATACCAAACCTGTTTTCTAGCTTTACTAAACATGTTCTAGCATGTTTAGCTCGTCACTTTTAGAATTGTGCTTGTTTAGGGTCGTAAAGGTAAGCGATCTAAACAATCGCTTATGCTTTCGAACCCGACCCATTTGGTCGATCATTTGGATCCGACCAAATACTTTAGGTGACCATAATTGTATAGGGAATAACCTTCCGAGGTTATACCTTATGGTCACGTCGTTTAAGTAGTTGTATGATAAGTAGTTTCTATGCCTTAGGAAAATTACCAAAATACCCTTTTCGCGTCAAAATTCACTTTAAGCCTATGTAACGTAATTTTTGACATCTAAACTGATTTGGCAACAATATTAAACATGTTAAGGCATATTTCACTTGTCATAGGACTAGTTAGGCGTTCCAAACGCGTTTTACGCAAACGACGCGTTAAAGTAGCATACGCTACCTAAACGGGTCGTATCGGGTCAAAAGCACTTAGGATAGGTTTCATTTTAGTATGTAGGCTTTGTCAAACCATATTACATAAGTTCCCGCACTTATTTGGTTTACGAACCCTCGTACTACCCAATCTCAAGTGAGTACATAGACCCCTCTTTTATTGTTTTCCAAACATTTTGGGGTGAAACACATGTGCCTACTTATTACTTTCGTGCTTTCTTGTTTTCACATCATATGTTGCTATGTTCTCTAGTACTTATAGTACATGATTTCATTACATTGTTTTGCTCTGTATGTTAACTCGGCATGCTAGCACATTGATTTACATTACATCGTTTTGCTACATATGTTTACTTGGCATATTAGCACATTGTTTTATATCACATTTTCTGCTATGTATGTAGACTGAGCATGCTAGCACATTGATTTACATGACTTTTCTGCTTTGTATGTTAACTTAGCATACTTAGTACATTGTTTTCATATAACATGTTTACATTTGGTTTGCATAAACGGGACTTATATACATTCATTAACATTAGCTACGCCGCTCGGTAGTAAGTAATGGTACCATAGGACTTGACAAATCCCGTTCCTGACATCCTAGGTTTGTTTGGATGAAAGGAATGACTGAATCCGATAACATTTCTTTTGATAACCTTGACTTAGGGTTATCTGTCTGTCTCAAGGCTTGAATGTATGCGTTAACTTACCACATAAATGTTTGTATCATTAGAACATGCTTTTACTATGCAAAACATAACTTTTTGATATACTCAAAATACTTTGTTTTGTACATTTATACATTTGGTTTAAGTGAACACATTTTACTTAACATACATAACATTTGTTACACATACATGACTACATGACTACATTTTGGACTTTTAAACATGCCAATGGTTTATACAAGAACATTTGATGGTTGGTTTAAACATGGACTTTATACATTGGTGGTTTGTTTAAGTGACTTAAGTAACGATATGTGTGTAGTATGATACAAGCATGGTGGATACGCCGCTGGTACTTCCAATATATAAGTGCTTGTATTGTATTACATGTCGTAGCGTTATTTAAATCATTCATTCGGACTTATTCATTTTTACACAAATAACATATTTTTCACAAGACTTTGTTTTTTAAAATTGTTTATTTTATACAACTTATTTTACTTGCTTATTCATTTAACCATACATTATTCTTTATTTATATATATCAACAGATTTTATCGCTTTTCAAATGATTTACATAACAAAACATTTTACAAGGTTCATGACTAACTTTTATTAAACACTTTTCTTAAACCTAAGTCATGAATCCTATTTTCACAAAACCTATGTATCTCACAGGCACTTTTATGCTGACGTACCTATTTTCACATGTGTTTCAAGAGCTAATGCATAGGACGTTCGTGACACACTAGGGTGGACTTGGGCCTTAGTGACATAAAATGAAGATAGAACTAGTTTAAATTATGTTATGTACTTTTGGTTCTTGTTTTGAGACAATGAAATTCCACCATTGGTTATGAATAAAATGTTATTTTAATTACCATGGTTGTGGAACAATAATTCTGTTACAACACTCCCCGACGTTTCCGCCACGATTTGATGTTTTACGTGGTCGGGGTGTGACATGTTGTAGTAAACCCGACGGTTTCTGATACTCTGCCTTGACTTTAGCGCAGGTCAAGCATTTTCCGACATAGATAGCGATATCCCTTTTGAGGTTAGGCCACAAATAGTACTCCTTCAAGTCTTGGTACATTTTATCTGATCCAGGATGGATCGAGTACTTTGACCTATGTTGTGACAACCGGTAATTAACGCCCTTTAATTACGCGATTAACAAACGTTTAAGACGACATGAAACAGTGATTAAGCCACATATTAACTAAATTAGGCTATTGGAATGCCTAGGAACGCTTATCTGACGTTACAATGCGCGTACGGTGATTTTGGGGAATTCTGCTAAACAATAAACGACAACGAACTGAAGCCGTACAAAATATTGACCACGCCGACAAATACGAATTCTATACGTATAATTTAAACCTATGGATTTCATTTTGCGAAATTTTTATGCTTTCGAATGACACAAAGCGCAAACGAGAGCGAAAAAAAAAACGCGGAAATCAGAACACACCGTCAATCAATAACGAAACGGAAGCACCGCACTCGAGTTACGTCGCAATGTTAATATATTATGATATATCCAACTTCGTTATCCAATTTTATTATTCGCATACGAAATCGGATCGAAAAACGAATTACAAACGACAAACTACGCATTTTACGCGTTTTAACGCAATCGACAAAATACGCTTCAGAATATTGATTTCCGATGTAATTTCGACTGTTTAGACTTTAACTTTTCATTCTATGACATTTACGATAATCGAATTCGAAAACGGGTCATGAAAACGTATTGGGCCGCACGAAACGGGCTTGTGGGCCTGAAAGCCCATTAAGCCAAACCCTAGCTACAAATTACTACCCTAAACCTTATCCACCATTTTGTTTGAAAACACAGATCAAATGAAAACACACACACCATCTTCTATGTCTGCTCTCTCTCTCATCTGATCTCTATGAAGTAACCACAACCATTTCCATTCAACAATCATCTTCCCTACACATCTCATCCTCACCATCCCTCTCCTCTCGACCTCCGACTCCGGCGACCAGCGCGGCGACGCTGGGTGACGACCGGCAGCCCCCCCCCAACCTCCTGGCTCACCCTCAACAGCTTTCTCTCCCTCCGAATCCTCGACGACAGCCACAACCACACCCCGATTCCCTGTTTTTCCGGCGAAAGACCGAAGAAGAAAGGACGGCGGAGAAGGGCGGCACCGCCGCTCACGGCGGCGACAGTGGAGAAGAACGGCGGCAGAGGTGGTGCTTTGTGTCCGACAAACAAATTTCCGCTTCAGGTTTAGCTCGGGTGTACGTCTCGGGACAACAGTGATTCAGGTTCGACTGAGGATGAGGAAGATTATGAGTCGGGGATGATGATGTTCAAGTATCGGTAGCAATAGTGGTGGTGCTACTGAACCAGTTGTGTTTTGGTCTCGGGTTTCAACCCGGGTCAGTCATGGTCGCACGAGTTCAAGTCAACAGGGGGTTCTCACAGTTCGGGTCGCGTATTGGGTTGACTAGTCAAGCATGGTCAACAGTCAACAGTTTAGTTTCAGGTCAACCATAGTTCGGTTCATGGTTCTGGTTTACGTTCGGGTTCCGGTTCAGTTTCTAGAAGTTTGGTTCAAAATAGCCACAATGAACGGTTTGGGTCAGACTTGGCAGTCAAGGTCAGGTCAAACGCAGTCAAACAGGTCAAACGCGGTCCAGGCATGACCCGGTAAAGTTTTAACTATGCGTTAAACTTTATATATAGATTCGTAGATTTATAGTTATACGCGACCGAGCTCGACCCAAAACGATTACATATTAGTTTACTTTTGAAACAATTGACGAAGATTATATATATATAGTGTTATGTTGTTGAAAATTGATTGAATTTTGAAAATAAATCGACACATTAGTTGTCGGGATCGTCCAAAAACAGAGGAAACTCTGTCCAATTTTCATAAAAATCCGAAACATGAAACGTATTTTATTCCAAAAACGACACTTATCCAAAAATTCGAGTCTTTCTTGTAAGATAAAGTATAAAGTGTATTCCTTATTTTGGCGACGTTTACTACTTAACGAAAACTTATACGAAATTAATGTTACTTACGTATATTTTAAACGTGTAAGTTTATAAAACAAATATAATTGTTTATATTTATTTCAACGTCGTTACCTCGTGTTATTTTATAAAATAAATACAATCGTCTATATTTATTTCGAACGTCGGAAATTCGGGATTCATACTTCAAACATTTAATATAATATAAAGATAATTATTTATATTTATTTCGATGGTTTAGAACCCGAATATTCTTATAAAATGAGTATAATCGTTTCTATTCGTTCAAACGTTTAAGTTTTCGCACATATATGTATATATATATTGGTTTATTTCCATCCTACGAAGATTTCAACGGTATATTACCAAAGCATATACGACATTCGCATACGAACTAATATTCACCTATGCCTACTATTCGTGACGACTAATACGGCTTCATTAATATGGTTACGTCTATATATGTATATATAAATATATACATACTACACCCTTCGGGAACTAATTTATTTCGCGACTTAATTTTATCCCGATTATGAACGGGGTCATTAAATAACCATCGATTGGTTATTCTAAGTCAAGGTCACACTAACTTAGAGTCGTTTAGTTAACGACTCGGTAGAGCTCGGACACGTAGTTTAGCTACGTTTAAACTAGAAGCTGATAAGTTATTCCCTGTTAGGAATACTATAGATGCACACTAGCTAATTCAAGTTCTTGGAACGACACTTCGGAATCACGCTAAGCTAGCTTTGCACAGGAATACCCAGGTGAGTTCATAACCCCCACTTTTTACGGTTTTACATTTTTATAAATGTTTTCGGGGGTGGAAAGACATGCAACTTTTTGCAAAAGCAACCACTATTTCAATGAAGGAAAACACATATTTATAAACCATGTTGCAAATGAATTTCAACGAACTTGAAAGGTTTACGAAAGGTTTATACTAAACATACCGGTTTTACATAACAAACACGTATTTTCGCAAACGTGCATGATTTTCATGACTAGTGACGGGAATGTCCTAGTTACTACAACGGGACTGGGTTGGTCTGTGTACGAACAACGAGACAACCCAATGGGTTTATGTCCCCTTTTTTCTTTTGAAATACATATTAACTAGGGTATGATTAAGCTATGTAATGAACTCTTGGATCACGTGCGAATAGGCGCTAACTTAGGCACCATTAATCCTTTTAAGGACCACGGAACAGGGGGTAGATCTATCGGGTACGGACGAGCCCCACTCACGGTCCTTGTGCGGCCACTTAGAGTGCTTTTGTGTCCCTGTCGAAGTGAATCGACACTTAAATCGTCTACCGGGTTGAGTGCTTCCTATGTCGGCACACATATTAATGTCTTAGCTACACATTAATGATCAACATGTTCATAGACGCATTACATACCTACTTATAAACTGAACGTTCAAATGTTTTTAAGATTCATTTGATGTAAACTCACAAATACATGGATTTACAAACTTTGGTAACGTTTTTCAAATTATACCTAAGTGAGAGGACGCGCTGATCCTGCTTACAAAGGTTCGTTTGGGCTCGGCCCATTCTCTCTCGTGCAATGCACAAAGACTCTTGTGGGTTAGACTCACAATTTTTCATATATCATGCCAAGAAAATAATTTTACTATATTTTCTCAACAACTTTGAAACCGGTTATCAAAAAGATTTCTTTTAAATCTTTTCAAAACAAACTATGAACTCGCTCAACTTTACGTTGACTTTTTCGCATGTTCTTTCTCAGGTTGAATTTTCAAAGCTATGGAACGGTTGGAATAGGAGAACCCATGGGAATTCGAGTACTTAGCGGGCGTTCATTGTTTAGAAGTCTTAGCTTTTTTGCTTCCGCTGTGCAATGAAGATACCAGTCCGGTCACGCCAGCTCTGATAATTTTGGGGTGTGACAGATTGGTATCAGAGCTATAGGTTTCAGCGAATTAGGTTTCTGTAGAGATACCTAGGCTTTAACCTCACTATCCTCTGGGGACTTAGATTATTAAGACTTTGAACACATACAGAACGCCTAGGACTCGAATTTGAGTTCCAACCGTTGTCGAAAACAACGAGTCAACTATTTTGATTTTAAACATGCACAAGAGTTGTGTTTGATACACGATATACGAAACGATTACATAGAGTAAGCAAAACCTTGAGAGTTTTGATAGCATGCATTTAGGACCTTCGGAAAACTTATGTCAAAACACATTAAAGGTCTTCACTTAGAAACCGTGACTAACAACTCGGGCAAGCGCCATTATCTATATTGTCTATGCTATTTTATTTACCTGAGCAGGTAATCTACGTGGAACGAAACACTAGTACGCGAGTACATGTGAAACTTAAACTATATGTCAGTGGACGTCGAAGTACATCATACACGACTTTCGAGGCAAGGCCTTAGGGAAACACAAACGGTCACTACTACAACCATGCAAATTCCGTCAGCGGGAGGATTACGTTTCCAAATGTGGTAAACTGCCACGTGATCTTGCAAGAGACACGAGTCACCCTGAGGTACGTTAAAACAAAATTTCACAACAGTCGATACTTAGTCTGATGAGACTTGCAATGGTTGGCGCTGCAAAAGAAGTCACACGTCTTCGCATTCCCCCTATTTCATTTATGACAAATACGCTATGTTCGACATTCCATGGTAATGTCACCTAACAACCAGTCATTACACGAAGTTCCAGGTAAAGTCCTTAAAATTTCTTTTATTGAATTTCCGACTTTTGCATCTAGTGAGTAGATTTTTTTTTTACATTTCTACTTCTCCCTAATGGTCAGTGTATCACAAAGATTTTCTTTCATGATAACGAACACTTAATTGCTTCATTCTTGACAAATTCATATGTTACACATGTGTTGTTCGTTACACATGTGGCTTCGCTCGAAATTATTGCTTTATCAACGTTCAATATTGTTTCGCTATGTCGAATTTTACATTGTGATTTGGATAACCGTATTATTGCAAAACGTTGACTCTTTGATATCGGGTCAACGAATTAGTTGAAACTCATTCCCTTTCAAGCTACATACATGGTTTTTTCGTTGTAACCATGTCAAAATTTCGTATCGATACGTGCATTCATTGTTGAAATGTGACTAAACCAAGTTCAATTGTTTGAACTTGCTCATAGTATATATTCGATTCAAGATTCCATATGATGGATTGAGGCCATCATATTCGAAATAATCCCAACAAGCACTTCGTTTGCTTTGAACCCTAACAGGCTTGTTTGGTCTTTGACTTCATTGAATCGTTTCCTTGATCACGATCACCTTGTGGTGACGTTTTCACAAATTTGAAGCTTGCGCTAATCTCATTGCTCACCTTATGTACGGATTTAATTACTTTTTTTTATTTGTTTATTTATATTAAATCTGTTTTGCTGAATTATCATACTAAAGCAGTCTTAATACAATCGTGTATTAAGATAATGGTACACAAGTTCATGTCATATTTCGGTGTACCTCTTAACGATTCTTTCAGCATCGATCGAACATTTTGTAATATTTATTGCTCTTTCATTTTCGATCAAAAAACATTATTTATTTGTTTCGTTTTCAATTGAAAATCCTATGAGAATTGTTTGAAACAGACATTCAGATTTACTTCGTTGAATCTCTCACTTGATTTCAAAACAAGGTGATGTTTGTTCAGTCACCACTATTATTGAATTATTTCGATCACTACGACACCTTGTGGTGTCGGTATAAACTTGTAGCTTGAGCTAATCATGATCGAGCGTTTCATGCAAAACACAGGTGATATTTGTTCGATCACCGCTATTGCTGAATTGCTTCGTTCACTACGACACCTTGTGGCGTCAGTATAAACTTGTAGCTTGTGCTAATCAAGATCAGCCGTCTCATGCAAAACTATATATGCTTTTCGTTTGACACATCATTTAAGTAGTCTTAATGCAACTATGTATTAAGACAATGATACACCAGGTTCGGTTGTATTTCATTTCGGTGTATCCTTGCAACTCAATAATGAAAACACGTTGATTTCATTCATTTATTGGTTCAATAGGTGACAAATCATTTTTATGATTTTATTTATTTGAGCTTGTTGAATTCGAGTTTCAATCATACAACAACCAACATAAGTTTCCGTTGGTAGTAAACTCTATTGTTTCAAAGATTGATTTGCATATTGTGAACGTTCATTTGGAATTCTATTGGTCGAAATGCCTTTTTGTTGAACCCTTAAACTTGATCGCAATTGGTGATAGTATCACAACATCTCGTTCACTTGACATCGATTTCTGGAACAAACTCAGTTGAACCGTTGGGTTTTTATTGATGCAGAATGTCTTTACACCCACATAATTCGAATAAGTCTTGATTTGATTACACGGTCATTCACCTTGGTATTATTCGGACTTCCCTAGGAACCACACAACTCTGAGGAGATAACATAGACTATATTTCGAGGACGAAATTTCTGCAACAGGGGGAGAATGTGACAACCGGTAATTAACGCCCTTTAATTACGTGATTAACAAACGTTTAAGACGACATGAAACAGTGATTAAGCCACATATTAACTAAATTAGGCTATTGGAATGCCTAGGAACGCTTATCTGACGTTACAATGCGCGTACGGTGATTTTGGGGAATTCTGCTAAACAATAAACGACAACGAACTGAAGCCGTACAAAATATTGACCACTCCGACAAATACGAATTCTATACGTATAATTTAAACCTATGGATTTCATTTTGCGAAATTTTTTTGCTTTCGAATGACACAAAGCGCAAACGAGAGCGAAAAAAAGTTTTTTGTTTTGCATTGTCTCGTCTACTAGATCTCTTCTTTGATGTATAGTAGGCTAGGTTATGGGATGTCATAGGTAATTTGTTTGCTTTGTTTTACATATATGGGGCATGTCCTATATATGAACTAGTGTGGAATTCATCCTCACTACTTGTACTTATTTGCGTTGGAATTTTATAGAATCACCGGGGTAACCCTTTACCCAAAAAAACGAGAGCGAAAAAAAAACGCGGAAATCAGAACACACCGTCAATCAATAACGAAACGGAAGCACCGCACTCGAGTTACGTCGCAATGTTAATATATTATGATATATCCAACTTCGTTATCCAATTTTATTATTCGCATACGAAATCGGATCGAAAAACGAATTACAAACGACAAACTACGCATTTTACGCGTTTTAACGCAATCGACAAAATACGCTTCAGAATATTGATTTCCGATGTAATTTCGACTGTTTAGACTTTAACTTTTCATTCTATGACATTTACGATAATCGAATTCGAAAACGGGTCATGAAAACGTATTGGGCCGCACGAAACGGGCTTGTGGGCCTGAAAGCCCATTAAGCCAAACCCTAGCTACAAATTACTACCCTAAACCTTATCCACCATTTTGTTTGAAAACACAGATCAAATGAAAACACGCACACCATCTTCTATGTCTGCTCTCTCTCTCATCTGATCTCTATCAAGTAACCACAACCATTTCCATTCAACAATCATCTTCCCTACACATCTCATCCTCACCATCCCTCTCCTCTCGACCTCCGACTCCGACGACCAGCGTAGCGACGCTGGGTGACGACCGGCAGCCCCCCCACCTCCTGGCTCACCCTCAACAGCTTTCTCTCCCTCCGAATCCTCGACGACAGCCACAACCACACCCCGGTTCCCTGTTTTTCCGGCGAAAGACCGAAGAAGAAAGGACGGCGGAGAAGGGCGGCGCCGCCGTGCAGTGGAGAAGAACGGCGGCGGAGGTGGTGCTTTGTGTCCGACAAACAAATTTCCGCTTCAGGTTTAGCTCGGGTGTACGTCTCGGGACAACAGTGATTCGGGTTCGACTGAGGATGAGGAAGATTATGAGTCGGGGATGATGATGTTCAAGTATCGGTAGCAATAGTGGTGGTGCTACTGAACCAGTTGTGTTTTGGTCTCGGGTTTCAACCCGGGTCAGTCATGGTCGCACGAGTTCAAGTCAACAGGGGGTTCTCACAGTTCGGGTCGCGTATTGGGTTGACTAGTCAAGCATGGTCAACAGTCAACAGTTTAGTTTCGGGTCAACCATAGTTCGGTTCATGGTTCTGGTTTACGTTCGGGTTCCGGTTCAGTTTCTAGAAGTTTGGTTCAAAATAGCCACAATGAACGGTTTGGGTCAGACTTGGCAGTCAAGGTCAGGTCAACACGCAGTCAAACAGGTCAAACGCGGTCCACGCATGACCCGGTAAAGTTTTAACTATGCGTTAAACTTTATATATAGATTCGTAGATTTATAGTTATACGCGACCGAGCTCGACCCAAAACGATTACATATTAGTTTACTTTTGAAACAATTGACGAAGATTATATATATATAGTGTTATGTTGTTGAAAATTGATTGAATTTTGAAAATAAATCGACACATTAGTTGTCGGGATCGTCCAAAAACAGAGGAAACTCTGTCCAATTTTCATAAAAATCCGAAACATGAAACGTATTTTATTCCAAAAACGACACTTATCCAAAAATTCGAGTCTTTCTTGTAAGATAAAGTATAAAGTGTATTCCTTATTTTGGCGACGTTTACTACTTAACGAAAACTTATACGAAATTAATGTTACTTTGTATATTTTAAACGTGTAAGTTTATAAAACAAATATAATTGTTTATATTTATTTCAACGTCGTTACCTCGTGTTATTTTATAAAATAAATACAATCGTCTATATTTATTTCGAACGTCGGAAATTCGGGATTCATACTTCAAACATTTAATATAATATAAAGATAATTATTTATATTTATTTCGATCGTTTAGAACCCGAATATTCTTATAAAATGAGTATAATCGTTTATATTCGTTCAAACGTTTAGGTTTTCGCACATATATGTATATATATATTGGTTTATTTCCATCCTACGAAGATTTCAACGGTATATTACCAAAGCATATACGACATTCGCATACGAACTAATATTCACCTATGCATTCGCATACGAACTAATATTCACCTATGCCTACTATTCGTGACGACTAATACGGCTTCATTAATATGGTTACGTCTATATATGTATATATAAATATATACATACTACACCCTTCGGGAACTAATTTATTTCGCGACTTAATTTTATCCCGATTATGAACGGGATCATTAAATAACCATCGACTGGTTATTCTAAGTCAAGGTCACACTAACTTAGAGTCGTTTAGTTAACGACTCGGTAGAGCTCGGACACATAGTTTAGCTCGCACACTAGCTAATTCAAGTTCTTGGAACGACACTTCGGAATCACGCTAAGCTAGCTTTGCACAGGAATACCCAGGTGAGTTCATAACCCCCACTTTTTACGGTTTTACATTTTTATAAATGTTTTCGGGGGTGGAAAGACATGCAACTTTTTGCAAAAGCAACCACTATTTCAATGAAGGAAAACACATATTTATAAACCATGTTGCAAATGAATTTCAACGAACTTGAAAGGTTTACGAAAGGTTTATACTAAACATACCGGTTTTACATAACAAACACGTATTTTCGCAAACGTGCATGATTTTCATGACTAGTGACGGGAATGTCCTAGTTACTACAACGGGACTGGGTTGGTCTGCGTACGAACAACGAGACAACCCAATGGGTTTATGTCCCCCTTTTTCTTTTGAAATACATATTAACTAGGGTATGATTAAGCTATGGAATGAACTCTTGGATCACGTGCGAATAGGCGCTAACTTAGGCACCATTAATCCTTTTAAGGACCACGGAACAGGGGGTAGATCTATCGGGTACGGACGAGCCCCACTCACGGTCCTTGTGCGGCCACTTAGAGTGCTTTTGTGTCCCTGTCGAAGTGAATCGACACTTAAATCGTCTACCGGGTTGAGTGCTTCCTATGTCGGCACACATATTAATGTCTTAGCTACACATTAATGATCAACATGTTCATAGACGCATTACATACCTACTTATAAACTGAACTTTCAAATGTTTTTAAGATTCATTTGATGTAAACTCACAAATACATGGATTTACAAACTTTGGTAACGTTTTTCAAATTATACCTAAGTGAGAGGACGCGCTGATCCTGCTTACAAAGGTTCGTTTGGGCTCGGCCCATTCTCTCTCGTGCAATGCACAAAGACTCTTGTGGGCTAGACTCACAATTTTTCATATATCATGCCAAGAAAATAATTTTACTATATTTTCTCAACAACTTTGAAACCGGTTATCAAAAAGATTTCTTTTAAATCTTTTCAAAACAAACTATGAACTCGCTCAACTTTATGTTGACTTTTTCGCATGTTCTTTCTCAGGTTGAATTTTCAAAGCTATGGAACGGTTGGAATAGGAGAACCCATGGGAATTCGAGTACTTAGCGGGCGTTCATTGTTTAGAAGTCTTAGCTTTTTTGCTTCTGCTGTGCAATGAAGATACCAGTCCGGTCACGCCAGCTCTGATAATTTTGGGGTGTGACATATGTGCTTCCTCAAAAATGAGATCTCGAAGGCCTCCAAAGAGTGGAACCCAAATCCGACCCATATGGTATAAAGTTCCATCTTCTTTTGGCACTAATTGTTTTCCCATGCCTCGAAGTGTTTCTGCTAGAATATGCTCTTCCTTAAGTGCCTCTTGTTGTGCATCACGGATTCGTGTGGTAAGATCCGTGTGAATTGTCATCTCCAAGGCTCGAACTCTCAAAGTTCTAACCCGTCCCTTGCGGCTCAAGGCGTCTGCTACAACGTTTGCCTTGCCCGGATGGTACTTAATCTCACAATCATAGTCGTTCAGCAATTCAATCCAGCGTCATTGACGCATATTAAGTTCCTTTTGATTGAATATGTGCTGAAGACTCTTATGATCCGTGAAAATTGTACACTGAGTACCATATAGGTAATGCCGCCATATTTTCAAAGCGAATACCACTGCGCCTAACTCGAGGTCGTGAGTGGTATAGTTCTTCTCATGAACTTTTAGCTGTCGTGATGCGTACGTGATAACTTTATCCCATTGCATAAGTACGCATCCCAAACCTTGATGCGATGCATCACAGTACACTACGAAGTCATCGGTACCCTCGGGTAGTGATAAGATTGGTGCCTCGCACAACTTATCCTTGAGTAGTTGAAACGACTCTTCTTGTTTCTCACCCCAATCGAACTTCTTGTCCTTTTGGGTAAGGGAGGTTAGTGGTTGAGCAATTTTTGAAAAATTCTCGATAAACCTCCGATAATACCCCGCTAATCCCAAGAACTGTCGGACTTCAGTTGGAGTCTTGGGTGCTTCCCAGTTCTTAATTGCTTCGATCTTCGAGGGCTCTACCTGAATGCCTTTCTCGTTCACTATATGCCCGAGAAATTGCACTTCACGAATCCAAAACTCACATTTGGAAAACATCGCGTATAGTTTCTCCTTCTTGAGTAGTTCTAAGATGGTTCTCAAATGTTGTTCGTGCTTGTCTGCCGATCGTGAGTATATCAATATGTCGTTAATGAATACTTTGACGAATTTGTAGAGATACGGCTTGCACGTGGTTCATTAAATCCATGAAGACCGCCGGTGCGTTCGTTAAACCAAAAGGTATAACGAGAAACTCGTAATAACCATAACGAGTTCGAAAGGCCGTTTTCGGTATGCTTTCTTCTTGTATTCGTAGCTGGTGATACCCCGATCATAAGTCTATCTTGGAGTAGAAGCTCGAACCTTGCAGTTGGTCGAATAAGTCATCAATCCTCGGTAGGGGATACCGATTCTTGATGGTGAGTTTATTCAACTCCCTATAGTCGATACACATTCTGAATGTCCCGTCCTTCTTCTTCACAAAAAGAACTGGAGCTGTCACACCCCCAAAATCCACCCGCGGAGTACCACCGCTTGGGAGCGTGACTGACCAGGATCAAGCCATCAATCATATCAAACATAGCATTTAATATAAAAGTAAATAATGTAAATCATCATGACATGATTGATGTTTCAAAAACCAACATCGTTTAAGTAGCGGAAGCAATGTAAAGTAAACCCAAATAAAGTTATAAGTTCAATAATGATCCATCTGCCACAACGACCTGCTCCTCCCTTGTGCAAGCTCCATAAAGTACCTAAGGTCCTGCAAGGCATGCAGCAAATAATCAACAAACTAGTTGAGCGAGTTCACAGAAAGTAAGTTCGTAACATAGTGCATAAGTATAGCTAGTGGGGGCTTCCCATACTAGTGTGTAATAAAGGTGGGGGCTTCCCATGTTCATCCTGGCTAATGAGGGCTTCTCATTAACGGTACTTACTAGACTAACTTCCGACCATGTGTTCTTCTTTACCGAGAACAGGAAAACGTACAGGGTCACGTAGGCTTTACGTGACGTGCCCTTCCCCGAGGACAGTGGTACGCGTGGGGGCTACGTAGGCTTTACGCCGCGTGGCCTTCCGACCTGGAAGCCAGAGAATGGTATTGGGTTACGTAGGCTTTACGTAACGTGTCCTCCCGACCCGGGAGACATATGGCAAATATACTGGGTTACGTAGGCTTTACGTAACGTGTCCTGACTAACCTGAGGACGATGGTCTATAGTCTGGTATATGCGTAAGTACGAGTATCTCCTTTTACAATAACATATCCAACCCAATTCCCAACCCGGGAATCCCATGCCTTGGCTGTGTGAACTCACCTTGGTTTGCTCGGCAGATACACAAATAAAAGATTCTTGAACTAAGGGTGGTCAACCACGTCCTAACAGGGTTACCACACAAGTCAGGTTTGGTTCAAATAGTACACGTATACATCATGGCAATCACGTATGCACGTAAACATATTAAGTACACTACTTGTGCTATTCGGATGGTTGGGCCAAAGAACTTGTGCGAGCCCAACCATCTTGTGCGATGAGAGTCTAGGCCCAAACCTTACCCGGCCCAACTGAAAAACAACTCAAATATAATGTTCATTGATCCAATAACAATCGGCCCAAAATAAAAACAAGTAACAAACATCTTGTGCGTGTCCTATGGGTTGTGCGATTTGGGATTGGGCTTGAGGCCCAAACGGTTAATCAAGTGTCATAGCATGAACGAGTGAAGCTAGTCCAACCCGATAGTTAACATATAACAGTTAAGAAATCTCATGTACTTGTGCGATCCAGCTATTTACCCAGCCCAACCGTTCAAGTAACCCTTAACACTTACGGCCCAAATAACGAAGCAATTACTGGTGCGATAGATCTTGGGCTGTCCGGCCCAAAGTACAGCCTTGTGCGACCAGACTGCCTTTGTGCGACTGGGCTGCACTTGTACGACTGGACCAGTTTGTGCGATAGGTCTTGTGTGATCCGCCTAGTTGTGCGATTGGACTTCTTGTACACCAAGAAGTCTTGTGCGGTTGGTTTAACAACTCCACCATTCAAGCAATCAGTTATAATGAGTTTATCAGTTTCCTTTCTCAACAATCAATTAACATAATTTCAATAAATCGGTTAACCTAATATTGATCAAACATGCTTTCATCTTTAATTCATATGAACCCTAGTTATTACACTTATGAACAATAACAACAATCATACACTTAATCATATCATGATCCGATTTCATGAACATACTCACATGACCAAATATCAAAAACACCATTAAACATCAAACGATTAACAGAACTATTAACATGAATCCGTTTTACACATCACCTCATCACAACCGATTACCATATATCCTTACTTCCGATTTTTGTGTTAAGATCATGAGGTATATTCACATATATTGACTAGCCTAGATCGATCAACAACCATCATGTAACATCATGTGAGTGCATATCACATACAATCAAATAGTAAACAAGCAACATACACTAACCGGTTGGAAATCAAGAGAGAGGCGATGATCCTCTTGTGCCTTGTGCCGTCGGGTTCTAAGCAGCCGAGAGAGAGAGGGTTTAGGGTTGTGTGTGTTTTTGTGTTGGTAACAAATGAGAAACAAGGCCCCTAACAGCTTGTTTGTTCTCGTGAAAGGGAAGTGGGCCGAACCCCTTATGGACCGCCCTATGGGTCCGTGTACAAGAATGAGGCCCAAACGGCCTTGTGCGAGTGGTGTGTATGATGTGCGGTTCGAGTTATTAACATTTATATATATACAAAGCACACAATAACAAAACGTTTATTAAATCCAAACATATAATCCAGTTCACATATGCACGTAGCGTTACACAAAGCGAGTCTAAAGTTCGAGTTGTCACATTATCCCCAACTAATTGGAAATTTCGTCCCGAAATTTGGTATGCACTAACTGAGGAAGCTAGGTAAACTGTACTGTTCACTGGTTTTCCTGGGGTGTCACATCCTCCCCCCGTTGATCTGGAATTTCGTCCCGAAATTCCGAAGTAGTAGCTTCAGCCTCAGTAGTGGTTGCCTGGTTCCCGAATAAATGGGGGTACTTTTCTGTCATCCTGTCTTCGCGCTCCCAGGTGTACTCTGGGCCACGTTTGGAGTTCCAACGAACTCGGACAAGAGGGATTCTCTTGTGTTTGAGGACCTTCACATCCCGGTCCGTGATTTCTACTGGTTCCTCGACGAACTGCAACCGCTCGTCGATAGTGAGTTCCTTGTAAGGAATGATGAGGTTTTCATCTGATAGGCACTTCTTTAGGTTTGACACGTGAAAGACATTGTGAACTGCCCCGAGTTCAGCTGGTAGGTTCAACTTGTAAGCTACCTTGCCAATCTTTTCTATGATTTCGAATGGTCCGACATACCACGGATTCAGTTTGCCCCGTTTGCCAAATCGTACCACACCCTTCCAGGGTGAGACTTTCAATAAAACCCGGTCCCCGACCTCAAATTCCAAAGGCTTTCTACGCTTGTCCGCGTAGGCTTTCTGACGGTCGCGTGCTGCCGCCATGCGTTGTCGTATCTGTGCAATCTTTTCTGTGGCGTCCACTACAATCTCTGGACCCGTGATCTGACTATCTCCCACCTCTGCCCAACAGAGAGGTGACCGGCATTTACGCCCGTACAATGCCTCGAATGGAGCGGCTTGAATGCTGGTGTGATAACTATTATTATACGAGAACTCCACCAAAGGGAGGTGCTTTTCCCAGCCGTTGCCGAAATCGATAACGCATGCCCGAAGCATGTCTTCGAGAGTTTGAATCGTACGCTCAGACTGCCCATCCGTCTGAGGGTGATAAGCCGTGCTCATGTCTAGTCGTGAGCCAAAAGATTTATGCATCGCTTGCCAAAGTTCTGACGTGAATCGTGCGTCGCGATCCGAAATGATAGATGTGGGCACCCCGTGCCTCGAGACAACTTCTTTAAGATAGACGTCTGCGAGAGTGGAGAACTTGTCCGTTTCCTTAATCGGCAGGAAGTGTGCAGACTTGGTGAGTCGATCCACGATCACCCATATCGTATCGTTCCCACGCTGGGATCTAGGTAGGCCTGTAACGAAATCCATGGAAATTTCCTCCCATTTCCATTGCGGTATTTTAGGCTGCTGAAGTAGACCAGCTGGTTTCTGATATTCGACCTTGACTCTCGCACAGGTCAAGCATTTTCCAACGTACGTAGCAATGTGGGCCTTCATGCTAGGCCACCAATAAGTAGTGCTGATGTCGTGGTACATTTTATCCGACCCTGGATGTACCGAATAGCGAGACTTGTGAGCTTCATCCATTACAAGTTCGCGTAAACCGCCATAAAGTGGGACCCAAATCCGGCCCGTTACGTAGTAGGCGCCGTCTGCCTTCTGTTCCATTTGTTGTCGTGAGCCGCGTAAGGCTTCAGCCTTGACATTTTCGGGCTTCAATGCTTCTACCTGAGCATCTCGTATCTGCGTAGGGAGGCTAGACTGAATCGTAAGTTGTAGCGCTCGCACGCGCTTCGGTAAAGTGTCCTTTCGACTAAGGGCATCAGCCACCACATTGGCTTTGCCTGGATGATGCTTGATAGCGCATTCGTAGTCGTTAAGTAACTCGACCCATCGTCGTTGACGCATATTCAAATCCTTCTGCTTAAGGATATGCTCGAGACTCCTGTGATCGGTGTAAATCGTGCACCTGGTACCGTACAGGTAGTGTCGCCATATCTTAAGCGCGAAAACAACAGCTCCCAGCTCTAAGTCGTGCGTCGTGTAGTTGCGTTCGTGAATCTTGAGTTGACGTGAAGCGTAAGCGATAACCTTGTCGCGCTGCATTAACACACATCCCAGTCCCCGAATGGATGCATCACAATAAACCACGAAGTCGTCTGTGCCCTCTGGCAATGAGAGGATAGGTGCACTGCAAAGTCTATCCTTTAGGTGCTGAAAAGCCGTCTCCTGGGGCTCTCCCCAGCAATAAGTAACACCCTTCTGTGTCAGTAGCGTAAGCGGCTGAGCAATCTTCGAAAAGTCTCTAATAAACCGTCTGTAGTAACCTGCCAGACCC
The DNA here is from genome assembly GCF_002127325.2 of Helianthus annuus. Lineage (NCBI taxonomy): Eukaryota > Viridiplantae > Streptophyta > Magnoliopsida > Asterales > Asteraceae > Helianthus > Helianthus annuus. The sequence goes on from NC_035437.2 coordinate 79,942,017, forward strand.
AAGAATTGGCGTATTTCCGTTGGCGTACGCGGTGCAGGCCAGTTCCTGATCGAATCTACCTTGGATGGATCGACATGGATCCCATCCTTGTTTACCACATGGCCTAAGAAGTGGACTTCACGAAGCCAGAAGTCGCATTTAGAAAGCTTGGCGTACAACTGTTCCTTCCGAAGGAGTTCCAAAATGAGACGAAGATGCTGCTCGTGTTCCTCCTGACTCTTGGAGTAAATCAGAATGTCGTCGATGAAAACAATGACGAACTTGTCGAGATAGGGTTTGCACACCCTGTTCATCAGATCCATAAATACTGCAGGCGCGTTCGTTAACCCAAATGGCATGACGAGAAACTCGTAGTGTCCGTAACGAGTTCTGAAGGCTGTCTTGGAGACGTCCTCATCCCGGACTCTCAGCTGATGGTACCCCGACCTCAAATCTATCTTCGAATAGTAACACGACCCTTGCAACTGGTCGAATAAGTCGTCGATGCGCGGAAGAGGATAACGGTTCTTCACCGTCACCTTGTTGAGTTCACGGTAGTCGATGCACATCCTGAACGTACCGTCTTTCTTCTTCACGAAAAGTACTGGAGCTCCCCAAGGCGAAGAGCTTGGTCGTATGAAACCCTTTTCCAAGAGTTCTTGCAGCTGTTTTGACAATTCCTCCAATTCCGATGGAGCTAGACGATATGGTGCGCGAGCTATGGGTGCTGCTCCTGGAGCGAGCTCGATCTGAAATTCGACCTGACGATGAGGCGGTAAGCCAGGTAAGTCTTCAGGAAACACCTGAGGGTAATCACGTACAATTGGAATATCCTCCAATTTCTTTTCCTTTGCAGACGCATCTGAAACAAGAGCCAGAATGGCTGTATGACCCTTACGTAAGCATTTCTGAGCCTTCAAGAAAGAGATGATGCCAACCACAGCACCACTCTTGTCGCCTTGAACTTCTAGAGGTTCCTGACCCAAACGAGGAATGCGAATAACCTTTTCGCTGCATAGGATTTCTGCCTGGTGTTGGGATAACCAATCCATCCCAATCACAACGTCGAAGCTACCCAAAACTATGGGAATGAGATCAATAGGGAAGGCTTGACCAGCCAGGATAAGATTACAACCCTGAACTACGTGCGTGGCTTCTAGACTTTTACCGTTAGCTAACTCTACTACATGTTTGGTGGGTAAAAGTGTTGGTGCACGTTTTAGCAGTTGACACATTTTCACAGACATATAGCTTGTATCCGCACCCGAGTCAAATAATACAGTAACGTAAATATTGTCGAGGAGAAACTTACCCATAACAACGTTGGGATCGTTCACTGCGTCGCCTCGACCTAGCACAAAAGCGCGACCACGAGCTTCATTGCCGTTGTTGTTGTTGTTTCCACCGTTGTTGTTGCCGTTGCCCTGGTTGTTGTTGTTGCGATTCTGGTTCAACTGAGGACAATCGCGTTTGAAGTGACCTTCAGCCCCACACTGGAAACATCCCCGGTTTCCACGCTGTGGCTGCTGCTGCTGATTCTGGTTCTGTGGAGCTGGTTGCTGAGGCTGCTGATTCTGATTCGCAGGACGAGGGCTCCTACAGTCTTTAGCCTCGTGCCCCATCTTAAGACACCTTTGACAACGACCCTTGTTGCACGGGCCGTGGTGATGCCTGTTGCAGTTGTGGCACCTAGGTTGGCTACCCTGATATCTCCTCTGTCTGTGACCACTAGAGGATTGCTGACTGGGACTCTGATAGTGGTCAATCTTCTGCTGCTGAGATTGTGGCTGAACAGATGCTGAACCTTTGCTGGAATCCCCATCCCACTTTCTTTTACTGTCACCAGATGTAGCAGGAGTAACTGAGGTGGTGACGTTAGCAGTAGCATTAACACGCTTGGGCAGTTTATTCTGATCCACTGCCTGATCAGTGATACGGTGAGCGAGGCGCTGGATTTCCTGGATGTTTTCGAGGTTAGCCGACGTCACGTGGCTTTGAATCTCTGGCGCCAATCCCTTGAGATACAACTCAATGCGCTTGTATGGAGGGTCCACCATAGTAGGACACAGAACGGCCAGCTCATTGGACCGTTTAGTATACGCTTCGATTTCTGACCCAACCATCTTCAGATTGTACAGTTCGTCTTCCAGCTTGTGAATATCCTCACGTGTGCAATACTCACGCTTGATGAGTTCCTTGAAATCGTTCCATGGGGTGGCGTTAGCAGCTGCCAACCCTAAAATCTGAACTTGGGCGTTCCACCAAGTCAGTGCTATTCCTTCCAAAGTACCAGTAGCAAACTTGACCTTGCGAGCCTCAGGGCACTCGCACATTTCGAATACTGATTCTAGCTTCTCGAACCAGTGGAGGAGTCCCACTGCCCCCTCTGTGCCGCTGAAAGAGTTTGGACGACAGTCCATGAAGTTCTTGAACGTGCAGACAGGCTGCTGCGCGTGTTGACCTATTGTGTACGAATAGGACGAAGTTAAATACGGGAGTTAATATAGGATCTAAAGATCCTAGTGTGTGCCTATACTGCAGGATATACTACCTGCTTGAGCTGCTGCAACTGCCGCAGCAACTTGAGCTTGAACAAGAGCCTCTAGCTGGGCTTGTGTCATGTTGATTCGTCCAGACATGATCTTCATAGTAACAAGTAACATACGTAAGAATGGTTCGCGAGTAGGGCGATGACAGAAAAGCGTAGGCATATAGGTGTTCTCATGAAATCAAAGCATGTGTATCTAAGCGTAATGCGAGCAAAGTTCTAAGCAGTTCTAGCAAACAGGCAATAAACATAAACCTTATTACCTAGGATGTCGAGTCTTGCACGTGGAGCGAAGCGTCGTTGTGGATCGTTGAGAGCACTGTACTGGTTATAGTCCGGTTTTAATAAAAACGTTTTTCCCATATTAAAACCAAGTTCTCTATAACCAATGGCTCTGATACCAATCTGTCACACCCCCAAAATCCACCCGCGGAGTACCACCGCTTGGGAGCGTAACTGACCAGGATCAAGCCATCAATCATATCAAACATAGCATTTAATATAAAAGTAAATAATGTAAATCATCATGACATGATTGATGTTTCAAAAACCAACATCGTTTAAGTAGCGGAAGCAATGTAAAGTAAACCCAAATAAAGTTATAAGTTCAATAATGATCCATCTGCCACAACGACCTGCTCCTCCCTTGTGCAAGCTCCATAAAGTACCTAAGGTCCTGCAAGGCATGCAGCAAATAATCAACAAACTAGTTGAGCGAGTTCACAGAAAGTAAGTTCGTAACATAGTGCATAAGTATAGCTAGTGGGGGCTTCCCATACTAGTGTGTAATAAAGGTGGGGGCTTCCCATGTTCATCCTGGCTAATGAGGGCTTCTCATTAACGGTACTTACTAGACTAACTTCCGACCATGTGTTCTTCTTTACCGAGAACAGGAAAACGTACAGGGTCACGTAGGCTTTACGTGACGTGCCCTTCCCCGAGGACAGTGGTACGCGTGGGGGCTACGTAGGCTTTACGCCGCGTGGCCTTCCGACCTGGAAGCCAGAGAATGGTATTGGGTTACGTAGGCTTTACGTAACGTGTCCTCCCGACCCGGGAGACATATGGCAAATATACTGGGTTACGTAGGCTTTACGTAACGTGTCCTGACTAACCTGAGGACGATGGTCTATAGTCTGGTATATGCGTAAGTACGAGTATCTCCTTTTACAATAACATATCCAACCCAATTCCCAACCCGGGAATCCCATGCCTTGGCTGTGTGAACTCACCTTGGTTTGCTCGGCAGATACACAAATAAAAGATTCTTGAACTAAGGGTGGTCAACCACGTCCTAACAGGGTTACCACACAAGTCAGGTTTGGTTCAAATAGTACACGTATACATCATGGCAATCACGTATGCACGTAAACATATTAAGTACACTACTTGTGCTATTCGGATGGTTGGGCCAAAGAACTTGTGCGAGCCCAACCATCTTGTGCGATGAGAGTCTAGGCCCAAACCTTACCCGGCCCAACTGAAAAACAACTCAAATATAATGTTCATTGATCCAATAACAATCGGCCCAAAATAAAAACAAGTAACAAACATCTTGTGCGTGTCCTATGGGTTGTGCGATTTGGGATTGGGCTTGAGGCCCAAACGGTTAATCAAGTGTCATAGCATGAACGAGTGAAGCTAGTCCAACCCGATAGTTAACATATAACAGTTAAGAAATCTCATGTACTTGTGCGATCCAGCTATTTACCCAGCCCAACCGTTCAAGTAACCCTTAACACTTACGGCCCAAATAACGAAGCAATTACTGGTGCGATAGATCTTGGGCTGTCCGGCCCAAAGTACAGCCTTGTGCGACCAGACTGCCTTTGTGCGACTGGGCTGCACTTGTACGACTGGACCAGTTTGTGCGATAGGTCTTGTGTGATCCGCCTAGTTGTGCGATTGGACTTCTTGTACACCAAGAAGTCTTGTGCGGTTGGTTTAACAACTCCACCATTCAAGCAATCAGTTATAATGAGTTTATCAGTTTCCTTTCTCAACAATCAATTAACATAATTTCAATAAATCGGTTAACCTAATATTGATCAAACATGCTTTCATCTTTAATTCATATGAACCCTAGTTATTACACTTATGAACAATAACAACAATCATACACTTAATCATATCATGATCCGATTTCATGAACATACTCACATGACCAAATATCAAAAACACCATTAAACATCAAACGATTAACAGAACTATTAACATGAATCCGTTTTACACATCACCTCATCACAACCGATTACCATATATCCTTACTTCCGATTTTTGTGTTAAGATCATGAGGTATATTCACATATATTGACTAGCCTAGATCGATCAACAACCATCATGTAACATCATGTGAGTGCATATCACATACAATCAAATAGTAAACAAGCAACATACACTAACCGGTTGGAAATCAAGAGAGAGGCGATGATCCTCTTGTGCCTTGTGCCGTCGGGTTCTAAGCAGCCGAGAGAGAGAGGGTTTAGGGTTGTGTGTGTTTTTGTGTTGGTAACAAATGAGAAACAAGGCCCCTAACAGCTTGTTTGTTCTCGTGAAAGGGAAGTGGGCCGAACCCCTTATGGACCGCCCTATGGGTCCGTGTACAAGAATGAGGCCCAAACGGCCTTGTGCGAGTGGTGTGTATGATGTGCGGTTCGAGTTATTAACATTTATATATATACAAAGCACACAATAACAAAACGTTTATTAAATCCAAACATATAATCCAGTTCACATATGCACGTAGCGTTACACAAAGCGAGTCTAAAGTTCGAGTTGTCACAGGAGCTCCCCAAGGTGAGAAGCTTGGTCTAATGAATCCCTTATCCAACAACTCTTGAAGTTGTGTGGACAATTCCTGCAACTCAGAAGGTGCTAATCGATATGGAGATCTGGCTACATGTGCTGCTCCCAGTACTAAGTCGATGTGAAACTCGACTTGTCGAATTGGTGGTAGTCCCGGCAAGTCGTCAGGAAAGACTTCAGGAAAGTCTCTTATCACGGGAATGTCTTTCAGCTGCGGCCCCTCGGCCTTCTTGTCGACAACATGCGCAAGGAATGCAATACCACCCTTCCGTAAGCACTTTTGTGCCTTCATACAATTGATAATCTGCATTGGCGTGTCGCGCTTATCTCCATGTATAACAAGTGCCTCTTCGTCCAGTAGTGGTAGGCGTATGACCTTCTCATGGCACACGACTTCGGCTCGGTTATCGGATAGCCAATCCATTACAACCACTACGTCGAAACTACCCAACTCCACGGGTAAGAGATCGATATTGAACGTTCGTTCGCCAAGTTCTAAGGAACATCCCTTAGCAACTTCCTCAGACTCGACTAGTTTACCATTTGCCAATTCTATTCGACTAGTTTACCCTTGCATCCTTTTGAGAGTTATTCTGTCGCCTGTTGTTGTTGTTGTTGTTGTTGTTGTTGTTACTGTTGTTGTTGGGGTTATTGTTGTTAGGGTTGTTGTTAGTGTTGTTGTTGTTGTTGTTACCACGGGTTCCCTTCTTGAAATTCGAGTACTTCATCTTCCCACTGTTGGAAGACTCGACATGTGTTTCCTTCTTCTCATCACCTTTATCTAAGAATATATTCATCCTGACCCCGTCTTCAGTGAGGCTCACGGCTATAGTCACAGCCTGAGTAATAGTCGTGGGCTTAGCTGTAGTAACCAGACTCTGAATCTTGGGAGAAAGCCCCCAGATGTAGCGTTCGATACGCTTGTATTCCGGTGATACAAGATAAGGAATCACGCCGGACGGATCATGAAACCTTTGCGTATATCCAGTGATATCAGCTACGATCATGGTAAGGTGCCAAAACTCGTTCTCGAACTTCTGGAGTTCAGCACGAGAACAGTACTTATCCCTCATACGTTCCTTCAGTTCATCCCATGTCAACGCATATGCAGCGTTATCACCCAAAGTTTGCACTTGTAAGTTCCACCATGTAAGGGCCTCATTGAGAAACATGCCAGTAACGAAAGTGACATGCTAATTAGCGGAACATCTGCTCATTCTGATAGTGGAATCCGTTTTCTCAGTCCATCGCACGAAAGCCACAGCACCGCCCGTGCCATCATAGTTAAGTGGCTTGCAGTCCAGAAACTGCTTGAATGTGCACCCTGAAATTGGACAAACGGATTATGAATGAGCAAACAGTGAATCGCACGAATAGATCCCGAAAGGATTTGAATGAGTTGTCATACAAAAAATGACTAAACATTACCATTAGTATTGTTTCCGTTTGAAGTACCGCCTGTTCCGCCAGTGTCACCACTAGTTTCGACGCGCGATGCTTCGTATAGTGCTATGGCTTGTGTTATCCTTTCTTCAATTAGTGCATTCAGTTCTGCCTCAGTCGGAGGCATTGGTGGGGTGGGGGTGGATTAACTGTCCGTGAACGTAAAGCTCTCCTTGGTGGCATGATTCTTCCAAAGGAGAAATAGGATAAAGATTAGACGTTGATTTGGTTTGTTAAATATTTTTACTGAGTAAGAAGAAAGAAAAATATATTCATAACATTAATAGCAATATCACCAAGAAACATATAATGCGAGTAAATAAGTTAACATAAGCAATAAGATATGTCCAACTAGACCATTCAGATGCATATAAGAGATAACACCAAGTTTTTCATATATATCATTCAACCGGTTACATAATCGTTTGAAAGGAAACAAAATGGACTCGGGCTACATAACCCGGTCATACTAGTCTAGTACAACAAAAGAGATAACAAAATCTTCCTTCTAACTGTGTGATATGCTGTATGTCAGTTGTCTTCAAAACTTGGTGGAGCATTAATATGTACACAAAACGGGTAATTACATCCCATTACAAAAGATAACCTGCAAGTGAACGTCTATGGTGGAGGGGGGATAGGTGGTGGAGTCAAAACTACCAAACCATGAAGGTGAGTAAACTCCTCCTCGAGTTCATGAACTCGGCAGATAAGAAAGTCTATCTGCTACACGAGTGTCAGCACACAAGCACGTAAGTCAGGTGGAAAAGCAGGTGGTGGTGGTGGAGCATGTGGTGGTGCATGAATTGGTGGTGGTGGTCTAGCGTCTTCAAGCAGCTGAAGCTCATGGACTCTACGAAAGAGTATGTCGACCTGAAGTTGTAGAGATAGCAGAAGATCGTCGGTAGTAACAGCTGGGTAATGCAATGGGTGGTATGGATCTGACCTGGGCATAACATGAGGTGGAGAGTGTGGCGTAGTAAGAGACTCGGCAGGGTGTGACAACCCTCACTAAACCAGGTATCCGTACGACTTAATTAATGACTAATTACTGCTTAATTACTGTGCTTGCTTGAAATTGCTGATGAACTGCTACTTGATTTCTGATACTTGTACGTACCTGCATCATACTTTAATTACCGTCACTACATTATTTACATACTGGACTCTAGTGACAAACATGATGCACAAAAGCACAGTAGCACTACAAACGGATAACCTACTGAACATGCTGATAAAGCCAGCATCAGGTAGACACTGCCTCTAAGGCCTGTATGAGCCAGAAATATTTCACTACACCAATAGAGAGTGTAGGGATATGAGGGTTGTAGAACTGTGTCACTAGGTGATAGTTATAGTGACCGGATGTGCCTAAAATGTACTTTATATACAAAATTCTGCACTTTAAATAAAAATTCAGCATTTAGCTAACTAGTAAAGTGCCAAAACATGAGAAAAATATTACTAGACACTTTCCAAAGTGTCGGGAATAAATTGTGTCACCAAAAATAATATTAAAGACACTTTATATACTTATTTAGCACATTAACGGAGTAATATCCAACCGTACAACCGGACTTAACCCAGGGCATAAAAATATTGACATGACATGGTTTTTCTTTTTCTGAGCCAGTTAGGGTCCCCGAATACCCTAACACCCGTTATAAATGACTACACACATAATAATCTAAATTAAAGTTCCTAATTAACTAACTATCACTTAACTTTAGTTGAAATTGAACAAATTTCCCCACCCCATTACAACCGTTCGGTTCTCCTAGAGAACCACCACCACAAGCTTTTAATTATTAAATTAGCCATTGCTAAATATCTTGACTACACAATACTCATTGGATAATTAGAGGACATGGATTATAAATAACACCTCAAGACCATCCATTTCATTCTCACCACACTTAACAAAATTCACCATCTCCCCCTCTTGTCAACACTCTCGGCCGAACACCACTAGGATCACCTCACCATTTTCCAATTTCAACTTTGTCATTTTATATAATTACAAGTGGGCTAGAGTGCATACGAGGAGACCCGGCGCTTGTGGAATCACAAGGACCTCTCTACGCCGCTATTATCCACCTATTTTTCGGCTAGATTCTTCCCTAGCCTTGAGCTAGTAGTAAGTGACTCTAAACGCCTTCTTGATCCATACTAAAGTGGTTAATAAGAATTGTGTCGGTTGAAAATTATGAACACTAAAGATCAAAATTAAAAGTCTACTAAAATGTTAAAAAAATGTTGGTTAAAAGCTATGTTGTTGTGTAAATCCTGCAAGACTTGTTTTGTGTAATTATTTAGTGCCGATCTATGTTGTGGTAGCTCGGATCATCGTCTAACCCGGATTGGTCATGTTCATGAAACATGACATAGAGTATGTTCTAGTGTAAAAAGGGTTAAATGATGAAACTCTACCACACACTAAACATGAACTTGTGTAAAATCGATTTTACTTATGAAATAGTGTTTAAAACTAGTAGATCTACGGATCTACAAGCGGTATTTTCAAGGAACCGAGTGTCAAAGAAACCATGTTTTCTAAAGACGGATCTTACACTAACAAGAATGATTTTTAGACTTGTGTAGCACAAAAACTCGACAAAATAACTATTTTTGTAAAAATAGACAAGAAGTTGTAAAGATGGAATTTCTTTAAAAACGAGGTTTTTACGAAATCGGATTGCCTTATATAAAGACCCGCTAAAAGTAATGGGATTTACTTCATAATTTTAGAAAACTACAAGTTCATGGGATTTTTGCGATTTATATATTTATTGACTAGTTTGTTGTTTGGAACATTGTTTTGATTGAATGAAAAGATTGTTGGTTTGATTTATAAAAGAAAATGATACGCTTGAAAGCGTGGCCACCTCCAGTTACAGAGGAAACTCTGGCGAAATTTTTCCAAAAACCTAACACTTGGAATTATTTTCACTATAAGTGTTAGAAATACTTTTCGACATGTTTTCAAAATATAAGTTTCGCCACGACTTTATTTACAAAATATCGGAGGTGGGATTTCACAAAATTTGTCACACCCCCAAAATCCACCTGCGGAGTATCACCGCTTGGGAGCGTGACTGACCAGGATCAAGCCACCAATCATATCGAACGTGTAGTTAATGTCAAGTATAATAAATGTAAACCAATTATTCAATACGATTGATGTTCCAACAAAACATAATTCAAGTAGCGGAAGCGTAATAATGATATCCAATGTATGTAAATAGTTCAAGTGTTGTAAGTATAACATAACATCCACGATCCAATCTCCACAACGACCTGCTCCTCCCTGTGCAAGCTCCATATGTACCTAATGTCCTGCAAGGCATGTAACAGAGGATCAACAACTAGTTGAGCGAGTTCACAGTTTACAGTTCAGTAATAGTATAGCGTGAGTAGTAGTATGTTCGTTTGTTATGTCACGTATCGTATTAGTTTCCATCGCGGCCTCCCAGGCAGGTATGCGAAGATATTAGGGGATGTTCATCCCAAGTATTCTAGACTAGGTTTATCTGTATCGCGGCCTACCAGGCAGGTGTGCGAAGATTAGTAAATTACAGTTCGCGGCCTTCCAAAGGCAGGTGTGCGAAGTCAGTCATAATATCGCGGCCAACTCTTGGCAGGTGTGCGAAGATCAGTTCAATAAGTGTTACTAGTCTAGTCGTAGTTCAATCAGCGGAGAATGTACCATAGTTCATCAAATCACATCACTACGTTCCAATATAGATAGGTACCAGTAAACAATCAAATCCCATTCCCACCCTGGGAACCCCATGCCTTGGCTGTGTGAACTCACCTTGGTTTGCTCGGTATGTTATTGCTTCTAGAGTTAGTTAAATGTATAGGTCCGCTACACACGACCTAGGATGCATTGTACGTGATTCAATGTAAGTGTTACATTCAAGTAGGGTTTACATGTTATTAATGTCTAAACAGTTGTGATCTGTGTGAGGGTTGTGTACAGGATGAGAGGATGAGAATTGTTCGCACATATAAGATCATGTAGTACCATTCAATAGCATATAGTCACATATAGTACATGCAGTAAGCTTTAACTGTTTGTCCTAAACTCAGGTTACACGTCACTTATAGCGTTCAAACAACATTATTCAAATCGTGTGTTCATCATCATCAAATTCGTTATTTATTATTAGCGGTTTATTATAATCGTTTACTGCATGCATATCATGAAACCGTATATATATCATTCAGTATTCGATCATCAGAACAATCACACAACATCAGACAATTACACATCAGACAAGTGTGGGGGGGGGGGTTTCCCCTGTTTGAAACTCGGACATGTATGATCATGTTAAACTCGGTCCAATGATCAGCCCATTAAACTCGGACCTCAATTGCATACAATAAACTCGGACCAATGAACATAATATAAACTCGGATCTGACTTGATTGCTTAAACTCGGGCCACACTTATTATTTAAACTCGGGCCACACTTATTACATAAACTCGGATCAGGCTTGATGACAACAAACTCGGACCATGTGGAAACCCTTCAAGAAACTCGGACCATGATAACCATTATACTCGGACATATGTGTTAATAAATAAACTCGGACTAAAGTACATTCCTTAAATTCGGACTCCTTGTAATGTTATAAAAACTCGGCCAGTGGGGGTTAAACTCGGACTTGTGCAAAGTCGGACCACCCACAACATTTCAAAAGTCGGACCTTTAGTTATATATGAAAGTCGGACTAAGCTTTTGCATGAAAAGTTATACAATAAAGTCGGACCAACCACAAGCTGGTCGATTAAACTCGGTCCACTCTTAATGAATTAAACTCGGTCCATATTTGCTTAATTTAAACTCGGACCTCATCATACAAGAGGGTTTAAAACCTCGGACAGGGTGTGGGGTTTGAAGCTCGGACTAATAATCATTTAGAACCTCTGACAATTACAAGTTCATTCACAAACTCAGACGACAAACACATACGAATGCTCAAGTTTTGACATAATCGTATCAGTTACACTTTTCCATCCATCGGTTACGTACTCTGGTTCATACAGTCTAACCCTAATTCATACATTCACAACATCGAATCAAGTAAATCATGTATGTTTGTGACAATACAATCATATCAATCATCAACCAGTGATTACACAATAATTAACATCTATTGGAAACACAGAACTATCATATGATGAACTAGGGTTTATACATACTACAAGAATCAAAAGTTGATATCAATCAAGCAATCAATTAAGGTTTTCATGAACACATAATCAATAAACAATTACCTTGAGTGATTCTAGAGAAATAGAGAAATCGAAAGTGATGAATGCCATGTGCCAATGATGGTGGTGATGATGATTGCTAGAGAGATGAATGTACGTGCTTTGGTTTTTGTGCCAAATGATTAGTGAAAGAGTTTAGGGTTATGTATTACTAGAATTCCACTAATTGTCCTCTACATCCTCAAGTATTATATTTTACAATAGTGCACTATTCCAATTAATTACACAGTTTCACCACCAAGTTTACACATTTGACAAGTTTATCATAATTAACACATAGTCATGCACAATCACACAATACACTTCATTATACCAAACGTAAACAATTCCATAGTAATCAATTGTGCAATTTAAACAGCTAAACAATACTTGAACGTGCAATAAATGCGAAATAAGAATCTTGGAAATTCGAGTTGTCACATTATCCCCAACTTGAAAGAAATTTCGTCCCGAAATTTGGTACGCACTCACTGAGGAAGCTAGGTAAGTTATATCGTTCACTGGTTTTCCTGGGGTGTCACATCATCCCCCCCGTTGATTTGGAATTTCGTCCCGAAATTCAGTAGTAGTAGCTTCAGCCTCAGTAGTGGTTGCATTGGTTTCGAAATAACTGGGGTACTTTTCTGTCATCTGGTCTTCGCGTTCCCAGGTGTACTCTGGGCCACGTCGGGAGTTCCAACGAACTCGAACAAGAGGGATTCTCTTGTGTTTGAGGACCTTAACATCCCGGTCCATGATTTCAACTGGTTCCTCGACGAACTGCAACCGCTCGTCGATAGTGAGTTCCTTAAAAGGAATTATGAGGGTCTCATCTGACAGGCACTTCTTCAGATTCGACACGTGAAATACATTGTGAACTGCACCGAGTTCAGCTGGTAGGTTCAGTCTGTAGGCTACTGGGCCTATTCTTTCAGTGATTTCGATCGGTCCAACATACCGTGGATTGAATTTGCCTCGTTTTACCAAATCGAACCACACCCTTCCAGGGTGAGACTTTAAGTAATACCCGGTCCCCGACCCGAAATTCCAAAGGCTTGCTACGCTTGCCCGCGTAGGCTTTCTGACGGTCGCGTGCTGCCGCCATGCGTTGTCGTATTTGTGCAATCTTTTCCGTGGCGTCCACTACAATCTCTGGACCCGTAATCTGACTATCCCCCACCTCTGCCCAACAGAGAGGTGACTGGCATTTACGTCCGTACAATGCCTCAAATGGAGCGGCTTGTATGCTGGTATGATAACTGTTATTGTATGAAAACTCCACTAAAGGGAGATGCTTTTCCCAGCCGTTGCCGAAATCGATAACACACGCTCGGAGCATGTCTTCTAAAGTTTGAATCGTGCGCTCAGACTGCCCATCTGTCTGAGGGTGATATGCTGTGCTCATGTCTAATCGTGAGCCGAAGGATTTGTGCATCGCTTGCCATAGCTCTGACGTGAATCGTGCATCCCGATCCGAAATAATGGAGGTGGGCACCCCGTGCCTCGAAACAACTTCTTTAAGATAGATGTCTGCGAGAGTGGAGAACTTATCCGTTTCCCTTATAGCCAGGAAGTGTGCAGACTTGGTGAGTCGATCCACGATCACCCATATAGTGTCATTCCCACGCTGGGATCTAGGTTGTGACAACTCGAACTTTAGACTTGCTTTGATGTAACGTTACGTGCTTATGAGAACTGAATTATATGATTTTAAGTGAATATTTGTTATGTGCGTATGTATGTTATGTGTTGCACGAGCCCAAACTACACAAACCGGCCACACAAGCCCATTTGGGCCACACTTTGAAATCGGACCCCACTAGGTAACCGAGTTGGGCTCGGCCCACTCCCCACTCGCAAACACTAAACCCTTTGGTAAGGGTTTGATTCTCATTGTTGTTACAATTTTCATAACACACACACACCCTACTTGCTCTCTCTCTCTCTCGGCTCGCTTGGAACCCGACGGCAAGAACACCCCTACTCGGATCACCCTCTTCTCCTTCTTTAATCCGGTTAGTGATTATGTTATTGATTGTGTGTTATTGGTTGTTTATTGATGATTGCTTAATACTCGAAGGATTCTTGTTAACATGCTATGAATAATAATATTACTAATCAATGATAGATAATGATCATGTAATTGGCTTGCACACGAATCGGATATATATGAATGTATCGGCTGTTATGTATTGTTTGATCGGATATGATTAGTAACCGAGATCCATGTTAGAATGTATAATTATTGATGAGTTGTTTAAGGGTTATTCATGTTGTTCATACGAATTAAGGTTTAGAAAACCCTGTTTGATCGATAATTTCTTGAATGGTAAACTGTTAGTTGTTAATTGATTTTGGAAACTGACAACGATAATTGATTTGCATAAATGTTGTAACTGAATTGCATGAAATCAGGAAGGCTGTTACACATTTGGTTGCGACTCGGATTGCGAGTCGGAACCCCACTCGAGACCACAAACAGCACAAGCCGAGATCACGGTTGCGAGTCCCGTTGCGACTCGTAACCAGACCATGATGAGCCGAAATCATCAGTTGCGACTCGCAACCTCCTATTGCGACTCGTAATCTCCGGCTGTGACTCGTAACCGGGCCATGATGAACCGAGACCACCTGTTGCGACTCGAGATCGCTGGTTGCGACTCGAGACCTCCTTTGCACGTACACTGTTTTGGGCCTACGCTGTCACGGGCCCAACCTTATAGCTGTTATGTTATTGGACTTGTTTACATAGTTGCTAATTGGACTACTTATGTTAATTGGGCCGACTACTTGGACTCGTTACTTGATATGAACTGCTGATACGGTTATGTGATTTGCCATGATCATACTTGATACCATACGTGATACAAACGTGCTACATACGAACCTAACTTGCATAGTAACCATGATAGGACGTGGTTGATTTCTTACCTGTATACTTGAGCATTATACTGTCTGCCGAGCAAACCCAGGTGAGTTCACACTTCTACTAAGGCATGGGATTCCCGGGTCGTGGGAATGGGATTAAAGGTTACAATTGACTAAGAACGAACATATGTTTTTCCTAGACTATCACCTACCATGGTCCTCGGATGTCAGGACGGTTCCGTAGGTTAGGATAACACCTACGTGGTCATATGCCAATTACTGCCTCGGATGTCAGGCACGCACGTAAAACCTACGTGTACGCATTACTTACTTCTATCCTCGGTACAAAGGATACGTACGTGAAACCCACGTACACCCCCGCGTCTCCTATCCTCGGTTATGAAGGATACGTACGTAAGACCTACGTACACCCCATACGCGCTACTGTTCTCGGAAGAAGAGCAGGGATGGTACGAGTAGTTGATACGTATAGTCTAGTGGTCAAATAACATGGGAAGCCCCCACCTATATAACTTACTATCGGCCCAGTAGAGCCACCCTTACTTACTGTTACGCACTTATTTACTGTGAACTCGCTCAACTAGTTTGTTGATCATTCTGTTACATGCCTTGTAGATCGTTAGGTACATGGAGCTTGCACGAGGAGGAGCCGGTCGTTGTGGACAAGGAACGTATTACTTTGATTAGACACTTATGACATTTCAGTATTTTAACTTGGGTTTATAACAATGCTTCCGCTACTTAAACAATGCTTGGTTATGAAATATCGATCATGTCAGGATGAACTACTTAATGACTTTTATTATTATTAAATGTTATGTTTGATATGATTGATGGCTTGATCCTGGTCACGTCACGCCTCCAAGCGGTGGTACTCCGCGTGTGGATTTTGAGGGTGTGACAGATTGGTATCAGAGCCATTGGTTATAGAGAACTTGGTTTTAATATGGGAAAACGTTTTTATTAAAACCGGACTATAACCAGAACAGTGCTCTCAACGATCCACAACGACGCTTCGCTCCACGTGCAAGACTCGACATTTTAGGTAATAAGGTTTATGTTTATTGCCTACTTGCTAGAATTACTTAGAACTTTGCTCGTGGTATGCTTAGACTACAATGCTCACTATTTGCTATTGCTTAAGAACCCTTACGTGCTTACGCTTTTCTGTCATCGCACTATTCGCGAACTTTTCTCACCTATTTCGCCTTTGACATGAAGATCAATGGCTGGAAGAATCAACATGACACAAGCCCAGTTAGAGGCTCTTGTTCAAGCCCAAGTTGCTGCGGCAGTTGCAGCAGCTCAAGCAGGTAGTATATCCTGCAGTATAGGCACACACTAGGATCCCTAGATCCTACATTCACTCTTGTATTTAACTTGCCCTATTCGTACACAATAGGTCAACACGCGCAGCAGCCTGTCTGCACTTTCAAGAACTTCATGGACTGTCGTCCAAACTCTTTCAGCGGCACAGAAGGAGCGGTTGGACTCCTCCACTGGTTCGAGAAGCTAGAATCAGTATTCGAGATGTGCGAGTGCCCTGAGGCTCGCAAGGTCAAGTTTGCTACTGGCACCTTGGAAGGAATCGCGCTAACCTGGTGGAACGCGCAGGTGCAGATTCTTGGGTTGGCAGCTGCTAACGCCACCCCATGGAACGATTTTAAGGAACTCATCAAGCGTGAGTATTGCACGCGTGAAGACATTCACAAGCTGGAAGACGAGCTGTATAATCTGAAAATGGTTGGATCAGAGATTGAAGCGTATACTAAACGGTCGAATGAGCTGGCCGTGCTGTGTCCAACTATGGTGGACCCTCCATACAAGCGCATTGAGTTGTATCTCAAGGGATTGGCGCCAGAAATTCAGAGCCACGTGACGTCGGCTAACCTCGAAAACATCCAGGAAATCCAACGCCTCGCTCATCGCATCACCGATCAGGCAGTGGAACAGAATAAACTGCCAAAGCGTGTCAGCGCTACTACTACAGTCACTCCTTCAGCTACTCCCGTTACCCTCAGTGACAACAAGAGGAAATGGGAGGGGGATTCAAGCAAAGCATCAGTTTCGGTTCAGTCCCAGAATCAGCAGCGAAAGACTGACAACTATCAAAGCCCTAACCAGCAGTCGTCAGGTAGCCCCAGGCAGGGTGGATATCGCGGAAATCTTCCAAAGTGCAACAACTGCAACAAACACCACAACGGTCAGTGTAACAAGGGTCGTTGTCAAAGATGCCTCAAGATGGGTCACGAGGCCAAAGACTGTAGAAGCCTTCGTCCTGCGAACCAAAATCAGCAGCAGCCTCACGCTCAGCCCAACCAACAACAGAGCAACAAGGGATGCTACAATTGTGGTGCTGAAGGCCACATCAAGAGACACTGCCCACAGCTCAACAGGAACCAGAACAACAACAACAACAATCAGGGCAATGGCAACAACAACAATGGGGGAAACAACAACGGCAACGAGGCAAGGGGCCGTGCATTCGTACTAGGTCGTGGTGACGCAGTGAACGATCCCAACGTTGTTATGGGTAAGTTTCTCCTCGACAATATTTACGTTACTGTCTTATTTGATTCGGGTGCGGATACAAGCTATATGTCTGTGAAAATGTGTCAACTGCTAAAACGTGCACCAACACTTTTACCCACCAAACATGTAGTAGAGTTAGCTAACGGTAAAAGTCTAAAAGCCACGCACGTAGTTCAGGGTTGTAACCTTATTCTAGCTGGTCAAGCCTTTTCTATTGACCTCATTCCCATAGTTTTGGGAAGTTTCGACGTTGTGATTGGGATGGATTGGTTATCCCAACACCAGGCAGAAATCTTATGCAGCGAGAAGATTATTCGCATTCCCCGTTCTGGTCAGGAACCTCTTGAAGTTCAAGGCGACAAGAGTGGTGCAGTGGTTGGCATCATCTCATTCTTGAAGGCTCAGAAGTGCTTACGTAAAGGACACACAGCCATTTTGGCTCTTGTTTCAGACGCATCAGTAAAGGAAAAGAAATTAGAGGATATTCCAATTGTACGTGATTACCCTCAGGTGTTTCCTGAAGATTTACCTGGCTTACCGCCTCATCGTCAGGTTGAATTTCAGATCGAGCTCGCTCCAGGAGCAGCACCCATAGCTCGCGCACCATATCGTCTAGCTCCATCAGAATTGGAAGAACTGTCAAAGCAACTGCAAGAACTCTTGGAAAAGGGTTTCATTCGTCCAAGCTCTTCGCCTTGGGGAGCTCCAGTACTTTTTGTGAAAAAGGACGGTACGTTCAGGATGTGCATCGACTACCGGGAACTCAACAAGGTGACGGTGAAGAACCGTTATCCTCTTCCGCGCATAGACGACTTATTCGACCAGTTGCAAGGGTCGTGCTACTATTCGAAGATAGACTTAAGGTCTGGGTATCACCAGCTGAGAGTCCGGGATGAGGACGTCTCCAAGACAGCCTTCAGAACTCGTTACGGTCACTACGAGTTTCTCGTCATGCCGTTCGGGTTAACGAACGCGCCTGCTGTATTTATGGATCTTATGAACAGGGTGTGCAAACCCTATCTTGACAAGTTTGTCATAGTATTCATCGACGACATTCTGATTTACTCCAAAAGTCAGGAGGAACACGAGCAGCATCTTCGCCTTATTTTGGAACTCCTTCGGAAGGAACAGCTGTACGCTAAGTTTTCTAAATGCGACTTCTGGCTTCGTGAAGTCCACTTCTTAGGCCACGTGGTAAACAAGGATGGGATTCACGTCGATCCATCCAAGGTAGATTCGATCAGAAACTGGCCTGCACCGCGTACACCGACAGAAATACGCCAATTCTTGGGTTTGGCAGGATACTACAGACGGTTTATTAAAGACTTTTCAAAGATCGCGCAACCACTTACGCTACTGACACAGAAGGGTGTCACCTACCGTTGGGGCAACACGCAGGAAACTGCTTTTCAGTATCTAAAGGATAGGCTCTGCAGCGCACCTATTCTTTCATTGCCAGAAGGCCCAGAAGACTTCGTAGTATATTGTGATGCATCCATCCAGGGTCTGGGTTGTGTATTGATGAACGTGATAAAGTGATAGCCTACGCTTCTCGTCAACTAAAGGTTCATGAACGCAACTACACGACGCACGATTTAGAGCTGGGAGCTGTTGTTTTCGCGCTTAAGATATGGCGACACTACCTGTACGGTACCAGGTGCACGATTTACACCGATCACAGGAGTCTCGAGCATATCCTTAAGCAGAAGGATTTGAACATGCGTCAACGACGATGGGTCGAGTTACTTAACGACTACGAATGCGCCATCAAGTACCATCCAGGCAAAGCCAATGTTGTGGCTGACGCTCTAAGTCGAAAGGACACCTTACCGAAGCGCGTGCGAGCGCTACAGCTTACGATTCAGTCTAGCCTTCCTGCTCAGATACGAGATGCTCAGATAGAAGCATTGAAGCCCGAAAATGTTAAGGCTGAAGCCTTACGCGGCTCACGACAGCAAATGGAACAGAAGGCAGACGGCGCCTACTATGTAACGGGCCGGATTTGGGTCCCTCTCTATGGCGGTTTACGCGAACTTGTAATGGATGAAGCTCACAAGTCCCGCTACTCGATACATCCAGGGTCAGATAAAATGTACCACGACATCAGCACTACTTATTGGTGGCCTAGTATGAAGGCCCACATCGCTACGTACGTTGGAAAATGTTTGACCTGTGCGAGAGTCAAGGTCGAATATCAGAAGCCAGCTGGTCTACTTCAGCAGCCTAAGATACCACAATGGAAATGGGAAGAAATTTCCATGGATTTTGTTACAGGCTTACCTAGATCTCAGCGTGGGAACGATACAATATGGGTCAGAGTGGATCGACTCACCAAGTCTGCACACTTCCTGCCGATTAAGGAAACGGACAAGTTCTCCACTCTCGCAGACGTCTATCTTAAAGAAGTTGTTTCGAGGCACGGAGTGCCCACCTCTATTATTTCAGATCGCGATGCACGATTCACGTCAGAGTTATGGCAAGCAATGCATAAATCTTTCGGCTCACGATTAGACATGAGCACAGCATATCATCCTCAGACGGATGGGCAGTCTGAGCGAACGATTCAAACACTTGAAGACATGCTTAGGGCATGCGTTATCGATTTCGGCAAAGGCTGGGAAAAACACCTCCCATTGGTGGAGTTTTCATACAATAACAGTTACCATACCAGCATTCAAGCCGCTCCATTCGAGGCATTGTACGGACGTAAATGCCGGTCACCTCTCTGTTGGGCAGAGGTGGGAGATAGTCAGATTACGGGTCCAGAGATTGTAGTGGACGCCACAGAAAAGATAGCACAGATACGACAACGCATGGCGGCAGCACGCGACCGTCAGAAAGCCTACGCGGACAAGCGTAGAAAGCCTTTGGAATTTGAGGTCGGAGACCGGGTTTTATTGAAAGTTTCACCCTGGAAGGGTGTGGTACGTTTTGGCAAACGGGGCAAACTGAATCCGCGATACGTTGGACCATTCGAAATCTTAGAAAAGATTGGCAAGGTAGCCTACAAGTTGAACCTACCAGCTGAACTCGGAGCAGTTCACAATGTCTTTCACGTATCAAACTTAAAGAAGTGCTTATCGGATGAAAACCTCATCATTCCTTTTAAGGAACTCACTATCGACGAGCGGTTGCAGTTCGTCGAGGAACCAGTAGAAATCACGGACCGGGATGTGAAGGTCCTCAAACACAAGAGAATCCCTCTTGTTCGAGTTCGTTGGAACTCCAAACGTGGCCCAGAGTACACCTGGGAACGCGAAGACAGAATGACAGAAAAGTACCCCCAGTTATTCGAAACCAATGCTACCACTACTGAGGATGAAGCTACTACTTCGGAATTTCGGGACGAAATTCCAGATCAACGGGGGGAGGATGTGACACCCCAGGAAAACCAGTGAATGCTATAACTTACCTAGCTTCCTCAGTGAGTGCATACCAAATTTCGGGACGAAATTTCCAATTAGTTGGGGATAATGTGACAACTCGAACTTTAGACTTGCTTTGATGTAACGTTACGTGCTTATGAGAACTGAATTATATGATTTTAAGTGAATATTTGTTATGTGCGTATGTATGTTATGTGTTGCACGAGCCCAAACTACACAAACCGGCCACACAAGCCCATTTGGGCCACACTTTGAAATCGGACCCCACTAGGTAACCGAGTTGGGCTCGGCCCACTCCCCACTCGCAAACACTAAACCCTTTGGTAAGGGTTTGATTCTCATTGTTGTTACAATTTTCATAACACACACACACCCTACTTGCTCTCTCTCTCTCTCGGCTCGCTTGGAACCCGACGGCAAGAACACCCCTACTCGGATCACCCTCTTCTCCTTCTTTAATCCGGTTAGTGATTATGTTATTGATTGTGTGTTATTGGTTGTTTATTGATGATTGCTTAATACTCGAAGGATTCTTGTTAACATGCTATGAATAATAATATTACTAATCAATGATAGATAATGATCATGTAATTGGCTTGCACACGAATCGGATATATATGAATGTATCGGCTGTTATGTATTGTTTGATCGGATATGATTAGTAACCGAGATCCATGTTAGAATGTATAATTATTGATGAGTTGTTTAAGGGTTATTCATGTTGTTCATACGAATTAAGGTTTAGAAAACCCTGTTTGATCGATAATTTCTTGAATGGTAAACTGTTAGTTGTTAATTGATTTTGGAAACTGACAACGATAATTGATTTGCATAAATGTTGTAACTGAATTGCATGAAATCAGGAAGGCTGTTACACATTTGGTTGCGACTCGGATTGCGAGTCGGAACCCCACTCGAGACCACAAACAGCACAAGCCGAGATCACGGTTGCGAGTCCCGTTGCGACTCGTAACCAGACCATGATGAGCCGAAATCATCAGTTGCGACTCGCAACCTCCTATTGCGACTCGTAATCTCCGGCTGTGACTCGTAACCGGGCCATGATGAACCGAGACCACCTGTTGCGACTCGTAACCACCGGTTGCGACTCGAGATCGCTGGTTGCGACTCGAGACCTCCTTTGCACGTACACTGTTTTGGGCCTACGCTGTCACGGGCCCAACCTTATAGCTGTTATGTTATTGGACTTGTTTACATAGTTGCTAATTGGACTACTTATGTTAATTGGGCCGACTACTTGGACTCGTTACTTGATATGAACTGCTGATACGGTTATGTGATTTGCCATGATCATACTTGATACCATACGTGATACAAACGTGCTACATACGAACCTAACTTGCATAGTAACCATGATAGGACGTGGTTGATTTCTTACCTGTATACTTGAGCATTATACTGTCTGCCGAGCAAACCCAGGTGAGTTCACACTTCTACTAAGGCATGGGATTCCCGGGTCGTGGGAATGGGATTAAAGGTTACAATTGACTAAGAACGAACATATGTTTTTCCTAGACTATCACCTACCATGGTCCTCGGATGTCAGGACGGTTCCGTAGGTTAGGATAACACCTACGTGGTCATATGCCAATTACTGCCTCGGATGTCAGGCACGCACGTAAAACCTACGTGTACGCATTACTTACTTCTATCCTCGGTACAAAGGATACGTACGTGAAACCCACGTACACCCCCGCGTCTCCTATCCTCGGTTATGAAGGATACGTACGTAAGACCTACGTACACCCCATACGCGCTACTGTTCTCGGAAGAAGAGCAGGGATGGTACGAGTAGTTGATACGTATAGTCTAGTGGTCAAATAACATGGGAAGCCCCCACCTATATAACTTACTATCGGCCCAGTAGAGCCACCCTTACTTACTGTTACGCACTTATTTACTGTGAACTCGCTCAACTAGTTTGTTGATCATTCTGTTACATGCCTTGCAGATCGTTAGGTACATGGAGCTTGCACGAGGAGGAGCCGGTCGTTGTGGACAAGGAACGTATTACTTTGATTAGACACTTATGACATTTCAGTATTTTAACTTGGGTTTATAACAATGCTTCCGCTACTTAAACAATGCTTGGTTATGAAATATCGATCATGTCAGGATGAACTACTTAATGACTTTTATTATTATTAAATGTTATGTTTGATATGATTGATGGCTTGATCCTGGTCACGTCACGCCTCCAAGCGGTGGTACTCCGCGTGTGGATTTTGGGGGTGTGACATAGGTAAGCCTGTAACGAAATCCATGGAAATTTCTTCCCATTTCCACTGTGGTATCCTGGGTTGCTGAAGTAAGTCTGAGGGTTTCTGGTACTCTGTCTTGACTCTCGCACAAGTCAAACATTTGCAATGTGGGCCTTCATGCTAGGCCACCAATATGTAGTTCTAATGTCGTGGTACATTTTATCCGCACCTGGATGTACCGAGTAGCGAGACTTGTGCGCTTCGTCCATCACAAGCTCTCGTAGACCGCCATAAAGTGGGACCCAAATACGCCCCGTTACATAGTAGGCGCCGTCTTCCTTTTGTTCCATTTGTTGCCTTGAACCGCGTAAGGCTTCAGCTGTGACGTTTTCGGGTTTCAGAGCTTCCATCTGTGCAGCTCGTATCTGAGAAGGAAGACTAGACTGAATAGTAAGCTGTAGCGCTCGCACGCGCTTCGGTAGAGTGTCTTTCCGACTGAGGGCGTCAGCCACAACATTGGCTTTGCCTGGATGATACTTAATAGCGCATTCGTAATCGTTTAGCAGTTCGATCCATCGTCGTTGACGCATGTTCAAATCCTTTTGCTTAAGGATATGCTCGAGACTCCTGTGATCGGTGTAAATCGTGCACCTGGTACCGTACAGGTAGTGTCGCCATATCTTAAGCGCAAAACAACAGCTCCCAGCTCTAAATCGTGCGTCGTGTAGTTCCGTTCATGAATCTTGAGTTGCCGTGAAGCGTAAGCAATAACTTTATCACGCTGCGTCAATACACAACCAAGCCCTTGTATCGATGCGTCACCATAGACCACGAGATAGTCGGTGCCCTCTGGCAATGAGAGAATAGGTGCACTGCAAAGCCTATCCTTCAAGTACTGAAAAGCGGTTTCCTAGGAACCTTCCCAACAGTAGGTGACACCTTTCTGTGTCAGCATAGTGAGCGGTTGAGCGATCTTCGAGAAGTCTTTGATGAACCGTCTGTAATACCCTGCCAAACCCAAGAATTGGCGTATTTCCGTCGGCGTACGCGGTGCAGGCCAGTTCCTGATCGAATCTACCTTGGATGGATCGACATGAATCCTATCCCTGTTCACCACATGGCCTAAGAAGTGGACTTCACGAAGCCAGAAGTCGCATTTAGAAAACTTTGCGTACAATTGCTCTTTTCAAAGACGTTCCAAGATAAGACGTATGTGCTGCTCGTGTTCCTCCTGACTCTTGGGGTAGATCAGAATGTCGTCGATGAAGGCAATGACGAACTTGTCAAGATAGGGTTTGCACACCCTGTTCGTAAGGTCCATAAATACGGCAGGTGCGCTCAATAATATCAAAACATCCATCATACCAAACATAAAATACAATAGGTAAATTAATTCATAAAACCCAACACGATTAATGTTCAAACCAAACTTTGTTTGAGTAGCGTAAACATAATAATGAAAACCCAAGATAAGTTATAAGTTCAATTAGCGTTCATTGCGTCTCCTCCTCCTAACACAAAAACTCGACCTCTTGCCTCGTTGCCATTGTTGTTGTTGTTTCCCCCGTTGTTGTTGTTGTTGTTCCCGTTGCCCTGGTTATTGTTGTGGTTCTGATTCTGATTCAACTGAGGACAATCGCGTTTGTAATGACCTTCTGCCCCACACTGGAAACATCCCCGGTTTCCACGCTGTGGTTGCTGCTGCTGCGGGTTTTGAGGAACTGGTGGCGGAAGTTGCTGGTTCTGATTTGCTGGCCGAGAGCTTCTACAATCCTTAGCCTCATGGCCCATCTTGAGGCATCTTTGACATTGTTCCCTGTGACATCTTCCGCTGTGGTGTCGATTGCACTTATTACACAATGGGTGAATTCCCCGATATCCACCCTGCCCCTGACTGCCAGATGATTGCTGACTCGAGTTCTGATAGTCATTTGTCTTGCGCTGCTGAGACTGAACGGAAACCGATCCCTTGCTGGAATCCCCCTCCCATTTCCTCTTGTTGTCACTGGGAGTAGCAGAAGTGGTGACAGCAGTAGCAGTAGCCTTGACACGCTTTGGCAGTCTGTTCTGATCCACTGCCTGATCTGTAATACGGTGAGCGAGGCGCTGAATAGCCTGAATGTTGTCAAGATTGGCCGATGTCACATGGCTCTGGATCTCTGGCGCCAATCCCTTGAGATACATCTCAATGCGCTTGTACGGAGGGTCTACCATAGTTGGACACAGCACGGCCAGCTCGTTTGACCGTTTAGTATACGCTTCGATCTCAGATCCAACCATTTTTAAATTGTATAGCTCGTCTTCCAACTTGTGAATATCTTCACACGTGCAATATTCCCTTTTGATAAGTTCTTTGAAATCGTTCCAGGGTGTGGCGTTAGCAGCTGCCAACCCTAAGATCTGGACTTGGGCGTTCCACCAAGTCAGTGCTATTCCCTCCAAGGTGCCAGTTGCATACTTGACCTTGCGAGCCTCAGGGCACTCGCACATTTCGAATACTGATTCTAGCTTTTCAAACCAATGGAGGAGTCCCACTACCCCCTCGGTGCCACTGAAGGAATTTGGACGACAGTCCATGAAGTTCTTGAAAGTGCAGACAGGCTGCTGCGCGTGTTGACCTGCTAGAGCTGCTGCAACTGCCGCAGCAACTTGAGCTTGAACGAAAGCCTCTAGCTGGGCTTGTGTCATGCTAATTCTTCCAGACATGATCTTCATGGTAAAAGTAATGTAAGTGAGAGTGGTTCGCGAGTAGGGCGACGACAGATAAGTGTAAGCATGTAGGTGTTCTCAAGCAATAACAAGTAGTGAGCAAGGTAATGTAAGCATACTACGAGCAAAGTTCTATGCAGTTCTAGCAAGCAGGTAATAAACATAAACCTTATTACCTAGGATGTCGGGTCTTGCACGTGGAGCGAAGCGTCGTTGTGGATCGTTGAGAGCACTGTTCTGGTTATAGTCTGGTTTTAATAAAAACGTTTTCCCATATTAAAACCAAGTTCTCTATAACCAATGGCTCTGATACCAATCTGTCACACCCCCAAAATCCACCTGCGGAGTATCACCGCTTGGGAGCGTGACTGACCAGGATCAAGCCACCAATCATATCGAACGTGTAGTTAATGTCAAGTATAATAAATGTAAACCAATTATTCAATACGATTGATGTTCCAACAAAACATAATTCAAGTAGCGGAAGCGTAATAATGATATCCAATGTATGTAAATAGTTCAAGTGTTGTAAGTATAACATAACATCCACGATCCAATCTCCACAACGACCTGCTCCTCCCTGTGCAAGCTCCATATGTACCTAATGTCCTGCAAGGCATGTAACAGAGGATCAACAACTAGTTGAGCGAGTTCACAGTTTACAGTTCAGTAATAGTATAGCGTGAGTAGTAGTATGTTCGTTTGTTATGTCACGTATCGTATTAGTTTCCATCGCGGCCTCCCAGGCAGGTATGCGAAGATATTAGGGGATGTTCATCCCAAGTATTCTAGACTAGGTTTATCTGTATCGCGGCCGACCAGGCAGGTGTGCGAAGATTAGTAAATTACAGTTCGCGGCCTTCCAAAGGCAGGTGTGCGAAGTCAGTCATAATATCGCGGCCAACTCTTGGCAGGTGTGCGAAGATCAGTTCAATAAGTGTTACTAGTCTAGTCGTAGTTCAATCAGCGGAGAATGTACCATAGTTCATCAAATCACATCACTACGTTCCAATATAGATAGGTACCAGTAAACAATCAAATCCCATTCCCACCCTGGGAACCCCATGCCTTGGCTGTGTGAACTCACCTTGGTTTGCTCGGTATGTTATTGCTTCTAGAGTTAGTTAAATGTATAGGTCCGCTACACACGACCTAGGATGCATTGTACGTGATTCAATGTAAGTGTTACATTCAAGTAGGGTTTACATGTTATTAATGTCTAAACAGTTGTGATCTGTGTGAGGGTTGTGTACAGGATGAGAGGATGAGAATTGTTCGCACATATAAGATCATGTAGTACCATTCAATAGCATATAGTCACATATAGTACATGCAGTAAGCTTTAACTGTTTGTCCTAAACTCAGGTTACACGTCACTTATAGCGTTCAAACAACATTATTCAAATCGTGTGTTCATCATCATCAAATTCGTTATTTATTATTAGCGGTTTATTATAATCGTTTACTGCATGCATATCATGAAACCGTATATATATCATTCAGTATTCGATCATCAGAACAATCACACAACATCAGACAATTACACATCAGACAAGTGTGGGGGGGGGGGTTTCCCCTGTTTGAAACTCGGACATGTATGATCATGTTAAACTCGGTCCAATGATCAGCCCATTAAACTCGGACCTCAATTGCATACAATAAACTCGGACCAATGAACATAATATAAACTCGGATCTGACTTGATTGCTTAAACTCGGGCCACACTTATTATTTAAACTCGGGCCACACTTATTACATAAACTCGGATCAGGCTTGATGACAACAAACTCGGACCATGTGGAAACCCTTCAAGAAACTCGGACCATGATAACCATTATACTCGGACATATGTGTTAATAAATAAACTCGGACTAAAGTACATTCCTTAAATTCGGACTCCTTGTAATGTTATAAAAACTCGGCCAGTGGGGGTTAAACTCGGACTTGTGCAAAGTCGGACCACCCACAACATTTCAAAAGTCGGACCTTTAGTTATATATGAAAGTCGGACTAAGCTTTTGCATGAAAAGTTATACAATAAAGTCGGACCAACCACAAGCTGGTCGATTAAACTCGGTCCACTCTTAATGAATTAAACTCGGTCCATATTTGCTTAATTTAAACTCGGACCTCATCATACAAGAGGGTTTAAAACCTCGGACAGGGTGTGGGGTTTGAAGCTCGGACTAATAATCATTTAGAACCTCTGACAATTACAAGTTCATTCACAAACTCAGACGACAAACACATACAAATGCTCAAGTTTTGACATAATCGTATCAGTTACACTTTTCCATCCATCGGTTACGTACTCTGGTTCATACAGTCTAACCCTAATTCATACATTCACAACATCGAATCAAGTAAATCATGTATGTTTGTGACAATACAATCATATCAATCATCAACCAGTGATTACACAATAATTAACATCTATTGGAAACACAGAACTATCATATGATGAACTAGGGTTTATACATACTACAAGAATCAAAAGTTGATATCAATCAAGCAATCAATTAAGGTTTTCATGAACACATAATCAATAAACAATTACCTTGAGTGATTCTAGAGAAATAGAGAAATCGAAAGTGATGAATGCCTTGTGCCAATGATGGTGGTGATGATGATTGCTAGAGAGATGAATGTACGTGCTTTGGTTTTTGTGCCAAATGATTAGTGAAAGAGTTTAGGGTTATGTATTACTAGAATTCCACTAATTGTCCTCTACATCCTCAAGTATTATATTTTACAATAGTGCACTATTCCAATTAATTACACAGTTTCACCACCAAGTTTACACATTTGACAAGTTTATCATAATTAACACATAGTCATGCACAATCACACAATACACTTCATTATACCAAACGTAAACAATTCCATAGTAATCAATTGTGCAATTTAAACAGCTAAACAATACTTGAACGTGCAATAAATGCGAAATAAGAATCTTGGAAATTCGAGTTGTCACAAAATTAAACGTGATAAATATATATTTAGTAAATATATTTTTCACAACGTTAATTATCAACTATTTTGTGAAGTGTATAAATATTATTTTTAGGGTAAAAATAATATTATCGAACGCTAATGTGACAACCCGACTTTCCAAGGCCTTTCCCCGGCACGTTTCTAGATGATGTATGTGACAACTCGAATTTCCAAGATTCTATTTCGTATTTATTGCACGTTCATGTATTGATTAGTCGTGTATTTGCACAATTGATTGCCATGGGATTATATATGTTTTGATTATTGGATTGTGCATAGTTGTTTGTTATTTGTGAAATTGGTAAATATATGAACTTGGTGGTGAAATTAGGAAATGGTTGTGAGGTGGTGTGCATGTGTAAAATACAATACTTAGGGGTGTAGATGGTAATTAGTGAAATCCTAGATACTTAACCCTAATCTCAACTTCACTAATCACTTTTCACAAAAACCAAAGCACGTACATTTGCTTTCCCTAGCAATCATCATCACCCTCATCATTGGCAAGAAAATCATCACCCTTGATTCCTCTTTCTCTAGAACCATTCAAGGTAATTGTGTAATCATTGTTAATTGATTGTTGATTGTATCAAATCTTGATTATGTGTTTCATAAAAACCCTAATTCTTTATGTGATAGTTCTGAGCTTTGATTGATTCCTGTTTATTCTGATTTATTATGAAATGATTATGGTTGTATGTTTGATCGACTGCCTAATGCCAATCCGTCTGATGTGATGAGCATGTGAATCGTTGAATTGATTTCTGTTGTGAACGTATGAAGTAGGGTTGATTGTATGAACATCAGAACGTAACTGCTTTGATCTTGTTGAGTATGTGGAATGTTTGGAATGCACGCATAGTTGAATGTCTGAGTTTATTTATAAAACATGTGTCTGAGCTTATTGATTAACACATGACCGAGTTGGTATGCTTATTAACATGATCCGAGTTTCTTGATTTATAATGGCCCGAGTTTAATATAGTCAAATGGTCCGAGTAATGTGTTTGGACCGAGTTTATGTAATGTGTTTGGACCGAGTTTATGAAGTAAAAGTGGACCGAGTTTATAAATCCCCCATGTCCGAGTTTATTGATAATTGAATGTCCGAGTTTATTGAATGATTAAAGGGGTCCGAGTTTAATGGATCACCTTTGATCCGAGTTTAGTGGATCACCTTGGGTCCGAGTTTAATGGATCACATTGGATCCGAGTTTAATAGATTAATGGTGGACTGAGTTTAATATGCACACCCATGTCCGACCATATTTCCTTTTTCCTTGGTCCGAGCTTTTGATCCCCTTTTGATGTTGCCCGAGTTTGATGGGTTAACCCTTGGCCCGACTTTAAGAGTTTATGTTTGGTCCGACTTTAATAAGGTTATATGTCCGAGTTTCCCTTTAAAATGTTATATGTCCGAACTCACTGACTTGTTATTGCTCCGATCTTGTTTACTTGTATGTATGGCCGTGTCAGTGAGCAACCAAATTCATAATGTTATTGCCTGATGAACTGTTATATTAAGTGTTAAGCTTATGATGTGATTTCATGTTGATATACAATCTGAGTTGAAGGTGATACATAATCCAAGCTTCCTGTTAACACTAAGTCTAAACCCTGGAGGGTGAACATGCTGCCTGCTACCTGTTAATTGTTACTGCATGTTAAAACATTGCATGTCACTGAATAATACTGCTTAGTACTGTATGATATTATAACTACTACTGTTTGATATGATTCTGTAACTTACTGGTTGAGCATCAAGAACATGTAAACCCTAATTGAATATCGACGCTCATCATGAATTCATGTGCAATATATCCTAGGTCGTGTGTAACGGACTTAGAGATTTATAAACCCTAGAAGCAATAACATACCGAGCAAACCAAGGTGAGTTCACACAGCCAAGGCATGGGGTTCCCAGGGTGGGAATGGGATTTTGATTATTTACTGGTACTTGTCTATAATGGAACGTAGTGATGTTATGGGATGAACTATGGTACATACTCCACTGTTAGAACTACTGCTAGACTAGTAACACTTATTGAACTGATCTTCGCACACCTGCCAAGGGTTGGCCGCGATATTATGACTGACTTCGCACACCTGCCTTTGGAAGGCCGCGAACTGTAAATTGCTAATCTTCGCACACCTGCCTGGTAGGCCGCGATACGGATAAACCTAGTCTAGAATACCCGGGATGAACATCCCCTAATATCTTCGCATACCTGCCTGGGAGGCCGCGATGGAAACTAATACGATACACGACATAACGAACGAACATACTACTACTCACACTGTACTATAACTGAACTGTTAACTGTGAACTCGCTCAACTAGTTTGTTGATCCTCTGTTACATGCCTTGCAGGTCGTTAGATATTTATGGAGCTTGCACAGGGAGGAGCAGGTCGTTGTGGAGCATGGATTATGTTTTGAAACTTATTGAACTTATGTTACACATTTGGGTTTTCGTACTTATGCTTCCGTTATACTTTAAAACTATGATTATGTTTGGACACCTATCATATTGAATGACTGGTTTACATTTATTACATTTGGTATTAATTACATTTTCGATATGATTGGTGGCTTGATCCTGGTCAGTCACGCTCCCA
This sequence comes from Helianthus annuus, assembly GCF_002127325.2. Lineage (NCBI taxonomy): Eukaryota > Viridiplantae > Streptophyta > Magnoliopsida > Asterales > Asteraceae > Helianthus > Helianthus annuus. The sequence continues at coordinate 79,973,401 of NC_035437.2, forward strand.
AGCGGTGATACTCCGCAGGTGGATTTTGGGGGTGTGACAGATTGGTATCAGAGCCATTGGTTATAGAGAACTTGGTTTTAATATGGGAAAACGTTTTTATTAAAACCAGACTATAACCAGAACAGTGCTCTCAACGATCCACAACGACGCTTCGCTCCACGTGCAAGGCTCAACATCCTAGGTAATAAGGTTTATGTTTATTGCCTACATGCTAGAACTGCATAGAACTTTGCTCGTAGTATGCTTACATCATTTTTCCTCACTACTTGTTATTGCTTAAGAACATCTATGTGCTTACACTTTTCTGTCATCGCACTATTCGCGAACCACTCTCACTTACATTACTTTTACTATGAAGATCATGTCTGGAAGAATTAGCATGACACAAGCCCAGCTAGAGGCTTTCGTTCAAACTCAAGTTGTTGCGGCACTTGCAGCTGCTCAAGCAGGTAGTATACCCTGCAGTATAGACTCACACTAGGATCCTTAGATCCTACATTAACTCTCGTATTTAACCTTGTCCTATTCGTACACAATAGGTCAACACGTGCAGCAGCCTGTCTGCACATTCAAGAACTTCATGGACTGTCGTCCAAGCTCATTCAGTGGCACCGAGGGGGCAGTGGGACTCCTCCATTGGTTTGAAAAGCTAGAGTCAGTATTCGAAATGTGCGAGTGCCCTGAGGCTCGCAAGGTCAAGTACGCCACTGGCACCTTGGAAGGAATAGCACTGACTTGGTGGAACGCCCAAGTCCAGATCTTAGGGTTGGCAGCTGCTAACGCCACACCCTGGAATGATTTTAAGGAACTTATCAAAAGGGAGTACTGCACACGTGAAGATATTCACAAGTTGGAAGACGAGCTGTATAATTTGAAAATGGTTGGGTCAGAGATCGAAGCGTATACTAAACGGTCGAACGAGCTAGCCGTGCTATGCCCAACTATGGTAGACCCACCATACAAGCGTATTGAGATGTATCTCAAGGGTTTGGCGCCAGAGATCCAGAGCCATGTGACATCGGCTAATCTTGATAATATCCAGGCTATTCAGCGCCTTGCTCATCGTATTACAGATCAGGCAGTGGATCAGAACAGACTGCCAAAACGTGTCAAGGCTACTGCTACTGCTGTCACTACTGCTACTACTCCCAGTGACAACAAGAGGAAATGGGAGGGGGATTCCAGCAAGGGATCAGTTTTTGTTCAGTCTCAGCAGCGCAAGACAAATGACTACCAGAATTCGAGTCAGCAGTCATCTGGCAGTCAGGGGCAGGGTGGATATCGGGGAATTCACCCACTGTGTAATAAGTGCAACAGGCACCACAGCGGAAGATGTCGCAGGGAACGTTGTCAAAGGTGCCTCAAGATGGGTCATGAGGCTAAGGATTGTAGAAGCTCTCGACCTGCAAACCAGGATCAGCAATTTCCGCCACCAGTTCCTCAAAACCCGCAACAGCAGCAACCACAGCGTGGAAACCGGGGATGTTTCCAGTGTGGGGCAGAAGGTCATTACAAACGCGATTGCCCTCAGTTGAACCAGAATCAGAACCACAACAATAACCAGGGCAACGGGAACAACAACAACAACAGGGGAAACAACAACAACAATGGCAACGAGGCAAGAGGTCAAGCTTTCGTGTTAGGACGAGGAGACGCAATGAACGATATTTGAATTTATAACTTATTTTGAGTTTTCATTATTATGTTTCCGCTACACAAACAAAGTTTGGTTTGAACATCAAATGTATTGGGTTTTATGAATTATTTTTAACTACTATACTTTATGTTTGATATGATGGATGGTTTGATATTATTGAACGCATCTGCCGTATTTATGGACCTTACGAACAGGGTGTGCAAACCCTACCTGGACAAATTCGTCATTGTCATCATCGACGACATTCTGATCTACTCCAAGAGTCAGGAGGAGCACTAGCAGCACTTACGTCTTATCTTGGAACTTCTTCGAAAGGAGCAATTGTACGCAAAGTTTTCTAAATGCGACTTCTGGCTACGTGAAGTCCACTTCTTAGGCCATGTGGTGAACAGGGATGCGATCCATCCAAGATAGATTCGATCAGGAACTGGCCTGCACCGCGTACACCGACGGAAATACGCCAATTCTTGGGCTTGGCGGGGTATTTCAGACGATTCATTAAAGACTTTTCGAAGATCGCGCAACCGCTTATTATGCTGACACAGAAATGGTGTCACCTACCGTTGGGTCTCGGGTGTGTATTGATGCAACAGGATAAAGTTATCGCCTACGCTTCGCGGCAACTCAAGATTCATGAACGGAACTACTCGAAGCACAATTTAGAGCTGGGAGCTGTTGTTTTCGCGCTTAAGATATGGCGACACTACCTGTACGGTACCAGGTGCACGATTTACACCGATCACAGGAGTCTCGAGCATATCTTCAAGCAGAAGGAATTGAATATGCGTCAACGGAGATGGGTTGAACTACTGAACGACTACGAATGCGCCATCAAGTATCATCCAGACAAGGCCAATGTTGTGGCCGACGCCCTCAGTCGAAAGGACACCCTACCTAAGCGCGTGCGAGCGCTACAGCTTACTATTCAGTCCAGTCTTCCTGCACAGATACGAGCTGCTCAGATAGAAGCACTGAAGCCCGAAAACGTCAAGGCTGAAGCCTTACGTGGTTCAAGGCAACGAATGGAACTAAAAGAAGACGGCGCCTACTATGTAACGGGGCGTATTTGGGTCCCACTTTATGGCGGTTTACGAGAGCTTGTGATGGACGAAGCACACAAGTCTCGCTACTCGGCACATCCAGGGTCGGATAAAATGTACCACGACATCAGAACGACATACTGGTGGCCTAGCATGAAGGCCCACATTGCAACTTACGTCGGCAAATGTTTGACTTGTGCGAGAGTCAAGACAGACTACCAGAAACCCTCAGACCTACTTCAGTAACCCAGGATACCGCATTGGAAATGGGAAGAAATTTCCATGGATTTTGTTACAGGCCTACCTAGATCTCAGCGTGGGAACGATACCATATGGGTGATCGTGGATCAACTCACCAAGTCTGCACACTTCCTAGCGATAAAGGAAACGGATAAGTTCTCCACTCTCGTAGACACCTACCCCAAAGAAGTTGTTTCAAGGCACGGGGTGCCCACCTCCATTATTTCGGATCGGGATGCACGATTCACGTCAGAACTATGGCAAGCGATGCACAAATCTTCCGGCTCACGATTAGACATGAGCACAGCATATCATCCTCAGACGGATGGACAGTCTGAGCGAACGATCCAAACTCTTAAAGACATGCTTCGGGCATGCGTTATCGATTTCGGCAACGGCTGGGAAAAGCATCTCCCTTTGGTGGAGTTTTCGTATAATAACAGTTATCACACCAGCGTACAAGCCGCTCCATTTGAGGCATTGTACGGACGTAAATGCCGGTCACCTCTCGGTTGGGCAGAGGTGGGGATAGTCAGATTACGGGTCCAGAAATTGTAGTGGACGCCACGGAAAAGATTGCACAGATACGACAACGCATGGCGGCAGCACGCGACCGTCAGAAAGCCTACGCGGACAAGCGTAGCAAGCCTTTGGAATTTCAGGTCGGGGACCGGGTTTTGTTAAAAGTCTCACCCTGGAAGGGTGTGGTTCGATTTGGTAAACGAGGCAAACTCAATCCACGGTATGTTGGACCGTTCGAAATCACTGAAAGAATAGGCCCAGTAGCCTACAGACTGAACCTACCAGCTGAACTCGGTGCAGTTCACAATGTATTTCACGTGTCGAATCTGAAGAAGTGCCTGTCAGATGAGACCCTCATAGTTCCTTTTAAGGAACTCACTATCGACGAGCGGTTGCAGTTCGTCGAGGAACCAGTTGAAATCACGGACCGGGATGTTAAGGTCCTCAAACACAAGAGAATCCCTCTTGTTCGAGTTCGTTGGAACTCCCAACGTGGCCCAGAGTACACCTGGGAACGCGAAGACCAGATGAAAGAAAAGTACCCCAGTTATTCGAAACCAATGCACCCACTACTGAGGCTGAAGCTACTACTACTGAATTTCGGGACGAAATTCCAAATCAACGGGGGGATGATGTGACACCCCAGGAAAACCAGTGAACAATACAACTTATCTAGCTTCCTCAGTGAGTGCGTACCAAATTTCGGGACGAAATTTCTTTTAAGTTGGGGATAATGTGACAACTCGAATTTCCAAGATTCTATTTCGTATTTATTGCACGTTCATGTATTGATTAGTCGTGTATTTGCACAATTGATTGCCATGGGATTATATATGTTTTGATTATTGGATTGTGCATAATTGTTTGTTATTTGTGAAATTGGTAAATATATGAACTTGGTGGTGAAATTAGGAAATGGTTGTGAGGTGGTGTGCATGTGTAAAATACAATACTTAGGGGTGTAGATGGTAATTAGTGAAATCCTAGATACTTAACCCTAATCTCAACTTCACTAATCACTTTTCACAAAAACCAAAGCACGTACATTTGCTTTCCCTAGCAATCATCATCACCCTCATCATTGGCAAGAAAATCATCACCCTTGATTCCTCTTTCTCTAGAACCATTCAAGGTAATTGTGTAATCATTGTTAATTGATTGTTGATTGTATCAAATCTTGATTATGTGTTTCATAAAAACCCTAATTCTTTATGTGATAGTTCTGAGCTTTGATTGATTCCTGTTTATTCTGATTTATTATGAAATGATTATGGTTGTATGTTTGATCGACTGCCTAATGCCAATCCGTCTGATGTGATGAGCATGTGAATCGTTGAATTGATTTCTGTTGTGAACGTATGAAGTAGGGTTGATTGTATGAACATCAGAACGTAACTGCTTTGATCTTGTTGAGTATGTGGAATGTTTGGAATGCACGCATAGTTGAATGTCTGAGTTTATTTATAAAACATGTGTCTGAGCTTATTGATTAACACATGACCGAGTTGGTATGCTTATTAACATGATCCGAGTTTCTTGATTTATAATGGCCCGAGTTTAATAAAGTCAAATGGTCCGAGTAATGTGTTTGGACCGAGTTTATGTAATGTGTTTGGACCGAGTTTATGAAGTAAAAGTGGACCGAGTTTATAAATCCCCCATGTCCGAGTTTATTGATAATTGAATGTCCGAGTTTATTGAATGATTAAAGGGGTCCGAGTTTAATGGATCACCTTTGATCCGAGTTTAGTGGATCACCTTGGGTCCGAGTTTAATGGATCACATTGGATCCGAGTTTAATAGATTAATGGTGGACTGAGTTTAATATGCACACCCATGTCCGACCATATTTCCTTTTTCCTTGGTCCGAGCTTTTGATCCCCTTTTGATGTTGCCCGAGTTTGATGGGTTAACCCTTGGCCCGACTTTAAGAGTTTATGTTTGGTCCGACTTTAATAAGGTTATATGTCCGAGTTTCCCTTTAAAATGTTATATGTCCGAACTCACTGACTTGTTATTGCTCCGATCTTGTTTACTTGTATGTATGGCCGTGTCAGTGAGCAACCAAATTCATAATGTTATTGCCTGATGAACTGTTATATTAAGTGTTAAGCTTATGATGTGATTTCATGTTGATATACAATCTGAGTTGAAGGTGATACATAATCCAAGCTTCCTGTTAACACTAAGTCTAAACCCTGGAGGGTGAACATGCTGCCTGCTACCTGTTAATTGTTACTGCATGTTAAAACATTGCATGTCACTGAATAATACTGCTTAGTACTGTATGATATTATAACTACTACTGTGTGATATGATTCTGTAACTTACTGGTTGAGCATCAAGAACATGTAAACCCTAATTGAATATCGACGCTCATTATGAATTCATGTGCAATATATCCTAGGTCGTGTGTAACGGACTTAGAGATTTATAAACCCTAGAAGCAATAACATACCGAGCAAACCAAGGTGAGTTCACACAGCCAAGGCATGGGGTTCCCAGGGTGGGAATGGGATTTTGATTATTTACTGGTACTTGTCTATAATGGAACGTAGTGATGTTATGGGATGAACTATGGTACATACTCCACTGTTAGAACTACTGCTAGACTAGTAACACTTATTGAACTGATCTTCGCACACCTGCCAAGGGTTGGCCGCGATATTATGACTGACTTCGCACACCTGCCTTTGGAAGGCCGCGAACTGTAAATTGCTAATCTTCGCACACCTGCCTGGTAGGCCGCGATACGGATAAACCTAGTCTAGAATACCCGGGATGAACATCCCCTAATATCTTCGCATACCTGCCTGGGAGGCCGCGATGGAAACTAATACGATACACGACATAACGAACGAACATACTACTACTCACACTGTACTATAACTGAACTGTTAACTGTGAACTCGCTCAACTAGTTTGTTGATCCTCTGTTACATGCCTTGCAGGTCGTTAGATATTTATGGAGCTTGCACAGGGAGGAGCAGGTCGTTGTGGAGCATGGATTATGTTTTGAAACTTATTGAACTTATGTTACACATTTGGGTTTTCGTACTTATGCTTCCGCTATACTTTAAAACTATGATTATGTTTGGACACCTATCATATTGAATGACTGGTTTACATTTATTACATTTGGTATTAATTACATGTTCGATATGATTGGTGGCTTGATCCTGGTCAGTCACGCTCCCAAGCGGTGATACTCCGCAGGTGGATTTTGGGGGTGTGACAATGTACTGTGATGATGTACTGTGATAAACTGTCTTATTGACTGATTAATTACTGTTTATTGTTTGTTGCTTGTGCATGAGCTGACACCTGTGACTTGTCAATTGTTTAAATACCATAAGACTTGTCAATTAACTTAGGAACTTACGTGACACCTGTGAGCCTATAGCTGTGTCGTCTATATATTGGGCCGCACCCCAAAACTTGTGAAGCCCGAGGATTTGCTAAATTGCTTTGGCAGCCAAAGTGCATGGGCTTAAGCCTAATTCGGTTGGCTTGTAACCGGCCCCTAAACCCTTACCATTTGTAATGCACGTATCATGTTCTTGTTTGGCCGATAACTCTAAAATAAAACCCTAGCATTCTTTGTTTCCTTCCTCCTGAGATCATCGGCAGTCACCTCCATTTTGCGAAATTGTGCCTCTCGACCGAACTCAACCCCCCTTCACTCTACGCCACTAGGTCAGTGTTTATCATGGTCTCGATTGGATTCTTTGATTATGTTTCATTTGTGGATAACTGAGTAATTGATATTGAATATATGACAATAAACATGAACTAAGATCTTGTTAAATATCATGCTGAATATGTTTCGATTGAATAGATGGTATTAATAATTTATGTAGCATGGTAATAAAGGTTGGATAAACTGTGTTGTTAACAATGGGGAGGCGGCAATAAGGATTTGACAACCGATTAGAAAGTAGGTGTTTGGATAATGGTTATGTGGCATGACGATTGATGACGTTCAATGATGTTCGAAGGATTAAGTAAACCTTTTTGTGCATGTTAATTTGTTGGTTATTTAGGAGGTCCAATGAATGTGAATGTAAGTGGTGTGACAATCATTGATAGCTTTGAATGAGAATTGGGGGCCATGTGCATTTTGGATTCTTGATCTAATAGTGCACACCCTAATAGTGTTGTCAGAACTTGTCTTGAATATTAATGTTTATATGAATTGAATGATGTATGGTTGTCTTATTGTGAGGTTGGGATATGTGTATATGCACATGTACCGAATGATTGTTATGTTGCTCTCAGGTGTTTGCTAAATAATTTGGATTACTTGATTACATGGGTTCTTAATGAGGATGGCTATGACTGAATTAATTAATAATCTGAATTAGTTAACATCATGTTGTAAACGATAGCCCGTTAACCCAATAACCTAAATATTTGATAGTGGGCCGATTAAATGGGTTTAGGGACTGGTGTCGCATGACCACATTGTTCGATTTATTTGATAAGTAAGCAACTGATATGGTGATAGCATGTTGAACAATTGTTGTTGGTTACATCTAAATGGTTTCTGTTAGTAATATATGATAACCAATAAGGAAGTGGGCTCAAAAACTAAATGAACTAGGAGAGATTAGCGAAGTAATCGTGCCTTACATGTAGCTAGGCCGCTATAGCGAAACAGTTCATACATGTTCCTAATTGGGCCGCATTGTTGTAACCTGGGGCAGCCATGTAGTGTTATTGGACTGGTTTTGTTAGGCCGGGATATGAGGATCGCACAACATGTTGTGGATCGCACAACATGTTGGGCCGGTTGCCTTTGGGTTAATTCAAATCGCACAAACTGAATACACTACTTGACTGTTAAGTGTTGCCATGATCTATATGTGTTGTAGCATGTTAACTATGTGTAACCGTACGTGCTTTACTAGAACCAAACCTGACTCGTATGATAAACATGCTAGGACGTGGTTGATCACATTGTAGCTTAACTGAACCTTTTCGTGTATCATACCGAGCAACCCCAGGTGAGTTCATTGCATTTTCTCAAGCATGCGTCCCGGTGGTTTGGGACAACTGGTAAACATTTGGAAGGGAAACTTGGGGTAAACAACTGGAACATAGAAACAATCATCTACCGGATTGCCTGTAAGGCAATGGGGTAATTAGTTGATCGCGCTATTAGGTTTGGCACCCTCACACCGGGCCGTAAGGACGGGCGTGAACTAATTACTGGGACAACTTGTGAATACAACGCGGATATAAGACCTCCTACAGCTTGTCAAGGTTGTTTGATACCTTGACTTTGACCAATGCCTGGTTACGGGCATTGGGGTTAGGCATTCCCATCATTAACACTGCATACGGTACAACATAGCATCGGTCGTTAAGGGGTACCCACTCCCCGGATACATATGGGCACACTCCCTAGGGTATCTAACGTGAACGACATCGTAACGCAACATTGAATCGCATTAACATACATCTGGTAACAAAACACGTTAACAAAACCTTGAACTCACCAGCGTAGTCTGACACACTTGTTTGCATGCTTGTAGGTCATTAACGTTTGGAACATGGACTTGCTATCTGGGAGTGCTGGAGTGGTCATGGATCGAGACTCTTGGATTGACTTATAAACGATACATGGATTTTGATTATTATCATGAAACTATTGCTAAACGATTTATTACATGCTTCCGCTACACAACATTTGAGAATTGATATCATCTTGACATCTTATTTTGGTAATTAATGTCATGACTTACTTAAATGCTTATCATTGGTTCAATGTGATTGGTGGCTCGAACTCTGATGCGTAACATGCCTCGCGGGGTTTCCGCAGGTGGAATTTTGGGGGTGTTACAGTTGGTATCAGAGCCACTGGTTATAGTGAACTAGGTTTTAAAACGTTTTTGTAAAACCAGACTATAACCGAACACCTTCGAAAATCGATCATGACACTCAGCTCCAGATTGCAAAGTTCGTCTTTCGTATACTCATTGTACTACGTAACTAGTGGACACTTACATATGATATTGCATGCTGGTGCACGTTAAACACGATAGTATGAACTTACGTATCCCTTGCACGTGTTATATGACTGATAGGGTGGTAATTCCCTAAACATTCGTGACTTATGTTATGTGATGCTCTTTGTTTACTATTCGAGTTGGGGGAACCATTCGACATGAGTTAGGAGGAGCTGAGATGAGCATGCAAATCACAATAATATTGTGGGTGCACACATAATAATAATGTGGGGTGCATGCGAGTCCCAGTAAGGCTTAACAAGTGAAGAAGGGGTTCCGCTCTGTTAATTGATCAGTGTGAAACGTAACAAACTAATAGGAGTCATAACAGTGATCGTCTCCTACTCAAATGTGACTTTCTCACCTCTCTTTGAATCCCTTTGAAATCGCAATGCTATCGAGTATTACTTGAACGTCCCTTTGAACGCCTAGCGAACTAAGTAGAATGCTAGGTGCTTGTACGAACGTCCCTGAGTGGATGTTGCAGCGTCCATGATTGGTTTATACCCTTTTCTTTCCCCCTCACTCCTCTTTGTTGTTGGAACTCAATATACTCACATCTCAGACCCTGAAGGGCGGTCACACCTGCAACACTCTGGAAACCTACCGTGTTTTACCCAGTCAACTTGTAAGAACGATGGGCATAAGGGTAAATATAGTACCCTACCGACTCCAGCATTTGAACGACTCCAATTATTGACAATGAACATCAACGATTTGACTCCAAACGAATCCTTAATTCTAGTCAGCAACTTATGGGAGCCGACTTTTATGAATCAATCGAAACGTAAACGATGACAATCGACCAGGATGTGGACTGTGTAACTTCCAACACAACGAGTAGCACCCTGGAATTTAGCACGAAATATGAAGAGATGGACATCGTTGGTGAAGGATCGTAGAGTCCTGTTTCGAGCAACGACATTAGAATCAACAACTTTCGTAACATCAAGGTACTTGTAATAGTAGCTTACAGTATGGAAATGAGGGTGCCTACGGCATATAATGGCAGTTGATAATTCAAGACGACAACAACCAAGGGAGCGATGACAGTATGGTAGAAATACGTGTGATTGTAACAATAACACCTGCAGCGGTGCTCGCGAAAGGGTATTTAGGGTTGACGTGGGCAACGACAGGACAATAACAACATGGTAGCTTGGATGGATAGCAAATCTCTTCGGCTCGATTCCGTTTAACCCTGATGCTTCTTGAAACCAAACCTGTTATGAAACCGGCTGATGGCAGGTCAGCGGAAACCGCATATGTTAGTTGGGATGCAAACTCGATATTGCGGAGGACAGACATTCGACACCGGTGTTACCTCTACTATCCTTGGCAGTTACGGCGCAATAGTTAGTGTTGGTGGGTTATTAGGACATATCGCCCGGACGTACCCTGTGAGAAGAAATTTAGCGTCACTATATGCTCTAAAGTACCAGAGTGGTGAAAAGATTAGCATCATGTCAGTAATGACAGCCTCGAAAGCGCCTATGGAAGGAGGACCTCACTGTATTAGCAACTATATCTAATGATCAGACTAAGTAAGATAGGATCGAGGACCCACCGATTGTTGTGACTCATCTCAAAGTGCAATTGGAGGAGCTTTCAGGTCTACTACCACAACTATTAGTCAGAAACTCAGTGATCTCACGATTGGAGGGAGCTCCGAATACTCATACTCTTACCGTCTTACACCAGGAGGGTTGCAAGAACTGTGTAATCTACTACGAGGATTGTTGCACGAGAGTTTGTTGGACCTAATTCTCACTTTGGGAAGCCCCAGTTATATCTGTGAAGATAAGCCTTTTGTGTGTACGTACCAATTATCGAGCACCCATCGAGACGACAGTTGAGAACCGTTTGCCGCGGCCATGTATCGAAAACCGATCGACTAGTTACAAGAGACGAGCTTTCATTCGAGGATTAAATTACGAGCGCATTATTATCAGATGGAAATCCAAGGGAAGAAAGTTCTTAAAGAAGCTTACCAGACGCAATTCGGCCATACAACTTTGTACTCCATGACCTTTAGAGTGATCATCACATCAGCAGCCTCATGGATCATGCGAACCGACCATGCTATTGGGTGACATTTTGAACCCTTTTCAGGAGAAAAGAACATCATGGACAACTTTGTATCTTATTTGAGAGCTCCTGAGGGAGGAGCCACACCGCGCGAAGTCTTGATAAAAGTAACTTCTGAATGCGAGATGTACCCTTTTTGGGTCATATAACCAACGAAGTGGGAATGCACGTGAATCTCGCCAAGATGCATCCTGCTAGATACTATCGCAGCTTACTCACCGGATATTCGAATGTTGCACAGCTTAAATCTCTTTAGTGCAGCAGGGTGTTGCGTTTGTGAAAGACAAAACAGCAAGGCGTCTTTTCAGCTTTTGAATTCCAACCCTACAACTCATTGAGCATCATCTTTACCCGAGGGTGCGGGTAATTCAGTGGTATACCACGATGGTCCGAATCAGAGTCCCAGTTACACGCCGACGCAACACGAGAGAATACCGACTTACGTACTGAAATTACAAAGAAGAACTGCATGACACACAACTGGTGGTGGAAACCGCGGTCTTTGGAGTTACACGGAGGCATTACTTGGACGGTACCAAATGCGTTACTTAGACCGATCACAAGGGCCTTCCGTGTACTCTGGGTTCGAAAGAGCTAAATCAGTAAATGGCATCATTGGATGGAACTTCTGGATGGATTACGACTGTGGAACCTGAACGTGTATGGACCTTGCAGCTCGCCATCGACTCTAACCCACCTGACCCAACTCATTCTGTACAAACTAGGGAACTCACGGAAGAGAATTTTCAAGTTGAGTCCATGAGGGGCATGGAAGAGCAACCTTGGTGAAACGAACGATATTCATTAACTCATAGAACGACTATAAATCTCATTTCACAGCAACGGTAGGGAAGTTGTGGTTAGCAAAACACACCGGCTTCGAAAACTCTATTCAACTGGATTTTAAAGAAAGATGTTTGGACATGTAAATCTTGTACTGATGATTGGGCACGAAAACCCGTCTAACAATGTATGGGTATGACTTTTGACTTTGGGAAAAGTCAAGGCGAAGTATAAGAAACTGGCAACACCTATGTGGAAGATGGGAGCAAACTGCTATGAATGCTGCCACTAGTCTATTTACAACTCGAAATGGAAACACAAACAGTAACAATCGTTGATCGCTGAATGTGACCAGCACACCTCCTTGCAGTCAAGGGAACTGATGGGTCTTCTCAGCTTGTGAACATTTCTCTGGAAGAGACGGATTATAGGCATGAGGTACCAACTCCTATTACCTATTGGACTATACCTAATTCAAGGCGGGCATGGCGCACACCTTTGACTCACGTCCTGACATGAACATTACTTATTACTGTAGGACAATCGAACAAAGTGACGAACCATCTGAGTACACGAAGGCATGTTGTAAGTATGTGCATAACTGAATTTAGTAAACGTTTGGGAAGGACACTTATCTTGGGGAGAAGCTTTAATGCAGCTGCACCATGATAGTATGCATACAGCCCATGCTGAGGCATAACCTGGACAGTAACTCTAATCTCCTTGTTGGACTAATGCAGTTGACAACGTAATCGCAGGTCCAGGACTTGAGCTCAAAACTCTCGAACATTGCTTTGATTGGAAATTGTTTGATGGCAGCGCATGAGCGCTAGGAAAGCTGATTAGCTTAGGAAACACTGGGAGTTTGTTGTAGACAAACGTGTCATAATCGAAAGCATCACCCTGGGGGGGGATGCGGTATGCTATAGAAAACATGGCAAGCTTACTTTACGACGTGTGAGACATTCGGATTACTGAAACAAACGGTGACTTGGCTCACAAACTCAGGCTAATTGATGAAACGGGATAACTATCGTAATGGTATGTATGCCCTAGGTTTAAGGCAGTGGTTGCCCGATGAAACCCTGGTGTTACCCTTACCGGAATTTGAGGTCATCGGATCAGTTGTATATATCAGGAAATCTATCGAAAGCATGGGCTAAGAAGTCAAGGTTCGCTAGCATGACAATCGTGAGGGCTTGGTAAACTTCAATACGTGGACTGAAGTTCACATAGGAACGGAAGGATATGTTAAAACTTTAATGTTCTCAATTGTTCAAGGGGTTGAACCAACTTTTGTTATCACCGGCAAATTTCGGGACGAAATTTCTTTCAAGTTGGGGATGATGTGACACCCGACTGATTTCGCGATTTTGTTTCTACAATTTGGTTTACGTAGTGTCCGTGTAGTTATCTGGAAGATTGGTGATTGTGTGTAATGCTGGAATATTATGTGTGTGGTGTTGCATAGAGTTTAATTTGAGTTTCTATCGTTTCACTCCTCTGTATTACTTGTCAAATTTCGGGACGAAATTTCTTTCAAGTTGGGGATGATGTGACAACCCGACTTTCCAAGGCCTTTCCCCGGCACGTTTCTAGATGATGTACTATGATGATGTACTGTGATAAACTGTCTTATTGACTGATTAATTACTGTTTATTGTTTGTTGCTTGTGCATGAGCTGACACCTGTGACTTGTCAATTGTTTAAATACCATAAGACTTGTCAATTAACTTAGGAACTTACGTGACACCTGTGAGCCTATAGTTGTGTCGTCTATATATTGGGCCGCACCCCAAAACTTGTGAAGCCCAAGGATTTGCTAAATTGCTTTGGCAGCCAAAGTGCATGGGCTTAAGCCTAATTCGGTTGGCTTGTAACCGGCCCCTAAACCCTTACCATTTGTAATGCACGTATCATGTTCTTGTTTGGCCGATAACTCTAAAATAAAACCCTAGCATTCTTTGTTTCCTTCCTCCTGAGATCATCGGCAGTCACCTCCATTTTGCGAAATTGTGCCTCTCGACCGAACTCAACCCCCCTTCACTCTACGCCACTAGGTCAGTGTTTATCATGATCTCGATTGGATTCTTTGATTATGTTTCGTTTGTGGATAACTGAGTAATTGATATTGAATATATGACAATAAACATGAACTAAGATCTTGTTAAATATCATGCTGAATATGTTTCGATTGAATATATGGTATTAATAATTTATGTAGCATGGTAATAAAGGTTGGATAAACTGTGTTGTTAACAATGGGGAGGCGGCAATAAGGATTTGACAACCGATTAGAAAGTAGGTGTTTGGATAATGGTTATGTGGCATGACGATTGATGATGTTCAATGATGTTCGAAGGATTAAGTAAACCTTTTTATGCATGTTAATTTGTTGGTTATTTAGGAGGTCCAATGAATGTGAATGTAAGTGGTGTGACAATCATTGATAGCTTTGAATGAGAATTGGGGGCCATGTGCATTTTGGATTCTTGATCTAATAGTGCACACCCTAATAGTGTTGTCAGAACTTGTCTTGAATATTAATGTTTATATGAATTGAATGATGTATGGTTGTCTTATTGTGAGGTTGGGATATGTGTATATGCACATGTACCGAATGATTGTTATGTTGCTCTCAGGTGTTTGCTAAATAATTTGGATTACTTGATTACATGGGTTCTTAATGAGGATGGCTATGACTGAATTAATTAATAATCTGAATTAGTTAACATCATGTTGTAAACGATAGCCCGTTTTTTTTTTTTTTGGGTAAAGGGATTTTACCCCGGTGATTCTATATATCAACAACCAAACAAGCACAAGTAGCGTGGAAATGCCCACACTAGTTCTCTCATGGGACAGCCCCCACAAGAGTAAAGTCCAACAAACCACAAGAACTAAACCACATCAAACAAAAACGACAACTAGACTAAAATCTAGGAAAACATAAGATAAACTTAATCAGCCTCCATCATCTTCCATCCGTGTTGAGTGAATCCCCCAAGCTTCCAGCAATCTTCGAACATTAGAGCTCTCCTTGAACTTAACTCCCATTAGCTTATATCGAACTGTCTGCACGATTAAGTCACTCAGGACATCTGGAGGTCTCGTCTGGTTCTTGAATATTCTTGCATTTCGTTCCTGCCAGACAAAGTAGATCGAAGCTGCAACTATGAGCCGACTGATGAAGTTAATAGCTGATTTTGAAGAAGCACGAGCCGCTAACCAGCTAACAATATGATCCCATTCTGGCGAGACAGTATTCATACCCCCTTACCACGCACATTGATCCAAACTTGAGTGGAGTAATTGCAATCAAAGAACAGATGATTATGAGAATCATTATTCTCATAACACATAAGACAGCACATCATATTCATATTTTTCCTTCTCGACCAATCCCATTGCAGAATTATATCTTGAGTTAGTAACTTATGACGAAAGACTAACCACATGAAAAAAGCATGCTTGGGAATGCATTGATTAAACCATACTAGCGTTGTCCACTCTTCTTCCTCAGCACGTTCTCTAATAGCATGCCATGCCCGAGATGAAGAGTAGTCATCTAAGTCATTACCATCGTTCCACAAGAGCTTATCAGAACGGCTAGGATCTAGCTGAATATTATCAAGCTGGATTAAGACAGGATAAGAATCCCTCCACGCCTCAGGCCACCTCCAAGAACCATTATCACAAATATCCTGAACTGTAGATTTAATAGAAAACCCTGCATTTGAGATGATTCTTGGAGTCAAGAAACTACCGAGCGGACCTAAATGGCTCCACCAATCAAACCAAGCCGAGGTATTGCTTCCGTTACCCAACTTAGACCAAATATAACTCCTGATTAAAGGCCTAAGCTGTAGTAACTTCCTCCAACTACAACCTGTGGTCGCTACAGCCTTGCACGTCCAAAAGCTATGCCCTTTTAGCCTATACGAGTGGACCCACTCCACCCAAAGGGATTCACGTTTAACCAGAATGCTCCAAATATGAGAGATCATTAGCGCTTTATTAACATCACCAATCCTGCGAATGCCTAAACCGCCCTCATATTTCGGAACACAAATAGACTTCCAAGAGGCTTTAGCCTTCCCCTTATGAAACAAACCATTCGAAGACCATAAGAAATTGCGCATCTTAGCTTCCAAATCGAGAATAATCCGACTGGGGAGGATAAAAACGGAAGACCAGAAAACATGCATGGACGAGAGGACCGAATTAACAAGCTGAAGTCTACCCGCGAAGGATAAAAGCTTGTTCTTCCAGTTGGAGATCCTTTGATCCAGTCTTTCAACAAGAATCTTGCAATCTTTATAAAGAAGACCTGAAGAAATAAGAGGAACTCCCAGGTATTTCACCGGCAAAGACCCTTCAACAAACGGCATAATGCTCAAAATATGGTTTTTAACGTGAGAAGGCACATTACAAAAGAACCCCGTGCTCTTTGGAATACTCGGGACTAATCCAGACATATTAGTAAAGGTTGACAAAGACGTCAATAAACATTGAACTGATCTAATATCACCTCTAGCAAACAAGAATAAATCATCCGCAAAGCATAAATTGATAATCCGCTGTTTCTCGCATTTATTATGGAACTTAAAAGACTTATCGATTCGAGCAGCCTGCTGAAGAATACAAGTCAAAATTTCCATAACCAACGTAAAGAGATAAGGCGAAAGAGGATCACCCTGTCGAAGACCACGTTTGCCCTTGAAGTAGCCGTGCACATTACCATTAACGCATAAGGAATAAGATGTTGTAGTGACACACATCATAATCCACTCGACCATCTTTGCATTGAATCCGAACCCAATTAGAACATTCTTCAAGAAACGCCAATCAACCGTATCGTATGCTTTTTGGATATCGATCTTAAACGCACACCGAGGGGGACCCGACTGTCTATGATAGTTATGCAAAAGCTCTTGGGTGAGAAGAATGTTGTCCGATATCTTTCTGCCAGGAACAAAGGCAGACTGATTTATACTGACCACTTGGTTCAGAACATCCTTTATACGGTTCACAATAATCTTACTCACGCATTTGAAGAGGACATTACAACAGGCGATTGGCCGATAATCAGTGACTAATCCAGGGGAGGAGTTTTTTGGAATGAGGGCAAGAAGAGTATGATTAATCTGACCAAGCAATCTACCTGTATTGAAAAAATCAATAATAGCCAACGAGACATCACCTCCTACAATATGCCATGCCGCTTTAAAAAACGCAGCAGAGAAGCCATCTGGTCCTGGGGCTTTGTCGCTGCCTATAGAAAACAAGGCCGTTTTAACCTCCTCCACCGTGACCAGTCGAGTCATATGAGAAGCATCATCCGGATTCACCCGCTTCGTAAAGAGATCAGGAGTAGGACATAAAGACAGATTATCTTTACACCCCAAAAAATTTTCATAATGTTTAACGAAAGCATCTTGAACCGCCTCTCCCTCATGTTCAACCCCATTCACGTCCCGAACCACTTGAATTCTGCACCGATGGTTCCTGCTTCTGACCGTAGTGTGAAAGAAAGCAGTGTTAGCGTCTCCAGCTCTGAGCCACTCCATCTTAGCTTTTTGCTTTAAAAATCTTTCTTCATCAAGGGAGGCAACTAGAAAATCAGAAGTCAACTTTGTTTCTATCGTTCTAAGATCAGCATTCAAAGGGTCTTGATCGATTTTAGATTGAATATCATTAAGACTCTCTCGAAGATCAGCCACTTTCTTATGAAGATTACCCTGCTTAAAGAGTAAAGCACGCAACGGGCATTTTAACAATCTAAGTTTCTTCACCACCCGGAATTGATGAACTCCACTAACATCCTCCTCCCAAGTATCCTTCACAATTTTAAGAAAATCCGGTTTGTGGATCAAAAAATTTGCAAATTTAAACGGCTTACGCTTGGTAGGATTTGGTCGAGTCATAGTAAGGACACACGGTGTCGCATGACCACATTGTAACGATAGCCCGTTAACCCAATAACATAAATATTTGATAGTGGGCCGATTAAATGGGTTTAGGGACTGGTGTCGCATGACCACATTGTTCGATTTATTTGATAAGTAAGCAACTGATATGGTGATAGCATGTTGAACAATTGTTGTTGGTTACATCTAAATGGTTTCTGTTAGTAATATATGATAACCAACAAGGAAGTGGGCTCAAAAACTAAATGAACTAGGAGAGATTAGCGAAGTAATCGTGCCTTACATGTAGCCAGGCCGCTATAGCGAAACAGTTCATACATGTTCCTAATTGGGCCGCATTGTTGTAACCTGGGGCAGCCATGTAGTGTTATTGGACTGGTTTTGTTGGGCCGGGATATGAGGATCGCACAACATGTTGTGGATCGCACAACATGTTGGGCCGGTTGCCTTTGGGTTAATTCAAATCGCACAAACTGAATACACTACTTGACTGTTAAGTGTTGCCATGATCTATACGTGTTGTAGCATGTTAACTATGTGTAACCGTACGTGCTTTACTTGAACCAAACCTGACTCGTATGATAAACATGCTAGGACGTGGTTGATCACATTGTAGCTTAACTGAACCTTTTCGTGTATCATACCGAGCAACCCCAGGTGAGTTCATTGCATTTTCTCAAGCATGCGTCCCGGTGGTTTGGGACAACTGGTAAACATTTGGAAGGGAAACTTGGGGTAAACAACTGGAACATAGAAACAATCATCTACCGGATTGCCTGTAAGGCAATGGGGTAATTAGTTGATAGCGCTATTAGGTTTGGCACCCTCACACTGGGCCGTAAGGACGGGCGTGAACTAATTACTGGGACAACTTGTGAATACAACGCGGATATAAGACCTCCTACAGCTTGTCAAGGTTGTTTGATACCTTGACTTTGACCAATGCCTGGTTACGGGCATTGGGGTTAGGCATTCCCATCATTGACGCTGCATACGGTACAACATAGCATCGGTCGTTAAGGGGTACCCACTCCCCGGATACATATGGGCACACTCCCTAGGGTATCTAACGTGAACGACATCGTAACGCAACATTGAATCGCATTAACATACATCTGGTAACAAAACACGTTAACAAAACCTTGAACTCACCAGCGTAGTCTGACACACTTGTTTGCATGCTTGTAGGTCATTAACGTTTGGAACATGGACTTGCTATCTGGGAGTGCTGGAGTGGTCATGGATCGAGACTCTTGGATTGACTTATAAACGATACATGGATTTTGATTATTATCATGAAACTATTGCTAAACGATTTATTACATGCTTCCGCTACACAACATTTGAGAATTGATATCATGTTGACATCTTATTTTGGTAATTAATGTCATGACTTACTTAAATGCTTATCATTTGTTCAATGTGATTGGTGGCTCGAACTCTGATGCGTAACACGCCTCGCGGGGTTTCCGCAGGTGGAATTTTGGGGGTGTTACAGCTAACGAATCCAAAATAATACGAACGCTTTCACGATAAATATATAAGTTACACCGGTAATTACTATTACCACTCGATCGTTAAAACGTAACTTACGCATTTTACGGAAATACTTATGAACGCGTATTTTTGACAAAGTATTATTTTGGGAGAATTTTGTGAAGTAAAAATATAATATTTTTGAGAAGAATATTTATATTTTGGAGTTAGAAATAAATATATATTAAGTGAGACTTAATAATATATTACAAACACACATGTATTAAATCCCCCATCCTTGGGAAGGAAATAATTACCAAGTATTTACCAAATGTAAACACGAAATAGTTGTCTAACTATTTCCCAAAAACCTAAACCATAAAGCTAAGGCACGACCGTCCGTCTAATAGAGTTAGTACATGTAGGTCGTTGCACAGCTGCTTGACTTGGAGTATACTTGGTAGAGACGCACCGCTGTGAGTTCATGTCCCCCTTTTCTCTTAACTGTTTTCAGTTTTCTAAACTGCGGGGGTGAAATACATGTTACTTTGATTATGAATACTCTATACATGGTATGGTTAGCGTAAGGAGGGTTACTACTTAGATCATGTGAATGGGTAGGCGGAAACTTGAGGTCATTAATCCTCAGGGTAGGACCGAGGGGCAGGAGCGATGGATCTATTTGGGTGTAGCGAGCCCAGTCCCAGGCCTAGCATAACGGACCTCGGGATGACTTTGTACCCGACGCATAAATCTGCTAGGTTTGAGCCTTCCTACTTGCATTTCACACATATCAATGGCCTTGCAAACCATTGGTGATCTCTTTTTCCTTATTTGCTACATACCAGGATTTTGTTAAATACAAAGGTTTATTTACTCACTTACACATGAACTCGCTCAACATTATTGTTGATTTTTCAACTTACATGTATTTCAGGGAATTAAAGGATCTGCCACGGTATGGCATGTTTTCCCGCTGCATTAGTACGAGATCATCCGGGTTTAGGGAATGTGACTCTTTCCTGGACAAGTCACAGTCCTTAAACCGTGTTTGTGTTATGTTGATGTTTGTGTTTGTTGAACAATGTTTATGTTTTAGGGTGTGTTCCCGTTGATACAATGTTGTTGTTTTCAGATTTTAAAACTTAATTGAATGGATGATCTTGCATAGTTTTTATTCATATAGCTTTGTTATGGTAAAGCTATGGTATTAAGAAGTCACACCAAATTAACCACGCTTCCGCAAAGCCAGGGTGTGACAGCTTGGTATCAGAGCTCTGATCATAGCGAACTAGGATTCCTTCTCGAGTCTAGACTATGATCACTAGGGCTCTCACGAAAACATTTTTACTGCATACCACTTAAGTCCAGATCCAAAACGTTTTTACAAACAAATGTTGAGCACATTTTATTTATTTATTTTTAGGCTCAGTCTTGGAGGCTGAGGCTCGGTCTTGGAGGCCGAGGCTCGATCTAGGAGATCGAGGTAGATGGCTAGTGAGACTAGGAAGAGTAGGCTCAGTCTTGGAGGCTGAGGCTCGGTCTTGGAGGCCGAGGCTCGATCTAAGAGGTCGAGGTAGATGATAGAGCAGTCTTAGAGACTGGGAGAATTTGGCTAGTGGGACTAGGAGTATCAGTCTAGGAGACTGGAAGGCTAGTGGGACTAGGAGAATTATTTGATTGCTTATTGACTAACATGTTTATATGATTATATGATTGATTATTATACGTATATGTGTTTGTGTTACAAACGCCATGCTTTCATCATGTACTAGAAAGATGGACACTACGAATCCCATGGCCATAGTATCAGACGACATAGTTTCATCGGAGCACGAGGTGTACATTTCCGATACTACCGGCACAGACGATGACGACTTTCAGCCCTTTTGCGCTGCCTGATGTCGTAACAGAGCCTACTGATGGCCATCTTGTTGGGAATTTGCCACTTGCGGTAATCCCTGCTCCTGTGCCCCTTGCCGCTTATCCTGTTGTTGATATGCCACACCCCCCGACGTGGCCTCTGACGACGATAACGATCTTCTAGAGGAGGACCCATTCAAGGGCGAGGCCTTATTGCTACTGATATTAGCCTACTGCTTGCGGACGCTCCTGCAGGGGAAACTCATGCCCATTCCCCTGTCCCAGACTCATTTGAGTTCCTGACATCCGCATTTTCGCATATACAGGGAGTGCAGCACCATTCACACGACACCGACCCTGATACGGCATCATCAGCTGCACCGGTTCCCGCACACAGCTTTGAGTTTGATCACAGTATTGAGGGTGTTCTTGTTCTTCCACCCGGTTTTGATCCAGACCATGACCTTGAGTTCATACACTTAGACCAGCCCTTGGAGGATCCTGTAACCCTCTGTGATGGTTGATCCAGCTGATTTTGAGATGGAGTTTGTTGACCCGGAGCCAGCCGTGGCCCCTGAGCCAGGCGTTGCTCCTAACACCGCATTGGAGCATGACCCTGTTCATGCCGATGCACCTGTTGTTGCTCCTTGATTGATCATCTGCTTGGACGAGAGAAAATTTGGGGTAACTGTGCAAGACAATTTATTATTACTGGGGCCCACGTAATAACGACTTGTAGTGCACAGAAATCCTGGTGGACTCTGCGGGTCAAGCTAATGAAAACCAATGTAGCAGGAAATGAATCGAACACGAATGACCAAGGCGATGAAGCCTCGAGTTCATTCTATTTCAAGCAACAAGCCAAATTGGCAAGCCTATGTGAAGGCTCAGAAATTTATTTCCCCACCCATACATTGAGTATATTTACGTGTAAAATTGGGTGAGTACATGATGGCTTATGGTGCTATGTATCTCATAGACAATTGGGAAGTTGTCTAACCCACTTCATGCCATTTCGGCAGAAGGGAATGCCACCCAGGCGTGACACAAACACCAGTATGTTGCCAAGGATAAAAGCCGAGCTGCAAAAACGCATCTCACAGGCAAATGCATGACATAAAGCACTCCGCTCTAAGCACAGCGACGACACTACTGGAAATAACCCCCCCCCCCCAACTGACCGCACCTATAAGCAGTCCCTGAACTGCAAGCCTTTGAACTTCGACAAAACAGGAAGCGCCATTGCATTTGTTCGTTGGTCCGAAAAGATTGACTCCATTCTGAGAATGACTAACTGTTCGCCCCAACAGAGTGTTACCCCTACCTCGGGGTCATTTCCAGATAGCACACTCTCATGGTGGGACCACCAGGTTCAGGCCCTTGACACAGATGCTACTTATGCACTAAGCTAGGACGAGCTCAAGGAAATGATTGAGGAGAAATGTGGTTCTAAGACTGGAATAACAGAAGCTTGAGATGGAGTCCTGGAATTTGAAAATGAACGAACCAGAGATTCCTGAACATGTCCAGTGATCGCACGACTTGCCTAGTGTAACACCCCCAAAATACCACCTGCGGAAACCCCGCGACGCGTGTTACACATCAGAGTCTGAGCCACCAATCACATTGAACCAATGATAAGTATTTAAATAAAACATGTCATTAATTGCCAAGATTAAATGTCAAACATAATATCGTTTCACAAAGAGTTATATAGCGGAAGCATATAATAAGTCGTTTAGCAATTGTTTCATAATAGAACCCAAAACCAATGTATCAATTATAATAAATCCAACAGCCTCGATCCATGATCACTCCAGCACTCCCAGATAGCAAGTCCATGTTCCAAGGCTAACGACCTACAAGCATGCAAACAAGTGTGTCAGACTACGCTGGTGAGTTCAAGGTTTTGTTAACGTGTTGAGTTACCAGATGTATGTTAATGCGATTCAATGTTGCGTTACGATGTTGCTCATGTTAGATACCCTAGGGAGTGTGCCCATGTGTATCCGGGGAGTGGGTACCCCTTAACGACCGTTTGCTATGTTGCCATCGTTAGATACCCTAGGGAGTGTGCCCATATGTATCCGAGGAGTGTGCCTCTAACAACCATAGCCCTATCCAGATAATTAGTTCACGCCCGTCCTTACGGCCCGGTGTGAGGTTTCCCACCTAATAGCGCTATCAACTAATTACCCCCATTGCCCTCCAGGCAATATCCAAAACCGATTAAGTTGTTTACCCAATGTTTCCCTTCCAAATGTTTACCAGTTGTCCCAAACCACCGGGACGCATGCTTGAGAAAATGCAATGAACTCACCTGGGATTGCTCGGCAGGTTATACCAAAGTTACTTGAATTAAGAATGGTCAATCACGTCCTAACAGGGTTATTGTACAAGTCAGGTTTTGACTTAAATAATACACGTATGTTTCACATAGGTTAACACAGTACGAACATGTGAATATCATGGTAAACACATAACAGTCAAGCAATGTATTCAACTTGTGCGAGTAAGATAGCCCGATAGTAATCGGCCCAACATGTTGTGCGATCCCACAATTTTCCCCGGCCCACAATAATTAAGCCCAACAGAAAGAAGTCCAATATCATATATGATCCAATAACAATGCGGCCCAAACAGCATGCAAATAACTTGTGCGGTCCGGTCGAGCTTGTGCGACCCGGTTAACCTTGTGTGACTAAACTGGGTTGTGCGATTGGCTTTTGGGCTTTGAGGCCCAGCAGTAAATGTGCGATCCAATACAAATACGGCCCAAGTCAGAAATCAGCCAACAATCTTGTGCGACCGAGGGCCGCTTGTGCGTTCGGGTCCTCTTGTGCGGAGAGACCCCTTGTGCGACCAAGGGTCTTGTGCGAATGGCCTCTTGTGCGATCAAGGGGCCTTGTGCGGTTGGACTTGTGTGCATCCGAATTTATGCCAAACAGTTATATTGTTTCCATAATTCATGCTCATTAGTTACAATCTTAATCAATTCGTTTGACCAAATAATAGTTTCCATTCCAATAAACACAATTAACAGTTTCCCAAACACCCCATATTCGATCAAACAAGGAGTTCTATTCCAAATTCATATGAACCCTAATGTAATTATAACATGCATAATAACAATCAACTATAATATTCGGTCTGATTACATTCATCCAAATCTTAGATCATCACACAAACAACCCGAAACATATAGCATATTGACCGATTTATCAAGCATCAATAATTACTATCTGATTAATATCTTACATCCGATTTGTGTGAACATACATGAGAGCAGAAAGAGGTTCGGCAGGCAGTCAACGAATTTAATCTAAGTTTGTGTGCTATTCTTGAGTCTCATGTGGACGTTGGTAATTTAAATAAAGTTTGTAATGCAGTTTTCCGATCTTGGGAATGGACTTCGAATGGGAATTGTTGTTCTAAGGGCACCAGAATTATTGTTGGATGGAACCCGGCCATTTTTGATGTTATGGTCTTGGCGCAAACTAACCAGGTTATGCATTTACAGCTAGTGTTCAAATTGGATAAAAGAATGATGTTTTGTTCTATCGTGTATGCTGATAATTATTACATGGCCCGGAGATATGTTTGGAATAACCTTTCTATACACAAAGTGCTTGTTGCGTGTAAACCGTGGTGCATCATGGGAGATTTTAATACGGCTCTCAACATAGAGGATAATTCTATGGGTTCGTCATCGATTTCAACTGGTATGCGTGATTTTCAGGAATGTGTAGATAATATTGAAGTCGTTGACATCAACCGTATGGGGATTCATTTTACTTGGAGTCAAAAGCCGAAAAATGGGGTTGGGTTGTTAAAGAAGTTGGATCGGGTTATGGGAAATACGAAATTTATTGCTGAATTTCCGAGTTCCGTGGCTATATTTAAACCGTATAGACTCTCGGACCATTGCCCATGTATCCTCTCGTTTCCGAATGCGGCTAGACTAAAACCGTGGTCGTTCAAGTTTGCAAATTTTCTGGTTTTTAAACCGCAGTTTCAGGAGATTGTAAAGAGCAACTGGACTACAAATGTTAATGGTGTTCATCAGTTTAAAGTGGTTAAAAAGCTTCGTTTGCTTAAGCGTCCGCTGCGTTCTCTCCTATTTAAATAAGGTAACCTTCACAAAAAAGTTGAGAAGCTGCGATCGGATCTAGATTTACTTCAGCAAAAGATTGATCAGGATAATGTTAATGCTGAGTTGCGAGCGGCCGAGATTGTTATTAGCCGTGATCTCCAAGAAGCGTTACTTGACGAAGAGCGATTTCTGAAGCAAAAATCTAAAGTTGATTGGTTAAGTGCGGGTGATATGAATTCTGCGTTTTTTCATTCTTCATTGAAAATGAAAAATCATTATAGTCGCATTGAAGCTATAAAAGATTCGGATGGGAACCTTTATGAGGGTGATACTGTAACACCTCGAATTTTTTTGCGTCCAATGATGTGTTAACACGTGTCATTTGATTACACATGGCATCTATAATAAATAAAGGACTAATTTTGACAAACCTTGAAAGTATATAAATTCGAGGGTTATAAATGTCAACAAGGGTAAATATACTGTATAGTAACTCTAAATAATGCTTGTACCTTCAAACGAATAAATCATAGATCGTACGGAGGCGAAACGCGGAAGAAAGTGAGAGATTACGAGCTACAGGGGTTAACTGTGTCAACATGTTTAATTATACCTCTGAGTGATCCTTTAACGTTCCCAAGGCTTCGTAACAGTATTATACGCTCACTAGAATATACTGTACAAATTCCGCGAAGTTCCGTCTTAAAACGAGAGAGTTATACTCAAATTCGTATGAGAAGGGTTAAAAGCGTCAACAATGAAAGTTAAGGCTTTCTGGTTAATTAATAAACTAATAGGGGACTTAACAACGCGGGTAAATAACACGAGGTCCTTAGTTGTAATTAACCGAGGGCCAAACCGCAAAGTTACCCCTTCAAACCCGAAAGGTCAGGTAAATCATTACGAAAGATTTCGTTATTAATTACCAGGATTTTGTAATCATTTCAAAAGATTTAAAATTTCTAGAAACCAGGCCTCTCGCGACCCGCGTGATGGTTATGGTTAAGTTGAGGCGGGCCGCGAGCCTTCTCTTTTACACGCCTGATATTCAAATCTTAGGCGACCTGCATTAAAATGGCTTGGAACTTCCATGCGGGTCGCGTGGGACGCCCAGATGCAGAAAGTTGTAACATCTTGCCTTTTGAGCATTATGAACGACCAAGAACCAATAAATGAGGCATGGGTGCCCCCTACTCGACCCATAATCCTCCAAGACACCTGCCATTCATCCAAGGGCACTTGTAGACCCTTGTGTGATGATCTTGGACCATGATATTGGCTATAAATAGCAAGGTTATGTCCATAAGTTCATCACAACTCAAACACACATCTCTGATCATTCTAAGAGCTCCCAAGCATCCATCTCTGCTCTATAAGCAAGAAATAACTTCTGTAAGTCGTTCACAATCAATATGGTCTTGCATTTCCATAGTTATAGCTTATAGACACAACCGTCGTAACTAACGGTTGTCATTACAATAACTTGCAAATGGTTCAGTCTTATGACGGATCAAAAGTAGTTTTGAGTAGGTAATTATGTGGGTAATAAACCTCTAAAAGGGTTCCCCCTGATCACCACTCTAACTATGTCGAATATCGAGTCAAACGTGCGGTTAAAAAGTCAACAGAAAGCTATTTTAGCGATTTATGCATAATCTGTAATGTACATACTAAGAAACCTGTTTTGACACTCATAAAATATGATATTAAGTATATAAACTTGTTTGCGCTCGTTTGAATCGACCATTTGCTATATTGAACCGGTTCGGAGCCGAATGTAGCAAAAGTTTGACTTTTGCTTTGACTTCAGTTCTGACCCGTTTTAGTGAGGTATAGATATACCTTAGGACTCTCTTAGGACCAGGTTACATGATGGTATAAACCTCTGTGATCGGTTCATGAGTTATCCGAGTCTTTTACGCATTTCCGTTAATCGCCTAAAAGTTGACCGTAACGCCATTTTGAAAGTAAAACGAGTATTTCGGACATGTGAACGGACCAGAACCTTGCTTATTAAATTATAAGCATGTCCTTAAAGTTTCACGTCCATCCGAGGTCTAGAATGAGAGTTATGCTAAATGGCGCATTTAAAGTAAACTTTAGTAATTAACGGCGCAATTAGCATAACACCTAACTAAACCAAGATTTCGTCACCAAAACTTTTACCCACTGTATTAAAATAATATTTTGGGAATTTTAAAGATTTTTAATAATTTTTACCTTGCTCATAACCTGCGGTTATGGCTACGGTTCGGTAAATACCGAATATGCCCTTTTCGGCCAAAACATGAGTTCTACAAGGTCTTTTGACCCGATTCCAGTTGCTACTGGTTCCAAATAATAAATAAAGTATTTTAAGCTTTATAAGCTGTACGGGAAACTCAGATTTCCTGTAGAACTCGAAAACCCCTTTAAAAGTCTTTAAAATGACCGAAAAACCCCTACGGGGCGTAATATTAACTAAAACTCGTTACGGGCATCACGGAAGGTATCCTACTGACACCACAACCTTTTTAAGGCATATTGACTTAGGAAATAAGCGTACGACTCTCATGGTTAACCGTTTCGCCTATTGCGCGCACGGTTCGGCTTATGAAACTAGTTTTCATAAATTAGCCGATACGGGTCAAATTATATTATTTGGACCCCAAATTCCAGAGTGTGAACCATAAACCCATATAAAACAAGTCTCTGAACTTGTTGGGTCAGAATCACACTCCATTCTCGGTTTTCGCCTTTTCGCGCGATTAAACCATATCTATATATATATCGGAACCAACCGGTCTAGGCTACGGCCATTATAACGACTCGTTAGGATTCTAAGAGGTTAATTAAAACCTTCGTTCCAGATTAGGAGCCCCAGTAAAAGCTATCGGTGATTTAATCCAAATTAGGGAAATATACTTGCAAAGGTAAATACTTTAACTTATTTCCCCTATATGGGCTTGGGTTACGGTATGTTAATACCGCTTGATTGAGCATTATATTTTTCCATCGCTTAGGTGGTTAATTAAATAATATGATCGGCTCATTTAAACAGTTTTGTTTCTTAAAAGCCTTTGGGGGGTTTAATGACCGTTGTCCCGGATATCCTTGGCATCATTTTACGAAATGGCCACGACCATCGACATCCCGGTGTAGGCGTACACCCGGTATATAGTGTCGACATTAAATTAAAAGACGTAGCCGTTGGTTTTTATACTACGGTTTTACGCAATGTGGTGTGTCTATAAATCTTTAACCCGGCACGACCCGGGCTACTGAACGCATAAAAGAACATGTAAAACGTTCACAAGATTTTAATAATTTTCCCAAGTTATAAAAGAGTTTGTGCCTTGTGCATTCAAATCAATTTTAACAAACATTTTCAAATGTGTCAGTTGAATGTATTTACCAGTGTAAACTGACGTATTTTCCCCAAAAAGATTAAGTGCAGGTACTATACGAAATGGGCTGGTATAGGCGTCCTAAGCATCGTACATAGTCTCGCAAACTCGATGCTGCATCTGAATGAACAATATTTATTATTTTTGATCCGCTGTGGATATATTCAACTTCTGTAATACATTTGATATTACAACCAGAGGTTGAATTTTATATATTTATCTTAAGCTTCCGCTGTGCATTATATAATTGTGTGGTTTGACTATATTGTTGCCAACATCGTCACGGTAATCCCCCACCGGGCCCACCGGTGAGACACGTGGAAAATCGGGGTGTGACAGGTTGGTATCAGAGCCAACGTTGAGTGAATTAAACACTACCCTATTGTGTTTAATCTCAATGACACAATTGCATATACTTGAGTCTAGACAAGAACTTAGGACAAATTCGAAGAGGAATAACAAAAATTTGTCTTTTCCTTTTTTTTATTGGAATTTAAAGTTTTATAAAGCAGGAAAATGCCACCTGTTATATTCCGAGGAAGAGGAAGGGGAAGAAGAGGCAGAGGAGATATCGTGACGCATCACGACAACGAAGCTGGACCATCAGGTACAAGACATCCTTCAATGACAAGGAGCGAAGAACCACAACGACGAAGAGATCTCTACGAACCCGCGAGGCATTCCACCTCACACAGCTCGACGCCATCTTATCGGCACTCCTTTGGACCAAACTCAGAGAATGATCCCAACAACCCACAACCTTCCTTCATACCTCTACAACGTTCGGTATCGCACCGAAATTACGACGACCCTACTCCATACTACATAGGTCAGTTTAATCCGGCTGACTACATACAGGAACCTTCAGGCTTTGTTCCATTAGGGCCACAAGATCATTTCTCCGAGGACCATATGGATGAAGATACTGATCCAACAGAACCTGCTCGTGGTACGCCCACGCATCCGATAGAAGTCTCTGATGGGTCATCCTTCCATGGCACACCCTATCAGGGGCCAGACAGTTTCCAAGCGTTGTTTGACCGACATGAGTGGTACTACACGCCACCTCAACAGACATCTCAACAACCGCGACATCCACAGGATCCCTCTGAGGATTCACGCTTTGTGGCAGTTACGCCACCACCTCCGCCACCGGCACAACCAGTAATGCCTGATCCGCCGAGGCGTAGGAGGACAAATGCTCGTATGTCTACACGAGGAGGAGGGGGTATCCACTTCAGCACTCCTCGACACTCTAGTAGTAGCCATTATCCGCCACTACAAGAAGAAGGACCTTCAAGTCCTATACAGGAGGCGAACTCCGCACCAGCTGCACAAAATTCGCCACCATTTGGGTATGACCAACCCATACCTGCTTACACGGGTCCAACGGCTTACAACCCGTTCGAACCGTCACAAGCACAATACAACTACGGCTATGAGCGCGACCCATATGTGGTGTCGGCAAGATATAATGCGCGCTACCCTGACGGAGCACATGGAAACATGGGACCACCGGACTACTCAGCTCATGGGTATCCAATACCTCCCAGACCTGTTGTAGTCTAAGGGATAATGTGATAAATTGATGGGAGCGAGGTTGAAGAATTGTGATAATGTGCGGCGACTTCTAAGGGAGTGGGAGATTGAAGGAACGGATCTCAATGATGATGGTGGCTGATAGAGTTTATGTTTTCTGATTTTACTAGATAGTAGTCTAGCTGTTTGTTCCTTTTGGTGGTTTTGTTTGTTTTTTCTTTGTTATACAATCTTGGGGCATGTCCCATGATTGAACTAGTGTAGACCCTCTACACTACTTGTGCGGTTTTGGTTGTGAATATATAGAATCACCGGGGTAAAACCCTTTACCCAAAAAAAAAATACCTCCCAGACCTCCAGTTCCGCAACAAGCGCCACAACCACGTTTCTCTCCTCCTGAACAGGAAGAGATACTCCATCGACTAGATCGTGTGGAGAGAGAGTTCGAAGAAGAGAAAAAGAGCCACCGAGGATTTCTCAAGGGCTTGGCGAACCTACTAAAGGGCAAAAAGAAGAAACGTGACCACTAGCCCTTAATAATTGTACTAATGTAATTTCTACTTTGAAATAAGTCCCTGCGTGGACACTTATCGTATTACAGTCCCTACGTGGACTTATCTTAGGTCCTTGCATGGACACCTATCTTGTATTAGTCCCTGCGTGGACTTGACACTTATTTTAAACCTCTATGGAGGTATGTACTATTTGAAAGACCCGTTTAGGGCAATATGTAATTGTATTTGAGATTATGGAATGTATGTTATGAATTTTGTTTTAATATGTATAAAATAAATCAAAACCATTCCTTTTATATTGATCTGCCTAGATAAAGAATCTTAAAAGGTGAAACCTAGCTTGGTGTCTTTTAAGATCCAGTCAAGATGGTACGACCTAATTGAAAAGATTCTGACTCCCTGTTAACCTCTGTACGCATGTTAACATTCATGGCAGATGTGATTCGTTAAAATCACGCACATCATTCTTATACGATAATCCTTTAAGGATTTCAAAACCCAACTAAATGATTTATAAATCGTGGGTTAAATCACCAATGAAGATGATCAATCTTATTAAAACATCCATTAGTGATGTAGTGCCTACGGGCCAATATTATTAAAACATCCATTAGTGATGTAGTGCCTACGGGCCAATATTATTAAAACATCCATTAGTGATGTAGTGCCTACGGGCCAGTATTATTAAAACATCCATTAGTGATGTAGTGCCTACGGGCCAACCTTATTAAAACATCCACTAGAGGTGTAGTGCCTACGGGCCAACCATATTAAAACATCCATTAGTGATGTAGTGCCTACGGGCCAACCATATTAAAACATCCATTAGAGGTGTAGTGCCTATGGGCCGTAATAATTGTCTTATAACGACAAAAGGCAGTGGTGGTCTATGACTCCCTACCAGAAAGGGGTAAGAGAACTACGGTTCAAACCTCTATGCCTTTGGTTCTCTGAAATCTCGGCTAATATTATAAAACATCATCATGATTAGGCTTTATGCCGCCAATACTATTTATATAGCTGAAATAGGATATATTCAAATCCTAATATGTAATGAAATAATAAGTTAACCAAATATGGTCTCTGTACCATGGTTGACAAATTGTCATAAAAGA
This sequence comes from Helianthus annuus, assembly GCF_002127325.2. Lineage (NCBI taxonomy): Eukaryota > Viridiplantae > Streptophyta > Magnoliopsida > Asterales > Asteraceae > Helianthus > Helianthus annuus. The sequence continues at coordinate 80,005,660 of NC_035437.2, forward strand.
CAATTATATAATAATCTCCTGAATAAAATTTTGTTATCTTCTGTAACAGATTCAAGTTACAATGGCGGATCCCAACGGAGAGAATAGCCATACTAATGATGATGACTACGACAATGCGCCAGTGCATTTGACAGGCGCACAACTGAAGGCTCTGATTGACAATGCTGTTCAGGCAGCTCTTGATCGTCAATATACCGAGTCCCAAGGCAGAACCGTGTCAAAACCACCCTCTAAACCAAAGACACACTCTAAACCACCCTCTCAACCCAAGAAAGATGACGACAAACACTCGTCCACTGAGAACAGCGTTCATCGCGATAGAGAATATACTGATGCATCAAATGCTAAGGGTTGCACCTACAAATACTTTGTATCTTGTAAGCCCCGGGAATTTACAGGGGAGAAAGGTGCTGTGGACTGTATCACCTGGCTAGATGAGATGGACACTATTGTGGACATCAGCGGGTGTGCAGAGAGGGATGTGGTGAAGTATGTGTCCCAGTCATTTAAGGGCGAGGCCCTGGCATGGTGGAGGGCGTTGGTGCAGGCATCTGGTAAGTCTGCTTTGTACAAAATGACATGGGAGGAATTTATTGCTCTCATTAAGGAAAACTACTGCCCTCAGCATGAGGTTGAGAAGATCGAGGCTGACTTTGTGTCACTGGTGATGACGAACCTGGACTGCCAGGCATATTTGACGAGTTTCAATACAATGTCTCGTCTGGTCCCATACCTTGTGACACCCAAACCCCGAAGAATCGCCCGTTTTATTGGGGGCTTGGAGCCTGCGATAAAGGCGAGTGTAAAGGCCTCTCGGCCGACGACCTTCAGGTCAGTTACTGACCTCTCCTTGTCTCTCACCTTAGACGCTGTCCGTCTGAGGACACTAAGGAACAAGGAGGCTGAGAAGAGAAAACGTGAGGATGATACCTCACGAAGATCAGGGAAGAAGCACCGTGGAAACGGTGAAGGCAAAAGAGGGTCGGAAGCGAAGAAAGATGGGCAAACTGGTGAAAGGCCCAACTGCAAAATCTGCAAGAAACCCCACTCTGGGAAGTGCAGATTTGCATCAAATTCACAGTCGCAATCAAAGACTCTTTCCTGTGGACTATGCAAGTCCAAGGATCATAAGACTGTGGAGTGCAAGAAAATCAAGGATGCAACCTGCTATGGTTGTAATGAAAAAGGGCACATCAAGAGTAACTGCCCTAAGTATGCCAAGAAGGCGGAAGAGACAAAGAAGTCAAATGCGAGAGTTTTTCGCATGGATGCAAAGGAAGCGGTCCAGAACGACAACGTGCTTACAGGTACTTTTCTCGTAAATAATATATTTGCAAGAGTACTATTCGATTCTGGCGCCGATAAATCCTTTGTAGACCAGAAATTTTGCCAACTACTAAATATGCCTATCAAAACCCTTGACGTGAAATACGAAGTAGAGTTAGCAGACGACACGATAGAAACCGTCTCAACTGTTCTAGAAGGATGTGAAATGTCCATTAGGAACCATTCTTTTCCTCTATCTCTACCTCCTTTCAAACTAGCGGGTTATCCCGTAATCAGGCCCAAATCATTTGCGGCAAAAGGCATATAGTAGTAAAGACTCCGAGTGGTGATTCGCTTACCATTCGAGGAGATACGCAGTACGGGTTACCCGAGGACGTATCTATGCTCAAAGCTTCAAGGTGTTTGAACAGAGGCTGCGTAATTTACATGGCTCAGGTGATAATTGAAGAACCGAAGCCGAAGATCGAGGATCTTCCTGTCATTTCTGAATACCCCGAGGTTTTTCCCGAAGAATTACCTGGTTTGCCACCAGATAGACAAGTGGAGTTCAGAATAGACATCATTCCTGGAGCAGCTACGATAGCAAGAGCACCTTACAGGCTAGCTCCAACGGAAATGAAAGAACTGAGGACCCAGTTGGATGAACTGCTGGCGAAGGGTTTTATCAGACCTAGTTCATCTCCCTGGGGAGCACCAGTCCTATTTGTAAAGAAGAAGGACGGATCGATGCGGTTGTGCATCGACTATCGAGAGCTAAATAAGGTTACCATAAAGAATAGATATCCTTTACCAAGGATCGATGATCTGTTCGACCAGCTGCAAGGAGTAAGCTATTTCTCAAAGATCGACCTAAGGTCGGGCTATCATCAGCTAAGGGTTAGAGATGAGGATGTTCATAAGACAGCATTTAGGACTCGCTATGATCATTACGAGTTCCTAGTGATGCCTTTTGGGCTCACAAATGCACCGGCTGCGTTCATGGATCTCATGAATCGCGTCTGCAAGCCGTATTTGGACAAATTTGTCATAGTCTTCATCGACGATATCCTTATATATTCCAAGAACCAAGCAGACCACGAGAAGCACCTCCGTTGCATTCTCGAATTACTACAGCGTGAGAAACTCTACGCCAAATTCTCGAAATGTGAATTCTGGCTACGAGAGGTTCAGTTTTTAGGACACGTTGTGAGTGAGTGTGGTATCCAAGTGGATCCCGCTAAGGTAGAGGCAGTCATGAACTGGCAAGAGCCAAAGACGCCTACCGAAATCCGTAGTTTCCTGGGGTTAGCAGGATACTACAGGAGGTTTATTGAGAATTTTTCGAGGATTGCTGCGCCCTTGACTTCCCTAACCAAGAAGAAAGAAAAGTTTATTTGGGGCCCAAAGCAGCAAGAGTCCTTCGAAATACTGAAGCAAAAGCTAAGCAACGCACCTGTGTTGACACTACCTGAAGGTACAGATGAATTCGTAGTTTACTGCGATGCATCGCACACAGGCATGGGGTGTGTGCTTATGCAGAAGGGCAAGGTGATTGCCTATGCTTCAAGGCAATTAAAGGTGCATGAAAAGAATTACACCACCCATGATTTGGAGTTGGGTACCGTTGTATTTGCACTGAAATTATGGAGACATTACCTTTATGGTATTAAGTTCGTGATTTATTCTGATCACAAAAGCCTCCAGCACCTGTTCAACCAGAAGGAGTTGAACATGAGGCAGCGTCGTTGGATGGAAACCTTGAATGACTATGATTGCGAGATCAGGTACCATCCCGGCAAAGCGAATGTAGTCGCTGATGCCTTAAGCAGGAAAGAAAGGGTAAAACCTATTTGAATCAATGCCAAGAGCATTGAGGTCAAAAACAATTTAATTGAAAGGATTTTGGCTGCACAGCGAGAGGCTGTGTTGGAAGCTAATTATCCTAATGAAAAGTTAGGAGTAACTGAGGAGCAGTTGACTCTTAGCAAGGATGGAATCCTTAGATTGAACGGACGTATATGGGTTCCGATTTATGGAGGACTACTAGATGTTATCCTCCAGGAAGCCCATAGTTCCAGATATTCAGTCCATCCTGGTGCTGACAAAATGTATCAAGATTTAAAGGCAAATTATTGGTGGATAGGCTTGAAAAAGTCTGTGGCCGCCCACGTAGCAAAGTGCTTGACTTGTGCTCAAGTCAAAGCCGAGCACCAAAAGCCGTCTGGCTTGCTACAACAGCCTGAACTTCCCGAGTGGAAGTGGGAATGCGTAACTATGGATTTCATAACCAAGTTACCCAAAACCAGGAAAGGAAACGATACAATATGGGTCATAGTCGATAGGCTGACTAAATCAGCTCATTTTCTACCCATCAAGGAGACATATAGCTCCGATATGTTAGCCCAACTGTATGTTGATAAGATTGTAGCTTTACACGGCATACCTGTGACTATTATCTCCGACAGGGATACCAGGTACACATCTCATTTCTGGAAGAGTTTCCAGCAATCCTTGGGCACGCGTTTAAACTTTAGTACGGCTTACCATCCACAGACGGACGGTCAAAGTGAGCGTACTATCCAAACGCTAGAAGACATGCTTCGTGCATGTGCGATCGATTTAGGTGGTAACTGGGATAAGAATCTACCCCTGATCGAATTCTCCTACAGTAATAGCTACCACACCAGCATAAAGGCTGCGCCTTTCGAGGCATTATACGGTAGGAAATGTATATCGCCTGTTTGTTGGGCGGAAGTAGGAGAGGTCCAATTATCAGGACCAGAGATTGTTTTCCAGACAACGGACAAGATTGTCCAGATCCGGGAACGTCTCAAGGCTGCCCGCGATAGGCAGAAAAGCTACGCTGATCCAAAACGTAAGGATCTTCACTTCGAAGTAGGTGAAAAAGTGTTGCTTAAGGTATCACCCTGGAAGGGGGTGATGCGTTTCGGCAAGAAAGGCAAACTGAGTCCGAGATACATAGGACCTTTTGAGGTCATTGAACGTGTCGGATCAGTCGCCTATAAATTGAACTTGCCTGAAGAGCTCAATGGAATTCACAACGTGTTCCACATCTGCAATCTCAAAAAGTGCTTCGCCGATGAATCATTGGTGATTCCACACACAGATGTGCATATAGATGAGAGCTTAAAATTTATAGAAAAACCTTTGTCGATTGAAGATCGACAGGTGAAGAAACTTCGAAGAAAGCACGTACCGATTGTAAAGGTCAAATGGGATGCTCGTAGAGGTCCCGAATATACGTGGGAAGTCGAAGACACAATGAAAGAAAAGTACCCCTATTTATTTGAGTAAATCTCGGGTCGAGATTTATTTTAAGGGGGTGAGGATGTAACACCTCGAATTTTTTTGCGTCCAATGATGTGTTAACACGTGTCATTTGATTACACGTGGCATCTATAATAAATAAAGGACTAATTTTGACAAACCTTGAAAGTATATAAATTCGAGGGTTATAAATGTCAACAAGGGTAAATATACTGTATAGTAACCCTAAATAATGCTTGTACCTTCAAACGAATAAATCATAGATCGTACGGAGGCGAAACGCGGAAGAAAGTGAGAGATTACGAGCTACAGGGGTTAACTGTGTCAACATGTTTAATTATACCTCTGAGTGATCCTTTAACGTTCCCAAGGCTTCGTAACAGTATTATACGCTCACTAGAATATACTGTACAAATTCCGCGAAGTTCCGTCTTAAAACGAGAGAGTTATACTCAAATTCGTATGAGAAGGGTTAAAAGCGTCAACAATGAAAGTTAAGGCTTTCTGGATAATTAATAAACTAATAGGGGACTTAACAACGCGGGTAAATAACACGAGGTCCTTAGTTGTAAATAACCGAGGGCCAAACCGCAAAGTTACCCCTTCAAACCCGAAAGGTCAGGTAAATCATTACGAAAGATTTCGTTATTAATTACCAGGATTTTGTAATCATTTCAAAAGATTTAAAATTTCTGGAAACCAGGCCTCTCGCGACCCGCGTGATGGTTATGGTTAAGTTGAGGCGGGCCGCGAGCCTTCTCTTTTACACGCCTGATATTCAAATCTTAGGCGACCCGCATTAAAATGGCTTGGAACTTCCATGCGGGTCGCGTGGGACGCCCAGATGCAGAAAGTTGTAACATCTTTCCTTTTGAGCATTATGAACGACCAAGAACCAATAAATGAGGCATGGGTGCCCCCTACTCGACCCATAATCCTCCAAGACACCTGCCATTCATCCAAGGGCACTTGTAGACCCTTGTGTGATGATCTTGGACCATGACATTGGCTATAAATAGCAAGGTTATGTCCATAAGTTCATCACAACTCAAACACACATCTCTGATCATTCTAAGAGCTCCCAAGCATCCATCTCTGCTCTATAAGCAAGAAATAACTTCTGTAAGTCGTTCACAATCAATATGGTCTTGCATTTCCATAGTTATAGCTTATAGACACAACCGTCGTAACTAACGGTTGTCATTACAATAACTTGCAAATGGTTCAGTCTTATGACGGATCAAAAGTAGTTTTGAGTAGGTAATTACGTGGGTAATAAACCTCTAAAAGGGTTCCCCCTGATCACCACTCTAACTATGTCGAATATCGAGTCAAACGTGCGGTTAAAAAGTCAACAGAAAGCTATTTTAGCGATTTATGCATAATCTGTAATGTACATACTAAGAAACCTGTTTTGACACTCATAAAATATGATATTAAGTATATAAACTTGTTTGCGCTCGTTTGAATCGACCATTTGCTATATTGAACCGGTTCGGAGCCGAATGTCGCAAAAGTTTGACTTTTGCTTTGACTTCAGTTCTGACCCGTTTTAGTGAGGTATAGATATACCTTAGGACTCTCTTAGGACCAGGTTACATGATGGTATAAACCTCTGTGATCGGTTCATGAGTTATCCGAGTCTTTTACGCATTTCCGTTAATCGCCTAAAAGTTGACCGTAACGCCATTTTGAAAGTAAAACGAGTATTTCGGACATGTGAACGGACCAGAACCTTGCTTATTAAATTATAAGCATGTCCTTAAAGTTTCACGTCCATCCGAGGTCTAGAATGAGAGTTATGCTAAATGGCGCATTTAAAGTAAACTTTAGTAATTAACGGCGCAATTAGCATAACACCTAACTAAACCAAGATTTCGTCACCAAAACTTTTACCCACTGTATTAAAATAATATTTTGGGAATTTTAAAGATTTTTAATAATTTTTACCTTGCTCATAACCTGCGGTTATGGCTACGGTTCGGTAAATACCGAATATGCCCTTTTCGGCCAAAACATGAGTTCTACAAGGTCTTTTGACCCGATTCCAGTTGCTACTGGTTCCAAATAATAAATAAAGTATTTTAAGCTTTATAAGCTGTACGGGAAACTCAGATTTCCTGTAGAACTCGAAAACCCCTTTAAAAGTCTTTAAAATGACCGAAAAACCCCTACGGGGCGTAATATTAACTAAAACTCGTTACGGGCATCACGGAAGGTATCCTACTGACACCACAACCTTTTTAAGGCACATTGACTTAGGAAATAAGCGTACGACTCTCATGGTTAACCGTTTCGCCTATTGCGCGCACGGTTCGGCTTATGAAACTAGTTTTCATAAATTAGCCGATACGGGTCAAATTATATTATTTGGACCCCAAATTCCAGAGTGTGAACCATAAACCCATATAAAACAAGTCTCTGAACTTGTTGGGTCAGAATCACACTCCATTCTCGGTTTTCGCCTTTTCGCGCGATTAAACCATATCTATATATATATCGGAACCAACCGGTCTAGGCTACGGCCATTATAACGACTCATTAGGATTCTAAGAGGTTAATTAAAACCTTCGTTCCAGATTAGGAGTCCCAGTAAAAGCTATCGGTGATTTAATCCAAATTAAGGAAATATACTTGCAAAGGTAAATACTTTAACTTATTTCCCCTATATGGGCTTGGGTTACGGTATGTTAATACCGCTTGATTGAGCATTATATTTTTCCATCGCTTAGGTGGTTAATTAAATAATATGATCGGCTCATTTAAACAGTTTTGTTTCTTAAAAGCCTTTGGGGGGTTTAATGACCGTTGTCCCGGATATCCTTGGCATCATTTTACGAAATGGCCACGACCATCGACATCCCGGTGTAGGCGTACACCCGGTATATAGTGTCGACATTAAATTAAAAGACGTAGCCGTTGGTTTTTATACTACAGTTTTACGCAATGTGGTGTGTCTATAAATCTTTAACCCGACACGACCCGGGCTACTGAACGCATAAAAGAACATGTAAAACGTTCACAAGATTTTAATAATTTTCCCAAGTTATAAAAGAGTTTGTGCCTTGTGCATTCAAATCAATTTTAACAAACATTTTCAAATGTGTCAGTTGAATGTATTTAGCAGTGTAAACTGACGTATTTTCCCCAAAAAGATTAACTGCAGGTACTATACGAAATGGGCTGGTATAGGCGTCCTAAGCATCGTACATAGTCTCGCAAACTCGATGCTGCATCTGAATGAACAATATTTATTATTTTTGATCCGCTGTGGATATATTCAACTTCTGTAATACATTTGATATTACAACCAGAGGTTGAATTTTATATATTTATCTTAAGCTTCCGCTGTGCATTATATAATTGTGTGGTTTGACTATATTGTTGCCAACATCGTCACGGTAATCCCCCACCGGGCCCACCGGTGAGACACGTGGAAAATCGGGGTGTGACAGATACGGTGTTTCACCCGTTTGTTAAGCATTATGAGAAATTTTTTGGTTTGCAAGGTGATACATCTCTTACTCCGGCTCCGGATTTATTTTCTAAAAGGCTCTCTCCTCAGGTAGCTCATCATATGATCCGCCAAGTCTCGCCGGAAGAAGTTAAAAGGGCGATGTTCGGTATTGGTATTGATAAAGCCCCGGGTCCTGATGGTTACACTGCGGCGTTTTTTAAAAGTGCATGGCCAATTGTGGGTAATGATGTTACTTGTGCGATCATTGATTTTTTTGAGACTGGTAATCTTCTTCGTGAATTGAATCATACTAATATCGTGCTGATTCCGAAATCTCCTACCCCGTCGACGGTAACTGATTATCGTCCGATTGCTTGCTGTAATGTGCTATACAAATGTATCAGTAAAATCGTTGCGGATAGGATTAAAGGGGCGCTAAATGATATTGTTAGTATAAATCAATCAGCTTTTGTTCCAGGTAGGCGAATTTCGGATAATATTCTATTGACGCAAGAGCTAATGCATAATTATCATCGAAATGTGGGTCCTCCTAGGTGTGCTTTTAAAGTAGATATTCAGAAAGCCTATGACACGGTTGACTGGAGTTTTCTGAAAAGTGCTTTGCTTGGTTTTGGGTTTAATGAGAGGATGGTTGCGTGGATTATGGTGTGTGTTTCGACTGCATCTTTTTCTATGTGTGTGAACGGATCTGTGCATGGTTTCTTTCCTGGAAAACGAGGCTTACGGCAAGGGGATCCAATCTCCCCTTATCTATTTACCCTAGTTATGGAGGTTTTGACGGCTATTCTTCACCATGCGGTTCGTATTGATTCGTCTTTCAAGTTTCACAATAAATGTGAAAAACAGCAGATTATTAATCTTTGTTTTGCGGATGATCTTTTCCTTTTTGCGAGAGGAGAAGTTAATTCGGCCAGGTGTATAATGTCTTCTCTCTCTAAGTTTACAAAGATGTCGGGTTTACAGCCGAGCAACCAAAAGAGTACGATATTCTTTTGTAATGTCAATGGCCATGTTAAGAATGCAATTTTGGATCTTATGCCTTTTGTTGAAGGTAAGTTGCCGGTTAAATATTTGGGAGTGCCCTTGATTTCTTCTAGGCTTGGGTATAGCGACTGTCGAGTGCTTGTGGATAGGCTTCAAAAGCGTATAACTCATTGGAGGAATAAGTTGCTTTCGTTTGCGGGTAGGCTGCAGCTTATTACTTCTGTTCTCTCAGCTATGCATATTTATTGGTCATCTGTGTTTATGTTGCCGACTCGAATTGTCCTTGAGCTTGAAGCTTGTATGCGGAATTTCCTTTGGTCTCAAGAAAGCTCATATTCTAAAGGTAAATCTAAAGTTTCTTGGAAGACCGTTTGTATGCCGAAGTATGAAGGCGGATTGGGTATTAGACGTATCGGGGATATGAACAAGGCTCTTATGGCTTATCATGCTTGGAGTATTGTCTCTAAAAGGGAGTCTTTATGGGTGGATTGGGTGCATAGTTACAGGTTGAGAGGCAAGAGCTTCTGGATATGCAAAACTCCAGCTAATTGTTGTTGGTCTTGGAGGAAGCTTGTGCAATTGCTGCCTCTAATTAGGAATCATTTATGGTCGGAGTTAGGTAATGGCGAGAACACTTCGGCTTGGTATGATTATTGGAGTGATATAGGGCCGCTTGGGGATTTTATTTCGCCAAGGTCTATTACCGATGCTGATTTTAGACTAGATGATTCTGTGGCTAACGTCTACTCGAATGGTTCTTGGGCGTGGCCTTTGGCGTGGAGAGATATTTTTCCGGTTCTCATTCAGTTGGACCAAGTTCAGTTAACCCCAATGAAACAAGATAGATTGTTGTGGAGAGATGGTAGCGACATAATGGAGTTTTCCTCTTCCTGTGTGTGGCACTCGTTTCGGCACACGGCTCCGGAAGTGAATTGGTGCAGGATTGTTTGGTTTGCACAGTCTATTCCCCGACATGGTTTTTTGATGTGGTTGGTCCTTAAAGGTAAACTTTTGACTCAAGATAAAATTCTTAAGTGGGATATTTCGCGGAGGAAGAACATGAATATGATGTGTTGCATGTTGTGCTACCAGAATTATGATTCACATCCGCATTTGTTTTTTGAATGCAAGTATTCGACTCAGGTTTGGTATAATATTCGAAACAAGGTAAACATGGGGGATGTTAGTTCCAAATGGCAAGAGATTGTGGACTGGCTGTTGGCTCGGGCTCGGTCTAAATCGGCTAGGAATTATATAGCCAAAATTCTGGTTGCGGCTGCGGTGTATTTTATTTGGCAAGAAAGAAATGCTAGAACTTTTAAGAATCAGTTGAGGCCTCCGGAGAAACTTAGTGAGATTATTTTAAATACGGTCCGATACAAGCTGATGGGAGCTAAATTAAGGGATACCTCAAATGTGAGAAGACTTCTTGAAGAGTGGGAGATTCGTGGGAAGCATGATGAAGATGATGGCGGCTGAGTTTTTGTCATGTTTTCGTTCTAGATTTTAGTCTAGTGGTGTTTTCGGTGTAGCTTTGTGTTGGATTGTTTCTTAATTTTTCCTTGTTCTACTTTCATGGGGCATGTCTCATGATTGAACTAGTGTAGGCATTCTACACTACTTGTTTTTTTGGTTTGTGAATATATAGAATCACCGGGGTAACCCTTTACCCAAAAAAAAATCAAGCATGGTAACAAGACTCCTCGGTTATCATGTAAAATCGCTAATAACATCAACATTCAATCAACAAAACACTAATCACTAACCGGATTGAGAGGAGAAAAGAAATCGGCCAAAGCAAGAGCTTCGAGGGAGATGGTTGCCGTCGGGTTCGCCAAAAGGAGAGGAAGAGAGCTTAGGGTTCCTTTGTGTGATAGTGTTGTTGTGACAAATGAGGATTAAACATCCTCACATGTGTTATGCGATCCAAAGAAGGAGTGGGCCGAACCCTCAATGGGCTGCCCATGATTCGGATGTAAGTAACACGGCCCAAAGGGCTTGTGCGATCGGGTGGATGTTGTGCGCTTCATTTATGTTGTGCGGTTTCGGGTCAAGTAGCATAATCACATAATCATAACACATAACACATACAACATAACAATTAATAATTATAATAAATCACATAAGCATGTATCGTTACACAAAATAGGTTCGAATTGCGTGTTGTCACAGTATCCCCAACTAAAAAGAAATTTCGTCCCGAAATTTGGTATGCACTCACTAACGTAAGCTATATTGTTCACTAGTTTTCCTGGGGTGTCACATCATCCCCCACTTGAATGGGAATTTCGTCCCGAAATTCACTAGTTGCATCAACATTAAGTTTGCTAGGTTCTGCCTGATCTGTGGGGAACAAATGTGGATACTTAAGTTTCATCTGGTCCTCGCGTTCCCACGTGAACTCTGGACCACGTCTTGAGTTCCAACGAACTCTCACAATCGGTATGCGGCTGTGCTTACGAACTTTAACTTCCCGATCCATAATTTCAATTGGTTCTTCGACAAACTGCAATTTGTCGTCTATCTTCAGCTCTTGAAATGGTACTACTAGTGTTTCATCAACCAAACACTTCTTTAGCTGCGATACGTGAAATACATCATGGACATTACCCAACTCAGCAGGTAATTCCAACCTGTAGGCCACTTTTCCAATTCGTTCTAGAATTTTGAATGGTCCTACATAGCGAGGGTTTAGTTTGCCGTGTTTCCCAAAACGCACCACACCCTTCCAGGGTGAAACCTTTAACATAACGCGGTCATTAACTTCAAATTCCAGCGGTTTACTACGCTTGTCAGCGTGGCTTTTCTGACGATCGCGAGCTGCGGCCATACGGTTTCGGATCTGCACAATGCTTTCTGATGCCTCAAGAACAAACTCAGGGCCTGTGATCTGACTATCACCCACCTCATGCCAACAGAGAGGTGAACGACACTTCCGTCCGTACAGTGCTTCGAATGGAGCTGCCTTAATACTTGTATGGTAGCTGTTGTTGTAGGAGAACTCTATCAACGGCAAGTGTTTCTCCCACCCTTTCCCAAAATCGAGTACGCATGCCCGGAGCATGTCTTCAAGTGTTTGGATGGTGCGTTCGCTTTGACCATCCGTCTGCGGGTGGTAAGCGGTACTCATGTCGAGTTGGGAACCGAACGATTTATGCATAGACTGCCATAACTCTGAAGTGAAACGCGGATCACGGTCTGAAATGATAGAAGTTGGCACCCCATGCCTAGAGACCACTTCCTTAAGGTAGATTGCTGCCAATTGAGAAAACTTGTCTGTTTCCTTGATTGCTAAGAAGTGTGCTGACTTCGTAAGGCGATCAACAATCACCCAGATGGTATCGTTCCCAACCTGGGTTCGAGGTAGCCCTGTCACGAAATCCATGGCGATCTGTTCCCACTTCCATGTGGGTATCTCTGGTTGCTGCAGTAGACCTGAGGGCTTTTGATGTTCCGCCTTGACTTTAGCACAAGTCAAACATTTGCTGACGTAGGTTGCTATATGAGCCTTCATGCTGGGCCACCAGTAGGTAGTTTTCAAGTCGTGGTACATCTTATCTGATCCAGGATGTACAGAGTAGCGTGATTTATGTGCCTCTTCCATTACAAGTTCCCGTAAGTTGCCAAAGAATGGGACCCAAATGCGTCCAGTTACGTAGTAAGCACCGTCTCCCTTTTGTTCTAGTCGTTGTCTCGAGCCACGTAAAGCTTCAGCTCGAACGTTCTCTGGTTTCAACGCTTCTAACTGAGCGTCTCGTATCTGGGAAGGAAGGTTGGACTGGATCGTGAGTTGCAATGCTCGCACACGCCTAGGTGCATTATCCTTTCTGCTGAGGGCGTCAGCTACAACATTCGCCTTGCCCGGATGATACTTGATGGCACATTCATAATCGTTCAATAATTCCACCCATCGTCGCTGTCGCATATTCAATTCTTTCTGGTCGAAGATGTGCTGGAGACTCCTATGGTCGGTGTAGATGGTGCATTTGGTACCGTACAGATAGTGCCTCCAAATCTTCAACGCAAATACCACCGCTCCTAACTCCAAGTCATGTGTCGTGTAGTTCTTCTCGTGAACCTTCAGCTGACGAGAAGCATAAGCTATCACCTTCTCGCGTTGCATCAACACGCAACCGAGACCCTGAATGGACGCGTCACAATATACCACAAAATCTTCGGTACCCTCTGGTAAAGACAAGATCGGTGCACTGCAAAGTCTCTGTTTCAGAACTTGGAAAGCCTCTTCCTGCTTCGTTCCCCAAGAGTACGTTGTGTTCTTCTGTGTCAGCGAGGTGAGAGGTTGTGCGATTTTCGAGAAATCTCTAACAAACCTTCGATAGTATCCAGCGAGACCAAGAAATTGGCGCACCTCAGAGGGAGTCTTTGGTGCCATCCAATTTTTAACTGCATCCACCTTCGCAGGATCCACATGTATCCCGTTCTCGTTAACAACGTGCCCAAGGAAATGCACTTCTCGAATCCAAAAGTCGCACTTTGAAAATTTCGCATACAGCTGTTCTCTTCTCAAAAGTTCCAAGATGAGACGTAGGTGACGCTCGTGATCTTCTTTGTTCTTGGAATAGACTAAGATGTCGTCAATAAACACTATAACAAACTCGTCGAGATAAGGCTTACATACGCGGTTCATGAGATCCATGAAAACCGCTGGTGCATTGGTCAATCCAAACGGCATGACCAAAAACTCATAGTGTCCATAGCGCGTTCGAAAAGCAGTCTTGGGAACATCCTCTTCCCTAACCCTTACCTGGTGATAGCCCGACCTTAAGTCGATCTTTGAATAGAAACTTGACCCTTGCAACTGGTCAAACAAGTCGTCGATGCGTGGTAACGGGATAGCGGTTCTTAATGGTCACCTTGTTGAGCTCTCGATAATCAATACACATGCGGAATGACCCATCTTTCTTCTTTACAAACAGCACTGGGGCTCCCCAGGGCGAAGAACTGGGTCGAATAAAGCCCCTGTCCAACAACTCTTGCAGTTGATTAGACAGTTCCTGCAACTCTCCAGGTGCTAACCGGTATGGGGCTCGAGCAATTGGAGCCGCTCCCGGCGCAAGATCAATCTGAAATTCTACTTGACGATGAGGAGGTAACCCTGGTAGCTCCTCTGGGAACACATCAGCGAATTCTCGCACCACTGGTAGATCCTCGATCTTACTCTCTTCAGACTGAGCGTTGGTAACTAACGCTAACAGTGCAGGATACCCCTTTTGTAGATACTGCTGTGCACGCATGGCCGTGATAATCCCAACCATCGTCCCACTACGATGCCCTTGAACCGACAGTGACTCCCCATCAGGGAGAGGAATACGCACAACTTTCTCCTTACACAAAATTTCTGCTTGGTGCTTAGACAACCAATCCATGCCTACCACTATGTCAAAACTACCGAGCGTAACGGGAAGGAGGTCAATGTCAAACACCTGACCCACGAGATCTAGTTTACATCCAAAAAGAACATTCGAGGCTTCTATCGTCTTACCATCTGCTAGTTCTACTATTTGTTTAACTTCTAGAGGTGTTGGGGTTATCCCTAATCGTTGACTAAACTCTAGGGACACATAACTCCAATCGGCACCCGAATCAAATAATACAGAAGCAATACGATTGTTAACAGGAAACGTACCAGTTACAACGTTGCCGTCATTCCTGGCATCCCCTGCTCCAAGCTGGAACACTCTGCCTCGAGCACCATTTCCCCCATTATTGCCGTTGTTGTTGTTGTTCCCAGCATTGTTATTATTCGGGCGATTGTTGTCGTTGGCGTTCTGGTTTAACTGAGGGCAATCCCGCTTAAAGTGACCCTCGTCACCATATTGATAGCACCCCTTCCTGAAACCCTGGTTCTGCTGGGGTGGTTGTCCCTGTTGTCTCTGATTCTGCTGGTTTTGTTGCTGCTGGTGTTTGGGCTGTGGGGCCCTACAATCCCTGGCCTCATGGCCTGCCTTACCACACCTGTTACACATCTGACTACACGCCCCGAAATGATGATAGCCACACTTGTTACATCGTGGCTTCTTCCCTGCATACGAACCCTGGCTGTGGCCACTTCCCAGGCCTTGATTGACGGAAGACGACTGGCTGATGCTGCGGTTGTTGTTGTTGTCTGGCCTTTTCTGAGTATGACCAGCACTGGATGCTCTGTCGTAGTCGCTCCACTTCCGTTTGTTATCATTAGCAGATGTAGTAGCAGTGGGTGCCGCAGCAGCAGTGGCTGAAATGCGCGGGGTAACAAATTGCTCTCGACCTCTTGGTCCACAATCTTATGAGTCAGCCGAACAATCTGTGTTAAATCATTGAGATGCGCTGCAGTAACCAGACTTTTCACACGAGGAGGCAACCCTTTGATGAATAACTCAATCCTCCGAGACATAGGCCGGGACAAGTTCGGGCACATGTCGGCCAGTTCATACGATCGCTTCACATACGCTTCGACTTCCGATCCAACCATCTTCAAGTCGTAGTACTCGTTTTCCAACTTCTGGACCTCATCCCGAGGACAGTACTCCTCCCTGATCAGTTCTTTAAAGTCTTCCCAGGTTGTGGCATTCGCTGCCTCGATGCCCAACAACTGTATCTGGGCGTTCCACCATGTTAGGGCACCATCCGCCAAGGTACCCGCAGCATATTTCACCCTGTCCCCAGCGGGACAGTTACAGATAGCAAACACAGACTCTGCTTTCTCGAACCATCTTAGAAGTCCCACAGCCCCTTCAGTCCCGGTGAAGGTCTGTGGCTTACAGTCCATAAACATTTTGAACGTACACGCAGGCTGGTTAGGTTGAGGTTGTCACACCCCCCAAAATCCACACGCGGAGTACCACCGCTTGGAGGCGTGACATGTCCAGGATCAAGCCATCAATCATATCAAACATAGCATTTAATAATAAAAGTAATTAATGTAAATCATCATGACATGATTGATGTTTCAAAACCAAACATCGTTTAAATAGCGGAAGCATAGTATGTAATCTCAAAATAGTTATAAGTTCACTTGTTTATCCACGATCCGTATCCCACAACGACCTGCTCCTCCCTGTGCAAGCTCCCAGTATACCTAAGGTCCTGCAAGGCATGCAGCAAATAATCAACAAACTAGTTGAGCGAGTTCACAGAAAGTAAGTTCATAAACATAGTGCATAAGTATAACTAGTGGGGGTTTCCCATACTAGTGTGTATTAAGGTGGGGGCTTCCCAAACCTTGTGTTCTTATTACTGGTGGGGGCTTCCCATGTTTATCCTGGCTAATGAGGGCTTCTCATTAACGGTACTTACTAGACTAACTTCCGACCATGTGTTCTTCTTTACCGAGAACAGGAAAACGTACAGGGTCACGTAGGCTTTACGTGACGTGTCCTTCCCCGAGGACATGGTACGCGTGGGGGCTACGTAGGCTTTACGCAGCGTGGCCTTCCGACCTGGAAGCCAGTGTATGGTATTGGGTTACGTAGGCTTTACGTAACGTGTCCTCCCGACCCGGGAGACAAATGGCAAATACTGGGTTACGTAGGCTTTACGTAACGTGTCCTGACTAACCTGAGGACGATGGTCTATAGTCTAGAGAATGCGTAAGTACGAGTAATCATTCCATATTCAACGTATCCAACCCAACTCCCAACCCGGGAATCCCATGCCTTGGCTGTGTGAACTCACCTTGGTTTGCTCGGCAGATACACAAAGAGTACAGGTAGCAAGTAAATGGTCAACCACGTCCTATCATGGTTTTTACACAAGTCAGGTCTTGACTAAGGTAATACACGTGTGCATCACATATGTTAACACGTTACTATCACGTATGCATGTGAGCAGGTAAGAGCATGGCATTAACATTCAACCAATTCATATAACAGCCCAAACCAAATAGTCCAGATTTCTCAATCGGCCCAAATAGTAAACGCATACTGGTCCAATAACAAACAGTCAACAATCCAATCATTGGGCCCAGACTGATTGGGCCCGTGACAGTGAAAGCCCGAAACAGTGTACATGCATATAGGTCTCGAGTCGCAACCGGCGATCTCGAGTCGCAACAGCTGAATACGAGTCGCAACGGGTGGTCTCGGCTCATCATGGTCCGGTTACGAGTCGCAACGGGACTCGCAACCATGGTTGCGGCTGATGTTGTTGTGTGGTCTCGAGTGGGGTACCGACTCGCAACGAGTGATACCGAGTCGCAACTGTGTGTGTAACTGGTTTCCATAATTCCTGTAACAATCTTTCCGTGATTCTAGCAAACAACTTAGGCAGTTTCGGAAATCAGATCAAACAATGATTATTCAGCATTCAATCATATTCATAATATCTTCAAATCATCACCATTTAGCATGTTCATAACAGCATCAAAACAAATAATCGGATTATCAACCAACCCTAAACCGAATCATAATCATATCATCGGACTAGCATGCAACCTATCCGATTATCATTCATACAAAACTTGATTATATCTATTATCATGCAATCAATTCGAAGACCAATCATAAACAACATAATCTAACCGGCCCTAGTTCATAATCATGCAGATTTTAATCGGTTTCATCTAAACATGAAATCATAAAATCACTTATCACAAAAGCATAAACAAAACACTAACCGATTACGGGTAAAGAAGGGTGATCCGAACAAGAGAATGATCGGATGGTCTTGTGCCGTCGGGTCCTAAGCAAGCCGAGAGAGAGGTAGAGAGCAAATAGGGTTTGTGTGTGTTATGAAAATTGTAACAATGAGAGAAATCAAACCCTTACCAAAGGATTTGTGTTTGCGAGTGGGGAGTGGGCCGAGCCCAACTCGGTTACCAAATGAAGTCCGATTTCAAGGTGTGGCCCAAACGGGCTTGTGTGACCGGTTGGCCTTGTGCGATCGGGTTTTAGTGTGTGGTTTGGGCTCGTGCAACACATAACATACATACACATAATGCACATAAACATAACATACCAAGTATTCATTCCATTAATAACGTTCTCGTAAACACGTATCGTTACACAAAGCAAGTCTAAAGTTCGAGTTGTCACATTATCCCCAACTAATTGGAAATTTCGTCCCGAAATTTGGTATGCACTTACTGAGGAAGCTGGGTAAACTGTATTGTTCACTGATTTTCCTGGGGTGTCACATCCTCCCCCCGTTGATCTGGAATTTCGTCCCGAAATTCCAAAGTAGTAGCTTCAGCCTCAGTAGTGGTAGCATTGGTGTCGAATAACTGGGGGTACTTTTCTGTCATCCTGTCTTCGCGTTCCCAGGTGTACTCTGGGCCACGTTTGGAGTTCCAACGAACTCGAACAAGAGGGATTCTCTTGTTTTTGAGGACCTTCACATCCCGGTCCGTGATTTCTACTGGTTCCTCGACGAACTGCAACCGCTCGTCGATAGTGAGTTCCTTAAAAGGAATGATGAGGTTTTCATCTGATAGGCACTTCTTTAAGTTCGATACATGAAAGACATTGTGAACTGCCCCGAGTTCAGCTGGTAGGTTCAACTTGTATGCTACTTTGCCAATCTTTTCTATGATTTCGAATGGTCCGACGTACCGCGGATTTAGTTTGCCCCGTTTGCCAAAACGAACCACACCCTTCCAGGGTGAAACTTTCAATAAAACCCGGTCCCCGACCTCAAATTCCAATGGCTTTCTACGCTTGTCCGCGTAGGCTTTCTGACGGTCGAGTGCTGCCGCCATACGTTGTCTTATTTGTGCAATCTTTTCTGTGGCGTCCACTACAATCTCTGGACCCGTAATCTGACTATCCCCCACCTCTGCCCAGCAGAGGGGTGACCGGCATTTACGCCCGTACAATGCCTCGAATGGAGCGGCTTGAATGCTGGTGTGATAACTATTATTATACGAGAACTCCACCAAAGGGAGGTGCTTTTCCCAGCCGTTGCCGAAGTCAATAGCGCATGCCCGAAGCATGTCTTCAAGCGTTTGGATCGTTCGCTCAGACTGCCCATCCGTCTGAGGGTGATATGCTGTGCTCATGTCTAATCGTGAGCCGAAAGATTTGTGCATTGCTTGCCATAGTTCTGACGTGAATCGTGCATCGCGATCCGAAATGATAGATGTGGGCACCCCGTGCCTCGAAACAACTTCTTTAAGATAGACGTCTGCGAGAGTGGAGAACTTATCCGTTTCCTTTATAGGTAGGAAGTGTGCAGACTTGGTGAGTCGATCCACGATCACCCATATCGTATCGTTTCCTCGCTGGGATCTGGGTAGGCCTGTAACGAAATCCATGGAAATTTCTTCCCATTTCCATTGAGGTATCTTAGGCTGTTGAAGTAGACCAGCTGGTTTCTGATATTCGACCTTGACTCTCGCACAGGTCAAGCATTTTCCAACATACGTAGCAATGTGGGCCTTCATACTAGGCCACCAATAAGTAGTGCTGATGTCGTGGTACATTTTATCCGACCCTGGATGTACCGAGTAACGAGACTTGTGAGCTTCGTCCATTAGAAGTTCGCGCAAACCGCCATAAAGTGGGACCCAAATACGCCCCGTTACATAGTAGGCGCCGTCTGCCTTCTGTTCCATTTGCTGTCGTGAGCCGCGTAAGGCTTCAGCCTTGACGTTTTCGGGCTTCAATGCTTCTACCTGAGCATTTCGTATCTGTGCTGGAAGGCTAGACTGAATCGTAAGCTGTAGCGCTCGCACGCGCCGTGGTAGAGTGTCCTTTCGACTGAGGGCATCAGCCACAACATTGGCTTTGCCTGGATGGTACTTGATGGCGCATTCATAATCGTTTAGTAACTCGACCCATCGCCGTTGACGCATGTTCAAATCCTTCTGCTTAAGAATATGCTCGAGACTCCTGTGATCGGTATAAATCGTGCACCTGGTACCGTACAGGTAGTGTCGCCATATCTTAAGCGCGAAAACAACAGCTCCCAGCTCTAAGTCGTGCGTCGTGTAGTTGCGTTCATGAACCTTGAGTTGACGAGAGGCGTAAGCGATAACCTTGTCGCGCTGCATTAACACACATCCAAGTCCCCGAATGGATGCATCACAATAAACCACGAAGTCATCCGTGCCCTCTGGCAAAGAGAGGATAGGTGCACTGCAAAGTCTATCCTTTAGGTGCTGAAAAGCAGTCTCCTGGGGCTCTCCCCAGCGATAGGTAACACCCTTTTGTGTCAGTAACGTAAGCGGCTGAGCAATCTTCGAGAAATCCTTGATAAACCGTCTGTAGTAACCCGCCAAACCCAAGAATTGGCGTATTTCCGTTGGCGTACGCGGTGCAGGCCAGTTTCTGATCGAATCTACCTTGGATGGATCGACATGGATCCCATCCTTGTTTACCACGTGGCCTAAGAAGTGGACTTCACGAAGCCAGAAGTCTCATTTAGAAAGCTTGGCATACAGCTGCTCCTTCCGAAGGAGTTCCAATATCAGGCGAAGATGCTTCTCGTGTTCCTCCTGACTCTTGGAGTAAATCAGAATGTCGTCGATGAATACTATGACAAACTTGTCTAGATAGGGTTTGCACACCCTGTTCATAAGGTCCATAAATACAGCAGGCGCGTTCGTTAACCCGAACGGCATGACAAGAAACTCGTAGTGACCGTAACGAGTTCTGAAGGCTGTCTTGGAGACGTCCTCATCCCGGACTCTCAGCTGATGGTACCCCGACCTCAAATCTATCTTCGAATAATAGCACGACCCTTGCAACTGGTCGAATAAGTCGTCTATGCGTGGAAGAGGATAACGGTTCTTCACCGTTACCTTGTTGAGTTCACGGTAGTCGATGCACATCCTGAACGTACCGTCTTTCTTTTTCACGAAAAGTACTGGAGCTCCCCAAGGCGAAGAGCTTGGACGAATGAAACCCTTTTCCAAGAGCTCTTGTAGTTGCTTTGACAATTCTTCCAATTCTGATGGAGCTAGACGATATGGTGCGCGAGCTATGGGTGCTGCTCCTGGAGCGAGCTCGATCTGAAATTCGACCTGACGATGAGGCGGTAAGCCAGGTAAGTCTTCAGGAAACACCTGAGGGTAATCACGTACAATTGGAATATCCTCCAATTTCTTTTCCTTTGCTGATGCGTCTGTAACGAGTGCCAGAATGGCAGTGTGACCCTTACGTAAGCACTTCTGAGCCTTCAAGAAAGAGATGATGTCAACCACTGCACCACTCTTGTCACCTTGAACTTCTAGAGGTTCCTGACCAGAACGAGGAATGCGAATAATCTTCTCGCTGCATAAAATTTCTGCCTGGTGCTGGGATAACCAATCCATCCCAATCACGACGTCGAAACTACCCAAAACTATGGGAATGAGATCAATAGAGAAGGCTTGACCAGCTAGGATAAGATTACAACCCTGAACTACGTGCGTGGCTTCTAGACTTTTACCGTTAGCTAACTCTACTACATGTTTGGTGGGTAAAAGTGTTGGTGCACGTTTTAGCAGTTGACACATTTTCACAGACATATAGCTTGTATCCGCACCCGAATCAAACAAAACAGTAACGTAAATATTGTCGAGGAGAAACTAACCCATAACAACGTTGGGATCGTTCACTGCGTCGCCTCGACCTAGCACAAAAGCGCGTCCCCTAGCTTCGTTGCCATTATTGTTGTTGTTCCCGCCGTTGTTGTTATTCCCGTTGCCCTGGTTATTGTTGTTGCGATTCTGGTTCAACTGAGGGCAGTCGCGTTTGAAGTGACCTTCAGCCCCACACTGGAAACATCCCCGGTTTCCACGCTGTGGCTGCTGCTGCTGCTGCTGGTTCTGTGGAGCGGGTTGCTGAGGCTGCTGATTCAGATTCGCAGGCCGTGGACTCCTACAGTCTTTGGCCTCGTGACCCATCTTAAGACACCTTTGACAACGACCCTTGTTACACGGGCCATTGTGATGTCTGTGGCAATTGTAACACTTAGGTTGACTTCCCTGATATCTCCTCTGTCTGTGACCACCAGAGGATTGCTGACTGGGACTCTGATAGTGGTCAATCTTCTGCTGCTGAGCTTGTGGCTGAACAGTCGCTGAACCTTTACTAGAATCTCCTTCCCACTTTCTTTTACTGTCACCAGATGTAGCAGGAGTAACTGAGGTGGTGACGTTAGCAGTAGCACTAACATGCTTGGGCAGTTTATTCTGATCCACTGCCTGATCGGTGATACGGTGAGCGAGACGTTGGATTTCCTGGATGTTATCGAGATTAGCCGACGTCACGTGGCTCTGAATTTCTGGCGCCAAACCCTTGAGATACATCTCAATGCGCTTGTAGGGAGGGTCCACCATAGTTGGACATAACACGGCCAGCTCATTCGACCGTTTCGTATACGCTTCGATCTCTGATCCAACCATTTTCAGGTTATACAGCTCGTCTTCCAGCTTGTGAATATCTTCACGCGTACAATACTCACGCTTGATGAGTTCCTTGAAATTGTTCCATGGGGTGGCGTTAGCAGCTGCCAACCCTAAGATCTGAACTTGGGCGTTCCACCAAGTCAGTGCTATCCCTTCCAAAGTGCTGGTGGCAAACTTGACCTTGCGAGCCTCAGGGCACTCGCACATTTCGAATACTGATTCTAGCTTTTCAAACCAATGGAGGAGTCCCACTGCCCCCTCGGTGCCGCTGAAGGAATTTGGACGACAGTCCATGAAGTTCTTGAAAGTGCAGACAGGCTGCTGCGCGTGTTGACCTATTGTGTACGAATAGGACGAAGTTAAATACGAGAGTTAATGTAGGATCCAAAGATCCTAGTGTGTGCCTATACTGCAGGATATACTACCTGCTTGAGCTGCTGCAACTGCCGCAGCAACTTGAGCTTGAACGAGAGCCTCTAGCTGGGCTTGTGTCATGTTGATTCTTCCAGACATGATCTTCATAGTAAAAGTAACGTAAATGAGAGTGATTCGCGAGTAGGGCGATGACAGAAAAGTGTAAGCACGTAGGGATTCTCATGCTATAGTATCATGTGTATCTAAACGCAATGCGAGCAAAGTTCTAAGCAGTTCTAGCAAACAGGCAATAAACATAACCTTATTACCTAAGATGTCGAGTCTTGCACGTGGAGCGAAGCGTCGTTGTGGATCGTTGAGAGCACTGTTCTGGTTATAGTCCGGTTTTAATTAAAACGTTTTCCCATATTAAAACCAAGTTCTCTATAACCAATGGCTCTGATACCAATCTGTCACACCCCCCAAAATCCACACGCGGAGTACCACCGCTTGGAGGCGTGACATGTCCAGGATCAAGCCATCAATCATATCAAACATAGCATTTAATAATAAAAGTAATTAATGTAAATCATCATGACATGATTGATGTTTCAAAACCAAACATCGTTTAAATAGCGGAAGCATAGTATGTAATCTCAAAATAGTTATAAGTTCACTTGTTTATCCACGATCCGTATCCCACAACGACCTGCTCCTCCCTGTGCAAGCTCCCAGTATACCTAAGGTCCTGCAAGGCATGCAGCAAATAATCAACAAACTAGTTGAGCGAGTTCACAGAAAGTAAGTTCATAAACATAGTGCATAAGTATAACTAGTGGGGGTTTCCCATACTAGTGTGTATTAAGGTGGGGGCTTCCCAAACCTTGTGTTCTTATTACTGGTGGGGGCTTCCCATGTTTATCCTGGCTAATGAGGGCTTCTCATTAACGGTACTTACTAGACTAACTTCCGACCATGTGTTCTTCTTTACCGAGAACAGGAAAACGTACAGGGTCACGTAGGCTTTACGTGACGTGTCCTTCCCCGAGGACATGGTACGCGTGGGGGCTACGTAGGCTTTACGCAGCGTGGCCTTCCGACCTGGAAGCCAGTGTATGGTATTGGGTTACGTAGGCTTTACGTAACGTGTCCTCCCGACCCGGGAGACAAATGGCAAATACTGGGTTACGTAGGCTTTACGTAACGTGTCCTGACTAACCTGAGGACGATGGTCTATAGTCTAGAGAATGCGTAAGTACGAGTAATCATTCCATATTCAACGTATCCAACCCAACTCCCAACCCGGGAATCCCATGCCTTGGCTGTGTGAACTCACCTTGGTTTGCTCGGCAGATACACAAAGAGTACAGGTAGCAAGTAAATGGTCAACCACGTCCTATCATGGTTTTTACACAAGTCAGGTCTTGACTAAGGTAATACACGTGTGCATCACATATGTTAACACGTTACTATCACGTATGCATGTGAGCAGGTAAGAGCATGGCATTAACATTCAACCAATTCATATAACAGCCCAAACCAAATAGTCCAGATTTCTCAATCGGCCCAAATAGTAAACGCATACTGGTCCAATAACAAACAGTCAACAATCCAATCATTGGGCCCAGACTGATTGGGCCCGTGACAGTGAAAGCCCGAAACAGTGTACATGCATATAGGTCTCGAGTCGCAACCGGCGATCTCGAGTCGCAACAGCTGAATACGAGTCGCAACGGGTGGTCTCGGCTCATCATGGTCCGGTTACGAGTCGCAACGGGACTCGCAACCATGGTTGCGGCTGATGTTGTTGTGTGGTCTCGAGTGGGGTACCGACTCGCAACGAGTGATACCGAGTCGCAACCGTGTGTGTAACTGGTTTCCATAATTCCTGTAACAATCTTTCCGTGATTCTAGCAAACAACTTAGGCAGTTTCGGAAATCAGATCAAACAATGATTATTCAGCATTCAATCATATTCATAATATCTTCAAATCATCACCATTTAGCATGTTCATAACAGCATCAAAACAAATAATCGGATTATCAACCAACCCTAAACCGAATCATAATCATATCATCGGACTAGCATGCAACCTATCCGATTATCATTCATACAAAACTTGATTATATCTATTATCATGCAATCAATTCGAAGACCAATCATAAACAACATAATCTAACCGGCCCTAGTTCATAATCATGCAGATTTTAATCGGTTTCATCTAAACATGAAATCATAAAATCACTTATCACAAAAGCATAAACAAAACACTAACCGATTACGGGTAAAGAAGGGTGATCCGAACAAGAGAATGATCGGATGGTCTTGTGCCGTCGGGTCCTAAGCAAGCCGAGAGAGAGGTAGAGAGCAAATAGGGTTTGTGTGTGTTATGAAAATTGTAACAATGAGAGAAATCAAACCCTTACCAAAGGATTTGTGTTTGCGAGTGGGGAGTGGGCCGAGCCCAACTCGGTTACCAAATGAAGTCCGATTTCAAGGTGTGGCCCAAACGGGCTTGTGTGACCGGTTGGCCTTGTGCGATCGGGTTTTAGTGTGTGGTTTGGGCTCGTGCAACACATAACATACATACACATAATGCACATAAACATAACATACCAAGTATTCATTCCATTAATAACGTTCTCGTAAACACGTATCGTTACACAAAGCAAGTCTAAAGTTCGAGTTGTCACATTATCCCCAACTAATTGGAAATTTCGTCCCGAAATTTGGTATGCACTTACTGAGGAAGCTGGGTAAACTGTATTGTTCACTGATTTTCCTGGGGTGTCACATCCTCCCCCCGTTGATCTGGAATTTCGTCCCGAAATTCCAAAGTAGTAGCTTCAGCCTCAGTAGTGGTAGCATTGGTGTCGAATAACTGGGGGTACTTTTCTGTCATCCTGTCTTCGCGTTCCCAGGTGTACTCTGGGCCACGTTTGGAGTTCCAACGAACTCGAACAAGAGGGATTCTCTTGTTTTTGAGGACCTTCACATCCCGGTCCGTGATTTCTACTGGTTCCTCGACGAACTGCAACCGCTCGTCGATAGTGAGTTCCTTAAAAGGAATGATGAGGTTTTCATCTGATAGGCACTTCTTTAAGTTCGATACATGAAAGACATTGTGAACTGCCCCGAGTTCAGCTGGTAGGTTCAACTTGTATGCTACTTTGCCAATCTTTTCTATGATTTCGAATGGTCCGACGTACCGCGGATTTAGTTTGCCCCGTTTGCCAAAACGAACCACACCCTTCCAGGGTGAAACTTTCAATAAAACCCGGTCCCCGACCTCAAATTCCAATGGCTTTCTACGCTTGTCCGCGTAGGCTTTCTGACGGTCGAGTGCTGCCGCCATACGTTGTCTTATTTGTGCAATCTTTTCTGTGGCGTCCACTACAATCTCTGGACCCATAATCTGACTATCCCCCACCTCTGCCCAGCAGAGGGGTGACCGGCATTTACGCCCGTACAATGCCTCGAATGGAGCGGCTTGAATGCTGGTGTGATAACTATTATTATACGAGAACTCCACCAAAGGGAGGTGCTTTTCCCAGCCGTTGCCGAAGTCAATAGCGCATGCCCGAAGCATGTCTTCAAGCGTTTGGATCGTTCGCTCAGACTGCCCATCCGTCTGAGGGTGATATGCTGTGCTCATGTCTAATCGTGAGCCGAAAGATTTGTGCATTGCTTGCCATAGTTCTGACGTGAATCGTGCATCGCGATCCGAAATGATAGATGTGGGCACCCCGTGCCTCGAAACAACTTCTTTAAGATAGACGTCTGCGAGAGTGGAGAACTTATCCGTTTCCTTTATAGGTAGGAAGTGTGCAGACTTGGTGAGTCGATCCACGATCACCCATATCGTATCGTTTCCTCGCTGGGATCTGGGTAGGCCTGTAACGAAATCCATGGAAATTTCTTCCCATTTCCATTGAGGTATCTTAGGCTGTTGAAGTAGACCAGCTGGTTTCTGATATTCGACCTTGACTCTCGCACAGGTCAAGCATTTTCCAACATACGTAGCAATGTGGGCCTTCATACTAGGCCACCAATAAGTAGTGCTGATGTCGTGGTACATTTTATCCGACCCTGGATGTACCGAGTAACGAGACTTGTGAGCTTCGTCCATTAGAAGTTCGCGCAAACCGCCATAAAGTGGGACCCAAATACGCCCCGTTACATAGTAGGCGCCGTCTGCCTTCTGTTCCATTTGCTGTCGTGAGCCGCGTAAGGCTTCAGCCTTGACGTTTTCGGGCTTCAATGCTTCTACCTGAGCATTTCGTATCTGTGCTGGAAGGCTAGACTGAATCGTAAGCTGTAGCGCTCGCACGCGCCGTGGTAGAGTGTCCTTTCGACTGAGGGCATCAGCCACAACATTGGCTTTGCCTGGATGGTACTTGATGGCGCATTCATAATCGTTTAGTAACTCGACCCATCGCCGTTGACGCATGTTCAAATCCTTCTGCTTAAGAATATGCTCGAGACTCCTGTGATCGGTATAAATCGTGCACCTGGTAAACGCATACTGGTCCAATAACAAACAGTCAACAATCCAATCATTGGGCCCAGACTGATTGGGCCCGTGACAGTGAAAGCCCGAAACAGTGTACATGCATATAGGTCTCGAGTCGCAACCGGCGATCTCGAGTCGCAACAGCTGAATACGAGTCGCAACGGGTGGTCTCGGCTCATCATGGTCCGGTTACGAGTCGCAACGGGACTCGCAACCATGGTTGCGGCTGATGTTGTTGTGTGGTCTCGAGTGGGGTACCGACTCGCAACGAGTGATACCGAGTCGCAACCGTGTGTGTAACTGGTTTCCATAATTCCTGTAACAATCTTTCCGTGATTCTAGCAAACAACTTAGGCAGTTTCGGAAATCAGATCAAACAATGATTATTCAGCATTCAATCATATTCATAATATCTTCAAATCATCACCATTTAGCATGTTCATAACAGCATCAAAACAAATAATCGGATTATCAACCAACCCTAAACCGAATCATAATCATATCATCGGACTAGCATGCAACCTATCCGATTATCATTCATACAAAACTTGATTATATCTATTATCATGCAATCAATTCGAAGACCAATCATAAACAACATAATCTAACCGGCCCTAGTTCATAATCATGCAGATTTTAATCGGTTTCATCTAAACATGAAATCATAAAATCACTTATCACAAAAGCATAAACAAAACACTAACCGATTACGGGTAAAGAAGGGTGATCCGAACAAGAGAATGATCGGATGGTCTTGTGCCGTCGGGTCCTAAGCAAGCCGAGAGAGAGGTAGAGAGCAAATAGGGTTTGTGTGTGTTATGAAAATTGTAACAATGAGAGAAATCAAACCCTTACCAAAGGATTTGTGTTTGCGAGTGGGGAGTGGGCCGAGCCCAACTCGGTTACCAAATGAAGTCCGATTTCAAGGTGTGGCCCAAACGGGCTTGTGTGACCGGTTGGTCTTGTGCGATCGGGTTTTAGTGTGTGGTTTGGGCTCGTGCAACACATAACATACATACACATAATGCACATAAACATAACATACCAAGTATTCATTCCATTAATAACGTTCTCGTAAACACGTATCGTTACACAAAGCAAGTCTAAAGTTCGAGTTGTCACAGAGGTTGCGCTTGCTGACCTAAATGACGGAAGGAAACACATTATAGGAATGAAAAGACGTGTACGTGGTATAAGAGTAAAGAGTACTTGGTACATTCCGTACCAGCTTGATAGGCTGCTAAAGCCTCAGCTACACGGGTATTGATTAGGTCAGTCAACTCAGCCTGAGTCATGTTGATGTTGCCACGTCCGTGTCCTCGTCCACTCATGATTCTATATTTAGAGATGAACCGGTTCAGGAAATCGAAACGAGATGGATATCAAGTATCAGGTTGATATTTACGTACTACCAAGTTCACACATAATAAGGCAGAACCCTTCTCACGCTCGATAAGCCTCACTAGGACTTGCATGCACCCCACGTTATTATTAAGTATGCACCCATAATAATAAGGCAATTTGCATGCTTATCTCAGTGCCTCTTAGCTTGCGCTCAAAGTTTCCCCCGTTCAAACAACACAACAGATGGTATCACAGGTCTATGGTTCACATGAGTCGATGAGTAGTGTCACACTATCAAGTCACTATGGCGTTAAATGTTTCAGTTCATGTACGTTGTGAGTGTGTGACTGCTAAGCAAGTAATGTATAAAGTGAGAGAAAAACGAACCTTGCAATCTGGAGCTGAGTGTCATGATCGATTTTCGAAGTTGTTCGGTTATAGTCTGGTTTTACAAAACGTTTTAAAACCTAGTTCACTATAACCAGTGGCTCTGATACCAAACTGTAACACCCCCAAAATACCACCTGCGGAAACCCCGCGAGGCGTGTTACACATCAGAGTCTGAGCCACCAATCACATTGAACCAATGATAAGTATTTAAATAAAACATGTCATTAATTGCCAAGATTAAATGTCAAACATAATATCGTTTCACAAAGAGTTATATAGCGGAAGCATATAATAAGTCGTTTAGCAATTGTTTCATAATAGAACCCAAAACCAATGTATCAATTATAAGTAATCCAACAGCCTCGATCCATGACCACTCTAGCACTCCCAGATAGCAAGTCCATGTTCCAAGGTTAACGACCTACAAGCATGCAAACAAGTGTGTCAGACTACGCTGGTGAGTTCAAGGTTTTGTCAACGTGTTGAGTTACCAGATGTATGTTAATGCGATTCAATGTTGCGTTATGATGTTGCTCATGTTAGATACCCTAGGGAGTGTGCCCATGTGTATCCGGGGAGTGGGTACCCCTTAACGACCGTTTGCTATGTTGCCATCGTTAGATACCCTAGGGAGTGTGCCCATATGTATCCGAGGAGTGTGCCTCTAACAACCATAGCCCTATCCAGATAATTAGTTCACGCCCGTCCTTACGGCCCGGTGTGAGGTTTCCCACCTAATAGCGCTATCAACTAATTACCCCCATTGCCCTCCAGGCAATATCCAAAACCGATTAAGTTGTTTACCCAATGTTTCCCTTCCAAATGTTTACCAGTTGTCCCAAACCACCGGGACGCATGCTTGAGAAAATGCAATGAACTCACCTGGGATTGCTCGGCAGGTTATACCAAAGTTTTTTTTTTCGGTAAAGGGTTACCCCTGGTGAATTTTATAAATAACTCAAATCAGTACAAGGGTATGCCAGAGTGACATACCAACTAGACTCCACAAACCGAAGCCTAGGGAATAAAACCAAGTCAAAACACAACCCAGAAAAACAAACGACCAAACAAACAAAAGCAAACACACACAGCCACGAGCCACAAACTCGAAGAACTAAAGCATCAAGCACTTGACATCTAACCCGGGTCACCCACTTGTTCACTTGCAGCGATCTCCCAAGTCTTTAACATCCGGTCCACTTTGGAGTCACCTTTAAACTCGAAACCCATGAGCCGTAACCTGACAATGTTCTTGATCCTCACAACCACCGACTCAACTTTAGCTTGGTCATTGGAAAACAAGCAATTGTTCCTTTCAAGCCATATAAAGTAAGTAGTCGCCGCAATGACCAATTTGCAAACAATGTGATCTACCTTTTTAGACGAAGCATGAACAAACATCCAATCCATAACGGATTGCCAAGAGTCATCAATCTGATCCAACGATGCCATCGCCTTGATATCATTCCATACCTTTGAGGAAAACGAACACCTAAAGAACAAATGGTCTCTAGAATCACGATTATTCCTGCACAAGGGGCAACACATAAGGTTAAGGTTAGTAGCGCTACCCACTTCCCATACCGCCAACCTATCTTGAGTTTTCAGCTTATTCTTGATCACCAACCATAAGTGAAATGAGTGTCTTGGGATACACTGGGAAAACCACACTCCATTAAACCACGGTACAATACTTTCACGATGTCTCACCACATTCCAAACCTCCAATGACCGAAAGGAACAACTCTTACCCTCCAAGTCTCTCCAAACTGTCCGATCTAGCATGTCATGGCTCAATTGTGGAACCTCCAGATTGATCAACACCGGAAAGAGATTATACCAAGCAACTGGCCATTTCCATTGCCCATTACCGTCAATCAGGTCCGCAACGGTAGAAGACATAGAGAACCCCGCCTGGGCAATACGTCTAGGCGTTATAAAAGCGCTAAGAGGGCTAAGGTGGCACCAATTATCAGTCCACATCTTGGTTTGACGCCCACTTCTAATCTCCTTCCATATGTACGGACGAACACTACCTCGGATGGCTAACAGTTTTCTCCATCCCCAGCTGACACTCCCACGGGGGTTAACGTCCCAAAAGCTGCGATCATTCAGCTTATGAGCATAAATCCAATCAACCCATAGGGACTTCCTTCGAGTAACAATGCTCCAGATATGGCTGGTCATCAGAGCCTTATTAACGTCTGATATACTTCGAATACCAAGGCCGCCTTCCGTTTTGGGCAAACAGACATCCGACCACGCCACTTTGGCCTTAGCTCTACCCTGCGAACCCGCATTCCATAAGAACCTCCTCATAAATTTCTCAAGATCGTGAATAACTCGAGCCGGGATAATGAAGACCGACGCCCAATAAATATGCATGGATGAAAGCACTGAGTTAATAAGTTGTAACCTACCCGCAAAGGACAAAGACTTGTTAAGCCAACTATCAATTTTCTTTTCCATACGCTCAACTAGGGGTTTACAATCTTTATGTATCAGCTTTGTTGAAATTAACGGAACCCCCAAGTACCTAACCGGAAGGAGACCCTCCCGAAAGGGCATCAAACCGAGAATTTGCTGACGAACATTAATTGGAACATTGCAGAAAAAGACCGTGCTTTTGGCTGGACTCGGGACCAGACCCGAGATTTTCGTGAATTCCTCAAGAGCATGCTTCACCTTCCCCACGGACACCACATCCCCATGGACAAATATAAAAAGATCATCAGCGAAGGAGACGTTTATGATCTTCTGCTTATTACATTTCGCATGGTACTTAAAATCATTACCAGACGTTGCTACCTGCTGAAGTAATAACGAAAGAATTTCCATAACCAGTGTGAACAAGTATGGTGACATAGGATCTCCTTGCCTCAACCCCCTTTTCCCTCTAAAATACCCATGCAAGTTCCCATTAATGCTAATCGAGAAGGATGTCGAAGTAACACACGCCATAATCCAAGCAACCATCGTATGATGAAACCCAAACGCCTTAAGCACATTCTCTAGGAATACCCAATTTACCGTATCATAGGCTTTCTGAATGTCAATCTTGAATGCACACCTAGGCGGTCCCTTATTGAGATGATAGTTATGCATGAGCTCCTGAGTTAATAAGATATTGTCCGAAATTTTCCTACCAGGAACAAAGGCGGACTGATTAATACTAACCAAATTTTCCAGGCTACCCTTAATTCTGTCCGTGATAATCTTGCTTATGCACTTATAAAGAACATTACAACAAGATATCGGACGATAATCTAGCACCGAATCCGGAGTATCCACCTTAGGAACAAGAGCCAAAATAGTATGATTTACTTGTTTCAACAGCTTGCCATTGTTGAAAAAGTCTAACACAGCAGACGATACTTCTTCACCCACAATATCCCAAGAGGATTTAAAGAAAGCCGATGTATACCCGTCCGGCCCAGGGGCTTTGTTGACACCAATACTAAACATAGCATTTTTTATCTCCTCTCGAGTCACTTGGCGGACCATATTGGCAGCACCCTCACTACTTAGCTTATTAACACAAACAGCCTCCAAATCAATAGATGCAACTCGATCCTCCGTACCCAAGAAGTTAGCATAATGAGTTACCAACGCGCCCATAATGCAATCCCCTTCATACCGAGCCCCATGAACATCCTTAATAGTATGAATTTTATTTCTAGCATTCCTGCATTTCACACTATTATGGAAGAACTTAGTGTTCGAGTCACCCGCACAAAGCCATTCCACTTTCGCTTTTTGCTTAAGAAAGCATTCTTCATCATACGCTGCCGTCTGAAACTCTTTCAGGCATTGAGCTTCCATGTTACGAAGGCTACCATCCAACGGATTATTATCAATCCGCATTTGAATATCATCTAGTTGCTTCCTTAGGTCAGCGACTTTCACATGCAAATTCCCTTGATTGAACACAATCTTACGCAGATGAGGCTTCAGATTCCGAAGCTTTTGGGTAACCGAAAACATAGAGTAGCCCTCCACCCTAGCAGCCCATTCCTTCTCAACACACAACCTGAATTCCGGCTTGGAGGTAATAAAATTAGCGAACTTAAATGGTTTCGGCCTAAACTTGGTTGGCGAAGCTATTTTGAGAATACACGGGGTATGGTCTGAAATCCGAAACGGATGATACAAGGCATACGCCTCCTTAAACATTTCCAAGAACTTCATATTACCCATCACTCGGTCAATCTTTTTAAGCAAACCCACACCATTCAAAGGTTTCTAGTTCCATGTGTAGTGAAGACCATGACCCTTAATATCCATTAACTCAGCAAATTGAACACAGTCATTAAACTCTCTCATACCAATAGATGGGGTGGACGGACCATACAGAGAATCGTCTATATGTAAGGCTGAGTTAAAATCACCCATAACAACCCATGGTTTGTTATAACAAAGACCCTTATGATTGCATAGATTGTCCCACAATGTTCTTCTCTCTTGATACTTATTCTTGGCATAAACAAACGAAACAAAAACAGAATGATTATCAGCTTTTGAGAAAACCTGAGTATGTATGACTTGGTCCGATTGGGCCAAAATCATAATATCAACTACATCAGCATTCCAACCCAAAATAATTCTCGTACCCCTATCACATAATCCTCCATTCGATGTCCAATTCCAAGACCGGAAAACATTTTTACACACCTTAGCCAACTTAGAAATATCCACATGAGATTCAAGAAGAGCACAAACAGAAAGTTTATTTTCAGACACTAAAAGCCGAACCTCACTTTGTTTCAGGGGACGGTTCAAGCCCCTTATGTTCCAGGCAGCTATACTATCCATCAACACCATTGTGACCGGGAGTGCTTGCCCCCTCAGAATGTTTTTGCCTCTCACAACGCATAAAGTCAGCCATCTCAGTAGGGACCTTTTCCACCACCTCTTCATCTATTCGAGCCGACTTCCCATTATCAACCTTCCTCGTATCACCGACATCCGCCTCCCCATCATCCATATGCAAAGCAGCAAAAGAGTTTTGAGTATGTACCCCTTCATTAGTAGCAACACTCGTCGTATCCGGTTTCGTTCCTGACGTGCTCGGCCCATACTTGTTAACTTTCGGCCGATAAACAAACTTCTGTTTTGGCTTTTGTTTTTTATTCATTACACCCCCACGAGCCACCTTTCTCTTATCCACAGTGAAGCCATCCTCATCAATAGCCACTTGTTTCTCTTTATGTTGGACGTTCTTGGCACAATTCTGGTCATTATGGCCAAAAATACAGCAAATGGAACACCTTTGCGGCTGCCATTCATATTCAATTTTTACCTTTTCAGTAATGTACCCATCTTCATCAAGCTTAGGAATGGCTATAACGATATGATCTTTCAGTTCCTGATCCGCGTCTATCTCAATTAAAGCCCGAGCAAAACTGCTCCTCCCCCAACTATCCGCACACATATCAGCCGTGTATCCATCAAGTCTCTTCGGATTACCTATCTTTGAAGCTAAAAGACTCAAGCCATCATCTGTATAGACTGAAATAGGAACATTAAACATTTTAACCCATACCGGAACCGTTTTGATCCCCTCCTTCTTCAAGCTAACCGATGGTGTCCAAACATTCAAGAATAAAGGAACTTTCCTGATTAACCATGGGCCCCCTTCCAGCACTTTTGCCATACCTTCCTTCGACTCAAATTTAAAGAAAAAGAAGCCATCGGAATTCATCATCAGTTTAGAGTACCCATACTTCGACCAAACATTTTTCGCATAATACTCAACCACGGGAAACGGAAGCCGATTACCTAAAAAATATCCATATAGAACATTTTCAAATTTCTCCTGAACTTTACGAACAACTTCTCTAGGAATTACCACATCCACATCCTTAACCATTTCCGCAGAATCCAGCTTCCTGAAGTTTACTTCTTTTTTCTGCCCATCATTCATCTTGACCTTAGCTGCATAGGAGACAGACATGGTGTTCCTGTTCCGATCATTATCTTCACCTCCACTTATATTACCCACTTGAACCGGCACAGTAATCTTTTCCAATTCATCGATAACATTGATTGGAATTTGCTCTTTTTGGACAATACCCCGTTTCGGCAAGAGAGGGTTCCCATCAATTTTTAGCGACCTGATGTCTATACCTCGTCCAGATGTGTGCATGTTACCTTGCACCTCTTGTGCATTCAATGGCTTCGTACTGCTCTTACTAATGAAAACATCCCCATGCAATCTTTCAGAGAACGACCTAAACCCTAGATCCCCCAATCCTTGCTCTGAACCAGTGTTTAAAGATGGTTTCCAAAAGAGATCATTAATATCAGGAGGTTCCGAATTCATACTCACCAGAATCTAAGTGCATGCAACGTAACAATGGTTAATAAAACGAACCAACCCTAATTCAGCCGACAAGAAGCAATCAGAAACCCTAGGTAATCCGCCTCCAAACAGAAACCCTTGTTGAACAAGAAACAGCAGTAGCAAATTAGAACCCTAATCCGCCACTAAATCAAAAGCATGCAGCAAACAAACCAACAAGATCAAGAAAACAACACGAGCAAGATGGCAGGAAACCCTAGCAAGAAAACAAGAAACGAAAAAACCCTAAACCTGATTTCAAAAGATTAGAAACCACGGTAGAAGTCTAGAAACCTTACTCAGAAGGATCGACAACACCACAATTGCTAACCCAGATCAATCAAGAATAAGATTAGATGACCAAGAAGCTAGAGTTTGCACAGGAATCGCCAAAATCGCCCAGAGCCTGTGTGTGCTTTATATATATACACTCAAACCTCCTTTAGGTTATACCAAAGTTACTTGAATTAAGAATGGTCAATCACGTCCTAACAGGGTTATTGTACAAGTCAGGTTTTGACTTAAATAATACACGTATGTTTCACATAGGTTAACACAGTACGAACATGTGAATATCATGGTAAACACATAACTGTCAAGCAATGTATTCAACTTGTGCGAGTAAGATAGCCCGATAGTAATCGGCCCAAGATGTTGTGCGATCCCACAATTTTCCCCGGCCCACAATAATTAAGCCCAACAGAAAGAAGTCCAATATCATATATGATCCAATAACAATGCGGCCCAAACAGCATGCAAATAACTTGTGCGGTCCGGTCGAGCTTGTGCGACCCGGTTAACCTTGTGTGACTAAACTGGGTTGTGCGATTGGCTTTTGGGCTTTGAGGCCCAGCAGTAAATGTGCGATCCGATACACATACGGCCCAAGTCAGAAATCAGCCAACAATCTTGTGCGACCGAGGGCCGCTTGTGCGTTCGGGTCCTCTTGTGCGGAGAGACCCCTTGTGCGACCAAGGGTCTTGTGCGAATGGCCTCTTGTGCGATCAAGGGGCCTTGTGCGGTTGGACTTGTGTGCATCCGAATTTATGCCAAACAGTTATATTGTTTCCATAATTCATGCTCATTAGTTACAATCTTAATCAATTCGTTTGACCAAATAATAGTTTCCATTCCAATAAACACAATTAACAGTTTCCCAAACACCCCATATTCGATCAAACAAGGAGTTCTATTCCAAATTCATATGAACCCTAATGTAATTATAACATGCATAATAACAATCAACTATAATATTCGGTCTGATTACATTCATCCAAATCTTAGATCATCACACAAACAACCCGAAACATATAGCATATTGACCGATTTATCAAGCATCAATAATTACTATCTGATTAATATCTTACATCCGATTTGTGTGAACATACATGAGAGCCGATTTAACAAAACACTATCAATTAACATCAAAATCAAGCATGGTAACAAGACTCCTCGGTTATCATGTAAAATCGCTAATAACATCAACATTCGATCAACAAAACACTAATCACTAACCGGATTGAGAGGAGAAAAGAAATCGGCCAAGGCAAGAGCTTCGAGGGAGATGGTTGCCGTCGGGTTCGCCAAAAGGAGAGGAAGAGAGCTTAGGGTTCCTTTGTGTGATAGTGTTGTTGTGACAAATGAGGATTAAACATCCTCACATGTGTTATGCGATCCAAAGAAGGAGTGGGCCGAACCCTCAATGGGCTGCCCATGATTCGGATGTAAGTAACACGGCCCAAAGGGCTTGTGCGATCGGGTGGTGTTGTTCGCTTCATTTATGTTGTGCGGTTTCGGGTCAAGTAGCATAATCACATAATCATAACACATAACACATACAACATAACAATTAATAATTATAATAAATCACATAAGCATGTATCGTTACACAAAATAGGTTCGAATTGCGTGTTG
The DNA here is from genome assembly GCF_002127325.2 of Helianthus annuus. Lineage (NCBI taxonomy): Eukaryota > Viridiplantae > Streptophyta > Magnoliopsida > Asterales > Asteraceae > Helianthus > Helianthus annuus. The sequence goes on from NC_035437.2 coordinate 80,042,859, forward strand.
TCACAGTATCCCTAACTAAAAAGAAATTTCGTCCCGAAATTTGGTATGCACTCACTAACGTAAGCTATATTGTTCACTAGTTTTCCTGGGGTGTCACACCTAGGGTCGTCCCCTACTAAGTCATTGATGTTGTATGATACAGTTGGGTACCTGTAAACCTTACATTCTGGTCTCGATTTGTGGCAATGCAATCGCCGTGATCTATTGTTTATGTTCTATGACATGGGATGTTATGTGGCTGATTTATTTATAACATGAGATGTTATGTGCTGATATTGTTGAATACCTACGTACGTTTCACCTGCTATGACCTAACCTACGTGAAACATCTTTTAGAAGATGCCACCAAGACGCGAAATGCACATGCCCACCTCAGAGGCGGAACTTCAAAAGATAATTGCTGCAGCTATAGCACAGCACGAGGCCCTACGCTCCGAACCTAGCAGAGGCACCTCAGAAAATAACGGTTGTTCCTACTGGCACTTCCTCAATTACAAGCCTCCGAAGTTCGATGGCACTAGGGGTGCCATAGCTTTTGTGAAATGGATTGAAAGTATGGAATCCATCTTTCGAATGAGTGGTTGTACGCCAGAACAACAAGTCCCATACGTTACTGAGTTGTTTCAAGATGGAGCTCGATTATGGTGGAATCTTCAGGTTCGAATAATGGGCCTAACTACAGCATACGCGTTAACTTGGGATGAGTTGAAAGGAATAATGCGTAAGAAGTATTGCACCCAAACAGAAACACAGAGGTTGGAAGGTGAATTCCAGAGCCTGATAATGGAAGGTCCGAAAATGTTGGAATTCATGCAAAGACTTCATGATTTGGCACGAGTCGTTCCGTACTTGGTAGAACCAGAATTGAGGAAATTAGGACATTTCATTTAGGAACTGGCACCTCAAGTCCTGAGCTTAATGACAGCATCCACGCCACCAACATCTATGGCTGCCAGTAAGATGGGCTTGGCACTCGTTACGGAAGTCATTAGACTAGAAAAACTTGCAAACCCTGGCAAGGAGACTCACGTCGAGTCATCCGGAGGTAACAAACGGAAGTTCTCGAACTTCAAGCAAGGCACTAGTGGGGTTGTTAAGAAAGGAAAGTCAAGCGCGCCAGCTCAGGTTACAGCTGGTAGTAGAAAGAAAGGAAGGGGATATATGGGCACTCAGCCCAAGTGCAACACCTACCAGCGTCACCATTCTGGCCGGTGTAGTTTGAGAGTGTGTGAAGCGTGTGGAAAACCTGGCCACTTGAAGGATTCTTGTTGGGCTATAGCTGGCCAGGGAGGCCAGGGAGGATTCGGAAACAGAAACACCAACCGGGGCGGAAATGGAAATCGCCCACAAGGGAATAATGGAGGTGATGGAAATAGAGTCAACAATGCTAATCAAGCGGGCACTGTAAATCGTAACCAGAGGAACAATCAAGTTGGAAATGGTGGTGGAAATGGGCAAAGGCCCTGCTTCAACTGTGGTGATCTTGGGCATTACAAGAGGAATTGCCCAGAGTTGAACCAAGCCCGTGGAAGGGTTTTCAACATGGAAGCGAGGGAGGCGCGCCAGGATCCCAATGTTGTCACTGGTACGTTCCCTGTAAACCAACGCTATGCATCCGCTTTATTTAATACTGGCGCCGATTATAGCTCCGTGTCATTAGAGTTTAAGAATATGCTTGGTTTAGCCGCTAGTAAATTAGATATTCCGTACTCGATCGAATTGGCTAATGGAAAGTTGGTAGAAGCCAATGAAGTTATCAGAGGTTGTGTGATCGAATTGGGAGAGCGTGAGTTTGCTCTGGATCTACTACCAGTCCAGTTGGGAAGCTTCGACGTGGTGGTAGGAATGGATTGGTTATCAGGCAACAAGGCTGAGATAGTTTGTCATGAAAAGGTAGTTCGTATCCCAACCAAAGATGGTGAAACAATTGTGGTTCACGGAGAGAAGCGTGATACACCGTTAAGGATTATCAGCTGCTTGAAAGCTCGAAAGTGTTTGCAGAAGGGATGTGCTGCCTTCCTGGCACACATTGTAGATAAGAAAGCTGAAGAATCGAAGATCGAAGACATCCCTGTCGTGAGGGAATATCCAGAAGTCTTCCCAAAAGACTTGCCTGGATTGCCGCCTCAGAGACAAGTGGAGTTTCGCATCGACTTAGTTCCAGGCGCCGCGCCTGTGGCTAAGGCACCCTATAGACTTGCTCCGTCTGAGATGCAGGAACTGTCGACACAACTTCAAGAGTTGTTAGACAAGGGATTTATCCGACCAAGCTTCTCGCCTTGGGGAGCTCCAGTTTTGTTTGTCAAGAAGAAAGACGGTAGTTTTCGAATGTGTATTGACTACAGAGAGTTGAACAAACTGACGATCAAGAATAGATACCCTCTGCCAAGGGTTGATGATCTATTCGACCAACTGCAAGGTTCAAGCTTTTACTCTAAGATCGATCTTCGATCTGGATACCATCAGTTAAGGATACAAGAGGAGAGTATCCCGAAGACAGCCTTCAGAACTCGATATGGACACTACGAGTTCCTCGTTATGCCGTTTGGGTTAACAAACGCACCTGCAGTCTTCATGGACTTGATGAATAGAGTTTGCAAGCCGTACTTGGATAAGTTCGTGATAGTATTCATCGATGATATCTTGATTTATTCAAAGACGAAGGCCGAGCACGAACAACATTTAAGAGCCATTCTGGAATTGCTGAAGAAGGAACAGTTGTATGCCAAGTTCTCTAAGTGCGAGTTTTGGCTGCGTGAAGTCCAATTTCTTGGACATGTGGTAAATGAAGGTGGGATTCATGTGGACCCAACCAAGATCGAAGCAATCAAGAATTGGGAAACGCCAAAGACGCCAACCGAGATTCGGCAATTCTTGGGTTTGGCTGGCTACTATCGGAGATTCATTGAGGATTTTTCAAAAATCGCTCAACCATTGACGCTCCTCACGCAAAAAGATAAGAAGTTTGATTGGGGAATCAAACAGGAAGAAGCGTTCCAGATATTGAAGGATAAGCTCTGCAACGCGCCAATCTTAGCACTACCGGAAGGTACAGATGTTTTTGTGGTATACTGCGACGCTTCGCGTCAAGGTTTGGGTTGCGTGTTGATGCAACGCCAAAAGGTTATTGCTTACGCGTCACGCCAGCTGAAAGCACATGAAAAGAACTATACCACTCACGATTTGGAACTCGGCGCAGTGATTTTTGCATTAAAGATCTGGAGACACTACCTTTATGGTACGAAGTGTACAATATTTACAGATCACAAGAGTCTACAGCACATATTCAACCAGAAGGAGTTGAATATGAGACAAAGACGATGGGTAGAGTTGCTGAATGACTACGACTGCGAGATTAAGTATCACCCAGGGAAGGCGAATGTGGTCGCCGACGCCCTAAGTCGAAAAGAAAGGATCAAGCCCATAAGGGTTAGGGCTTTGGAAATGATTAATCAGACCGATCTTTCCTTGCGCATTCGTGTCGCGCAGAAAGAAGCTCTCAAGGAAAGAAACCTTGAAGAAGAATATCTCCATGGGATGGAGAAGTTATTGGTACCAAACAAGGAAGGAACGTTATGTTTTGAGAAAAGGATTTGGGTTCCTTTGTTTGGAGGTTTAAGGAAGGTTATTTTCGATGAAGCTCACAAGTCGCGGTACTCTATCCACCCTGGAGCGGATAAGATGTACCAGGATCTTAAAGATTACTATTGGTGGCCTAGGATGAAAGGCGATGTTGCTGTTTATGTGAGCAAATGTTTAACATGCGCTAAGGTTAAAGCGGAATACCAGAAGCCTTCAGGACTTCTGCAACAACCAGAAATTCCCAAATGGAAGTGGGAACAAATCTCCATGGATTTTGTTACGAAGTTGCCAAGAACGCCAAAAGGCCATGACACTATTTGGGTAATAGTGGATCGATTAACGAAGTCAGCACACTTTTTACCTATCAGAGAGAAGGATAATACGAGCAAGTTGGCCGAAATTTACATGAGAGAAATTGTTACACGCCATGGAGTACCTCTCTCGATCATCTCTGATAGAGACGGAAGGTTCGTATCAAGGATTTGGCAATCCTTCCAAGAAGCTTTTGGCTCGCAATTGAATATGAGCACCGCGTTTCACCCGCAGACCGACGGTCAAAGCGAACGGACGATACAGACTTTGGAAGACATGCTGAGAGCGTGTGTTATGGATTTGGGCGGTAGCTGGGATAAGCATTTGCCTCTGGTCGAATTTTCATACAACAACAGCTACCACGCCAGTATTGGTGCCGCGCCATTCGAAGCTTTATATGGCCGCAGTGCAGATCACCGCTTTTTTGGTCTGACACAGGTGATAGAGAGTTGGTTGGTCCTGATGTGGTCCAGGAAACCACAGATAAGATTGCACAGATCCGAGATCGCATCAGTGTGGCTCGTTACCGTCAGAAAGCCTACGCGGATCGAAAAAGGAAGCCTCTGGAATTTGAGGTAGGAGATATGGTTTTGTTGAAGGTATCACCCTGGAAGGGTGTGGCACGCTTTGGGAAGCGTGGGAAGTTGAATCCGCGGTATATTGGCCCGTTCAGAATTCTGGAAAGAATTGGGTCTGTAGCATACAAGCTGGACTTACCTGCCGAACTGAATGGTGTTCACGATACATTTCATGTATCCAATTTGAAGAAGAGTCCAACTCAAGATACCGTTGTCATTCCTACCGAAGAAATTCATGTTGACGACACGCTCCACTTCGTTGAAGAACCCGTTGAGGTTACGGATTGGAAAGTGAACAAGACCCGCCAGAGCAGTGTCAAGCTCGTCAAGGTTCGTTGGAATGCCAGACATGGTCCTGAATACACCTGGGAACGTGAGGACCGGATGAAAGAGAAATACCCCCACTTATTTCCCAAGAACCTTGCGACTAGAAGCAGAACGTAAAATTTCGGGATGAAATTTTTCTAACGGGGGGAGAATGTGACAACCCTCACTAAACCAGGTATCCGTACGACTTAATTAATGACTAATTACTGCTTAATTACTGTGCTTGCTTGAAATTGCTGATGAACTGCTACTTGATTTCTGATACTTGTACGTACCTGCATCATACTTTAATTACCGTCACTACATTATTTACATACTGGACTCTAGTGACAAACATGATGCACAAAAGCACAGTAGCACTACAAACGGATAACCTACTGAACATGCTGATAAAGCCAGCATCAGGCAGACACTGCCTCTAAGGCCTGTATGAGCCAGAAATATTTCACTACACCAATAGAGAGTGTAGGGATATGAGGGTTGTAGAACTGTGTCACTAGGTGATAGTTATAGTGACCGGATGTGCCTAAAACGTACTTTATATACAAAATTCTACACTTTAAATAAAAATTCAGCATTTAGCTAACTAGTAAAGTGCCAAAACATGAGAAAAATATTACTAGACACTTTCCAAAGTGTCGGAAATAAATTGTGTCACCAAAAATAATATTAAAGACACTTTATATACTTATTTAGCACATTAACGGAGTAATATCCAACCGTACAACCGGACTTAACCCGGGGCATAAAAATATTGACATGACATGGTTTTTCTTTTTCTGAGCCAGTTAGGGTCCCCGAATACCCTAACACCCGTTATAAATGACTACACACATAATAATCTAAATTAAAGTTCCTAATTAACTAACTAACACTTAACTTTAGTTGAAATTGAACAAATTTCCCCACCCCATTACAACCGTTCGGTTCTCCTAGGGAACCACCACCACAAGCTTTTAATTATTAAATTAGCCATTGCTAAATATCTTGACTACACATTACTCATTGGATAATTAGAGGACATGGATTATAAATAACACCTCAAGACCATCCATTTCATTCTCACCACACTTAACAAAATTCACCATCTCCCCCTCTTGTCAAAACTCTCGGCCGAACACCACTAGGATCACCTCACATTTTCCAATTTCAACTTTGTCATTTTATATAATTACAAGTGGGCTAGAGTGCATACAAGGAGACCCGGCGCTTGTGGAATCACAAGGACCTCTCTACGCCGCTATTATCCACCTATTTTTCGGCTAGATTCTTCCCTAGCCTTGAGCTAGTAGTAAGTGACTCTAAACGCCTTCTTGATCCATACTAAAGTGGTTAATAAGAATTTTGTCGGTTGAAAATTATGAACACTAAAGATAAAAATTAAAAGTCTACTAAAATGTTAAAAAAATGTTGGTTAAAAGCTATGTTGTTGTGTAAATCCTGCAAGACTAGTTTTGTGTAATTATTTGGTGCCGATCTATGTAAATAGACAAGAAGTTGTAAAGATGGAATTTCTTTAAAAATGAGGTTTTTACGAAATCGGATTGCCTTATATAAAGACCCGCTAAAAGTAATGGGATTTACTTCATAATTTTAGAAAACTACAAGTTCATGGGATTTTTTCGATTTATATATTTATTGACTAGTTTGTTGTTTGGAACATTGTTTTGACTGAATGAAAAGATTGTTGGTTTGATTTATAAAAGAAAATGATATGCTTGAAAGCGTGGCCACCTCCAGTTACAGAGGAAACTCTGGCGAAATTTTTCCAAAAACCTAACACTTGGAATTATTTTCACTATAAGTGTTAGAAATACTTTTCGACATGTTTTCAAAATATAAGTTTCGCCATGACTTTATTTACAAAATATCGGAGGTGGGATTTCACAAAATTAAACGTGATAAATATATATTTAGTAAATATATTTTTCACAACGTTAATTATCAACTATTTTGTGAAGTGTATAAATATTATTTTTAGGGTAAAAATAATATTATCGAACGCTAACGAATCCAAAATAATACGAACGCTTTCACGATAAATATATAAGTTACACCGGTAATTACTATTACCACTCGATCGTTAAAACGTAACTTACGCATTTTACGGAAATACTTATGAACGCGTATTTTTGACAAAGTATTATTTTGGGAGAATTTTGTGAAGTAAAAATATAATATTTTTGAGAAGAATATTTATATTTTGGAGTTAGAAATAAATATATATTAAGTGAGACTTAATAATATATTACAAACACACATGTATTAAATCCCCCATCCTTGGGAAGGAAATAATTACCAAGTATTTACCAAATGTAAACACGAAATAGTTGTCTAACTATTTCCCAAAAACCTAAACCATAAAGCTAAGGCACGGCCGTCCGTCTAATAGAGTTAGTACATGTAGGTCGTTGCACAGCTGCTTGACTTGGAGTATACTTGGTAGAGACGCACCGCTGTGAGTTCATGTCCCCCTTTTCTCTTAACTGTTTTCAGTTTTCTAAACTGCGGGGGTGAAATACATTATGAATACTCTATACATGGTATGGTTAGCGTAAGGAGGGTTACTACTTAGATCATGTGAATGGGTAGGCGGAAACTTGAGGTCATTAATCCTCAGGGTAGGACCGAGGGGCAGGAGCGATAGATCTATTTGGGTGTAGCGAGCCCAGTCCCAGGCCCAGCATAATGGACCTCGGGATGACTTTGTACCCGACGCATAAATCTGCTAGGTTTGAGCCTTCCTACTTGCATTTCACACATATCAATGGCCTTGCAAACCATTGGTGATCTCTTTTTCCTTATTTGCTACATACCAGGATTTTGTTAAATACAAAGGTTTATTTACTCACTTACACATGAACTCGCTCAATATTATTGTTGATTTTTCAACTTACATGTATTTCAGGGAATTAAAGGATCTGGCACGGTATGGCACGTTTTCCCGCTGCACTAGTACGAGATCATCCGGGTTTAGGGAATGTGACTCTTTCCTGGATAAGTCACAGTCCTTAAACCGTGTTTGTGTTATGTTGATGTTTGTGTTTGTTGAACAATGTTTATGTTTTAGGGTGTGTTCCCGTTGATACAATGTTGTTGTTTTCAGATTTTAAAACTTAATTGAATGGATGATCTTGCATGGTTTTTATTCATATAGCTTTGTTATGGTTAAGCTATGGTATTAAGAAGTCACACCAAATTAACCACGCTTCCGCAAAGCCAGGGTGTGACACAGGGACCTGTGGGACTGAGCGAAACTGCTGATAGTATATGTGACAACCCTCAAAATTACATGTATTCCGTACGATCCATTAATGATAATTAAAGTGCTTGATGACCATGCTGAATCATTTAACTGCTCTCTGATTTTTGTGTTATACTTGCATGTGCTTGTTAACATACTAGTAGTATACAGAAAAATTACTAAATAGTTCTGTGTGCTTTCTTATGTGTTAAGAATTAAAGTGTTACAAAAATATATATATAGGACACGTTACGGATTTATTAAGCACTTTAACGGAACAACACCCCAACCAAACAACCGGACTTTACCCGGAATACAAAAATATTGTTAAACACATTGTTTCACTTTTACTAAGCTAGTTATGGCCCCCAAACATCATAACACACTATATAAATAAATATCAACTAACTAAATCCCTAACTAGATTACTTGGTTTCTAACTATAAGGTTTTATGTAAAAAAACCCTAATTCTCTCTCTAGCATGGCGATCACGTTCCTTCTTGCAACCCTAATTCTTTCTTCTAGATCTTTGCATAACAGTCTGATTACTGAGGATTGATTCATCAATTTTCAGTTCGAACTAGTTAGCAAAGGGATTGAGTTAATTTTTAGGGTTTTCGTTTTTGTTTCTTCGTGTGATTTAATCGCCGCCTTATTCCTTAGGATTGATCTGATTGTATAGTGGTTGGGTTTGCTTGTTCGAACTGAATCTACTATATAGTTTCGAAAGATCCTTGGGGTAGGGTTTTGTGACAACCGGTACCAAATGGCTTCTAATTACGAGATTAACAAACGTTTAAGGCGACAATAATTAGTGTTTAAGGCATGAATTAACTTAATTAGGCTCTCGGTATGCCTTGGAACGTTGATCGGACGTTACAATGCGCGTACGGTGATTTTGGGGAATTCTACTAAACGATAAACGAAGACGAACTGACACCGTACAAAACACTGACAACGCCGCCAAATATGAAGTTTATACGTATAATTTAAACATATGAATGGGGTTTGTAAAAATAACACGCTTTCGAATGTCACAAAACGCATACGTGAACGAAAAACGCGACTGCAGAAACGCACCGGCAACAAAACAGAAGCACCGGACTCGAGTTACGTCCCAATATTAATATATTATGATATATTTAACTTCGTTTTCAAATTTTAATATCCGCCGTTGGAATCGGATCGAAAAACGGACAAGTAACGACAACTGAACCATTTACGTGATTTTAACACATACACAAATCGGTGAATTACTATAGATAAGTATTGTTATATATTTTTCTCTCACTCACGAGTCCTTGTATGTGTGAAACAAATTTCTTTTATACCACAAACGAAAAATATGGTCTTCTACTAAAAGAAATGTGGTGAGTTGATAAGCATGGGTCATACCCATGCCATCATATGCATCACAAAATATCCATATATCTGTTCGTAGTATCATGGTGACAATATGTGGACTTTCATGCTTCATCAATTTCATTAATGCAAAGTATGGTGTTGTCCCTTCTACTGAGTTTTGTTCCAAGCAAAACCGTTTTGATTGGTTTAGCTTTCTAGTGAAGTTGAAATTACAAAGACCATATTCAATTACCAACTTTCCATACTCATAACAATTTATATTATTAATAATACCGTACCATCCATCATCCCATTTCATTTCCCTATGCTTCGGCCAAGTACTCTTAAGCCACCCCATGATTCACTTTTACTTTGGCTACTGTTGAATAGCTTAATCTTTTGGACATTCTTGTCTCAAGCATGCTGATGCAATCAAATCAACATCTACACCACCATACTTATTTGTTTGACCTTCACAATACTTGATTGATTTGTGTAGTCTTATACAATTCAATTTAATAATTCTGAGCATGTACTCTTTGTCCCTGTAGAAACCAAGATATAGTATGAGAACTCACACCTCATAAATAACGAAACACTAAAAGAAAAAAAAAATCAAACACTCCAAACCTCCCTCTCTTGCCCTTGTCTTCATTTCCACAACCAAACTTACACCATTTCAGCCCTCAGTTTTGTTTCTCTTCTCACGAGTTGGATAGTGCAAGATCAAGGAGTCATTTCATTTTCAAGTACAAGTTGTTTCAAGAAAATCCAACTGTGGTGTTCAAGTCTTAAAGCTCAAGGCTTTTTTTTTTTTTCACTCTCACACCTTCTCCTTGCTTGCTTTAAGTAAGTATTTTATGTATTAATAATCTATAAATCTGTAGTATCAAGTTACTATTGTAGATGTTCACCCAAGTTAGATATGTGTTTATAAAATAGCAGAATCATTCTGGTTATTATTTTATAGGTAAAATAATTGTTATATATTGTCTTTAAAAAAAAAACTACAATAAAGAAACGTAATATGAAATAATCATATTTTGTGATGATTTAGTATAATAATGTGATAAAGAAAACATAAAAGTGTATTTGGTAAAATTACAAGATTTGGAAAATGTCCTTCATACATGACGTTTTTGGATACAAGAATTAAGTTGATCTATATTTTGGAATATATATGTATATTTATTCATATACCTATATTTACTCGATGTGCTCATAATATGCTTGTTGAAAATAGACATTGAAATTTCTATTAGTAAAGTCAACTTGTTAAATATCATTAGTAAAATGTCAAGGATTTGGATAGTATGACCAATATTATCTTGTGTATAAAAATATGGAGTTAAGCCCCCATAAACAATTTGTGGTGAAAACTACATATTTTTATAAACTCATGACATTTTATGACAAGATAGTAAATATTAAATATTTTGGGAATTATATGCATTTTTAAACCAAGTTTGGTTTTTCATAAAAATAGTCTTTGATGGACTAAAATGGGTCGGGGGGTTTCATTAAAAAAAATAGATAAATATTATTTTTGTTCGTTACGGGATGCGTGTAGATATATACGGTCAAAATTATATATATTTGGGGTAGCCAAAGGTTATGAGTCCAAAGAATCGTTTTACAACCTTAGGTATCTATTTAAAATATTTACGAAACAGGTTAAAATATTTATTTATATTATAATCCCGAACACGTTTTCCATACGAGATGGCAACGATGAGTTATGATGACTTTATCATATATATTTATATATTTCAGAAAAATATTTATTTTCAAGAAGTCAAACAAACATCACCAACGGGTCGTAGAGTCAAACGTACGAAACGTCACAAGTATTTCAATCGAGTCAAGCTAGTTGGGTGAATATTATACAACCAACATGTATGTTAGGGTATTTCCGTTAGATTTTAAGGTGGTCTTTACTTGTAGTAGGTCACGACAAGGTTATTTCAAGCTTTGGGATTTGTTTGTCTTTGTTTGATATATGGAGTATTATGCTTTGCTGACCAGGTGAGTTCATAACCCCCACTTTTTACTGTTTTACATTTTTATAAATGTTTTCGGGGGTGGAAAGACATGCAAGTTTTGCAAAAATAAACAACTTTTCGATGAACGAAAACTCATATTTATAAACCATGTTGCGAATGAATTTCAAGGAACTTAAATGGTTTACGAATGAGTTCGATCAAACATACCGGTTTTACAAATTTGATTTGCATATTACGAAACGTGCATGATTTTCTAATGGGTACGGGCGACATAGTCGAGGTGATTCGACACAGTCGAGGTGATTCGACACAGTCGAGGGGATTCGACTCAGTCGAGGTTATTCGACACAGTCGAGGTGATTCGACACAGTCGAGGTTATTCGACACAGTCGAGGTTATTCGACACAGTCGATGTGATTCACACAGTCGAGGTGATTCGACACAGTCGAGGTGATTCGACACAGTCGAGGTGATTCACACAGTCGAGGTGATTCGACACAGTCGAGGTGAATCGACACTAAAAACCGTCTACACAGGTTGAGTACTTCCTATGTCGCCGCATACGTTAATGTCCTCGCGAAACATTAACGATCAACCTGTTCATAGACGCTTTACATATCCATTTACAATAGTAAAACTTTCATATATTCATAAGATTCATTTGATGGAAACTCAAAAATACATGAATTACAAACTTTGGTAACGTTTTTAAGTTATACCTAAGTAAGAGGAAGCGCTGATCCTGCTTACAAAGGTTCGTCTGGGCTCGGCCCATTCTCTCTCGTGCAATGCACAAACACTCTCGTGGGCTAGACTCACAGTTTTCATATATCATGCCAAGCAAATGATTTTACTATATTTTCTCAACAACTTTAAAACCGGTTATCAAAAAGATTTATTTTAAATCTTTTCAAAACAAACTATGAACTCGCTCAACTTTATGTTGACTTTTTCGCATGTTCTTTCTCAGGTGCATTTTCAAAACTTTGGAACGGTTGGAATAAAAGAACCCATGGGAATTCGAGTACTTAGCAGGCATTGAATTTCTAGAAGTCTTAGCTTATATGCTTCCGCTGTGCAATGACGATACCGGTCCAGTCACGCCAGCTCTGATATTTCGGGGTGTGACAGATTGGTATCAGAGCTATAGGTTACAGCGAATTAGGTTTCTGTGGAGATACCTAGGCTTTAACCACTCTTTCCTCTGGGGACTTAGATTTTAAGACTTGAACACATACAGAACGCCTAAGACTCGAATATGGGTTCCAACCGTTGCCAAGAACAATGAGTCAACTATTTTTAATTTTGTTAAACATGCACAAGTGTGGTGTTTGATACACGGTTTACGAAACAATTTCACACAGAAAGCAAAACTTTGAGAGTTTTGGTAACACGCATTTAGGACCTTTGGAAAACTCTTGATGAGAACTTATGTCGAAACTCATTTAAGGTCCTCCCTTAGAAACCGTGACTACTCGAGCAAATACCATTATATTATGCCTTCTATGCTATTTCACTTACCCGAGTAGGTAACCTACGCGAAACGAAACGTTAGTGCACATAAATACATGAAACTCAAATTATACGTCAACGGATGTTGGAGTACATCACATTCTATGCGGAACGAAACGCTAGTGCACAAGTATACATGAAACTTAAACTATATGTTAGCGGGCGTTGAAGTATATCACGCATGACTTTCGAGACAAGGCCTTGGGAAAACATGATTGGGCACGATAGCTACGATGCTAATCCCGTCAGCGGGAGAAACAACAACCGGAATGCAGCACTCTGCCACGTGATCCTGCAAACGACACGAATCTCGCTAAGGTACGTTAGAACAAGATTTCACAATAGTCGCTACATAGTCTGAAGAGACTCACAATTTTTTTTGCGCTGCAAAAGAAGTCACATGTCTCCGCATTTCCCCCTATTTCATTAAGCCGATTATTACACTATGTTCGACATTCGATGGAAATCTCATCTAACAACTGGTCATCACACGATATTTCAGGTAAAGTCCTTAAATCCCTTTTGTTGAAATTTTGACTTTTGCATATAATGAGTAGATTTTCGCATTTCTACTCCCCCTAACGGTCATTGCATCACGAAGATTTCATTTCTTGATAGCGAACACTCAATTGCTTCATTTCTTGACAAATTCATATGTTACGCATGTTTGGTCTGTTACACATGCGGTTAAATTGATTCGTGAAGACCATCGATGGCTTCACTCGAAATTGTTGCTTTACTAACGTTCAATATTGTTTTGCTATGTTCGTGTTTTGCATTGTAATTTGGATCACTGCATTATTGCAAAGTGTTGACTCTTTGGCATCAAGTAAACGAACTCGTTGAAAACTCCTTTTCTTTTCAAGTTACATACATGGTTTGTTTGTTGTAACCATGTCGAAACTTTCTTATTGATACATGAATTCACTGTTGGAATATGACTAAACCAAGTTCAATTGGTTGAACTTGCTCGTAATATATATTCGATTGAAGATTCCATATGATGGATTGAGACATCATATTCGAAATAATCCCAACAAGCACTTCATTTGCTTTGAACCATAACATGCTTGTTTGGTCTTCGACTTCAGAATCGTTTCTTTGAGCACGATCACCTTGTGGTGGCGTCTTTCACAAGTTTGAAGCTTGCGCTAATCTTGTTGCTCACATCATGTACGGATTTAATTATTTATTTATTTGTTTATTGATATTAAATCCGCTTTGTTGGTTTATCATATTAAAGTAGTCTTAATACAATCGTGTGTTAAGATAATGGTACACAAATTCATGTTATAGATTCTGGTGTACCTCCTAACGGTTCTTTCATCGATCGAACATTTTGTGATATTCATTGCTTTTTCATCTTCGATTGAAAACACTATTTAGTTGTTGTTTCATTATCAATTGAAAATCTCATGATGTTTGTTGGAACAAACATTCACATTTACTTCGTTGAGCCCTTCATCTGATTTCATACACGGTGATACTCATTTGGTCACCGCTATTATTGAATTGTTTCAATCACTACGACAACTTGTGGTGTCGGTATGAATTTGTAGCTTGGGCTAATCTAGAAACGAGCGTTTCATGCAAAACACGGTGATACTTGTTCAATCACCACTATTATTGAATTATTTCGATCACTACGGCACCTTGTGGTGTCGGTATAAACTTGTAGCTTGTGCTAATCACGATCATCCGCCTCATGCGAGCTATATATGCTTTTCGTTTGATACATCATTTAAATAGTCTTAATGCAACTATGTATTAAGACGATGATACACCAGGTTCGGTTGTATTTCATTTCGGTGTATCCTTGCAATTCAACAATGTCTACACGTTGATTTTGTCTTATTCATTTATTGGTTCGACAGTTGACAAATTATTTCTTGATTCTATTTATTTGAGCTTGTTGATTCAAGTTTCAATCATAAAACAACCAACGCAAGTTTCTGTTGGTAGAAAATTTGATTATTCCAAAATTGATTTGCATATTCTGAACGCTCATTTGGAATTCTATTGGTCGAAATTCCTCTTTTGTTGAACTCCGTAAACATAGTCACATTGGTTGATGATAGTATTACAACACTTCATTTATTTGACATCGATTTCCGAAACAAACTCAGTTAAACCGTTGGGTTCCTATTGATGCAAAATGACCTTGAATTAACATAATTCGCGTAAGACTTGATTCGATTACGCGGTCATTCACTGTGGTTTTTTTTTCGGACTTACCTGCGAAACGACACAACTTGGAGGAGATAACGTAGTACAAATTTCGAGGACGAAATTTCTGTAACAGGGGGAGAATGTGACAACCGGTACCAAATGGCTTCTAATTACGAGATTAACAAACGTTTAAGGCGACAATAATTAGTGTTTAAGGCATGAATTAACTTAATTAGGCTCTCGGTATGCCTTGGAACGTTGATCGGACGTTACAATGCGCGTACGGTGATTTTGGGGAATTCTACTAAACGATAAACGAAGACGAACTGACACCGTACAAAACACTGACAACGCCGCCAAATATGAAGTTTATATGTATAATTTAAACATATGAATGGGGTTTGTAAAAATAACACGCTTTCGAATGTCACAAAACGCATACGTGAACGAAAAACGCGACTGCAGAAACGCACCGGCAACAAAACAGAAGCACCGGACTCGAGTTACGTCCCAATATTAATATATTATGATATATTTAACTTCGTTTTCAAATTTTAATATCCGCCGTTGGAATCGGATCGAAAAACGGACAAGTAACGACAACTGAACCATTTACGTGATTTTAACACATACACAAATCGGTGAATTACTATAGATAAGTATTGTTATATATTTTTCTCTCACTCACGAGTCCTTGTATGTGTGAAACAAATTTCTTTTATACCACAAACGAAAAATATGGTCTTCTACTAAAAGAAATGTGGTGAGTTGATAAGCATGGGTCATACCC
The DNA here is from genome assembly GCF_002127325.2 of Helianthus annuus. NCBI lineage: Eukaryota > Viridiplantae > Streptophyta > Magnoliopsida > Asterales > Asteraceae > Helianthus > Helianthus annuus. The sequence continues at coordinate 80,058,721 of NC_035437.2, forward strand.
ATGCCATCATATGCATCACAAAATATCCATATATCTGTTCGTAGTATCATGGTGACAATATGTGGACTTTCATGCTTCATCAATTTCATTAATGCAAAGTATGGTGTTGTCCCTTCTACTGAGTTTTGTTCCAAGCAAAACCGTTTTGATTGGTTTAGCTTTCTAGTGAAGTTGAAATTACAAAGACCATATTCAATTACCAACTTTCCATACTCATAACAATTTATATTATTAATAATACCGTACCATCCATCATCCCATTTCATTTCCCTATGCTTCGGCCAAGTACTCTTAAGCCACCCCATGATTCACTTTTACTTTGGCTACTGTTGAATAGCTTAATCTTTTGGACATTCTTGTCTCAAGCATGCTGATGCAATCAAATCAACATCTACACCACCATACTTATTTGTTTGACCTTCACAATACTTGATTGATTTGTGTAGTCTTATACAATTCAATTTAATAATTCTGAGCATGTACTCTTTGTCCCTGTAGAAACCAAGATATAGTATGAGAACTCACACCTCATAAATAACGAAACACTAAAAGAAAAAAAAAATCAAACACTCCAAACCTCCCTCTCTTGCCCTTGTCTTCATTTCCACAACCAAACTTACACCATTTCAGCCCTCAGTTTTGTTTCTCTTCTCACGAGTTGGATAGTGCAAGATCAAGGAGTCATTTCATTTTCAAGTACAAGTTGTTTCAAGAAAATCCAACTGTGGTGTTCAAGTCTTAAAGCTCAAGGCTTTTTTTTTTCACTCTCACACCTTCTCCTTGCTTGCTTTAAGTAAGTATTTTATGTATTAATAATCTATAAATCTGTAGTATCAAGTTACTATTGTAGATGTTCACCCAAGTTAGATATGTGTTTATAAAATAGCAGAATCATTCTGGTTATTATTTTATAGGTAAAATAATTGTTATATATTGTCTTTAAAAAAAAAACTACAATAAAGAAACGTAATATGAAATAATCATATTTTGTGATGATTTAGTATAATAATGTGATAAAGAAAACATAAAAGTGTATTTGGTAAAATTACAAGATTTGGAAAATGTCCTTCATACATGACGTTTTTGGATACAAGAATTAAGTTGATCTATATTTTGGAATATATATGTATATTTATTCATATACCTATATTTACTCGATGTGCTCATAATATGCTTGTTGAAAATAGACATTGAAATTTCTATTAGTAAAGTCAACTTGTTAAATATCATTAGTAAAATGTCAAGGATTTGGATAGTATGACCAATATTATCTTGTGTATAAAAATATGGAGTTAAGCCCCCATAAACAATTTGTGGTGAAAACTACATATTTTTATAAACTCATGACATTTTATGACAAGATAGTAAATATTAAATATTTTGGGAATTATATGCATTTTTAAACCAAGTTTGGTTTTTCATAAAAATAGTCTTTGATGGACTAAAATGGGTCGGGGGGTTTCATTAAAAAAAATAGATAAATATTATTTTTGTTCGTTACGGGATGCGTGTAGATATATACGGTCAAAATTATATATATTTGGGGTAGCCAAAGGTTATGAGTCCAAAGAATCGTTTTACAACCTTAGGTATCTATTTAAAATATTTACGAAACAGGTTAAAATATTTATTTATATTATAATCCCGAACACGTTTTCCATACGAGATGGCAACGATGAGTTATGATGACTTTATCATATATATTTATATATTTCAGAAAAATATTTATTTTCAAGAAGTCAAACAAACATCACCAACGGGTCGTAGAGTCAAACGTACGAAACGTCACAAGTATTTCAATCGAGTCAAGCTAGTTGGGTGAATATTATACAACCAACATGTATGTTAGGGTATTTCCGTTAGATTTTAAGGTGGTCTTTACTTGTAGTAGGTCACGACAAGGTTATTTCAAGCTTTGGGATTTGTTTGTCTTTGTTTGATATATGGAGTATTATGCTTTGCTGACCAGGTGAGTTCATAACCCCCACTTTTTACTGTTTTACATTTTTATAAATGTTTTCGGGGGTGGAAAGACATGCAAGTTTTGCAAAAATAAACAACTTTTCGATGAACGAAAACTCATATTTATAAACCATGTTGCGAATGAATTTCAAGGAACTTAAATGGTTTACGAATGAGTTCGATCAAACATACCGGTTTTACAAATTTGATTTGCATATTACGAAACGTGCATGATTTTCTAATGGGTACGGGCGACATAGTCGAGGTGATTCGACACAGTCGAGGTGATTCGACACAGTCGAGGGGATTCGACTCAGTCGAGGTTATTCGACACAGTCGAGGTGATTCGACACAGTCGAGGTTATTCGACACAGTCGAGGTTATTCGACACAGTCGATGTGATTCACACAGTCGAGGTGATTCGACACAGTCGAGGTGATTCGACACAGTCGAGGTGATTCACACAGTCGAGGTGATTCGACACAGTCGAGGTGAATCGACACTAAAAACCGTCTACACAGGTTGAGTACTTCCTATGTCGCCGCATACGTTAATGTCCTCGCGAAACATTAACGATCAACCTGTTCATAGACGCTTTACATATCCATTTACAATAGTAAAACTTTCATATATTCATAAGATTCATTTGATGGAAACTCAAAAATACATGAATTACAAACTTTGGTAACGTTTTTAAGTTATACCTAAGTAAGAGGAAGCGCTGATCCTGCTTACAAAGGTTCGTCTGGGCTCGGCCCATTCTCTCTCGTGCAATGCACAAACACTCTCGTGGGCTAGACTCACAGTTTTCATATATCATGCCAAGCAAATGATTTTACTATATTTTCTCAACTACTTTAAAACCGGTTATCAAAAAGATTTATTTTAAATCTTTTCAAAACAAACTATGAACTCGCTCAACTTTATGTTGACTTTTTCGCATGTTCTTTCTCAGGTGCATTTTCAAAACTTTGGAACGGTTGGAATAAAAGAACCCATGGGAATTCGAGTACTTAGCAGGCATTGAATTTCTAGAAGTCTTAGCTTATATGCTTCCGCTGTGCAATGACGATACCGGTCCAGTCACGCCAGCTCTGATATTTCGGGGTGTGACAGGTTTGCTAGTTTAGGGTTTTTCTTTCTTTGTTCGTTCGTTGTTGGTCTGGTTGTCTGGGTTGTCTTCTGCATGGTGGTTTGAGTTTTCTTGTTCATAGAGAGGTGTTTTTTTCTGAAGCATGGATGATCGTAAAAAAGATGGAATGAATAACCAAGCTGATCGTGGTAAGTCGTCTTTGCAGTTCAAGAGTTATTCCAATATGGTTTTGCCGAGAAGGGGTATTGTCATCAATGATCCTAAGCCGATCAATGTCATCGATGAACTAACCAAAGTTACGGTTTCAGTACCGTTAGATAAGCCGGTGAACCTAGGGTCTGATTGTGGTGAACTGAATTCTAGTAAGGATGGGCAAAATGTGGACAAAGGGATTAGTGGGGATAATGCTAGTTCTTCGAAAGCAAGATCATATGCTGATTCGTTATTTACTAACAAGTCTTCAAAGCTGAATTTTAGAGCTCTTGCTAGCGAAAGTGTCCATGAGGGGTGTGATGTTGTTCTTCCAAAGGAATCTGTGCGGGTAGTTCGAGACAAAATGGCTAACACCCTATATGGTTATTTTCTGGGGGATCGGGTAGCGTATCCAGTGGTTGATTATTTCGTGCGTAACAACTGGAAAAAATATGGTGTCCAGAAATCTATGATGAACGCTAATGGGTTCTTTTTTTTCAAGTTCGCGGATGAAGCAAGTATGCTGAATGTTTTGAAAGATGGCCCATGGATTATTCGATCGCAACCTTTATTTCTTGATATTTGGAGCCCGACTTCAAAACTAGAAAAAAAGGAAGTAAAGAAAGTGCAGATTTGGGTTAAAATTCATGATGTTCCGATTGCGGCGTACACGGAGGATGGTTTAAGTATGATTGCAACCACGATTGGTGAGCCTAAACTTTTGGATTCTTACACTTCGACTATGTGTATGGACATGTGGGGTCGGAGTAGCTATGCAAGAGCATTAATAGAGGTTTCGGCTGACAAGTGCTTAAGGGAGAAGGTTACTTTAGCGATTCCTGAACCAGAGGGGGAGGGTTTTATTAAGGAGTCCATGTCGGTTGAGTATGAATGGTCCCCTTTGAGATGCGGTCATTGTTGTGTTTTTGGGCATTCCGATGAAGCTTGTCCTAACCAACCTAAACAGCAGGGTAATATCCGTAATGATAATAGGGCTGGTAAGAAACCTGTGATCGATGAGGAGGGTTATACAGGTGTGCATGGAAAGAAGACTGCTAAGAAAACTGGTTTCCCGGTGAATAAGCCGAAACCAAAGTTCGAGTATCGGCCTGTTGTGTCTAAGAAAAATCATGTGCCGGGCAGTGGGTCTTCCGAATCTAACTTTCAATCCACTAATCCTTTTGATGTTCTTAATAATTTAAGTGGTAATGAGGAGGAAGCCGGTAGTAAGCCAGCGGAGGTTCACGTGGTTGATGACGAGGCTGAGGTAGAAGACGAGTTTGAGAAAAGGGACGAGTATGAGCTCGATGATTTCTGGTGTCAAGGTACTCTTAAGAATGATAATAAAAAAGGGGCAAGCACTCCTTCTTCGTCGGGTTATCATGGTTAGTATCGCTTCGTGGAACGTTAGGGGTTTGAACCGCCCCATTAAGCAGGCAGAGGTTCGGCAAGCAGTTAAAGATTTTAATCTTAGTTTATGTGCTATTCTTGAGTCTCACATCGATCCGAATAATCTTTCTAGAATCTGTAAGGCAGTTTTTCGATCTTGGAATTGGACGTCCAATGGTGCGTTATGTCACAAAGGTACGAGAATTATTGTTGGTTGGAATCCGTTGGTCTTCGATGTTATGGTTCTTTTTCAGTCGGATCAGGTTATGCACTTGCAACTGTTTTTTAAACATGAGAAAAAAACGCTGTTTTGTTCAGTGGTTTATGCCGCCAACTATTATGTTTCTCGTAGGGAGTTATGGAACCATCTCGGTTTGCATAAAGCTCTTGTCGGTAGTGAGCCATGGGTTATGCTAGGAGATTTTAATTCAGCTTTGTATCTAGAAGATAAGTCTATGGGGTGTTCGTCGTTTTCAGCTAGCATGAGAGAGTTTCAAACATGTGTTAATGACATTGAAATGCTGGACTTGAATCGTTCGGGTCTTCACTTTACGTGGAGTCAAAAGCCTAAGAAGGGGATCGGTTTAATGAAGAAAATTGATAGGGTCATGGGAAATTCTCATTTTATATCTCAATACCCAAATGCGGTCGCTGTCTTTTGTCCAGCTCGGTTATCGGATCATAGTCCTAGTGTTCTCAAAATTCCGGTTGTTGGGAAGGTAAAACACAAGTCTTTCAAGTTTGCTAATTTTCTTGTTCATAAGCCTGAGTTTTTAGACATTGTGAAGCGTATGTGGGATATGGAAGTTAGAGGCGTGTTTCAGTTCTCAGTTGTGAAAAAGCTTCGGATGCTAAAATCGCCTCTCCGTCAGTTGCTCTTTAAGCAGGGCAATTTGCACAAAAAAGTTCAAGGTTTACGTGTTGAGCTTGATGGGATCCAGATAGAGATTGATAATGATCCGGCTAGTTTGGTTCTTCGTGAGAAAGAAACTTCTATTCGCTGTAAATATCAAGAAGCTTTACTGGATGAAGAGCGTTTCTTAAAACAAAAGTCCAAGGTGGATTGGTTGGCAGTTGGGGATATGAATTCGGCTTTTTTCCATTCTTCTCTTAAAAACAAAGTTCATTATAGTCGCATCAATGTTATTCAGGATGTTAGTGGTAAGGTGTACGAGGATGACCTAGTTCAACTAGCATTTGTTAATCATTATGAGAACTTTTTGGGTCAACAAGGTGATACGTCGCTTAACCCGGCTTCAGAGTTATTTTCGAATAAGTTGAATGTTGATGTCGCGGGTCACATGGTGCGTCCAGTTACAGCCGATGAAGTTAAAAAGGCGATGTTCTCGATTGGTTCAGATAAAGCTCCGGGTCCTGATGGTTTTACGGCTGGCTTCTTTAAAGCCGCCTGGCCTATTATCGGAAGTGAGGTTTCGAATGCTGTGATGGATTTTTTTGCTACAGGTAAGATGCTTAGGGAATTGAACCACACGATTATTGTTCTCCTCCCCAAGACCTCCTCTCCATATGTGGTTACGGATTATCGTCCGATTGCTTGTTGCAATGTTTTATACAAGTGCATCAGCAAGATTGTTGCTGAAAGAATTAAAGTGGGTTTGAATGATATTGTTAGTGTCAACCAATCAGCTTTTGTGCCAGGCAGGAAGATTTCAGATAATGTTTTGCTAACTCAAGAGTTGATGCATAACTATCATCGTAATATCGGCCCTCCGAAATGTGCGTTCAAAGTGGATATTCAAAAGGCTTATGATACTGTTGATTGGAAGTTTCTGAAAGGAATTTTGTTTGGTTTTGGCTTTCATCCTAGAATGGTTCATTGGATTATGTTGTGTGTGTCCACCACAACATATTCGGTTTGTGTTAATGGCGAAGTTCATGGATTCTTCAAGGGTAACAGGGGTTTACGTCAAGGTGATCCGGTTTCTCCTTATTTATTTACTCTCGTCATGGAAGTCCTTACAGCCAGCTTACAGCATATGGTTAAGATTGATAATTCGTTTAAATTTCATAACAAATGCGAGCGTCAACAGATTATTAATTTATGTTTTGCGGACGATTTGTTTATTTTCGCAAAGGGTGAAATTGCTTCAGCTAGGTGTATTATGAAGGCTCTGGATTCTTTTTCTAAAATGTCGGGTTTGGTGCCTAGCGTTCAGAAAAGTACTGTGTTCTTCTCGAATGTTCCATCATATGTGAAATCGGCTATTCTGAATCTTATGCCTTTTAAGGAGGGTTCGCTGCCTGTTAGATATCTGGGGGTGCCCCTTATTTCTTCGCGGTTGCTTCAAAAAGATTGTTTTGTTTTAGTGGAAAAGTTTGAGAACCGTATTATGCATTGGAGGAACAAACTTCTGTCTTTTGCAGGTAGGTTGCAACTTATAAACTCTGTTTTATCATCCATGCATATTTATTGGTCGTCTGTGCTTACTTTGCCGAACCGGATCATCCAAAAGTTGGAGGCTTTGATGCGGAATTTTCTTTGGTCTCATGATACTGCATTCCAAAAAGGCCGTTCCAAAGTTTCGTGGAAAGCGGTGTGTGTTCCTAAGCTTGAGGGTGGTTTAGGTATTCGCCGAATTTGTGATGTTAATATAGCTCTTATGGCAGCTCATATCTGGAGTATCCTAGCGAGGCGTCATTCCATCTGGGTTGATTGGGTTCACTCCTACAGGTTGAAAGGTAAAAGTTTTTGGGTGTGTAAAATCCCGTCTAACTGTTGCTGGTCTTGGAGAAAGCTTCTTCAGCTTCGCCCGATGTTGAGAAAGTTTTTTTGGTCCGATATTGGTAATGGTGCGACTACTTCAGCTTGGTTCGATACGTGGAGTGACTTAGGGTCGTTGGATCAGTTTCTCTCGCCAAGAGTCATTGCTAACGCGGGGTTTAACTTGGAGTCTAAGGTGGCCGATGTTCATTCAGCTAACTCTTGGAGCTGGCCGGTTGCTTGGCGAGACTCTTACCCGGTTCTTATTCAGCTTGATAATGTGTTATTGCATCCGAATAGAGCTGATAAAGTCTTGTGGCGGCAAGGTGATCATAAACATGTTTTCTCGTCGGCAAGAGTGTGGGAGGCGGTTCGGCATCATGAAGCGGAGGTGGATTGGTGCCGTATTGTTTGGTTTGGTCAGTGTATTCCGCGACATGCGTTTTTAGTTTGGCTTATCATGAGAAGAAAGCTGCTTACTCAAGATAAAATCCTGAGCTGGGACTTCTCGCGGAGGAAAAAAATTGTATAATTATGATTTTTACCAATTATATGTCATTGGGCTCAGCCCAAGAATTTATGTTTATTTGGGCTCAAATAGTGTTGGGCCTAAATAGTGTTGGGCCTCAATAGTGTTGGGCCTCAATAGTGTTGGGCCTAAATAGTGTTGCGCCTAAGTATAGGCTTTTTAGTTAAAAGAATACACAATAGTTTTTATAAGTTTCAAAACATCAGGATATTGTTGTCGGTGATTTGTATGTATTCGTGTCAAAAGATTGCCTAAACGTCGTAGTAACTCCTCGGAATGGCGATATGTTCATAAGTTCGCCCGTCGTCCGTTTCGACCATAAGTTGTGTCCGAAGGCTCGGAATGTCCGTAAGTTGTTTTTAATGCGTGTTTATATGTAGTCTTGTAAGACTTTAGTCGAAATGTATATTGTGTTTATTTGTACCATTGTATTCAAGTTCCTAGTTATAATACATATAACTAATACAACATATAACACATAGCACTTATGTTGTTAAGTTAACTAAATATATATTTTCTTAAAAATATATATTTATAACTGGCTTTATTTTTATAAAAACCATTCTTTAAAATCCTTTTATTCTTTTAAAGATTTAGCCAAAAATGATGGTTATTATAACATAAAGTTTATAAGAAAAATTGGCCATATAACCTTTGTATTAATCATTTGGCCATGTTTAATAAACATCTCATTTTCTTTTAAAATTCACCAACAATTTACTCATAACATCTTTAACTAAAACATATGAGATTTTATAACATAAACTTATTAAGATGAACTCTTAATCATGTAGGGTTTTCGGTATGATCATTACATATGTTTACTAGATTAAAATCCCTGTTTACTTCTAGTTTTAACAAGCTTTTTATAAAACCCATCTTGTATGTTTCTTTTTATAACTTTGTAAAAGTATTTTTTTTAGTTAAAAACCTTACATACTTTAACAATATCAAAGATCATGATCATCCATCTAAACATTTATGTTTAACAAAACCCTTAAACATTTTCACGTACACTTTGTTAGATTATGTTTTTAAACATCATCTAACAAGTTATTTGTATGCTAATCATCAAAACTAGATAAAATATACAAGTAATCATCTTTAAATCACAACATAAACACACTTTTATATCATGATTATTATTTTGCTTCTTTGTATTTTCATATTATTTTGTATGATTGTTTTAGTTGTAACTTGTTCCTTAAACAATAAATACATAAATAAGTATGAAAAAGAGATTGTTGAAGCTTACTTCTAGCACTAATGGCTAGGGATGATCTTGATGATGATTAAGAAAAGAAAAATGATGATCTTGATGCTTGTGAGCTCTTAGATGGATGGATGAGAAAGCTTGCTTCAACTTGTGTATGCCTTAGATCTTCTCAAGTTCCATGAAAATGCATCTTAATCATCATGAAAGTGGCTTGAAAATGAAGATGGGGGAGGGGTGTTCTTGACCGAAAATGGGGTATGGTTGAGAGCTTTTGGTGTTGTGAAAATGGAAGGTGAAAAAGTATGAATGAAATGGTTAGAAATGTAAGTAACTAGTTTCTAACAATGATCATATGGTAACAAGTTGAAAAAAATATCTAGATAATATGGTAACAAGTTGAAAAAGTGTTTTGCTTCCTGATTTACTTAGTAAAAGTGTTAGAACCTTTAGGTAGTTGTTTAGGAAACTTGTAAGTATAAGTGTTTAAGTGTTTAAAGGGTGTTACATGATCATTACTAGACCATAATGATCCAATTAACACTAGATGACCATTAAAAAAGATTTGATATTGTTCGGATATTCGTTTCGAATTGTTTCGGTTAGATGTTATTTGAACGCTAAGTTGTGTAACTTGTGTGAATTGATGTAGTTATTGGTTCGGATGATACCCGAATGTATCCTCACATGAATTCTATGTTAAATAACATTTTTTCAGGTCGTAAAAATATTAGAAAGCTGATTTCTGCAGAATTTCTATGGAAAAGTGTTGGAATCGTCGCTTTTAATGCTTTTCGGGCAATTTTTAGTGTTATTGGACTTCGGAAAGGTTTTAAATCAAACCCTTGCATTCCTAGTTAGGGTTTAATATATATTAGATGTTGGACTTTCGTCTGAGTGCTAAAGATGTCGTTTAGATGATTTCTGCGGATTCTGCGTTTTCGTCAGAATACTAGTTTATTAGGTGATTTTCTAGTAGTTTCGATGCATTGTTTAAAATGTTTCAAATGTACTTAATAAAAATGGATCATATGCATCCTAAGTAAGTATTCCTTGAGTATTCTAAGTGTATGCCACAAAATAAGCAGTTCGGATGTTCAAAATGAATAAAAATGTAGCTAAAAATGAGTATTTTAAGTGTAAGAAAGTTACCGTAAAGTGGCAGTTGTCACATTTTCTTCTCTTGAACATCCCTAGCTTTGAGCTAGTGGTAAGAACTTGAATCCCCTCATTTTTCATCATATGAAAGTGGTTAAAGTAGGTTCATGATGGTAAACTTAAAGAACATTAAGAAACTTGAAGATGAAACCTTAACATAAGCTCAATCATGAAGAAATCATGTTCTTTTAGCGTTGTTAAACTTGTTGATTATTGATTGTTTGTAGAAATGATGTAGATCATCATATAATCTTGCTAGATCATGATTAAAAACATAATCTAGCAAGATGAGAAGATGAACATATTAAAGGTTATGAATCATCCTTACAAATAGTCATGAACTTGAATAAATATGATGATTTTTGTAAAGTAATGAACAAGTATGTCACACCCCCAAAATCCCACACGCGAAATACCACCGCTTGGAGGCGTGACTGACCAGGATCAAGCCACCAATTATATCAAACATAGCATTTAATAATAACCATAGACATAATTGATGTTCAAAACCAAACATTGTTTAAGTAGCGGAAGCATTTAAGTAAAACCCAATCATAAGTGTTAACGAATGAAATATCATAAGTGTTTAGTAAGCATTCAAGAATCCTTGTCCACAACGACCCGCTCCTCCTTGTGCAAGCTCCGTAAAGTACCTAAGGTCCTGCAAGGCATGCAGCAAATAATCAACAAACTAGTTGAGCGAGTTCACAGAAAGTAAGTTCGTAACAGTAATGCATAAGTTCATCTAGTGGGGGCTTCCCATGCATGTATATACTATTGGTGAGGGATTCTCACAATTATCCTTAGCAATGGGGGTTTCCCATTGTGGTACTTACTAGACTAGTGCAACCATGTGTTCTTCTTAAACCGAGAACATGAATACGTACCGGGTCACGTAGGCTTTACGTGACGTGCCCTTCCCCGAGGACAGTGGTACGCGTGGGGGCTACGCAGGCTTTACGCAACGTGTCCTTCCGACCCGGAAGACAGTAGAAGGTATTGGGTTACGTAGGCTTTACGTAACGTGTCCTCCCGACCCGGGAGACAAATGGCAATTACTGGGTTACGTAGGCTTTACGTAACGTGTCCTGACTATCCTGAGGACGATGGTCTATAGTCTAGTGATAGTGTAAGTACGAGTAATCATATCATATCAACATTCCAACCCAATTCCCAACCCGGGAATCCCATGCCTTGGCTGTGTGAACTCACCTTGGTTTGCTCGGCAGATACACAAAGAGTACAGGTAAGCTAGTAAATGGTCAACCACGTCCTATCATGGTTATAATACAAGTCAGGTTTTGACTTCACGTAATGCACGTATACAACATACAAGTTAACATGTTTCGAGCACTTATAGAACATGGTAACACTTAGCAGTCAAGAGCATACTTGTGCGTTCTAATCTTGGCCCAACATAACCCGGCCCAATTATATACCACATATTAAACTTGTGCGATCCAATGTCTAAGCCCAAAAGACAATCAGCCCAAATACAAACCATCAAATAACATTTCGGCCCAAACAGATAAGCAGTCCAATAATACTTACGGCCCAATACATTAAACCGTCAATTTCATAAGTCCAACTTAATTGGCCCAATTGATTGGGCCCGTGACAATGTGAGTCCAAAACATTGTTTGTGCATACTGGTCTCAAGTCGCAACCAGCGATCTCGAGTCGCAACGGGGATTACGAGTCACAACAGGAGATTACGAGTCGCAATGGTGATCTCGGCTTGTCATGGTCTGGTTACGAGTCGCAACGGAACTCGCAACCGTGGTTTCGGTTCATGCTGTAGTGGTCTCGAGTCGAGACTGTGGGTTCCCGACTTGCAATCTGGGTCGCAACCAAGTGTGTAACTGATTTCCATAATTCATGCAATGATTTACCGTGATTCTAGCAAACATCTAAGGCAGTTTCGGAAATCAGATCAAACAACAGTTTCAAACAATTCAAAGTATATTCATATCATCATCATCAAGAACAGCAATCATCAATTAATCAAGCATAGAATCGGATCATCATTCAAACCAAATTGACTCCTTTATCTAACATGCAACCTAATTCTTTAATCACAGCCGGTTATCAAGCAATATCCGAACCAATTTAACATGTTACCAACACCAATTCAATTCAATAATCATGCAGCCGGTTCACAATCATTATTAACTATTATCATAAACAACATGTTAACAAGAAATCCTCGGGTATCAAGCAAACATATCCGGAAACATCAACACCCAAACAATAACAAACATATCAAGTACTAACCGGATTAGAGAAGAAGCAAGGGTGATCCAAGTATGGAATGATCTTGCCGTCGGGTTCAAGCAAAACGAGAGAAGGAGAAGTCGTCTAGGGTTCTTGGGTGTGTTGTGTGTTTTCTAGTTGTGAGAAACAACCCACCACTTGGGTGTTTGTACGAATAAAAGGGGTGGGCCGGCCCTTGCTTGGGCTGCCCTCGGGCCGTGTGCAAGTGAAGTAGCCCAACATGGGCTTGTGTGATTGTTGTGTGCATGTGTTGTGCGGTTCGAGTCAAAAGCATACATACATGTAATATACACAATGCACGTAACACATCATTCATTAAATCGTATAATTCAGTTCTCACAAGCACGTAACATACATCAAAGTAAGTCTAAAGTTCGAGTTGTCACATTATCCCCAACTAATTGGAAATTTCGTCCCGAAATTTGGTATGCACTCACTGAGGAAGCTAGGTAAGTTATAACGTTCACTGGTTTTCCTGGGGTGTCACATCCTCCCCCCGTTGATCTGAAATTTCGTCCCGAAATTCCGAAGTAGTAGCTTCATCCTCAGCAGTGGTTGTATTGGTTTCGAATAACTGGGGGTACTTTTCTGTCATCCTGTCTTCGCGTTCCCAGGTGTACTCTGGGCCACGTTTGGAGTTCCAACGAACTCGAACAAGAGGGATTCTCTTGCTTTTGAGGACCTTCACATCCCGGTCCGTGATTTCAACTGGTTCCTCGACGAACTGCAACCGCTCGTCAATAGTGAGTTCCTTAAAAGGAATGATGAGGTTTTCATCTGATAGGCACTTCTTTAGGTTCGACACATGAAAGACATTGTGAACTGCCCCGAGTTCAGCTGGTAGGTTTAGCTTGTATGCTACTTTGCCAATCTTTTCTATGATTTCGAATGGTCCGACGTACCGCGGATTTAGTTTGCCCCGTTTGCCAAAACGTACCACACCCTTCCAGGGTGAGACTTTCAATAATACCCGGTCCCCGACCTGAAATTCCAAAGGCTCCCTACGCTTGTCGGCGTAGGCTTTCTGACGGTCGCGTGCTGCCGCCATGCGTTGTCGTATCAGTGCTATCTTTTCTGTGGCGTCCACTACAATCTCTGGACCCGTAATCTGACTATCTCCCACCTCTGCCCAACAGAGAGGTGACCGGCATTTACGTCCGTACAATGCCTCGAATGGAGCGGCTTGAATGCTGGTGTGATAACTATTATTATACGAAAACTCCACCAAAGGGAGGTGCTTTTCCCAGCCGTTGCCGAAATCGATCACGCATGCTCTAAGCATGTCTTCAAGTGTTTGAATCGTTCGCTCAGACTGTCCATCCGTCTGAGGATGATATGCTGTGCTCATGTCCAATCGTGAGCCGAAAGATTTATGCATCGCTTGCCAAAGCTCTGACGTGAATCGTGCATCGCGATCCGAAATGATGGATGTGGGCACTCCGTGCCTCGAAACAACTTCTTTAAGATAAACGTTTGCGAGGGTGGAGAACTTATCCGTTTCCTTTATAGGTAGGAAGTGTGCAGACTTGGTGAGTCGATCCACGATCACCCATATGGTATCATTCCCACGCTGGGATCTAGGTAGGCCTGTAACGAAATCCATGGAAATTTCTTCCCATTTCCATTGAGGTATCTTAGGCTGCTGAAGTAGGCCAGCTGGTTTCTGATATTCGACCTTGACTCTCGCACAGGTCAAGCATTTTCCAACGTACGTAGCGATGTGGGCCTTCATGCTAGGCCACCAGTATGTAGTGCTGATGTCGTGGTACATTTTGTCCGACCCTGGATGTACCGAGTAGCGAGACTTGTGAGCTTCGTCCATTACAAGTTCGCGTAGACCGCCATAAAGTGGGACCCAAATATGCCCCGTTACATAGTAGGCGCCGTCTGCCTTCTGTTCCATTCGTTGTCGTGAGCCGCGTAGGGCTTCAGCCTTGACGTTTTCTGGTTTTGTGCTTCTACCTGAGCATCTCGTATCTGTGCAGGAAGGCTAGACTGGATCGTAAGCTGTAGCGCTCGCACGCGCCGAGGTAAAGTGTCTTTCCGACTGAGGGCATCAGCCACAACATTGGCTTTGCCTGGATGATACTTGATAGCGCATTCGTAGTCGTTCAGTAACTCGACCCATCGTCGTTGACGCATGTTCAAATCCTTCTGCTTAAGAATATGCTCGAGACTCCTGTGATCGGTGTAAATCGTGCACCTGGTACCGTACAGGTAGTGTCGCCATATCTTAAGCGCGAAAACAACAGCTCCCAGCTCTAAATCGTGCGTCGTGTAGTTCCGTTCATGAACCTTTAGTTGACGAGAGGCGTAGGCAATAACTTTATCCCGCTGCATCAATACGCAACCCAGACCCTGTATTGATGCGTCACAATATACTACGAAGTCATCGGTGCCCTTTGGCAATGAGAGAATAGGTGCGCTGCAAAGCCTATCCTTTAGGTACTGAAAAGCTATCTCCTGGGGCTCCCCCCAGCGATAAACGACACCCTTCTGTGTCAGTAGCGTAAGCGGCTGAGCAATCTTTGAAAAGTCTTTAATAAACCGCCTGTAATAACCTGCCAAACCCAAGAATTGGCGTATTTCTGTCGGTGTACGTGGTGTAGGCCAGGTTCTGATCGAATCTACCTTGGATGGATCGACATGGATCCCATCCCTGTTCACCACATGGCCTAAGAAGTGGACTTCACGAAGCCAGAAGTCGCATTTAGAAAGCTTGGCGTACAGCTGTTCTTTCCGAAGGAGTTCCAATATCAGGCGAAGATGCTGCTCGTGTTCCTCCTGACTCTTGGAGTAAATCAGAATGTCGTCGATGAACACTATGACGAACTTGTCTAGGTAGGGTTTGCACACCCTGTTCATAAGATCCATAAATACGGCGGGCGCGTTTGTTAACCCAAATGGCATGACGAGAAACTCGTAGTGACCGTAACGAGTTCTGAAGGCTGTCTTGGAGACGTCCTCATCCCGGACTCTCAGCTGATGATACCCTGACCTTAAGTCTATTTTGGAGTAGTAACTCGACCCTTGCAACTGGTCGAATAAGTCGTCGATGCGCGGAAGAGGATAACGGTTCTTCACCGTCACCTTGTTGAGTTCACGGTAGTCGATGCACATTCTGAACGTACCGTCCTTCTTTTTCACGAAAAGTACTGGAGCTCCCCAAGGCGAAGAGCTTGGACGAATGAAGCCTTTTTCCAAGAGCTCTTGTAGCTGCTTTGACAATTCCTCCAATTCTGATGGAGCTAGGCGATATGGTGCGCGAGCTATGGGTGCTGCTCCTGGAGCGAGCTCGATTTGAAATTCGACCTGACGATGAGGCGGTAAGCCAGGTAAGTCTTCAGGAAACACCTGAGGAAAGTCACTACAACTGGTATATCTTCCAGTTTCTTTTCCTTTGCTGATGCGTCTGTAACGAGTGCTAGAATGGCAGTGTGCCCCTTTCGTAAACATTTCTGCGCCTTTAAGAAGGAGATGATGCCAACCACAGCACCACTCTTGTCGCCTTGAACTTCGAGAGGTTCTTGACCAGAACGAGGAATGCGAATTATCTTCTCACTGCATAAGATTTCTGCCTGGTGTTGGGATAGCCAATCCATCCCAATCACGATGTCGAAGCTACCCAAAACTATAGGAATGAGATCGATAGAGAAAACTTGACCAGCTAGGATAAGATTACAACCCTGAACTACGTGCGTGGCTTCTAGACTTTTACCGTTAGCTAACTCTACTACATGTTTGGTGGGTAAAAGTGTTGGTGCACGTTTTAGCAGTTGACACATTTTCACAAACATATAGCTTGTATCCGCACCCGAATCAAACAAAACAGTAACGTAAATATTGTCGAGGAGAAACTTACCCATAACTACGTTGGGATCGTTCACTGCGTCTCCTCTTCCCAAAACGAAAGCTCGACCTCTTGCCTCGTTGCCATTATTGTTGTTGTTCCCGCCATTGATATGCCCATTGCCCTGGTTGTTGTTGCGATTCTGGTTCAACTGAGGACAATCGCGTTTGAAATGACCCTCAGCCCCACACTTGAAACATCCCCGGTTTCCACGCTGTGGCTGCTGCTGCTGCTGTGGGTTCTGTGGAGCTGGTTGTTGCGGTTGCTGGTTCTGGTTTGCAGGACGAGGGCTCCTACAGTCTTTAGCCTCGTGCCCCATCTTGAGACACCTTTGACAACGACCCTTGCTGCATGGGCCGCTATGGTGCCTGTTGCAATTGTGACACTTGGGGTGAAATCCCTGATATCTTCCCCGTCTATGACTACCAGAGGATTGCTGACTGGGACTCTGGTAGTGGTCAGTCTTCTGTTGCTGAGCTTGAGACTGAACGGATGCTGAGCCTTTACTTGAATCTCCATCCCATTTTCTTTTGCTGTCGCTAGTAGTAGCAGGAGTAGTTGAAGGAGTGGCTGTAGCAGTAGTGCTGACACGCTTAGGCAGCTTATTCTGATCCACTGCCTGGTCGGTGATGCGATGAGCGAGACGTTGAATATCCTGGATATTATCGAGATTAGCCGAGGTAACGTGGCTCTGGATCTCTGGCGCCAATCCCTTGAGATACATCTCAATGCGCTTGTATGGAGGGTCCACCATGGTTGGACACAGCACGGTTAGCTCGTTTGACCGTTTAGTATACGCTTCGATCTCTGACCCAACCATTTTCAGGTTATACAGCTCGTCTTCCAGCTTGTGAATATCTTCACGAGTACAATATTCCCTCTTGATAAGTTCCTTAAAATCGTTCCAGGGTGTGGCGTTAGCAGCTGCCAACCCTAAGATCTGAACTTGGGCGTTCTACCAAGTCAGTGCTATCCCTTCCAAGGTGCCAGTAGCATACTTAACCTTGCGAGCCTCAGGGCACTCGCACATTTCGAATACTGATTCTAGCTTTTCAAACCAATGGAGGAGTCCCACTGCCCCCTCTGTGCCGCTGAAGGTACTTGGACGACCGTCCATGAAGTTCTTAAAAGTGCAAACTTGCTGCGCTGGTTGACCTATTGTGTACGAATAGGGCAAAGTTTAAATACAAGGGCTGGTTTAGGAATGTAGGATCTAAAGATCCTAGCATAAGTTATGACTACAGGATATACTACCTGCTTGAGCAGCTGCAAGTGCCGCAGCAACTTGAGCTTGGACGAGAGCCTCTAGCTGGGCTTGTGTCATGTTAATTCTTCCAGACATGATCTTCATAGTAAAAAGTAATGTGAGTGAGGGTGGTTCGCGAGTAGGGTGATGACAGAAAAGTGTAAGCACGTAGGGATTCTCATGCTATAGTATCATGTGTATCTAAACGTAATGCGAGCAAAGTTCTAAGCAGTTCTAGCAAACATGCAATAAACATAAACCTTATTACCTAGGATGTCGAGTCTTGCACGTGGAGCGAAGCGTCGTTGTGGATCATTGAGAGCACTGTTCTGGTTATAGTCTGGTTTTAATAAAAACGTTTTCCCATATTAAAACCAAGTTCTCTATAACCAATGGCTCTGATACCAATCTGTCACACCCCCAAAATCCCATACGCGAAATACCACCGCTTGGAGGCGTGACTGACCAGGATCAAGCCACCAATTATATCAAACATAGCATTTAATAATAACCATAGACATAATTGATGTTCAAAACCAAACATTGTTTAAGTAGCGGAAGCATTTAAGTAAAACCCAATCATAAGTGTTAACGAATGAAATATCATAAGTGTTTAGTAAGCATTCAAGAATCCTTGTCCACAACGACCCGCTCCTCCTTGTGCAAGCTCCGTAAAGTACCTAAGGTCCTACAAGGCATGCAGCAAATAATCAACAAACTAGTTGAGCGAGTTCACAGAAAGTAAGTTCGTAACAGTAATGCATAAGTTCATCTAGTGGGGGCTTCCCATGCATGTATATACTATTGGTGAGGGATTCTCACAATTATCCTTAGCAATGGGGGTTTCCCATTGTGGTACTTACTAGACTAGTGCAACCATGTGTTCTTCTTAAACCGAGAACAGGAATACGTACGGGGTCACGTAGGCTTTACGTGACGTGCCCTTCCCCGAGGACAGTGGTACGCGTGGGGGCTACGCAGGCTTTACGCAGCCTGTCCTTCCGACCCGGAAGACAGTAGAAGGTATTGGGTTACGTAGGCTTTACGTAACGTGTCCTCCCGACCCGGGAGACAAATGGCAATTACTGGGTTACGTAGGCTTTACGTAACGTGTCCTGACTATCCTGAGTGTCACACCCCCAAAATCCCACACGCGGAGTACTACCGCTTGGAGGCGTGACTGACCAGGATCAAGCCATCAATCATATCAAACCATAGCAATTAATAATAAACGTAGTTAACACAATTCATCATGACATGATTGATGTTCAAAAACCAAATATTGTTTAAGTAGCGGAAGCATAGTAATGTATCTCGAAATAAGTTATAAGTTCATAAATTGTTCACGATCCAATTGCCCACAACGACCTGCTCCTTCCTTGTGCAAGCTCCATAAGTACCTAAGGTCCTGCAAGGCATGCAGCAGATAATCAACAACTAGTTGAGCGAGTTCACAGTTAACAGTTCAGTAATAGTACAGTGTGAGTAATAGTATGTTCGTTCGTTATGTCGTATATTGTATTAGTTTCCATCGCGGCCTCCCAGGCAGGTATGCGAAGATATTAGGGGATGTCCCTCCCGTGTATTCTAGACTAGGTTTAGTTGTATCGCGGCCTACCAGGCAGGTGTGCGAAGATTAGTAAGTTACAGTTCGCGGCCTTCCAAAGGCAGGTGTGCGAAGACAGTCATAATATCGCGGCCAACCCTTGGCAGGTGTGCGAAGATCAGTTCAATAAGTGTTACTAGTCTAGTAGTAGTTCTAACAGTGGAGTACGTACAACAGTTCATCAAATCACATCACTACGTTCCAGTATAGATAAGTACCAGTAAATAATCAAATCCCATTCCCACCCTGGGAACCCCATGCCTTGGCTGTGTGAACTCACCTTGGTTTGCTCGGTATGTTATTGCTTCTAGGGTTTATTCATCTCTAAGTCCGTTACACACGACCCTCCGCACGAACAAGGCGAATTACAGACAATTAAATCATGCAAGAAGGAGGGTTGCGACTAGTCTGGCTCTCCTTCCTACTGCCGTCGACTTTAAGGGGTGTTTAGGGTTTGTCAGTTATCGAATTTGTGTGCACCGATTAAACAAATTCTTTATTCAATCATTACTGGGCCGAAGCCCGTGAGTTGACTTCGCTGGGCCGTAGTGGACGAAAAACACACAAGTGTTTTTGCCGCATGGGTGTTTTCGGCATAGGGGTGTTTTGGGTAGGGTGCTTTCCTTGAAGTAAGGGTGTTTACTTATCAAAACACATATGATTTGGCCAATGAATAAGAGAATCTGATTGGACCAAAAGCCTATATTACTTCACATGAAATAACCAGCTTTTAAATGAAAGCACATGGATATAATATCAATTCAAGTAATCACCTGATATACCTCAATATGATTGGACCGAAATGAATAGTGTGTCGATCACATGCTAACTAATATCTATGCTCTTAATGAATCCTGTTGACCACCTCAATCACATGCAACCGATTTTCAATTCCACAACCATATTATCCATACAAAATATATATGCACACCACAATTTATAACAACATGTATATTGCACATCAAGTAAACACAAAAGCACGCATGCAAATAAGTAATAAGTTAAGTCGAATCGAAACTTTGAAAACTCGGGTTGTCACATTATCCCCAACTTGAAAGAAATTTCGTCCCGAAATTTAGTACGCACTCACTGAGGAAGCTAGGTAAGTTATATCGTTCACTGGTTTTCCTGGGGTGTCACATCATCCCGCCGTTGATTTGGAATTTCGTCCCGAAATTCAGTAGTAGTAGCTTCAACCTCAGTAGTGATTGCATTGGCTTCGAATAATTAGGGGTACTTTTCTGTCATCTGGTTTTCGCGTTCCCAGGTGTACTCTGGGCCACGTTTGGAGTTCCAACGAACTCGGACAAGAGGGATTCTCTTGTGTTTGAGGACCTTAACATCCCGGTCCGTGATTTCAACTGGTTCCTCGACGAACTGCAACCGCTCGTCGATAGTGAGTTCCTTAAAAGGAATTATGAGGGTCTCATCTGACAGACACTTCTTCAGATTCGACACGTGAAATGCGTTGTGAACTGCACCGAGTTCAGCTGGCAGGTTTAGTCCGTAGGCTACTTGGCCTATTCTTTCAGTGATTTCGAACGGTCCAACATACCGTGGATTGCGTTTGCCTCTTTTACCAAAACTAACCACACCCTTCCAGGGTGAGACTTTTAATAAAACCCGGTCCCCGACCTAAAATTCCAATGGCTTCCTACGCTTATCCGCGTAGCTTTTCTGGCGATCGCGAGCTGCCGCCATGCGTTGTCGTATCTGTGCAATTCGTTCAGTAGCGTCAACTACCATTTCTGGGCCTGTAATCTAACTATCCCCCACCTCTGCTCAACCGAGAGGTGACCGGCATTTACGTCCGTACAATGCCTCAAATGAAGCGGCTTGAATGCTGGCGTGGTAACTGTTATTGTACGAAAACTCCACTAAAGGAAGGTGCTTTTCCCAGCTGTTGCCGAGATCGATAACACATGCCCGAAGCATGTCTTCGAGAGTTTGGATTGTTCGCTCAGATTGCCCATAGGTCTGAGGATGGTACGCTGTGCTCATGTCTAATCGTGAGCCGAAAGATTTGTGCATCGCTTGCCATAATTCTGACGTGAATCGTGCATCCCGATCCGAAATGATGGAGGTGGGCACCCCGTGCCTCGAAACAACTTCTTTAAGATAGATGTCTGCGAGAGTGGAGAACTTATCCGTTTCCTTTATAGCCAGGAAGTGTGCAGACTTGGTGAGTCGATCCACGATTTCCCCATATTGTATCATTCCCACGCTGGTATCTAGGTAAGCCCGTAACAAAATCCATGGAAATTTCTTCCCATTTCCACTGTGGTATCCTGGGTTGCTGAAGTAGACCTGCGGGTTTCTGATATTCATCTTGACTCTCGCACAAGTCAAGCACTTGCCAACATAGGTGGCGATGTGGGCCTTCATGCCAGGCCACCAATAAGTAGTTCTGATGTCGTGGTACATTTTATCTGACCCTGGATGTACCGAGTAGCGAGACTTGTGTGCTTCGTCCATCACAAGCTCTCGTAAACCGCCATAAATTGGGACCCAGATACGCCCTGTTACATAGTAGGCGCCGTCTTCCTTTTGTTCCATTCGTTGCCTTGAACCGCGTAAGGCTTCAGCCATGACATTTTCAGGGTTTTAAAGCTTCTATCTGAACAGTTCGTATCTGAGCAGGAAGGCTAGACTGAATCGTAAGCTGGAGCGCTCGCACGCGCTTCGGTAAAGTGTCCTTTCAACTGAGGGCGTCAGCCACAACATTGGCCTTGCCTGGATGATACTTGATAGCGCATTCATAAACATTGAGTAGCTCGACCCATCGTCGTTGACGCATGTTCAATTCCTTCTGCTTGAAGATATGCTCGAGACTCCTGTGATCGGTGTAAATAGTGCACTCGGCACCGTACAGGTAGTGTCGCCATATCTTAAGCGCAAAACAACAGCTCCCAGCTCTAAATCGTGCGTCGTGTAGTTCCGTTCATGAACCTTGAGTTGACGAGAGGTGTAGGCAATAACTTTATCCCGCTGCATCAATACACCACCAAGCCCCTGTATCGATGCGTCACAATAAACCACGAAGTCATCCGTGCCCTCGGGCAGTGAGAGGATAGGTGCGCTGCATAGTCTATCCTTCAGGTACTGAAAAGCAGTTTCCTGCGTACTACCCCATCTGTAAACGACACCTTTCTGTGTCAGCATAATAAGCGGCTGCGCGGTCTTAGAGAAGTCTTTGATAAACCGCCTGTAGTAACCCGCCAAACCCAAGAATTGGCGTATTTCCGTTGGTGTACGCGGTGCAGGCCAGTTCCTGATCGAACTTGTCTAGATAGGGTTTGCACACCCTGTTCATAAAATCCATGAAAACTGCAGGTGCGTTCGTAAGCCCGAATGGTATGGCAAGAAACTCGTAATGGCCGCAGCGAGCTCTGAATGCTGTCTTGGAGACGTCCTCATCCTGGACTCTCAGCTGATGATAACCAGACCTTAGATCAACCTTGGAGTAGTAACTCGACCTTTGCAACTGGTCGAATAAGTCGTCAATGCGTGAAAGAGGATAACGGTTCTTCACTTTGACCTTGTTCAGTTCACGGTAATCAATTTCACATCCTGAAGGTGCCATCCTTCTTTTTCACCGATAATTGGTATCTAATAGTTCTTGTAGCTCCCCAAGGCGAAGAGATAGGTCGGTTAAATCCCTTATCCAAGATTCCTGGTAGCTGCGTCGATAGTTCTTCCGATTCTAGTGGAGCTAAGCGATACGGTGCTCGAGCTATGGGTGCTGCTCCTGGAGCGAGCTCGATTTGAAATTCGTCCTGATGATGCGGCGGTAGACCAGGTAAATCCTTGCGAGACACCTGAGGAAAGTCGCGTACAACTGAATGGTCTTCCAACTTCTTTTCTTTCGCTGATGTGTCAGTAACGAGAGCCAAAATTGCGGTGTGGCCCTTCCGCAAACATTTCTGAGCCTTCAAGAAAGAGGTGATGCCAACCACAGCACCACTCCTGTCGTCTTGAACTTCGAGAGGTTCTTGACCTGAACGAGGAATGCGAACAATCTTTTCTTTACATAGGACTTCTGCTGTGCTCTGGTGATCACTATTCTTGCGCTGCTGCTGTGCTTGAGACTGAACGGTAGCTGAACCCTTGCTGGAATATCCATCCCATTTTCGCTTGTTGTCACTAGGAGTAGCGGGAGTAGCAGAAGTGATAGCGGTAGTAATAGTGCTGATACAACTAGGCAGCCTGTTCTGTTCCACTGCCTGATCCGTGAGGCGATGAGCAAGACACTGAATGTCTTGGATATTGTCGAGGTTAGCCGATGCAGCATGGCTCTGAATCTCTGAGGCTAGACCCTTGAGGTACAATTCAATACGCTTGCTTGGAGGGTCCACCATGGTTGGACACAAGATGGCCAGTTCGTTTCGACCGTTTCGTATAAGCTTCAATTTCTGACCCCGCCATTCTCTAATGGTAAACCTCCACTTCTAACTTGTGGATGTCATCACGCGTGCAGTATTCCCTTTTTAATGCGTTCTTTGAATTCGTTCCAGGGGGTGGCGTTAGCGGCTGCCAACCTTAGTATCCGTACCTGCGCATTCCACCAGGTTAGCGCGATTTCTTCCAAAGTGTCAGTGGCGTACTTGACCCTGCGAGTCTTAGGGCATTCACACCTCCCGAATACTAACTCGAGCTTCCTAAACCAATGGAGTAGTCCCACTGCTCCTTCTGTGCCACTGAATGTGCTTGGACGACAGTCCAGGAAGTTCTTGAATGTGCAGACAGGTTGCTGTGCGTTCTGACCCGGTGCGCGAGAAAGATAGGTCAAGGTTAAGCGCGAGAGTTGGGTCACGAGAGTAGGATCTAACGTCCTAGGATAGGTTTGGAATAGCAGGTTATACCTCCTGCTGGTGCGGCTGCAAGTGCCGCAGCAACTTGTTCATTAATGAGAGCCGTCAACTGGGCTTGAGTCATGTTGATTCGTCCGGACATGATCGAGTAGTAAAAGTAGCATACGTGAAAATGGTTCGCGAGTAGTGCGATGACAGAAAAGTGTAAGCACGTAAGTGTTCTCAGGCAATAGTGTCATGTGTATCTAAGCGTAATACGAGAAAAGTTCTATACGTTTCTAGCAAGCAGGTAATAAACATAAACCTTATTACCTAGAATGTCGAGTCTTGCACGTGGAGCGAAGCGTCGTTGTGGATCGTTGAGAGCACTGTTCTGGTTATAGTCTGGTTTTAATATAAACACATTTTTTTTCCTTATTAAAACCAAGTTCTCTATAACCAATGGCTCTGATACCAATCTGTCACACCCCCAAAATCCCACACGCGGAGTACTACCGCTTGGAGGCGTGACTGACCAGGATCAAGCCATCAATCATATCAAACCATAGCAATTAATAATAAACGTAGTTAACACAATTCATCATGACATGATTGATGTTCAAAAACCAAATATTGTTTAAGTAGCGGAAGCATAGTAATGTATCTCGAAATAAGTTATAAGTTCATAAATTGTTCACGATCCAATTGCCCACAACGACCTGCTCCTTCCTTGTGCAAGCTCCATAAGTACCTAAGGTCCTGCAAGGCATGCAGCAGATAATCAACAACTAGTTGAGCGAGTTCACAGTTAACAGTTCAGTAATAGTACAGTGTGAGTAATAGTATGTTCGTTCGTTATGTCGTATATTGTATTAGTTTCCATCGCGGCCTCCCAGGCAGGTATGCGAAGATATTAGGGGATGTCCCTCCC
Source organism: Helianthus annuus (assembly GCF_002127325.2). Taxonomy (NCBI): domain Eukaryota; kingdom Viridiplantae; phylum Streptophyta; class Magnoliopsida; order Asterales; family Asteraceae; genus Helianthus; species Helianthus annuus. Next base: position 80,083,676 of record NC_035437.2, read on the forward strand.
GTGTATTCTAGACTAGGTTTAGTTGTATCGCGGCCTACCAGGCAGGTGTGCGAAGATTAGTAAGTTACAGTTCGCGGCCTTCCAAAGGCAGGTGTGCGAAGACAGTCATAATATCGCGGCCAACCCTTGGCAGGTGTGCGAAGATCAGTTCAATAAGTGTTACTAGTCTAGTAGTAGTTCTAACAGTGGAGTACGTACAACAGTTCATCAAATCACATCACTACGTTCCAGTATAGATAAGTACCAGTAAATAATCAAATCCCATTCCCACCCTAGGAACCCCATGCCTTGGCTGTGTGAACTCACCTTGGTTTGCTCGGTATGTTATTGCTTCTAGGGTTTATTCATCTCTAAGTCCGTTACACACGACCCTCCGCACGAACAAGGCGAATTACAGACAATTAAATCATGCAAGAAGGAGGGTTGCGACTAGTCTGGCTCTCCTTCCTACTGCCGTCGACTTTAAGGGGTGTTTAGGGTTTGTCAGTTATCGAATTTGTGTGCACCGATTAAACAAATTCTTTATTCAATCATTACTGGGCCGAAGCCCGTGAGTTGACTTCGCTGGGCCGTAGTGGACGAAAAACACACAAGTGTTTTTGCCGCATGGGTGTTTTCGGCATAGGGGTGTTTTAGGTAGGGTGCTTTCCTTGAAGTAAGGGTGTTTACTTATCAAAACACATATGATTTGGCCAATGAATAAGAGAATCTGATTGGACCAAAAGCCTATATTACTTCACATGAAATAACCAGCTTTTAAATGAAAGCACATGGATATAATATCAATTCAAGTAATCACCTGATATACCTCAATATGATTGGACCGAAATGAATAGTGTGTCGATCACATGCTAACTAATATCTATGCTCTTAATGAATCCTGTTGACCACCTCAATCACATGCAACCGATTTTCAATTCCACAACCATATTATCCATACAAAATATATATGCACACCACAATTTATAACAACATGTATATTGCACATCAAGTAAACACAAAAGCACGCATGCAAATAAGTAATAAGTTAAGTCGAATCGAAACTTTGAAAACTCGGGTTGTCACACTGAGGACGATGGTCTATAGTCTAGTGATAGCGTAAGTACGAGTAATCATATCATATCAACATTCCAACCCAATTCCCAACCCGGGAATCCCATGCCTTGGCTGTGTGAACTCACTTTGGTTTGCTCGGCAGATACACAAAGAGTACAGGTAAGCTAGTAAATGGTGAACCACGTCCTATCATGGTTATAATACAAGTCAGGTTTTGACTTCACGTAATGCACGTATACAACATACAAGTTAACATGTTTCGAGCACTTATAGAACATGGTAACACTTAGCAGTCAAGAGCATACTTGTGCGTTCTAATCTTGGCCCAACATAACCCGGCCCAATTATATACCACATATTAAACTTGTGCGATCCAATGTCTAAGCCCAAAAGACAATCAGCCCAAATACAAACCATCAAATAACATTTCGGCCCAAACAGATAAGCAGTCCAATAATACTTACGGCCCAATACATTAAACCGTCAATTTCATAAGTCCAACTTAATTGGCCCAATTGATTGGGCCCGTGACAATGTGAGTCCAAAACAGTGTTTGTGCATACTGGTCTCAAGTCGCAACCAGCGATCTCGAGTCGCAACAGGGATTACGAGTCACAACAGGAGATTACGAGTCGCAATGGTGATCTCGACTTGTCATGGTCTGGTTACGAGTCGCAACGGAACTCGCAACCGTGGTTTCGGTTCATGCTGTAGTGGTCTCGAGTCGAGACTGTGGGTTCCCGACTTGCAATCTGGGTCGCAACCAAGTGTGTAACTGATTTCCATAATTCATGCAATGATTTACCGTGATTCTAGCAAACATCTAAGGCAGTTTCGGAAATCAGATCAAACAACAGTTTCAAACAATTCAAAGTATATTCATATCATCATCATCAAGAACAACAATCATCAATTAATCAAGCATAGAATCGGATCATCATTCAAACCAAATCGACTCCTTTATCTAACATGCAACCTAATTCTTTAATCACAGCCGGTTATCAAGCAATATCCGAACCAATTTAACATGTTACCAACACCAATTCAATTCAATAATCATGCAGCCGGTTCACAATCATTATTAACTATTATCATAAACAACATGTTAACAAGAAATCCTCGGGTATCAAGCAAACATATCCGGAAACATCAACACCCAAACAATAACAAACATATCAAGTACTAACCGGATTAGAGAAGAAGCAAGGGTGATCCAAGTATGGAATGATCTTGCCGTCGGGTTCAAGCAAAACGAGAGAAGGAGAAGTCGTCTAGGGTTCTTGGGTGTGTTGTGTGTTTTCTAGTTGTGAGAAACAACCCACCACTCGGGTGTTTGTACGAATAAAAGGGGTGGGCCGGCCCTTGCTTGGGCTGCCCTCGGGCCGTGTGCAAGTGAAGTAGCCCAACATGGGCTTGTGCGATTGTTGTGTGCATGTGTTGTGCGGTTCGAGTCAAAAGCATACATACATGTAATATACACAATGCACGTAACACATCATTCATTAAATCGTATAATTCAGTTCTCACAAGCACGTAACGTACATCAAAGTATGTCTAAAGTTCGAGTTGTCACAAAGTAAGTTTAAAGTCTTGTAAATCTAAATGTTTCAAGTATGACTTACCAAGAAACCAAGTTAAAAATACAAGTTTTACTAAATCTTGGTTCTTAAAAGAAATCAACCATGTTTTTAGAGGTTAAACATGGATAGAAATATATAAGTTACAAGAAAGATTCAAGAAGAAACATTTTTGGAAAATGTGATTACAAGTTGTAAAAGACCAAATCTTTTAATAACATGATTTACAAACAAACAACCATGTTTATAAGGGTAACTAATCCTACTAAATTACATGGTAAGTTACTACAAGTTTTTACAAGAACTTCAAGTTCATGATGTAGTATGATTTACATGATCTAGGCTTATGGTAAGATTAGTTTGTGTTGTTGATGTTGATGATGATTTAAAAGAAAATAAACACATGTCTTGAAAACATGGGAAACCTCCATTTTTAGGGGAAACCATGTCAAAATATAAGTTATGAGATACTTATTCCCTAAAAAATATATCTAAAAGCATTTACCAAGGTTTCCCTAATTTTTGTGTTAGAAAATGATGATTTCTTCAAGAATAAAATTGATAGTAAGTATGTATATTTTTGAGAAAAATATATATATTTGTTGATCTCAAAATTTTGTGCTAAGTGTATGTAGTATGTATTACATGTAATAGTGTATTAGGACTTGAAAATACACTAAATACTCGTAAGAAGTGAAAATATAAAAATACACATACAACATACTTAGATAAATACAAGAAAATATATTTATGAAAATATATTATTTGATAGAATAAATAACTTGGACAAGTTATGAACATGAAATAAAGTTTTGGACAAAATACATAATTCGGGTGCAAAATACAAGATACTTACATTTATTTTTGAGAAAATAATATAAGTAAGATACATAGTTAAAAATATAAATTATTTTTAACACAAGAAAACATATACAAAAGATAGTGACTATACTTGTGCGATACAAGTCTAGTGACTAACGCTAAGAAAACACGTATAGGTCACGACGTTAATTAAGCAAATCCGGTGAAGTTTTTTTTTTTTTTTTTTGGGTAAAGGGTTACCCCGGTGAATCTATTAAAATGCAACCGCAAATAAGTACAAGTAGTGAGGATGTGTTCCACACTAATTCATATACAGGACATGCCCTATATATGTAGAACAAATAAAAAACCAACGACCTATAACACCCCATAACCTAGTCTACTAAACATCACGACACGACATCAGTAGACACATAATGCAAAAACACAAACATAATCTCAACCACCATCATCAAATATAAAGTAGCCGCAAAACAGCAGCCCCTTCAGACGAAAAGCTGACAGCCTATCCATTATAGGACTTGGAAGAAGAGGTGCTTGCCCCTGCTTTCGAAGAGAAAGAAGAAGGAGGAATACCCGAAGTCATAAATTTACTAGTTTCATTGTAGACTTCCTCAACCACTTCCTCATCATCCGAATCTTGCTGATCATTATGAGCCCCACTACTAGACTGACCCGTATGAAGACTTCTATCCTGTAAAACTTCGAAAGAGTTCTTGGATAAGACCTTTGATTGCTGAGCCGATGGATTGGTCCCCCCCTGAGGTTTGGGACCAATCGGCCTATATTCAAACTTTTGTTTCTGTTTGTTTACAGGAAAACCTGCTTTAGCCGCTTTCTTACGAACCACATCCGTAAACCCATCCTTGTCTACTACCGGCTGTTTCCTTTGCTGCCTATTATTCCCTTGCTGTTGTTTCGGAATGTTAACCGGCTCCTTAGGAACCCTCCTAGGCTGCCTCGGGCATGTATCCTCAGAATGCCCAAACACTTTGCAATGAACACACCTAGGAGGACTCCATTCATACTCCACATAAAGTTTTTGCTTGACAAAACCTTCACCTTCAAGGTCAGGAACCGCTATGACTATCTCCTCCTTAAAATCATTATCGGCCGAGATTTCTACTAACGCTCTAGCATAACTACTCCTTCCCCAAGTATCCATACACATGGACGAGGTATATGAGTCCAACATCTTCGGATCACCAATAGCCGAAGCTATCATACTCAACCCATCCTCCGTATACGCAGCAATCGGAACATCATGGATTTTGACCCACAATTGCAACTTCTTGACCTCCTTTTTTTCTAATTTTGAAGTGGCCGACCAAATATTAAGAAAAAAAGGCTGACCCCGAATAATCCATGGTCCTTCTTTCAGCACATTCATCATCCCATCTTTATCAGCAAACTTGAAAAAGAAGTATCCATTAGCATTCATCATGGATTTTTGCACTCCATACTTCTTCCAATTTGTCCGCACAAAATAATCCACCACCGGGTACGCAACTCGGTCCCCTAGAAAATAACCAAAAAGAGTATTTGCTAGCTTCTCTTGCACTACTCTAACAGAGTCACGAGGCAGCACCACATCACAACCCTCATGCACATCAGTACTTGCAAGAAACCTGAAGTTTACCTTAACTGAATTGGCTGCACAAACTAAATCTGCATAAGACATCGGCTTAGAACTTTTGTTCAGATCGCTTCGGTTCCCCTGGGACCCTGCACAACCTTCCAATGTATCCGAAAACCTAAGATCAGCCCGTAAATTCTCAACCGGAACTGGGTCAGACTCCTTGAACAGTTTATCCATTTGAACCGGGCATGTATCATCAGATTTTTGCGTAAACTTGCTAGAGAAATCCCAAACATTATCAGCCTTTCGAACCTCTCGTGTCTCCAAACTAATCGGAACAGTTACCTTTGTGAGATCATCGATGATATTTGAAGAACCACGCTTTGGCTTGAATGTGTTCCCATCAACTTCAATAAACCGAGCAGCAATTTCATCAAAGGATAATCGCGGCTTCCCACGAGGATCCTGTTGATTTACACCAGAACTGTTAAGTTTATCCATATCCATATTGAAACCCTAGTAGCCGTCAACAGAGATTTAGCAAACAGGATTGCCGGCTGAAAACGGCAGCCGAGACAAACCCTAGCCGAAACCTACAATTAACGTGTATCAAACCCTAGCCGCCAAGAGACTGAATTCGACAAAACCGACCAGAAATCCAATTTGAATGAACAAACCAGGCAACTCTCTCTTATACTCAAACAGAAAGCAACGAACATGCAACAGAAATCCAATCAAACAACGACCACAACCAAACAGAAACCCTAATCTAGTCGGCAATAAAGAACGAAGGAAACAGAAACCCTAATTTAAAAACGATCACAACTGAAAACAAAATCTGCACTAGAGATTGGAGAACAATCGCTAATATCAAACATGTTAATCAGAAGATTACGAAGAAGAAAATAGGGTTACATGAGGAACGATAATCGCCGGCTAGAGAGAGAGATTAGGAGTTCTGTTTTTTCCTCTCCAGGCATGTTTTCACTCAAAATCAAATCCGGTGAAGTTTACGACGCAAGGAACGCAAAGTTGTGAGTTCATGTGACAACCCGTATTTCGAACCTACTTTTGTGTAACGTTACGGGCTTATGTGAACTATATTAATTGATTTAATGCATGATATGTTATGTGAATGTGTATGTGTTTACATGAACCGAACCGCACAAGACTCACTCGATCGCACAATGCACACAAGCCCGGTTGGGCCGCACAACTTAGTTAGCTTGAACCGAATGGGCAGCCCAAGTTGGGTTCGGCCCATCCCTCCCTTATCCGATTTACACTTAGAATGTTAGTAACATTCTCACAACTTGCAAAACATTAGCACACACACAAAACCCTAGCTCTTCCTCTCTTCCTCACGAACCCGACGACAACCACCAGTCGAAGCTTTTGACTTGGATCGATCCTTCCTCAACCGGACGTGGTTGACCACTCTTAGTTCAAGAAACCTTTTTGTGTATCTGCCGAACAAACCAAGGTGAGTTCACACAGCCAAGGCATGGGATTCCCGGGTGGGAATTGGGTTGGAAGATTTGAATTGGATAATTACTCGTAATTACGCTATTGCTAGACTATAGACCATCGTCCTCAGGTTAGTCAGGACACTTACGTAAAACCTACGTAAACTAGTATCTACCATTGTCTCCCGGGTCGGGAGGACACTTACGTAAAACCTACGTAAACTCATACCTACTACTGTCTTCCGGGTCGGAAGGACACTTACGTAAATCCTACGTAAACCCCACACGTACCACTGTCCTCGGGGAAGGGCACTCACGTAAATCCTACGTGACCTTGTACGTATTCCTGTTCTCGGATTAAGAAGAACACATGGTTGCAAATAGTATAGTAAGTATAAACATGGGAAGCCCCCATTAGTAAGGATAAACGTGGGAATCCCCCACCGGAAATAAATGTAAACATGGAAAGCCCCAAGTATTAATAAATATGATCATGGGAAACCCCCCACTAGTATCACATACATACATGGGAAGCCCCCACTAAATGCATATATGATTTGTTATAACGAACTTACTTTCTGTGAACTCGCTCAACTAGTTGTTGACTCTCTGCTGCATGCCTTGCAGGACCTTACGTACATATGGAGCTTACACAGGGAGGAGCAGGTCGTTGTGGGACATGGATCATGGATGCCATGTTAATCGTTTAAACATTTGAACTTATGATTCACTTTGGGTTACATACTTATGCTTCCGCTACTTAAATCATGTTTTGTTAAACACCAGTTATATTGTGATTGGGTTGAATTGATTACTTTTATTATTTATATACTATGTTCAATATGATTGGTGGCTTGATCCTGGTCATGTCACGCCTCCAAGCAGTGGTACTCCGCGTGTGGATTTTGGGGGTGTGACAGATTGGTATCAGAGCCATTGGTTATAGAGAACTAGGTTTTAATAAGGGGAAAACGTTTTTATTAAAACCAGACTATAACCCGAACAGTGCTCTCAACGATCCACAATGACGCTTCGCTCCACGTGCAAGACTCAACATCCTAGGTAATATGGTTTATGTTTATTACCTGCTTGCTAGAATTTCATAGAACTTTGCTCGTAGTATGCTTAGATACACCTGACCCTATTACATGAGAATACCTATGTGCTTACACTCTTCTGTCATCGCACTACTCGCGAACTATTCTCACCTATGCTACCTTTACTATGAAGATCATGTCTGGACGTGTTAACATGACTCAAGCCCAGTTGACGGCTCTCATTAACGAACAAGTTGTTGCGGCACTTGCAGCCTCACAAGCAGGAGGTATATCCTGTAGTCATAGCTCACACTAGGATCTTTAGATCCTACACTCCTAAACCAACTCTTGTGTTTAAACTTTGTCCTATTCGTACACAATAGGTCAACCCGCACAGCAACCTGTCTGCACATTCAAGAACTTCATGGACTGTTGTCCAAGCACATTCAGTGGCACGGAAGGAGCAGTTGGACTACTCCATTGGTTTGAGAAGCTCGAGTCAGTATTCGAGATGTGTGAATGCCCTGAGGCTCGCAGGGTCAAGTACGCCACTGGTACTTTGGAAGGAATCGCGCTAACCTGGTGGAACGCGCAAGTTCAGATCCTAGGGTTGGCAGCTGCTAACGCCACCCCTTGGAACGATTTCAAGGAATTGATAAAAAGGGAATACTGCACACGTGATGACATTCACAAGTTGGATGTGGAGCTGTATCACCTGAAAATGACGGGGTCGGAAATCGAAGCTTACACGAAACGGTCGAATGAACTGGCCATCTTGTGTCCAACCATGGTGGACGCTCCGATCAAGCGCATTGAGTTGTACCTCAAGGGTCTAGCGTCAGAAACTCAGAGCCATGTGACATCGGCTAACCTCGACAGCATCCAAGACATTCAGCGTCTTGCCCATCGCCTCACAGATCAGGCGGTGGAACAGAACAAGTTGCCCAAACGCATCAGTGCTACCACTTCAGCCACTACGCCTACTACTCCTAGTGACAACAAAAGAAAGTGGGAAGGGGATTCTAGCAGAGGTTCAGCAACAGTTCAGTCGCAAGCTCAGCAACAGAAGACTGATCACTACCAGAGTCCTAGTCAGCAGTCTTCTGGTAATCGTGGACGGAGAAGATATCAAGGATTTCACCCCAAGTGTCATAACTGCAACAGACACCACAGCGGCCAGTGCAACAGGGGTCGTTGCCAAAGGTGTCTCAAGATGGGTCACGAGGCCAAAGACTGTAGGAGCCCACGGCCTGCGAATCAGAACCAGCAACCGCAACTACCAGCTCCACAGAACCCACAGCAGCAGCCACAGCGTGGGAACCGGGGGTGTTTCCAGTGTGGGGCTGAAGGTCATTTCAAACGCGATTGCCCTCAAGTGAACCAGAACCAAAATCGCAACAACAATAATCACCAGGGCAATGGGAACAACAATAACGGGGGAAACAACAACAATGGCAACGAAGCAAGGGGACGTGCATTCGTACTGGGACGAGGAGACGCAATGAACGACCCCAATGTAGTTATGGGTAAGTTTCTTCTCGACGATATTTATGTTACAGTTTTATTTGATTCGGGTGCGGATACAAGTTATATATCGTTGAAAGCCAGTAAATTGCTAAAACGTGCACCAACACTCTTAACCACCAAACATGTAGTAGAATTAGCTAATGGTAAGAGTCTAGAAGCCACGCATGTAGTCAGGGGTTGTAATATTGTTTTAGCCGGTCAAGCTTTCTCAATCGACCTTATTCCCATAGTCTTCGGTAGTTTCAATATCGTTATAGGGATGGATTGGTTATCCCAACATCAGGCAGAAATCTTATGCAGCGAGAAGATCATTCGTATTCCCCGTTCTAGTCAAGAACCTCTCGAAGTTCAAGGCAACAAGAGTGGTGCTGTGGTCGGCATCATCTCTTTCTTGAAGGCTCAGAAATGTTTGCGGAAAGGTCACACCGCTATTTTGGCACTCGTTACTGACGCATCAACGAAAGAAAAGAAATTGGAAGACATTCCAGTTGTACGCGACTTCCCTCAGGTGTTTCCTGAAGATTTACCTGGTCTACCGCCTCATTGTCAGGTCGAATTTCAAACCGAGCTCGCTCCAGGAGCAGCACCCATAGCTCGAGCACCGTATCGTTTAGCTCCAACTGAACTGGAAGAACTGTCAAAGCAGCTCTACAAGAGCTCTTGGAAAAGGCTTTATTCGTCCAAGCTCTTTGCCTTGGGGAGCTCCGGTGTTATTTGTGAAAAATAAGGACGGTACCTTCAGGATGTGCATAGACTACCGCGAACTGAACAAGGTGACGGTGAAGAACCATTATCCTATTCCGCGTATAGACGACTTATTCGACCAGTTGCAAGGGTCGAGTTACTACTCCAAGATAGACTTAAGGTCAGGTTACCATCAGCTGAGAGTCCGAGAGGAGGACGTCTCCAAGACAGCATTTAGAACTCGCTACGGTCACTACGAGTTTCTTGTCATGCCATTCGGGTTAACGAACGCGCCTGCCGTATTTATGGATCTTATGAACAGGGTGTGCAAACCCTACTTAGACAAATTTGTGATAGTGTTTATTGACGACATCCTGATCTACTCCAAGAGTCAGGAGGAGCACGAGCAGCACTTACGACTTATTCTGGAACTCCTACGAAAGGAACAGCTGTACTCCAAGTTTTTGAAATGTGACTTCTGGCTTCGTGAAGTCCACTTTCTAGGCCACGTAGTAAACAAGGATGGGATCCATGTTGATCCATCCCAGGTAGATTCGATCAGAAACTGGCCTGCGCCTCGCACTCCAACTGAAATCCGCCAATTCTTGGGTTTGGCAGGATACTACAGACGGTTTATCAAGGACTTTTCAAAGATCGCACAGCCGCTTACACTACTGACACAGAAGGGTGTCACTTACCGTTGGGGCAACACTCAGGAAACTGCTTTTCAGCACTTAAAGGATAGACTTTGTAGTACACCTATCCTCTCATTGCCAGAGGGCACGGACGACTTCGTGGTTTACTGTGATGCATCCATCCAGGGTCTTGGATGTATATTAATGCAGCGCGACAAGGTCATTGCTTACGGTTCGCGCCAACTTAAGGTTCATGAACGGAACTACACGACGCACGATTTAGAGCTGGGAGCTGTTGTTTTTGCACTCAAGATATGGCGACACTACCTGTACGGTACCAAGTGCACTATTTACACCGATCACAGGAGTCTCGAGCATATCTTCAGACAGAAGGAATTGAACATGCGTCAACGTCGATGGGTTGAACTACTTAACGATTACGAATGCGCCATCAAGTACCATCCAGGCAAATCCAATGTTGTGGCTGACGCCCTCAGTCGAAAAGACACTATACCTAAGCGCGTGCGAGCATTGCAGCTCACCATTCAGTCTAGTCTTCCTGCACAGATACGAGATGCTCAGGTAGAAGCATTGAAACCAGAAAATGTCAGGACTGAAGCCCTACGCGGCTCAAGGCAACGATTAGAACAGAAGGAAGACGGCGCCTACTATGTAACGGGGCGTATTTGGGTCCCACTTTATGGAGACTTACGCGAGCTGGTAATGGATGAAGCTCACAAGTCTCGCTACTCGGTACATCCAGGGTCGGATAAAATGTACCACGACATCAGGACTACTTATTGGTGGCCTAGCATGAAGGCCCACATCGCTACCTATGTCAGCAAGTGTTTGACTTGTGCAAAAGTCAAGGCAGAGTATCAGAAACCAGCAGGCTTACTTCAGCAACCCAAGATACCATAGTGGAAATGGGAGGAAATTTCCATGGATTTTGTTACTGGTCTGCCTAGATCTCAGCGCGGGAACGATACCATTTGGGTGATCGTGGATCGACTCACCAAGTCTGCTCACTTCTTGGCTATCAAAGAAACAGACAAGCTTTCCACACTAGCAGACATATACTTGAAAGAAGTAGTCTCAAGGCACGGGGTGCCCACCTCTATCATTTCGGATCGCGATGCACGATTCACATCAGAATTATGGCAAGCAATGCACAAGGCTTTTGGCTCGCGGCTAGATATGAGCACGGCTTATCACCCTCAGACAGATGGGCAGTCTGAGCGCACGATTCAAACTCTAGAAGACATGCTTCGGGCATGTGTTATTGATTTCGACAACAGCTGGGAAAAGCATCTCCCTTTGGTGGAGTTCTCGTACAATAACAGTTATCACACCAGCATACAAGCCGCTCCATTCGAGGCATTGTACGGATGTAAATGCCGGTCACCTCTTTGTTGGGCAGAGGTGGGGGATAGTCAGATCACGGGTCCAGAACTTATAGTGGACACCACGGAAAAGATTGCACAAATACGACAACGCATGGCGGCAGCACGCGACCGTCAGAAAGGCTACGCGGATAAGCGTAGGAAGCCATTGGAATTTCAGGTCAGGGACCGGGTTTTACTTAAAGTCTCACCCTGGAAGGGTGTGGTTCGTTTTGGCAAACGGGGCAAACTCAATCCGCGGTATGTCGGACCGTTCGAGATCATAGAAAGAATAGGCAAAGTAGCCTATAGACTGAACCTACCAGCTGAACTCGGGGCAGTTCACAATGTTTTTCACGTGTCGAATCTGAAGAAATGCTTGTCAGATGAGACCCTCATAATTCCATTGAAGGAACTCACTATCGACGAACAGTTGCACTTCGTCGAGGAACCAGTTGAAATCACGGACCGGGATGTTAAGGTCCTCAAGCACAAGAGAATCCCTCTTGTTCGAGTTCGTTGGAACTCCCGTCGTGGCCCAGAGTACACCTGGGAACGCGAAGATCAAATGAAAGAAAAGTATCCCCAGTTGTTCGCGAACAGTACAACCACTACTGAGGCTGAAGCTACCTCGGAATTTCGGGACGAAATTCCAGATCAACGGGGGGAGGATGTGACACCCCAGGAAAACCAGTAAACGATACAACTTACCTAGCTTCCTCAGTGAGTACGTACCAAATTTCGGGACAAAATTTCTTTTTAGTTGGGGATAATGTGACAACCCGTATTTCGAACCTACTTTTGTGTAACGTTACGTGCTTATGTGAACTATATTAATTTATTTAATGCATGATATGTTATGTGAATGTGTATGTGTTTACATGAACCGAACCGCACAAAACTCACTCGATCGCACAATGCACACAAGCCCGGTTGGGCCGCACAACTTAGTTAGCTTGAACCGAATGGGCAGCCCAAGTTGGGTTCGGCCCATCCCTCCCTTATCCGATTTACACTTAGAATGTTAGTAACATTCTCACAACTTGCAAAACATTAGCACACACACAAAACCCTAGCTCTTCCTCTCTTCCTCACGAACCCGACGGTAACCGCCAGTCGAAGCTTTTGACTTGGATCGATCCTTCCTCAACCAGACGTGGTTGACCACTCTTAGTTCAAGAAACCTTTTTGTGTATCTTCCGAGCAAACCAAGGTGAGTTCACACAGCCAAGGCATGGGATTCCCGGGTGGGAATTGGGTTGGAAGATTTGAATTGGATAATTACTCGTACTTACGCTATTGCTAGACTATAGACCATCGTCCTCAGGTTAGTCAGGACACTTACGTAAAACCTACGTAAACTAGTATCTACCATTGTCTCCCGGGTCGGGAGGACACTTACGTAAAACCTACGTAAACTCATACCTACTACTGTCTTCTGGGTCGAAAGGACACTTACGTAAATCCTACGTAAACCCCACACGTACCACTGTCCTCGGGGAAGGGCACTCACGTAAATCCTACGTGACCTTGTACGTATTCCTGTTCTCGGATTAAGAAGAACACATGGTTGCAAATAGTCTAGTAAGTATAAACATGGGAAGCCCCCATTAGTAAGGATAAACGTGGGAATCCCCCACTGGAAATAAATGTAAACATGGGAAGCCCCCGGTATTAATAAATATGATCATGGGAAACCCCCCACTAGTATCACATACATACATGGGAAGCCCCCACTAAATGCATATATGATTTGTTATAACGAACTTACTTTCTGTGAACTCGCTCAACTAGTTGTTGACTCTCTGCTGCATGCCTTGCAGGACCTTAGGTACATATGGAGCTTGCACAGGGAGGAGCAGGTCGTTGTGGGACATGGATCGTGGATGCCATGTTTTTTTTTGGGTAAAGGGTTACCCCGGTGAATCTATTAAAATGCAACCGCAATTAAGTACAAGTAGTGAGGATGTGTCCACACTAGTTCATATACAGGACATGCCCCATATATGTAAAACAAAACAAAAACCAAAGACCTATAACACCCCATAACCTAGTCTACTATACATCATGACAAGACATCTAGTAGACAAAACAATGCAAAACACAAACATAAACCTCAACCACCATCATCGAAAATAAAGTAGCCGCAAAATAGCAGCCCCTTCAGACGAAAAGCAGACAGCCTATCCATTAGAGAACTTGGTAGAAGAGGTGCTTGCCCCTGCTTTCGAAGAGAAAGGATGAGTACCCGATGTCATAAATTTACTAGTTTCATTGTTGACTTCTTCAACCACCTCCTCATCCGATTCCTGCCTGTCACTCGACGATTTCTTCTCCACTCGACCCACAGTGGTACCTCCCTGATTACCATTATCATCCTTCAGAATGTCAAACGGGTTAGACGTTGAAACCTGATTCTGTATCGGACTCTTTGAGGACGATTTTGGTTTAGGGTTGACAACTGGCCTGTAAACTACCTTTGGCTTCTGGTTTTTCATATGAAGCCCTTGATTATTCGGTTTCTTCTTTTTGGCACCTACGACCTGAAAGTCATCATTTTTCTTCTTCTCAGTATCCCCACTCACATTTACCTGAGGGTTCTTAGGACACATGCTATCATCATGACCGAAGACACAACAAGATGAACATCTTAACGGCTCCCAATCATACTCAATTTTAACCTCCACCATTGAATGACTAAGACCCTCCAAAGATGGGATTGCAACAGTAACGCTCTTCTTTAACTCAACCCCTGCCTGAACTTCAATAAGAGCTCTAGCATAGCTGCTTCTTCCCCAAGATTCCGCACACACTGTGGAAGTATACGATAACATCAGAGGCACCCCAATCTTAGATGCGAGTAAACTGAGCCCATCCTCAGTAAATGCCGCTAAAGGCACATCATGCAGCTTGACCCAAACTGGAATAGCTTTTAAATCCTCTTTTTCCAACTTGATAGAGGCCGACCACTCTTTCAAAATTATTGGAACATTTCTTATCATCCACGGTCCATCCTCTAACATTTGATTCATCCCTTCTTTCGTTTTGAACTTAAAGAAGAAGAACACGTGATAATCGTTTAAACATTTGAACTTATGATTCACTTTGGGTTACATACTTATGCTTCCGCTACTTAAATCATGTTTTGTTAAACACCAGTTATATTGTGATTGGGTTGAATTGATTACTTTTATTATTTATATACTATGTTCAATATGATTGGTGGCTTGATCCTGGTCATGTCACGCCTCCAAGCGGTGGTACTCCGCGTATGGATTTTGGGGGTGTGACAGTTCATGCTCCCCCTTTTCTTTTAACTGTTTTGGTTTTATAACTTCGGGGGTGAAATACATGTTATAAACATTACAATGTTTACAAATGGTATGATGGATACAAAAACTACGGAAAAACATTCTAGATCATGTCCCGAATAGGGTACCATAAGCACCATTAATCAACGTATACATTCAGACCACGGAACAAAAGGTTAGATCTAATGGGTTTCAGGCAACCCTACTCTTGGCCTACTTCTACCAATGAGTGCTTCTGTGTCTCAGTCAAAGTCGACAAAAATGCCTAGGTTTGGTGGCTTCCTATGTCGTGACACATGTTAGTGGCCTTGCAAACCACTAGCGATCTCAAACATTCATAGTACTCAGTTACAAATACGTTTTACAAGTTACATTCAAACATTCATAGTACTCATTTACAAATACGTTTTACAAGTTACATCCAAACATTCATAGTACCCAGTCACAGATACATTCTACGAGTTATGTACCATGTTTTCATTCAAGTATTTAAACATTCAATACAAAACTGCATGAATTCACACCAACATTATGTTAACGTTTATCCAAAACTCACATGTATTTCAGGTAACTAAAGTGGATGTGCACGCGGTCTTACTCATGCTCGTGGATGTCGTTTATGTTTGTCTTAAATAAAGTTGTAAACTTTCAGACAATATGTTGTTTCGTGATGTAAACGCTTAAACTACGTTTTCCGTTACCTAATGTTAATGGTGTTTGAAGTTATTTTTATGAGCATGTAGAATGTTTACCAACTGTATGCAATGAAAACCTTTCATGATCACACCTCGTGCTTCCTCCTTAGAAAGGGGTGTGACAGATTGGTATCAGAGCTGCGATTGTAGTGAACCAGGATTCCTTCTCGAGTCTATTCTACAATCTCTAGGATCCTATCACGAAAACAATTTTTCAAAAAGTTTTCATTGCATAAAACTCTTCGCGACATCCACTACCTGAAAACTATTTACAAAGAGTCAAGAAAAGACACTACGAGACTTAGGGTGCACTGGAGTAGCACTTGTCTGTGATTAAGAATTACTTGCAATTATGTGTGATAATTGATATATACATATACTAGAAATGGAATGTCACAAGTATACGTGACTTTACCTGAAAACAATGGCCTATCTGAAGGAAGTGATACGAGGATGAAACGAATTGTGCGGACTGTGCAAGGAGTTACGTAATTATGGATGCATACATAATTATGGATTTCAGTACACAGAAACCACAGTAAGTCTTGTCACGTATGGCTCTCCTCAGTGCAAGAAAAAGATCAAACGTGAACACCCCTCCCCCAGCCTACTAAATACTCTGCTAGAGTAATAATTGTTTGATGTCACTTATGTGGTATATGCTTGTATATATATACTACTACTGTCTCGTAAGACGATATCAAACAAATGTCTAACCCTATTGTGTTATGTTCTGTCAGAACATGGCACCCAGAAGAGATTTGAACACTCGTGATCAACCTCCTCCTCCCCCATTGCCAAAGACTGCTGAAGAGCTGAACGCCCTACTGAAAGAAAGGATCTCCGCAGCTATCGCCCAGTACGAGGCGAACCGTACTGAACAAACTGGAGGACCTAGCAATGCAAGACGTAATGGGAATGGAGATTCGTCTGGAGGAAACGCAGCTCAGGGCTGTACCTTCAAGCAGTTCCTCGACTGCAAACCACTGAACTACGATGGCACTGGAGGTGCAGTGGCATTTGTACGTTGGACGGAAAAGACTGAAGCCACTATCCGCATGAGCAAGTGCACCGCGGATCAGCAAGTCACTTTTGCTACTAGGTTGTTCGTCGATGAAGCTCTGACTTGGTGGAACTTGCAAGTCCAAACTCTGGGTGATGATGCCGCTTATGGCATGTCTTGGGATGAACTGAAGGAGAAGATGAGAGAGAAGTATTGCTCTCGTGCTGAACTCCAGAGGTTGGAGATTGAGTTTTGGCATCTGACCATGGAAGGTGCTGTCACACCCCGACCACGTTAAAACAACAAACCGCGGCGGAAACGTCGGGGAGTGATGCGACAGAATTATTGTTTCAACAACCATGGCAATTAAAGTTATGTATTATTATGATTAAAGTTTACATTGTCTTTAAGTTCAAACTAAAATAACATAATAATTGTCTTTAAGTCACTAAGGCCCAAGTCCGCCTAAGTGTAGCACAAGCATCATCATGCATTAGCACCTGAAAACACATGTAAAAATAGGTACGTCAGCATAAAAATGCCTGTGAGATACATAGGTTTAGTTTATGCATATTCAAGACTTTTAGTTTAAAAAGTGTTTAACAAAAATGTAGTCATGAACCTTGTAAAATGTTTTATGAAATCATATGAATATCGATAAGAAAATCAATATTGATGAAAAGATAATGCATGGTTAAATGAATAACCAAGTAAAAGTGATTTTGTATAAAATATGTATTTTGTAAAACAATGTCATGTCCTTGTAAAAAAAATGTTTCTTCTCTTGTCCAAGTGATTTAGATAACGCAACAATGTATAATACGATAAAAGCATTTATATATAGGAAGTACCAGCGGCGTATCCACCATGCTTTTATCATATAACACATAGCCCCGTTACTTAAGTCACTTATCAATAATCAACCAAAATGTCATGTTAAAAGTCAAAATGTTCATGTAATAACCATGTCTAATGTCATGCGTAACATGTATCATGTATAACCAATGAAATGCATAGTAAGTAGGAAACAAATGTCATGTATGTGAAACAAATGTCATGTATGGTGAATAACAAGTAATTACTCAACCATAGGAAAAATGTACAAAACAAGGTTTTTGAATAAACCTAAGTTTAAATCAAATGTTATGTTTTGCAGAAAACAATGCTTTATGATTACAAACATTTATGCAGTAATGTTAATCGCATACATTCAAGCCTTGCGACTGTGGCGACAAACCTTTAAACAAATTAAAGGTTTATCTAAGTTATGTAGTCGGATTCTGTCATTCCCAACTTCCAAACAAACCTAGGAAGTCGGAAATGGGAGTTGTCAATTCCTATGGTACCGTTACATACTACCGAGCGGCGTGATCAATGTTAATGAATGTATTATTGTCCCGATTAAACACACCAAATGTCATAACCAATGTAAGCGTGCTATGAAAACCGTGTACTAGGTATGCTAAGTAAACATGCCTAGTAGAAATGTTCATGTAAAACAATGTGCTAGCATGCTCAGTAAACATACATAGCAGAAATGTCGTGTAAAATCAATGTGTCCATATGCTAAGTAAACATATGCAACAAATGTGAAACAAATCAATGTGCTAGCATGCTTAACATACATAGCAAAACATAATTGAAATCATGTACTAGATATGTACTAGATGAAACTAGCATGCTTATGTCATAAAAGCAAGAAATGAACGAAAGTAACACGTATGTATATGTGTATCACCCCAAAGTATTTGAAAACGGTAAAAGAGGGGAACTATGTACTCACTTGGGATTGCTAGTTAGTCTTAAGAATAAGACCAATTAAAGCTCCAAGTATCACGAAATCAACCGGCACCTAATATAGGTAACTATGTTAATAATCGGCTCCTAAATCGGGAGATAGGATAGAATGAGGTTCTATAAATCAAATGAGTATTTTGAACTCATATGGTATGATTTAATAGACCTTACATTCTGATTTGAAAGTCTACCTAAGTGCTTTTGACCCGTTTCGACACATTATGGTAACATAAGCTACTATAAGGCGTCGTTAGCGTAAAACTATGTTCGGATGGTTAACTATGTTCTATGCCAAGTCTTACATGCCCAATTATCCCTAAACATGTTACTAAATCAGTTTACATCTCAAAAATATGTTCACATAGTCAAAATACAGATTTATGCTTCAAAAGGGCATTTTGGTCATTTCCTATGGGCATACAAGCTAACTAGCATACAACTAACCAATCCTATGTGATCATAAGGTATAACCTCAGTGGTTATTCCCTATGCAACTATGATCACTAAATAAGCTTGGTCGATTCTTAAGATCGACCAAACGGGTCGGGTTCGAAAGTCTAAGCGGTTGTCTAGACCGCTTAACTTACAACCCTAAACAAGCACTAAACTAATAGTGACGAGTTAAACATGTCAAAACATGTTTAACCTACTGATTTGGTATCAAAACAAAGTGTTTTGATACCTAAGAGTATCTCCGTTGCAAAATGCGTGCTAAAACGCATTTTGACCGGGATTTTGACTCGTCACTACGCCTAGATAACGTGGTAATCAGTAGGTATAATCGCTAAGGATTATAACCATCGTGATTATAATCACGTTGCAAAGTTTAACCGAACTTTGCGTTGACCATAGACTGGTCAAACTGAAAGTCAAACACTGTTTGCCTTTTTTAAACTAGTAAGCAATAAAAGAATGAAAGAATGCTCACTAAAGGTCCTTGCTATCTTTTCTACAAAGAATAAGCTTCCAATCAGATGAGAATGCTCCCCAAATCAGATTAGAAAAGAGAAGAGAAGGAAATGATCAAGGAAATGAGTTGATGGAGCTTGCTATTTATAGTTGTGCATGAAGAACAAGATCATGACACATGTTTGTGTAACCTCCAAGGAAGAATCAAGGCCATACAATTGTCACAAGCAGGTACAAAACCTTCGGGAGGTATTAACTTGCTCATCACATAAGGAAATTGAATAAACAGCCCCTGAAGTATCAAACAGATTGCAAAAATTGATTTCTGGTCGCTGAGCATGCCTTACGGACCATAAGGACATGTGCATACGGTCCGTAAGCTACTTGCTGACCAGCAACTTTCAGAAATTGACAATTTAGTCCCTGCACTTGAGAAACTTGATTTTTTTTGGGTAAAGGGTTACCCCGGTGATTCTATTAAAATGTAACCGCAATTAAGTACAAGTAGTGAGGATGTATTCCACACTAGTTCATATACAGGACATGCCCCATATATGTAAATCAAAACAAAAACCAAAGACCTATAACACCCCATAACCTAGTCTACTATACATCATGACACGGCATCTAGTAGACAAACAATGCAAAACACAAAACAAAATCCTCAACCACCATCATCAAAGATAAAGTAGCCACAAAACCGCAGCCCCTTCAGACGAAAAGCAGATAGCCTATCCATTAGAGAACTTGGTAGAAGAGGTGCTTGCCCCTGCTTTCGAAGAGAAAGGATGAGTACCCGATGTCATAAATGCACTAGTTTCATTGTAGACTTCTTCAACCTCCTCCTCATCCGATTCCTGCCTGTCATTCGACGGTTTCTTCTCCACTCGACCCACAGTGGTACCTCCCTGATTACCAGTATCATCCTTCAGAATGTCAAACGGGTTAGACGTTGAATCCTAATTCTGCATCAGACTTTTTGAGGACGATTTTGGTTTAGGGTTGACGACTGGCCTGTAGACTACCTTAGGCTTCTGATTTTTCATATGGATGCCTTGGTTGTTCACTTTCTTCTTCTTGGCCCCTACAACCTGAAATTCATCATTATTCTTATCAGCATCTCCACTAGAAGATACCTGAGGGTTCTTCGGGCACGAGCTGTCATCATGACCAAACACACAACAAGAGGAGCACCTTAGAGGCTCCTAATCATACTCAATCTTGACCTCCACCTTTTTTTTTTTTTGGTAAAGGAGGGCGGCACCTCCGGTAAATTTTATTAATAACAAAAAAATATATACACCTAAAGGGGTTTAGACTCCCGGGACATAAAACCCAAGGAATACACCACCCCCAATGCAGCAAGCCTAACAAAATGGATCAGCAAGATCCGGCTCCTGCCTAGACACACTACAATCCTACACCTCCAACTAAACAAAAACCAATCCATCAAAACACAAAACCAAAAAACAAAACCAAAAGCCCTATACATCAAGACTATCAAAAAAACAAACAATAACCAAGAGCATAGCATCCATCCAGGAACCTGCAAAAAACAAACATAAAAACACTCTCGGATCTTCAACATTCTGAATATCCAGCAAACTTCTAATCAGCAACATAATCCAGCAACCATCCTTCATCCACCTGCTGCCAACCCACAGCCCAAAACAAACTGCAAAATGCACACTTTCTTCCATCCACCTGCCGCCAACCAGACTTCAAACCCTTCATCCTTCAACATACCCCAGGCCACATCATTCTCTCCTCCAATTTCAGCAAATGCATCCAACAGCCAGGCCAGACACAGCAACTGACCCTTCAGCCTACTAAAACAAATGCTATAGCCACCAGGATCTATGTAAAACCAGCCCTTACATCCACCAAGACAGCAAAACCACGCATCAAGCCAGCCCCGAACATAACAAACCTCATCTCCCCCCATCATCACTATTAGTATTCAGAGCCTTAAACCCCCATACCTCAGCAGCCTCTAACACACCTCTGCTGTTCTTCAACGTTAATCCCATCAATCTCAGCCTAACCTCCTTAACAATCAGCTCAAATAAAATTTGCGGCGCTCTATTAGTATCCCTGAATAACCTACCATTCCTTTCCTGCCATATAAAGTACACAGATGCAGCGACCGCCAATTTTTGAATAATCGCCCAAATAGATTTACCCCTCCTATCCCGCTCAATATGCACCACAATATCAGACCAACTAAACGGAATGTCAGCCATTCTAGCTTTCACTCTCACCCTCCTCCAGACAGCTTTCGAGTATTCACAGGAAAAGAATAAATGATTATGACTGTCCGGGCACTTCCTACAAAATGCACATTTTAACTCACCAACCCAACCCCACTTCAGCATCCTATCTTGAGTAAGTAATCTGAATTTACAGGCCATCCAAGCAATAAACGCATGTTTGGGAATGCATTGACTATACCAAATAAAATTACTCCACCTCACAACAGCCCCAACATTGCATAGACTGATATACACATTCTTCACCGAGAAATCCACCAGCTTCCCATCAGAGTTCCTCCACTTAACATAATCAATATTATCACTATTGAAACTCCCAATCTTAAAAGACACTAACCACGGATATTTACTGTGCCAATCAGCTGGAACCACCCACCCATTTGAATTATAAATATCAGCCAGCTTAGTATAATGGTCAAACCCAGCAGCTTTAATATCCCTTCTGTCAATATACTTCCCCAAACTACCCTTTTCATGCCACGAATCATGCCATGCAAAGGTATTCAACCCATTACCAACCTTAACTACAAAATTCTCTCTAACCAGCCCCCTATTCTGCAGCAAATGACCCCAGCTCCAAGAGTCAGATCTCGTTTCCCCAATTTCCCAAAAACTTCTACCAAAAAGTTTGTACCTCTTAACCCAATTAACCCATAGAGAATCCTTATTCGACAATAAGTTCCACATATGCTTCGTCATAAGGGCAATATTCTGATTTCTAAGAGACAAAATATTCAAACCCCCACGCAATTTCGGCATACAAACTTCCTCCCAACTAACTCCAGCCATCCCCCTATTACCATCATGATGATTCCATAGAAAACCTCTAATCAGTCTCTCTATATCTTCAGCCACATTACAAGGAAGAATGAATAATGAAGACCAATAGATCGTTAAAGAAGAAAGGACCGACTTTATCAGCTGAACTCTCCCAGCATACGACAAAAACTTGACTTTCCAATCTGAAATCCTGTTCCTCACTTTATCAACAAGGACCTTGCAGTCCGATTGGTACAATCTCTTAGAAGACAGAGGGATACCCAAATATTTCATAGGAAACATTCCGACCTTGAAAGGAAGTTCTCTCAAGATCATATTCTTCAAACCAGTCTCTACATTTCCAAAAAATATCTCACTTTTATGCATGTTAGGGACAAGACCCGAGACTCCACTAAACTCATTAACAGCACCCTTTATAGTATTAATAGAGTCTAAATCTGGCCCACAAAAGATGAATAGGTCGTCAGCAAAGCATAAGTGAGTTAACCCGATTTTCTCACACCTCCAATGATACTTAAAACTATCACAATCCCTAATCCTTCTCTGCAGCATCAGATTTAGAACTTCCATAACAATCGTAAATAGGTAAGGAGACATGGGGTCTCCTTGCCTTAAGCCCCTTTCTCCTTTAAAATAACCATATAAGTTGCCATTAAGAGCAACTGAATAAGAAACAGAAGACAAGCAGCTCATAATCCATCCAACAAACCTTTGATGAAATCCAAACTGAAACAGGCAACTCTCCATGAAACCATGATCAACAGAATCATATGCTTTTTGAAGATCTATCTTTAGAGCCACCCTCGGCTGCCCTCCAATCCAATCATACCCCTTAACCAACTCCTGGGATAACAGTATATTATCACTAATCAGCCTACCCGGAATAAAAGCACTCTGATTTTGACTGACCAGTTTATCCAAACACCCTTTTAACCTATTACAAATCACTTTACTAATGCACTTGTAAAGTACATTGCAGCAAGCAATCGGCCTAAACTCCGTAACATACTTAGGGTCTTTAACTTTCGGAACCATGGACAATACTGTAGCATTCACCTCTTTTAACAGCTTCCCATTCCCAAAAAAATCCAGTACAGCATTAGTAACATCATAACCCACTATATCCCAAGCTTCTTTAAAAAACTTAGCACTATAACCATCAGGCCCTGGTGCTTTTTCATCATTAATCTGAAACATAGCCTCTTTTACTTCATCTCTAGAAACTACAGAAACCATAGCCAATGCAACCGACGGATCCAACTTCCTAACAAAAAGAGTCTCCGGCTCCAAAAAAGCATTAACTTCAGCCTTTTCCCCATAATTCCCCTGAAGTATTTAACAAATGCATCCCCAACAGCCTGCCCTTCATACCAACTACCATCAGAATCCATTATTTGACTGACACGATTTCTACTCTGTTTATGCTTCACAGAATGATGAAAAAACTTCGTATTCTGGTCACCCACTTTTAACCAATGCACCCTAGACTTCTGTTTCAACATATATTCTTGGTCCAACAAAGCTTCTTTAAGAGCTTTAACATAAACAACCTCCTCCATTCTCAAATCCTCATTCTCAGGCCATCTAACAACTTCATCCTGAATTAATTCCACCTCTCTTTTCAACCTTTCAACCTTATCATTCAGATTGCCCTGCTGCCAATTCAATTTTCTAAGCGGCTTTTTTAGATCTTTAAGTTTAGACACAACCTTAAACATATTATGCCCACTATAATATCTTCCCCAAACATCCTTCACAATAGGCTTAAACTCAGCCTTTAACGCCAAATAATTCCAGAACTTAAACGGTTTAGGACCATACCTCTTACCACCAGGGAAGACTAAAATTGCAGGAGAATGGTCAGAAGTATAAAATGGCAGAAATTTAGCACATCCAGCAGGAAAAAACTTCAGAAACGCCGAATTTCCCATAACTCTATCCAGTTTTTCCATAATGCCATCACAGCAGCCCGGTTTTTTATTCCAAGTGAAGTGAAACCCCGTTTTATCAATATCCATAATATCCATATTAGCTACACACTCTCTAAACTCCTCCATCCCATAGTTAACCCCTTGCTGCACAATGTTTTTCTCACAAGGGTGCAAAATAGCATTAAAATCACCCAATGCAACCCAAGGACTATTGCAGACCTTAGCACTATAACCAATAAGATTTTTCCATAAAGGTCTTCTAGCAATAACATAAGGATGCCCGTAAACAAAAGAACAAAGAAAACTCTCCCCACCCATAATACTCTTAACATCACAGTGAACAACCTGATCAGTCATCTCCAAAACAGAAACAATCACCTTTCTAGGATCCCAACCCACCATAATCCTAGTCCAATTCACACAAACATCCGCATTACTAACCCATTTCCAGTTGAAATTTATTTTGGCAGCAACCTCTGAAACCTTAGCCTGATCCACATGAGTTTCAACCAGCCCGCACACACTGATATTATTATCCTTCAAAAGCTTCCTCACAAGACATTGTCTCCCCACACAACCAAGACCCCTAACATTCCAAACAAGCACCTGACTACTCATGTCGAAACCATCGGATCCACAGGGCTACCCAAAACCTGAGCACCCTCCAAAACTGAAATATCAACACTATCCTCCTTCATATCACAAGCCATCTCATCCTCTTCGGACTCAACATCAACAGTGCTAACCAACTTATCAAACATCAAAATATCCCATTGTTCATGAAAGAGCTTTTTCTGCCCAATACTCCATTTCCTCATTATATCACTAGGAGGAAGGGACTTTTTAGCTAAATACTGAGCAACAACATTAAATTGCTCCGAAGACAACTTGAAATATCCTTTCTTCATATCAATGTTGGATTTCAAATTAACAGGCAGAATTTCTTTTACAACCTCCTCCTGAACAGGATCATCCCCCACCACCGAAGCCCTCTTCCTCTCATTCTTCTCATCGTGACCAAACCCAACCCCAGAAGACTCTCCCCTACCAGACATATCCTCCCCAAAATCTTCCTTTAAAATCTTGACCTCCACCTTTGAATACCCACTACCATCCATAGATGGGATAGCAACTGTAACACTCTTTTTTAACTCAGCCCCCGCTTGCACTTCAATAAGCGCTCTAGCATAGCTGCTCCTTCCCCAAGATTCAGAACACATCGAGGCAGTATACGTATCCAACATCTTAGGTATCCCAATCATAGAGGCAACCAAGCTAAGCCCATCCTCAGTAAATGCCGCTAATGGCACATCATGCATCTTGACCCAAACTGGAACCACTTTGATGTCCTCTTTTTCCATCTTGATAGAGGGCGACCACCCTTCAAAATTATGGGAACACTTCTGATTAGCCAAGGCCCATCCTCTAGCATTTGAGTCATCCCTTCCTTAGAAGTAAACTTAAAGAAAAATAACCCGTTTGCATTCATCATGATCCGGGAAAGCCCATATTTAGCCCAGTTGTTCTTAGCAAAGTGATCGACCACAGGAAATGCCAACCGTTTACCCAGAAAATATCCAAACAAAGTGTTAGCATACCTATCAGTAACTTGTTGAACCGACGACAAAGGAATAACAACATCAGCACCGTCAACTTTCTCGGCAGATTCCATCGCCCGAAAATTCACTTTAACCTTCTCCTTTGTATTCTTTACAATATGAGCAAAGGAAACAGGATCTGCAGGCCCCGAATTACCTTGAGCAGCCCTGTTGTCAGCCGAGAAGGATGCACCAAAAAAGTCTGATTTTGGCGTATACTTGCTAGGGTAATCCCAAAAGTTGTCCGACTTTCCGACATCCCGTTTTTCCAAGCGAACCGGAACTGTGACCCTTGTTAGATCATCGATGATGTTAGAAGACTTAGGGTCATTATGTGTTCCAATCGTTATACCACACTTTGGCAGCAAAGTGTTCCCATCAACATCAAGAAACCGTGCAACAATTTGATCAAACGATAATCTCGGCTTTCCACGAGTATTCTGTTGGTTTCCACCAGAATTGTTCAGTTCATCCATTCCCATAATGTATGCCGGCTGAAAACCAACCATGACAAACCCTAGCTGAACTCAAACAACCAAAAACAAATAAACCCTAGCCGCCGTCAAGCTTAAGTTTGATCAAAAACCCAACCAGAAGCCAAATTATCGACAAACCCTAGCTCAGATTTGCAGCCTCCAAAAAGATTTCTATCAGCAATCGGATAACACCCACTAGGCACTCCCAATCTGCCGAACAGATTGTAAAAACCCTAGCAACCGTACCCAAATAAGCAGAAAGAAACCTGAACAACCTTGGCGCCGTCAACCCTAATGCAATCAGGAGATGATGAATCAGCGAACAGCAATGATACTCTCTTGTAGTAAACCCAAACCTGATTAAACTTGAATCCAAATAACCGCAGCAGCCAAATGCACAGAGCCCAAGAACAGAAGAAAAAACGTAACCCTAATACCTAAAAACGGACCAAAGACGAATTATAATGAATTGCAAGGATAAACTAGAGATCATAAGACTCTAATCATACAAACAATCATCATAATCAGCATAAAATCACGAATTTTAGGTCACAGAAAGGTGATCGCCGTTTTTCTCCATTAGAGAGAGAGAACTAGGGTTTTTTGTTCTAAGTATGTTACTTGTATTCTTAGCTAGATTGATACTCTGGGTTAATGTGTTAAGAATTGATATTCGGCTCTAGGGTTTCAGGATTAGGGTTTTTTGTTTGTTCGGCTGGAGTTCTTTTGTTTTTCTGGTGATTCGTGTGCATGGAGGGTAGCAATCATGGGCATAAGCCGTTGGAGGAAAGTGTAACGCCGGGGACAGAAGATAAATCACCACCGGTACGTGGAATTGGCTTGCGGGTGACGAACATAGAGGGCAACAATTTGTTTCCTAGGCGGGGCATGTATTCAACTAACAATAACTCGGTTATTGATGGATTATTCGAAATATCTAAACCTGTGGAAATTAAGACTGGTGCGGCATGTGAAGGAAGCTTTATGGCGGCAACGAAGGTTTCCCATGCAAACCCTAGTGTGACGGCTGATAAGGGTTTGATGAGTAATGCAAACCCTAGTGGGACGGCTGATAAGGGCTCTATGGATGCTGGTATTTCAACAAAACCCTTTTCATATGCGGAATCGGTCGTAGCTGAAAGCTTGAGAAAGGTAAATTTTCGGAAACTGACCACTATTGATAAGCACGATGGTTGTGATGTGGTGTTGCCTAGGGATTCAATAAGAGTAGCGAAAGACAAAATGGCAAACACGTTGTATGGCTATTTTTTGGGGGATAGAGTAGCATACCCAGTTGTGGAATACTTTGTTCGGAACAATTGGAAAAGATTTGGGTTGCAAAAGTCAATGATGAACGCAAACGGTTTTTTCTTTTTCAAGTTTGGTGATCAAACGGGTATGATGAATGCACTTAATGAGGGTCCGTGGATTATTCGGTCACAACCGTTGTTCTTGGAAGTTTGGTCTCCTTCGGTTAAGCTTGAGAAGAAAGAAGTAAAAAAGGTTCAAGTTTGGGTCAAGATTCATGAAGTCCCTATTGTGGCTTACACGGAGGATGGTCTAAGCTTAATTGCATCAGCTATAGGGGAGCCGAAGGCGTTAGATTCTTTTACGACAGCTATGTGTGTTGATATGTGGGGCCGTAGCAGCTACGCTCGTGCTCTAATTGAAATATCGGCTGATAATGATTTCAAGGAGGAGTTGGTCATTGCGGTTCCGTGTATGGATGGGGATGGTTTTGCTAAGGAGAAGGTTTATGTAGAATATGAATGGATCCCCCATAGGTGTAGTCGGTGTTGTGCTTTTGGTCATAATGATGATGCTTGTCCGAGGCAGGTGGCTCGTCTAACTACGGGTGGGAATAAGGGTTCTAAACAAAAGGAAGCTAATCAAGGTTTGGGTCCGAAAAAGGCAAGGTTTACTGATTCGGATGGTTTTACGGATGTGGATTCTAGAAAAGTGGCAAAACGGACCGGCTTTCCAGTGAATAAACAAAAACAAAAGTTTGAGTATAGACCAGTGGCGTCTAAACCTGAGTCCACTAAAACGGGAGGTGGTGTGAAGATTCAACCGAAATCAGCGAGTAATGTTGCTTTGCATAACAAGTTTGATGCTCTTATGAATGATGAAGGGGAATCGAGTAAAACAAGGAGGGAAGGTGATATGGGTCAAGAGGAGTCGGATGATGAGGAGGTAGTGGAAGTGTACAACGAAACAAATGAATTTATTAGAGACGTTAATCTTGCTACCAATCTTAAAAAAGGAGCAAGCACTCCTGGTTCAGTGGTTTTAAATGGTTAGTTTCACGACTTGGAATATTAGGGGTTTGAACCGACCCCTGAAACAAAAGGAGGTTCGTCAAGTTGTCAAGGATAATAACGTCTGTTTATGTGCCATTCTTGAATCTCATGTGGATGTGAATAACTTGAGTAAAGTTTGTGGCTTTGTGTTTCGGAATTGGGATTGGACCTCTAATGGTGGTTGTTGTCAAAAAGGGACTCGCATAATCCTCGGATGGGATCCGGCTGTAGTGGAAGTTATGGTTCTCTTTCAAGCGACTCAAGTGATGCATCTTCAGGTTGTTTTTAAACTCGATAGGAGAATGATTTTTTGTTCGGTTGTATATGCAGCAAACTATTATATTTCGCGTAGGGAGTTATGGAACCAACTCAGAATGCATAAAGCGCTGGTCAATAATGCCCCGTGGGTTATAATGGGAGACTTTAACTCGGCTCTTAATTTAGAAGACAAGTCTTTTGGCATTTCTAATGTTTCTCCAGGTATGCGTGATTTCAAGGAATGTGTGGAGGATATCGAAATGTTTGATGTTAAACGAGTGTGTATGCATTTCACGTGGAACCAAAAGCCGAAGAATGGTGTGGGTTTGTTAAAGAAAATTGATCGTGTCTTGGGTAATACTCCGTTTGTGTCTGCTTATCCGGAATCGGTTGCTGTCTTTCAACCCTATGGAGTCTCGGATCATAGTCCTTGCATTTTGAAATTTCCTAAAGTGGCCAAACCCAAGCCAAGACCATTTAAATTCGCTAATTTCCTAGTGTTCAAACCGAATTTTTTGGATATTGTCAAAAAGGAATGGGAAACGACGGTTACTGGTGTGTACCAGTTTCAGGTTATGAAAAAGCTTCGCTTGCTGAAATCTCCTCTTAGATCTCTTTTATTTGCGCAAGGTAACTTGCATAAAAAAGTGGTGGACCTTCGTGGAAAGCTTGAAAATGTGCAAAATGCGATTCATCAGGACCCGATTAATGAGGAGCTTAGGATTGAAGAAACAAGAGTGTTGTGTGATTTTCAGGAAGCTTGTCTTGATGAAGAAAGATTTTTGAAGCAAAAGTCTAAAGTGGAATGGCTTCGAGCGGGCGATTCCAATTCAGCTTACTTCCACATGTCTCTTAAGAGCAAGAATCATCGAAGCCGCATAGATGTTATATCTGATGCAAATGGTACAACTTATGAGGGTGCTGAAGTTCCTGATGCTCTAGTAAATCATTATGCAAATTTTTTGGGTTGTCAAGGTCAGACCTCTCTTGATCCGCCTCCTGAATTGTTTACTAGGAAGCTAGATACGGTAGTAGCTAACAATATGGTTCGGCCTGTTACTATTGATGAAATAAAGTCGGCTATGTATGCTATTGGAAATGATAAAGCTCCAGGACTAGACGGGTTTATGGCTGCTTTCTTTAAGCATGCTTGGAACATAGTGGGTAATGATATTTCGAATGCGGTCCTAGATTTTTTCAATACGGGGAAGCTTTTAAAACAACTCAACCACACCCTCCTTGCACTGATCCCAAAGGTTACGACGCCTACGAGAGTGACTGACTATCGCCCGATCTCTTGTTGTAACGTCCTGTATAAATGCATTAGTAAGGTGTTGGTTGATCGTATAAAAGATGCTTTAAGTGGGATAGTTAGTATTAATCAGTCTGCGTTCGTCCCGGGGAGGCGAATATCGGATAACATTCTGCTAACTCAGGAATTGATGCATAACTACCATAGGCACTTTGGACCTCCCAGATGCGCTTTTAAAGTAGATATTTAGAAAGCGTATGATACGGTTTACTGGGGATTTCTTAAACAAGTTCTTTTGGGCTTTGGTTTCCATCGAGTTATGGTAGACTGGATTCTGGTTTATGTGTCTACTACTTCATACTCGGTATGCATTAATGGTAATGTCTATGGGTTTTTTGATGGTAAGCGGGGTTTAAGGCAGGGGGACCCCCTCTCCCCGTATCTTTTTACACTTGTTATGGAGGTGCTAACTTGTATTTTGCAGCACATGGTTAGGATTGATTCTTCATTCAGATTCCATAATAAGTGTGAGAAACAAAAGATTGTCAATTTATGTTTTGCGGATGATTTATTCCTATTTGCTAGAGGAGATGTTAATTTGGCCAGATGTATTATGAACTCCCTTAAGGATTTCACTAAAATGTCGGGTTTGGTTCCTAGTCTTCAGAAAAGCACGGGTTTCTTTTGTAATGTCCCTGATCATGTTAAAAGGGTGATTTTGAGTACTATTCCTTTTGAGGAGGGTACACTTCCGGTCCGTTACTTGGGTGTTCCTCTTTTGTCTTCCAGGCTCCTATATAAGGATTGTAGTATTCTAGTTGAGCGTCTGGATCAGCGTATTCACAACTGGAAGAATAAGCTCCTTTCTTTTGCAGGGAGAGTTCAGCTTATTATTTCGGTTTTGTCAGCTATGCATGTCTACTGGTCTTCGGTCTTCATCTTACCGGCTCGGATTATTCATGACTTAGAAGCAAAAATGCGGAATTTTCTTTGGTCTCAGAGCTCCTTTCAATGAGGGAAGGCTAAGGTTTCTTGGAAATCTGTTTGTGTTCCTAAAAACGAAGGTGGGCTGGGTATTAGAAGGATTGGTGACGTGAACAAGGCTTTGATGGTTTCTCATGTTTGGAGTATTCTTACGAATCGGGAGTCTCTGTGGGTCGCTTGGATTCACTCTTACAGGCTAAAGGGTAGAAATTTTTGGGAATGTAAGTCAGTTCCGAATTGCTGCTGGAGTTGGAGAAAATTATTACAGTTGCGGCCGTTAATTAGGAGTTTTTGTTGGTCCAAGTTGGGTAACGGAAGAGATACATCAGTTTGGTATGACAATTGGAGTGGTATTAGTCCGTTGAGTTCTTTTCTATCGTCCAGAACTATCACAAGGGAAGGATTTTCGTTACAAGCCACTGTTGCGGATTTGTCGTCTAATGGCTCTTGGTTATGGCCTGCTGCATGGAGAGACACCTACCGGGTTCTTATTCAGCTTGATCAGGTACAAAGAGATGCTAATAATCAAGATTGTTTGCTCTGGAAAGATGGGGATGAGGTTAGTGATTATTCGTCCTCGGGGGTATGGAACTCTATCAGAATTAGTGATCCAGAGGTGAATTGGCATAGTATAGTTTGGTTTTCGCAATGTATTCCTCGACATGCCTTCTTTATGTGGCTGATTATGCGGAAGAAGCTGGTTACTCAAGATAAAATCATGTATTGGAATTACACTCGAACAACTAACATGAATATGATGTGCTGCCTCTTATGCTACGAGAGTCTGGACTCGCATGATCACTTATTCTTTGAATGCAAGTTCTCGGCAAAGGTTTGGGAGTTCATTCGTGCAAAAGCTGGTATGGATAATGTGGAAGCTAAATGGAGTGCTATTACAGAGTGGCTTCGTCAGCGTGCTAGGTCCAAGTCTGCTGACAACTTAGTATGTCGATTGCTTGTTGCTGCGTCGGCCTATGTTATTTGGCGAGAAAGAAACACTCGTTTTTTCAAAAACCATGCTAGGCCACCGGAAAATATTTGTGACTCGATTTGTGATACCGTTCGATACAGATTGATGGGGTTAAAGTTCAAGAATACACCAAAAGTGCGGAGACTACTGCAGAGGTGGGATATTCATGGTGCTTTGGCTGTTGACGATGGAGGTTGATTGACGGGTTGTGTTTTTGTGTGTCCTAGATGTTAGTCTAGTCGTTTTGTTTTTGGTTTGTTGCTTGTTTATTTGGTCCACTTACATGAGGCATGTCTCATGTTTGAACTAGTAAGGGCTTTCCTTACTACATATGTTTATGGTTTGTGAATATAATATCATCGGGGTAACCCTTTACCCAAAAATATGTTATCCGATATCTTCCTTCCCGGTATAAAAGCCGACTGGTTAATGCTTACAATTTGGTTCAAAGAACCCTTAATACGATCCGCCACAATCTTGCTGATACATTTGTAGATGACATTGCAACAAGCAATGGGCCGATAATCCGTAACTGAAAAAGGAGTATTCTTCTTTGGAATAAGAACAATGAGAGTATTATTCAGCTCCCGAAGAAGCTTACCAGTATTGAAAAATCAATAATAGCATTCGAAACATCAACACCAATAATATCCCATGCACTCTTGAAAAACACCGCCGAATACCCATCTGGACCAGGGGCTTTTTCATTTCCAATAGAAAACATAGCCAGCTTAACCTCTTGACCAGTGACCGGACGAACCATATACAACGCATCACCTTCATTCAACTTCTTTGAAAACAACTCATGCGATGGCCGAATTGCTATATCATCTTCACTACCAAGGAACTTCTCATAATGAGCCACAATCGCCTTAGAAACATTCTCGCCCTCAAACAGAACCCCTTCGGTATTAGAAATAACATCAATTCTGGTTGAATGATTTCTGCTCTTCAAGGAAGCATGAAAGAACGCCGTATTGGCATCCCCCGCTCGAAGCCAATCCACTTTAGATTTTTGTTTTAAGAAGCGCTCCTCATCTAGACAAGCCTCTTGAAAATCAGCTGAAATCTTCATCTCTTGCTCTCGAAGAACAACATTTAAAGGGCTGCTATCGATATCCCGTTGAATCGCATCCAGCCTAGAACGAAGCTCCTCCACTTTCTTGTGCAGATTACCTTGTTGAAACAGTAACGCACGAAGCGGATTTTTTAATAAACGAAGCTTTTTCACCACTTGAAGTTGCTGGAGCCCTTCGATATTAGTATCCCAAACCTTCTTAACTGCCTCAATAAAACCCGGCTTATAAACCAAAAAGTTTGCGAATTTGAACGGTCTATGTTTATTCTTAGCCGGTATTGGGATCTTTAACAAACAAGGACAGTGATCAGATAGACGATAGGGGTGGAAAAGAGCCACCGAATTGGGAAACATATC
The DNA here is from genome assembly GCF_002127325.2 of Helianthus annuus. NCBI lineage: Eukaryota > Viridiplantae > Streptophyta > Magnoliopsida > Asterales > Asteraceae > Helianthus > Helianthus annuus. The sequence continues at coordinate 80,117,410 of NC_035437.2, forward strand.
AACAAAAGGAGTGTTACCCATGACCCTGTCAATTTTCTTTAACAAACCGGCACCCTTTTTTGGTTTTTGATATCACGTGAAATGCAAGCCCGAGCTATTTATGTCAAACACCTCTAACTCCGAAATACAGTCTTGAAAATCTCTCATGCCAGTCGAAATATTTGAAGCTCCCATTGACTTATCATCTAGATTAAGAGCTGAATTGAAATCGCCCAAGATAACCCAAGGTTTATTACCCACCAGCACTTTATGCTTAGATAAATGATACCATAACTCCCTTCGAGTAATATAATAATTGGCTGCATAAACAATGGAACAAAAAAACACTTTCTTTTCTTGCTTAAACACGAGTTGAAAGTGCATAACCTGCGAAGATTGAGATCGCAAAATGACATAAAAAATACCCGGATCCCAGCCAACAATGATCCTCGTACCCTTGTCACAACTATTACCATTCGAGGTCCACTCCCACCGACGAAAAACAGAAGAACAAACCTTATTAAGATTTTCTACGTTCACATGGGATTCTAGAATTGCACAAAACGACAAACTATTCTCCTTTACAATCTGTCGAACCTCTTGTTGTTTCAGAGGGCGGTTCAACCCCCTAATGTTCCAAGAAGCAAGACTAACCATTAGACACAACTGGAGAAGGAGTGCTTGCCCCTTTAACTCTATGCGTCCCTTCCATGAGAAACTCATCCATCTCACTATAGCCCTCCATCACCTCATCTTCCTCCGAATCTACGTTTCCGCCCCCAGCCGACTTGCTACTTTGACCTTTATCCACATTCACTTCCTTTGTGTCATTCAAAACCTCAAAAGGGTTTCGAGTAGAATAGATACCCCCCATCGGCTTGGACTTAGTTTCATCAGAACGTTTATTGCTGACGGGTCTATATTCGAATTTAGACTTTGGTTTATTGATTTGGATACCACCTTTCCTAGCAACCTTCTTTGAATGAACCCCTGAGAAACCATCCGCATCCACTTTGACAACTTCCTTACCCTTCCGGCTCCCTTGCTTCACCGGGTTACCTCCTTGTTCATGATTAACGCTGCTCATTGGTTTTCTTGGCTTCTTTGGACACATATCATCAGAATGGCCAAAAACACAACACCCCGAACACCTGAGAGGACACCATTCATACTCAACATACATGGTTTCCTTAATAAAACCCTCCCCCTCCAAAACCGGAATAGCCAAGGTGATTTCCTCCTTCAAGTCTTTTTCAGCTGAAAGTTCAACCAGAGCTCTTGCATAGCTACTTCTTCCCCAACTATCAATACACATTGAAGCTGTATAAGAGTCTAGATGTTTCGGTTCCCCAATTGCAGTCGCAATCATACTTAGACCATCCTCCGTATATGCAGCTAAAGGAACCTCATGAATCTTAACCCAAACCTGAACCTTAGTGACTTCCTTCTTTTCCAGTTTCATAGAAGGTGACCACTCGTTTAGAAAAATTGGTTGAGACCGAATTATCCAAGGGCCTTCCTTTAAAACATCCATCATTCCTTTCCGGTCCGCAAACTTAAAAAAGAAAAAACCAGTAGCATTCATCATTGACTTTTCAAGACCAAACTTTTTCCAATTGTTACGAATGAAAAACTCCACTACCGGGTAAGCAATACGATCACCTAAAAAGTATCCAATCAGCGTATTAGCTAACTTGTCCTGAACCACTCGAACCGACTCCTTTGGTAACACAATATCACAATCATCATGTTTCTCCGAGCAGCTAAGAGACCAAAAATTAACTTTTCTAGTATTCAGATTCAAGACTGAATCCGCATAAGACCTCGGCATACTGTTATTATCATTCGGAATATGCCCTTTACCCGAATTACTAGTTTCCCCAGCCACATGCTCATCAGAATTTAACGAATCCTCAACCACCGGTTCCGTTATCTTCATTAGTTCATCGATGACATTAATCTTCCTAGGTTCTACATGTAAATCCTGAACAATACCCCTACGAGGAAGGAAAGAGTTACCATCAATATTCAACGGCTTATTAGGAAAACCCTTGAATGAGTTGGGCGGCTTCCCTCGATCATGCACGATGCTAGCATCAGATTTGTTGCAATCAGACGGACAAGTATGATTTCCCCTCTCCATTAAATAATAGAACAGCCAACCATGCACGTAATAACCCTAACGAACCCTGACTCCGTGTCCCTCCTTGGGACGCATGCTTTTAGTGTGTGAACTCACCTTGGGTTGCTCGGTAGATTAGGTTACTTTTCAAACACACTGGTCACCACGTCCTAACATGGTTACCAGTATAGGTCAGGTTTGGGTACAGAGAATGCCACGTATAATTTACACATAATCTAACACATAGCATGCATACATATAGTTACATGTTGAGTCATCGGGCCTGCTCTACTATTTGATCAGTCAACAGTAACAACTAACACATAGTTCAGTTAAACAGGCAGCCCAAACAAATCACGTTATGGCCCAATAACTAAAGCGAGCAGCCCAATCGAGAGAAGGACGTCTCGACTCGAGAACATGCGGTCTCGAGTCGCAACCAGGAGGTCTCGACTTGTAATGGTTGGTCTCGAGTGGTGCAGGCATGACTCGCAACCCCGGAGATCTCGAGTCCCGTCTCGAGTTGTAGCGCCATGGTCTCGAGTCGCAACCGTTGGTCTCGAGTCGTTTACCTGCTGATTCTGATGCGTTTGCCCGAATTGTACTATGCAACAGAATTTGTTTCCATGATTTTTGTACTAACCAATGAGGGTTCACAAACATGTTTTGTTGTCAAAAACCCTAATCAAATGGATCAAACAACCAGATTTCAAATTTCTATAACACCTTCATATCATATTCATGTTGTTCATCCTTAGGGTTTTCATCATAAGCAAACATGTTCATTTAAGCAAATATAGCACCTTAGTTCACATTATCATCATCATTTCATCATTTAATCACACGGTTCACCTTACACACATTCAACAATCACATACACAAAGTATCAAAACCATCTTAATCAAAACAACAATAGATCAACATACACTTCACTCAAACAACAACCACAATATCGACTATATAGGGGCATATTTAGTATGCATATAACTCATCAAGTGAACACATATGGTATTTCTATCTCTATATTGCAAGGGAACCACTAACCGGTTAGGTTTCAAGGTGTGAGAGTATGAAGTAATCGATGAATGAGCTTCCAACTAAGATCCCAAGCTTGAACCGAAAGTCCTTGTTGTCACCGGTTTGGTCCGAGAGAGAAAGGAGAGGAGGGGTGATGCTTGATTGTTAGGGATTAAGGTTTTTCTAGAGAGAGGGAGTGAGGATGAAGTGAGAGAGAGTGTAGAGGAGAGTGTGAGGGTTTTCGGGTATATGTATAAGGTGGTGCACCCTAAGTGGGTTTCGAGTGGGCTAAGGGAGGTTGCGGCCCGACCGTTTACTGTTTACTCGAGACCGAGAGTGGTCTCGAGTCGGGTTCGTGGTCTCGGCTCTCTATTATAGCCGTATATATATATATATACATATATATATATATATATATGTGTGTGTGTGTATTACATGCACATAGTTTAATACAAGGATCACATAGCACACTCATATAATTTACAAAATTTACAAATTTCCATTTAATAATATAAGTACACGAAAGGCTAATACAAGGAGGTTGCTCGGGAAAACCTAGAGTGTCACACCAGCAGCAGCCTTAGCAGCAACAATAGCCAGCAGCCCGCTGACGTGCTTTCAACATTAACGCCTGCCAGGCTCAAGCAGACAACAATGTGGTTAATGGTACATTCCTTGTGAATGGTATTTATGCTTCGTGTTTATTTGATACCGGAGCCGATAACTGTTTTGTATCGTTTGAATTCGAAAAGCTCCTTAATCGTAAGTGCGCCCATCTCCCCTCGACGTTCGATGTTGATGTTGCCACTGGAAGAACCGTCGCTGTCAATTCTTGTCACACCCTGACTTTTGCGGAAGCGTGATTATGGTGTGACTTTCTTAATACCATTGCATTCAATCATAACAACAACTATATGATAAAACCATAGATTTGTCATCCATTAAATGAGTTTAAAACATTTCAACATTGTTTAAAATGTAGACTTCAAATTTAAGTTTTACAAACCATACAAATTGTTTATGAGTTCACTAAGGACTCGTTAAAAGATATTGAATGTAACTAAGGTTTGGAAGACGTGTCTCGTCCAGGAATAAGACACACTGACCAAACCCAAAGACCACGGAGGACATCTTTATTCCTATCGAAGCATAAAACTTCCAACGCCCGCCAGATCCATTTACTGATTCCCTGAAATACATGTAGTTTGTAAACATCAACAAAAGTTGACCGAGTTCAGGTGCTCATTTGTGTATGTGTATAAACCCTTGAAATCGTTGTAAGTATGTATGTAAGTTTATAAGTCCCGGTATGAAAGCAACAAGGAAACAGATCAATTAATGTGTAGCTAATACATTAATATACGTGACATGGTGCAGGAAGACTCAAACCTAGCAGACTTTGTACCGGGCTTCCGACTGTAAGACATAGTCACCACATGGTCCACTCAGCGGTCTCATGGGTGGGGCTCGCTACACCCAAATAGATCTATTTATCTTGTCCCTCGGTCTCACAATGAGGATTAATGGCCTTAAGTATGCGCCTACCCATTCACATGATCTACTGTACTCTCCTTAGCTAACCATATCAAATGTATTTGTCTGTAAGAATTTTGTAATCATTTGAAACATGTATTTCACCCCCGAAGTTAATAAACAAAACAGTTTAAAGAAAAGGGGGACATGAACTCACAGTTTTGCGTTCCTTGTATCCGATGTAACTCAAAGCTTCCTGTAGAACGCACGACTACCTACATGCGTACTACAGTCCGTTAGACGAGCGGGTCGTGCCTTGTCTTAGTATTGATTAGTGCCTTTGAATTACGTTTTAAAGTGTCCTCGTTATTATTCCCAGTATATAATTATTTGTTAAAATAATTAATATTTTAACTTAAATTATATTTATTAAATTTTGGAATAGTTGTTAAACAATATTTTTGTAACAATATTTCTCAAGTATTTATATTTGTATTTCCTTCCCAAGGATGGGGGTATCTCATACATGTATTTTCGTATTCTTGTATTTGTATATCTCGCCATGTATTGGCGTAGTATTCAGGTGTGTACGTATTTCCTTAATAAATATCCAATATATATTTCCAAAACAATATATTTTCAAGTCTCACTTTAGAAAATATATATAACTCATTTTGTCCAAAAATAATGTATGTCAAGAAAATATATATTTTTCTCAAAGATCATATATCTTCCAAATATTCTAAGAAAATATATTTTTACTTCCCAAAAATAATATATTTTCTCGTCGTCGAAAATATGATATAACTTGGTAATATTTACAAAAATCATATTTTCATTTCTTGTATCCAAAATATTATTTACCAAAAATATATTTATAACGGTATTTTCCGGAATATTTTGTAAGTTACGTTCTTGCATTCGGTTTCAAAATATTAAGTGTGTAACTTATATATATTTATTCCTTGTGGTTTTGGTATTATTTTGGATTGTAATTTCTTGGTATTTGTTAAGTTATATTACTTTAAATCCTAAAATAATATAACTAATACACAAAGTATACAAATAATCTCACACAATATGTCTTTAATGTAAATATATATTCTAAATACATATTTATCCATTTTTATTTATAAAAACCAACCTCCAATACTTGTATTTTTGTAACAAAATCTATGGCAAAGTTTATATTGAAAACCATAGTTAAAACACACTTGTAAATATTTGTTTAGAAAATATTTTTCTAAGTATTTATATTTTTTTTTACAAAATTTTGCCATACTTTCCCCTAAAAACGGAGGTGTCCATACTATCAAAGCATATCATTTTCTTTTCAAACTCATCACAAACAAATTAACAATCAATCTAAACTTACCGAGTGCCAAAACAATGCTATCTACATAATAATCATTTTCATAAAAACTTGTAGTAACTTGGTAGTGTGTTTAGTAGGTTTAGTTACCCTTTAAAGTGTGTTTACTTCTTTAAAAATCTCATTCTTGGAAGATTTAGGTGTTTACAACTTGTAAACATGTTTTACAAAAACATTCCTTTATGACATCTTCTTGTTTCACAAGTGTTTATACACTTGTTTTACCACCAAAAATAGTGTATGTTTAAGTAAGAACCAAATCTATGTAAATCTTGTTATTTAACTTGGTTTCTTTGGAAAACTATTTTTGAAATCATCCAAGTTTATGTCTAGTAACATATTACATGCTTCATCATTCACAAAATCATTTTCATTCTTCAAGTTCATGAAAACATAAAGCTTGAAAGTTTACCATTATCGAAGAATTCCAAGATAGCATTCGAGACTTCTATTCCCACAATATCCCACGCTTTTTTGAAAAACGCAGATGTGTAACCATCTGGCCCCGGGGCTTTGTTCTCGCCAATACTAAACATAGCCTTCTTTATCTCCTCACGAGTAACTTGGCGTACCATGTTCTCCGCTACATCCGTGGCCAAACCATTCTGAAAAACATCCATGCTAAGCTTTGAAACTTGATCCTCAGAACCCAGAAAATTTTCATAGTGATTAACAAGGGCACTCGGGACCTCATCCCCATCAAAACGATTTCCAGCCACATCCCTAATCGACTGGACACTCCAGATTCTTGCTCTTATTCCTAAAGTGGACACTCCAGATTCGGTCCTGGACTATCGGCCTATCTCGTGTTGTAATGTCTTGTATAAGTGTATTAGCAAGATAATTACGGATAGAATAAAGGGAAGTTTGGGGGATTTGGTTAGCATTAATCAATCTGCGTTTGTTCCGGGTAGAAAGATCTCTGATAATATCCTTCTTACTCAGGAGTTAATGCACAATTATCATTTAAACCGAGGCCCTGCTAGATGTGCTTTTAAGATCGACATCCAAAAAGCCTATGACACTGTTAGCTGGTCATTTCTGGAGGATGTTCTCAATGGGTTCGGGTTTCATTCGAAGATGATTACTTGGATTATGGCTTGTGTTTCTACGGCTTCTTACTCTATAAGTATTAATGGGAATTTGCATGGCTACTTCAGGGGTAGAAGGGGTTTAAGGCAAGGAGACCCTATGTCGCCGTATCTTTTCACTCTTCTTATGGAGGTCCTTTCGTTATTGCTCCAGTATGGGGCCAGATCTAGCTCTGCTTTCAAGTTCCATGCTCATTGTGTGAAGCAAAGGATCATAAATGTGTCGTTTGCGGATGATCTGTTCATTTTTGTTCATGCGGATTTATTTTCGGTCAAGAAGGTGCGAGATGGTCTTGAGAAGTTTACGAAAGTTTCGGGATTGGTGCCAAGTCCAGCTAAGAGTACAGCTTATTTTTGCAATGTGCCTCAAAGTGTTAAACGTGAGATCCTTCATATTATGCCGTTTCGGGAGGGGAATCTTCCGGTTCGTTATTTGGGGGTGCCGCTTATTACCACAAAGCTGATGTTTAAAGATTGTAAACCTCTTGTTGATCGCATGGAGAAGAGGATTGATAGTTGGCTTAACAAATCGTTATCTTTTGCGGGTAGATTGCAACTTATCAACTCGGTGTTATCCGCTATGCACATTTATTGGGCCTCAGTCTTTATTATTCCAACCCGAGTTATAAATGATTTGGAGAAGCTGATGCGACGGTTCTTATGGAATGCTCATAGTCAAGGTAAAGTAAAAGCAAAAGTGGCTTGGTCTGATGTATGTTTACCAAAGGACGAAGGGGGCTTGGGAATTAGGAGTATCTCGGATGTGAACAAGGCTCTTATGACGAATCACCTTTGGAGTATTATTACGAAAAGGAAATCCCTTTGGGTTCAGTGGATCCATCTTCATAAATTAAAGGGTAGGAGCGTTTGGGACATCCAAGCTCGGGGTAGTATCAGTTGGGGCTGGCGGAAAATCCTTTCTATCCGGAATGCGGTTCGCCCGTTCATATGGAAGATTGCTAGGAGCGGTTCTCAAATAAACGCGTGGAGTGACAACTGGTGCCAGTTCAGTCCGCTTAACTCGTTTATTGCGCCGAGATCCATTGCTAATGCGGGTTTTAATATTAATACTTCTTTAGCGGATCTTATTGATGAGAACGGTCAATGGAAGTGGCCTTCGGCGTGGTATGATGTTTACCCGGTCTTGATAGGGTTACATGCTCCACCTTTGACACAGAATCTGGTTGATAGAACAATATGGAAAGATTTGGAGGGAAATACACGTCCATTTGGTTCGATGGAAGTGTGGCACAATACCCGGCATCGGGAGCAATTGGTCTCTTGGGTGAATGGGGTTTGGTTTAGTCAATGTATTCCACGGCACTCGTTCCATCTTTGGTTGGTTATCAAAAATAAGCTGAAGACTCAAGATCGATTAGCAAGCTGGGAAGCGGGGAGCGAATATAATCTAAGGCTTATGTGCTGCCCTCTATGTAAGCATGATCGGGATTCTAGAGACCATTTGTTTTTCAGTTGTTCGTTTGCGTCTCAAGTCTGGTATAATGTTAAAGGTTTGCTGAATATGGGGGAAGTAAATGACTCGTGGCAGTCGATCATGATCTGGATGGATCAGAAGGCGAACTCAAAGAAGACGGAACACATTGTTTGTAAGTTAGTTATTGCGGCAGCGTCGTATTTTATTTGGCAGGAAAGGAACAATTGTTTATTCTCTAATAAGGTGGCCAATGTTAATACGGTGTGTGAAAAAATCCAGAACACGGTTCGGCTTAGATTGATGGGGTTCAACTTTAAGGCGGGTTCGCACAATCAAAGCATTCAAGAGAAGTGGAAGTTGCTTCCAAGTGATGAAGACAAAGACCCGGGCTAGGCGATTAGTTTTTTGGTAGTCGGTTCTTTATTTGTCGGGCTGTGTTTTTTTTGTTTGTCTGTTGCTCAGTTGTTTTTTTGGTTGTGACGTTAGTCGGGTTGGTTTGTTTTTGGTGTCCTAGTCTTGGTATGCCAAGTCTAGTAGTGTGTATCGGCATCTCGATGCACCCTGTTTTATTATTTTGGTTGATATAAAATTTCACCGGGGTAACCCTTTACCCAAAAAAAAAAAAACATAAAGCTTGATGATCTTGGTCTTTCACAAGATCATTACCTTAACTTACTAGATCATGTGTTTAATCACAATCTAGTAGGTTTCTTATGATGTCTAACATCACTAATACAAATTATCAATCATCAAGAAGCAAATCAATACCAATCAACATGTATTCATATGTTAATAAGCTTATGTTAAAGATTCATGATTAAGTTCTTTAGTGTTCTTCATGATTAACAATGTTTATCATCTTTTAACAATCAAAATATGAAGTAAAAACAAGTTACAAGGAGCTTACTACTAGCACAAGGGCTAGGGAAGAACACAAGAAGATGAAGGTGACAAAAGTGATGGATAATAGCAAATGGAGGAGGTCCTTCAATCTCCAAGACCACCAAGCTTTCTTGTATGGCTCCTTACACCTTGTGTATACCTTGGAATGTATGAAGATTGGTTGTAAATGGTGGTGGTGTTGTGGTGGCTCACAGCCGTGGGTAAGAGGAGGGAGAGAGAGAGAGTTAAGTGTGTGAAAAGTGATGATGAACACTAGATCTTCCAAGTTTACTTATAACCCATGTTTATGTATTAACCAATGTATAATATGTTCTCAAAGTACATGACATAATCTTCAACAAATCAAAGTGGATCAAGAAGGATTTTGGTGGTGGGGCCACCTTGTGACCGTCCCAACAAAGGGGGGGGGTATTGGTTGGTTTCTAATGGTAAGTTAAGCAATCTAGTTAGAACTTAAGTGTATTAGTTAGGTGTTATGTGTGTCATGTGTTATATAGTGTGTTAGGGTGTTCGGGGATCATAACTAGCTCAGAAACATTAAAACAATGCTTCAAGTATAATTTTGGTGTTTCGGGTAGTGTCCGGTTATTCGGTTAGATACAGGTTCGTTAAAGTGTCAAACTATTCTGTTTAGTGATCTTTATGTACCCTTTTGTGACACTTTTAATTCCCGACACTTAGGAAAGCATTCAAGACCATTTAGTCTTGTTTTTACATGTTACTAACTTGTTTTTTTTTTTGGGTAAAGGGTTACCCCGGTGATTTATATATTCACAACCAAAAAAAGCACAAGTAGTGTAGAAAGCCTACACTAGTTCCGTCTAAGGACATGCCCTAAGACGGCAAAAACCAGACAAACAAAACAAAACCAAAAACAAACGACCAACAAAACACCACTAGACAACCAATGACTAGAAACCAAAAGCCAAAACACTACTCAGCCGCCATCAAAGCGCATATCAGCATCCTTTATATCCCAATCACCGAGCACCCTTCGAACATTAGCACAGTCCTTCAACTTTGCCCCCATAAGTTTATATCGCACTTGTTGAATAATAATGTCACGAACAGCTTCCGGAGGACGCATCTGATTCTTGAACAATCTAGCATTACGCTCCTGCCAAATGAAATAAGCACTAGCCGCCACTAACAGTCTTGTAACATAGTCACTAACCGATTTCGATTTTGCCCGATCACGTAAGCACACCACAATATCATTCCACTTAGCCGAAACCATATCCATACCCACTTTACTTCGAACCATAAACCAAACTTGAGAGGAAAACTCACATTCAAAGAACAGATGCTCATGAGAGTCATGGTTCGCATAACATAAAAGACAACATAGCATGTTCATGTTCTTTCGTCGCGCTAAATCCCAGCTCAAAATTTTGTCTTGAGTAAGCAACTTCCGTTTCATTATAAGCCACATAAGAAACGCATGACGAGGAATGCACTGCGAGAACCACACTATGTTAGACCAATTAACCTGCTCCTCTTTGTGCCTCACCGAATCCCAAGCACGAAACGAAGAAAATCATGTATCTGATCACCAATTCGCCACTTAAGATTATCAGACTTATTCGGATTTAACACCAAACGATCTAGCTGATTTAACACCGGAAATAAATCCCTCCACGCATCTGGCCATCTCCAAAGATTATTAGCATAGACATCCGAGACGTTAGACGACAAATCAAACCCCGCATTAGAAATGAGCCGAGGAGAAATAAACTGCCCGAGAGGGCCTAACTCGCTCCAAGTATCGAACCAAGCAGAAGTTGTAACACCATTACCAATCTCGGCCCAAATAAAATTTCTCACAACAGAACGAAGCTGAAGCAATTTCCTCCAAGACCAACAACAAGAAGAAGGAGCCTTGCAAGCCCAAAAGCTTTTGCCTCTTAACCTGTACGCATGAACCCATTCTACCCACAAGGATCGACGGTTTATAAGGATGCTCCAAATATGCGAAGTCATAAGAGCAGTATTAACATCAGCTATGCGACGAATACCCAACCCGCCCTCGTTCTTAGGAACACACACCGACTTCCAAGAAACTTTAGCACGACCTTTCTGGAACGAACTATCTTGGGACCATAAAAAATTGCGCATCTTGGCCTCCAAGCTAATAATAACCCGGTTAGGCAACAAAAAAACAGAAGACCAATAAATATGGAGAGAAGACAAGACCGATATGATAAGCTGCAGCCTCCCCGCAAAAGAGAGTAACTTATTCCTCCAATGCATGATCCGTTTATCCAATTTCTCTACCAAAATTTGACAATCATTGTACAGAAGCCGCGATGAGATGAGAGGCACACCCAAATATCTAACCGGTAAAGATCCTTCCTTAAAAGGCATAAGGTTTAAAATGGCAGTCTTTACATATGATGGCACGTTAGAAAAATAGACTGTACTTTTTTGAACACTAGGAAACAAACCGGACATTTTAGAAAACGAGTCAAGCGACTGCATAATGCACCTAGCCGATGCAATCTCCCCTTTCGAGAAAATAAATAGGTCGTCCGCAAAACACAGATTGATAATTTGTTGCCTCTCACACTTGTTATGGAATTTGAAGGATGAATCAATCCTTACCGCATGATGTAAGATGGCCGTTAGAACCTCCATAACAAGAGTGAATAAGTAAGGAGAGACCGGATCTCCTTGTCTTAACCCCCGTCTGCCCTTAAAATACCCATGGACCTCCCCGTTAACACAAATAGAAAAGGTGGTAGTGGAAACACAAAGCAATATGCTGAATTTTGCTGAAATATGCTGAATTCTGCACTTTAAGTGGGTTTTTGGCACTTTCCGGCACTCAAACTATCACTTAGAAAAGCAGTTTTGTGGTCCTTACTTCCCTACACTCTATACTATTGTAGTACTTAGTTTCTGGCTCATGCTGTGTCAAAACAATGTCTGTCTATGTACTGAACTCCGTCAGCATTTTCTCGGTTTGTCTGTTAAATATGCTAACCGTGCTTTGTGCATCATTTATGTCAATATGTTTGCATGCAGTCAATGATGGGTTATTTGAAATATGTGATGCACATGTAAGTATAATGCAGAAATCAGAAAGCAATTCAAGTCATAAATTGCAAATCAGCACAATCATTAAGCACTAATCATCATTTAATAATTGTACGGATGCATGCAAATTTGAAAGTTGTCACATTCTCCCCCTGTTAAGAAAATTTCGTCCTCGAAATTTGTACTACCTTAACTCCTTAGGGTTACATTATGCGTGCTTGTATATGAATAATACTGAGGTAGATAACCACAAAACCGAATCAAATCTTATTCATATCAGGTGAGTCCAGGGATATATTTCAACAAGAACCCATTGGTTAAAAGGTATGTGTTCTAGCATTTGATGTCAAAGGACACGAGATCTATAGATGTATAATCCAGTGTAACTTAGTTAATCAGGGGTGTAACAAAGGAGTTCTGACCAATGGATTCTCAAACAATCAATCACAATATGACAACGAGTTTTCTCAAACCATAGCATCCGCTATACGAACTCAAAATCAACAACTCGAATGTGATGGTAACATGAAAATGATCTGTCAACTTTCGAAAAAATACATGGGTAAAATAGTGTGTTGACATTGTTGAACAGCGAAAATACAACGAATGGAACACAAGAGAATCTGGTGTATTATTGTCTTAGTTCGTAGTTGCATTCGGAATGTTTAAATGATAAGTCAAACAAAAGTATGTGTAGTTTTATGTGAGACGGTTGACCATGATTAGCACAGGCTACAAATTTGTAATGACACCACAAGGTGTCGTGATGACATAATTCAATAATAGTGGTGACTGAACAAGTTCACTGTGTTCGAAATCAAACGAAAGTGTACCGAGACAATCTGAAGATTTGATTTACACAACGTCACAGAGTTCCCTATTGAATACGGAACATCAAAGAACCACTGTTTCTGATCGAAGATGAAAAAGTAATAAGTATCGCAAGGCATTCGATTGACCATGAAAGAATCGTTAGGAGGTACACCGTGCTATGAAATGAATCTATGTACCATTGCCTTAGCACACAACTGTGTTGGGACAACTTTAATTGTGATAAACAAAACGGATTTAGAGCAAATAAATAGACAATTAAATCCGTGTATGAGGTGCGTAACCAAATTAGTGCAAGCTTCGATTTTGTGAAAGTATCATCGTAAGGTATTGAAATCAGTAAACGATTTAGTGGAGTCGTAGACCAATCAAGTCTACTACGACTTGAAACAAAAGAACCTTTGCAAAAATGTTTGAATATGATGCTCTCAATACATCATATGGCGTCTTAAATTGAATATGCGGAATGGATAAGTTCAAGCAATTGATGTGACACTTGTGCCTCTGCAACCATCAAACAAATACCAAATTTATGAAATATCATGTTTCATACTTGGGATTTGTAAAAATATGTGTATCGTTTGCACATATCAATTCATGTTCGATTTCAAGCTTTAAATCGCTTTCTGGAAGGTTGCAGGGGGGGATAGTGCACGGTCCTCCCAACCGCCGGAGTGATCTCACTCCGGGAGTCGCTACCCGACTAAGCTAGCTCCACGGTGACTTCCCCATGCTGAGTTCTTACCCTGGGCGACATATGCCATTCCCAAGACTCGAACCCAGTACCTCTGGGAAGAGGTGGGTGTCGGTGGCCAACTGGGCTACCCCAGTTGGTTACTTTCTGGAAGGTTATACGCGCACTAATGCCTAAATATAACCAGTTTAATGCAATGAACACTCCAGAATAGTGAAATAGGCTTAACATAACTTAAATAACCTTTACATAACTTAAAAACAAGTTTTGGAGGGTTTGGTGTGGCGAAATCAAGTTTATTCGCTTACAGGGACTAATTTCGACAAACTGCGAAAGTATGCCGATTTGTACTGTAACGAACATTCTGAAACTTGATCATCACTTAAATATTCCCTAAATATCCTTTACATAGCTTAGAAATAGGCTTTGAGATGTTTTGTGTGCAAAAATAAACTTTCTTGATCTATAGGGACTAAAAGCGTCAAAAAGTGCACAAGTTTGTATTTTCGCGCATATCTTACGTTCTGAATATATACGGACATCCAAAAATTTATGTAATCATTAAAATATTTTATTTTATTAATTGGCATGATAAAATTCCATTCGTCGCTTAATTTGGATTGGTTTTGCATTCGTTACGACTTCCGTCGTAATTAACCGAACAACGCAACCGTACGACCAAACGAACCGACATCCGAGATGTTTTTGAGCGTATTTTAAGTTACCTATACTTTAACATCATTTTAGAGCTTTGAAATGGGGTTAACAGGGCTCAAAAGTGCCAAAAATCAAGTTTTACAAGTTTAGGGACCATTTTTGAAATTTCTGACCAGATTCAATGAACCTATTCCAATTTTGAAGTGTTGATGGTTTTAATGGCTGGTTTTGGATGCTATGGGCTTAAATTTGTTGGTTTTAAACATTCCCATGGTTTTGAAAACCATGAGCCCAAGTGGGGGGCCAAGATCAAAGCACGAAATGCGAGGAACGATCCAAACGGTTTACCGAATCCTATATAAACCCATGCCTTCACTTCATTTCAACAAACACTTTGGTTCAATCAGCTCTAAGCTGAAGTTATTACTTCATACCTGAGTTGTTTGAATCAAAACTTCCTAGCTTAGACCCTTTGTAAGTATCTTTCGTGCTTTTTATGCGTTTTTAGCACGAAAGTCAAACAGTGTTTGACTTTCTGCTTTGACCACGAGTTGGTCAACACGAAGTTCGTTGAACTTCGTAACCTGAGCGTAATCACAATGGTCATAGTCCCTTGTGACTTATACCTACTGATTACCACATTGATTAGGTGTAGTAAGAGTCGTAGTTTCGGTCAAAATACGTATTCTTGCGTATTTTGCAACCAAACTACTTTTGGGTATCAAGACCCTTTGTCTTGATAACAAACTTGTTTTCAAACTTCGTTAAACATGTTCTAACATGTTTAACTCGTCACTTTAGGTTTAGTGCTTATATAGGGTCGTAGAATAAGCGGTCTAAACAATCGCTTAGACTTTCGAACCCGACCAGTTTGGTCGATCATTATGTCACACCCCTTTCTGCGGCGGAAGCACGAGGTGTGATCATGAAAGGTTCTCATTGCATACGAAAGGTAAACATACTACATGCTCGTAAAAATAACTTCAAATACCAAACATTTCATAACTTGAAAACATAAGTTTAGCGTTTACATCACGAGATAGCATAAAACATTGTCTTGAAAGCTTACAACTTTATTTAAAGATAAACATAGACGACATCCAAGAGCATGAGTAAGACTGCGCGCACATCCACCTTTAGCTACCTGAAATACATGTGAGTTTTGGAAAAACGTCAACATAATGTTGGTGTGAATTCATGCAGTGATTGTTTTGAATGTTTAAATACTTGAATGAAAACATAGTATGAAACTTGTAGAATGTATGAATGTTTGAATGTAACTTGTAAAACGTATCTGTAATTGAGTACTACGACTGTTTGAATGTGTGAGATCGATAGTGGTTTGCAAGGCCACTAACATGTGTCACGACATAGGAAGCCACCAAACCTAGGCATTTTTGTCGACTGTGACTGAGACACAGAAGCACTCATTGGTAGAAGTAGGCCAAGAGTGGGGTTGCCTGAAACCCATTAGATCTAACATTTTGTTCCGCGGTCTGAATGTATACGTTGATTAATGGTGCTTATGGTACCCTATTCGGGACATGATCTAGAATGTTTCACTTGAATGTCATACTATTTGTAAACATTGTAACATTTGTAACATGTATTTCACCCCCGAAGTTTATAAAACCAAAAACAGTTAAAGGAAAAGGGGGAGCATGAACTCACAACTTTGCATTCTGTAGGATCGTTGTTGAACCCGAATGAGTCAATCAGAAGAGTTGTTTATCCAATTTAAAGGCGGAATCAATGAATCAGACACTCAAACTAATTATAATGATTCTTTGATTGATTTTAACAATGTTTACAACCTGAAAGCAAATCGGCAGTACTTCGTTACAATTTCAGTTCCGTACCGAATGAATGAAACAATGCACTATATATAGGATGATTGGTTTCGCTTATATGGACACGTCCATATAAGCGGAACTACTTGCTAGTGGTTTCGCTTATATGGTCAGTGTTCATATAAGCGGAACTACTTGCTTAACTTCTAACAATTTCATCTTGAACCTCATGCACTGGATATTCTAACCTATCCTATTCTATTACATGATGCAAGACGAAGTCAATAGACGTAATGCACTAACAGACTCCCCCTCGGATATTGATGAAGTCTTCAGTGACTATTCTCTGTTATGACACCTCTTCAGTCTTGATCATTTTGCCATCTCATTCAGATTGTAACAAGATAAGCATCCATCACTCTTTCTCTTTGATCAGCTTCTAACTTTGACTGTTTCAACAGGATCTCATCACTGGCTCTATCATCAATAGCTTTATCATCTGCATCTTTATCATCAGCAGGCTCCTTCTCTCATCAAGCTTTCGTGCTTTTTAGGGATCGATACCTCTCTTTTCAGCTACAAGCTCTTTCTAACTTCCAGCTTGTCTTCAGACTCCCCCTTAACATCTGCTTCCGGGATCGTAATCTGGTATCTTATCCTGCAATCACTCAAACACTATATAAGTAACAACATTTTAAAACCAACAAATAAATTCTCTAATCCACTCCCCCTATCAACTAACTTAACAGATATGGCAGCGTTAAAGAATCCAACTCCCTCACAGTTTTATCATCCAAGTTCAAGCTAATGACCTTGGAGATATAACAAACTGTTTTTGAATTTTTGATTTTCAATATCAAGTTTCAAATTAATGAACTTGTTTTATTTTCCGACACACAATCAGCTTTCTCATATTTTGAAACTCAGCATGTCAGATATCGGTTGTCGAAAATAAAGCAGAAATCAAAATCTTTTTGGATTTTCTGAAAATTTAAAGCAGTAAAGAAATATATACAAACATATTTACAGACAATATTTTTGTTTGAGTATGCGTCAGAGGATCATACCAGTCTTTGACAAGTCACAAGTACCGTTGAGCTTAATTACACATTAAGAATTAAACAATTCACTTAGATTGTCGATATACAGATCCACTTAAATTTTCATACAAATTTCAACTGATTCGGGATACGAATTAGATATTTTAAGAACCTAAACTCATTCATGTGTCCCACCTCTTGAATATACTCCCGTATCCAGAATCCCAGATATTCAGTCTTACAGGTGAGTATACCATAGATGATATCTGTAAGGGGTTAAATGCAAGGGCCGTGAGAGCTCAGGTCGATACTTCCGTATACGCAGAGAGATGACGGCTTCGACTTTTCGGTGTGTCCCCTTTAGAGGATCTTTTAGTTACAACAGCAGCGACTATCAATTTTATTGTTTCATCAGCTTGCTGAGGGCGATGCTATGTTTCAAGCATTTGCAGAAAGTATTATTCGGGGACTAGGTCAGTACTTCCATACAGCAGAAGTCCCGGAATAATACCCCAGACATCACTGAGTATAAAGACCTAGTATCTTAGAATATGGGACCTTTCAAACGAGATTTCAGGGGTTACCTATATATTCAAGTAGTGTTCCCCACGAAATAAGCAAATGTTTGAATTTAGGTTTATATCCCGAAAAAGTTTACTAAGTGTATAAAAACCTATCGACATATCATCAGTGAGACTGTTTAACACTATTAAAATAATTCTTGCAAAACGAATTCATCAGATACAAATCTGAGGACAGAAAAGAAAGGAATTTTGAAGAAAGACAAGGTTGTTAATCAGAAGATTAACAAAACAAAGAAAGTGAAATTTTCACTTCTTGGCGATGAATCTGTTTCTGTGAAAACAAAGGAGCCACGTGTCGGCGATGAATCTGGCTCATCAAAGTCAGACAAGCCACATTCAGGCAATGAATCTGGTGTGGTAAAGCCAGAAGAGCCACGTGTTGAGGTAAAAGTTGAGAATTCTGATTTAACAATGGATGATGCAAATTTTCCACCATTGTTGAACAAGAATTCAAAATCATCCAAGGACCGTCAGGCTTGGGTGAATCTGTTCAAATGAAAAACCTGACTTGCCGGAGTTCCCAGGTTGGTAAGCGTGGAACATGAATCGGCACATTTCTTGAGAAATTTCACGCTGGTGATTTTTCTCCTCACATGTGGTAAATCAGGGACATTAAGTTGTACTTGATTTTCTACAAGTGTTGTTTGAGATTTAAAACTGAAATTGTAAAATCTAGCATGTGTATGAAGAAAACAATGTGAAGAAATGACCCCGAACCTACAAATGATTGGTAAACAAACTAATTTTTTCGGAAAAACCATTTTGATTAAAACAAACTTAAGTGTTTTGAAATCATAATGGGAAAATAGTTTGTTGTGAGGGGGAGTTCTGATTGTTTATGCCAGGTGGATGGAGAATTGAAGTGATTCTCATCAAGTTGTCAAATTTGTCCAGTTTGTTTTCAAATTTTCTCAGAAAATCAAAATTGAAATATATTTTGATTTTAGGGGGAGAAAAATTTTTAAAAAATTAGAAAATTTGAAAATGTCAAAAACATAGAAAAAAATTAAAAATGAGTTTTGTTGAAGACAAGAGGAAATGATAGTAAATCAGTGGACTATCACAGCATGCTAAAGAAATGAAATGTCAAATGTGATAAACGGTCTCACTAAGGATGTGACGATAGGCTCAGCTAGACTAGTAGATTTGCGAGAACGATACAAACTTAAATGAAAAAGCCTAGTTCTAGTGGGAAACATGGTTGAAAGCATAGTACTTAATTTTGTCCTTCATGATTGTATACCTACTCAGTAATCGTTGAAAGCCAAAAAGCATAAAAACTTGTTAAATTTGTGAACTTTCACAATTTTGCTAAAAAGTCGCTGTGATTGTGCATTTCATTTTGCAAAGATTTAAACTTGTTTTATTTCTTTATTTTGTTTAAGCTTTGAACATCCTCTGCGTATACGTGAGTATCGACCTGGATGTTATTGCCTAAACGTTCTGCTTTATTTTCTTTGGTGTTTCGTTTAAGCTTTGGACCTCCTCTGCGTATACGGAAGTATCGACCTGGTGGTTAAAGCCTAAACAACTTCAACTTATTTTTATTTTCTTATTTTGTTTAAACATTGGACTTTCTCTGCGTATACGGAAGTATCGACCTGATTGTTAATGTTTAAACATTCTGCTTTGTTTTCGCACATATCACAGTTGATGAAAGTTTAAAGGCATTACTTGAGTTAGTGTATTGCATGATGAGGGGATATGCTGAGATCGTGGGGTCCATAAGAATTTAGTGCAAAATTAATATACCTTAACGTATCTGTAAGCATTTCGAAAGTTTTTAGATTGAGCTTAAGAGGACAATTATATCGTCAATCAATGTGAATCGTTTAGAACTTAAAATGATTAAAGCTTAACGGTGCTAGTGATTTGTCTCATGAACTGATATGATCCTCTTTCACAAACTCACAAAAATAGTGTTTGTATATATTTTATTTCTGCATTTAATTTTAGTTTTTGCACTTATGTTTCATATTTTGAAAAATCCAAAAAGATTTTCGACAACTGATGTTGGAGAGCTGATATTCAAAATCTCAAAGGATAAACATGATGAACAGTTGGGTTGGATAATTGGTTTGAAATGGTTAAAGATGATTTATTAAGTTGAATCTGATTTTGGAATGGTTCAAAGGCTGATAAATTTTAAATGTAAAAGGTTCTCAAATGTTTAGTTGATTCATTAAATTGAATCACAATATTGTTTGTTATAATTGTGTGTTTGAGTTGTGTAGGTTTCTGATCCTGTTGCTTCGAAAGGCCAGGATGCAATTCAGAACCTGAGAAGAGCTTAAACTGAAAAAGCCAGGATTTGATTTCAAAGGTGATAACAAATTCCAGACGGTGATCCCAGCTTGATGATAAGGGGAGTCTGATGAAAGTTAGAACCAGAGAAAGATCTGGGTACATGATTCCATGAAAAGTTCCTGAAGAAGGCTGATCAAGATTGAAGATCAGAATCGTCATGTTGAAGACTCTCACTGAAGATTCCGTCAACGTTCAAGGGGGAGTCTGTTGGTGCAGTTGTCTGTCAACTACATCTTCGTTCGAGTCTTAGTTTAGGGCAGATTGTACATTGTAGGGAATATAGAGTTGTAGTGATGATTTCCCGAGAAAGTTGATTTCACATATATGGACATGTTCATATGTGGGAAACCACTGATGTTCATATGTGGGAAACCACTAATGTTCATATGTGGGAAACCACTGATGTTCATATGTGGGAAACCACTGATGTCCGTATGTGGGAAACCTAGAAGGTGGTTTCGCTTCTATGTACAAGGGGTTTCGCTTTTATGGACATCATGTCCAAATGAGCGAAATCCCAGGCCTATAAATATGCACCATGAGCGAAACCACAAAGTTGTCACACCCCGGCCGCGTATAACGTGCAACCGCGGCAGAAACGCCGGGGAGTGTTGGGACAGAATTAATTGTTTCATAACCATGGAAATTAAAGTTGCATTTTATTTATCAACAAACGTGTTACATTGTCTTCAAACAGGAATTAAAGAGTTTATAACATAACTAACTAAGTCTATCTTTGCTTTTATGTCTCTAAGGCACAGGTCCGCCCTAGTGTCATGATCATCATCCTATGGAATAGATCCTGAAAACACATGCGAAAGTAGGTACGTCAGCATAAAAATGCCTGTGAGATACATAGGTTTTGTGAAAATGGGATTCATGACTTGAGTTTAAAGAAATGTTTAATAACAGTCAGTCATGAACCTTGTAATTTGTCTTGCTTTGTAAACCATTTGAAAAACGATAATATCAGATGATATGTATAGATAAGTGTAAGGTTAAACGAGTAACCAAGTAAAATGAGTTGAATAAGATAAGTTGTTTGTAAAAATAATGTCTTGTGAAGAGTATGTTATTTGTGTAAAATGTAATGTGTCTAAACTGAAATGACTTAGATAACGCTACGATATGTAATATTATACAAGCATTTATATATAGGAAGTACCAGCGGCGTATCCACCATGTTTGTATCATATTACATACGCCACGTTACTCCAACCATTTACCCAAACCAACCACCATGTAAATTGTTCATGTACAAATCAATTGTCAAGTGTTATTGTGTAAACCATATCGAAATGTCTATGTTCAATGTAAACCACCAAGTATGTATATCAATGTCAAAATGTTTATGTTTAATGTAGATCATGTAATGTGTACCCAAAATATATCTTGTATGGTAAGTGAGATGTATCAACTAAACCATATGTAAAATGCACAAAACAAGGTGTTGAAGTAAAACATGGTTTAAATCAACGTTATGTTTTGTGGAACAATGCATGCTCTACTGATATAAACATTTATGCGGTATTGTGAAATATGCATACATTCAAGCCTTGAGACTGTGGCGATAAACCCTTAAACAAATTAATGGTTTATCTAAGTTATGTATATCGAATTCGGTCATTCCTTCTGTGACAACTTGAACTTTAGACTCGTTTTGTGTAACGCTTCGTGCATATGTGAACTGGATTATATGTTTGGATTTAATAAACGTTTTGTTATTGTGTGCTTTGTATAAATATAAATGTTAATAACTCGAACCGCACATCATACACACCACTCGCACAAGGCCGTTTGGGCCTCATTCTTGTACACGGACCCATAGGGCGGTCCATAAGGGATTCGGCCCACTTCCCTTTCACGTGAACAAACAAAGGGTAAGGGGGTTTTTGTTTTCTCATTGTGGTTACAAACTTATCACACACACAAGTTCTTGAAACCCTAGCTATCTTTCTCTCTTCTTCGAACCCGACGGCAAGCACTCCTCTCTCGAAGATCACTCCTAGAATTGAATCACTTGCTATCTTTCGGTTAGTGTTTTGGTTTGTGATTTCCTTGTTAATTGATGTCATGATTTCCCTGCTTAGATTAAACCGGTTAAGGTTGTGTATGTGATGATAAGCTAGGAACCGTATGTAATGCTCTTGTAGTTCGTTTTGCATGATGATAGGCTTAAACCGATTGATGATATTAGATTCGGTTTTCGGATTGCTTGTGTAACGATTTCAGATTTGGAATGAATGTAATCGGATTGAATTGTTGGGTTGATTGGTTGCTGTTTATGTTTGGAATCATGTTTAGGGTATGTATGAATTGCATGTTACCACATCTTGTGATTCGGGTATGATGCTTGTTCATGTTAGAGTTTATACGAATTAAGAGATATGGTTGCTTGTTTGATCGAGTAATTAGATGATGTGATAATGATTTGGTGTTAATTGATTTCTTAAATGTGGAAACTATTGAATTAATCAAAAAGGACTTGATCTAGATTGTAACTGTTATGCATGATTCTTGGTAATTAGTTAATGGGTCACACAAGGTCTCTTGTACGATCAAGAGGTCCATCGCACAAGCTGACCCGATCACACAAGTCACCCGGCCGCACAAGGTGACTGGATCGCACAAGTTGTGGGCCGGGCAGCCCAGTCCGCTTAGACGCACAACTAGATCTGAATCGCACAAGTTACTGTGTGGGCCGCTCACATTGTTGGACCGCACAAGTTCACTAAACGTTTTAATTGGGCCATAATCTGAACCGGGCCGTAATATGTTAAAATTGTATGTAATATGACGGACCGCACAAGTCATCTATGTGGGCCATTCACATTATTGGATCGCACAAGTCCACTATCGTGTTTTATTTATTTGGGCCGAGACCACTATGTTTGATTTGTTTGGACCGATTTATATTGGATCTCTTATGCATGTTATTGGGCTTGTTCTACTTCACACATGTTAACCATATTGTTTGACTGATTTCGGGTTGCTATGATATACATACGTGGTTGCCATGATACTTACGTGCTAACAACGTGTTCACCTGTATGATACATACGTGCAATATTTGTAACGAACCTGACTTGTGTGGTAACCTGTTAGGACGTGGTTAACCTGTTAGTCAAGAGTCCTTTATTTGTGTATCTGCCGAGCAAACCAAGGTGAGTTCACACAGCCAAGGCATGGGATTCCCGGGTTGGGAATTGGGTTGGATATGATGAATGTGGAATGATTACTCGTACTTACGCATATACCAGACTATAGACCATCGTCCTCAGGTTAGTCAGGACGCGTTACGTAAAGCCTACGTAACCCAGTATATTTGCCATATGTCTCCCGGGTCGGGAAGGACACGTTACGTAAAGCCTACGTAACCCAATACCATACACTGGCTTCCAGGTCGGAAGGCCACGCTGCGTAAAGCCTACGTAGCCCCCACGCGTACCACTGTCCTCGGGGAAGGGCACGTCACGTAAAGCCTACGTGACCCCGTACGTTTTCCTGTTCTCGGTAAAGAAGAACACATGGTCGGAAGTTAGTCTAGTAAGTACCGTTAATGAGAAGCCCTCATTAGCCAGGATAAACATGGGAAACCCCCACTGGTTATACTTATGCACAATGTTATGAACTTACTTTCTGTGAACTCGCTCAACTAGTTTGTTGATTATTTGCTGCATGCCTTGCAGGACCTTAGGTATACTTGGAGCTTGCACCAGAGGAGAAGCGGGTCGTTGTGGACAAGAACTCGTGAATGCTTATTTAACACTTTTACATTCACACATTGATACTTATGTTTTGGGTTTTACATTTAATGCTTCCGCTACTTAAACAGTGTTTGGTTTTGAACACCAATTATGTCTTTGATTATTATTTAATGCTATGTTTGATATAATTGGTGGCTTGATCCTGGTCAGTCACGCTCCCAAGCGGTGGTGCTCCGCAGGTGGGTTTTGGGGGTGTGACAGATTGGTATCAGAGCCATTGGTTATAGAGAACTTGGTTTTAATAGGGGAAAACGTTTTTATTAAAACCGGACTATAACCAGAACAGTGCTCTCAACGATCCACAACGACGCTTCGCTCCACGTGCAAGACTCGACATACTAGGTAATAAGGTTTATGTTTATTGCCTGTTTGCTAGAACTGCTTAGAACTTTGCTCGCATTACGCTTAGATACACATGCTTTGATTTCATGAGAACACCTATATGCCTACGCTTTTCTGTCATCGCCCTACTCGCGAACCATTCTTACGTATGCTACTTGTTACTATGAAGATCATGTCTGGAAGAATCAATATGACACAAGCCCAGCTAGAGGCTCTCGTTCAAGCCCAAGTCACAGCAGCATTTGCGGCTGCTCAAGCAGGTGGGATAACCTGTAGTTATAACTTACGCTAGGATCTTTAGATCCTACACTCCTAAACTAGCTTTTGTATTTAAACTTTGCCCTACTCGTACGCAATAGGTCAACACGCGCAGCAGCCTGTCTGCACGTTCAAGAATTTCATGGACTGTCGTCCAAACTCTTTCAGCGGCACAGAGGGGGCAGTGGGACTCCTCCACTGGTTCGAGAAGCTAGAATCAGTATTTGAAATGTGCGAGTGCCCTGAGGCTCGCAAGGTCAAATTTGCTACCGGTACTTTGGAAGGAATAGCACTGACTTGGTGGAACGCCCAAGTTCAGATCCTAGGGTTGGCAGCTGCTAACGCCACCCCATGGAACGATTTCAAGGAACTCATCAAGCGTGAGTATTGCACGCGGGAAGATATTCACAAGCTGGAAGACGAGCTGTATAACTTGAAAATGGTTGGATCGGAAATCGAGGCGTATACTAAACGGTCTAATGAGCTGGCCGTTCTGTGTCCTACTATGGTGGACCCTCCCTACAAGCGCATTGAGTTGTATCTCAAGGGATTGGCGCCAGAAATTCAGAGCCACGTGACGTCGGCTAACCTCGAAAACATCCAGGAAATTCAGCGTCTTGCTCACCGTATCACCGATCAGGCAGTGGAACAGAATAGACTGCCCAAGCGTGTTAATGCTACTGCTAATGTCACCACCTCAGTTACTCCTGCTACATCTGGTGACAGTAAAAGGAAATGGGATGGGGATTCTAGCAAAGGTTCAGCATCTGTTCAGCCACAAGCTCAGCAGCAGAAGATCGATCACTATCAGAGTCCCAGTCAGCAATCCTCTAGTGGTCACAGGCAGAGGAGATATCAGGGTAGTCAACCTAGGTGCCACAACTGCAACAGGCATCACCACGGCCCATGTAACAAGGGTCGTTGCCAAAGGTGTCTAAAGATGGGTCATGAGGCCAAAGACTGTAGGAGCCCACGGCCTGCGAATCAGAATCAGCAGCCTCAGCAACCAGCTCCACAGAACCAGAATCAGCAGCAGCAGCCACAGCGTGGGAATCGGGGATGTTTCCAGTGTGGGGCTGAAGGTCACTTCAAACGCGATTGCCCTCAGTTGAACCAGAATCGCAACAACAATAACAACCAGGGCAACGGCAACAACAACGGCGGGAACAACAACAACAACGGCAATGAAGCTCGTGGTCGCGCTTTTGTGCTAGGTCGAGGCGATGCAGTGAACGATCCCAACGTTGTTATGGGTAAGTTTCTCCTCGACAATATTTACGTTACTGTTTTGTTTGATTCGGGTGCGGATACAAGCTATATGTCTGTGAAAATGTGTCAACTACTAAAACGTGCACCAACACTTTTACCCACCAAACATGTAGTCGAGTTAGCTAACGGTAAAAGTCTAGAAGCCACGCACGTAGTTCGGGGTTGTAATCTTATCTTAGCTGGTCAAGCCTTCTCTATCGACCTCATTCCCATAGTGTTGGGTAGCTTCGACGTTGTGATTGGGATGGATTGGTTATCCCAACACCAGGCAGAAATCTTATGCAGCGAAAAGGTTATTCGCATTCCTCGTTTGGGTCAGGAACCTCTAGAAGTTCAAGGCGACAAGAGTGGTGCTGTGGTTGGCATCATCTCTTTCTTGAAGGCTCAGAAGTGCTTACGTAAAGGTCACACAGCCATTCTGGCTCTCGTTACAGATGCATCAACAAAAGAAAAGAAATTGGAGGATATTCCAATTGTACGTGATTACCCTCAGGTGTTTCCTGAAGACTTACCTGGCCTACCGCCTCATCGTCAGGTCGAATTTCAGATCGAACTCGCTCCAGGAGCAGCACCCATAGCACGCGCACCATATCGTCTAGCTCCATCGGAATTGGAGGAATTGTCAAAGCAGCTGCAAGAACTCTTGGAAAAGGGTTTCATACGACCAAGCTCTTCGCCTTGGGGAGCTCCAGTGCTTTTCGTGAAGAAGAAAGACGGTACGTTCAGAATGTGTATAGACTACAGGGAACTGAACAAGGTGACGGTGAAGAACCGTTATCCTCTTCCACGCATAGACGACTTATTCGACCAGTTGCAAGGGTCGTGTTACTATTCGAAGATAGACTTGAGGTCTGGTTACCATCAGCTGAGAGTCCGGGATGAGGACGTCTCTAAGACAGCCTTCAGAACTCGTTACGGTCACTACGAGTTTCTCGTCATGCCATTCGGGTTAACGAACGCGCCTGCTGTATTTATGGATCTTATGAACAGGGTGTGCAAACCCTATCTCGACAAGTTCGTCATTGTTTTCATCGACGACATTCTGATTTACTCCAAGAGTCAGGAGGAACACGAGCAGCATCTTCGTCTCATTTTGGAACTCCTTCGAAAAGAACAGTTGTACGCCAAGCTTTCTAAATGCGACTTCTGGCTTAGTGAAGTCCACTTCTTAGGCCACGTGGTAAACAAGGATGGGATCCATGTCGATCCATCCAAGGTAGATTCGATCAGAAACTGGCCTGCACCGCGTACACCGACAGAAATGCGTCAATTCTTGGGTCTGGCAGGTTACTACAGACGGTTTATCAGGGATTTCTCGAAGATTGCTCAGCCGCTTACGTTACTGACACAGAAGGGTGTTACCTATCGCTGGGGAGAACCCCAGGAGACTGCTTTTCAACACCTAAAGGATAGACTTTGCAGTGCACCTATCCTCTCTTTGCCAGAGGGCACAGAGGACTTCGTAGTTTATTGTGATGCATCAATTCGGGGACTTGGATGTGTGTTAATGCAGCGCGACAAGGTTATTGCTTACGCCTCTCGTCAACTCAAAGTTCATGAACGCAACTACACGACGCACGATTTAGAGCTGGGAGCTGTTGTTTTCGCGCTTAAGATATGGCGACACTACCTGTACGGTACCAGGTGCACGATTTACACCGATCACAGGAGTCTCGAGCATATTCTTAAGCAGAAGGATTTGAACATGCGTCAACGACGATGGGTCGAGTTACTGAACGACTACGAATGCGCTATCAAGTACCATCCAGGCAAAGCCAATGTTGTGGCTGATGCCCTCAGTCGAAAGGACACTTTACCTCGGCGCGTGCGAGCGCTACAGCTTACGATTCAGTCTAGCCTTCCTACTCAGATACGAGCTGCTCAGACAGAAGCACTGAAGCCCGAAAACATCAAGGCTGAAGCCTTACGCGGCTCACGACAGCAAATGGAACAGAAGGCAGACGGTGCCTATTATGTAACGGGCCGGATTTGGGTCCCACTTTACGGCGGTCTACGCGAACTTGTGATGGACGAAGCTCACAAGTCTCGCTATTCGGTACATCCAGGGTCGGATAAAATGTACCACGACATCAGCACTACCTATTGGTGGCCTAGCATGAAGGCCCACATTGCTACGTATGTTGGAAAATGTTTGACCTGTGCAAGAGTCAAGGTCGAATATCAGAAACCAGCTGGCCTACTGCAGCAGCCTAAGATACCTCAGTGGAAATGGGAAGAAATTTCCATGGATTTTGTTACGGGTTTACCTAGATCCCAGCGTGGGAACGATACAATATGGGTCGTAGTTGATCGACTCACCAAGTCTGCACACTTCCTGCCGATTAAGGAAACGGACAAGTTCTCCACACTCGCAGACGTCTATCTCAAAGAAGTTGTCTCGAGGCACGGGGTGCCCACATCTATCTGGCAAGCAATGCATAAATCTTTCGGC
Organism: Helianthus annuus; assembly: GCF_002127325.2. Classification (NCBI taxonomy): domain Eukaryota; kingdom Viridiplantae; phylum Streptophyta; class Magnoliopsida; order Asterales; family Asteraceae; genus Helianthus; species Helianthus annuus. The sequence continues at coordinate 80,145,829 of NC_035437.2, forward strand.
TCACGATTAGACATGAGCACAGCATATCATCCTCAGACGGATGGGCAGTCTGAGCGTACGATCCAAACACTTGAAGACATGCTTCGGGCATGCGTCATCGATTTCGGCAACGGCTGGGAAAAGCACCTTCCTTTAGTGGAGTTTTCTTACAATAACAGTTATCACACCAGCATTCAAGCCGCTCCATTCGAGGCATTGTACGGGCGTAAATGCCGGTCACCTCTCTGTTGGGCAGAGGTGGGGGATAGTCAGATTACGGGTCCAGAGATTGTAGTGGACGCCACAGAAAAGATTGCACAGATACGACAACGCATGGCGGCAGCACGCGACCGTCAGAAAGCCTACGCGGACAAGCGTAGAAAGCCATTGGAATTTGAGGTCGGGGACCGGGTTTTATTGAAAGTTTCACCCTGGAAGGGTGTGGTTCGTTTTGGCAAACGGGGCAAACTGAATCCGCGATACGTCGGACCATTTGAAATCATAGAAAAGATTGGCAAGGTAGCCTACAAGTTGAACCTACCAGCTGAACTCGGGGCAGTTCACAATGTCTTTCATGTATCGAACTTAAAGAAGTGCCTGTCAGATGAAAATCTTATCATTCCTTTCAAGGAACTCACTATCGACGAGCGGTTGCAGTTCGTTGAGGAACCAGTAGAAATCACGGACCGGGATGTGAAGGTCCTCAAACACAAGAGAATCCCTCTTGTCCGAGTTCGTTGGAACTCCAAACGTGGCCCAGAGTACACCTGGGAACGCGAAGACAGGATGACAGAAAAGTACCCCCATTTATTCGGGAACCAGGCAACCACTACTGAGGCTGAAGCTACTACTTCGGAATTTCGGGACGAAATTCCAGATCAACGGGGGGAGGATGTGACGCCCCAGGAAAACCAGTGAACAGTACAGTTTACCTAGCTTCCTCAGTGAGTGCATACCAAATTTCGGGACGAAATTTCCAATTAGTTGGGGATAATGTGACAACTTGAACTTTAGACTCGTTTTGTGTAACGCTTCGTGCATATGTGAACTGGATTATATGTTTGGATTTAATAAACGTTTTGTTATTGTGTGCTTTGTATAAATATAAATGTTAATAACTCGAACCGCACATCATACACACCACTCGCACAAGGCCGTTTGGGCCTCATTCTTGTACACGGACCCATAGGGCGGTCCATAAGGGATTCGGCCCACTTCCCTTTCACGTGAACAAACAAAGGGTAAGGGGGTTTTTGTTTTCTCATTGTGGTTACAAACTTATCACACACACAAGTTCTTGAAACCCTAGCTATCTTTCTCTCTTCTTCGAACCCGACGGCAAGCACTCCTCTCTCGAAGATCACTCCTAGAATTGAATCACTTGCTATCTTTCGGTTAGTGTTTTGGTTTGTGATTTCCTTGTTAATTGATGTCATGATTTCCCTGCTTAGATTAAACCGGTTAAGGTTGTGTATGTGATGATAAGCTAGGAACCGTATGTAATGCTCTTGTAGTTCGTTTTGCATGATGATAGGCTTAAACCGATTGATGATATTAGATTCGGTTTTCGGATTGCTTGTGTAACGATTTCAGATTTGGAATGAATGTAATCGGATTGAATTGTTGGGTTGATTGGTTGCTGTTTATGTTTGGAATCATGTTTAGGGTATGTATGAATTGCATGTTACCACATCTTGTGATTCGGGTATGATGCTTGTTCATGTTAGAGTTTATACGAATTAAGAGATATGGTTGCTTGTTTGATCGAGTAATTAGATGATGTGATAATGATTTGGTGTTAATTGATTTCTTAAATGTGGAAACTATTGAATTAATCAAAAAGGACTTGATCTAGATTGTAACTGTTATGCATGATTCTTGGTAATTAGTTAATGGGTCACACAAGGTCTCTTGTACGATCAAGAGGTCCATCGCACAAGCTGACCCGATCACACAAGTCACCCGGCCGCACAAGGTGACTGGATCGCACAAGTTGTGGGCCGGGCAGCCCAGTCCGCTTAGACGCACAACTAGATCTGAATCGCACAAGTTACTGTGTGGGCCGCTCACATTGTTGGACCGCACAAGTTCACTAAACGTTTTAATTGGGCCATAATCTGAACCGGGCCGTAATATGTTAAAATTGTATGTAATATGACGGACCGCACAAGTCATCTATGTGGGCCATTCACATTATTGGATCGCACAAGTCCACTATCGTGTTTTATTTATTTGGGCCGAGACCACTATGTTTGATTTGTTTGGACCGATTTATATTGGATCTCTTATGCATGTTATTGGGCTTGTTCTACTTCACACATGTTAACCATATTGTTTGACTGATTTCGGGTTGCTATGATATACATACGTGGTTGCCATGATACTTACGTGCTAACAACGTGGTAAAATTTTATAAATAATCAATAAGTACACAGGTGTGCCTGAAATAGCACACTCAGCTAGCCTGACAAACCAGGACTAGAAAACCCGACGAACACAACCAACCAACAAAACGACTCGTTACAAAAACACAACCAACTAGACACAACCCTCACCAGAAAAAAACAGAAAACAAACTACATAGGATCTAAGCTATCCCGGGTCTTCATCCAGCGCCCTTGACGGGATCTGCCACGTTTCCATAACTTTCTTGTGATCAGGTTGACCTTTGAACTTGAACCCCATCAACCGAAGTCTGACTGAGCTTTTAATCTTCTCGTACACCTGATTAGCCGAACTCTGAGGACGGTCGAATAGGCGATTATTACGTTCCTGCCATATGAAGTAGGCCGACGCAGCAAGCACCAATTTCCCTACCACATGCTCCAATTTCCTCGAATCTGAGTACTGGTTCATCCAATCCGTAACCGAGCTCCAAGAAAGATTACCAATATCCATGTCCACCATTGTTTTAATGTTATTCCATACTTGATCAGCAAAGTTACACAAGAAGAACAAGTGATCTCGCGAATCACGATCATGCTGACACAACGGACAACACATCAACCTTAGGTTCGTTTCACTTCCCGCTTCCCAAACTTTCAACCGATCTTGGGTCTTCAACTTATTTTTTATAACCAGCCATAATAAGAAGGAATGTCTTGGAATACATTGGCTAAACCATACCATGCCACTCCAATTAGTAGTTTCCTTCCGCAAGCGAATGGTATGCCACACTTCCAGAGAACTGTAGTGCCGAATATTACCCTCCAAATCCTTCCAAACCAAACGGTCATGAAGCTGCAAAAACGGCTGATCAAGAGTTAACCCAATTAAGACCGGATAAGTATCATACCAAGCTTGAGGCCATTTCCATTGCCCATGCTCATCTACCAACTCCGCAACAGACGATTGAAGACTGAATCCCGCATTAGCAATGCGTCTCGGGGTTATAAAAGATCTAAGGGGGCTAAGGTGACACCAGTTATCACTCCACGCATTCGTTTGCAACCCACTTCGGATAATCTTCCAAAAGAAAGGCCGGATAATATTTCGAATAGAGAGTATTTTCCTCCATCCCCAGCTCATGCTACCCCTACTTTGGACCTCCCAGAAACTTTGAAGCTTCAGTTTATGAGCATAAATCCATTGCACCCACAGGGACTTTCTTTTGGTTAGGATACTCCATATGTGATTAGTAATGAGAGCTCTGTTTACATCCACCACACGACGAATACCTAAACCACCCTCCGACTTAGGAAGACAGATGTCATTCCACGCCACCTTCGCTTTAACCGTACCAACATTACCAGCATTCCACAGAAAACGCCTCATCCGCTTTTCTAAATCGCTGACAACTCGGGCTGGAATAACAAAAATGGAAGCCCAGTATATATGCATTGCGGATAGAACCGAGTTAATGAGCTGCAATCTGCCCGCAAAAGACAGCGTTTTTGTCATCCAGTTGTTGATTTTCTTATCCATTCGGTCCACTAAAACCTTGCAATCCCCTGCGGTTAACCTGGATGTGATCAACGGCACACCTAGATAACGAACAGGAAGCGAACCTTGCTGAAACGGCATGATGTTGAGAATATCCTGCTTGACCTGAAGTGGAACATTACAAAAAAATACCGTGCTTTTAGCAGAACTCGGAACCAAACCAGAAATACTCGAAAATTGCTCCAACGCCACTTTTATCTTGCTAACCGAGAAGGCGCTTCCATGAACAAAAATAAAAAGGTCATCAGCGAATGAGACATTTATTATTTTTTGTTTCATACAATGAGCATGATACTTGAAACCTGGAGACCGAGCAGATTTTTGGAGAAGAAGTGTAAGCACCTCCATAACAAGCGTGAACAGATAAGGGGACATCGGGTCCCCTTGTCGAAGACCCCTTCTCCCTTTGAAAAACCCGTGAAGATTCCCATTAATACTCAACGAATACGTAGCCGTAGAAACACAAGCCATTATCCACTTCACCATTTTCCTATGAAAACCAAACTGAAAAAGAATTTTCTCAAGAAAAGCCCAACTAACCGTGTCATACGCCTTTTGAATATCAATTTTGAACGTGTTCACCTGTATGATACATACGTGCAATATTTGTAACGAACCTGACTTGTGTGGTAACCTGTTAGGACGTGGTTAACCTGTTAGTCAAGAGTCCTTTATTTGTGTATCTGCCGAGCAAACCAAGGTGAGTTCACACAGCCAAGGCATGGGATTCCCGGGTTGGGAATTGGGTTGGATATGATGAATGTGGAATGATTACTCGTACTTACGCATATACCAGACTATAGACCATCGTCCTCAGGTTAGTCAGGACGCGTTACGTAAAGCCTACGTAACCCAGTATATTTGCCATATGTCTCCCGGGTCGGGAAGGACACGTTACGTAAAGCCTACGTAACCCAATACCATACACTGGCTTCCAGGTCGGAAGGCCACGCTGCGTAAAGCCTACGTAGCCCCCACGCGTACCACTGTCCTCGGGGAAGGGCACGTCACGTAAAGCCTACGTGACCCCGTACGTTTTCCTGTTCTCGGTAAAGAAGAACACATGGTCGGAAGTTAGTCTAGTAAGTACCGTTAATGAGAAGCCCTCATTAGCCAGGATAAACATGGGAAACCCCCACTGGTTATACTTATGCACAATGTTATGAACTTACTTTCTGTGAACTCGCTCAACTAGTTTGTTGATTATTTGCTGCATGCCTTGCAGGACCTTAGGTATACTTGGAGCTTGCACCAGAGGAGAAGCGGGTCGTTGTGGACAAGAACTCGTGAATGCTTATTTAACACTTTTACATTCACACATTGATACTTATGTTTTGGGTTTTACATTTAATGCTTCCGCTACTTAAACAGTGTTTGGTTTTGAACACCAATTATGTCTTTGATTATTATTTAATGCTATGTTTGATATAATTGGTGGCTTGATCCTGGTCAGTCACGCTCCCAAGCGGTGGTGCTCCGCAGGTGGGTTTTGGGGGTGTGACACCTTCCAATCAAAACAAACCCAGGATTTCAGGAACGGGAGTTGTCAATTCCTATGGTACCACTACCTACTAACGAATGGCGTGATCAATGTTAATGAATGTATTGTTCCATGTTAAACAAACCAAATGTCATACCAAAATGTAGGCATGTGATGAATAATTGTACTAAGTACGCACATAATGGGCATACATAGCATAAAAGTCATGTGAATCAATGTACTAGCATGCTCAGTCAACATACATAGCAGAAATGTAGTGTAAAACAATGTACTAAGTACGCACACAATGGGCATACATAGCATGAAATGTAATGTAAAACAATGTACTAAGTACGCACACAATGGGCATACATAGCATGAAATGTAATGTAAAACAATGTACTAAGTACGCACATAATCGGCATACATAGCATGAAATGTAATGAAATCATGTACTATAATGTACTAACGAACATAGCAGGTATATGATGTGAAAACATGGAAAGCATGAAAGTAACAAGTAGGCACATGTGTTTCACCCCAAAACAGTTTGGAAAACAGTAAAAGAGGGGTTTAATGTACTCACCTGAGATTGCTTTGAATTCCTTGTGTAATAATCACACAATGCTAGAGATCACGGGATATCAAACGACACCTAATAGGTAGCTATATTAATATACCGGACCAAAATCGGAAGGATCGGATAGTATGCGGGTTCGTAAACCAAACGAGTATGGAGACTCGTGTAATATGGTTTAACAAAGCCTACATACTAAAATGAAACCTAACCTAAGTGCTTGCGACCCATTACGACCCGTTTAGGTAGCTTATGCTACCTTAACGCGTCGTTCGCGTAGAACGCGTTTGGAACGCCTAACATCGTGACCACAAGGTATAACCTCGGAAGGTTACAGCTATGGTCACCTAAGGGTGTTTGGTCAGATCCTAATGATTGACCAAATGGGTCGGGTTCGAAAGTTTAAGCGATGGTTCAGATCGCTTACCTTACGACCCTATATAAGAACTATACTAAAAGTGACGAGCTAAGCATGTTAGAACATGCTTAACTAAGTTTAGAAAACAGGTTTGGCATCAAAACAAACGGCTTTGATGCTCACGAGTAGTTTGGTTACAAAATACGCAAGAATGCGCATTTTGGCCGAAACTACGACTCGTCACTGAGCCTAGATAACGTGGTAATCAGTAGGTATAGTCACTACGAACTATAACCATCGTGATCACGCTCACGTTATGAAGTTCCATGAACTTCGTGTTGACCATAGGCTGGTCACACAGAAAGTCAAACAAAACTTTGACTTTCGGACTCGAAAAGCGAATAAAAGAGCGAAAGAACACTTACGAAGGGTCCCTGAATGCTAATCTAGATCAAAATGGCTCAGGTATGAAACAAAGGTTCCAACTTAGAGCTTTAGATCAGATTGTGTGAGTTTTTAGCCCAAAAGGGGGGGGGGGTATTTATAGGAAAAGTAAAGCCGTTAGGATCGTTTCTTGAATATCGTGCCACGATCCAAGCCGTACACTTGTCAAGATGTTGTGGTGGCTTAATGTGACCCTAAATCTACAGATTGTGAAAGGGCATTGCCCTTTGTGATGTTTGAAAGGCCAATCTTATCCAGAAAACAAAGTTTCTGTTACTGAAGGGGCCATGCGGCCCGCATCAGGATCAGACAAAACTCAGGCGGGCCGCCTGGCTATGTCTGATCTGCACCAACTTTCAGAATTGGCAGTTTTGGTCCCTGTTGCATGTTTAAGCGATTTCCGACACTTCTAAGGCCCGTAAAGCCAACTTTAAGGCCCTAAAATGATGCCTAAACATTGTGGACATGAAACATGCTCAAAAATATGTCGGATGTTGGTTCATTTGGCCGTACGATCGCGATGTTCGGTTAATTACGACGAAATGCGCATAAGCGCGAAAAACGATCCAAATGACGCGACGAATGGATTTTTCTCATGCTAAACACTAAGGCATAATATAAGGATGCTTACATAAATTTTTGGATGTCCGGATGTATTCAGAACGTAAGTTATGTGTGAAAGTGCAAACTTGTGCACTTTTTGACACTTTTAGTCCCTGAATGATCCAAAAAGTTTGTTTTTGCATACCAAACCCCTCAAAGCCTATTTCTAAGCTATGTAAAGGATATTCATGGTATGTTTAACTTATGGACATGTTCCGGAATGTTTGTTACAGTTCAAATTGACATACTTTCGCAGTTTGTCAAGTTTAGTCCCTGTAAGCGAATTAACTTGTTTTTGCCATATCAAAGCCTTCGAAAACTTATTTCTAAGTTATGTAAAGGTTATTTAAGGTATGTTGAGTATATGTTGATGTTCCGTAGTATTTGTCGCATTATACTAAGTACGTTTACGCACCAGTTTGCGTATAACCCTCCAGAAAGCGATGTAGAGTTTGAAAGCGATGTAGAGTTCAGGCAGGAGTTGAGTTAAAGAAGAATGTTACGGTAGCAATCCCTTCTTTGGACGGTCTTAGTCATTCAAAGGTGGAGGTTAAAATTGAGTATGATTGGGAGCCGTTAAGATGTCCTTCTTGTTGTGTCTTCGGTCACGAGGATAGCTCGTGTCCTAAGAACCCGCAGGTAAATTTGAATAGGGATTCTGAAAAGAAGGAAAAGGATGACTTTCAGGTTGTAGGAGCCAAAAAGAAGAAACCAAATAATCAAGGGCTTCATATGAAAAACCAGAAGCCAAAGGTAGTTTACAGGCCAGTTGTCAACCCTAAGCCGAAATCGTCCTCAAAGAGTCCGGTGCAGAATCAGGTTTCAACGTCTAACCCGTTTGACATTCTAAAGGATGATAATGGTAATCAGGGAGGTTCTACTGTGGGTAGAGTGGAGAAGAAACTGTCAAGGGACAGGGAGGATTCGGATGAAGAAGTGGATGAGGAAATCTACAATGAAACTAGTAAATTTATGACATCGGGTATTCATCATTCTTCTTCGTCTTCGAAAGCAGGGGCAAGCACCTCTTCTTCCAAGTTCTCGAATGGATAGGCTGTCTGCATTCCGTCTGAAGGGGCTGCGGTTTTGCGGCTTTTTTATATTTGATGATGGCGGTTGAAGATTTTGGTTGTGTTTTTGCATTGTTTTGTCTACTAGATGTCGTGTCATGATGTATAGTAGACTAGGTTAAGGGGTGAGATAGGTCTTTGGTTTTTTATTTGTTCTACATATATGGGGCATGTCCTGTATATGAATTAGTGTGGAACACATCCTCACTACTTGTACTTATTTGCGGTTGCATTTTAATAGATTCACCGGGGAAACCCTTTACCCAAAAAAAAAAAAAGTCAAAACATGAAAAATGTAAAACACAACCAAACAAACATTGGGATCAAATAACATTGTTTTATTGATAACTGAACTGTTCACAATGATTACAAGCACAAATGTTACAAAAGTAAGTTGTACAATTTCATACCGAGGTGCTGCCGGTGTGAAGAACTACTTGTATTCGTGTTATAGTCAATACAAACAGTAGTTAAAGTGAAGAATCAGCTGTATCTACCTTTCTTTCTTGTTATTCCGCACCTGAAACAGAGAAGAACACCTCTGAACGACTCATTCGGGTCTGATCACGATCCTACAATCAGAATTGCGAACAACAACTTTTATTTATAAACGGGACAGATTGTTTCACATTACAAGTAAATAGAAGAAACAAAAGCATAAGACAACAACATCTTCTAAACAGCCAACTGCTCATCCGTGGGTTGGATTTGCCTTAGCAAGCTTCCAGGCATTTATTCACGAAATGACCCATCTTGCCACAGTTGTAGCACGATCCAGGCGGGAAGCGAGCTTGAGCAGGATTCGCTTGTGATTGGGTAGCAGCAATGTTTAAAGTAGCTTTGTTTTGGATAGCAAAGCGGCATATGTTAATCAGATGTCCCCACCGTCCACAGTAGGTACATTTGAAGCAGGGTAAGAGGTTTGAATGATGACGGTTGCATCGTTTGCACAAAGGAGCAGTTCCTTTGTATGGCTTCCTAGCAGGGGGTTGAGCTGGTTGGTTGGGGATGGCTTGACCATTGTGAGCGACCACGGCGAAGTTCTGAGAAGCCTTTCGCTTTGACCTCTTAGGGGATCCAGTCTGTTCATCCATGGTCTTTGATTCCTTGATTGGTTTCTTGGCTGGCGGTGCAGGCTTGACTTCTGCTTCCTTTGGTGGCCCTTGAGTGGCTTCATTGTTGAGACGAGACATGGCAATGCCTAATTCAATAGTCTTCAGAATTTCTTCGCCTATCCGCTGGGCAAATTTGGCAGTCTGCTCGGATATCTGCGCATCGTTGCGATGAGTAGACATTCTGGAGGAAATGAAGGATCCTTGTGTCCCCGGCAACGGCGCCAAAAACTTGATGTGCGTGAAGTGTGTTATATTTTAGATGTATATTTAAGCCCTTTTTACACTTTTAGCCAAGTTTTAAATTTATAAAACACGATATTCACTAACACTAAACACACATATGGGCAAGTGCACCCATCGTGGACGTAGTATAGTGTTGGTAAGATACCGAGGTCGTCCAAGGACACAAGAGCTTTTAATACCGGTTTATCCTCAACGTCTAATCAAATCAAAAAGTGAGAAAAATGTTTTAAACTAAGAAAAATAAAAACTAACTAAATGCTGAAAAATAAAATAAAATAAAAACAGATAGACAAGATGAATCACTTGGATCCGACACGTGTATTAGTATAACCTTTGATTATTTTCGCACTTTTGCACTTGTTTAAGAGATTATCTTAGTTATTGTAGTAGGCCCCTCTTTTGAAGGCGACGTTACCCTCAACCCAGTAGTTTGAGTCAGCAAGGATACAATCCTAAAGGGTCGGATTATTGAAAGATAATGAATTAAGTTATTAATGCAAATTGTGGTAGGCCCCGCTTTTGGCGGTGACGTTACCCTCGGCTAAGTAGTCTGAGTCAGCTGGGATACAGTCCTAAATAGCCGGATTATAGTATTAATAGTAGTTAACTTATGAGGGGGTCAAAGAGTTTGGATCCCCGCCATCCAATACCTATGGGTATTGAAGGAGATCCTACTAAATTTGACCCAGGTCCCAAGCAGGACCTCTAAACGCTGAACAAGGGCAAGACCCTTACCAAACCGTTCCCTTAACCCCCGACCAGGTAGCTAACATACCTCCATATAGACCGTGGAGATATGAATGGTGAAAATCTTTTATTTTATATAGACAGTAAAATAACGCCAAGACACCACGGACAAACGATAAGGAAAGATCACCTTCAACATAAGTAACTAGTTATTAAAGTCATTAATACAAAACCAAATAAAAAGTGCAAAAGATTAAAAATAAAAAGTATTATACTAAACACTTGTCTTCACCAAGTGATGTAAGAGACTTAGGCAAACATGGCCTTGATTGTCAAGAACTCTTACTATCAATCTTGGATCCCGAGACGACTCACACACTCTACGATGGACAATGGATGATGGTGGTGGATGATGGTGTTATGGTGGTGGTGGGTGGTGGATGAAGTGTGAGAGAGGTGGTGTGCCAAGGGATGAAATGTAATGAAACCAAGCTCCCCTATTTATAGGCTGAACAGAAGGCTGGGCACGGCCCCGTGTCCGCTGGACATGCCCCCGTGCCCGTCTGACATTCTCTCTCTTCATTAATTGTAATTCGCAATTACAATTAATGCGCCTGCTGTACTTTCACCACGCCCCCGTGCCCGCTGGACACGGCCCCGTGGTGGGCAATGGAAGCTTCTACTGGTTTGTCTTTTCTGCTGCTTCCTGGGCACGCCCCCGTGTTCGCTGGACACGGGGCGTGTTCAGTCTCTGTTTTCTCTTCTTTGCCTTGGGAGGTGCCGTTGAGGGTCCGGGCAGTCTACTTTTGTTCCTTTTCTTGTATTTATGCTAGAATTAGTTGTCTTTTTGCTTCTTTTGTGATTTTGAGCTCATTTCATCCTGAAAATACAAAAGGAAGACAAAAACACTCTTTTTCCAACATTAGTACTTAAAAAGGGTTAGTTTTATGCCTTAATTGATGTGATTTATATGTTGCATTTTACACACATCAGTTTCTTTATGGGAAGGTCAAAGAGGAGGTTTATGTTGGTCAGCCGCCGGGCTTCACTGACACAATCCACAAAAACAAAGTTTATCTGCTGGACAAAGCGTTGTATGGTCTACATCAGGCGCCGAGAGCCTGGTACGAGACTTTGTCTCAACACCTACTCGCTAACCAGTTTATACGTGGAAAAGTGGATGCCACTCTCTTCACTAAAGTCGTTGATGGTCATCTTCTGATAGTACAAATTTATGTGGACGATATAATTTTTGGGTCAACAAATGAGAAATTGTGCAAAGATTTCGAACAGGTGATGAAGCAGAAATTCGAAATGTCATCAATGGGGGAGATGAAATTCTTTCTGGGTTTACAAGTTGAACAACTACCTGAGGGAATTTTCATTCATCAAACGACGTATGTGCATGATATTCTAGAGAAATTTGGAATGTCAAGTTCTACTCCAGCTGCTACCCCACTTGCGACTAATCATGGAATTCACCCAGATCTCACCGGAGACAGGGCTGATGAAACGTTCTACCGTTCCATGATCGGTTCTTTGATGTATCTGACTGCTTCACGTCCTGATATTATGTACCCAACGTGCCTCGCAGCAAGATTTCAGTCTAACCCGAGAGCATCGCATATGATTATTGTCAAGAGGATATTACGTTACCTGAAAGGTACTCCGTCATTGGGGTTATGGTATCCTAGGAAAGGCGATTTTACGCTCGAAGGGTATTCCGATTCGGATTTCGGATGCTGCAAAGTCAACGCGAAATCAACAACTGCAGGATGCCAGTTCTTTGGTCCTAGATTGGTTACCTGGCAGTGTAAGAAACAAACATCTGTGGCGCTATCTACATGTGAAGCGGAGTATGTTTCTGCTAGCAGTTGCTGCTCTCAGATCCTGTGGATACAGCAACAGATGCGCGACTACGGTTTGCAGTTTCCTAACACACCTCTGTTTGTTGATAATGAGGCCGCAATTAATATCACTAAAAATCCAGTACATCACGCTAAAACTAAAAATATAGAAATTCGTCATCACTTTTGTCGCGATTGTTTCGAGAAAAAGTTGATACGAATTGAGAAAATCCACACTGACGAACAAAAAGCTGATTTGCATACCAAAGCTTTTGATAAAAATCAGTTTCAATATTTGTTAAAACTTAATGGTATGAAATTGCTTTCGGTGTCGGATGGGGTTGTGAGCGTTGATGAGAGTACTGTTGCGGATGAAGACGAGAAACAATCTGCAATGGTTTGTCGCTTTTTACGTATTTTGGTATTTAGGGGGAGATAGATAGTTGTATATAGATATATTTTCAGAAAATACAAAAACAGTAAAAAATGAAAAATACAAAAACATGATAAAATTGAAAAAGAGCTTGTGTATATAGGGAAAATGATTGTACATCAGCTAGACAATTACAGTATGCTAAAGATTTGGAAAGACTAAATGAGTTAAACAGTCTCACTAACGATGTGTCGATAGGTTTTCGTACATTTAGTAGATTTATTCAGGATATAAACCTAAAATTTCAAACTTGGATATATAGGTAACCCCTGAAATCTCGTTTGAAAGGTCCCATATTCTGAGATACTAGGTCTTTATACTCAGTGATATCTGGGGTATTATTCCGGGACTTCTGCTGTATGGAAGTACTGACCTAGTCCCCGAATAATACTTTCTGCAAAATGCTTGAAACATAGCATCGCCCTCAGCAAGCTGATGAAACAATAAAATTGATAGTCGCTGCTGTTGTAATTAAAAGATCCTCTAAAGGGGACACACCAAAAGTCGAGCCGTCATCTCTATGCTGAACGGAAGTTCTGACCTGAGCTCTCACGGTTTCGCACCTAACCCCTTACAGATATCATCTATGGTATACTCACCTGTAAGACTGAATATCTGGGATTCTGGATACGGGAGTATATTCAAGAGGTGGGACACATGAATTGAACTAAGTTCTTAAGACACGTAAACTGTATCCTGAATAGATTGAAGTTTGTGTGAGAATTTAAGATGGATTAGTATATCGACAATCGAGGTGAATTGTTGAAGTCTGAGTATGTAATGTAGCTTAACGATACTAGTAATTTGTCTGAAAAGCTGATATGATTCCCTGACACGCTCGCCAAAAATAAATCTGTAAATAGTTTACTTTCTGCAATTTAAGTTTTCTGTTATTTCATTTCTTAGTTTAAAACACATTAAAATCCAAAAAGATTTTATTTCTGCTTTATTTTAGACAAACCAGAGTGGAAAGTTGATTGTCGGATTCTAGAAAGATGAAGCAGATGCAGGAGATTCTGAGCTGTAGAATGAGGAGAGCTTATATTGTTGGAAGTTTGTTTGTTTTCTGAGTCTCAAACAAGTTCATTAACTTGATACTTGTTATTTTTAGAAAAAGTTGAAAATGATTTTATTAAATCAGTTTGATTCGTCAAAAAAAAAAATCAACCAGGGTCATTAAGTTGAACTTGGTAAATTAATCAAGTATCAGGGTCATTAACTTGAATCTGAATACTTGAGTGGATTTCTAAAACTGATTGTGTTTGTGGTTTATTGTTGAAAAGATAGAAGTGTAATGTTATGTGTTGAGTTACAGGTTTTGGACTTCATCATTCCCACGGAAGCTAATTTTCAAAGCTTGAACCAGAACAAGACCTCAGATTCCATCATACTGAGAGGGGGAGTCTGTGAAAGGAGGAGTCTGGATCAACATCCAAAGGGAAGACTGAAGATGGAGCTCAGAAAAGATTTTGAACCTATGAAGATTGAGGTGTTACAATGAGGAGACAAAGTTGTAAAGAGACCAAGACTAAAGACTCAGGAGCTGAAGACTACGTCAACATCCAAGGGGGAGTCTGTTGGTGCATTAAGTGTCTGCTGACTACGTCTTATTAAGTCTTGTGTCTAGATAGGTTAATCAAGTGCTCAAACATGATTAAATTAGGGTTGTTTAGGTTTGAAATGGTCCTGGCCGTTTGAAGTCGCCTGGCCGTTTGAAACATGCTGGCCGTTTGAAGCATGTCCGGTCGTTTGAAGCATGACCGTTTGAACATGTGTGTGCCATTCAAACAGAAGGGTCATGGGTCTATAAATAGTAGTTCATTTCAAACGGACAGTAACGAATGTTTGTGTGTGTGAGCGAAGGTGCTGTCGGATTTCTGTTAAAATCATTGTAAAAGCTCACGATCAGTAATAGAAAGAAGAATTGAAAGGAATAAGCTGTTTTTGACTTGGTTTACTTTGATTCCGCCTCTGTAAACTGAGATGAACTACTTCTACTGACGTTTAAAGTCACCGGAACGGTCCAACAAGAAAGGTTTGGGTTTTAGTTCTTCTGAAAATTATAAAAATTATAAAAATGAGAAAAATTATAAACCAAAAACAAAATTTGTTGTAGGAGGAAGTTCTAATGAAGAGTAGAAGAAACCATTCTGGAAACAGTCTAATCAAGAGTTTCTTGCTGAAATAAAGAAGAATGTGAAGAAATTTGCTCCAATAATTGACAGAAGACCATGTTTTAAGTGTCAAAAAGCTGGACACATTGCTTGGAATTGCCACGAGTCAACTGATTCAAAACAGGGAGTTTCTTCTAACTCTGAAATGAGAAGGAAATGTGTTGATATATCAGAACAGTCAAAAGAAAAATTCAAAATGTTCGATAAATCGAGTTCTGAAGTTGGTGAAAGTTCAAAACGTTTTTACAAAAGGAAAGGTGATTTGAACAAACAAAAGTGGGTTGTTAAATCTGAAAGTAGTTCTGATAATGAATCTGATTCCATAAAATCAGAGGAGTCATTTGTTGAGAAAAAGGTTGAGAATTCCGTTCCTGAATTGAACGATGAAAATTTTCCAACATTGTCAAAGGAAAATTTGAAGAAGAAAGTTGGTAAGGTTGAAATTTTAGGTCAATTCTTTGCTGGTAAGAAAGAATTTGATGCTGAAAAGGTGTTTAATGATAAGGTAAAACATATTTTCGGAAAGATGGGTGATGGAAAAGTAAAAGGTGCAAAAGAATTTTAGAAATCAAAATGTTGGTGGGATAGATGTGTACTAGAATCTCCCAAGGCTAGTTAGGCTTGGGGGAAAGTATTTCCTAACTGAAATCCTGACTTGCCGAAGCTCCCAGGTTGGTAAGAGTGGAGCAGGAATCGGCATCATTGTGACAACTCGTATTTCAGAACCTATTTATATGCTTAATGTAACGTATGTGAACTTGGTGTAATTATTTGATATGTTAATTTAATGAGATGATATGTGTTATATGTTATGTGAGTGTATGTATTATGTAAACGCACAACACTCACCCGATCGCACAAGCCCATTTGGGCTACACTCTTGTATTCGGATCAAATGGGCAGCCCAAGTGAGGGTTCGGCCCACTCTCTTTTATGCGCATAACACTTAGGGTGTTAGTAACCATCTCACACTTTACCAAAACACAACACCACACAAACCCTAGCCCTTTCTTTCCTCTCAAACTCGACGGCAACACTCTCTCCCTCAATCGAAGATCTTAGTGCTCATATCATTTTCTTGTTGGATCGTTCTCGTTATACTCTTTTGACCGGTTAGTGTTTCATGTTATGTGTTTTTATTCGGGTGATGTATTGTTATGTTGATGATATGTGATCGGTCATATATGTGTTTGAATCCGAATGATTTGGTTAGTGGTTGTCAACTATGAACCGTATGCTAGATAATATTATGGATGCCGTGATTTATGTGATAACGAGAATAGTTTGTGTGAATGATGATGCTCTAGTGAATCGGATGAGTATGGTGATGTTAATCGGCTAGCATGTCATGTTCTCGGATTTGTTTGCACAATGACTAGGATAGAAAGTATGTAATCGGCTGTGATACGTTACGATTAGGGTGAATTACTGTGTTAATATGTTTATGGATTGATAAGTTGTTATTCATGATTTTTGGTCAGTTAGGGTTTATATGAATGAGATGATAAAACCCTTGTTTGATCTATACTTGCATGACCAAAAATTGTTAGTGTTGTTAATGGATAGAATTCATAATCTGGGAAACTCTTGAATGATTGTAACTGAATCAAATTTTGGAAACAATGTAACCGATTAGCATTATATTCGGATAATAACAACCAATCGCACAAGACTTGATCTGATCGCACAAGCTCAGTCGCACAAGGGGTCCCCAGTCGCACAAGACTATTGGATCGCACAAGTTGTTACGTTTGCTTAACTGTTGGGCCGGGTATACTTGTTGAGCTGGACTGGTTCTGATCGCACAACCCAATCGGATCGCACAAGTCGACTGGATCGTACAAGCTCATCTGGATCGCACAAAACTCTTGCATGTATTAGATTGGGCCATGTATTTTATGTTTGGGCTTTTGACTATTTTGGGCCGGGTGTTTATCTGAATCGCACAACATGATGTGGGTCGCACAAGGCTGTGCCGACCGCACAACATGTTGGGCCGAAATGTTTAGTTGGGTTATGTTAGTGAACTTCACAAATGGTTCGGCCCAATTCATCTTGAATCGTACAAGAGTGATTACGTTATGTATTTATCTGTTAAACGTGATGATGTGTATTTGCCATGATCAATGTGTGTTCTTAATCTGCTAGCTTATGTGATACTTATGTGCACAACTCGAAACCAAAACCTGACTTGTATGGTAACCCTGTTAGGACGTGGTTGACTACTCTTAGTTCAAGTAACCTTTCGTGTAATCTGCCGAGCAAACCAAGGTGAGTTCACACTCTTACCAAGGCATGGGATTTCCCGGTGGGTAGGGAATGGGATTGAAGGAATGAGATTGAACAAATACTGGTACTTACACTGTTGCTAGACTATCTACCATCATCCTCGGATGCGAAGGATACATACGTAAAACCTACGTATACTTGTGCTCATCACTGTCCTAAGGATGCGAAGGACACTTACGTAAAACCTACGTAAACTTATATTTACTACTGCCTCGGGTTGTGACAGGCACTTACGTAAAACCAACGTAAACCCTCGCGTACCACTGTCCTCGGGTTGAGAAGGACGCTTACGTAAAACCTACGTAAACCTTGTACGTACTACTATTCTCGGGTTAAGAAGAACACATATGGTTACAAAGAGTCTAGTGTATATACAAATATGGGAAGCCCCCACTAATAGAACATACTATCGGCCTAGTAGAGCCACATGTTACGAAAGGAACTTACTATTACGAACTTACTTACTGTGAATGTTGGATCAGTTCTGTTTAAACATAATGGAAAACATGAATAATACCTGTTACAGCAGACATGCCAGCAGAGAATCCAGTCAGAGATGCAGCCATGGAGTTTGACATGATTGTCAGGATGATCTGGTTCCTCCTTAGGGTGTAAGATTATGATGGTGATGAAACCGAAGTAGGGTAATTTCGGTTAGGGGAGAGAGTCACGAATTCTTGATGTTAATGAGGGTTGTGATTGTGTAATGTGTGTAACCCTTTAACTCTCTAATAAGCCCCTTATTTATACACCCAAGAGGAAACCCAATTAGTTAGTAAGGGTAATATGGTCCATCAACAATTACCAACTAATTATTAATAGGTTAATAAATATATTTTGATCTAATATAATATAAATGATTATATAGGCTACAAGATTAAATATTACATTTTATATATTTAATCTCACATTCTCCCACTTAGCCAAGTAATCATTTATCATGAGTATTAGGTAAGCCTGGCCAGGAGTTAACACTCATTTTAGCTTTAAACCAAGAACTATAGCAGAGAAATACAGCCGTTGAATCATCATTCGACTCAGGACCCCCATTAGTCATACTATAGCCTCAATTTAAAACCTAATAGTTACGATCAAAATATGTATAAGCCCTTTAGCGTCTGATTTGTATTTATGTTTGTCTATATGTCATTACACCGGCAGAACATATGTTAGAGACATACAAAATCAAACTGAGGAAATTTTATTAATTAAAACATAAGCTAGTACAATATGCCATTAAACAAGGTCTTTAGTAAGTCCCATATTCGATACATGTTCTTCGAAAACTTTAGGTGGGAGACCTTTAGTCATCGGATCCGCTAGCATATCTTTAGTACTAATATACTCTATACAAAGATTATTTTCCTCAACTCGTTCACGTACGAACAAGTACTTTGTATCGAGATATAAACCAGCTCCAGTCGAACTGTTACTGTTCGAGAAACTAACGGCAGCTGAGTTATCACAGTAAAGCTTCAATGGTCTAGTAATGGAATTAACGATTTTGAGTCCAGTGATCAGATTTCTAAGCAACATTCCATGACAGGTTGCGTTGTAAACAGCAATGTATTCTGCCATCATTGTGGAAGTTGTAGTTAACTGTTGTTTATGACTCTTCCATGAGATAGGTCCGCCTGCTAACATAAAGATGTAGCCCGAAGTGGATTTCTTGTCATCTTTGCATTTGGCAAAGTCAGAATCAGAATAACCTACCACTTCTAAGTGATCACTTCTTCTATAAGTCAGTTTATAGTCTTTCGTCCCTTGCAGATATCTGAGGACCTTCTTAGCTGCTTTCCAGTGATCTAGGCCAGGATTAGTCTGATAACGGCCTAGCATTCCAGCAATATAAGCGATATCTGGGCGAGTACAGACTTGAGCATACATCAGGCTCCCGACTACTGACGCGTAAGGTATCTGGCTCATTTGCTCCTTTTCAACCTCTGTTGTCGGACACTGGAATGAACCGAAAACATCTCCCTTAACTACTGGAGCGACGGAGGGTTTGCACTGTTGCATGTTGTAACGTATAAGGACACGATCTATGTAAGTCTTTTGAGACAATCCTAAGATCCCTTTGTGTCTATCTCGGTGAATTTCGATGCCAATGACGTAAGAAGCATCTCCGAGATCCTTCATGTCGAAGTTATGCGAGAGTAACCGCTTCGACTCATGCAACATGTCTAAACTATTACTTGCCAATAGAATATCATCTACATAAAGGACAAGTATAGTAAAGTTACTCCCACTCATCTTGAGGTAGGTGCATTGATCCACTTGATTCTTCATAAAACCTTGCCTCTTCATGACTTCATCAAACTTGAGATACCATTGACGTGATGCTTGTTTTAACCCATAAATGGATTTCTTCAACTTACAGACTAGATGCTCCTGACCTTCAGGTTTAAAGCCTTCAGGTTGTTTCATGTAAACATCTTCGTCTAAGTCTCCGTTAAGGAAAGCAGTTTTGACGTCCATTTGATGCAGCTCTAAATCAAAATGAGCTACTAGGGCCATAACGATCCTTAATGAATCTTTACGAGAGACAGGTGAAAACGTCTCTTGATAATCAATTCCCTCTTTCTGAGTGTAGCCCTTTGCAACCAATCTCGCTTTATAGCGTTCAACGTTCCCATTCGGATCTAGTTTTGTTTTGAACACCCATTTACAACCTACAGGTTTGACACCGTTGGGTAATTCTACCAAATCCCAAACGTCATTTTTCTTCATGGATTCAAGCTCATCAATCATTGCTTTGTTCCATTCAGAAGACTGATCACTGCTAATGGCTTCATTATAAGAGATAGGATCATTTAGCTTTCCAGCATCCATTTCAGTCAGGTAGGTAATATAATCATCCCAATTAGTAGGCCGTTTTTGCCTAGATGACCTCCTGAGCTGATTTTCGGGTTGAGCGTTGTCTTGGTTTTGAGCGTTTGATGTGCCTTCGTTATGAGGTATAATGGGTTCTGGTTGTGGAGTTGGAGTTTGTGCAGTGGCTTCAGGTGCAGTTGCATGTGGTACAAGAGGAGTAAACGGAGTAATGGTAAGCGACGAGTCTCTCCCCCCCGCGTCTTGTACTTCTTGCAATTCTTCATAAGGGTTAGTACTGCTCCCACTGACCTTGAAATCCTCCAGGAACGCAGCACGCTTGGTTTCAACAATACGGGTGACATGGGAAGGACAATAGAAACGATAACCCTTTGAATGATCAGGATACCCGATAAAGAAGCAGGTAACTGTTTTAGGGTCAAGTTTCCTTAGGAAAGGATTATATAATTTTGCTTCAGCAATACAGCCCCATACTTTCATATATTTAAGACTCGGTTTCCTTCCTGTCCAAAGTTCATAAGGAGTTTTAGGGACAGACTTAGAAGGAATTCTATTGAGTATATGAACAGCTGCTTTTAATGCTTCAGTCCAGAGGAATAATGGTAAATTAGTGTTGGCTAGCATACTGCGCACCATGTTCATAAGGGTACGATTTCTTCGTTCAGCGACACCATTCTGCTGAGGTGTACCAGGCATGGTGTATTGGTTTACAATCCCCTGGCCCTTACAAAACTCATAAAATGGACCAGGAGCTTGACCC